>NC_092482.1:1293858-2587717 GCF_047495875.1 Pithys albifrons albifrons
CGTTCCCACGTCAGCCTCGCGCGGGGGAAGGAGCGGAGCCGGCTCTGCTCCCGCATCCGCCCCATCCCCAATCCCCATCCCCATCCTGATCCCGATCCCTATCCCGATCCCTCCCGGGGTGCCTTCTGTCCGGGACACCGGCAAGGACACCAGCGGCTCCACAAATAGCCCCGGACCCGGGTCACCTTGTTCCCCTGGGGGTGGATGCAATTGTACTGGGGAATGTGGGAGCAGAGAATCGTCCCTTTGGAGTGCTCCTGGGAGCAGGAATTGCCCTTTGGAGAGCTCCTGGGAGCAGGGAATTGTCCCTTTGGAGTGTTCCTGGGAGCAGCCAGGCACAATTCCCAAGGCCAACTGTTTCTGGTCCCCAAACTGGCTAAAGCCTCCTCTCCCCATTGTCCTGCATGCAGAGCTGAGACCCCCAAATGAGATTTTCCAGGCAAGGAAGAGCTTCCCCACCTCCTACTGTGGAAAGGAGGGGGATTTTGGGTAGTTTAACCTCCACCTGCCACATCTGAGACCCTTCAGGGCAGTGTTTGATAAGGAACCACTTGTGTGGGTGCTGGGATCCGGGATCCAGGATCCAGGAGCAGGGCCTTGGGGTGCCGGAGCCCAGGGGGAGCCGTGCAGGGACGAGGCACCGGCTTTACCTTCAGATCCGTGTTGAGAATCCAGACGAAGGTGCAGACCCTGGGGTTGCTGGGACACTTCAGGACGATGAATCCTCCGGGTCCATTCTCCCCCCTGTGGAGCAGAGCCAGGAGGATCAGCCAGAGCCAGGGCTGGCTGGAATTCTGCTCTGCTCCAGGACACCCCGCACGGATCCCGTGGCAGGGAGCCTGGCGGGGCAGGAGCAGGTGTGCAGAGCCCAGGAAGGTGTTCCTTGGCTCCAGGTGCACGAGCCAGCACGGCAGGGCAGGTTTCCTGCAGGTGCCTTGGCAGTGGTGGTGCCAGAGCAGCAGCTCTGCCTCTGGATGGTGCCAGCACTTCCCCACGGGAAGGTTTCCCAGGCAGGCACAACCACGAGGGCCCAGGGAAGCCCTGTGTGCTCAGGAGAGGCTCAGGTCAAGGATCCCATCACCCCAGATCCTTCCTGGCACCATCTGATCCATCCCAGAGACGGGAGCTGTGCACACACACAGCCCAAACACAGATTCCCCTTCCCTCCTCAGAACATGCTATTTTTGCTGGGTACATTTGGTAAAGGATTTTTCCAGGCCCTGAAGTCCCCAGCTCTTAAACAGAGTGAGGCAGCTCCAAGATAAAGTGGCAATTACTTTAACCAGATTATTAGGAAAAGCGAGGCCGGAGCGCGTGGTGGCACAGCTGGACCCCGGCAGGAACAAGGAGTCCTTGTCTGCTGAGCCCAAGCCTGCCAGGATCCAGCACCAGCCTGTCCCTTCAGAACAGAGCAGGCCAAAGCCCTGCTGAGATTCTGGCAGCTGGTCCATCCTTCTTCCACCCACAGGACCTTCTCTCCACGTCTTAAATTCGGCTTACAAGGAGCAAGAGGCGTGTGAGAGGCTGGAGCCACAGCCAGCTGTTGACTGCCCCTCTGAAACTCCAGCTTGGGAATTAACTGCTGCATAAACAGGATGTGGACTGGGATGGGGTTGGTGCTGTTACTGCTCGGCACCTCCACTCCCCTGAGCTGGGAAACGCCCCAGCAACACTGACAGCACAGAGAGTTTCTTGAACAAAGGGAGATGAGCAAGGGAAGGAAGGTTTAGCTCCACAAATAGCTCGGCTTCCTGCAAACCCTGCCAGGAAGGCAGCAGGGTTTGCAGTCGAGTGGCTCTTTGCCCTAAAGCTTCACTTGAAAGGAGTGATCCCAGCTCAGAAAAGCAGCTTCTGCCTCTTACCTGACGTACTTGGAGAGTGGAGGCTTCAGGCTGTGCGTGGTCGATATCCCTGAGGAAACGTACCTGTCCCTCCTCCTCTCGATCCGACGCACGTTCACGAAATCCCTGAGCAAAGAAAGGGCACTGCCTGCTTGGAACACACACACAGCATGTGGAAGGAGCAGATCCTGCTCCCTGGACTGCTGGGAAAGGCTGTGGCAGGGCTGTGTCAACACAGGCACAAAGCACAGCCGGCACTGATATGTGGGAGCCCGACTGAGCCACTGCCTGGGGTTTGGAGCTCTGAGAATCCTGCCAGGAATGTCTGGAGGAAACTTCAGGGGCTGCTCGCCCTTGGGAGGGTTATACCATGGTGACACTGGAGCTCCCAGCCAGTCCAGGCACTCCCAGTGCCCTCAGAGGGCTCACCCTGTGTTTTGGGGGGTGTTTGGGGGCTCAGTGTGGACAGAGGGGGCTGAACTGACCTTGGGGACACCACCCCTCCTGCAGCCCCGGCCGCCACGTCGTACGAGACGATCGTGTTGTCCTCGATCCGCTGCAGGATCTGGGGAGGGGAATAAATAAAACAAGGCAGATTTGCTCAGGTTGTGTCTCCAAAAGCCAAGGGATACAGACCCTTCCCCAAACCAGCACTGGCATCAGAGCACCCACAGGGCCCTTGGCAGCTGAGGGGGATGAGCTCGCTGGTGGTGTGTGGCAGGTTTGTCTCCTGAGTTTTTGGGGGGGCACAGGTGTCACCTCCAGCTCTGCAGACCCTCCACTGAGCACAGGCAGGCTTGGCTCAGCCTTGGCCCCTCTCCCTGCCCACCTCACGGGCTCTTGGCCGGGCTCAGGCAGCGGCTGCCGCGGAGCGCTCGGATGAGTGGCGGAGATTTAACGCCTCAGTGACTGGGACCCAGCTCGGCTCCAGCACGGCCTGGGCACTGCCAGCAGCCTGTGCTGGGCTGGGAAGCTCCAGCTCTCCGCTCCAAGGAGCTCCTGTGATTAAGCCATCTTTGTCCAGCACGCTCACCTGGCACGCTGCCACCGTTCTGTTCCACAGGATCATCTTCTCCGGCTGGAGAATCACCTCCTGGTAAACCATTTCAGGAGAGCACTGCAGGAAAGCCTGAGGACACAGCCAGAGCAGTCAGCCAGTGCCTCTGCTCCCCTTGGGGAAGATTGTTTTTAAGAAACACAAAGGACAAGTGGGATCATACCAGAGGGGAGTGGTGGGGGTGGCCTGGCTCTTGTACACGCAAAGCCACACGTGTCACCCGTGTCCCAGTGCTCCCAGGGCACACGTGGGGTCAGGGGACACACAGAGCTCAGGACTGGGAGCACCGAGCTCTGTGCAGGTGTGAGGGCAAGAGTCTGCCTGTTTGCCTCCCCTCCCACCCTTCACCCCTCTCCCAGCAGCTCCCTGTGCACCATTGCTTGGGGAAACCACATTGCTGACTCCTCAAGCCATCCATCCTGCCACCACCATCCATCCCACCCCATCCCCACGGGACCAGGGATCTTTGGAGGCAAACAGTTAACACAGCAAAGTGGGTCCATCCAGCTTTTCCTGAGCTGCTCCACACACAGAGCTGCTCCACTGGCAGCTCCTGCCAGCAAGGCAACATATGCACTGGAACAAAGAGAAGCCACGGCAGCGCCGACGCTTCATTAGAGGATGGTTCCCAGCCAAGGCTCTCCAGCCTGGGAGAGGGCACAGAGACAGGCACTTCCAAGCAGCTCTGCCCCGTGCCAGGCAGCAGCAGACGCCTGCTCAGCCCTGGTCTTGCTGGCAATTAGTTCCAATTAGCCTCCTTGGTCAGATTAGTCCGAGATGCTGGGGTTGGAAGCGAGTCTTGCAGTCACCTGCTCCCAATTCTCCCAGCAGAGTCTGGGGCCTGGGATGTTTACTGGGGAGTTTGTCTGCTGGCCAAGGGGCTTTCCTGGAGAGATTCCCTGGTGCAGTTCATCTGTCTCAAGCACAGGGAGTGTGTTCTGCAGCCTGACCTGCCCTGAAAGCCGAGCTGTGGCCCTTTGCCTGTGCCAGACTGACCAAGGAATTCATCCAGGAAGGTTCTTACCTTTAAAATAAAGGTCTTGCCGTGGAAAGGGATTTCAAAAGTGTAAACAACATCACCAAAGTCCTGTGCAAGAGACAAGAAAGATGCATTTATGTAAGTAGAAGGAATTGCTTCTGTTTGGGGTGAAGTTTGGCAGAACAATGAGGCTCCTGTCACCCTGAGGGACCCCTCCAATGTCCCCTGTCCCCACACCAGGCATGGAAACTGCAAATTTCAGCTGGCCATGCCCAAACTTCCACCAACAAACAATATCCAGAGAGGCAGCAGGGATGAGACAGAAAAAGAATCCACCCTGTGCCAGCCTGCAAACCCCACGTCAAGGTCAAATTCTCTTTGTAGCACCAGGGTAGGGGAGGGTTTGGTGCCAGCGTTACCTACGCCAGGGAAGAGCCTCCCAGAGGGGCTGGGGATGGGCAGAGGAAAACCTTTCATCGTTAGCCCTGTGTTAAACTCTGATTAGTCTATTTAAATCCATCCCCCTTTGGAAAAAGAAAACAATCTGCCCAGCTAGTTTGGCATCAGACAAAGGATCACTTGACAGGGGAATTTGAAACACCAGATGAGACAGCACTTTGCAGGGCTCACACCCCCCCAGTTGTGTTTCCACCCTGGAAAACACGGTTGGGTTTGGGGGGCAGAGGCACCTCCTCTTTCTCCCCACTCTGGGAACCCCAGGAAACTCTGGGGTGAGCAGAGACACATCCCAGATTTACACTCCAGGTCCCTGCACTGGGGAGAAGGGGGACACCAGTGGGTTTGGGGGTGGGAGGAGCAGTCTGTGCCCCACACTCTCCTGCTCCCACGTGGGCCAAGACTCCAGTTTGAGCCCCCCCAGCAGCCTCAAAGGCACCTTTCCATGGAGCGAGGGCCGAGCTGGAGCTGTGGGAGCAGCATTCCTGTGCTCATCCCAAAGGTGAGCCCTCTGCCCACCCACTGGCCACAGGGAGGAGGGACAGGCTCTCTCCTGTCAAACTGCAAGGCAATTAAACGTCTAATTAAATAAGAGGGGATTTTACATTTAACCGAACTGGAAGAGATTCCTAATTCAATCAGGTAATTGTAACGCTTGTTAATTTTTCATGGCACAAGGAGGTTTCCAAAGCCTCGTTTGCCCTGGTTTTTGCTAAGCCATCCGTGCCCTCTGCCAGCTGGGAGGGGTCACACCACACTTGCATTGTTTTTCTCGAACTTCCAGTTCTCCTCCTGGGCGAGGATTTGGTCCACAACCTCCATGGCCTCCTTGCCTTGTCGGATGTACTCCTTTTCCTGGGAAAGGAGAGAGGATTCATGAGCTGGGCGTGCAGGAAGCCTGAGGGGGTGTGTGAGGCTGCTCCCCCCCTCCCTGGGCTGGCAGAGGGAAGGGGGATCAGGAATCTCTTAATTTGGGTCACAGAGGCCTCATTTTGGAGCTCCAAGTCACGCTCCCCGCCCTGGCGTGGATCCACACACCAGCTGGGGCTCCTGCCTCAGTGTGAGGGTTTCCAGCAGGCAAAGGGCTCTGGGATGTGCAGCTTCCCTCCTGGAGGAGCCACAGCCAGGGCTGAATGGCAGCAGGACTACTGGAAAAGGGCACAAAGTCTGTGCCCAGTCAGGGTCTGGGGAGGGGAAGGGCCACCCTGAAAGTCGTGGGGACAGTGAGGTGATGCCTGTCCTGGTATGTGACCCAAAAACAGGGATGGAAGGGGGACAGGCAGGGACAGAGCCAGGACACATCCCTGTGGGATGGTGCAGGAAGAGCACACAGCCCTGGGGGAGTGGGATAACACTGGGGGGCTCAGAGGAGCCCTCCTGGGGTGCACACGAGGGGCTCAGCCACCAGTCCCCAGGGCAGAGGGGTGTGGAATGGGGGGCAGCACCTCCGGTGGGGCCACAGGATTGAGGAGATTCCCACAGCCCCAGCTCAGCCTGGAGAGGGACAGGGACAGTGCCAGCCTCAAGCTGGGCTGCCTCAGTTTACCTGAGCTGTCAAGGCCTTCCTCCCTGTTCCTTCCTCATCCGACTCGTTGTCTGACCCTACGGGAAACACGCAATTAACTCACAGTTAATGAAGATCCCACTGGTACAACCTCCCCCTGACCTTCTTGTGGGGGACAGTGTTCAATCCCTGTCCCTTATCCCAAGGGAAGGGCTGTCAGTGAGGGTGACTGAGCTCACTCTGGATGTCACCTACACCAGGACAACAGCTCCAGGTGACATCTCCCCACCCCAGATCCAGGAATTCCCTGGTGCTGGCACACTTGGTGTCCCAGGGCAGTATCCCAGGGCAGGGACGTGCTGCCAGCCCTGTTCCTCCCCTGCCTGTGCCCACCCACACTGTGCCCTCATCCCCAGGCAGCCTTTTCCAAGTAGGCAGCTCAGAGGATTTAATCCCAAGCCCACACAAGGCTTCAGTTTCCCACGGAGCTGGATCCAGGCACGTGGGGCTGAGGTGGCTCCGACAGAAAGGTGGCACAGGGACAGCGTGGCAGTGCCAGCCCTGCCCAGGGACAGGTGCAGGGTGAGGACAGGGGGCCCTGCTTGGCAGTGCCAGTTCTTGGAGGCTCTGCCAGGGGTTGGGATAACGAGACAGAGCTCAGCGAAGGGGTGATAGAGGTGAGGAATGCCATGGGAGGAGGAGCTGGGAAGGGAACAGCAGGACTTACCCGCAAAGGACTCGGGTGGGGAGTAGAACTGCCCCTCAGAGAGGGCCCGGGGGTAGAGCAGGGGCCGTGAGGCTGCAGCCTGGGCTGCCAGGAACCCTGGGGGCAGAGCACAGGGACTGACACACCTGGCACTGCCCCCAGCCCTGCCCAGGAACCCTGGGGGACAGAGCACAGGGACTGACACACCTGGCACTGCCCCCAGCCCTGCCCAGGAACCCTGGGGGCAGAGCACAGGGACTGACACACCTGGCACTGCCCCCAGCCCTGCCCAGGAACCCTGGGGGACAGAGCACAGGGACTGACACACCTGGCACTGCCCTCAGGGGTGCCCAGCCCTGCCCAGGAACCCTGGGGGACAGAGCACAGGGACTGACACACCTGGCACTGCCCTCAGGGGTGCCCAGCCCTGCCCAAACTCCCTCCCAGCCACTTGTTTCCCACATTTCTCTGTCTTTTCCCAGCCAGCCCATGAGCTTTGCAGCTCCTGTAGCCTCATCTTTTGTCTGAGATGTTTTATCTGCCTGGAGATCAATGGGCTCTTCTGCCTGTCAAATAATCCAAAGGCGATTAAGCATCTAATTAAATAAGAGCTTCCCCTGGAAGCAATTTGGAACCTGAGCCTAATCCAATAGAGGCATTAAACACTTGATCATTTTTCATCTTAAAGCCTCCTTGCAAGACCCAAACATCCTCTGGTGCTTTCCAGTCACTCAGAGCACTTCTGATCCAGCCCAGCCTGACCAAACCCCCCAATTTAGTGCCACTTCCAGCCAGTGACGCCTGGAAGAGGGACAAGCTCCTTGTGCTGCTGCAGGAATGGGCAGCTACTCCAGCCCAGGCCCAGCACCTGCTCCTTAGAAGGACCTGGAAGTTACAGGGTGATGTGTAAAGCATTAGGTCAGGCTCAGTCTCTGCTCAGTGTGACCTCAGCGACCACAGGCTGTGAAATTTCACACCCCATAACTCACAGCGTGCCCCGTAACGTGTCTGGGACTGCAGCAATCCCTCTGGAAAGGTCTCCAGCCACATCCAAACACAGAGATCAGGGACAGGGAGCCCAACACTCTGCCTGGCATTTGCCTCACTGCGTCCAAACACCTTCTCCCAGACACTGGGGAATCTGGCACACTTTTCTCCCCTCAATTAAAAGATGCTTTTTATAATCTGGTATTTTCTTACCCTGAAGGGACTTGTACACCATGACAGGACTGAGTCAGGCACTTCCCATCCCAGCCAGCCTGGAGATCCCTTCTCCAGAAATGTCAGACCAAGGTGCTGCCAAAGCAACAGCAACCCCAGGCCTGGTGCTTTCACCCAACCTGCCCCAGAGAGGAGCAGGACACTCACATCGCTCCTCTTCTGCTTCCTGAGTGAGCACTTTAAAATCCAGGAACCAGGTCTCCAGCCAAGCAATGACAAACGAGACGATGGGCAGCAAATAGCCAAAAGCTCCTTTGGTCAGAAGCTGTGGGAGAAACCACAGGGAATTACCCAAACTGGGGGAAAAAACCCAGCACTGAGAAATCCCAAAGGCAGCAGGGAAACCAACCTCGGAGAGGATGACCTTCACAATCAGGAAGGCACTGGAGACCAGTGTAGTGACCTGAAACACAAATGGAGTGGCTCAGAGCCCTGGGAAGCCCAGGGAGGGAGGGAAAATGAACCCAGGGAAGGCCAAAGTGGCTCTTACCGCGATGACCCACCAGTGGCGCAGGCGGACGACGGCGTAGCCCAAGAGCAGCACCAGGAAGCGAAACAGGGCCAGGAGCTGCACAAACACACCCCCAGGGGCACCAGTCACTGCCCCTGCCCCTCTGCCAGCTGCTGGGACAGGGGCAGGGGCAGCTCCTGAGGGACAGGACAGGTCAAGGCTGCACCAGGATGGGCTGTGACCGGCCTGGAGTCAAGGCCAGCCCCTCCCTGTGCCCACCGAGGCCTGCAGGAGGCTGAGATACTCACAAATATGTCAAAGAAGGAGGTCTTGAAATTGTAATTGATGATTTCCTCCCTCAGGTTCTGCTGGATGCCATCCTTGGTCTGAGGGGAGACAGGGAAGAGCAGGAAGATGCTGAGTGCACTGACAGGAAACTCAGGGAACAGTTCCCAGAGTATGGCCAGGGCAGGGGATGCTCATGGAATGCCAGTGCTGCCAGCACAGCCCAGGCTGGATCCCAGGGCACATTCCCTCTGGAATATAAAGGCTGCCCAGCACAGACTGGGATGGATCCCAGGGCACATCCCCCTGGAATATAAAGGCTGCCCAGCACAGCCCAGGGAGGATCCCAGGGCACATTCCCTCTGGAATATAAAGGCTGCCCAGCACAGCCCAGGCTGGATCCCAGGGCACATTCCCTCTGGAATATAAAGGCTGCCCAGCACAGACTGGGATGGATCCCAGGGCACATTCCCTCTGGAATATAAAGGCTGCCCAGCACAGACTGGGATGGATCCCAGGGCACATTCCCCTGGAATATAAAGGCTGTCCAGCACAGCCCAGGCTGCCCAGCACAGACCAGGCTGGATCCCAGGGCACATCCCCCTGGAATATAAAGGCTGCCCAGCACAGACTGGGATGGATCCCAGGGCACGTTCCCCCTGGGATTCACACCCAGGAGGGTGGGTTGGGCAGGCAGGGACATTAAACACCTCCCATGGCTCAGCACAGCCAGTGCCACCGGCCCCTGAAGGCCCTGGATGGCACCTCCCAGTGGAACCTGCTGCCTGCAGGTGACAGACCTCAGAGGAATGGGAGGAGATGTGGGAAAAAAGGGGAAACCACAGGAAAATGCTTCTGTGGCACCCAGAACATCTCCCTGCCAGGGCTCTGGGGGTCACTCAGGACCTGGGGGGGTTTAGGGATCCTCCTCATGCCAAGCACCGAGGGGTCCCTTCTCCCTCCTTCCCAGCCACTGCTCCCAGCAACACTCCAGGAGATCTGAAGGAAGGAGGGAACCAGCAGGTTCAAACGTGCTGGCAAAGGGGGAAGAGGAAGGGCAGGAGGATGCCCAGCCACGGGCACAAAGGAAGCCTGAAAGAGGCCAAAACACTCTCTAGGATTCATGGACAAAGCTCACATCCTGCCTCATCCCAAGATAATCTGGGGTCTGACAGCCCTTGGACACCACAAATCCCGGGAGCCTGGGATGGCTGGTTGGGAAGGAGGGGATGGCTGAGGTAGCTGGGACCAGCCCTGCTCCCTTAGGGAGGAGCAAAGTGGTGGATCTCGGGCCAGCCCTTGGCAGGAGGTGTCCTGGCACCCTCCAAGGGCAGGAGAGGAGTCACTGGGAAGGGATCCCTCTGGGCCAGGGCTGGGGCTTAAAATCCAGGGAGAGAGGGCAAAAAGAGGGGGGCAAAGCAGTGCTGGGCTGGTCCTTCAGCTGGTCTGTGGCCACGGGACTCAGCTGGGCCACCAAGAGCCTCTTCCCACACCACGACTCCAGGGGGTGCTCCAGGAGGGAAGAGACACTCCAGGAGGGAAGGGACACCCGGAAAGCTTTGGGTGATGGTCTTTGGGGGGTGTTTTCAGTTCAAACAAAGGCTGTGGACAAAGCAGACAAACGACCCGAGGCATCTCTTTGTCTCTGCAGAATTACAGTTTGCTCTTAACGAGGGGCAATTTGCTCAGCAATTTGCTTATCTCAGAGAGAAAGAAACCGTTGGATAAAATAGGAAAAAAAAAAAAGTGCACATTAGTCATGGTATCAAATCGTTGCTCTTCATAACCAGGCAAATAAGCTGCTCTAAGAGCTTTAAATATGCAGCTTCTCGGCTCGGGGCCCAAATATCAGCAGTTAGTCACTCATTAATGGCTACCTGCACGACCCACGCTCAGCATCACCCTGGTGACCGAGCCAGGATTATCTCCCCGGGGCTGGAAGTGCTGGTTGGAGGCAGCTCCTCGCCCTGGGAGAACTGGGACAAGAGCAGGAGGCTGGGGTCCAAACTGGGTCCAAAGTGGGCGTGCAGGACAGCAGTGGCACGGCTGGAATGCTGGCTGGGAGGGGGTTTTTCCTAAGGGGTGAAGGGCAGGGGGCTCCTGGGGCTCTGGGCAGGGTGAGGAGCTGCTGCCAGGACAATCTGTTAAGTGCAGACACCCGGAGATAAGAAGGGCAGAGATAAGAGCTGTGAGTGAGCCCAGGATCCAGCGCTGCTAAACCAAGGCCAGAGCTCAGGGTCTATCTGATCATCTGCTCCAGGGCAGGACACGGAGTGCCTGAAACCAGTCAGGTCCAGTCCGGGGAAAATAAAAACAAAATATAGCCCAGGGAGGGACTTGGACCGGGTGGGACTGAGGCAAATAAACTGGATTTCCGCATTTGTTGCGACACGGAGCAAACGCAGCAGTTTGTGGCAGTCAGAGGAGACCAAACCCCTCGTGTTCCCTCAGCAGTCCCTGGGGAGGTGCAGCAGCACCTCCAGCTTTCCAGAGCTGAGATTAGCAGAGTATTTCGGGACCAAAGCCCCTCGAGGATCCTCCTCTGGGAGAACAACGACACAGGGAGCGGCTCTGCTTAAGGCCAGGGGAGCAGGAGAGAAGTCTGGCTCAGCCTGGTGGTTCCAGGAGCCCTGGCTTGGGTTACAACCCAACAGAGTCACAAGGACACTGTTAACGACTCTGGGCAGCCCCGACAGCGCCCGGGGCAGGAAACCAGCGGCACTTCAGTTTACACAAAGAGCGGCGGCTCCTTGGCCAGCGCTGGGAAGAGCAAACAAAGATTTGTCCCAGGAGTGCTGGGACTGAGCAATTCAGTGAGAGAGCCGGGTTTGAACAGGGCAAAGATTCCCGGGTTTGCCTCCTCCTCCTCCTCCCGCCTTACGTTCAACTCGATGATCCAGAGCAGGGAGATGAAGAGCAGGTCGAAGGTGACGAAGAGGCAGAAGGTTCTCCTCACATCCGAGATGACCTTCCTCTTCTCCGGGGAGAAGAAGTACGGGGAGAAGCCCTGGCTCTGGGAGAGGGAGGAGCTGATGGAGGCGATGGCCGGCAGGCTGCGGTCCAGGTCCTGCTGCAGGTCCGTGGGCTTGTTCATCCTCCGGGATCGGCACCGGGAGCATCGGCCGCGGCAGCGTCACCTGCGGGGGGACAGGGGACACTCAGGCCCGGGACAGCCCTCCTGCCACCCTCCAAGGGCAAAGAATCCCATGGACAAATCAGACATTGGGAATAAATTCCTCCCTGTGAGGCCCTGGCACAGGTTGCCCAGAGAAGCTGCTCCATCCCTGCGAGTGTCCAAGGCCAGGTTGGAGCACCCTGGGATAGTGGGAGGGGTGGAACTGGATGGCCTTTAATGCTGTGGCAGCAGCAAAGGAGACCCCAACCCCACAGAGATGCCATGGGAGAAGGAAAAGGGGCCACAGATCCCATGAAGGTGCCATGGAAACAGGAAAAGGGCTGCAGATTCCATGGAGATGCTGTGACAGCAGGAAAAGGGACCCCAAACCCCAAGGACAAACCACAGCAGGAGGAAAAGGGGCTGCAAACGCCATGGGAAGGCAGTGAGAGCAGGAAAAGGGGCCCCAAACCCACAAGGATTTTGTGGCAGCAGGAAAAGGGGCCTTGGGATGTTTTGGGAGCAGATCCCAGATCCAGCTCAGTGCAGGGAAGGCAAAGCCTGGGGGGCTGAGGGAACAGATCCCACCCTGCACAGACAGGACAGGCCCCTGGTCCCACCAAGAGTGGCACAGAGGGTGTGATGCCCCCCAGGAGTGGCACACAGGGTGTGATATCCCCCCAGGAGTGGCAGGCAGGGTGTGATGCCCCCCCAGGAGTGGCACAGAGGGTGTGATGCCCCCCAGGAGTGGCACAGAGGGTGTGATGCCCCCCAGGAGTGGCACAGAGGGTGTGATGCCCCCCAGGAGTGGCACAGAGGGTGTGATGCCCCCCAGGAGTGGCACAGAGGGTGTGATGCCCCCCCAGGAGTGGCAGGCAGGGTGTGATGCCCCCCAGGAGTGGCAGGCAGGGTGTGATACCCCCCCAGAAGTGGCACAGAGGGTGTGATACCCCCCCAGGAATGTCAGACAGGGTGTGATGCCCCCCAGGAGTGGCACAGAGGGTGTGATGCCCAGCTGGGCCGGGCAGGGCAGCAGGGAGGGCGCAGGGAAGGGGCTGCTCCGTGTGCCAGCCCAGGGCTGGCAGTGCTGGGCACACACGATCCTGGCACGAGAGAGGGGCTGGAATTGGGAGCCTGTTTTCCTGAGGCCGTGCCAAGCATTGTATTGGGATGTTTCCTCTCCGTCAGAGCAGCACAAGGAGGCCCCTGTGGAGCCCGAGTGTGACACGGGACACAAACACGGAACGAGGATGCCAGAACAGGTCGGGCCGGGGATCTGTCAGAGCCACCTCCGAGTCACCCCCACACCGCCCCTCCCTCCTGCATCCTCCTCCTCCTCCTCCTCCTCCTCAGGGACGTTGGGCCTCCCAAAAACACCTCCCCACACTCTCTGTGGTGTGAGCTCCTCCCTGGCACTGCTGTGCCCGCCGGGATCCCAGCGAGCTTTGCCCAGGGCAGGCCCCAGTTGTGCCAATCAGGAGGCTGCAATACCCGGGGGGAAAAGCCCCAGTGCTGTGCCCAGAGCTTTGGGAAGGGGCAATCCATGGGGCACGAGGGGCTGCGACCCCCCCCCCGGACACTGGAGTGCCTGGGAGGGCCGAGCACAGCCACATTTGGGGCAATTCGGGGCTAATTTGGGACCGATTTGGGGCTCATTTGGGGCGATTTGGGGCGATTTGGGGCTAATTTGGAGCTGATTTGGAGCTACTTTGGAGCTACTTTGGAGCTACTTTGGGGCTAATTTGGGGCTAATTTGGGACGATTTGGGACGATTTGGGGCTAATTTGGGGCTAATTTGGAGCTATTTGGGGCTAATTTGGAGCTGACTTGGGGCGATTTGGGGCTAATTTGGGGCTAATTTGGGGCTGACTTGGGGCGATTCGGGGCTAATTTGGAGCTGATTTGGGGCTAATTTGGAGCTGATTTGGGGCTAATTCGGGTCCCATCCCGGGAGCTGCGGGGCTGGAGAGGGAACAAAGCTGGAATCCTGTCAGTCCCTGCCAGCCCCGCTCCGGGAGGAGCTGCCAGCGCTGTCACCTCCCATCAGCCGCTCCAGGCCCGGCTGGAAGTGACAAAAGTTCAGGACATGAATAAATAATGGCTGGCCCTGCCCCCGGCAGCGCTTCGCACTCGGGCACCTCCCCACAACCTTCGCAGCGCTTTAAAACCACCCGCTGAGCTCCAGGGACCCGACCCCGGCCTGCTGGGGGGGCAGGAGGGGTGTCGGGATAAGGCAGGACACGGCGACAGGGCGTGGGGATATCGGGACATGGGGATATCGGGACACAGAGCCAGGGGTGCAGCTCCAATCCCAGCCCTCCCAAAGGGGTTTAAGCTCCTTTTGGACACACTCCCAAACCATCCAGGTGTGGCACTGGGGGCCGTGGTGGTGACAAGGGTCAGGCTGGGGCTGGGTGGCCCTGGAGGCTTTTCCAGCCTGAGGGATCCCACGATCCCATTCCAGCCAGGGGGGGAACTCCCTCTGCCTCAGAAAAGGGGATTTGGGGGCTCTGAGGAAGGGATTTTGATTGAGAAACCTCCTGGTTTGGGGATGGGGAGGTGAGAGGGGACTGGGGGTGATCCCAGAGAATCCCAGGGGGGACAAGGAGGGAGAGTGGAGGGTGAGACCCCAACCCAATACCCAGCACCGACAGGCAGCAAATCCCCCCAGGACACCCCCCCCCCCCCCAGGACACCAAAAGCACCCCCAGGACACCAAACCCCCCCCCCAGGACACCAACCCCCCCCGCCAGGACACCAAACCCCCCCCCCTCCCAGGACACCAAACCCCCCCCCCCCGCCAGGACACCAAACCCCCCCCCCCCCCCAGGACACCAAACACCCCCCCCCCCCAGGACACCAAACCCCCCCCCCAGGACACCAAACCCCCCCCCCAGGACACCAAACCCCCCCCCCAGGACACCAAACTTCCCCCCCCCGGTGCCAGAGCCCCCAAAACATTCAGTGTCACCACCCAAACCCCCCCCAGGACACCGAAACCCCCCTAGTCCTTTGTCACCGCCCCCAAACACCCCCAGAGCGGTGTCACCACTCCCAAACACTCCCAGTCCAGTGTCACCACCCCCCGCACACCAAACTCCCCCCAGGCCCCTCCTGTCCCCGGCACAGCCCCGAGGCTCCGCTCACCGCTCCCCACCCCGCACGCCCCGCCGGCGGCCGCGCTCCCGGGCCCGCGGCAGCACCGAGACCCCCGCACAGCCCGGGCAGTGTCTGAGCCCCCCCAGGAGCCCCCGGGCCCGCCCAGACCCCGCCGGTACCTCCCGGTGCCGGTGCCGGTCCGGCAGCCGCTTCCGGCCCCGCCGCCACCTCCGACCCGGAAAGGAAACGGCGGAGCCAGAACGGGCCGGCACAGACCATTGGCGGCCGCGGGGGGGGGGACGGGAGAGACCATCGGGGGGGGGGGGGGGGGGCAGTGAGGCTGGGAGAGACCATTGACCTGGAGAGGGGGGATCAGTGGGGCTGGGAGGGACCATTGACCAGGAGAGGGGGGATCAGTGGGGCTGGGAGGGACCATTGACCAGGAGAGGGGGGATCAGTGGGGCTGGGAGGGACCATTGACCAGGAGAGGGGGGATCAGTGGGACTGGGAGGGACCATTGACCAGGAGAGGGGGGATCAGTGGGGCTGGGAGAGACCATTGACCTGGAGAGGGGGGATCAGTGGGTCTCGGAGGGACCATTGACCAGGAGAGGGGGGATCAGTGGGGCTGGGAGGGACCATTGACCTGGAGAGGGGGGATCAGTGGGGCTGGGAGGGACCATTGACCAGGAGAGGGGGGATCAGTGGGGCTGGGAGGGACCATTGACCAGGAGAGGGGGGATCAGTGGGGCTGGGAGGGACCATTGACCAGGAGAGGGGGGATCAGTGGGACTGGGAGGGACCATTGACCAGGAGAGGGGGGATCAGTGGGGCTGGGAGAGACCATTGACCTGGAGAGGGGGGATCAGTGGGTCTCGGAGGGACCAGTGGGGCCAGGAGAGGGGGGATCAGTGGGGCTGGGAGGGACCATTGACCTGGAGAGGGGGGATCAGTGGGGCTGGGAGGGACCATTGACCAGGAGAGGGGGGATCAGTGGGGCTGGGAGAGACCATTGACCTGGAGAGGGGGGATCAGTGGGGCTGAGAGAGACCAGTGACCAGGAAAGGGGGAATCAGTGGGGCTGGAAGAGACCAGTGGGGCTGGGAGAGACCATTCACTGTGGAAGGGGGTTTCAGTGGGGCTGGGAGAGACCATTGACACTGGGAAAGGGGGTTCAGTGGGGCTGGGAGGGACCATTTTCCTGCAAGGGGAAAATCTATGGGAATGGGAGAGACCATTCCTAAAGAAGGGGGATCAATGGGGTGAGGGAAGGACCATTCCCGGCATGAGGGGGGGTGTCCATGGGGCTGGGAGGGACCATTTGGGGTTGGGGGATGTCCATGGAGTGCTTGACCCCGCCCCTCATCTCCCTTCTCAGGCCCCCTGTTCCCAGAACCGCCCCCATCCCCTGCCCCACACCCTGGGCTGTCACCCCAGTGGGGGGTCAGAATCCCCCCTTAATGGGGGCCAGAAACCTCCCAATAGGGATCAGAAGCCCCCAAACATGGGGGTCAGAACCACCCCACAATGGGGGTCAGAGCCCCCCACACAAAGGGTCAGGACCCCCCCAGACAGAAGGGTCAGGACCCCCCCAGACAGGGCTCAGGACCCCCACACAAAGGCTCAGGATCCCCCCAGACAGGGCTCAGGACCCCCACACAAAGGCTCAGGATCCCCCCAGACAGGGCTCAGGACCCCCATGGCCAGACCCCCAGAGCAGCTCCATCCTCTGTACAGCCTTTATTGCGGGCGGGGGCTCTGCTCGGTGGGCACAGGGGTGGGCAGGGGCCGGGCTGGGGGGCACACACCCCGCCAGCCCCCGGGGGTCCCACCCCAGCCCCTGCCCTGGCAGCCGGGGTGGGGGGCACGAGCCCAGTGGGGAGGGGGCGAGGGGGGGCCTGGCATGGCCCGGCATGGCCCAGTTTGGCCCAGTTTGGCCCGGCATGGCACGGCACGGCGCGGCACACGGCAGACGAAGCGCAGGCAGCGGGCGGGGGGCGGCCGGGGGGAGCACAGGCGAAGCTGCTGAGGCCGGAGGGGGCGGGCAGGCCGGGGGGCCGGGGGGGCGGTGCCCGCTGTCCCGGTGTCCCGGTGTGCCGGTGTCCCGGTGCCGGCTAACTGGTGCCCAGCGGGAAGGTGGGCGAGTGGCGCTCGGTGCCGATGGGGCGCGGGGGCACCTCGGTGAAGCCCACGTGTCGCCGCTCTGGGGACAAACGGGGGGGTCACAGCAGGGGACACCCGCGGGGGACGCTGCGGGGGGACACCCCACGTACCCCCAGTGCCACCGTCCGGCTCCTCCTCGTCGCCCTCGTCACCCTCGGGGTCCTCGGGGATCTCGGACACCGTCAGAGACTTCAGGTCCTCCTCGCGCTCGTCGATGCCGCCGGCGAAGGAAACTTTCTGCCCGCCTGTGAGGGGTCGGGAGGGTGGCCCTGGTGGCCAGGAGGGTGGCCCTGGTGGCCCAAAGGGTGGCCCCAGGGAGCCCTGACCCAGGGGACTCCTCTGCAGCGCGGGGCGGGACAGGACCCTGAGCCCTGGTGCCCACCTGGCACCACCCGGGCGAGGGGATGCAGCGGGTTGGGTGGGTGGGTGGGCAGCCACAGCCCCTCGTGGTGCCTGTGCCATCCCTCTGCCATCCCCATCCTCTGCCATCCCCATCCTCTGCCATCCCAGTCCCTCTGCCATCCCTATCCTCTGCCATCCCCATCCTCTGCCATCCCCATCCTCTGCCATCCCCATCCTCTCCCATCCCCGTCCTCTGCCGCCCCTGTCCCTCCTGCTGTCCCCATCTTCCCACCGTCTCCATCCTTGTCATCCCCATCCCTGCCCTCCCACCACCCTCACCCATCCACCACCCCTGTCCTGCCACCATCCCAAATCTCCTTCCATCCCTGTCCCCTCATCATCCCGATTCTCCTGCCATTCCTCTCCCGACATCGTCCCCATCCCCTCGCCGTCCCCATCCCTGTCCCCCCACTGTCCCCATCCCTGTCCCCCCACTGTCCCCATCCCTGTTCCCCCGCTGTCCCCGTCCCTCCCACTGTCCCCATCCCTCCCACTGTCCCCATCCCTCCCGCTGTCCCCGTCCCTCCCGCTGTCCCCACCCCGTTACCTTTCCGCTTGTGCGCCTTCAGCCCGGCGGGGAAGTAGCTCCTCTCGGCTCTGCCCTGGCTCCCCGGGGCTGCCCGGGCGGGGGTGGATGAGGCCGGGCCGGGGGTGGGCACGGCCGGCACCGGGACACGGCCGGAGCCGCGTCAGCCAACGCCGGGGGTCCTGCTGGCGTCACCCGGCCCGGCGGGGGACAGGGACACGGACCGGCGGGGGACAGGGACAGGGGCTGGCGGGGGGACAGGGACACGGCCCGGCGGGGGAACAGGGACACGGCCCGGCGGGGGGACAGGGACACGGCTCCGCGGGGGGACAGGGACAGGGACCGGCGGGGGGACAGGGACAGGGGCTGGCGGGGGGACAGGGACACGGACCGGCGGGGGGACAGGGACACAGACCGGCGGGGGGACAAGGACAGGGGCCGGCGGGGGACAGGGACACGGACCGGCGGGAGGACAGGGACAGGGGCCGGCGGGAGGACGTGTGGCCCCGTCACCGGGCGAGTGGGCAGCAGGGACGGGCAGCCGGTCTGTGTCCCTCCCCCGGACTCCCGCCTGTCCCCGGGGGCAGCAGGGGTTGGTGGCCCCGCTCTCTGATCCAGCAGCCCTGTCCCTGCCTCCACGTGTCCCCAGGCTCCACAAATGCTGTCCCCATGTCCCCTGGGCTCTGGTACCCCCATCCCCATGTCCCCTGGGCTCTGGTATCCCCGTCTCTGTGTCCCCAGGAATCCAGGACCCCCATCCCCATGTCCCCTGGGCTCTGGCATCCCTGTCTCTGTGTCCCCATGTTCCCCGAGGTCTGGCAGTCCCAGCCCCACAGCCCCACAATCCCCGTGTTCCCCTCTCCCATGGATTCCAGCAGCATCAGCCCCACATTCTCCCATCTTCTGGGTTCCAGAATCCCTGTCTCCATGTCCCTGTGTCCCCCAGGCTCCTGCATCCCCACCCCCATGTCCCCTGGGCTCCAGGACCCCCATCCCCGTATCCCCAGGGCTCTGGTCCCCCCATCCCCGTATCCCCTGGGCTCCAGGACCCCCATCCCCATGTCCCCTGGACTCTGGCACCCCCATTCCCATGTGCCCCTGCCCCTCTCACCAGACTCGAGGCCGCTGTCGGGGTCGCAGCCGTGGTCCCCCTCATCGGGCTCCCCGTCGGAGCTGTCCCCGCCTCCCAAGCCGCTCTCCTCCAGGTGGGACTGCACGATGCGCTGCACCGCTGTGGGCACGCCGGTGTCACCGGGCACTGGGAGCACTGGGAGCACTGGGGGCTCCCTGCCAGAGGGGCCCCAGCCCCCTTTCTCCCCTCCCGGGCGGTACCTTTGAGCGAGGGTGGGGTGTAGGCACACGGGTTGGTCCTCTTTGGTTTGAGCAGGCAGCCCTCGCCCGAGGAGCGCTGCGGGGGGAGCGGCGTCGGCGGGGGGGGTCCTGCTGTGTCCCCCCTCCCCGGGGGTCACCGCGGCCCCGGGGCAGCCAGGCACCCCCCGGCAGGGCGATGGAGGGTCCCCCTGGGGGGATGTGGCACTGGGGACCCCATCCGGGGGGCCCTGCCATGGGGATGGGGCACTGGGGACCCCACCATGGGGATGTGGCACTGGGGACCCCATCCGGGGGGCCCTGCCATGGGGATGGGGCACTGGGGACCCCACCCGGGGAACCCTGTCATGGGGATGAGGCACTGGGGACCCCACCATGGGGACCCTGCCATGGGGATGTGGCACTGGGGACCCCACCATGGGGATGTGGCACTGGGGACCCCATCCGGGGGGCCCTGCCATGGGGATGGGGCACTGGGGACCCCACCATGGGGATGTGGCATTGGGGACCCCACCATGGGGATGTGGCACTGGGGACCCCACCCGGGGAACCCTGCCATGGGGATGTGGCACTGGGAACCCCACCATGGGAATGTGGCACTGGGGACCCCATCCGGGGAGCCCTGTCATGGGGATGTGGCACTGGGGACACCGAGATACAGACCCCTCCATGGGGACATGGCATTGGGGACCCCGTGATGGTCACAAGGCCGTTTGCTCTGCAGCCAAACCCCCCAGCCTGGCTCGGCTCCTTGTCCCCGTCCTGTGTCCCCGTGCCCGTGTCCCCGTCCCCGGCGCCGTGTGCCAGTGCCGGGAGGGAGCCGATAAGCGCCAGGCGCCAGAGCTGGGCCCCGATAATCCCCCGGGGGACACAGGACAGGGGAGCGGGGCTGTACTGGGGGGTCCTGGTGCCCACTCACCTGGTAGGGCAGGTTCTCATCCTCTGGGTTGGCAGCACCGAGGAGAGAGGGGCGAGTGTGAGGGGGGCTGCCAGTACCCAGCAGTGCCAGGCAGGACCCTACCCACCCCCCCGACCTCTGCTCCAGGGGTTACCCTGTCCCCCAGGGACCTGCCACCGTGTCCCACCCTGCCACCCACCACCCTGATCAGTATGTGGCATTCTGTCCCCTCCCCACCACCATGTCCCATCCCGGACATCCCATTCCACTCTGCCACCATGTCCCCTCCAGGACATCCCATAACATGCAGGACACCACAAGCCACCCCTGCCCCGTGTCCCACCCGTGTCCTGCTCACCTGGGGACGAGTGTTCAGAGAGCTGGAAGAGCATGGCCGGCGTGGGCCTCCGCCGGCGGATCTGAGGCACAGCGGGGTGTCACGGGCTGGGGACACCTGTGACACCCCTGTCCCCTGCCCTGCACCCCAGGGACACGCGTGTGCACGTGTGTGAGTGTGCGTGTGGGACTGGGGCAGGTGTCCCCTGTCCCTCCCGGCCCCACGAGAGCGCCAGGTCCAGCCGGGACCCTCCGGGGAGATCCCTGAGTCCGGCGAGTGCCGGGAATGTCCCCTCTGATCAGGCATAACCAGCGGGGGTGGGTGCATCATCCCCAGCGTGCCCTGTCCCCTCCATCCCGTCCCTGTCCTCATCCTGTCCCCTCCATCCCGTCCTTGTCCTCATCCTGTCCCCTCCATCCAACCTTTTCGCTCCTGTCCCATGCAGTCCAGTCCTGCCGTCCGTCCCGTCCCATGCCCTGCCCGCTCTGATTCCCCTTGTCCTGCTCTGCCGGTACCATCTCCTCCCTCCTGTCTCCTCTGTCCCCTCTGATCCTCCTCGTCCTCCTCCCCAGTTCCATCCCCTCCCTCCCCTCAGTCCCCTCCCACCTCCCCCTCGTCCCATCCCATCTGTCCCAAAACAGCTCCCACGTCTACTCTTGTCACTCCCATCCCCTCTGTTCCCCCCGATCCCGCTTGTCCTGCTCTTCCCGTCCCATTCCGCCCCTCCCGTCGCTTCTGTCCCCTCCCCTGTCCCCTCCAATCCCCCTCGTCCTGCTATCCCCCCCTTCCTGTCCCCTCGAACCCCCCTTGTCCCATCCGCTCCCTCCTGTCCCTCCTGTCCCCATCGCGTCCCCCTGTCCCCGTCCCTCCCCGCCCCACTCCAGCACCCCGGGGCTCTTCCGTGCGTCCCCCCCCCGGTTATTCCGGGGGTCCCCGCACCCCACTTTGCCCACTCACCAGCTCGACGGCGCGGGGGTCCAGCTGACTGGGGGGGGCCGGCACCGAGAACTGGATCTTCTTGCGTTCTTTGGGGTCCATGGCCTTGGCCGGGGGTCACCGAAGACGGGGGGGTCTCTGCCACCGGTGCCCAGCGGAGTTCGGTGGCACCCGGGGCTCGGTACGGCGAGGAATGAGAGTGGCGGGAGGTGGGGAAGGCAGAGCCGGTGAGGAGGAGGAGGAGGAGGAGGAAGGAGAGGGAGGGAGGACACGTCTTCCTACCAGGCGCTGAATTATTCATCCCCCCTCCCCGGGCAGGGGGGCTGAGGCCGCGGTAATGAGGCTTTGGGGAGCCCCCCAGGGGGTTCAGCCAACCTGTGGGGGGTCCTTAACCCCTTCCCTGCCGTGCGGGCCCCCCACTGCTGTGGCCGGTTGGGATGGGACAGGGTCGGGCTTCTCCACGCGAGTCCCTGTCCCTTGTGCCCCGTTCTCCCCCCCGGGCGGGGGTGGGCAGGGGACAGGGGTCCTGCCGCTCCCACCCTTGGGTGGGCAACGGAAGCCACTCCCCCCGGGCTGCTCTGCGCTGCATGGGACAGGGACACCACTCCGGGGACGCGGCCAGGGGACATCCGCGGGGACTGGGGACCCCCGAACATCCCATCACCTGGGAAGGGTGTCCCCTCCTCTCCAGTCCAGCCCCCGGGATGCTGGAGGTGGGGGGCTGTGTCCTCACCCAGGCCGTGCCCACCTGCCCCGGCTCTTTCCTCTTTCTCTGGGATTTTCCCCACAGAAAATTCCATGAAACGCAGATGTTTCCCCCGGGGAAGTGGGGGCTCAGCCCCCAGGGCACTGCTTGGCACCGGTGCTGCACTTTCCCTACAGGGGCCCGGGTGTCAAGGGCATCGCACTGAGGGGGCACAGCCAGGGCGTCCCCGTGCAGGGGACAGCAGTGCCACCAGGAGCCGGAGCGGTGGCTCGTCCCCTCCTGGGACGTCCTGGGGCAGCGCCGATGGAAACGCCCGTGAGCAGGAACGAGGAAGGGGGAGCTGAGAACTGGCTCCGTCCCCCGGATCTCCCGGTGCTCCAACGGCTGCGGTGGCCGCGGGCCAGCAGCCACCGCTCCAGCAAAATATTTACCCGAGTGGCACCGAGCCATGGACCAGCCTCCCGCCCGCCCGGCACCACGCGGCACAGCTCGGCAAAACACGGCCAGGCTCGGCTCCGGGAGGCAAAGCTCGGCTCTGGGGGGCAAAGCCCGGCTCTGGGGGGCTAATCTCAGCTCTGGGGGGCAAATCTCAGCTCTGGGAGGCAAAGCTCGGCTCTGGGGGACAAATCTCAGCTCTGGGGGGCAAATCTCAGCTCTGGGGGTCAAATCTTGGCTCTGGGGGGCAAATCTCGGCTCTGGGGGACAAATCTCAGCTCTGGGAGGCAAATCTCAGCTCTAGGGGGCAAATCTCAGCTCTGGGGGGCAAATCTCAGCTCTGGGGGTCAAATCTTGGCTCTGGGAGGCAAATCTCAGCTCTGGGGGACAAATCTCAGCTCTGGGTGGAAAATCTCAGCTCTGGGTGGCAAATCTCAGCCCTGGATGGCAAAACCCAGCTCTGGGTGACAAATCTCACTTCTGTGTGACAAAATCCAGCTCTGGGTGACAAAATTTGCCTCTGGGTGACAAACTTGTCCCTGTGGCACAGCACAGTGCCCACCTGGGGACATCCCAGGGCTGGGCAGCAGCAGGGCCCGGTGTCCCCATGAAGGCCAAGCTCTGGGGACAGGGCAGGGGGTCCCTCGGTCACCCTGTGCCCAGACTGGCCCTGTGCCAGGTGTCCCCATGCCGGGTGTCCCCGTGCCAGGCTCCGAGCACCATCCCTATCCCGGGACCTGGGTCGTTATGGCAACAGGTTCCCGGGCTCCATCCCGCTGCTGTTCCTGCTTCTCCCACCCACGAAGACGCCGTGTGAGGGGGTGGCCGGGCCCCCTCCCCTCTCTGCGCTGCGGCAGCGCCGGCACCCGCAGCCCCCCGGGATCGGCACGCGCCGCCCGCGCCCGCGCCCACGCACCCAGCACCCGCGGGTGGCACCTGCAGCGTGGCACGGGGGGTGCCACACCGGGCCTGCAAAGCAGGGGGGCACCTTCCAGGCACACGTGTGGCACACGTGGCCCCGCTCCTCACCGGGACAGCCCCGTACGGGCGCCGTGGGCACCTGTGCCGTGCCCGTCCCCGTGCCCGTGCCGTGGTGCCGCGGGGGCTGCCGATCTGTGCAGCAGAGAATCCTCCCGCAGAGAGAGTAAAAATAGCAGCAGGTTGAGGGAAGAAGAGCTCACCCCCCACCAGCGGGCACAGGAGAGGAGCCACAGGCATGGGGACAGACGTGGGGTGGTGGCACAGGGGCAGGGGGCTGTGGGATGGGGTGTCATGGGGACAGGGTGGCACAGGGACAGGGGCAGTGGGATGGGGCACCACGGGGACAGGGGGCTGTGGGATGAGGTGTCATGGGGACAGGGGCAGTGGGATGGGGTGTCATGGGTACAGGGTGGCACAGGGACAGGGGCAGTGGGATGGGGCACCACGGGGACAGGGGGCTGTGGGATGAGGTGTCATGGGGACAGGGGCAGTGAGATGGGGTGTCATGGGTACAGGGTGGCACAGGGGCAGGGGGCTGTGGGATGGGGTGTCATGGGGACAGGGGGCTGTGGGATGGGGTGTCATGGGTACAGGGTGGCACAGGGGCAGGGGGCTGTGGGATGAGGTGTCATGGGGACAGGGTGGCACAGGGGCAGGGGGCTGTGGGATGGGGTGTCATGGGTACAGGGTGGCATAGGGACAGGGGCAGTGGGATGGGGCACCACGGGGACAGGGGGCTGTGGGATGGGGTGTCGTGGGGACAGGGGGCTGTGGGATGGGGTGTCATGGGTACAGGGTGGCACAGGGACAGGGGGCTACAGGGATGGGGCGTTGTGGGGACGAGGTGTAATATGGATGGACCATCATGGGGACGAGATGGGGACACAGCTTGGGATGGAGCACCGTTTCGATGGGGCACACCAGGGATGGAGCATGGTGGGGACAGGGAAGCAGAGGGGCAGTGGGGACAGGGAGTGCTGGGGACGGAGCATTGTGGGGACAAGGTGTGCTGGGGACAGAGCATCGTGGGGACAAGGTCCCACGGGGATGGAGTGGCCTGGGGACAGAGCATCGTGGGGACAAGGTGTGCTGGGAACAGCACCTTGTGGTCATGGGGTACCCCAGGGACGAAGGATTGTGGGGACAGGACACTGCTGGGACAGGATGTCGTGGGGACAGGGCCCTGCGGGGACGGAGCATCCCGGGGACAAGCTCAGCGGGACAATCGCCCGGTCCAAGGGTGAGTCGGGGGGCGGGGCCTGTCGCTGAGGGGGTGCGGCCAGAGAGTGTCCCCCCCTTCCAGATCCCCCTCTGAGACCCCCCGCACCCCAAGACCCACCGGGGGTGCCCCCTCCCCATCCCGGGGCTGCAGTGGGGGGCGACGGGGGGGGCTGGTCGGAGCTCCCCCGGGCTCAGGGGAGGAGCCGGGAGCGGGAACACGCGTGGGAGCAGAGCACGGGTGGGAACCTGAGGGGGTGGCAGGGGGGCTTAACCCCTTCACTGTCGGGGGACTTCCAGCCACAAGCCTGGGGGGCTGCAGAGGGGAAGGGGGATCTGAGGGGGGCCCTCCCCAAAATGGGGCTTCACGGTGGGGGCTGCAACCCCTTGTCCTCAGCACAATGGGGTGGGGGACTGCAGACTGGAAAAATCCAGGGGCTCCAGCCCGGGCAAGAGGAGGGGCCAGTGGGCTGTGAGCCCAGGACAAGGGGGGTCCCATCCCTGCACCCCAGCAGGGTGGGCAGGGGGCTGTGGCCCCCCAGCCTCTGGGCTGTGCCTGGTCCTGGTGCCCCCAGTGCCCTCAGCAGCCCAGTGTGCCCATGGTGACAGATGTCACTCCCGACGCTGGCATGGCCGGGCTGGCACAGCCACCCAGGGCTGGCACAGCCGTGTGGGCCGGGCACCGGCTCAAGGGCTTTGGCACGGGGTGGCCAGAGCGGAGCTGTGGCTGGAGCTGTCCTGGTTGGCAGCCACCAACCACCAGCCACCGGCCTCTGGCCCATGCCAAGCCTCACACCCACACCATGGGGTGGGATGGGGGGCTGGGGGCACTGAGGGATCCTGGGGCAACACCCCCAGGGAGGGCACCCACCTGGGCATGGGCTATGATGGTTTTGGGGGGCTGATGCACACAGGGCCCAGTGCCAGGGTCTGCCTGGCCCAGGAGGGGCTGAATGGGGAAAACCTCGGAGGGGGGAATTGTGGGGGGATACTGGGAGGGTGAGGGTGGGTATGGGAGGGACAGATCTGGAGGGTCTGAGGAGGGAGGGGGTGCAACACTGGGACAGGAATGGTGGCCTGGGGGTCTCCTCTGCCTGGGGGCATCACACAGGCCCTGCCACCTGTAACACAGCCCAAAGCCCCCCCTGACCCCCCTCCTGCGGAGCTGAGACCCCAGGAGACCCCCAAACCCATCCTGGCGCTCCCACGGTGCCCTGCCGGGGTTGGGGGGGTCTCAGCCCCACTCCCCCCACCCCACACTGACCCCCCCGGGGGGGCCTGGCCGCCAGCACGGACCAGTTTGCTGCTCCATTCCCAGAAGAAAGAATAAAGTTAAAACATCTGTTAATTTATAAACCAATTTAACCATGACTGGTTAATAAATAGCTTCCAGCTGGCACCCCCACCCCGCGCGGGCGAGGGGAGATGGGGGGGCACAGCCGGGCTTGCCGCTCTCCCACAGCCCCCCCGGGGTCATTGTCACTTGTCCCCGTGGGGATGTCCCCAGAGTCCCCTGGGATTCACCAGGGAGAGCCCAGAGCCCGTGGTGGGGGCACGACCAGGGAGGCTGGCACAGGGGGGGTCCCAGGGGGATGCAGGGGCTGGGGATGTGCCCAAGGGGGGGCTCTGGTGGGCGTGCACGTGTGTGTGTGCACGTGTGTGTGTGCACGTGTGTGTGTGCAGGTTGTATGTGTGTGTGCATGTATGAGCCAGGTATGTCTGTGTGCACATCCATGTGTGTGTGTTCTTGCTTACATGTGTGTGTGCACACGTGTGCCAGGGATGTGCATGTGTGTCCCTGTGTATGTGCAGGTTCTGTGTGTGCACGTGTGTGTGTGCCAGGGATGTGTGAATATCTCCATGCACGTGTCCATGTTTATGTCCATGTGTGCATGTCCATACGTCTGTCCATGTTTATGTCCATGTGTGCACAGGTGTGCCAGGGGTGTGCATGTGTGTACATCCATGTGTGTGTGCAGGTTGTGTGTGTGTGTGTGCATGTATGTGCCAGGAATGTGTGTGTGTGCACAGGAGTGTGTGTGTGTGCCAGGAACGTGCACATGTGTGTGTCCATGTGTGTGCGCATGTATGTGCCAGGGATGTGTGTGTGTGTGCACAGGAGTGTGTGTGTGCACACGAGTGCATCCATGTGCATGTACATGTATGCGCACATGTGTGTACATGTATGGGCACATGTGTGTACATGTATGTGCACACGTGTGTACATGTATGTGCACATGTATGTACATGTGTGTGCACATGTATGTACATGTGTGCGCACACGTATGTACATGTACGTGCACATGTGTGTACATGTATGTGCACATGTGTGTACATGTATGTGCACATGCCTGTACATGTATGTGCACATGTATGTACAGGTATGTGCACATATGTGTACATGTATGTGCACATATGTGTACATGTATGTGCACATGTATGTACATGTATGTGAACATGTGTGTGTACGTGTGTGTGCGCAGATGTGTGTGTACATGTATGTGCAGATGTGTGTATGTGTGTACATGTAGTGCAGATGTGTGTGTACATGTATGTGCAGATGTGTGTATGTGTGTACATGTATGTGCAGGTGTGTGTACATGTATGTGCACACACACAGGACCACGTGTGCACAGCCCCCATGTGTGTCCCACCCCAGCAGGTCTGAGCAGGGACAGACAGCCCATCTCTCCTGGGGGTCCCCCACGGATCCGGGGCTGGTGCGACGTGTCCCTCGGCCCGTGGAGCACCATCCTCACCACACACGGATCCAGCAGGGACACGGATGGAGAAGGGCCTGGCCCTGGCACGGGGGGTGCCCACTCCTGCCCCCTGCCCCTCTCCGGAGCCCGGGGGTCCTGGAGCCGGGGCCTGAGCCCCTTCCCGGCCGCGGCGCCCGACACGTGTCGCAATAGTAATGTAATTTGTCCGTTAACAATGGGCAGCTTGAGGTTTATATTTAATTACAGCGATCGCACCAACCTGAACTCACCCTTATTCATCAATAATGCATGGGTTTGTGTTTATCGCTGCTTAATTAATCTGTGCTTACGACAATTAAAGGCTCGCAAAATCCCCCAAGGTGGCAGTGGGGAGCGGCTGCGCCAGGCTGGCATGAGCACGGTGCCAGCACGGTGCTGGTGGTGGTGGTGCTGGCATGGTCGTGGTCGTGGCATGGTGGCAGTGCCAGCGTGGTGATGCTGTCCGTGTGGTCACCCTGATAACATGGTCATGGTGCCGGCATGATGCCAGTGCCAGCATGGTCTTGGCACCAGTGTGGGCACCACGATAGTGTGGTCAACATGCTGGCATGGTCACTGTGCTGGTGTGGGCACCACAATGGTGTGGTCAACATGCTGGCATGGTCACTGTGCTGGTGTGGGCACCACGATGGTGTGGTCAACATGCTGGCATGGTCACTGTGCTGGTGTGGGCACCACGATGGTGTGGTCAACATGCTGGCACGGTCACTGTGCTGGTGTGGGCACCATGATGGTGTGGTCAACATGCTGGCATGGTCACTGTGCTGGTGTGGGCACCATGATGGTGTGGTCAACATGATGGTGTGGTCAACATGCTGGCATGGTCACTGTGCTGGTGTGGGCACCATGATGGTGTGGTCAACATGCTGGCATGTGGTGGCATGTTGTTCATGGTGCCACTGTGGTCACTGTGTTGGTGTGACCACGGTCATGGTGGTGGCACGGTGATGGTGCCAGCATGGTCACAGTGCCAGTGTGGCCATGGTACCAGTGTGGTGGCAGTGCTGGCATGGTAGCCATGCCATGGTGGGACCCAGAACAGCTGCTAAGCAGTGACCCCCTGTGTACCCCTGTCCCAGGAGGGGGCAAGGGAAGCCCCCCCATCCCGTGGGGCTGCAGAGGGGACCCCCCACCCCACACTGACCCTCCCTCAGTCTCCCCACCAGGAAACCACCGATGCCACCACATCCACCACGCCCATCCCTGCGCCCCCAAACCCCCCATCCCTCCTCCCCGTCACTTTGCCCCCCATTTGCCCTCTCCCCTGCCCGCTGCCGGGGCGGGGCCGGTGCCCCACGCCGTGCCAGGCCCGCTCTGTGCCTTTAAGCGGCGCCGCGGCTGTCCCGGATCAGCCGGAGCGCCCATTAAATTTTTATGCGAAGTGTAAATGGGCCAGGTCTCCAGCTTCCCGCTCCCTCCGAATGATTTATTACTCGCAAATACCACAGAACTAATTAGTATAGTAATTAATTAATACGAATTTGCATATTTGCATGTGCAATTAGTGCAGTGGAGTGATTACTCTGAAAATGAGAAGTTGGGCCTGTCAGATGGGAGTGTGAACTGGAGTGGAAAAGCCTCGTGAAAATGATCCCGGGCGGCAGCGGCGGCACCGGGCACGGCAGCACCGGGCACGAGGCGGCACCGGCGGGCTCCGGGCCCCCCACGTGTGGGGCTGGGGGTGCTCAGCCCTCGGGACACCCCTTTTCCCCCATCCCATGCCAGCCTTGGTGCCCAAGCCATGGGGACCGCTCCATCCCTCGGCCATCTCCATGGCGACTCGCTGTGCCAGGCGCATCGCCATGGCAACGGGCCGGGCCACGCAGCCTCGCCATGGCGACTGTCGTCATCGCGCTCTGTCGCCATGGAGACCCCCCCCATCTCACCAAATCTGCTCCCTGTCGGGTCCCCCCACCTCGGGGTTGGGGTGGGGGTGCTGCTCCTCAGAGTGGGGGTCCCTGGAGGCACCTGGGAGGTGGGATGGGGGTCCCTGATGTCCCCAGGGACTGGGGCACTGCAGGATGGGGATGAGCACCCCAGGGTGCCCCGTGCCAGGGGAGCAGCCGAGCCCCCCGATGGCAGCACCAGGCTGGACCCGCTCCCAAGGGACAGTGACCCAAGAGCCCCCAGGAAGAGGGTCTGGCACCAACAGCTCCAACTCCAGCCCTTTGCCTTTGTCCCTGGTGCCATCCCGGTGCCACCTCACTGTGCCCACCCACCTGGCTGAGGACTGATGCACTCGGTGCATTTCTGGGAGGGCCACCAGCCACCTCTGCCCTGGTTTTGGGGCACAGATGAGCAGGGTGGGGGGCAATGGAGGGGGCCATGGCTGCGGGCAGGCCCTGCCACCCCCAAACACCACATCCCCCCCACACTGCTCCACCCCAGCCCCCTGAAACGGGACCAAGGAGTGCCATCTGCTGTGGAGGGGCCGGGGGGGTGCTGCCAGCAGAGACCCTTGAGCCGTGCCCACAGCGGTGGCACCACTGGTGTGTTCCCCCTGACCCACAAAGAGGGCCATGGAGGGGCTGCTGTGGCCACAGTCGGTCTCCTGGGGGTGGCTGTGACATCACAATGATGTCACAACCCAGCTGAGATGTCATATACCTCTGTGATGTCACCAGGGTGGCATTTTTACCTGACCAGCAGCACAGTGACCGCTCCGTGCAGGACCAGGAGCTGAGCTCTCCTCTCCCAGCCCTCCCAGTGTCCCCAGAGAGCATCTGAGCCCAGCAGGGGCAAACCCAGTGACTGTGGGTGACAAAGGAGCACAGGGCAATGGGGGACAAGTCCTCTGGGGCCACCTGTGTCCCCAACCCAGGACCCTCTGTCCCCAGCCCTGCACGGAGCCGGCAGTTTCCCACTGGACAATTCCCAGGGCAGTGTTTGCCTCAGTAACAACGTGTGGGGGTTTGTTAAACCCCTCCCAACCCCACCTGAGTCAGGGCCCCTCCTCTTTCCTCTCTGCCTCGGTTTCCCTCCTCCACCAGCTTCCTCTTCCCAGGCTCCCCAACCCACCCACGACCCCGCGGCCACCCCTACAGGGACCTTTAGGGACGTGGGGACAGGCAGGGCACCCACCACACCCCTCCCCACCGCCCAGAGCCCCCGCCCACAGACGGGCCCTGCTCACCCGGTGACGGGAAGATGCCCAGGAACGGGTCCCACGAGGGGCAGCGGGGCCAGGGACGGGGCCAGGGACGGGCTCGTCTCCCGCTCTCCTCCCCTCGGTGACATTCCCGGCGGTGGCTCCGCGGCGCGTTAGCGCATCCATCTCTCCCCAGCCTTCACCTCCCAGAAATATTGCAGCGCCGAGCCGGCTCCATCTGGCACGGCCCCCGCCTCGCCTCCCCCCGCGGCCGCCGAGCCACGGACCGGCCCCGCACGGACCGAGGGGACACGGCGACCCTGGTGCCAGGGGGGCAGCTGGGGCGGCCCCTGCCCCACAGTGCCGGGGCAGTGCCCCACGCTGGGGGTTGCAGCAGCCGGCTGAGCCCCACCAAACTCACCCCACACCAAGTCCCTGGAGCCACCGCGGGCCCAGCTGGCTCCCAGCCGCGCCCCGGTGCCAGCACTCGGCTCCCACCCCCGGCTCTGCCAGTGCCCACCCGCTGCTGTGCCCTCGTTGTGCCCCTCCGGATGGCACGTGTGCCCTGGCACCCACCTCTGGGACACAGGCAGGGTCACCATGTGCATCCACAGCCTTCCTGCTGGAGGGAGGGAAGGGACATGGAGGATGGATTTTGGAGGAGGAAAGAGCTCCATGCCCCAGCCAAACACCCCACTGTGCCTGCTGGGCACTGAGGCCCCCAAGGACCTGGCTGGGGTGGCCAAGGACCAGAAGTGCCAGACTGGCTGTCCTGGCACATGAGGACCAGTGGCTGGATGGGCAGCAGAGCCTGGGGGTCACCAGGCCCATCTCCCCCAGCCCTTGCACCCAAAAAGGCAGCACCCAGCCCTGCCCCTGCTCCTCCCCTGCTCTCCCCCAGCTCCCTGAGCTGTGCCAGGTCCTGGGTTCACCTTGACCTCACCTGCCCCTTCTGTGTATGGCAGCCCCAATCCCATGGGATGGGTCCTGCTCATCCAGCCCCTGTGCTGTGATGCCAGGACCCTGCTCACCACTCTGGATGAACCCCCATCCCAAAGTCACCCTGGGAGCAGGACAGGCCTGTCCCTGCCCCTCTGCCCTGTGGCATCACCAGCCGTGCTGGAGGGGATGGCGCAGGGTCAGCACTGGGGTCCCTTCCCTGCCCTCACCACGGGCTGTGTCCCGGCACAGTCGGGCCAAGGGCCGCGGCACCGCGAGGGAAAGGTTTGGGTTTTCATCTCCCCACTCCCCTTTCATCTCCTGTGCCCGTTTCATGTCTCCACTTTCTTCTCCCTCCAAGTGCCGCGCATGCTGATGAGCCCCGCGGTGCCCACCCTGGCGCTCACCGGCTGCTAATTAGGCTGGAACGGAGACACCGGGCCGGGCTTGTGGCTCAGCCTCGTCCCCGTCCCTGTCCCTGCACGGGCCAGCCCGGCCGCTCACCCCGTGGTGCCTCCTCGGGCCCAGGCAGCCCTGGTGTCCCCACAGTGCCCACGTGCCATGAGCCCAGTGCCAGGAACAGGGACACTGCCAGCTCCGCTGCCCCAATGGCCGCAGTGTGACCTCTTGCTGAGGGCTGGGGACCGAGGGACTTACCCAGAGCTGGCACCGGTGTGGATGGGCATCAGGAGTGGGTGGGCTCCTGGAGTGTGGTGATGCCCGCCAGGCACCCGCCGGCAAAATGAAGATGGCAGCAACAGAGGGAGCTGAACGGTGCTGTGGGAAAGGGATGTGGTGTGCCGGGAGGATGCCCGGGAATTGGTGCCTGGCATGGCACCGGCACGGGCAGGGCTGGGGTGGGCCCTGCCTCCCCACGGGCCGGCTCCAGCCCAGGTGCCATCTGCTCAGCCACAGCCGTGTGTGACAGTCGGGGGGTTCGGCAGCAGGAGGGTGGGGAGGGGACACTCACCGGCAGCGGAGGCCCCTCTGTCATGTGCCAGCCCCGGCACCTGCACCGGGGGAACGGGCACTACCGGCACCACTGGCACAGCCACGGTGGCCGGGCATGGCCAGCCCTTTGTCTGCATGTGGGCACAGACGAGGCCACCACTGTCACCGTGTCCCTGCCGTGCCCACGCCATGGCTGGCACGTGCTGGTGTGTGGCACCCCATCTCCTGCCTGCACCCCTCAAGCCACGGTGGTCCTGGATCCCTGAGTTTGTGGGCACAGAGGGGTCCAGGACACAGTGCCAGCCTCGATGGCTGCAGCCAGGAGGGGGGTCTGGGTGATGGGATGTGGTTCCTGGGGGCACCACGTGCCCGTTGGGGCTCCTCTGCCCCACGGAAAGGGCAGCAGCGATTTCTGGTTGCACAGACAGTGGTGGGGACAGATTTGGAGGCCAGAGGGTGGCAGAGCACGGCCCTGCAAGGACTCGCCCACCAGACAAAGGCCTGGCCGGCTGTGCCACGGCATCACCCAGGCCTTGGCCACCGGCACTGTGGGACCGGCACCTGTGGGGGCTCGGAGCCCGTGTGTGCCAGGGAGCACACGCGTGTGTAAGCGTGTGAGTGTGTGTATCCATGGGGGTGTGTGCACATCCGTGTGCCAAGGGCTGTGTGGGGCTGTGCCATGGGGATGGACAGAGCTTGGCGTGGCCGTGTGACCACAGAGGTGCCAGAGGGGCCATGTGCCACCCATGTGGGGACACACAGCCCCACAGCCACCGACCCTGCCCACACCACACCTGCAGCCCCCTGCCCATCCCGATGTGGCCACAGTGGGCACCGCCACCACCGCCACAGTGCCCGGCCACAGCCCCCAGCCCGTGCCAGGCCCTCGCCAGCGCAGCCATCGCCGCTCGGCTCTGCCGGCTGAGGGTGGGGACGGACCGGGCAAGCCGCCGCGGCATTTTGCGGCGAGCCACAGATGCCAGCTCCCAGCGAGGGTCCCCGTGGCATCTCCCCCTCATCCCCGTGCCCGCCGGTGTCCGTGCCACGCTCGGCCCAGGCGGGATGGCCGGTTTTCCCACCAGCTCCATTGTTCCTGCCGGCCCCGCCATCGCCTGCATCTCGCCCAGGTCCCATTTTGCGGCGTGTAGGCAGAGCTGGAGATTTGGAAGAGGGTTTTTTTTTCCTTCTTTTTTTTTTTTTTTTTTTTTTAGAGTACAGAGTGACAGATGGCGAGTCCTCCTTCCCCAGAGAGACAAATCTCCCTGAATGCAAGCGCATGTCAATCATTAGCTCTCATGTGATAGCTCTCGCGCATGACGTGCCAACCATATGGCACTGGCAGCAGAGCTGGTACCCCCTTTGCTGGGTAGAGATGCCACTCTCGCCTCCTTTTGGATAGAGGACTGCAGGAGGCTGGAGCACCTCAAGGAGCCGCGTCCCGCTCCCAGAAGATGCTGGGAACAATGAAATAAGAATTCCTGCGGTCCGCCCGAAGGTGAGTTATGTAAGAAGTGGAGGGTTGGGAGGGCAGCGGAGGAAACTTGAATGGAGAAAAGGCAACTTCCATGTTGATTTTGTTTCTCCGCCACGTCTCGCCCTTTTTTCCCCCCATCTTTCGTTCTCTCCCGGCCCTCGCTTTTCCCGTTCCCCTCCGGTCCCACTGATGGGGTTCTCCCCCCCCGCCGGAGCCCCCCGAAGGGAGGTTGTTGGGGTTTCACCCCCTCCCGGTGCCCCCCCCAGCCTGGGCACGCCCGGGGCGCCGCGGTCCCGGTGGGACGGAGCGGGCAGCGGCGGCCGAGCGGCATCAACGAAATCAGCGCGGAGCCGCCGCGCCGCCGCCCCGGGGGGGCCCGACCCGGCACAGCCGCCCCCCCGCTCCCCCGCGGCGCCCCCGGCCCCCGCCCCGGGCGGTGCCCCCCGCCCCGGCCCCGCCGCGCCCACCGGCCCCGGGGGCGCCCCCGGCAGCGCCGCCGCCCGCGCCCCCCGCGCTCCCCCGGGGGGGCCCGACCGCCCCCGCCGCCCCCCGGTTGGTGCCGCCGCATTTTACGGGCCGCGCTCCGGCGGAGCTCCGGGGCTGGCACGGCGGGACCGGGCGGGGCTGACCGGGCCGGAGGCAGCACGGGGGGTACGGGAGGGTACGAAGGGGTACAGGGAAGGGGGGGGTGGGTCACGTCTCGACCCCCCGGCCCCGGGACGGCGTTGGCGGAGTCGCGGCCGGGGCCGCTCCGCGCCTGCGGCGGGGAAAAGTTGGAGGCATCAAAGAGGGACCGGCGACACCGGGCCCGGCCCTCGGGGCACCGGAGGGGGCACCGGGCGGGCCGAGGGCGAGGGGCGCGGGGGGTGGGTGCAGAGCAGCGGGAGTGGGGCACGGGCGGCTGCCGCGGGGACCCCGGCGGTGGGGTTGGGGAGGGGTCGGGAGGGAGGGCAGAGCTGCGCCCTCAGAGGGCCCCGGTGCCCGCGGGGTCGGGCAGCCGGGGCGGGGGGCAGCGGCGCGCGCCCCCGCGCCTAATTCGTTTTCGGCGGCCCCGGCGGGTGGGAGCGGGGCGGGCGGTGGGCGAGCGGCGGGGCCGCCGGTAACGCCTGGCTCTTTGCCCCCCGCTGCAGCCACCATGTTGACGCGACTTTTCAGCGAGCCCAGCCTGGTCCCCGAAGTCCCGAAATTCCCCGGTTGGGCCGAGGAGTGCGAGGAGGATGCCCGGAGCGAGAAGGAGGAGCGGGCGGGGAAGGGCTGCGCCCTCCCCGAGGAGCCGCCCGAGGGCTCGCTGGGGGAGAGCAAGGAGGAAGGGGAGCTAGGAGGGGACGAGGAGGAGGAGGAGGAGGAGGAGGAAGGCCTGGAGGAGGCGGAGGGCGAGCGGCCCAAGAAGCGCGGCCCCAAGAAGAGGAAGATGACGAAGGCGCGGCTGGAGCGGTCCAAGCTGCGGCGGCAAAAGGCGAACGCCCGGGAGAGGAACCGGATGCACGACCTGAACGCGGCCCTGGACAACCTGCGCAAGGTGGTGCCCTGCTACTCCAAAACCCAAAAACTCTCCAAAATCGAGACCCTCCGCTTGGCCAAGAACTACATCTGGGCTCTCTCCGAGATCCTGCGCTCGGGCAAGCGGCCCGACCTGGTCTCCTACGTGCAGACTCTGTGCAAGGGGCTGTCCCAGCCCACCACCAACCTGGTGGCCGGCTGCCTCCAGCTCAACTCCCGCAACTTCCTGACGGAGCAGGGGCAGGAGGGGGGTCGGTTCCACGGCCCCAACGCCGCCTCCTTCGCCGTGCACCCCTACCCCTACCCCTGCTCGCGGCTGGCCGCGGCGCCCTGCCCGCCCGCCGCCGGCCCCGGCCCGCACGGGCTGAGGACACACGGCTACTGCGCCTCCGCCTACGAGAGCCTCTACGGCAACACCTCCCCCGACTACAACAGCTCGGAGTACGACGGGGGGCTCAGCCCCCCGCTCTGCATCAACGGCAACTTCTCCCTCAAGCAGGACTCTTCATCCCCCGACCACGAGAAAAGCTACCACTACTCTATGCACTACTCGGCGCTGCCCGGCTCCCGCCCCGCCGCACACAACCTGGTCTTCGGGTCGGCGGGGATGCGCGGGGGGGTCCACTCCGAGAACATCTTCCCCTACGACATGCACCTCCCGCACGAGCGGGGCCCCATGTACGAGGAGCTCAACGCCTTCTTCCACAACTGACCCCCGCCCCGACAGCCCTCCCCATCCCCGAGGTGGCGGGGAAGGGGGGGAGACCCCCCTCGACACCCCCCCACCCGCGGCGGCCCCGCGGACCGGCCCCCGGGGCTCCGCCGTGGGCTTTGGTGCAATATGGGGACCCGGCCCCGGCGGCGGGTCCCCGCGCCCCGTGGGGACAAAGTGCTTTTCTGGGAGGATTTTCCCTTTTCCTTAAATTTTTTATTATTATTTATTTCGTTATTTTTTATTTTTGTCATTTCATATTCCTTATTATTTAATATAATTTATTTAGTTATTTTATTACCGCTATTATCATCGCTATTATGATAATAACTACTACAACTATTATAACTGATACAGCCATTATTATTATTGTTATTATTATTATATTAATGCTATTATTAATATTCTTATTATTAATATTATTATTTTCCCGGGGGAGATGCTCCGCACGGGCCGACCCCCCCCACCCAACCCGCCGGAGCCCCCCCCGGTGTCCAGCGCGACCCTCTGGGTCGAACCGCTTCGTTTCCTTTTTAATTCGTTTTAATTAAATTTTTTCGTATTTATTTTTTTAATTTCCCCCACCCCTCCCACCCCCATTTTGGGCCTTTTCTCCCCTCCCTTGCCCCGAGCCCGACCCCCCCGCACCCCCCGGCATTGGACGCCGCTGCCCCGGCCCGTGGGAGCGAGAGGAGCCCGCGCTGCGGCGCGGAGCGAAACTTTCCGAAGCAATAAAGAGGCGCAGGGAGGAACGAACCCCAATTTCTATCTATGCAAGAGGCCCGGCCCGGCGGACGCTCCGAGATGCACTTTGCTTTGGGGGGGCCCCGGCCCCGCTCCCCGCCCCGGGAGCTCCTCGCAGCGCGTGTGTCAGGACGTTTTTTACCTGTTTTAAAAACTTGAAACGGAAAAAAAAAAAAGAAAAAAAATAATGATAATAATTAAAAAAAAAGACCCTCCCCGCGGAGCCGCCCCGGTTTTCCCGGTTTTCCCGAGCTGGCGGAGCCGGGAAGCGCAGCCCGCAGCTATGCAAGCGGGGCTCCGGGGGGGCTGGCGGGGCTGCGCCCCCCCCGCGGCGCCCGGCCCGGGGGTCTCCATCCCGGTTTGCCGCATTCCTTGGGCCGGGAGACGCCGGGAAGCCGATAATGCTTTTTTTTTTGGTTGGGTTTTCTCTCTTTTTTTTGGATATTTTTTGTCGGAACCTGCCCGCAACCACCTTCGAGAAACCAGCATTTTTAGAGACCAGGGAGGAGGAGAGGAGGAGGATTTCTGAGAAATGTTTTGAAAACGAAAAAAAAATGGAAAAAAAAAAAAGAAAAAATGGGAAAAAAAGGAAGGAAAAAAGTTTTTGGGGAAAAAAAACAAAACGAGAAAAACAAAAAAAAAGGGGAAAAAGAAACAAAAACCCACAAACCGTTGTAGCAAAGGGGACCCGCTGCCCGACACCAGAAGTGCTTTCGTGTTTCCGTTCCGTTTCATTTCGATTAATAAATATTTATGGCCAACGATATGCAAGACCCCCCCGCGCCGGGCGCCGCTCCCGCTCCCCGGTCCCGGTTCCCGGTCCCCGTCCCCGCCGCCCGGACACTGCTCGGCGGCGGCGGAGCGCGGGGCGCGGGGCCGGGGGCTCGGCCGTTCTGCATGCACCGGCCCCCCTCCCTCCCGGGGCCGCCCCCCGGCCCCGCTGGACGCTCGTCGCCCGGTCCCGGCCCCGCCAGGACTCGTCGGCCGTGACGAGCCGCCGCCGGTGCGATCGCGGCGAGGTTGTAATTACCGAGCGTCCTTCGACGGCGATTAATAAATATTCAATGTTGACTCCGCCGCCTTCGCCGCTTTCCTTCCGCCCCGGGGGCACCGGGGGGCACGGGGGGCACCGGGGGCACCGGGCCGAGCCCCCCCCGGCGGTGCCGCCGCCGCTCGCGCCGCCCGAGTGCGCGTCCCGCGGGCGGCAGCGCTGATATAACGCGGCTCTGCCCCACGGGGGTCCCCCCCGGGACCGGGGAGGCGGCGTCCCCCCCTCGCCAATAAAGGGATCCGGAGCCGCGGCCCGGCTCGGTGCACCGGCGGCGGCACCGCTGCGGTCCCCCGGGATGGGAGCTCGGAGCCCGGTGCCCGGGGCTGGCACGGGCCGCGGTGCCGGTGGCCTGGGCGAGGTGCGCGGTGGCGGCGGCCAAGGCCGCGTTCCTCGGTGGCGGCCCCGCGAACCCAACCGGCTCCAGGCGCGGTGCCCGGTGCTTGTACCGGTTCCCGGTGCCTGTTCCCGATGGAGCCTGGGCGCGGTGCCCGACTCCAGTGCCGGTGCCAGTGCCGATGCTGGTGCCTGTTGGAACTCCGGGGGCTCTGGCCAGGTGTCGGTGCCGGTGCCTGTACCGGTTCTCGGTGCCGGTGCCCACTGGACCCCAAGAGCTCCTGTGCCGGTTCACGGAGCCAGTGCCCGTTGGAGCACTGGAAGACTGGCGCGGTGCCAGTGCCTGTGCCCGCTGCCTTTCCCGGTACCCGGTGCCAGTGCCGTGCCCAGAGCCTTTCCTGGTACCCGGTGCCGTTCCCCGTACCCGGTGCCCGGTGCCGGTGCCCGCTGGAGCCCCGGGGCGCGGTGCCCGGTGCGGAGCTGTCCGCCGCGGCGGTGCTGAACGGCCTCCGGGACAGCTTAACGGGCATCGGTCTATTGACCGTCCTCGCCACCGGGGCTCGTCGCCACCCGACGGCCACGGGCTCGGGCAGGGTCGGGGGCCGGGCTCGGCCCGGTGCCGCTCCCCACGGCCACGGGGGCCGGTTCCCCGCGGGAGGCGTCCAGCGCCGGGGCCGCGCCGGGGCTGCGGGGACGGAGCCGCCGGTTTCCTCCCGGGAGAGGTGGCGGGTGCCGCGCGCTGCAGCCCCGCGGATTTTGGGGATAAACCGGGCCGGTTTGGGGTCAGGCCGGGACGCAGCGGGGCCTCAAACGGGGAATGGCTCCAGCGCAGGCCCAGCGTGCCAGGACCGGCCCCGGAGCCACAGGTGGCGAGGAGCCGGGACCGAGCCGGGGAGTGGATCCGCCACGCTCCGCCGAGCCCCCTGAGCCCCTCAACCCTCGGTCGGGCCCCGGCGCTCGCCGCTCTCCGCCGAGCAGCAGAGCATCTTCCGACGGCTCCATCCCGGGCATCCTCACGGGACTCGTTTCTCCCGAGGAAAAGCCTCGGGGGGCCCTGGCCGGAGCTCGGTGGGGCCAAGCGGGGGCTCCGTGGGGTCGTGGGGGGTCGATGTGCGGCCCTTGTGCCGTCACCCGCAAGCGGCGGCACCGGCGGAGCAAAGGCGGGGGTCGCGGGGGGCCGGGGGCTGCGGGGGGGCCGCCGACATCTGCTCCCGGGCCGGCTGTGCCAGGGGGTGCCGGCCCCGCGGCCGGGGCTGCGGGCTGCCTTCAGTTCCCGGGATTTTTGTTTTCCCGGTGCCCGCCCGGCCCCGTGGAAGATGCGGGAACCTCTCGGCGGCTCCGGCAGGGCCCGGCTCCGCAATGCGGCCCCGCACCCGGTGCGCGGCCCCGGTGCAGAGCTCCGGAGAGCAGCTCCGGCGCAAAGCTCCGGTGGAAGATTTTGGTGCACGGTCCCGGTGAACGGTTTCGTTGCAAAGCTCCTGTGCCTGGTCTCGGTACAAGGTTCCGGCGCCCGGTCCCGCTGCCCAGTTTTCGTACCCAGCCCCGGTGCAAGGCTCCGGTGCCCGGCTCTGGTCCCAGGCTCCGGTGCCCAGCCCCGGTACACCGCCCAGTGTTCCAGTGCCCGGCTCCGGTGCCCAGCCGTTCCCCCGGCGGGTCCCGGGCAGGGCCGCAGGAGGTCCGGAGCCGCCGCCCCGCCGAGCTTTGCGCGTGTTTTGTGTGGGCTGGAGGTTTGTGGGGGGCTACCGGGACCCCGCGCGGCTGGGCCGGGGGAGCGGAGCGGGGCCAACACCGAGGGGACCCCGCAGGCGGATTGTCCGGGCCCAGCCCCGCTATTTCAAGGCAGGATGAGATGGAGGTGGGGATCTCCCCCCCCTCCATCGCCCCCGGTGCCCGCGGTGCCCCCGAAGCCCCCGGCCCGGCCCCTCTCCCGGCCCGGCGGAGCGCGGCGGGGGCGCGGGGCGAGCGCCAGCTCCGGGTCGCCGCTGCCACCGGCGAGTGCCAGCCGGGGGGGGGGAGGAGGAGTCATTGCTTCAGTTTAAATTTCATGGCATCTGTTCATTATTATACAGTGCGGATTTTTATATGGACAGCTAAATTAAAGACAGATTTCTGCCAAAATTGCAGATACCATAAAAAACCGGAGGCTCCCGGCGCCCGGCGCTCGCCGCGCTGCGGAGGCGGCCCCGCTCCGGGGGCCGGGGGCTGCCTGGGGGTCGGGGGGGATGTGGGGAGTCGGGGGAGATGTGGGGGGCCGGGAGGGGGGACTGTCCCCGGGTTGGTGCGTTGGGCAACCCAGGACGCCCCTCTCCAGTGGGCAGCGGGGGGTCCCCGCGGTCCCCCGAGCCGCGGCCGGGGCGGGCCGGGCTGGCAGCGGTCCACGTCACCCCGGGGGCTGCCGAGCCGCCCCCTCCCCCGCCCGGTCTGCCAGGCTCCATCGCAGAGGAGTTAAAACAAGGACATCTGTGCCTGGAATCGCTGCGAAGCTCCGAACCTGCCAGCGCCTGCTGGCACCGGCCGCCGGCGGAGGCGGCTTCTCCGGAATGCGGCACCGCCGGCAGCTCCTTCGGGGGCCCGCGGCCCGACCCCGGGGGCTGCGGGGTCAGCGGGGCCTTGGCCCGGCTGGGCAGTGTCCCCATCTTAGCGTGTCCCCACCGTGTCCCCGCCAGCCGCAGCCCTGTGCCCCGCGGGGTGCCCAGAGCTCGGCCGTAGCCCCACGTTTGTGGGAGGGTGAGAATCTGCTCCTCAACCCCTCCTGCGCCCCACGGGGAGAAAAGGGGCAAAACCCCAAGCAGGGACAGAGGGGGAGGTTGGATCCAGCAGACACCAGGCCGGCTCTGGCTGGGAGCACTGGAGAGCAGGTGGTGCCCACCTGAGCACTCTGTGGCATCCTTTTCCTTTTCCTTTTCCTTTTCCTTTCCCTTTCCCTTTCCCTTTTCCTTTTCCTTTTCCTTTTCCTTTTCCTTTTCCTTTTCCTTTTCCTTTCCCTTTCCCTTTCCCTTTCCCTTTCCCTTTCCCTTTCCCTTTCCCTTTCCCTTTCCCTTTCCTTTTCCCTTTCCCTTTCCCTTTCCCTTTCCCTTTCCCTTTCCCTTTCCCTTTCCCTTTCCCTTTCCCTTTCCCTTTCCCTATTTCCCTTTCCCTTTCCTTCCCCCCATTCTGGGCTCCATCCACATCCCTGCAGCCCCTCCAGAGCCCCCGGCTGGGGGTCCCACCCTGTCCTGCTGCCCCCTGGCCGGGGTCCTGCTCCCCCCTCACCGTGGCAGCCGGTGGCTCATTTCATATGGGAAATGTCCATTTTGTTGCTACTTAAAAGCTGATTTACGGCGGCTGCATCCCAGCCCTGCCTTGGCCTGTGTTCATCCCATAATCTGCCCATTTCTCTTGGCAGCTCCGGCTCGCCGGAGTCTGTGCCGGGCAGCGGGAACACCCGGCCCCTCCCGCGGCCCCGGGCCCGGCCCTGCTCCCCCTGGCAGTCGGTTCCCGGTGCTGCTGACAGCTGGATCCCTCTGCTTCGAGCACATCCCGGTGTCCCCGAGATGGCAGCACTGGGCGGCACCTCTGGGATGGAGGGACCCAACACCCCCAAATTGCCTCCTCTGCAGCCACAGGGCTGGGGAGGGGACACAGGCAGGGGTTTGGGACAGCACATGGGTGGTTTCACATCACCCCAACACAACCAGGACCCCCCTTTCATCCACCTCTACCCCAGGCTGGGTGATGGGATCTGTCACGACCCAGCAGGACAGACAGGGTGGGCACACCTGGGCACACACGGTGGCAGCAGCAGGGCCTGAGCTCGGCTGTCCCGGCAGTCTCAGCCTTCCCTCACACTCCTAATTAAATTTTACCCAACTATAAATCTTTTTGTTAAATGTAATTGGAAAACACACCTTTGGAATCATCACATTAACCCACTGTCTGCGTTATCAGAGTGATTAAACCCTTCCCAGGTTAGCGCCGGGCAGGGCGCTGGGATTGTGCCGTAATCCCGGGAAAGCAAACAAGTGCCCAGCAAAACTAATTACATTTAGAGCAGCTGTGATAATAATCCTAATTCAACCCCATTTGGTGCCTAAAACCCGGTGATCCGGCAGGGAAAGCTGGGGATTCACAGGGGGGTGTCTGTGGCCCAGCTCTGCCCTCCAGGGTGTCCTTTCACAGCGGCTGTGACAGGGCTGGGGGTCCCGGGGAGTCCCTGGGGATCAATATAACCCCCCGGGGGGGTCCCTGAGGGGCCCCTGGGGATCGTGGATATATAAACCCTCAGGGCTGGGGGTCCCTGGGGATCAGTATAACCCCTCAGAGGTGGAGTCCTGGGGGGGGGGTCCCTGTGGATCATGGATAAATAAACCCTTGGGAGGGGGTCCCCAGGAATCATGGGTATATAATCCCCTGGAGGGGGGTGTCCCTGAGAGGTCCCTGGGGATCATGGATATATAACCCCTCTGGGGTGTGGTCTCTGGGGGTCCCCAGGGATCATGGATATATAACTCCCCGGGGGTGGGGTCCCATGGGATCTCTGGGGATCATGGATATATAAACCCTCAGGGCTGGGGGTCCTGGGGGGTCCCCAGTGATCATGGATATATAAACCCTTGGGGGGATGTCCCGGGGGGGGTCCCTATGGATCATGGATATATAACCCCTCTGGGGTGCGGTCTCTGGGGATCCCCAGTGATCATGGATATATAACCCCTCAAAGGTGGGGTCCCGGGAGTGGTCCCTGCCCCGAACCACCAAGTCCATGCTCCCCATCAGCCCACCTGACCCTGCCACCCCTCAGTTGCCGCCGTGGCCGTGGCTGTGCCCCGGTGCCCGGGCAGTGGCACGGTGCCCGAGCCCCCCCTGCTGTCCCCGGGGACGGGGGGATCGTGTGGCCGCAGCTGGCGCACGGAGCCGTAATGGCCACGGCTGGGCTGGCACGGCGGCCCCGCGCCTGCGGGCACATGGGCAGCAGCAGCTTGTGAGCCGTTTGTCCTTGACTAGTCCCTGCGTGGCCGCCCCTGCCTGGCGCTGCCACCCCGGCACAGACGCCCCCGGTGCCATCACCGAGACCCCCAGCTCATCACGCGGGTGACAGCGTGGCCACAGCCATGAGCTGGGCAGGGCATCCTGGTTTGCTCCAGTGGGAAGCAAACCCTGTGTTGGCACCTCCAACAGTGGGCACATCATTGGCATCGCCACCATCACCAGCACAGTCACCACCAGCCCCATCCGGGTGGGCCAAGGGATGACATTCCCACCCTCACCGTTACCTCAGGGAGCATTTGCTGCAAAGCACACACTGGAGCCTTTTTTATTTTTAATTTTTTTTTTTTTTATTAAAGTTGCCAAAAATTTGTGTTAGTTAATGGCTCCTTAATTCTGCCGAAACCGAGGGAAGGCAAATGATGCCATTCATCTTGTATTGGTTTGAAATCACGTCTGACAACTAATCGATCATACTGTGGGACATTAACTCCTTTGGATGGGGGCCCAAGCGCTCTCGCCGCTCGCAGCTCCCGCGCTGCAGCCATTTAACTACTTTACTGCTGGTATTTTGGCACGTGGCTCCGCGGGCTGGTTCCTCTCCGGTTGGTGCCGCTGAATTATTTGCCTTTCTCCGGGTACAGCTGGCACGAGGCGCCTCCCCCGCCCCTCCGCGTGCTCCGACCGTGCCCTTCACCCGACCTTCGCCCCACGGCTGCCCCTCCCGGGGGTCCACACCCCCTCCCTCGCCAGGGAGCCCCCCCAGGTCGGGCATTGCTGGGGGATTGTTTTCAAGGTGGGACCATCGGGGCTCCCCGGGGTTGGAATGGGGGGTGGCTTTGTCCTCTGCCCCTGGGGTGGCCCCGGGTGACCCGTGCCACGGTTTCCTCATTGTTTGCCTGTTCCTCCCCCATTTCTCCATGGGGATGTTCCCCCAGAGGGGTCACAGGGACAGACAGTTCGGGGAGAGCTGTGAACAAACACAGGGAGGCCCCACCCTTGATGTCCCCCCCCATACTGGGGCCTGGCTGTGCTCCAAGTCCCCATCAACCCCATCAGCCCCTTCATCTCCTTCATCCCCATCGTCCTCATCATGCTCATCATCCCCTTTATCCCCGTTACCACCATGATCTTCTTCATTCCTGCCATCCCCTTCCTTTCCATCACCCTCATCCTTCCCATCACCCCTTTCACTCCCAATCACCCCCAGCAATCCCATCATTCCCTTCATCCTCAGCATCCCCAGCAATCCCATCATTCCCTTCATCCTCAGCACTCTCATCATCACCATCACTGTGTTAATCCCATCATAACCTTCATCCTGATCATCCCCATCTTCCCCTTCATCCCCTTAATTACCTTCATCCTCATCACTTCCATCACCCCCATTGTCCTCACTGCTCTCATCAGTCCCTCCATATCCTTCGTCCCCATCACCCCCATCCTTTCCATTACCTCCATCATCCTCCCCATTCCCTTCATCTCTGTCCCATCATCCCTATCACCACCACATTCCCACACCCCTCTCATCCCCTCTATGCTCTTCATCCCCATCACTATCACCCCCCCACCCATCTTCCCCATTTTCCCCATAACCCCCATCATCTTCCTCATCCCCTTCATCCTCATCCTCCCTATTACCCCAACCATCGTCTTCATCCCATCACCCCTTTCATCCCTGTCACTCTGATCATCCACATCACCCCCATTATCCCCTTTATCCCCTTCAACTCCATCCTTCCCATCATCCCAATCATTCCCTTCATCCTCATCACCCCCATCACCCCCATTCCCATCACCCCCCTCATCCCAATCATTCCCATCATCCTGATCATTCCCATCATCCCAATCATTCCCTTCATCCTCATCACCCCCATCACTCCACCCATTCCCATCACCCCCATCATGCTGATCATTCCCATCATCCCAGTCATTCCAATCATTCCCTTCATCCCAATCATTCCCTTCATCCCATCATCTCCATCACCCCACCCATTCCCTTCATCTCATCATCCTCTTCATCCCCATCATCCTCTTCATCCCCATCATCCCCATCATTCTCTTCGAGCCATCATCCCCTTCACCCCCATCACCTCATCTTCCCCATCACCCCACCCATTCCCTTCCTCCCATCATCCTCTTCATCCCCATCATCCTCTTCATCCCCATCATTCTCTTCATTCCATCATCCCCTTCACCCCCATCATCCTCTTCATCCCCATCATTCCCTTCATTCCATCATCCCCTTCACCCCCATCATCCCCTTCACCCCCATCATGCTCTTCATCCCTTTCATCCCATCACTCCCTTCACCCCCATCATCCCCTTCACCCCCATCATGCTCTTCATCCCTTTCATCCCATCACTCCCTTCACCCCCATCATGCCCTTCACCCCCTTCACCCCCACCCTCTCCAGGCCCCCCACCCCACCCCGCCCTCCCCCCTCCCCTCCCCGCCGCCGCCGCCGCCGATGAAGACGCAGACCCCGAGCGTATGTCAGGAATCAGAGCCTGTCGCAGGCGCCTAATCTGTTTTTCTAAGCCGCCCACGAGCCGCACGGTTGCCGAATTAGGCCGACAGCTGCTGCGGGTCCTTCTCCCCCTGCGCGCCCGCTCCGCCGCCTGCCGCAGATGCCGGGCCGGGCACGGCGGGCACCGGCAGCCGGCGCGGCCTCCTCGCGCCTCCCGCCCCGGCACGCGGCCCCCCGCGCTCGAGGCGCGGGACACACCCCCCTCCCACCACCCCCGGCTGCGGCCACCCCTTCCCTTCGCTTTTTTTTCCTTTTCTCTCCCCCCTCCCCTTTTTTTTTTTTTTTTTTTGGATAGCAGTAGAATGCAATATGCAAATGAGATGGTTATTACCGCAATGTTCGTCAAGCTGAGCTGAGAAGACATTAATAGCCTGATGAATATGCATGTGAATTTGTTAATTAAGTTAATTATTCTGCTGAAAATGCATTCGTCTTCCAAGGACATTTTCCCAATGATTTTTACATGCTTCAGTCATTAGTCATGCTGTATTTTATCGGGGAAATGAGTTTGCTTAAGTTGCAAAAAAAAAAAAAAATACGGGGGGAAAAAGGGGAGAAAGAAAGGAGGGAAAAAGGGGGAAAAGCAAAAAAGGTAAAAAAAAAGGGAGGGGACTGGAAAAGGAGGAAAACAGCGAAAACAAAGCGCAGGGCAGGGCAGGAACTGCAGTGCTGGAGGGGGAAACTTTGAGGAGGACCCGGGGCTGCAGGTGGGTGCAGGTGGGGGCATCTCCCCAGCTCCTCCTTCTCCCCCTCTGATGACAAACTTTTTTTCTTTTCTTTTTTTTTTTCCAGTGCCAAATTTCCAACACATTAATTAATTGTTGTAGCCAATTAACTGTAGTTGTGCAAATGAGTTTAGCACTAATTACCATGCAGTGCCTGTAATCACATAAAAAACTTGCTGAGAGGTGGAGGGAGCGGAGGAGGGAGCGGGGAGGGGGGACACGGCGGGGTCCCGGCTCTGGTGGCCCCTGGTGTGGCAGTGCCAGCCTGGGGCTGGGGGCAGGTGACAGGGACACCACCCTCACGGTGTCACTGGTGCCACCGGGGCTGGCCATGGTCAGGGGCACACGGGGGCAGGTGGCAGTTCGTGTGCTGTGCTGGGATGTGCCATTCCATGGAGAGTCATTCCATGCCGAGCCATTCCATGCCCACAGAGCCGTGCTGAGCCATTCCGTGCTGAGCCATTCCGTGCTGAGCCATTCCGTGCTGTGCCACACCACGGCAGGAGGAAGGAGTGGCACACGTGGCACTGAGTGGATGCCCACGGTGAGAGCCCACCCTGCCCCTCAGCACAGGCATCTCCCCCCTCTGCCCACCTGGTGACATCCGGGGCACGTGGGGACAGGAGGGTCCCCACGACTGGTGCTTTAGGCAGGGCTGGGGTGGCCAGGCTGGTGCTGAGCCCCCAGAGACCCCCAGCTCTGGGCTGGCACTGCCTGGCAAGGGGCAGCCGGGGCTGTGTCCTCTCCAGCAGCCAGGCTGGCAGCAGGAGGGCACCGGGGACGGGCTGGCACCGGGCCCGGCTGGAGGATTAGCTGTGCCATGGATACAGACTCCGTGGGGAATGCTGAGCTGCAGGCCTGGGGCTCTGGTGGCACGGCATGGTGGTATGGCATGATATGGCATGGCGTGGTGGTATGGCATGGCATGATATGGCATGGCATGATATGGTATGGTGCAGCCTGGCATGGCCTGACATGGAATCGCCCAATTTGGCATTGCCTTTCCCATCCCAGCCGCCCCCAGCCCGTGCCCACCCTGGTGGGCTCCCGCAGCCGGCCCCGGCCCGTGCCCACCCCGGTGGGCTCCCGCAGCCGCCCCCGGCCCGTGCCCACCCCGGTGGGCTCCCGCAGCCGCTGGTGCCGCCCCCGCCCGGGAGGCAGAGAGTTAACGCGGGCCCCGCCGCGCTATAAATTTTGCATCGTGCGGGGCTGGGGGGAGCTGGGCGGGTGCCAGGGGCGTCTCTAGGTAACAATAAACACCCGGGCAGGAGCAGCTGGTGCCCCGACCGCCTCTGCATCACAATGCCGGAATCACGCTAATCAACCGCCCGCACCACGCCCGCACCGCGCCCGCACCGCCCGGGCACCGAGAGGGCCGGCCGGGGAGAGGGGCTGGCCATGGTGAGGGTCCAACCAGGGCGTGGGTCTGGTCATGGTGAGGACCCAACCAGGGCGAGGGTCTGGTCATGGTGAGGGTCCAACCAGGGCAAGGGTCTGGTCATGGTGAGGGCCCAACCAGGGCGAGGGTCTGGCCATGCCGAGGGTCCAACCAGGGGGCACACGCCCCCCCACCAACCAGCAGGGAGAAGGGCCCGTGGAGCATCCCAAGGATGCTGGGACAGAAGGGTCTGACCCCTCAGCCATGGCCACTGTCCCTGCAGGCAAAGGGCCACACTCTGGTGACACACTCTGGTGTCCCTGGAAAACTCCAACACCGGCATGTGCCACCAGCCTGTCACCCCGACACCACAGCTGGTGGCCCAAGCACTTGTGAGCAGGCCCAATGTCACGACACAGCCAGACTGGGACCTCCAGGACCTTCCTGTCCCCCCACATGTGGCCGGTGCCTTTGAGGGGCTGGGGCTTGGCCACTGGCACATTCCACACCTTCTCCATGCCCAGAGCTGGGATCAGGTGCCCAGGGCTGTGCCCCCCTACAATGTGCCCCCTGGTTTCTCTGGGCAGGCAGGACGTGCAGGGGGTCTGGTGACCAAGGGGGTCTGGTGACTGTGTGACTGAGCGGGTTGTGGCGGCCCGGGGGCTGTGGTGGCAGTGGTGGCAGCGGTGGCCCGGGGGCTGTGGTGGCAGTGGTGGCAGCGGTGGCCCGGGGGCTGTGGTGGCTGTGGTGACTGTGGTGGCAGCGGTGGCCCGGGGGCTGTGGTGGCAGTGGTGGCAGCGGTGGCCCGGGGGCTGTGGTGGCTGTGGTGACTGTGGTGGCAGCGGTGGCCCGGGGGCTGTGGTGGCAGCGGTGGCAGCGGTGGCCGCGGTCCCCGCCCCTGCCATCCGCATTCCAGCGCAGGAGGCAGCTGTGCCGCCCCCCGGCGCGGCCCCCCCAGCGCCACTAAATATTAATGCTGCCCTACATTGCACCGCGGCACCTGCCACGGGCGAGCCCCCCCGGCCCTGGCAGGGGTGGGTGGGTGGGCAGCTGCCCCGGCCCCACCGCCCGGCCGAGCTCCCCCGGGGCTGTGCCAGAAGGTGTGGGGGGGACGCGCCATCACCAGCTGTGCCCACCCCACCCCACCCCCCGGAGCCAGGCGGAGGAACAAAGCGAGGATGGGGGTACGGGGGACACCCAGAACGCTCCTGGTGGGGGCAGAGGGGTTGGGAGCCCCCCAGGCGCCCCCCCTGCCCCAGGGGTGCCCCAAAGGGCAGGTTTGGGGCAGGATTTGCTGGTGAACCGGCGGGGAGCGGCTCCCGCTCCGGCACCACCAGCGCCGAGGACGTGCCACTCGTCACAGGAGTGCCACCGGCAGGGGGGTGGCCCCGGCGCCCGCCTTGAGCCCCAGCCAAGAGTCCAGAGCCGAAAAGTAGGGGGTGATTGATGGCAGCGTTTGGCGCGTAAGGGCACCCCGCGGCCCAATCCTCCCGCGGCCCCAATGTCTCCCCTGCCCCTATTCAGAGATCATGTTGTCTCATGTTGGTCCCAGAGGCGCCATTAATTAAAAATACATCCAATTAAATGGCAGGTGAAAGCGTGTGCAGGCCCAGCCCCCCCTCCCGGGCCCCCCCTCCCCGTGCCTTGGCTCAGCTGTGCCGGTGGCAGCGGGGAGGGCCATGTGCCCACTCGGGGTGCCGTGCCAGGTCCTGTCCCCGCTGCCACCGTGGGCACGGGAGTGCCCTGTCCCCCTGCACTGCCACCTCTGGGGTGTCGGGGTGGGGATCACCCCGACTGTCCCCGTCCCACAGGCTGGGCAGGATGTGTGGCACGGCCAGGGGGACGCGGTGGCCGCGGGCACAGGGGGCAGGAGGGGACTGTCCCCAAAATCGGGGCTCCCTGGCTGGGTGGAGTGGCACGGGAGCGCTGGCACGGCCACCCTCGGCGCGGTGACATGGGAAGTGCCAGCCCGGCCGCAGCATCGTTGGGAGGTGACACCAGGGGGCACGGGGGGCACGGGGGGCACCGGAACCCCCCGGGCTCGGCGGATGCGTGTTCCCGCTAATTGGAGCCGCTAATGGCGGGCGCCTTCCCGCTCCGGGGGCTGGCAGGAGGCACCAGCTGTGCCCGCCGCTTTAATCAAGCTGCCGGTGCAGCAGGGGCAGCGCCAGGTGGCCAAATGGCACAGGGGTCATGCCACCCCTGCCAGCCCCCCCAGACACCGCCCGACCCTGCCCATGCCACCAAACCCCAACCACCCCCTGCGCCGCCATCCAAACGCTCCCAAAACAGCATCCCAGTCCCTCGGGGTGGCAAACGCTGCATCCCACGGGATGGGTGACACATGGGGGGCTCCCACATCCCTCCTGCCCCCAGAGCTCACCCCAACACCCTCCTCCATCCCCTCTCTGCGGCCTCCAACACCTCCAGGGTTGGTTTTGGTGGGTTTTTTTGGGTGGCTTTATCCTTTTTCAATCCTTTTATTCTCCCCGCCCGCCCCTTTCCAAATGCCAAGGAAAGGTGTGAACGGATTTTTGGAAGGAAACGTCTAAATTGGATGAAAAACCTTTAATGCCGACAGCCGGAGCAGCTGGAAGGACAAATATAGCCGGGCAGGGGGAGGAGGAGGAGGAGGAGGAGGAGGAGGAGGAGGAGGACAGGGCTGGGGACACGGGGGGAGGTGGTGGCCGTGCCGAGAGCGACACCTGGTGACTGTCACACCCGGCCACGCGTGAACACGCATGTGCACGTGCCCCAGGTGTGTCTGTGTGTCCCATGAACACGCGTGTGCACGTGCCCCAGGTGTGTGTGTGTCCCATGAACACGCGTGTGCACGTGCCCCAGGTGTGTGTGTGTCCCATGAACATGTGTGTGCCCATTCCCCAGGGGTGTGTGTGCCCCAGGAACACGTGTGTGCCCCAGGAACACGTGTGTGCCCAGGAACACGTGTGTGCCCCATGAACACGTGTGTGCCCAGGAACACGTGTGTGCCCCATGAACACGTGTGTGCCCCAGGAACACGCGTGTGCCCCAGGAACACGTGTGTGCCCAGGAACACGTGTGTGCCCCATGAACACGCGTGTGCCCCAGGAACACGTGTGTGCCCCATGAACACGTATGTGCCCAGGAACACGTGTGTGCCCATGAAGACGTGTGTGCCCAGGAACACGTGTGTGCCCCAGGAACACGTGTGTTCCCCATGAACACGTGTGTGCCCCAGGAACACGTGTGTGCCCCATGAACACGCGTGTGCCCCAGGAACACGTGTGTGCCCCATGAACACGTGTGTGCCCCAGGAACACCTGTGTGCCCCATGAACACCTGTGTGCCCAGGAACACGCATGTGCCCAGGAACACGTGTGTGCCCAGGAACACGTATGTGCCCAGGAACACGTGTGTGCCCCAGGAACACGTGTGTGCCCAGGAACACGTGTGTGCCCCAGGAACACGTGTGTGCCCAGGAACACGTGTGTGCCCCATGAACACGTGTGTGCCCAGGAACACGTGTGTGCCCCATGAACATGTGTGTGCCTCATGAGTACGTGTGTGCCCATGAACACGTGTGTGCCCCATGAACACGTGTGTGCCCAGGAACACGTGTGTGCCCAGGAACACGTGTGTACCTCGTGTGTACATCCATCCATGAGGTCCAACCCCTGCTCCAGGTGGAGATCCCGGTGCGATCCGACGGGACCTGGATGTCTCCCGGTGTCCTGCCCCTTCCTCCTCCCGCAGCATTCCCGAGGGCTCTCCCGGAGCTCCGGGATGCTCCGCAAGGCGATGCCCACGGGAAGGGAACACGAGGAGTTTGGCGGAGCCGCCGGCACCGCCCCAGCGCCGGGACCGAGGGGGGTGAGGGAATGAGGGCTGGGCCAGGCCCCACGTCCCGAGGCGATGGAGCCGGGAATGTCGGGATGGAGCAGTTGGGAATGCTGGGATGGAGGGGCCGGGAATGTCGGGATGGAGCAGTTGGGAATGCTAGGATGGAGCGGCCGGGAATGTGGGGATGGAGCGGCCGAGAATGTCGGGATGGAGCGGCCGGGAATGTCGGGATGGAGTGGCTGGGAATGTCGGGATGGAGCAGTTGGGAATGCTAGGATGGAGCGGCCGGGAATGTGGGGATGGAGCGGCCGAGAATGTCGGGATGGAGCGGCCGGGAATGTCGGGATGGAGTGGCTGGGAATGTGGGGATGGAGCGGCCGGGAATGTTGGGATGGAGCAGCTGGGAATGTCGGGATGGAGCGGCTGGGAATGTCGGGATGGAGTGGCTGGGAATGTGGGGATGGAGCGGCCGGGAATGTCGAGAGGGAGCAGTCGGGAATGTCGGGATGGAGCCGCACGGAGCAGCATCCAAGAGGGAAGAGCCGAGCGGGAGATTTACAGCGCGGGCTCCGCGCAGCCCCCCGGCCATTTGGCACAGCAGCTGCTGCCGAGGAAGTTCAATGCCAAAATAAATTAAACGGGCTCGAACGGCCTGGGCACCCTCGGCTCGGGATGCCGCAGGAGCGGGGCTTTGTCTGCGGGAAGGGGCGGTGGGAGCGAGCCCGGGCTGGCCCCGCAGCCCGCGGAGCTGCCCGGGAGCCGCGGGCAGGAGCAGGAGGATCGCTCAGCGCTCCATCCGAGTGCACCGGCCCAGCTGCCCCGCCGTAAATCAGGGCTGGGGGGCTCTCGCCGCGCCCCCCCGGCCCGGGGAGCGCCCGGCGCCGCCACCCCCCCACCATCTGCACAGCGAGTATTTTAAGACGTGTCAGCGCAGGGATGTTAAACCAGGCGAAAGGAGAGCAAGAAAGCCGGGGCTGGAACGGGGGGCGAGGGCCGGGCTCTGCAGCCCGGGGAGGAGGGCACGGGCTGAGCCCACGGCCCCCCAGCTGTCCCCGGCCCCGTCAGGGTCTGTCCGAGCAGGAGGGAGCCGATGGGGGGAGCAGACAGAGCAGCACCAGCCCAGGGAGCTCCTGCCATCCCAAATTCCTGCCCACCCCGTGCACGAGGGATGGGGCAAAACCCTGTCCGGGAGCCAGGCTGGGCCTGGGAGCGGCCCAGGGAAAGAGCAGGGAGGGATTTCTGGGGGTGAAGGAGCTGGAGAGGGGGGATGGATGGAGGACACAGGCACAGCCCCTCCCTGAGCCCTCACAGCTCAGGGATGGAGCAGAATCCACCCCCTCAGGCACCCCAGGGGCCTCTCCAGCACCCAAGGGGTTTGCCAGGCTGGGAGAAGGTTTGGAGCCAAACCTCAATCTCAATCCTTCCCTTTCCAATCTCTCTCCCACCTTCCCATCACCTTCAGCTTTGCTCCTTCGTGCTCCCACCTTAACCAAACCATCCCCTGCTCCAGCTCGGGCATCCCCCACCAACACCCCTTGGAGTGGGATGAGACCCTGGCGCTAATGAGGGCTCAGATCTTAATTAGCAGAGTGGAAGTTGGGGGCTGAGAGGAACTGGCACTGCCAAATCCCCCCACCCTGAGCAGGCAGGCAGGACCAGGGAAGAAAAGGCTTTCCAAGGATAACACAGTTACCGTGTGATTCCAAGGGCTACAGGGAAGAAATGGAGCAAAAGGCACCCACGATACAGTAACAGGAAATATTTAATTTTCCAATCTCCACTTCTCCATTTTTATAAACTGAAAAGAAAAAAATTTTAATATATTACAAAATATCTGTACAGAGACAAAGGTACAACCGAAAAAAGGCGCGCTCGGTCTCCAAAGGAACAGCGGGAGAGGTGCAGTGAGAGTTGGGACCAGAGGCTGCTCTGCCGGGAATTGCTACAGCGGGAGAGACTCAGCCCGGGGTGGGGCAAGGAGGGAAGAGCTGCCACCCATCCATCCATCCATCCATCCATCCATCCATCCATCCATCCATCCATCCATCCATCCATCCATCCATCCATCCCCTTTTCTGTCACCTGCCCCGAGGCTGAAACCCTTTCAAATGCATAAACCTCCCTCCAAAAACAGGAAATCCTTTTGTCTTTGTGCAGAGCATTGGAAAAAAGGTAAGAATTGAAAGAAAAAAGGGAAAAATAAAAGAAAAAGAGGTGCTGGGGGACAGGAGTGGCCCCACAGCCCCCCCAGGACCTGGCTAGGCTGGTCCCCCACCCCCCAGTGCTCCTGTGGCCCTGGCAGGGATTGAAGGGGTCATGCTGGGACCAGTTAGGAAAAGCCACTGAAGTGGAATAATGGGCTCCTCCCGGGGTGGTCAGAGGGTTTGGAGAAGGGAATGGGGGAACCATCCCCTGCAGGAGCCCAGAGGCCCCGTGGGGACAGATGGCAATGCCAGCGGCCACCCCAGAGCAGGGACAGACGCTGGAATGTCTGTCCTGGCTGGAGGTGGGACAGGGAACAGGAGCCCCCCACCCTCCCATCCACCTCGGGGGTCCTCAACCCCTCCCCAGGCCCTGCTGGGACATGGAGCAGGGCCAGGGTGGACACACAGCTCTCCCAGCTCTGAGACCACCCTGAACTGGGACAAACAACCCCTAAACTGGGACAAATGACCCCCAAACTGGGGCCAATCACCCCCAAACTGGGACCAAGCACCCCCAAACTGGGACCAAGCACCCCCAAACTGGGACCAAGCACCCCCAAACTGGGACCCCAAGGCCTGGATGACACTGGCACCAAGCAGAGGGCAGAGCCTGTGGAAGGTGGGGGCTCACTCCTGGCAGCTTTTCCTGGGAATGTGCCAATCTGGAGAGACAATAAATAGGCATTGGCTTCCTAAGAGGATTCAGCACAGAAACACGACTTTTCCTTCCAAATTGGGTGGGGTTGGGAAGAAAAGGAACAGCAGCAGCAGCACCTCCGTGGCACCCAGAGCTGGCAGGTGCCAGGGAAGGGGAAAAGAGAGAAATCAACCTCCCAAACCCCCCTCGGGAGGTGCCCAGTGGGTTCAGTGCACTGTGTGTCTCACAGAACTCCTCTTTTTCCTCTCTGCACATCAGGCACAAACTGACAATTTAAAAAAATCAACAAAAAAACCCCCCAGACCCCACAAATTTACAGTGGGAATTCAGCAAACAGCATCACTCCTTGGCTCAAGGCTACAGGAGCTGCCAGTCCCTGCACAGCACCAGCAAATAAAACCACAACAGATACATTTCTATTGACTTTTCTCTCCCCTCCTTCCTCCCACGGCAAAGCTGGGTAAGGCAGGATTTCCCCAGGGGGGAAGCATCACCTATCCAGGTGCATTTATTTAAATTTATCTCTCTGTATAAAAAAGAAATTAAATCCTGTTAGTAGCAAGAACATCCCTTGGCCCCCCCAAATTCCCCTTCCCTTTAACACTCCAGAACTGTTGGCTCTAAAATTCAGTGTTTTCCATAGGAAAGTCCTACTTGGAAACAACAAAAAAAAAAGCTGATAAATAGGTACCTTTGTTTTATTCATCTCTTTTAAGTCTCAGTGAAATGAACAGCGCAAGGGTCTGCAGGAGGAGAAAATTCATCGTAAATATTTCCTTGACAACAATAAAAATAGAAATATGCTCATGGGAATGATACAGGAACACCTGGAAAACCTCAGAGGGCTGAGATGTGACCAGGCTCAGCAGGATGGGCAGCACCAGCCCAGGATTCCGGGGACAAATCACTCCCATCCAGTGGCAAATCCCACCAGAAGTTGGATTTTTGTTTCCTTTCTCAATTCTGGAAGTTACAAGTGACAGAAATCCCCGTTTTTTAGGGAGGTGTTCGCTTCGGCTCTTAAAAAAAAGGAAAAATAAGACAATTCCCACTGCAAAGTCACAGCAGGAGGGATCCAACCCCCAGAGACCCTTCCCAAAAATCAGTGTACTAAGGCTGCTGTTGTGGGGACAGGACCTGGCCCTGGAGCACAGGGAAAACCAGAGGCTTTGTGGAAAGAAAGCAACATTGGATAAAGTGAGTGCAACCAGTGCCACATCCCGGGCCCCACTGCTGGGAGAACCCACCCAGGGCCCTCTGCATCAAAATATCCCCCTACTGGGTTTTTTCATTTTTTTTTTCTTAAGAAAATTGGGAAAATGAACAAACAAACAACAACTGTTCACTTTGGGAAGCAGCTTCCCAGACCACGGGGAAACTCCAGAGCCCAGCTTGGGAAACAGCTTTTTTTTTTAATAAGTTCCTTCTCTTGCTCTCATTCCTACTTTTCCATCAGTCCCCCCCTCCCTTCTCCTGGCTCAGTTTGGGACTGTTTTTGTCACTAACCCAGCACGGGAGGGCTTGGCCTTGGTGGGACCCTCCAGCACATCCCAAGGGAAGGAGGGAGGGAGGGAGGGAGGAATGCACAGGGAGCTCTGCAGCAGCTGAAATGAGGACGAGACCTTGCTCTGGCCAAAAAAAAAAAAAACAATTAAAAAAAAGAACAAAAAAAAAAGAAAAAAAAAGAAACCCAAGTCCTGGGGCTGAGGGGGAGAGCGAGGGGGGCCCTGGGCACTCAGTAGGGCACCCCCCGGCCCCGGCCGCCCCTCGCAGGCACTCTGCCAGGCCCTCGGAACGCCTTCCCGTAGGGAGACGGTGCCTGGGATGGGGCAGCCCAGCTGGCACCGGGTCCTGCCCCACTGGAACTGGCCGTTCCCGGCCCCAACTCGCCGTAGTTCTGGATCTTGGCCTCGGGGTGTCCCAGCGTGTTGTTGCTGCCCTCGGATTTGCCGAAGGGTTGCCCGAGCGAGTGGATGGCGACGGGGACTCTGGCGAAACGCAGGTCCTGGTCCCCTGGGAACTGCACAGAGCCCGTGCCCTGGTAGTTGCTGGTCTCCCCGAGGTGGCTCACGGAGCCCAAGAAGGTCCTGCTTTTCCCCAGGGGTTGGGCAGAAGGTTCTAGAAGCGTCTGGCCCGAGTTGAGCTCCTCGGCCCCGAAGGCGCCCTCGGAGCCGTCGGCGCTGTAAGTCCTGGCGGGGTGGGAGCGGCCGAAGTCCCTCGGGGCCGGGGGCTCCTGCGTGGCGTGGCCGGGCAGCTCCGTGTCCTGCTGGGAGAGCAGCTGGAGCAGCGCAGCCGTCACGGCCGGACTCAGCTCCGGGGCTGCTCCGCAGAGATCCCCTTCGGGCGCGGGAGGAGGCGGCGGCGGTCCGGGGGGCTCGGGGGGTCTCTTCTCTGGAGGGACAATGCCAGGAGGACACGCTGTGGAAGGGTGACTCCTTTTAAACACCGTTTCAAACACACACACGCACACACAAAGACAGTTTTACAAGCAAACCAAACCAATCCAATCCCTGCCGGGCCGCCCGCTCCGGGATGAGGTGGTGGGAGAGTTTTAAGGTGCAAGGTGTTCATTCACACTGTCCCCACGGCAACAGCTGTCCTAACACCTTGGCAGCAGGCAGGGAATTCCTGCCCCTGGATCAAGGGCAGACGTGCAGCCACACCAGGAGCCCCATGCCAGACCCACACTGCCCAAGTCCGGAGGGACACGGAGCCACCCGGCTCCAGAGCATGGCCAGGATGTGCTGGATTAGACACACACAAAGCCAGGCCCAACCACACAGATCCTGCTCCCTGCTGCTCCCACAGCATCCCAAGGGCAGCAGGACACTCACTCTGCCCCCTCCCACCAGCCCCAGCCCTGCTTCCCAACCTTCCTGACACAACCTCACCCCCAAATATTTGCACACACCATCCTGAGCATGAGAAAAGCCTTTTGCTTCCTCCCCGCTGCCCTTTCTCCCACAGTTTCCCCCAAATCAGGATTTGTTTCAAACCCCTCCTGGCAAGAACAAAGGTCCACCACCCCCAGCCTCCCACACCCTCACTGCTCTGGCACAGGCTGAGGGAGAGGGGGCACAAACGGGCCTGTCTGGGAGGTGGGAGAGGGGAGCAGAGCCCTGACCCCACTCTGAGGCAGCACCACAGGTGTAGTGACACCTCAAGTGACACCAGGGAGAGGAGGACGTGGCTTCCCCAGGAGCTCCACTCCCAAAACCAGCTCTGACTGCTCTTGGAGCAACACACCTGAGCTGCCTCCTGTCCCTCACCCACAGGTGAAGGAATTGCAGAGGCCACGGACACCTTGTTGGAATCACATCCTCAAATCACTGGCAAAACTGGTTATTAAAAAGGTCAAACTTTATTGTGAAAACCAGTAGTCTTCCAGGACCACCCCTCCACCCGTATCCATCAGTCCACTTTGAAAACTAGATTGTATTGAAATCCAGGGTGGGGGGGGAGGAAAAAAAACCAAACCCCAAAACAAAACAAACAAAAAAACCCCCAATCTTCAGGTAAATTTGTAAAGCCAAGCTGATTTGGGGACAGCAAATCATTCCAAAAGAATTATCAACAGAGGACAACGGCATGGAATTCCATCTGCTCTACAGTAACCTAGTTATCTTCCAGGGCTAGGGCAACAACAACAGAAAAAAAAAAAAAAAAGAAAAGCACGATCACAACTGGCTCGTGGTGGGCGGGTGTTGAAGGCACGAGAACACAGCACGTTCAGCTACATTGCAGGAGGTGGGATCAGACCAAAAGAGGCTCCCCGGAGAGTCTGAGCCAAACCCAGGAGGCGCTTCTACAACTGGGTGAGGTCGTCACAGGCTGTGGCTAATAAATTCAGAGAGTCAACAGAAACAAGAGACATGGAGACATTCACACTCACCTGGGGCAAGGGAATCCGAGGCTTCACTGACACAACCACTGGTTTTAAACTCTCACTACAAGAGGCAGCAGTTTGGCCCAGCTTTGGGGGCTGCTGGATGGCAGGGCTTGGAAGTGAAGTTCAGGCAGAACCAGGCACCTCACAACTGCCACTATCCCTCCCTTCAGCACTCACCACTATTTCAGTTCCTTTGAAGTCATCTCTGCATGTTTGCTTAGTTTTTATTTTTAAGAGGGCAGGAATGGGATGGTGAAAAATACTTGGGACAACCAAAAAGGAAAATCCACGGAGTGCAAAAACCTCCCTGGATGTGCCAACTGATTGCTGGGGGGGTTTGAGGGAGAACTGACTCCTCCAAACTTCCCTTTCATTTTTGGGCTAACCCCCAACCTTTAATTAATCTCCACTAACCCTTCACTTCCAAACTTCCCTTTCATTTTTGGGCAAAACCCCAAACTTTTCATTAATCTCCACTAACCCTTCACTTCCAAACTCCCCTTTCATTTTTGGGCAACCCCCCAAACCTTTAATTAATCCTCACTAACCCTCCACAGTGGGTTTTAGAGTAAATACTGGCATGTTCTGGCTGTTTGCAGTTGTTCCAACCTCCAGCACTCACCGCAGGGAGGGGGTCAGGTTGAAGCCTGAGGTCTGAGCACATTCTATGCCCTTCCCTCCTCCCTCTCCCAACACTCCAAGTCCTCCCTGCTCCTGGCTGGCTCAGCAGCACTCCCTGGGATGCTCTCCCTCCTCAAGCAGAGGGAGGAGTGTTTATTTACCTGAGCTCTCCTCCGGGTGCCGGGTCGGGGTTTTGCGGGGCCCGCGCTGCTCGCCGCTCTTCTCCCCGTTGCTCTCCTCCAGGGATGGGATCCCGGGCTCCTGGCTCTTCATGAGCTGACTCAGCAGAACTGCCAGCACGTTCTGCATGTCTCCCTGAGCGCTGGCTGCGTCCGGAGTCTGCTGCTCCTCCGGCACCTCCGGAGGGGGCTCCTCTATGGCTTCCTCGGCCGGCGCCGCCGGGGGCTCGCGGTGCTGCGCCGTGGCCTCGGTCAGGGCCGTGATGGACTGGTTGAGGGCCTCCAGCTGCTGCTGCATCTCGGGGTTCGAGTGCACGTTCAGGAGCTGGGCCATCTGCGGCACGCTCAGGTCAGTCTGGCTCTGCAGCAGGTTCAGCAGCACGGCCAGCTCGCTCTGGTTCAGCTGCTGCGTGATGTCCCCGAGGCCTGCGGGACACACCGAGGGGAGGGAGAGTCACCACAGGGGGCTTGGGGATCCTGGGGGGGCATGAGGAAGGGGACAGACCTTCTGCACATCCCACAGCCCTTGCCCACGAGCCATGGCAATAGGCAGCCCTTCTCCACATCCCACTGTGAGGAAGATCCCTTCTCCAGGTCTCACATCCATGACCCATTTCCCTTCTCCGTGTGCCACAGCACTGAATGCCCCTTCTCCGTGTGCCACAGCACTGAATGCCCCTTCTCCAGGTCCCACAGCACTGAATGCCCCTTCTCCAGGTCCCACAGCACTGAATGCCCCTTCTCCAGGTCCCACAGCACTGAATGCCCCTTCTCCAGGTCCCACAGCACTGAATGCCCCTTCTCCAGGTCCCACAGCACTGAATGCCCCTTCTCCAGGTCCCACAGCACTGAATGCCCCTTCTCCGGGTCCCACAGCACTGAATGCCCCTTCTCCGGGTCCCACAGCACTGAATGCCCCTTCTCCGGGTCCCACAGCACTGAATGCCCCTTCTCCGGGTCCCACAGCACTGAATGCCCCTTCTCCGGGTCCCACAGCACTGAATGCCCCTTCTCCAGGTCCCACAGCACTGAATGCCCCTTCTCCAGGTCCCACAGCACTGAATGCCCCTTCTCCAGGTCCCACAGCACTGAATGCCCCTTCTCCGGGTCCCACAGCACTGAATGCCCCTTCTCCGGGTCCCACAGCACTGAATGCCCCTTCTCCGGGTCCCACAGCATTGAATGTCCCTTCTCCGGGTCCCACAGCACTGAATGCCCCTTCTCCAGGTCCCACAGCTGTGATCCACATACAACAGCAAGGAATTCTCCTTCCCCACATCCCACAGCACTGAACATCCCCTCTCCATGTCCCACAGGCAGAAAGATCCCTTTTCTACAAGTCCACATCCCCGGGCTGGGGGAAGGCAGGGAGGCTCCAGGAGGAGGATTTCAGGATAATATCCTGCTGGATTCCCACCCTCAGCTCCAGTGGCACGGCAGCAGCACCCCGTGGTCCTGGGCACACACTGCAGCACTCAGCGAGCTGCTGCTGCCTCACTGCCCCTCCAACCTCCCAAAAACCTCTGCACAGGTGCCAAAAAGCAGTTCAGAGGGGTCAAACCTCCCCATTCCTGCGTTTGGGAAGTGAGGGCATCCCAAGGATACCACGTTATGGCAGCAGATGATGATGATGATGATGACGGAAGCCCCAAACCCATGTCAGGGCCTCCACAGCAGGTCAGCCCCTCCCAAGGTCCCCAGGGGTCAGACCCACCCCTCCTGCACTGGGAAGCAGGTTTCCCAGGATGGAGCTGAGCTGCTGCTTGGGATGCAGGAAGGGTGTGCTCACTGACGTAGCACAGGCAATTAGGTCAAGCAGAAGGCAATTCCTGGCCTGGGATGACAGGGCTCTGTCCTGACCTGCAAGGATCCAGGTTATCCTAAAATACATCCCTGGAGTGGCACCACCTCCCTTTGCAGCCCACTGGAGTGACAAGTGACAAGGGTGCCCCTTCACACTGACACTGGAACTTTTTGGGAATAAGGGTGCCAGGTTTGGGTTGAGAAGCTTAAACTGGAGCTCCTCTTGCTGGTGGGGAATGAAGAACGTGACACTTTTTCCCAGCTGTTTGTTAATCCAAGCACCACCTTTTGTCCATCTGCCATGTTTCACTGAACACATGGATTGTGCATTCCCTGGAGCAAGAACTGTCTTCCTCGTTACTTGTCAGCACAGCATTGGACACAAAGGAAGCTTTAGCCCATATCTGGGTTTTTATAAGCCTTCTATAGAACAATCAGGGCACCTTTGTGTAGCTCCACATTCCCAGGACTCAGAACACCTCCTCTCCTGGGCACAGGAGGGTTGTCACTGGTTGGAACAGTGCACAAGTTCTGGTCCTGCAAGTCTTGATGACCTTTTCTGCAGTAAAGTGCAATAATGTACATTTCTGCATCTATCCCACACCCAATCTTCATCTAATTTGATCAAGATCAAACTTCAGCTCCTTTTTTAGCACACCCTGGATGTGGCTGCACCTTCCAGCCTATGATCTGTTCCCTCACTGGCTTAAGTGACTCAGTGACTCCTTTCATCATCCAGCCTCTTTCAGAACTAATAACACAGCCCAGAACAAATTCACACTCCGCTCATCAGCGACTTCTGAAGACCAGACAGAACCCTCTGCACCTTCACAGCAGAGAGGAAAAGAAAAAGGGAATAAAAGAAACGAGGACAGGAAGAGTCTGGAATGCCCTTTCTGCAGAAATAGAGGTGAAAGAACCAGACTGGCTGAAAACCAGACACAAACCTCCCACACCCAGGGAGGGAACACACCAGGAGCCTTTTCCAGAGCAAAGTGGGCACTGACCTACTGCATCTGCAGCCCCAGGCTCTGCTTTGAGCTGGGCAGGCTGGGGGGGCACAGGACTGCTGTTGTTTTTCACAGTGTCTGTGCTTGTAACAGAGGTAGTTTCTTTCCGAGAAACTTTTGAGACCGGAGGCTCCTCCACGGCCATCCCGCTCTGCCGCTGCCGCCGCCGCTTCTTGCTCCACAGCTCGTGGCAATCCTGCCAGTGGGGGAGGCTGCAAGAGAGCACTGGGCAGTGAGAGACACACTGGGACACCAGCTGGGCCCCAGAGCCCCCAGCAGGCTGGTGGTGAGGGAAGAGAAGCACAGGTGATGTTGCCAGACAGGCTGTGACTCCCCATCCCTGGCAGTGACCCAGGTCAGGTTGGATGGGGTTGGGCCTGCTCTGAACACTTGAATTTCCATCCCTGGGAGTGTCCAAGGCCAGGCTGGACTTGTTCTAGTGGAAGGTGTCTCTATCCATGGCAGGGGCTTGGAAGTGCATGGACTTTAAGCTCCCTCCCAACCTAAACCATTCCATGATTTTATGTTCTCTGACTGCAGCCAAACCAAAGGGGCATGGCCCAGCAGCAGGAATGTCAGCCCAATTACAGGGAATTCATTCAATCTGCACTGGGATCTTATCCCTGAATGGCCTGGGATCTCACACAAACCCCACTGAGTGCAAGTCCACCAAGCTCTGAGGGTCTGGGGGCTTCAAGGAAAGCCCTGCCTTGAGGGACTCTGAAGGAAACAGAAATCCTGGCCTTGCACACAACCAGTCACAGTTTTATCATCTGCCTGACTGGAGTGGGAGGAAATCCCTGCAGCGTGACACTGCTCCACTCTTCCCCTTAATTAACACACAGCCTTAACGAGGCCTGACCAGTTCTCCATGGCACAGAGACAGGGATGTGCTACACCCTTCTCTTGCACATCTTCCAACAGTTTTAGAGCACCTTATAAATGTTAAACTGGGCTTTATAAAACCAGGCTGTTATCAGGCAGAAAAACAACAGCACAGGAAGAGTGATCTGCTCAGCCCCATGACAAAGTGCAAGGGCAGAATGGAGAAAAGAGCCCAGAAAACAAAATTCTGACTGAACAAGCCCCCTTGTCTCCTTGCCAAAGCTCTCCAGCAGAGAGCCCACAGTGGTGGCTGCTGGGACTTACTCTGGAGGTGCCATTTTGCTGAGGTCAACGTCCTTCAGGAAGTCACTGTGCAGGGCCTGCTCTGCTGTGCAGCGTTTGCCGGGGTCCAGCGTCAGCATGTGGTCCAGCAGGTCCAGGGCAGAGAGGGGAATGCTGTGCAGAGGGGGGAACAAGGTGAGGCAAGGGGCAACATGTGGAGAAGCCACTTCCAGAGACCCCTCAGGCCTCAGAGGAACCCGCACAGACAGAGTTTAGCAGCAGCTCAAGGACACCAACAGAACAGGCAGCAGTGGGATGGAGCTGGGTCAGGGTGGGATGGGTGGGTATCAGGACAAGGCTCTTCCCCCAGAGGATGGTGGGCACTGACCAGGCTGCCCAGGGCAGTGGGCATGGCCCCAAGGCTGCCAGAGCTCCAGGAGTGTTTGGACACCTCTCAGGAACAGGGTGGGATTGCTGGGGTGTCTGCAGGGCCAGGAGCTGGGCTGGATGATCTCGGAGGTCCCTTCCCACTCAGGATATTCCATGCCATTTTTTTGCCATTTATGCTACAAACCCCACGATCAGACACATGCATGGGATCTCTGTTCCCCTGAGAACATTTCCCTGCAGTCAGCCCATGAGGATGCCACACTGCCAAGGGTGCTGCCAGTGCAGTTCCCAGCACAGGGAACCCCTCTGAAGGCACCTGAGGCAGGCCAGGTGTTTGGGAAAGGCACAGGGACCCCATCCCAGCCCTCCCTTGGTGGGAAAGCTGCACAAACAACACGAGAGGAGCACAGAGGGGACACAGAGGGGACACAGAGGGGACACAGAGGGGACACAGAGGGGACACAGAGGGGACACAGAGGGGACACAGAGGGGACACAGAGGGGACACAGAGGCCATGCCCCCACAGCCACCCCTCCTGCACCCAGACCCGACTCACAAGGAGAACTCCTCGCGCAGGCGCCGCCGGTATTGCTTCTTGGGCTTCATGGTGTTGAAGTAGGGCAGCTTGATGACATCTGGCCACACAGCTGGGCAGGGGCTGCCACAGAGCCGGCTGGGGGGCAGCAGGGCAGGGTCAGTCCCGTGGGACATGGCCAGGAGCACAAGAGACACCAACCCCAGGGGGAAACTCCTTCCCAAGCAACTCCCTGCAGCACCAGCTGAGCTCTGGGCACACCCCCGTGGTACAGAGGGAGGCACCAGGACAGGGAAATGCTGAGCTGGGGTTTATAAACCTTCCAACACAATGAATTTTTATTTTACTTGCTGGAAATTCTTATCATATTAAAATTTCTTACTTTAAGTTTTACAAACTTACTAAATTTCATTGTCCTTACAATGAGGGTGGGGAAGTGCTAGAAAGGAATTCCCAGAGCAGTTGTGGCTGCCCCATCCCTGCAAGTGTCCAAGGTCAGGTTGGAGCAGCTGGGATAGTGGAAGGTGCCCCTGGGGGTGGGACTGGATAAGATTTAAGGTCCCTTCCAACCCACACCAGCCTGGGATTCCAATTTTCAGTGTGAGATGTAATTTAAGTTCATGATTTTTGTACTCAGCTCACAGCAAAATTTCCTGAAGGTACATAAATTAACAACCACACACCTGATGGGGGTGTGGACACCTGACTGCTCCTGTTTCTGGCCCTGTTTTCTCAGGCAGGTGAGAGAAGAAGGGCCCTTCTAACACACAGCCTGAGTGCACGAGCAGCTCCTGCAGTGCCTCCCCTCATAGACATGCATGTGCAATGCTTTACCTGATTAATTCAAGCTGAGCCAGTTCCAGATTGGCTTGAAAAATAGGCTTCTTTGTAAACAGTTCCCCGAGGATACAGCTGGGAAGAGGAAAAGCAAGAGGTCAGGACAGCAAACCCCTGGGAGGAGCGTTTGAACAGCGCAGTGTTTCTGCTCAGGAGCAGCTTTGCCTGAGGAGGGTGATTTGCATCAGGGCTTGTAGTTGAGCACTGACAAACTGACCTGTGTGTACAGAACCCCCAGTCCTGGGCTCCTGGGGAATAACCCCCCTGGAAGAGGCTGTTTAATGCAGGGAGGCCTTGACGTGTTAACTCTTCGCAGGGAAAGGGGGAGGTATCCATGTGGCAGAGAAGGGACCTCATTTCCCCCAGAATCAGCTTTTAAACTTCCCTGTGCTGCCCCAAACACCCTCAGCTGCCCCACCCTGTGTGTCCTTGCCAGGATATGGATATGTGGATACACAACACTGGTACAGCTGGGAGAGATGGAGGGAGGGCACAGCTCTGGCTCCTTCAGCATCTCCCCTTGAGCCACCAGGAATCTGTGCCAAAAACAGCTGGGAGGACACAGCTCTGTCTGCTGGAACAGGACACTGAGCAGCAACTGGAATTGCCAGCAGCAACTGGGATTCATTCCTGGCTCCCACAACCCTCTGTTTGTGTCCTAAGCTCTGCTGCAGCTCAGCTGTGAATATCCCACTGGGAAGTTCATATTTTAGGGAATCCAGCCTCGCTTGTGGGTGCTGAACTCTGTGGTTCTGGATCCCTGGGGAAAATGGCCCATCTTGGTGGCTGAACTGCCCAGAACACTGTGCAGGGCTGGGATGGATCCAGCTGCAGGAAGGAGCCCAGAGTCCCTTGGCAAAGGACACTGAGCCCCCACCAGGGGAAGAGGGCCCAGAGCCCCCCCGGGAAGGGTCCAGAGCCCGCACAGCCCCCAGAGGTGCCCAGAGCCCCCCAGGGAAGAGCCACGAGCCCCCAGAGCCCCCCAGGGAGGTGTCCCATGCCCCCCCAGGGAGGTGCCCCGAGCCCCCAGAGGCCCCCCAGGGAGGTGCCTCGAGCCCCCAGAGCCCCCCCAGGGAGGTGTCCCATGCCCCCCCAGGGAGGTGCCCCGAGCCCCCAGAGGCCCCCCAGGGAGGTGCCCCGAGCCCCCAGAGGCCCCCCAGGGAGGTGTCCCGTGCCCCCCCAGGGAGGTGCCCCGAGCCCCCGAGCCTCACCCGCAGCTCCACACGTCAATGGCAGGGGTGTAACGCTCCTCCCCCAGCAGCAGCTCCGGGGGGCGGTACCACAGCGTGATCACTTTGTTGGTGTAGGGCCGGCTGGAAGGCACAACAGACACAGCCCCCTTGGCACCAGCCCCTTCTCCCTGCCCAGCCACAGCTGGAACAGCAGCAGGGGCACCCCACGTGTCTCCATGGCCTGAGTTCAGGGAGGCTGAGCAGGGATCAGGGGCCTTACAGGTCTCAGGACTTCACTGCAGGTTCCCAAGCCCAAACTGCTGCCCCTCAGGAGGCTGAATGTGTTGCCATCACTGAGCAGTGGCTGATCTTGGAGCAAACACGCTCCAGGGCAAACACAAGAGATGTTTGGGCTCCTCTGCAGCTGCTGCTCTAATGCAAACTTAAAACACCAGACAGGAAAGTTATTTGTCCAACAGCTGGAGCTGGATTATGAATTTACCCTGGAAATTACTCCTCAGGATTTCCAAGTGCAGGGACTATGTGGATGGTGGGAAGGAAGGAGCTCACCCCACCTGTAAGCCCCCTGCCCCTCCTCACCTCTCCTCTGAGCTGTAGAGTCGGGCGAGTCCAAAATCCGCGAGTTTGATCTGCCCACTGAAAGGGAAAAAAGGAATTACTGCTGGATATGCCAGTCTTAATTTCCAGATGTGATCTGATGCTCAAAGGAAGTGAAATCTACTGGATTCACTCCCAGGTTACCTGTTGTTCAGTAAGATGTTGGAGCACTTAATGTCTCGATGAAGGAAATTCTTTTTGTGACAATAATCCAGACCCTCCATTAACTGTTTCATGAAAGACTTGATATGGTCCTCTGAGAAATGCACCAAGCCAGACTCCAGCAGCCCCATTAGGTCATGGTCCATGTACTCAAACACAAGGTAAAAGGCACCTGGGGTAAGAAACAGAGAAACGACTGAGACAAGAGCAGAGACACAAAACCAAAAGGGGAATGGAAGCAGATTCAATTATTGAAATGGTCTTTTCTGTGCACTGTTCTGTTGTTTCTTTAACACTTGAGACATTTTGGGCTTAAAGGTTCTGCAAGGGTTTTTTTTCCCCTCAAGGGGTTAAAAAAACAACCCTGAAACAACTAAATAGCCCCTCCAAGCTTACACCTGAAATTATATATGCACTCAGAATAAATTCCTCTGAATTCTGGCCACACTTACCCACCTGCCTTGGTTGTTTTCTTTCTGGTTTGTTGAGATCACTTCTATGCATGGTTTGAACTCCTGTTGGTGTTGCTTCCTTCCCTCTCATGGAGGAGAAGCTCCCAAACAAGAGCCTCTGGGATGCTAAAACACTCTCCCCTCCACAGAGACAGAGGACACAGGAGACTCCTCAAGTTTGTTGCCACTAATCAGTGCTAGAAGTGACCCTGTAAAGGCCTTTATTAGTTTAAGACTCTTCCTTTTAGACTCTGCAGGCATGGAATCATCCTCTCAGTGCAACACCTCCCTGGGACTGCAATCTGTGCTTTGAGGAAAGGCCAAATCCAGCCAACAAACTTGCTGGAACTGAGTATGGAGACCAGCACAGCACACAAACCCCCCCCAGAGCTCAGACTGAGTTTTGCACTAAACCAGCAGGTTGCACCGTGCCTGTGGCTGGTGCAAAGAGTACCTTTGTCCTTCTTGAAATCCAGTGCATCTTGTTTGTCTGTGACAATCTCCTTCATGTTGACGACGCTGCGGTGGATGAGCTGCCGCAGGATCTTGATCTCCCGGATGGCTGTGATGGGAAATCCCTCCTTCTCATTGTCCAGGCGCACCTTCTTCAGGGCCACCAGCTCACCTGCCACACACAGCACCCCTGGCTCACCCCCTGCACCCTCCACCCACAGCCCCCAGGGCAGCTGGAAGGGGCCATGAGCACAAACACCCACCACAAGCAGCAGAGGCAGCTTCAGGTACCACCTCATCTTACTTAACTGCTCTGTAAGAAGTTACCACACCTGTGCTCTTCCTAAGCTGTTCCAGCAGCAAGTCACACGTGGGAACATAAATTTACCCTGGAATTTCACAACCTCTTCCCCCCAGCTCTGCTACAGTAAAGTCTGACCAAGGCTGGCCTAAAAACCAGGGGCTCAGTTGGCACCTGTGGCTGCCACAACCGCCTGACCAGGGATCAAACCACACACCCAGGACACAGATCTCACAGGCACAGTGGGAACCTGGGCACTAACCCAGGATTTCAGAGCTCCTGTTCTCCTATCCCCCTGGAAACTCCTGGTGGAACTGCTTATTCCAGGAGCCATTTCTAGTTCTACAGGTGTTTGCCACTAACCAGCAACCCCGGGATGGGTGTTGAGCACACCCACAGCTCAAGGGGTGGAACCCACCCGGAGCCACTCTCCAGCCTTACCTGTGTCCTTGTCCTTGGCTTTGTAGACCTGCCCATAGGTCCCCTCTCCAATAATCCCAATGATGTCAAACTTGTCCACACAGCGCTTGCCCCAGTCGCTTTCCGTCTGTCTCCTCTCCCCATAGCGAGGACAACAGATTCTGGAAGAGGGAACAGGGCTGGGAGACCCCCAGAGCCCACCCCAGTGCCCACCCAGTGCCACCTGCCCCACTGACCCCTGGGCCCCAAAAGCAAAGCTCAGCAATGTTGGCTTTGCACTCCCAAGGACTGGAATGTTTGGGGGAGTGCAGTGAGTTTTGGTGTATAATCCCAACTCCTCCAGGTTTCATGGAATCCCAGCATGGTTTGGGTTGGAAACACCTTAAATCCCATCCAGTCCCACCCCCTGCCACGGGCAGGGGCACCTCCCACTGTCCCAGGTTGCTCCAACCTGGCCTTGGACACTTCCAAGGATGGGGCAGCCACAGCTTCTCTGCCCAACATGTGCCAGGGTGGTTCCACCACCAGCACTTCCACCATGAAGGAAAACAGGGACATCTATTTGGAATAAACACCTTCTAAAAGCACCAAGATGCTCATGAGGAGCTTTCTTGGGGCTGTGGGCGTGGCTCAATCAAATATAAAAGAGCTTTTGGGGTGGATGTGGCTGGAGATTGACCATGACACACTCCAGCAACTCCTACCACTAATTCTCAATAAATGTGGCAAGTGGCCTTTTTAGCTGAGGGTCCAAACATGAAACAACCCACAGGAAATGATGTTTTATCCCCAAGTAGGAAGTTGTCTCCTCCCCATTTCACTTCCCTCAGTAAAGAGCTCTCCCAGCAGTCAGGAGCTGAGGGCAGGCTTACTTTGGTCTCTTTTTGTAGGGTTGCTGAGGTGGTGTGGCTGCCTTTGGTTCCGGGGAGTCGGGAGGAGACGGGTCCCCCCCCGGGAGCTCCGGGGGGAGCGGGAGGTCCGTGAGTAAGTGTCGTGGTCTCTGCTCTCTGTCCTTCTTCACAGGTTTTGGAGGGAGAATCTCCTTTGGACTAAACTCCGAAAAGTTAATACAACACACAAGTCAGACTTGACAAATGGAAAAGCTGCTGCAGGACAAAAGCTCAGGTTGACAACCAGAAGTGTCAAAAGTAGCACGGCCAAGTACAAAATAAAAGAGCCTTAAATTTTACACTGTCAACACATCAGGAGAGAAAAGGGTTAGAGTGGAACACACCATTAAATAAACACACAGGTCTGCACTAGAACTTGCTCAGTCTGCACAAATCAGTGGTGATTTGGAGTTTCCTGTAAGGCAGCTCAGAATATCAGTCAGAACCCACGTTCTGACCTTTTACTTCCCCTGTTTACTCCACTTATCTTGAAATTAAATGCATGGCTTGGTAAGGACCACTATAAATACACAGCCCGAGCTAAACCTCTCTCCATAAGCAACTTTTAACTTCACAGCAAGGCCTAAAATGTGCCTGAATGCTGCTGAGAAACCAAAAGCTGGTTTTTTAAACCCAGTTCCCAATGGCATCACAAGTTTGGTTCAGGAAGGAGAATTCCTGGGTTGGAATAGTCAGGAATTCTCCATGCAACTCTCTGCTCCACCAGGAAAAGCCAAAGATTCAGAGATCCAAACCACCTTCCCAGGTGTGTTTTTAGGGCAGGAAGCAGGTTTGGTGTTTGTCAGCACCACCAGCCCTGACACTTCAGCACAAATGCACTGATGGATGTAGGTCATTTCCCCAATTATTTCATTAGGCTTGGCCTAATCTGCACGACAACCTCTTGTGAAACTGAGGTGAGGAAGGAGAAGGACAAGAAATACCAGAAGTGGGAGAGCTGGACAGGCTGAAACTCACCCCCCATCAACTGCAAATTCCCAAGGAGTAGAAGAACAGTATTTTAGTATCTGCTACACAGAGAACTGTGGAATTGTTCGACTGGAAAAGCCCTCTGAGACAGAGTCCAACCATTAACACTGTCACATTCACCACCAAAACTCATCTCAAAGCCTCAGCCTTTCTCCAGACACCCTTCAAAAGCCAACTCTTTGCAAGCCCTTGGTGGGAAGGGCAAAGGTGTGTCTGTAGGGTCAAGCTGCAGTGCCCAGCCTTTCAGGAGGCCTCTTTTCCCAAAAATTCCCCTTCTCTTGCCACTGTCTGTGCTCAGCTACCTTTGTGCACATCAGCACTGGGCCACTCTAAGTTCAGTTACCCCAGAACACCTGGACAGGCCAACAGGCACCACTCAGGGTGAGGAAACCAAACAGACCCTTCAGAGCTGCCCAAGCAGAGAAAAGACAAAGAGTGAGCAACAAGGGCCTAACAGAGACTCCCTGGAGCTCCTTCCCTCCTCTCCCCTCCTCCAGCAGCAGGGCTGCCCCCCCGCCCCCTCCAGCAGCAGCAGGGCCAGCAGCTGGCTGTCTTTTAACCAGGTTAGGGCTGTGACCACTCAAGATGTCCCCAGGAAGCTACACGAGCTCTGCACCTTCAGAGCACAGCATCAAACCCACACAGAGTTGGCATCAATTCCTCCTGAACAGCTTTTCCTGCTCTCCTGGTGAACCAACTGGACTCCTGTGAGCTCTAAAACCATTGCAGAAGGTGCTAAGTCTGGTGAGGTTAAAGGGTTTCTAATTGAACGAGGTGTGTGTTGTCCTTGGACACTTCCAAGCCCATTTCCAACCCCATGCTCACCACAGGCTCAGGGCTGGAATGTTCTCCAGGCTCAGCAAGGACAATAAAAGCCCAGCTCAGAGAGTTTTGCCCATAAATACGAAGGCAGTTGGTTAAGGGGGAGATTCTGCACAGTCAGGGCCATATGGACCTGCCACCAGACTCAGCAGAACGAGTGGGATTTCCCATCCCTTCATTGGGAAAAAGTCACAGAAAGCCATTTCCTGAGCTCTGCTCCATCTCCCTCATCACCCCCAGCCCTGAGGCCAGGGACAAACCACACTGGGACAAACCACACTGGGACAAACCACACTGGGACAAACCACACTGGGACAAACCACACTGGGACAAAACTAAGCCACACCTGTGTGGTAAAAAAAGAGTGGCTAAAAAGTACAACAGAGATTTGCAGGACAACTTCTGGGTTTGGAAATGAGGGAACAGCAGCAGCAGGATTTGCTTTGATGGCATTTGGGTTGGGAAAAACCTGCTCAAAGCTTCTGCTCCTCACAGACATTTAAACTCAGTATTATTTGCTGGACATTACAGAGTTCAGGGAGGGCACCAACCTCACTTTTAGGTGGGTGGCAGTGAGAACATTCCCCTGGTTGGCATCAGCACCAGGATAACCCATGGAAATCAAGCCAATAATCAGAACAGGGAATGTGACAAGTTCACCTCCCCACAGGGGGATTCTCCCCAGTCAGGGCTGGGCTGGAACACCAGTGACTAAAAACATGCCCTTACTGCCCAAACCCAGCACATCTTCAGGGATGGTCAGGAGGATACAGAGGTTTTTAGGGAACTGCAGGCTAAGCAGGTCAAGTAGAAAAAAAATCTATATATAATCACTGATGACCTTGAGTTAACAGCACTACAACATGCTAAGAGCTAGAAAAGGAAGGGGAAAAACAGAGAGATTTGTGTTTTCTTCTTCTCAATCTCCATTCTGGATATTTTGTTCCTTTCCCCCCAACAAAAGAAACCCCCACAATGAGGTTTTCCAGACAAGTCCATCACAGAAGCCACAACCAGCTCCAGCCCAGCCAGAGCTCCAGTTACAGGACAGAACAAATCTGCAGGTTTTGATCAGGAACTACAGGAAATAAAGTTGAAGTAGGTGCAGTTTCACTAATTTTTAAGCTTTTTCAAGCAAACAATACCAACTTCTTGGGCATAAAGGATTGCACTAATGACTCAATAATTAAGACCATGCTCAAGTTAAACCAGTGCTGGTTGGTGAAATGGGAACAGAAAAAGCTCTGCTGTGTGTTCCTGGATGGGAAGGGTTAAGCTTTTCCCTGTTCCTCAAGTACAAGTTTTGGAGGAATTAAACAAAACCAGCAATTTTAAAATCAGTCTGTGCAAACAGAGGTGCAAACCCCCTGATCCATGGTGGGCCATTCCTGCAATAAACACAAAGAGGGAAACCTGTACTGAGCAGCACCAAACCTGTTTCCCACAGGGATAAGAGGAACTGCCTGCCTGGGATCACCAAACTCTCCACACCATCCTGACAGAGCCAGAACCCAGAACAGCCATAGGACAACACGTGTGTGCCACCTGCACTGAGCAGGGGAACCTCCCAGTGCAAACCACCCTACACCCTCTTTATTCCAGTGCCAAGGGGATGCTGTGGCGTGGCCTTACCTATCCAGGTCATCTTCCCCAACTAAAACAGGGGGCAGCGGGAGCGGAGGCAGGGTGGAGGTTTTCAGGTGTGGGATAGCAGCCGTCACAGACACTTGGGGTTTTGTAGCCACCTGGCCAGAGGACTGGGAGTTCACCTGAGAGGATAAAGTGGACGTCCTTGGGTGGGAGGAGGGCGGCAAAGGCGCCGGGGCGGGCGGAGGGGCCTGGGCAGGAGTCCCTGGGGCGGGGGGCAGCGGTGGCACGGCGGGGGCCGGCGGCAGCGGCGGCGGCGGCAGCGGCGGCGTGGGCGGCGGGGGAGTGGCGGTGGGCAGGGGTGGAGGGGGGGATTTGATGGAGGGCAGGGGGGGTGGGACGTCCTTCTCCGCTGCCTCTGTCTCCTTTGGAGACACCAGGTCCTCCGGCTTGGCGTCCTTGGCGGGTCTGTGGGGCGCGGGGTGCCGGCGCTCCGGGCCCTCCTCCGCCCTGGCTCTGGCCGGCTCCGCCACGGGCCCCTTGGGCTCCGCGTTGGCGTGTGCCAAACTCCCCGACTCCGGCTCCGACGGAGCCTTCTCCAGCTTCACAGTTTTGGGGGCCTTTTTGGACTCTGCCCCGGCCTCCTTCAGCTCGGCCAGGCTGTTCTCCTTCCTGGCCAGGAACACCGGGGAGCCCTTGGCCTCCTTGCCGTCCACCTTGGCCGCGGCCGCCGCCGCCGCCGCCCGCTCCTTCTTCTTCCTGCTGAGCTCGGCTCCCAGGCTGGAGTTGAGCGGCAGCCTCGTCGGGGAGATGCTGGAATGGCGGCTGCGGGACCCAGACCTGGGCTTCTTGCTGTGAGATGAGTGCCTCGAGTAGCCAGGGCTGCGGCTCCGCGACTTCACGGACTTCCTGGGGAGAGAAAAGGGGGAGAGACGTGAGCAGAGGCTTCTCTGGAGCTCTGAGCTACTCACCAACAGCTGGATCTGCTCCTGGTCAGGTCAGAGAGTCCTCCACACCTGTCAGGACAGCCTAAAGCTGCTGGAAGGGGTTATGGAGTAAATGAGTTTGACACCATCACGATCCAGCCTTCCTGTGCCAGCACCACCCTCACCATCACACCCCTGACACAGAAACCAAGGGGCAAGGCTGGACAATCCCCAAGGAAAGAGGAGACCACACAGGAGACTTCAGTCCAGAGGGCGAGCTGGTGTTTTAGGGATCTTTCACAGGAGTTATGTACAACTTTGAAGGAAAGCATGGATAAAACACAACTGCTCTCACAGGAATCTGCCTCAGGATATCACTCACTTTCCCCCCTAGTTCTTCTACTGCCATCAGAACTCGAACTTCCATAGTGTGAGTCAGGAGAAGAGAAGAAAAACAGCAAATTTTTTTGAGATCTTGGTCTTCCTCTACAAGCAAAGGGCTCTAAGCCAGGTATTTATGCAGAAATAATCACTGAAAATCTGTGCTGGGAGAGAAGCAAGACAGGGAACCCCTCACACCATCGGGGTGCACGGGGTGAACCTCCTCAGGAGAGCAGCCCAGGGGAGACTGATGGGCAAACCCAGCTGAAAAATAAACAGGAATGAAAGCTGGAACTTCCAGAGTCCACATCAAAACTCCTGATAACCCAGAAGTGCTTCCCCCACTCCAGTGGCAGGTTGAGACAGCAGGTTTAACAGCACACGGGGTGAGCTCTGATGCCAGCAGGAAAACCAAACATTCTGAGCTCAGACTCCATAAATACTCCAATAGACACAACACTGTGATTTATTACTCAGGACACATTTGGAAAATGTGGAATTCTCTCAAAACACAGTCCCACAGTGGTTATAAAACACACACCTCGTCACAAGCAGGTTCAAACACAGGTCCTGGATCGCTCGTAACCACACTCAGAACATAATTAACAATGGGGTCTACACTGTTGGCACTAATTAGGATTATCCTGAGACAATAAATATTGGGAAAACAAACTGGAGAACTGAGGGAGCACAAAGTTCCTGGCTCAACACCACAGACAGCTCCCAGGATGGGCAGCTGTGATGGGGCTGCCCAGGAGTCCCTTCCCTCCCTCCTGCAGGGCCCAGAGCTCCCCTCTCCCCACCACAGCCCCAGACTGAGCTGGCAGTGCCCAGGGAGCACCAGCACTGCAGGGCAGAGCTCCCTCCTGCAGGGCCCAGAGCTCCCCTCACCACCACAGCCCCAAACTGGAGCTGGCAGTGCCCAGGGAGCACCAGTACTGCAGGGCAGAGCTCCCCTCTCACCACCACAGCCCCAGACTGAGCTGGCAGTGCCCAGGGAGCACCAGCACTGCAGGGCAGAGCTCCCCTCTCACCACCACAGCCCCAGACTGAGCTGGCAGTGCCCAGGGAGCACCAGCACTGCAGGGCAGAGCTCCCCTCTCACCACCACAGCCCCAGACTGAGCTGGCAGTGCCCAGGGAGCACCAGCACTGCAGGGCAGAGCTCCCCTCTCACCACCACAGCCCCAAACTGAGCTGGCAGTGCCCAGGGAGCACCAGCACTGCAGGGCAGACCCACCAAATGAACACCAGAAGGAGAACAGAGGGGGCTCTGCAGCCACTCAGCTGTTACCACACACACCAGGAGTTCTGTCTCAGGAACTTCCCAAGGTTTTTTAGGGAACTAGCAGTGTGGGACACAGTCCACCTGCCACCAGGAGCTGGGAGAACAGTTGCCTTTGCACCACACTCCAAGACATCTGCAGGCTGAGGAAAACATTCCCAATAAATCCTGTAGGGAGTCGTTTACATCAACCCCCAGTAGTTTGGGGTTGGAATTCCCTCCTGCAGTCCCTTCAGGAAGGGCTGTTTAGGGTGCTCCAGTGCTCCATTTCTCACTCCTTGTTTCCCATCCTCCCTGATGATTAATCCACCAGTTCCTCCAATCCATGGAAAGGTCTGGAAGGGACTTTAGAGCCCAGCCAGTCCCACTCCATGCCATGGGCAGGGACACCTTCCACCAGCCCAGGTTTTCTCCTAATTAACAACAATCCCCTACAGTGATCACACAAAGAGCTGCTGTTTCCCAGCCATTTCCATGCTGGTGTTTCCAGCTGCTTTGTGAGACCTGAAGAAGGCCCCACATCCAGAAGCCTTCCTGCTTTCCCAGCTCCACATCAGTACAACAAACCTCAGCTCCCATCTCTGGGCCACCAACAGCCCCCAAAGCACCACCACAAACACCCACAGCACCTGTGGGGGGCCTTTCATTGCTGCACAGCCCAAACCAGATGCAATAAAGTACAGAAGATGCACAGGCAGGTCTTGCTTTTGGAAGAGAACACTTTCCATCCTCCAGAATGTTTTTTGTGGCTCCAACTGCAGCCTCTCATTATCGTTTTTACTCCTCTGACCCTCTGATGTGTTAAGGGGACTCCCCACCTTATTTGCTGGAGGGATGAGAAGCAACTCAGTGCCACATGCAGATCTTCTGGATAAAGGTGCCCTGGGATTAAACCCCACCCTGTTGTGCCTCTAGAAGTGCAAAGCAGAAAGAGGAGACACCAACCATGATATCTGTGAATTAACACAGAGCTGAGGGCAATGCCTCACCTACAACCCCAAATAAAAACCATTAGGAGGTTCACTGAACTCACCAGAACAACCAGAACATTGGCAAGGCCTTTGGAGAAGGGAATGCCAGAACCTTCCAGACCCCCATGCTGAGCAGGTGTTACTGAGGGGACCAAGCCCCACATCCACACACCCCCGTGACCCCACAACAACCTCCCAGGAGCACCCACAGGCAGCAAAACACTCCACCTGCTGCAAACCACAGCACAGGTTCAGGATAAAGTGGAGAGCAGGGTCTGGGAAGCCTGACTGCTCCAGTTTCTCAGGAAACAAGCTGTGTTTCTTATTTTTGCTGTTTCTTATTTTTTGCTGACCTTTCACCACAGCAAGGGCCTGCAGAAGAGGCCACTGCTACAGGACACCCTCACTCACTCCTCACTCCTCTGGGGACAGAGCACATCCCACCTCCAGCAAGGAGGAGGACTCTGCAATTCCACCTCCCTGTTTCAGCTGCAGTGACAAGAGTTTCTACACAGAATGGCAAAGCACATCTCTTATTTTCCAGGCTGACCAAACCCTCGTTTCCTCCTCCATGGGAAGTGAGTTGTTTTCCACAGCCACTGGAAATGCAAACACTCTGGATTTGCTCCAGTCAGCACATGGATTCAGCTCCCTGACACTGTCTTTTGGACACACAGATGAAAGAAAACACAGAACACACCAAAAAACCCCCTCATATTGCCAGTCAGGGGAAATAACTGAGTGTCCCAGAAAAGCCTGAAGAACGTAAGCCAGTCAGGTGCTCACAGCCTGAGTGTGCCAGTTAAAGAGGTTTTCTCTCCCAAAATATTCCTGCCCCTCCACAGGAGCCAAGAGAAGGGACCACACAGTCACTGCCCAGTCAGCTGCCTGCACTTACCCCCACCTGCAGCACAGCAAGGTGAGGAGGGCTCAGCCCACCCACCCACACAGGTAACCCCCCTGAGCAGCCCTGAGCCCCCCCAGGTGAGCCCTGAGCCCCCCAGGTGAGCCCCCCAGGTGAGCTCCTGAGCCCCCCCAGGTGAGCCCCTGAGCAGCACTGGCCCCCCAGGTGAGCTCCTGAGCCCCCCAGGTGAGCCCTGAGAAGCCCCAGACCCCCCAGGTGAGCTCCTGAGCCCCAGACCCCCCAGGTGAGCCCCTGAGAAGCCCCAGACCCCCCAGGTGAGCCCCTGAGAAGCCCCAGACCCCCCAGGTGAGCCCCTGAGAAGCCCCAGACCCCCCAGGTGAGCCCCTGAGAAGCCCCAGACCCCCCAGGTGAGCCCCTGAGAAGCCCCAGACCCCCCAGGTGAGCCCCTGAGAAGCCCCAGACCCCCCAGGTGAGCCCCTGAGAAGCCCCAGACCCCCCAGGTGAGCCCCTGAGAAGCCCCAGACCCCCCAGGTGAGCCCCTGAGAAGCCCCAGACCCCCCAGGTGAGCCCCTGAGAAGCCCCAGACCCCCCAGGTGAGCCCCTGAGAAGCCCCAGACCCCCCAGGTGAGCCCCTGAGAAGCTCCAGACCCCCAGGTGAGCCCCTGAGAAGCCCCAGACCCCTCAGGTGAGCCCCCCCTCTGGCTCCTGGACACACCTGACCACAAACTTCCCCCTCCCCACAGGGGCTGTGAGCTCCCCAAAGCCAAACACACACACACAAATCACAACTCACAACCTGCCTGACATGTGGAAACCACATCACATTCCCTGTGTCCCTTCACTACAATCACCACAGGCAGGGGCTTTCCAGAGGCACAGTCCATGGGGTTTGAGTGTATCACACAGGGAGTTCTCTGCCCAGAAAAGAGAAGAGCAGTGAGTGACAGTGAAGGCAGAATTCAGTACACAGTGACTGCAGACAGTGTAACCTTTGCAATCTCTTTTTGGTTTGGGCTCCAGCATTGAGTCCAAGATGTCCTTAAGAAGTGGGTCTGTAAGTTCAGGGAAGCAGCACAAAGTGCTCCAAGGTTGCTCCCTCCCATAAATCAGGAAAATGGAACAGGATTTCCCAGCTCAGGAGCAAAGAGCCATTGGCACAGAGGAAGCTCTGGGGTCTCCTGGGAAGGGGAGGAACCTGAGGGGAAAACACCCCTCTTGGGATACCCCTGGAGCTCCCAGGGGCCTCTCCCTCAGCTGCTCTGACACAATTACAGCAGTTTGCAGGCACATCCTGCCACTGGATCCTCCCTCTTCCAAAGGATTAGGAAATGACACACAAGAGCAGCAAAAAGGACTGAGGGGAAAGAAAACCCTCCAGGCCTGTCCCTGAGAGCCTCCCAGGGGCCCACAGAGGAAACAGGGCAGAGGAGCAGCAGCCTGAGGGAGAAAGTCACAGCAAAATAAAGAGGTTTTACATAAGACCTTCTGGGGGGTAACACCAACACAGGACTCCCAGCAAGGCCATGGAAGGCAGAACTCCTGAGACCAAATTCCAAGAGCCCCCCGTGCCTGGGGAAGTGCTGATGTGGAGGAGGCAGCACAGCAGCCATGGGGCTGAGCATTCCTGCAGCCACCACGTGCCAGGTCCCAGCTGCACTGCCCTGGAGCCCCAGCCAAAGCTCCACAGCATCCATGGTGACCACTGGAAACTCACTGAACATCAGCCAAAGCAGGAGGAGAAAAAAAGGATCAATGCTGGCCATGTAACAGGAGGATTAATGAACATCTGAAATAAAACACACAGAACTACCTTGAAATAATTGTTTCCTTCTGTAGCAAAGTTATGGAGTAAAGAGAACAAAAGAGAAAACTCGAGTTAAACCAAAATCCAGCTGGTTGCTCCTTGCCCTTCCAGATTCCAGAAGGGAAGGGAGAAAACTGAGAAAAGAAAGTTTAGGCTGAGAGAGGGAGTTTGCACGTGGCTGCCTCTAATCCAAGGGAAAAGAAAAGTCAGTTCAGAAAGAGCAAAATCCACCCAAACCGAGCCCTCCTGAGAAGTGGGATCAGGTTCCCACATGGAGTGAACAGTTAAAGGCTTCCAGAAAGAGGTGAAAGTGTTTCCCCCTGGCTGAGTTCCCTGCCAGGTACAGACACTGGATGTGGCTCTGGGGCACAGGGGCCCCTCCAGAGGTGGCTGTAACTTAATCCCAGGAGCTCATCCAGCCTCTCTGCCAGAGCCAACATGGCCTCCCGACATTCCCCAAAGTGGGAACACCATTTCCCAGGGAACTGCCACCACCCCAACCAAAGCAACTCCACACACAGCTCCGTGGCCAAGTTCAGCACCAGTGGGAGGAAGAGGGTTCATGGAACGGTTTGGGCTGGAAGGGACCTTCAAGCCCATCCAGTTCCATGGGCAGGGACACCTCCCACCAGCCCAGGGTGCTCCAACCTGCCCTTGGACACTCCCAGGGCTGGGGCAGCCACAGCTCCTCTGCCCAACCTGTGCCAGGGCCTGCCCACCCTCACAGGGAGGGTATTTCTTCCCAATATCCCATCCAAACCTTCTCTTTTTCAATAAGAACCCGCTCCCCTCACCCCCAATCACTCCATCCTCTTCCAAACCCCCTCACCCCTTTCCCCCCACCTCCCTTCACTGCCGGGCCAGCCAATCCCGCGGCATTCCCAGTCCCACCCCATCCCTTCCCAGTCCCCGGGGGAGGGCTCGGGAGCCCCCACGCACCTGGCGATGGGGCTCCTGCTCACGGAGCGCTTGGACGCGAAGGGGCTGCTGGAGCGGCGGCGCCCGTAGGGGCTGGGGGACCTCCCGCTGTAGGAGCCGCTGCCCCTCTCGTAGCTGGACGAGCGTCTGCGCGTGTAGGGGCTGACGGAGCGCTGCCTGCGGCTGTAGGGGCTGGGCGAGCGGGCGTTCGACTGGTAGCCCACGGGCTCCTTGTAGGGCGGGCTGAGCGACTGGCGGCGAGAGGAGCCGCCGGGGCTTTTCCTGTAGGGCTCGTAGGTGCTGGACGTGTGCGAGCGGGGCGGGCTCAGGTCGTACTCCTGCACGTAGGAGGCTCCCGACGGGCTGTCGTCCAGTTTGGGGCTGTCCGACCACTTCCTGTGGGGGCTCCGCGATTTGCGCTTGGGGCTGTCGATGGTTTTGTAGCTCTTGGGGGCGTCCCTTTTCCGGTGGCTCTTGCCGCGCTCCTTGTGGCTGGACTTGAGCTCCCGCTCCTTCCTGGACTTCTCCTTGTGCGCCTTGGCCGAGCGCGGCTCCTTCGCGCTGCTCTTGGAGGAGAGGCCCTTGGGGTGCTCCTCGCCCTCCAGGAGCCTCTTGGAGGATCCCGAGATCCTCTCCTTGGCGGACCTGCTGGAAGCCTCCAGGCTCTTCTCCAGCTTCCTGTCCTTCTCCGCCTGCTTGCTCTTCATCAGCTCCCGCAGCCGCTTGTGCTGGTGGTGCCGGTGCTTCTGGGCCCTGTCGCCGCGGTCCCGCCTGTCCTCGCTGTCCCTCCTGTCCGGCCTGAGGCCCACATCGTCCGAGAAGGTGTCCGAGTCCGAGCTGATGTCGTCGTACTCCACCAGCGGCTTGATCACGGCCCCGAGCGGCGCCGCCGCCTCCTGCGCCGCCAGCGGGGACTCCTTGGAGTGCCTGGACTTGTGCCGCTTGTGCCGGGAGCCGGCGCGGTGCCGGTCCTTGCTGTTGGAGCTGCCGCCGCCCGGCTGCGAGCCCGCCCCGCCGTCCTTCTTGCCCCCATGTCTCTCCGGGTTGGGCATTCCTCCCCCGCTGCGCTCGGGAACGGCGAGGGGGGCGAACTCCGCCGAACCACCCCCGGCCTCGAACCAGCCGCCCCGGGGCCTCGGCGCTCCCTCCTACATGGGGAGCGGGCCGCGAGGCCCCGGCGGAGCGACCCGGGAGGGGCCGGGCCGAGGCCTCAGCGCCTCATCGGCGGGGCCCAGGCCCGGGGCGCGGGGCAGGCGGGGCGGGCGGCCCCGAGCGCGGATGGACCCGCGGCCCCCTCGGGCGGTCCCGCAGCCGCCGCCGCCGCCGCCCCCGGCCCGGCCCGGCCCCGCGCGCTGCCCGACCGGAGCGGCGCCGACCGGGGGGCACCGCGGCTCTCGCGAGACGCGCCCCAACTATCGCGACAGCGCTTCCTCCCGCTCCCCTCCTCCTCCTCCTCCTCCTGCTGCCCGTGCTCTCGCGAGATCCGCCGAGACCACGCCGCCGCCGGCCCAGCCAACTTTATTGGGGCGGGGCGGCGCCCCCTGGCGGCCCCAGCGCCTCACGGGGCCGCGCCCGGCCCTGCCCTCCGGACCCGCCGCGGGCCCGGGCCCGCCGCACCGGCCGCTCGCGGGAGGACGGGCGGGCAGCACCCCGGTACAGCCGGTACAGCCCGCACGGCCTCCCCGGCACCGCCGCCGCCGCCGCCGCCGCTGCGAGGAGAGTGACGGGGCCGAGAGGGGAGGGCGGGGCTTGGGCCGAGGGGAGGCCACGCCCACCGCTGCGCGCGCGCCCGCGGGCGGGAGCGCCGAAGTCTCGCGAGAGAGCGCGGAGGGCGCCGCCGCAGCCATGGCGGGCACCGTGTGAGGGACGGAGGGAGGGACGGCCCGGCCCGGCCCGGCCGGCGCCCCTCGGACACGGCCCCGCTCCCGGCACCGGCCGCCGCACCGCGACATGAAGGCGGCGCCGGGCGGCGCTGAGGGTGAGTGCGGCCCGGCGGGTCCCGGGAGGGGACGGGGCAGGCCCGGCGGGTCCCGTCATGGGACGGGGCAGGCCCGGCGGGTCCCGTCATGGGACGGGGCAGGCCCGGCGGGTCCCGTCATGGGACGGGGCAGGCCCGGCGGGTCCCGTCGGCGGACGGGGCAGGCCCGGCGGGTCCCGTCATGGGACGGGGCAGGCCCGGCGGGTCCCGTCATGGGACGGGGCAGGCCCGGCGGGTCCCGTCATGGGACGGGGCAGGCCCGGCGGGTCCCGTCGGCGGACGGGGCAGGCCCGGCGGGTCCCGTCGGCGGACGGGGCAGGCCCGGCGGGTCCCGTCATGGGACGGGGCAGGCCCGGCGGGTCCCGTCATGGGACGGGGCAGGCCCGGCGGGTCCCGTCATGGGACGGGGCAGGCCCGGCGGGTCCCGTCATGGGACGGGGCAGGCCCGGCGGGTCCCGGGAGGGGACGGGGCAGGCCCGGCGGGTCCCGTCATGGGACGGGGCAGGCCCGGCGGGTCCCGGGAGGGGACGGGGCAGGCCCGGCGGGCCGAGTCGCTGGGCTTGAGGAGCCCCAGGCTTGGGCTGAGGTGTTGCCCTGGAAGGCAAGGAGGGAGAGGTTCGAAAAGGTGTGAGGGGCTCCTCTGAGGAGGGACTGCGGGGCTGGGCCTGGTTGGGCAGGGAGGAGGCTGAGGGGGGACCCTACCAGTCCATGCAAATATCACAAATATCGGTACAAATACCCCATTTCAGAGCACACTCCACCAACACTTCCAGATATCACAAATGTCCCCTTCGAGAAGGGGCCCAACCAACCCACACAAACATTTCCAAGGAGTGCCAGGATGGGGCCAGACCCTGTTCTGTGGTGCTCAGTGACAGGACAAACAGGGATGGCCTTAAACTAAAACACAAGTTCCACCTGTTTCTGCTGGGCATTCCAGAGGCCTTTTATGTTCCTTCTGATGTCCCAGAGCCCTGAGCTGACCCTGAGCTCTGGGGGTGAAGCAGCAACAGCAGAGCTTTGAAATGCTGGTGGCTCAAGGGTGGGAAGTGCTTTGCAAGCCTTGCATGGTCCCTGGGGCTCTGGGCTGACTGTTCCTGTCCTGCAGAGCCCGAGAAGCTGAACAGGATGAGCTCCCTCCTGGAGAGGCTCCACAGCAAGTACAGCCAGAGCAGGCCCTGGGCAGAAACCATGAAGCTGGTCCGGCAGGTCATGGTGAGGGGCCCTGGGAGGAGCAGGAGGGGCTGGGCTTTCCTCAGGGGGGAGTTTGGGGGTTCTGAGCTCTCCTCAGGCTGGTTGTGTTTTGTTCAGGGCTGGGTCACTGGGGTTGGGGGTGCCAGTCCTTGCAGGGCTGCCCAAACCCTCCCTGCCTGATGAGCCTTCCCTAATTACAGGTTAATTGTCAGCTCAGTGCCAGGAAAAGGGGCAAAGTTGTGTTTTCTATTTACTCTTTCAAGGTGGTGGTTTGTGGAGCAGTTTTGTCCCTGTTCTCTCAAGACTCAGAGCTGGCTTAGTCAGGATTGGGTTTGAAGGGTTTGCCTGGGTGGGGAGAGCTGCAGAAAAGCCTTGAGCACAGAGTTGTGTGTTAAATGCTTGTCTGGCTCCTTGTTTTTCTGTCATCTCTCTATAACTCTGAGCTTAGACCTGTTAGAACTGCCACAGTCTGTTCCTCCAGCTGAGTTAAGTTGCTTAAATGCAAATAAATCAATTCCAGCCCTCCCTTTGGTGCCTGTTCCCAGAACAGATACTGTTCTCCTACAGGAATCATGGTGGGATTTGGGGATGAAATTAATCTGCATTAATTACCTAAATAACCCCCACTTGGCTGCATCAAAGTTGCAACAATTCCCACTTACTGAGGAACACACAAAAAATGACCTTTTTCTCCTCTGTGCCCAAGGAAAAGCGAGTTGTGCTGAACTCAGGGGGGCACCAGCACCTGGTGAGCTGCCTGGAGACCCTGCAGAAGGCACTGAAAGGTGGGTGTGTGTGCTCTGGGTGCCCTCCCCAGGCTGCTGGGGAGGGGGGAATCCTCTGGAAATGCTCCAGGAGAACAGCCAGGGGGCTGCTGGCAGAGCTCCTGGTGTGCTCGTGTGGGCATCACACTGAGCTCAGGGCTGGGCAGGATTGGCTGTGCTGCTTCTGGTGGGAAAATCCTCTCAGTGCCCAGAGAAGCTGTGGCTGCCCCAGCCCTGGAATGGCCAGGGCCAGGCTGGACAGGGCTGGGAGCCACCTGGGACAGTGGGAGGTGTCCCTGCCCATGGCAGGGGGTGGCACTGGATGGGCTTTAAGGTCCTCCCAACCCAAACCATCCTGGAGTTCTGTGAATGCCCATCCCTGGATTCCACATGCAGCAGAAATTCCATTCTCTCTCTGCAGTTTGGGAGAGTTTTGCCCTCTCTGTGCAGGTGGTTCTGCTGGAGCACAGACCCTCTGGGAGGGAGTGCCTGCCTGGGATTTATTCCTTGGGGAATGTCAGACCTGGGAGGGAGTGCCTGGAATTTATTCCTTGGGGATTGAGCAGACCTGGGAGGGAGTGCCTGTCTGGGCTGGGGTTTGTTGGGTTTATTCCTTGGGGAGGGAGTGCCTGTCTGGGCTGGGTTTGTGGGGTTTGTTCCTTGGGGAGGGAGTGCCTGGCTGGGCTGGGTTTGTGGGATTTATTCCTTAGGGAGGGAGTGCCTGGCTGGGCTGGGTTTGTGGGATTTATTCCTTAGGGAGTGCCTGGCTGGGCTGGGTTTGTTGGGATTTATTCCTTAGGGAGTGCCTGTCTGGGCTGGGTTTGTTGGGATTTATTCCTTAGGGAGGGAGTGCCTGGCTGGGCTGGGTTTGTTCCTTAGGGAGGGAGTGCCTGTCTGGGCTGGGTTGGTGGGGTTTGTTCCCTGGGGAGTGCCTGGCTGGGCTGGGTTTGTGGGGATTTATTCCTTAGGGAGGGAGTGCCTGGCTGGGCTGGGTTTGTGGGATTTATTCCTTAGGGAGTGCCTGGCTGGGCTGGGGTTTGTGGGATTTATTCCTTAGGGAGTGCCTGGCTGGGCTGGGTTTGTGGGATTTATTCCTTAGGGAGTGCCTGGCTGGGCTGGGGTTTGTGGGATTTATTCCTTAGGGAGTGCCTGGCTGGGCTGGGCTGGGTTTGTGGGGTTTGTTCCTTAGGGAGGGAGTGCCTGTCTGGGCTGGGTTTGTGGGGTTTGTTCCCTGGGGAGTGCCTGTCTGGGCTGGGTTTGTTCCCTGGGCAGTGCCAGGTTGTTGCACAGCCCCTTGCTTGTCCCTCCCCAGTGTCCTCCCTCCCTGCCATGACGGATCGCTTGGAGTCCATCGCCCGGCAGAGCAGGTGGGTCTCCTCCCTGAGTCCCTGGCAGAGCCCTTTCCCAGTTCCCTGCCCACACCAGCACCTCCTGCTGCTGGCACTGTGGGCTTTGTGTCCCTCTCACAGCCATCCCTGTTCTGTTTTCCCTGGAAAGCCTTGGATCCCACCTGAGTGCCAACGGCACCGAGTGCTACATCACCTCGGACATGTTCTACGTGGAGGTGCAGTTGGATCCCACAGGGCTGCTCTGTGATGTGAAGGTGGCTCACCATGGAGAGAACCCCGTGGTGAGTATTCCTGGGAAAGAGGGTGGGAATGCCTTTGGGATTGCCATTGGCCTCCTTTTGCTCAAGCAGAGGAAATGGGCTGTGTTTAATGTTCCCCTAGACCTGGAGTGGCACCTTTGCTGCTCCTTCTAGTGGGAAGTCAAGTCCTCCATGGAGTAGTTTGCTCCTGTGGGATAATCTGATGGATGTACAGAGTGGATTTGCACCTGGCAAAGTCCTTTGAGGAAGTTCTTTCTGTGGTTCTGAAGCAGTTCCTGCTGTGTTTCTGAGGAAAGGAAAGGGAAGTTAATGAATGGAAAGTACTAAAGGGGGAAATGCTGGGAGAAAGTGGCTTTGCTGCCCTTCTGCACCTGGAGGAGACTTTGGGCTTGGTGTTTGATTGGCCCCTTCTGAGAACAGGAAATCTTTATAAAGTCACAGATTTTCAACCTAAGGCTTCACAGTGTGAAGAGCTGATTTCAGATTAGTCATAGACAAGGAAATATTGTTGCTTGAGGTTGTCCCAGTGGGGAGCAGGGTGTGGTTCTGGGCATCAGGTTGTTCCTCAGGAAGGGCTGATCTCAGGAATTTTACTGTCCTGGTGTTTTCCAATTGTGCTGCACAAAGCCTGAAATCCCCCCATCCCACACAGACATCCTTGTGTGTTCTTTCCTTTCCAGAGCTGTCCAGAGCTGGTGCAGCACCTGAGGTGAGTTGCAAGGCTTGTTGCTTGTGCTTCCTGACAGGTTTGTCCTTGCTCTGGGGATCTGGTGGCATTTGCTGTCTGCAAACACAAAGTGTTCCTAAACTGCTCCTTCCCAGAAAGTCTCTGCACCTCTCCAGGGGATTTGCTGGCTGGGGATCAGCCCTGGCTGCTGGGCCAGGTGTTTTCCAAGTCACAGCACAGCTTTAACACTGAATCCTTTAAAGCACTTGTATCTTTCATGTAGCAAAAGTCTTCAGGGAAGTGACTCAGTATTAATGTAACTTTTTAAAGCAAAACCCAGTTTGAATACTTGGTAACTTTTCCTCCCTTTTCCTTTCAGAGAGAAGAATTTTGATGAGTTTTCAAAGCATCTGAGGGGACTTGTGAACCTGTACAAGCTGCCAGGAGACAAGTGAGTCTGGAAGGGGTTTATATCCACATACACAACTCTGAACAGGTCTGGACTCCATTGGTTTGGATCCACATGTACAAAATGGCACAAACTCCAAGCCTGTAGCTCTGAACTGCACAGCTCCTTTCAAGTTTTCTCACATTGTTCTCTTGTTGTTTCTCTTTTTCCTCAGCAAACTTAAAACTAAAATGTACTTGGCTCTGCAATCCTTGGAGTTGGATCTCCAAAAGATGGCTGGGATGTATTGGTAAGGACTACTGGGGTTTATCAATGTGTACAAATGCTCAGAGCTCTGGGAAGTTCCTCTTCCACTGCAGAATTCAAGTGACAAAGAGTCTAAAGGGCAAAGTAAGAAGTTTGTAACCAGATGGATTCCCAAGAAATTGGGAAACTTGACCATGTTTGTGTAATGCAGATTCAGGTGATAAACCAGCAGTGCCCTGGAGAGCAAAGTAGTTTTTATTTTGCCTGTAACAGTGAAGTTTAGGCTCAGTCCCTCTGTGTGACCCAGAAATGTGTATTTTGAGCTAAAATCTTGGCTTTTGGCCCCAGGTGTGGCTGTGACTCATTACAGGCTGTGGTTTCCTCTCTTGCAGGCAAGCCACCAATGCCAACCCCCTGGAGAAGATCCTGCATGGCAGTGTTGGTTACCTCACCCCCAGGAGTGGAGGTACCTGTGATTGCCCCTTCCAAAGGGAACTCACAGAAGTGTCTTTGCTCAGGGCCCCCTTTCTGGGTGTTGGTTTCACACGAGCTGATGGCACAGGTGGAAAATAATAAGCAGAGTAAAAGAGGGAGGGGGTGTTGGGGTGTTGGGGTGGTTTGGGGGTGGCAGGGACCAGGCTGATGGTCAGGATGCCTGACCAGAGTGTCCTGTCCCCCCCAGGCCTCCTGATGAACCTCAAATATTACGTGTCCCCCTATGATTTGTTTGAGGATGGCACTGGAGCCCCTGTGATGCTGCATGAGAACAATGGTAGGTCAGCTCTGGGGTGGGGTGGGACAGCAGGAGGCAATAAATCCCAACAAACCCCAGCCTGGCTGCCCTCTGCTGTCCCCCTGTCCTGTGGGAAAAGCACAGCTTGGCTGTGTAGGTTTGGTGAGCCCAGGTGTAAAACACCAGCCCAGGTCTCTGGTTTGAACCCTGTGGCTGTGTTGGAGGTACAACTGGGCTCCTGGTGGGGGCATGTGGGACAGGCTGCAGGCAGAGCCTTCTTCCCAAGGGTGGGTCTCATTTTAGTACAGAATAACCCTTTAAAACTGCACAACCACTGTCTCAGTTGTTTGATCTCTCAGGTCTGTCCTGAATCCCCTTCAGTCACTCAGCTTTACTCCCACAATACAGAGTGAATCTCTGGGGCACATGGTGTGATTCCTGGGGTGTCCTGGGCAGGGCCAGGAGTTGGACTCAGTGATCCTGATGGATCCCTTCCAGCTCAGCATATTCCATGTTTCTGTGATTTATTTTATTACTGGAATAGAAACAGAATCACAGAATGGTTTGGACTGGAAGGGACCTTAAACCTCTTCCAGTGCCCTGCTATGGGCAGGGACACCTTCCACTATCCCAGGTTGCTCCAACCTGGCCTTGGACACTTGCAGGGATGGGAGAGTATATTTAATTCAGAAAGTATCTGATCCATAAGACTTGCACTGGTGGGTTGTTCTCATCAGCAGCTGTGACTGTTGTGTCCTCATTCCCTGCAGTTCCTCGTTCCCTGGGCATGAACGTGTCCGTGACAGTCGAGGGCACCATGGCCATGCACAAGCTTCCCATTGCTCCTCTGATCATGGGCTCCCACCCTGTGGACAGCAAAGGGTAAGGGCAGGGCTGGAGTCCTCACTCAGATCCCGTGTGTGCTGTCTCCAAGCCAAGATCCTCCTCCCTGGGGCTGTGACCTGCTGTGGGGCAGTGCCTTTGTCTTTAACGTGTAACAGCTGCATTGGAGCAAAGATAAATGTTGTGTCAGGTGTTCAAGGCAGAAGCCAGAGCTGTGCCCTGCTCCTAATCCAACCCTTTCTTGCCCCTCTCCTGCAGGACCCCGTCCTTCACCTCCATCACCAGTGCCAACAGCGTGGATTTACCGGCCTGTTTCTTCCTGAAATTCCCACGTCCCATCCCAGTGTCTCGAGCCTTCATTCAGAAACTTCAGAGCTGCACAGGTGGGCTGCAGACCTGCCAGGCACACTCCCAGGGGGTGTTAATGTCCCCTGCTCCTGTCAGGAAATGCTGCTAATTGTTTTAATGTGTGCCAGGGGATTTGCTCAAGGTTTTGTGCTGTTTGCACTAAAACCTGGACAGGCTTCCCAGCATCACCTCCTGGCTCGTGCCATCATTCTGTGCCCTCTTGTGCCCTCAGGGATTCCACTGTTTGACACCCCCCCCACGTTTGTGCCCTTGTATGAGCTGATCACGCAGTTTGAGCTCTCCAAGGAGGCTGATCCTCTGCCCCTGAACCACAACATGCGCTTCTACGCAGTAAGTGTGTTGTCACAACCTGCCTGTTGCACCTTTGGATCAGCATTTTGGGGGTGTTCAGCTGTTCCAGGTGTCTTCCAAGTAGGATAAAGGAAAATGGTTCAGAATTTATTAACAGGCAAAACCTGAGCTATCCAAGCAGGAGGGTTTGGGTACAGACATGAGGCCCTGGCACAGGTGCCCAGAGAAGCTGCTCCATCCCTGGGAGTGTCCAAGGCCAGGTTGGAGAGGACATGGAGTACCCTGGGCTGGTGGGAGCTGTCCCTGCCATGGCAAGGATGGGACTGGATGACCTTTAAGGTTCCTTCCAACCCAAACCATTCCATGATGACCATGAAAATTAGGTGATGAGAAATGCTTTGCTGCTGGGGTACAACTGCAGGGAGGAGAGCAGAGATGTGGGGCTGAGCCCTCCCAGGATCTGTCCCTTCCTCCTGTCCACACTGAGGTGTGTGGTTGAATGAATTGGAGCACTTTGGGAGAAATCCTGAGTCTTAAATTTGTCTCCTGTCAGCTCCAAAGGATTCTCCCCTTGGAAGGGCTCCTGAAACTGTCTTAGTGGGAACAGGGAATACTATTGGGCTGTACCACTTCTGAGGAGCCAAAAATCACATTTTCCTTGTTCAGATTGGAAGGAAAACATCCTCACTGTTTGTCCCTGTCTGCCAGAAAGGTGGTTTGGTGTCACTGGGATCTGGGCACTGCTCTGTCCCTCCTGGATGTGTGCTATCCCCTTCCACCCAGTGGGAGTAAAGGCAGGATTGTCTGTCAGGCTCTTCCAGGCCAGCAGCACTGTTACTTCCTGAACAAGGACGCCCCTCTCCCGGATGGAAGGAGCCTCCAGGGAACCCTGATCAGCAAAATCGCCTTCCAGCACCCGGGCCGGGTTCCCCTCATCCTCAACCTCATCAGGCACCAGGTGGCCTACAACACCCTCATTGGCAGCTGTGTCAAGAGGACAGTCCTCAAGGAAGGTGGGTGCCACAGCAGTGGAGTCTGGTGTGGGATATAAACCCTGGCTGCTTCTCCCAGATGTGGGAATAAGTACTGAGGCCTGTGCTGCTTCCCTTGATTTTTTCCCTCCTATCTGGGTTATGAGCCTCTGGTCCATCTCCTGTGTTCTCTCAGTTACCAGGCCCCATATCTTTCAGATTCTCCTGGGATCCTGCAGTTTGAAGTTTGCCCTCTCTCTGACTCCTGTTTCAGTGTCTCCTTCCAGCACCCTGTGAATGACTCCCTGGTGTGTGGTAAGTGGGCTCAGGAACACCAGGAGGGTGTTTTGGGGAAGGCTGGCAGGGTGTCCTTCCCCTCTGCCCAGGGTTCTGATCTCTCCCAAACTCTCTTCCAGTGGTGATGGATGTGCAGGACTCCACCCATGTGAACTGTAAGCTGTACAAAGGGCTGTCTGATGCCCTCATCTGCACAGATGATTTCATTGCCAAAGTTGTGCAAAGGTAAGCTGGAATTTTGTCCCACCTTGCACTGCCAGTCACACAGGTGAGCTCTGCTCTGCCTCCTGTTTGCCCAGCACTTTTGGAGCTGTTCTGTCTGTGGGTGGGTGGTGGGCAGAGGGGTAAGCTCAGAGCCCTGCTGAAAATTCCATTCCAGATGCTGAGCTGTAGCTACTTGTTTTTGACTTTGTTGTTTGCATGGGACTTTTATCAGTGTTCCTTCACCTCAACCACCTCCAGAATGGAGCAGAAGGTTCCCAGGGCACAGATCACCTGTTAACCCCTCACCTTTGGAGTGAGGAGAGCTGCTTTTGCTCTCAGCACATTGTAAACTTGTAGAATGGGGTGTTATCATTGGTTTTTGAGCAACCTGGTCTATGGAAGGTGTCCCTGCCCATGGCAGGGGGTGGGACTGGGTGGGGTTTAAGATCCCTTCCAACCCAAACCATTCCATGATTCTGTGATTGCATCCTGTGCTTTTTAACTCCAAGATCATGATCTGCCACCTATTAATTGATGGATTCATTCTCCCTCTGTGATTGCAAGGAGATGCACAAAGGCACAGGTGTCCCGTGGCTGGATAAGCGTGGTGGGACACGTGTAAATCCAAGCAGAACAGGAGGACAGTTCCCTGGCCCTGCTGCTCCCCTGTGCAGGCCCCTCAGTGCCTGTGTCAGCCCTGGTGAAGGTGTAAACCCCCTTTGCTCAGGGCAGCAACCCCAGCCTGAGCCTTTCCTGTCTTGCAGGTGCATGTCCATCCCTGTCACCATGAGGGCGATCCGTAGGAAAGCAGAAACCATCCAAGCTGACACCCCAGCCCTGTCCCTCATTGCAGAGACAGTCGAAGACATGGTGAAGAAAAACCTGCCCCCCGCCAGCAGCCCAGGGTATGGCATGACCACAGGCAGCAACCCAATGAGTGGGACCACCACCCCAACCAACACTTTTCCTGGGGGGCCCATCACTACTTTGTTTAACATGAGCATAAGCATGAAAGAGAGGCATGACTCGGTGGGCCATGGGGAGGACTTCAGCAAAGTGTCTCAGAACCCTATTCTCACTAGTTTGTTGCAGATCACAGGGAATGTGGGGTCAACCATTGGCTCAAGTCCAACCCCCCCCCACCACACACCACCACCAGTATCCTCACCAGCCAGCAACACCAAGAACCACCCCATGCTCATGAACCTCCTTAAGGAGAATCCCCCCCAGGATTTCTCCACTCTGTATGGGAGCAGCCCTCTGGAAAGGCAGAACTCCTCCTCTGGCTCCCCCAGAATGGAGATGGGCCCCGGGGGGAATAAGCAAAAGAAAAAAAAGTCGCGCGTGCCGGCCGACAAGCCCAAGCACCAGACTGAGGACGATTTCCAGAGGGAGCTCTTCTCCATGGATGTTGACTCCCAGAACCCCATTTTTGACGTGAACATGACTGCAGACACCCTGGACACGCCCCACATCACTCCAGCCCCCAGCCAGTGCAGCACTCCCCCCGCCACATACCCGCAGGCGCTGCCGCACCCCCAGCCCGGCATCCAGAGGATGGTGCGTCTGTCCAGCTCCGACAGCATCGGCGCCGACGTCACCGACATCCTCTCCGACATCGCCGAGGAGGCCTCCAAGCTGCCCCCCAGCACCGAGGACTGCCCACCCATTGGGACTCCAGTCAGAGACTCCTCTAGTTCAGGACATTCACAAAGTGCCCTCTTTGACCCCGATGTTTTTCAGACCAACAGTAGCGAGAACCCCTACACAGACCCCGCGGACCTGATCGCGGACGCCGCCGTGAGCCCCAACAGCGACTCCTCCAACCATTTCTTCCCAGATGGGGTAGATTTCAACCCTGACTTGCTCAACAGTCAGAGCCAGAGTGGGTTTGGGGAGGAGTACTTTGATGAGAGCAGTCAGAGTGGAGACACTGATGATTTCAAGGGCTATGCCTCCCAGGCCCTGACTAACTTGGGAGTGCAAGTCTTAGGGGCTGACGGGGGGGAGAATAAGTTTAAGGGGAGCAATCCATCTGACACGGTGGATTTCAGTATTATTGCAGCTGCCAGCAAAGCTCTGGGGTCCTCTGACATCATGGAGCACCACAGTGGAGGTCAGAGCCCTTTGCTGAACACAGGGGATTTGGGAAAGGAGAAGTCTCAGAAACGGGTAAAGGAAGGAAATGGGTCTGGAAGTGCCATGGCGGGCACTGGGATAGATGGGAAGCCAGGGAAGCGCAGCCGGACGCCATCCAGTGATGGGAAAAGTAAGGAGAAACTTCCAAAGCGGAAGAAGCAGGAGACAGATGGGAAGTCTCCATCTCACAGTTCATCCAACAGGCCCTTCACGCCACCAGCGAGCACAGGTGGGTCCAAATCTCCGGGGAGTTCGGGCAGATCTCAGACTCCCCCTGGAGTGGCTACTCCTCCTATTCCAAAAATAACCATCCAGATCCCAAAAGGAACAGTGACTGTTGGCAAACCATCGTCACACGGCCAGTACACCAGTAGTGGTTCCGTCACCTCCTCCAGCAGCAAAAGCCATCATAGCCATTCTTCCTCCTCCTCCTCCTCTTCCTCCTCTTCAACCTCAGGCAAAATGAAAAGCAAATCTGAAGGCTCTTCTGGCTCAAAGATGAGCAGCAGCCTCTACTCCAGCCAGGGTGGCTCTGGGTCGGGTCAGTCCAAGAGCTCGGCGCAGTCGGTGGGAAAGCCGGGATCGTCCCCCATCACCAAGCACGGCCTCAGCACCGGCTCTGGCAGCACCAAGATGAAACCTCAAGGGAAGCCATCATCACTCATGAACCCTTCCATGAGCAAACCAAACATCTCCCCGTCTCACTCGAGGCCCTCGGGAGGCTCTGACAAACTTGCCTCTCCCATGAAACCCGTCCCAGGCACTCCCCCGTCGTCTAAAGCGAAGTCACCCATCAGTTCAGGTTCTGGGGGGTCCCACATGTCTGGGACTGGATCGAGCTCCAGCATGAAATCGTCTTCAGGAATGGGATCCTCCGGGTCTGTGTCACAGAAACCACCTCCCTCATCAAATTCCTCGACGGCGTCTTCATCTTCCTTCTCGTCCAGTGGGTCTTCCATGTCTTCCTCCCAAAACCAGCATGGAAGTTCCAAAGGCAAGTCTCCGAGCAGGAACAAGAAGCCATCTCTGACTGCAGTCATAGACAAGCTGAAGCACGGGGTGGTCACCAGTGGGCCTGGTGGGGACGACCCCATGGATGGGCAGATGGGGCCAAGCTCCAATTCCTCAAGCCATACCATGTCCTCCAAACACAACATGTCTGGAGGGGAGTTCCAGGGCAAACGGGAGAAGAGCGACAAGGAGAAATCAAAGGTCTCTGTTTCTGGAGGATCTAGCGACTCTTCCAAGAAGAACTCGGATTCCAAAAACGTTGGAAGCACCGGGGTGGCCAAGATCATCATCAGCAAACACGACGGTGGCTCCCCCAGCATCAAAGCCAAAGTCACTCTGCAGAAGCCCGGGGAGGGCGGCGGGGACGGGCTGAGGCCTCAAATGGCTTCCTCCAAAAGCTACGGGTCGCCCCTGATCAGCGGGTCCACCCCCAAGCACGAGCGCTGCTCCCCCAGCCACAGCAAGTCCCCGGCCTACACCCCCCAGAACATCGACAGCGAGAGCGAGTCGGGCTCCTCCATCGCAGAGAAGTCCTACCAGAACAGCCCCAGCTCCGACGACGGCGTGCGGCCCCTGCCCGAGTACAGCGCCGAGAAGCACAAGAAGCACAAAAAGGAGAAGAAGAAAGTCAAAGACAAAGACCGGGACAGAGAGCGGGACCGGGAGAAGGACAGGGACAAGAAGAAATGCCACGGGATGAAGCCGGAGAGCTGGTCCAAGTCGCCGATCTCGGCGGAGCAGCCGCTCGCCATGCCCGGCGGCGCCATCCTGGCGGCAGAGCGGCCGTCCCGCGCCAGCCCCGACTTCCTCATCGGAGAGGAGGACGATGACCTCATGGATGTGGCTCTAATTGGCAATTAATCCTCTGCAGGGTGCTGGAGGGGAGGAAGGAAGGAAGGATCCATCCCAAACTCACCATGTGGATCTTCACAGGGAGTGTTGGAGAGGGGGTGAAAAAAAAAGTATTTCCAAGGTATTTCCAAGACTTTCAGATCTCTGGGGTCTGAGCAGGAGGTCCCTTCATCCTGTGGGCACTTCCACTCATCCTGAATTTACAAGTATTATCATCCCTGTTGGACTTAACTGGGGTGAAGCCGAGCATGGGAATGTGGGAGCAGGCCCCAAACTGGGGCCAACACAGACTGAGCTGGTCTGGGACATCCCAGTCCCTCTGGCCTCTTCCCATTCAGGAGATGTTCCTTTTGGATGTAGGAAGTTTTAAAGCAATTATTTTAGGAAATGTTTTAGGGTTGGGTTTTATTCTTTGGAAGAAGGAAAACTGTAAGGTTGTTAATTTATTTGATTTCCATGGCATTTTTCCATCCAGTGCCTGGTATGAGCCGGGCTCTGTGTCCTCCTGGAGATCAGGATGTTGTCCCAGGTCTCAGCACTGAAGGATTTCTGCCTTGGCTTTGACTTCCCTTTGCTTTTAGCTATTTATGCAGCTCCACATGGGAATGCCCTGTGCTCCTTGTTTTCCCCAAAGGGAATTTGGGTAGAGCCCTTGGATTTGGGTGGCTCTGGTGATGTTCTGGCCTGGTGAAATTCCAGACAATCTCAACTGGAAAGGGACTCCAGTCTTCATCTGAGCACTGCTGCCCTGTGAACTTCCCTGGCATCCCCTCGTGCTGCTCAGCTGGGAGTTGTGGTCACACACAGAGCACTGCCCCAGGGGGGATTGGTCTGGTGTCCTGCCTGGCCCTGGCACTGCCTGGAAAACAGGCCCTGAGTGGCTCAGCTGGGAGAAGAGCTGCAGCAGAAGTGCTGATTTCCTTAAAAGATGGATTTTCCTGTTTTGGCTGGAATCAGGAGCATGACTCAGGCATCCTCTCCGGGCTGCTCTTGAGGTCCCTGAAAGGAAAGGAGGCTCAGGGGAGTGTTTTTATTTTTAAAAGCAGTTAAATCTGATTCACTGAAGAGGAATGTGGGAAATCAGGAGTCCTACAAACACATCTCCGTTGGAATTATGTGCTGGGCAGGATCCTGCTCCTGCTGGAATTTGCTGTCTCCTCCTGGAGACCAGGATTTCCCTGTGGGAATGAGGTGCCACTTCACTTCTGGGGACGCAGCGTGGAAAGATGTCAAGGATTTGAGTTTCCTCAAAGCCACTGATGTTCCCCATGCTGGGCTGACCCCAGGGATCCCCCAGGAAAGCTGTTTCTTTTCCAGCTTTTTGGGAACTCTTCCTAGTGGGGTGGCAACAATCCCGTTAATTGCAGGGGGGTTTCACCTCTGCCTCCAGGTGAATTCCAGAATGTGGGAGCCTGAATTTCTCCCACTCTCTGCCAGCTCTGGAGAACTTTCCCTTCCTGTGTTATCCACTATTTCTCCTTTGCTCCAGAGGCACTGCAGCCTCCTCAGTGCTCCAGGGGCTGGAATGACAGGAAAATGGGAAACAAATCCACACCTGGAGTTACCCCACACAGCGTTGGAATCGTGTGACTGCCACAAGGGGGATGTAAGGAATGCACTCCCAGAGGAATTTACTGGGAGACCCTGCAGTGGGAATGATGCCACTCGGCCTCCAGAGGGATCCCAGCCCCTCTCCCGTGTTTATTTAATCCATTTTTATGGCAAAACCCCTTTGATCCCTGCCAGGGCACAACCAGCCTTCCCCAAGAGGCTTTCAGGTGGAATCTGGGCAGGGAATCCCATGGGATGGACTTGCCCTTCCCCCCAGCTGTGCTGTCCTGCCTGGAAACACTCAGAGAGTTGCAAGGAAATCCTGTTCAGCAGCAAAATCAACACAAAAATATGTTTTAAAGGAACAAACTGCACATGTTTCTTCTGCCCTGACCCAGACCAAAGCTCAATATCCAAAATTCCCCCTGTGGAAGGTGGGAATAGAGGGAACAACGTCTCCTCCTGGTCCCAAATTTAAGGCTTTTCCCCCCCTTTGGGTGCCCTGTCCCCTCCCAGTAATGTGTGTGAGGGGTCTGAGCTGTGTGACCTCACAGAGGCTGGGGGGGGGCAGTGCCCAGGCTCTGAGAAATGGTTTATTTTTGAGCTATTTTTGCTTATTCTCAATTATTTTACATCTTTAAGTATTCGGAAAGATAAGATAAAATAAAGTGAAAATAAAAATATAAGCTAAACCTTTTAATCTCAGGTGGCGAAGCCAACACGGAGATTAAAAGAAGCTGCTTCTTTCCTCGCTGATCATGATGTACATAAAGCCCCGGCTGGAAAAGCGCTGGAATTGTAAATACCGCGGCTCCCACGGCGGCTTTTTGGGGGCACAAAGTGGAATTTCAACTTTTTCTGGGGAAATATTGCAGAGATCACGTTTATTTACATGCCAATAAACCCCTTTGGTACAAAGGTTTTCGGGTTTTTGTTTGGCGGGGAAATAAAAGGTTTTGGCGGGGCGCGGGTGGGGGGGAATCTCCGCCACGCTTGATTTTCCCGCGGGAATGACATCATCGTGACGTCGCTGCGGCGCGGGGCGCTGATTGGCTGCGCTGGCCGCTCCCGGAAGGGTACGGGGGGTTGGGGGGGACGCGGCGCCCCCCGTGCCGGGACCCCCCGATCCCGCACCCCGGGAGGAGCCCGCGGGTCCCGCAGCCCCCGGGGCCGGCGGCGCGATGGGGGCGGCGGCGTGCGGGGTAGGTGCGGGGCGGCCCCGCCGAGTCCCGCTCCCCTCGGGGCAGCCCCGGCCCGCACCGCCCCCGGCGCGGCCCCCCCGGGGCAGCCGCGACCCCCCCGGGCACCCCCCGCTTCCCTTCCGACCCCATTCCCGCTCCTTCCCTCTCTTTCTCTCCCCCATTTCCCATTCCCCTTCTCTCCATTCCCCTTCTGCCCATTTCCCATTCCCCTTCTCCCCATTTCCCTTCTTCCCATTCCCCCAATTCCCATTGCTTTTCCTCACCCATTCCCATCCCATTCCCTTTCCCCCCAGTTCCCATTCCCTTTCCCCCCATTTCTACTCCCTTTCCCCCCATTCCCATACCAGTTCCCTTTCCCACAGTTCCCATTCCCTTCTCCCCATTCCCACTACCTTTCCCCCCCTCATTCCCTTTCCCCCTCATTCCCATTCCAGTTCCCTTTCCCATTCCCCCAATTCCCATTCCCTTTCCCATTCCCCCAATTCCCATTCCCTTTCCCTCCGCCCCCTTCCCTCCCCTTTACCCCCCATTCCCCCAATTCCCATTCCCTTTTTGTCCCCATTCCCTTTCCCCCCATCCCCACCCCCTTTTCCCCCCATTCCCATCCCCTCTCCCATTCCCATCCCCTTTCCCTCTCCCCCATCCCCTCCCTCCGCTCTCCCCCATTCCCATCCCCTCTCCCTCTCCCCCATCCCCTCTCCCCCATTCCCATCCCCTCTCCCTCTCCCCCATCCCCTCTCCCCCATTCCCATCCCCTCCCTCCGCTCTCCCCCCCGCGCTGTCGGTGGGCGCTCCCGGCCCCCCCCGCGCCCGGTGTCCAATGAGCGCGCCCGTTGCTGGCAGGTGCGCAGTGTTTTTGTTTTGGGTCGAAGTTGAGGCCGAGCGGCGGCGCCGGGCGGAGGCCGCGGAGCCCCCGGGACCGCCCCGGGACCCGCCGGGACCACCCCCGGCACCCCCGCGGCACCCCCGGCCCGGCCCCCGCCCCCGCCATGCGCAGGGAGATGAACGGGGTCACTAAGAGCCGCTTTGAGGTGAGGCCCCGGCGGGGGCAGGCCCGGCCCGGCCTGGCCGAGGAGGCGGGCGGGGGTCGGGACGGGGGGTGCGAGTCCCCCCCGATCGTCCCGAGCCCCCTCCGGTCACGCCGAGCCCCCCGAGATCACCCCGAGCCCCCCCGATCGCCCCGAGCCCCCCGAGATCGCCCCGAGCCCTCCGAGATCGCCCCGAGCCCCCCCCGATCGCCCCGAGCCCCCCGAGATCACCCCGAGCCCCCCGAGATCACCCCGAGCCCCCAGATCGCCCCGAGATCGCCCCGAGCCCCCCCGATCGCCCCGAGATCACCCCGAGCCCCCCGAGATCGCCCCGAGCCCCCCGATCGCCCGCAGCTCCCTCGGAGCCCCCGGCGCGGACAGCGCGGCCCTGGGGGGGTCTGTTTGAATGGGGCAGGAGGGGTTTGGGGAGGGGGCTCAGGGCGGTGCCCCCCCGGTTTGGGGGTGTTGGTCCCTATTTTGGGGAGGGGGATGTTTGGGGGGGCTGCGGGGGGCTCTGTGAATGGTGCTGGGCGGGGGTCGCAGCCGGGGGTGTCTTTGGGTGCTTGGGGGGTCTCAGAGCTGTGACCCGCCGGGTTTGGGGGGTGTTGGTCCCCATTTTGGGGAGGGGGATGTTTTTGGGGGTCTCTGAGTGGGGCTGGAGGCGTATTTGGGGAGGGGGCTCAGAGCTGTGGCCCCCCCTGGGTTTGGGGGATGTTGGTCCCTATTATGGGGAGGGGGATGTTTTTGGGGGTCTCTGAGTGGGGCTGGAGGGGTGTTTGGGGAGGGGGCTCAGAGCTGTGGCCCCCCCTGGGTTTGGGGGGTGTTGGTCCCCGTTTTGGGGAGGGGGATGTTTTGGGGGTCTCTGAGTGGGGCTGGAGGGGTATTTGGGGAGGGGGCTCAGAGCTGTGGCCCCCCCTGGGTTTGGGGGGTGTTGGTCCCCGTTTTGGGGAGGGGGATGTTTTGGGGGTCTCTGTTTGAATGGGTCGTGTCTGGGGTTTTTGAGGCTTTGGGGGGGCTCAGGGCTGTGACCCCCCCTGGTTTGGGGGGTGTCGATGGGAACCTTCTCCCCCCCCCGCCCCATTTTGGGGGTCCCCCCGTGTGTTGGAGCCCCCCGGGCGGGCAGAGCCGCTGCCAACGTGTTGCTGCGAAGTTGAAGCTGGGCCAGGAGAGGTGGGAATTGCGCCTGGAAAACCCCACGGCCTTTGGGAAAGAGAGAGGGAGGGGCGGGTCGGGGGGGTTTTTTGGGAAAAATTGGATTGGAGGGAGGGGAAAGGGGCTGGAGGGGCCGGAAGGAGCGGAGGGGAAACAATGGGATCTATTGAAAGGCGGAGTGTGGAGCCGGGGCGATCCCAGCCCGCATTGTTATCCCAGCTGTCCTCCCGGGGGAGGAGGAGGAGGAGGAGGAGGAGGGAGGGGGGGCAGGGGAGGAAGGGCAGCCCCGGGATTTGCATCCCGGCGCTGGGAGAGGCTGTGGAGGCGGAACAGGGACTGCCCGGCCCGCGGCGGGGACAGGGACAGGGATGGGACAGGGACGGGGATGGGACAGGGATGGGGACAGGGACAGGCACAGGGACAGGGATGGGACAGGGACAGGCACAGGGACAGGGGTGGGACAAGGACAGGGACAGGGACGGGGACAGGAATGGGACAGGGACAGGGACAGGCACAGGGACAGGGACGGGGACGGGGATGGGACAGGACGGGGACAGGGATGGGACAGGGACAGACACAGGGACAGACACAGGGATGGGACAGGGACAGGGACAGGGACAGGACAGGACAGGGACAGGGATGGGACGGGGACAGGGATGGGACAGGGACAGGGATGGGACAGGGATGGGGATGGGGACAGGGATGGGGACAGGGATGGGACAGGGACGGGGACAGGGACAGGGATGGGACAGGGACAGGGACAAGGATAGGACAGGGACAGGGACAGGGATGGCGACAGGGACAGGGACACGGGAGGAGAAGAGCCCGCAGTGGAACGATGTGGCTGTTCCCACCCCGAGCAGAGGGCCGGGATGTCGAGCCGGGAAAATGGGATGTGGAGAGCGGCTGGTTGGGCTGGAATTGCCCGGGAGAGCAGCCCTGGCGCTGGGAAGGGGCAGCAGGGGCTGCTGGGCTGATTCCCACGTGGAATTGTTTCCTTCCTCTGCCCCGGTGTCAAACCCTCCGTGCCTGGGGAGGCTCCGCCAGTTTCAGTGTCACAATATCCACGTTTCTGTTGGAATAACCCCGGGAGCTCCGGAGAGGAGCCTGCACGTCGGGCTGTCCAGGCTTATTGTTTTACTGTTCTGGGCTGTTCTTGCCTGCACAGACTTTTTTTATTTACTCTTTTTGCCCTGAGAGCTTTTGTTTTGACTCCTGGAGAGTGGCTGGTTACAGAGCAGAGTAAAACCAGGTTGGTGACAGAACTGGGGGGGAAACATCTCTCATGGCATCGACCTTTTGCTTCCTTATCCTTCAGTGCTGGAGTTCATCCCAGTTTTGGGAGGGATGTCATCAGGGTTGGACCAGGACAACCCAATTCCCTGGGGAAAAGGAGTGGGGAAGAGCTTTGTTTGGGTGGGTTTTGGGTTTGGATCTTTTTTTCTGGAATGTTGTTTCTTCTTATAGTAAAAAAAGCAAGTTGGGAAATGAGGAAAATGCTCAGAGAGTGTTTGAGGCCTGAATTGGTGTTTTTGGAACTCTGTTTGTACAGGAAGAGTTGGTGTGTTGTGGAAAGGCTGAGTTTGGGCTGCAGGAAGTGCCTTCAAACATTATCCTGGTTTTTGGCTGGTTTGGTCCCTGTGTTTTGCCCAAAGCTGGGCCTGCCCCATCCCTGGAAGTGTCCAAGGCCAGGCTGGAGCCCCCTGGGACAGGGGAGGGTGTCCCTGCCCGTGGGATTGAAGGTCCCTTCCCACTCAAACCATTCCATGATTCCAAGTCCAAGGCATGGCTTTGGTATCTCTGACCTGTTACAACCTGGAAAGGGTGAGTTTGGAGCAGTTTTCCTTGAAATCCATGGATTTCCACTGAGGTTCTGCTGGTCTGAAAAGCTTCCAGAATGTGGGTGTGTTCACATTTGTAAATAGATTTATTTTTCAGAGCTGCAGGATGGGTGGAAATTCCACTGTTCTTCCTAGAAACCACTTTGTGAAGGTTTGCTTGGAGAGGAGAAGTTCTGTGGGAGCTCAAATTTCACGGGACAGGAGGACAGTTGGGCAGAAATGTGTGGAGGCTGTTCAGAGTTGGGGAATATTGTAAGGTCATGAAAGCAGCACAGGGCTGGGTGAAGAGTCCTCTCCTTCTCCCTCTCCCTCCTTCTCCCTCTCCCTCCTTCTCCCTCTCCCTCCTTCTCCCTCTCCCTCCTTCTCCCTCTCCCTCCTTCTCCCTCTCCCTCCTTCTCCCTCTCCCTCCTTCTCCCTCCTTCTCCTTCTCCCTCCTTCTCCCTCTCCCTCCTTCTCCCTCTCCCTCCTTCTCCCTCTCCCTCCTTCTCCCTCTCCCTCCTTCTCCCTCTCCCTCCTTCTCCCTCTCCCTCCTTCTCCCTCTCCCTCCTTCTCCCTCTCCCTCCTTCTCCCTCTCCCTCCTTCTCCCTCTCCCTCCTTCTCCCTCTCCCTCCTTCTCCCTCTCCCTCCTTCTCCCTCTCCCTCCTTCTCCCTCTCCCTCCTTCTCCCTCTCCCTCCTTCTCCCTCTCCCTCCTTCTCCCTCTCCCTCCTTCTCCCTCTCCCTCCTTCTCCCTCTCCCTCCTTCTCCCTCTCCCTCCTTCTCCCTCTCCCTCCTTCTCCCTCTCCCTCCTTCTCCCTCTCCCTCCTTCTCCCTCTCCCTCCTTCTCCCTCTCCCTCCTTCTCCCTCTCCCTCCTTCTCCCTCTCCCTCCTTCTCCCTCTCCCTCCTTCTCCCTCTCCCTCCTTCTCCCTCTCCCTCCTTCTCCCTCTCCCTCCTTCTCCCTCTCCCTCCCTCTCCCTCCCTCTCCCTCTCCCTCCCTCTCCCTCCTTCTCCCTCTCCCTCCTTCTCCCTCTCCCTCCTTCTCCCTCTCCCTCCTTCTCCCTCTCCCTCCCTCCCCTTCTCCCTCTCCCTCTCCCTCTCCCTCTCCCTCTCCCTCTCCCTCTCCCTCTCCCTCTCCCTCTCCCTCTCCCTCTCCCTCTCCCTCTCCCTCTCCCTCCTTCTCCCTCTCCTTCTCCCTCTCCCTCTCCCTCTCCCTCTCCCTCTCCTCCCTCTCCCTCTCCCTCTCCCTCTCCTCCCTCCCCCTCTCCTCCCTCCCCCTCCCTCTCCCCCTCCCTCTCCCCTCCCTCTCCCCTCCCTCCCTCCCTCTCCTCTCCCTGTGGATACCCAGAGTACTTTCCCTGGCTGAGCAGAGGAAATTGGGCCTTTGGAGTCTTATCTTGGGGTAAAAATAGCCCGATCTGGGGCCGTGACTGACATATTGTGTCTGATTCAGCCTTTAAATACCAAGCAAATGGTTGAGGGGGAGGCTGGGTTGGGTTTTCACTTAGTTTATTGTCTTTGTGGAGCCACATAAACAGATTCCTGAGCCATTGTTGGTGGGTAATTCCCAAATCCAGTCGGGATGGGATTTAATAACCATTTCTTCCTGTAGGAACGAACTGTGGTGTGGAATATGGGCCAAGCTCCTGGAATTGGGCTTGGACATGGGGGTTCTGCTTCCAGGAGGAGTGGAATTGTCTCCTTTAACTGGGAGGATGGGCCCGGCAGTGCCCAGCCCCAGGAGCAGGAATGGAATCCTCCCTTTCCAGGAGGTGTGGCCACCACCGAGAAAATACCCACTTAGAGCAGCAAAGCAAACAAAAAGGGGAAACATCACCCAGAGTGGCTCCTGATTCGAATGTGGAACATGCCCTGACACACCCCAGGCCTGCCTTATATTTGGGATTTCTCTGCTTCCTGCCTTGGGAAGCCCAGCCAAGCTGCAGCAGTGAGGAGGGGGAGCATCTCCTGGGGCTTGGGGGCGACTCCTGGAGTTTGGGAGCATCTCCTGGAGTTTGGGAGCATCTCCAGGGGCTTGGGAGCATCTTCTGGGGCTTGGGAGTGATTTCTGGAGCTTGGGAGCATCTCCTGGGGCTTGGGGGCATCTCCAGGGGCTTGGGAGCATCTCCTGGGGCTTGGGAGCATCTCCTGGGGCTTGGGAGCATCTCCACCTCCTGGGGCTTGGGGGCATCTCCTGGGGCTTGGGGGCATCTCCTGGGGCTTGGGGGCATCTCCTGGGGCTTGGGGGCATCTCCTGGGGCTCGGGAGCATCTCCTGGGGCTCGGGAGCATCTCCTGGGGCTTGGGGGCATCTCCTGGGGCTTGGGGTCATCTCCTGGAGCTCTGAGGGTGCTCCTTTACCATCCCAAGGCCTGAGTTGTCCCCACTGCTTTAATCCATCTCATCCATGCCCCTCTGCCCTGGGATGCCATCAGGAGCTGGGGTGCTTTAGGCCTGGTTTCCTCACTCCCTGCTCTCCCAAACTCACCCCCCACAGCCAGTGGCACCTTTGGGGGCAGGGAACCCCCCAGAGCCCTGTGGTTTGGGGGGTGCTGAGGGCACAGCCCCACCATGGCAGCACCTGCAGGGGGGCTGGAGGGGCTGGTGGGCCCCAAACCACCTGTCCTTGGGCAGCAGCAGTTAAATATGGATTTATGGAACAATGGCCTGTTTGGTGTTGGGCTGAGCCCGGGACAAGCCATGGGCAGGCTCCAGGCCCTCAGCCCCCTGCCCTGTGCAGGGGCTGCTGCTCCTCAGTGTCCCCTGAGTGAGCCCTGAGGGATTCCTGTCCCTCCTCCCCTCCCAGACCAGCAGCCATGTGTGCAGTCTCCTCCACATCCTCACAAACACCACCACACAAAGAGCTCCAGCCTTTCCAGCTTCCTCTGGGAGTCTCCAGACCCTCCAGTCAGCAGGAGCTGCTCCTGCCTGGGAAGTTTGTCCTGAAAATGACCCCCAGTGAACTGCAGGGGTGTGTGTGAGGCAGGAGGGGCTGTGGCAGCCTGGGCAGCACCTCCAGCCCCAGAGTGCACCAATCCAGGGTGTCCCACAGCGTTTCCCTCCTGGATTCAGGATCCTCAGTGCCAGGGAATCGTCACCCTCTGTAATTCCCAGGCTTTGTTTGATTTCAGAGCCATGAAATGAGCTCAGCTCGAAGCAAAATGGGAAATGTCAGAGGCTCCAAAATCGAGTTGCCTTCTAATAATTAATCCTGTCTGTGTTCAGAAAGCTGAGTTGAATAATCCCACTGACCCTAATCCCATTTGGGAATCCGCCGGGTCCCTCCCTCTCCAACACCACTCCTGGATTTCAGCTTTTTCTTGGCTTTGGAGCTGCTCCTTTTGGGGTTGTGTGTTCCCTTTCCTGGGCTCCCTCCCTGCTGTGCCCAGGAATGGAGGTTGTGTAAACACAGGGACACAAACAGAGCAGGGCAGACTTTGCTCTGCCTCCTCCTCGCCAAAACTGGAGTTTGGAGTTGCATTCCCAGTGGGAGGAGGGACCTGGTGCTGTGGCACAGGCACCACCTGAGGTGGCACAGTTTGGTACCCAGGAATGTGGCTCACAGGGAATGAGAAACAGCATAAAAAATTAAAAATACAGATTTTTGGAGGGGGCAGTGTCCAAGCTGGTGGATTTTCCATGTTTTTATTCACTCCTGGGACAGTGGGAGGTGCCCCTGCCCATGGCAGGGGTGGCACTGGGTGGGCTCTGAGGTCCTTCCAGCCCATTCCATGACTGGTGAGGGGTCCCCTGGCTGGTTCTGGGGGAGCAGAACACGGGGGGAAGCCCTGGGTGGTTCCCTGGGAGCTGCTGGGGTTGTTTTGGGGATCCTGAGTGTCCCCATTGCTGGGCTGTGTCCCCCCAGCAGGGCAGAGTCAGAGCCACGGGCACAGCTCATTACCTGCACCCCATCATTAACTGGGGCCTGGGCACAGCACTAATTACTGTTTTTGCTGGGCTGCCTGGCTGGGAGCTCCCTTTGACTCATCCCCTTGGGAAAGTGCCCTGGGAGGGTTTCCTGCTCCCTGCTGGGCTGGGGGATCCCTGGGGTATCCCTGTGGATCCAGCAGTTTTCCATGGAGGAACCCCCAGTGCCCTTCCCAGCTCATCCCACTGGGTTGTTATTAAGGCACCAACAGTGGAGTTTAATTCCAAATAAATGTACCAATAATCCCAACATCTCCTACCAAACAGCTCAGTACAAACCCAGCAGTGAATGAAAACACCTTATTACCAATAATGATAATATTGCCAGTAATAATAATATTGCCAGTAATAACAGAACTGCAGGTGTTGGGGAGGGGCAGAACTGTAAGAAATTTATCCAAGCAGCTTATTTGAGTTGGGATGAGCTTTGGAGAGCTGGATAAGCCTTGGCTTTAACCTGAAAATACTGAATCATGCCTGGGGTTTGGGGCTTGGTCTTAATCCATCACAGGTGCATTTGTAGCAAAACCAAAATGGGTTTGTAGAAAGGTAAAAATAAGCAGTGACAGTGGGTGGTAAAGGCTGTCCTGGGAGGCCAGGAAGTCTTTGTCTTATTTATACCCTTCCTTCTTGCTCTGGGATGTTGATTTTATGGGCAACAATCTATATTTAAACCCTGAGAGGCTGAGGGAGCAGCAGCAGTTTGGGTCAGGCTCCTGTGCTGGGTCACAACACACGGCCGGGGGTGCTGAGGGGTGAAAGGAGCTGCCAGGGCAGGATCTGGGGCAGCCTGGGGAGCAGGGAGGGTGTTCTGGCTGCTCAGCCCTTGCTGTGATCCCAGAGACCAGTCCTGGGCAGCCAAAGCTGCTTAACTGGCAGCTCTGAGCTGTGCCCAGCTGTGCCCAGGCTGCTCCAGGGGCACCTGAGCCGTGCCCAGGCTGCTCCAGGGGCACCTGAGCCGTGCCCAGGCTGCTCCAGGGGCACCTGAGCCGTGCCCAGGCTGCTCCAGGGGCACCTGAGCCGTGCCCAGGCTGCTCCAGGGGCACCTGAGCCGTGCCCAGGCTGCTCCAGGGGCACCTGAGCCGTGCCCAGGCTGCTCCACGGGCACCTGAGCCGTGCCCAGGCTGCTCCAGGTGCTGCCAGGGCTGGGCAGGAGGGGCAGCTCCTCGGATGTGTGTCCTTCCCAGCTGGAATCCATCGGGTAACTGGGGCTGGGGGGCTGGGATTGGGATTGGGGAGCACAGGGAGCTCCACTGGGTTGGGGATTGGGATTGGGGAGCACAGGGAGCTCCACTGGGGGCTGGGATTGGGATTGGGGAGCACAGGGAGCTCCACTGGGGGCTGGGATTGGGATTGGGGAGCACAAGGAGCTCCACTGGGGGCTGGGATTGGGATTGGGGAGCAGAGGGAGCTCCACTGGGGGTTGGAATTGGGATTGGGGAGCAGAGGGAGCTCCACTGGGGGCTGGAATTGGGATAGGAGAGCACAGGGAGCTCCACTGGGGGCTGGGCTGGGTGGGATTGGGGAACACAGTGGGTGTCACTGCTCCCTCTCCCCCTGGGTGTCTCCTGTGCCCTGTCAGGGTGTGTTGTGCTCTGGAGCTGCTCCCTGGGCAGCCTCAGCCTCTCACCGGTGCCAGTTTTCCCTCTGAGTGCCCATCAGGGTGGATCCTTCCGTGTCTCAGTGCCACCCCAGCCCCAGGTGCCTCCTCTAACCTTGCAGCCACTAATTCCCCCGAGCTCTGGATAAGCCTCATCCCTTTTCCTGCTCTGAGCTGTGGGTTCTCTGCCTTAGCAGAGCAATGTTTGGGTTCAGAGTCCGTGTCAGGCTGTGGCTCTGGGGCTGCTGCAGCCCCACCAGGAATGGTTTTAGGCTTCCAAAGGTCAGGGTTAGGTGGGATACTGGGGAGAAATCCTTCCCTGGGAGGGTGGGCAGGCCCTGGCACAGGTTGGGCAGAGGAATTGTGGATTCCCCAACCCTGGAGGTGTCCAAGGCCAGGCTGGAGCACCCTGGGACAGTGGGAGGTGTCCCTGCCCATGGCAGGGGGTGGCACTGGGTGGGCTTTGAGGTCCTCCCAACCCAGGGGCAGAGCCAAGGCCTGTAATTCCCACCTTTCCCAGCCTGCTCCGTGGCAGTGCCAGGCTACAGGAGTGAGGGCACAGCACTGTGTGTGGCAGCCCCAGGGACTGTCACCCTCCTGAGCAGGTGTGGCACAGCTGGGGGTGGCTCCTGGGCAGGACACTCACAGCTGTCACCTGCTGTCACCCTCCTGGGCAGGTGTGGCACAGCTGGGAGTGGCTCCTGGGCAGGACACTCACAGCTGTCACCTGCTGTCACCCTCCTGGGCAGGTGTGGCACAGCTGGGCAGGACACTCACTGCTGTCACCTGGGTGGTGCCACAGCTGACCCAGTTGGGTGGCTCTGCCCTGGAAGGAAGGGCTGGCACAGCTGAGGCCTGAGTGGCACCTTTGCCTCGTCCCTGGGAGCAGAGGAAGGGGGGAATTGTCCCCACAGGGGCTGCTGTGGGAGCAGAGGAAGGGGGGAATTGTCCCCTCAGGGGCTGCTGTGGGAGCAGAGGAAGGGGGGAATTGTCCCCTCAGGGGCTGCTGTGGGAGCAGAGGAAGGTGGGAATTGTCCCCTCAGGGGCTGCTGTGGGAGCAGAGGAAGGGGGAATTGTCCCCTCAGGGGCTGCTGTGGGAGCAGAGGAAGGGGGGAATTGTCCCCACAGGGGCTGCTGTGGGAGCAGAGGAAGGGGGGAATTGTCCCCACAGGGGCTGCTGTGGGAGCAGAGGAAGGAGGGAATTGTCCCCAGAGGGGCTGCTGTGGGAGCAGAGGAAGGGGGGAATTGTCCCCAGAGGGGCTGCTGTGGGAGCAGAGGAAGGTGGGAATTGTCCCCTCAGGGGCTGCTGTGGGAGCAGAGCCAGTTTGCCCCATATTTCATACTCTGGACAGCAGAGGGGCAGTGACTGAGGGCAGGGCACAATTCCCTGCTGTGCTGCTGAGGGAAAGGCTCTCCCAGCTCTGCCTTTGGTCACTTCTGTACATCTTGTAAACTTGCTTGGTTTCATGGACTCCCAGCAGGGATTGGGTTGGAAGGACCTCAGAGCCCATCCAGTGCCAGCCCTGCCATGGGCAGGGACACCTCCCACTGTCCCAGTTGCTCCAGCCTGGCCCTGGACACTCCCAGGGATGGGAAATCCACAGTTTCTGTGCCCAACCTGTGCCAGGCCCTGCCCACCCTCCCAGGGAAGGATTCCCTCCAATACCCAGTTTGGCTTCACACTCCAGCACACCTGACACATCCTGTTTCACACAAACCACAAGATTTACATGCAAGAAAACCAATTTTTCTGTGTCCTGACCAAAATAATTCATTCTGGGGACCCCACCTGGTGTAAGGGATGATAAAAGATGTTGGGAAAAGCAAACCTGGAGCATTTAGTGCTTATCCCTGGAAATATTTAGAAAGCCTGGAAGAGGCAGAACAGCCTCTGCCATTTTTTCAGAGCAGTTTTATTTCTGGAAGGGCTTGCCAGAAAGTCACCATGTCCACTGATATATTTAGCTGGATGTGCTGCCATGACTTAGCAAAAATCCCAGTCCCAGCCTGTTTCCACCCAACCTCTGCCAGCTGAGCCCCAGCTCTGGAGAAAACAGGCCTGTGATGCCCCCTGGCACTTCCCAGGCTCCCAGGAGAGGGAATTCCAGAGCCCAGGATCTCCCATGGATGGAGCACAGCCTGCCTGGGCCCGCTCAGGTTTGAAGTCCAAGGCCTATTTTTAGTGAGACAAACCCCAATCATTCCTTTGGATTAGTGCTGGTCAGAGGGGAGTTCCTGCAGAAAGGAGGGCAGGGCTGGGATGGAGGGGGGACTTCTCTGCTGAGGGATTGCCTGGGATGGGGCACAGGAGGCTGGGGCTGCTTTGGGGTCTCTGGTTCATTCCTCTCTGCCTCCTCCTGCCTGTTCTCTCCTGCTCTGGTTCCCTTTTGGGACTCTTCCCCCTGCTCTGGTTCCCTTTTGGGCCTCTCCCCCTGCTCTGGTTCCCTTTGGGGACTCTCCCCCTGCTCTGGTTCCCTTTTGGGCCTCTCCCCCTGCTCTGGTTCCCTTTGGGGCCTCTCCCCCTGCTCTGGTTCCCTTTGGGGACTCTCCCCCTGCTCTGGTTCCCTTTTGGGACTCTCCCCCTGCTCTGGTTCCCTTTTGGGACCCTCCCCCTGCTCTGGTTCCCTTTTGGGACCCTCCCCCTGCTCTGGTTCCCTTTTGGGCCTCTGCCCCTGCTCTGGTTCCCTTTGGGGACTCTCCCCCTGCTCTGGTTCCCTTTTGGGCCTCTCCCCCTGCTCTGGTTCCCTTTGGGGACTCTCCCCCTGCTCTGATTTGCTCCTTTCATTTCTCCTGCCCTGTTTTTGGGGTGGGTTTAGGGCTGTTGGCCTGGCCATGGTGGGTCAGGGGTGGATCTGCCTGTTGGTGCAGCCCTGGGGACAGAAATCCTGCCTGGTTTTCCCACCACTAATTCCTCTGCCTTTCTCCTTGCCTGGAGCCCTCTGTGCTTCCCTTGATTCCCCAGCTGATCAGCTCAGCATTCCACGAGCTGCTCCCATCCCAGAGTGTGCCTGTGTTGCTTTCCCAGCCTCAGGAATGGCTGTGGAGCTCCACAGTCACCTGCTGGGTGGGGCTGTGTCCAGATCTGCCTCCGGGAGATGCCCCTGTCTGAGGGAACAGCCCTCCCGGAGCTCTGGGAGCTGGGAATGGCACAACCTCCCTCTGATTAGCAGCAGATTGGCTGTGGTTGCTGTTCAGGTGGTGATTCCTGTGGTGGGAGGTGATGGAAGTGTCTGGGGGGGGTCACAACCCTTGTCTGGGTGAGGGTTTGGGAAGGAGCACCGGAGTTTCTGGGAGAATTCCAAGCAAAGGGATTTGGGAACCTGCTTTGAGCCTGGCTCTGACAGCCCTGGGACAGGGTGGTGGGCCCAGATCCAGGGGCTTTAGCACTTCTTGGAGCATTTAAAAGGCCACTCAGTGACTGCAGGTTGGAATTTCATGTTGGATTGCAAGTTAAGATGTGGGAGGTGATGGATCCCTGCTCAGGGACGGGATATTTGGGAGGGGATGGGATTCAATCCTTGTTCAAGTGCAGGATATCTGGGAGGTGATGGATCCATACTCAGGTACAGGATGTTTGGGAGGTGATGGGATTGGATCCATGCTCAAGTATGGGATATTTGGGAGGTGATGAGAGTGGATCAGTACTCAGGTACAGGATATTTGAGAGGTGATGGATCCCTGCTCAGGTACAGGATGTTTGGGATATGATGGGATTGTATCCATGCTCAGGTACAGGATCTCTGGGAGGGGATGGGATTCAATCCATGTTCAAATACAGGATGTTTGGAAGGTGATGGATCCATGTTCAGGTACAGGATATTTGGGAGGGGATGGGATTGGATCCATGTTCACATACAGGATATCTGGGAGGTGATGGGATTGGATCCATGTTCACATACAGGATATTTGGGAGGTGATGGGATCCAATCCCTGCTCAGGTACAGGATATCTGGGAGGGGATGGGATTGGATCCATGTTCATGTACAGGATATTTGGGAGGTGATGGACTGTCCCCTGTACCCTGCTCAGGTGCAGTTGGAAATCTGTATCCCAAAGCTTCTCTGTCAGGAATTTGCAGAGTTCTGGAGCAGCCTCGTTGCCCAGCCCTCCCTCCCTCCCTGGGAAAGCAGGATTTGTGCCCTGGGAATGGGCTGACTGTGGCTCTGTTTCCTGCAGATGTTCTCAAACAATGACGAGGCCGTGATCAACAAAAAGCTGCCCAAGGAGCTGCTGCTCAGGTGAGTTCCCTGGAAAAACATTGGATTTGTGGCTTTCCTGGAAGGGGGGGTTGTTTCTGGTGGGAACAGACACAACAAAGCCAGAGATTGTCCTTGTGGGGAGGTGACAGGACATGGCTGGGGACAGCCTGGGCACAGCGTGGCTGGGAATGGGGCAGGGAATGGGACTGTGGTGGGGAGAGAAGGGCTGGAGGTGGATGGGGATTTGCAGGGGCTCCAGGGGGGTGTTCTCTGGGCTCCCAGGGCCCTGCTTGGAGCCTGGGGGAGGCTCCTGGGAGATGGAATGATCCAGAAGTGAACCAGGGGCAGAGCTTTGGCTGCTTTCTGTGTGTGTGAGGGGACATTCCCCTCCAGGTGTCCCCTCCTGGGGACAAAACTGCAGCAGGGACAGCAGGGCCAGGACAGGGATCTGGGATTTTCTGCTGAGGCTGTGACTGCCCCTGGATCCCTGGGAGTGCCCAAGGCTTGGAGGAACCCGGGACAGTGGAAGGACAATCCTTAAGGTCCCTTCAACCCAGACCCTGCTGGGATTCTGTGACAGCTGTCACAGTCCTGCCCTCAGGGAATGCAGGACAAACATCCCTGTCCCAGGTGGGGCTGAGGTGCCAGGGACAGGGGTGATGCCCCAGGATCCCCCCAGGGCAGTGCCCACCCTCCAGACCCAGCACCACAAACTCCTGTGCTTTGGGGTGCCAAGGGCTGCTCTTCTGCCCTTCCTCATCCTCCTGCTCTGGGTCTTGCTCGAGTGCAGCTCCCTGAGCCACACTCAGGGGCACCAAACCCATCTGAGGGCAGAGAGAGGAGCAGCCCCTGCCCAGGGCAGTGCCCAGACACTCCAGCCTTTGTGCCACAGACAGTGACCCCCATTGGCAGAGGTCCCAGCCAGGCCTCCCTGTCAAAGGCACCACTGTCACTCCACACAGATTCATCTTCCCAGGCTGCTGGCAGGGAATTCCCTCTCTCCAACCCACCACTTATGGACTTTAAAGGTTTATCAACTCCTGGGCTCTGCCCTGTTCCACCCACCCTGGGCTTGGCTGTGCCACTGAGGCACAAACCTTTCCAGAGGGCAGGACTGGGAGGGCTTGGCCACTCTGGGGCCTGTCCTGGCAGAATTCCCTGGGTAGTGCAGGCCCTTCCCTCCTTCTGACCACAGAACCCCTTCTCCAATTGTCTGGCACTGTTTGTGCAATCATGGAATGGTTGGGGTTGGAAGCACCTCAGAGCCCACCCAGTGCCACCCCTGCCATGGGCAGGGACACTTCCCACTGTCCAGGGTGCTCCAAGCCCTGTCCAGCCTGGCCTGGGGCACTCCCAGGGATCCAGGGGCAGCCACAGCCTCAGCAGGAAGTCCCAGATCCCTGTCCTGGCCCTGCTGTTCCTGCTGCAGTTTTGTCCCCAGGAGGGGACACCTGGAGGGGAATGTCCCTTCACACACACAGAAAGCAGCCAAAGCTCCAAAAAGCAGCGTGGCCTCCACTGCCCTCATTCCTTGGCTGCTCCAGCTCCTCCCTGGGCAGTGTCTGCCCTGCTGACCCAAGGGTGGGTCCATCCTGGGCCCTGCTTGTGTCCCCAGAGGGACATCCCACCCCTCTTCCCTGTGCTGCCATTCCTGTTGTTGTGAAGGTGCCTCATTCTGTGCAGTCTGGGAGCCAAACCCCCAGCCTGGATTTTCCATGGTCTCTGCAGGTCTCCTGGAGAAACTCCTGCTCCTGGAATGTTGTGGGGCTGTTCCACAGCCCCCTTGGCTGGGGCAGGGACCAGGAGTGGGAACTGGGCTTTTCCTGCCTGGTTTTTGGGCAGTGGGAATTGGGCTTTTCCTGGCTGGTTCCTGGGCAGCTCAGGCAGAGGGAATTGGGCTTTTCCTGGCTGGATTTTGGACAGAGGGAATTGGGTTTTTCCTCCCTGGTTCCTGGGCAGCTCAGGCAGAGGGAATTGGGCTTTTCCTGGCTGTTTTTTGGGCAGTGAGAATTGGGTTTTCCTGGCTGGATTTTGGGCAGTGGGAATTGGGTTTTCCTGGCTGTTTTTTGGGCAGTGAGAATTGGGTTTTCCTGGCTGGATTTTGGGCAGTGGGAATTCGGTTTTCCTGACTGGATTTTGGACAGTGGGAATTGGGTTTTTCCTGCCTGGTTCCTGGGCAGCTCAGGCAGTTTGCAGCCCTCTCCTGGCCTGAGCAGCTTTGAGTCCCTGCTCCAGGTGCTGCCCCTTCCCAGCCCTGCCCCATTCCTGCCCCTCCCTGTGGGGCTGGAGCTGTGGGGCAGCCCCGAGGTGGGAGCAGGGCAGTGTCTGTCTCTGCCCCTGCCCTGCAGGAGCTGGGCTGGATAATTTTAGCAGGCTGAAGGTCTAAGCTGGCTCACCTCGGGGCTGCAGCACCCAGGGATTGCAGCAGGGCATGACCCTGATCCCTCAGTGCCAGGGGGAAAGTGAGGAGGCCTGGGGGGGATTAGGAGGGTGAAACCTGGGAATTCTCTGCCTGGGTGTGTCTCACCCAAACTGTCCTGCCCCTGGGGAGTCCCTTTGCAGTGGAACAGTTTAATCTGCTGCAATTCCAGCCTTAATTCCTGCTTGGGAAGGCTCAGCCTCCCTCCATCCATGATCACTCTTTCATGATAAAGTTAATTTGTGGATTATTTTCTCACTGTCAGCTCTGAAGGGTACAAAGGCTGATGTAAAAGCACTGGGAGCAGAACAGGAACCCAACGTGGATGGAAAAATAAATATCCAAATATCCCAGCTCAGTGTCTTTGGGTCTGTTAAGGCAGAATTGGGAAAAACCATCCAAGTGGTGCTGATGAACTTCATGCTGCTGATTTGTGGGGCTTTTTAATGTCCCCCAGCACTCCTTGGAGGAGGAGGAGGAGGAGGAGGAGGAGGAGGAGAAGCCGCCCATGCTGGGGGCTGCAGTGGAATCCCCTGTGCCTGCAGGGCCTTCCCTGTGCTCCTGCTGCTCTGCCCAGGCCCTGGGGAGCTGTTGGGGCACCATGAAATCCTCAGCAGGGTCAGCAGTGCTGGGAGGAGCCTCCTGGGCAGCCCCATCCTGCTCAGCCACCACTCCCAGCTTGGGCAGGGCAGGGGCAGCTCAGCAGGCACTGGGAGAGGCTCTGGAGCCTCCCAGGGCTCAGCTCTGCAGCTTCCCAGGGCTCAGCTCTGCAGCCTGGAGGGGGCTGAGGGTGATCCCAGTGGGAGAGGGCCCAGGGGGAATCCTGGAGCTGTGTGGGGAGGGAGGAGGGAGGGATTTATCCAAGGCTCACACCTGGAGTCAGCCAAACATCCCAACATCCCTGGCTGGGGCTGCACAGCCCGGGAGGGGCACTTGGGGTCCAGGGTCCCCGAGTTTGCTCTCAGGGGGTGCTCCAGGCTCCAGGGTCCCCGAGTTTGCTCTCAGGGGGTGCTCCAGGGTCCAGGGTCCCCGAGTTTGCTCTCAGGGGGGGCTCCAGGGTCCCCGAGTTTGCTCTCAGGGGGTGCTCCAGAGTCCAGGGTCCCCGAGTTTGCTCTCAGGGGGTGCTCCAGGGTCCAGGGTCCCCGAGTTTGCTCTCAGGGGGTGCTCCAGGCTCCAGGGTCCCCGAGTTTGCTCTCAGGGGGGGCTCCAGGGTCCCCGTGTTTGCTCTCAGGGGGTGCTCCAGGGTGTGAGCTCCCCATTTCCCAGCGGCTCCAGAGCCGTGTTTTGCTCTCCTTTGGGAACTGCCACCTCTGCAGTTCTTTTGACAGCCCAGCCAAACCATTCTGCTGCCCCAGTGCTTTTCTTTTTGCCCTTTGTTTTCCACACTCCCTTTGTGGGAACTGTCAATACCCACTGAGGTATCCCTGATTTCTGTTCCAGAATTTTCTCCTTCCTGGATGTGGTCACTCTGTGTCGTTGTGCTCAAGTTTCCAGGGTAAGAACCTTCCTCTTTCCTGGTGGGTTTAGCAGGGGATTGGATCTGGGGGACAGTCCTCTCCCTCCTGCCCTTCCCAGTCTCCCAGGGGGTTGTACCAGGTTGTGCCACTCAGCTCTCATTTGGTGGCCCTTGTTAATCCTGGAAAACTCCCCTGGCACCAGGGCAGGGGATTCCAGGCTGGAATAGCATTTTCCAGTGTCCCAGGTGGGAAGGGGAGGGGTTTGACTCTTTGCCCAGACCTCTCTCCTCAGCCTGGGTTTGTCCAGGGACCCCCCAGTGCTGGAACCCCCAAACTGGGAGCTGCAGGATGTTCCCAGCTCTGGCTCTTTGTTTGGGTTGTGTAATGTGACAATTCCCACCCTCCTCCTGCCCTGGGGGCACCAATTCCCTGCTTGGGGGGCTTGGAATTCTGGGTTGTGCTTCTGGTACCTGCCCAGCTCTCCTGTTGGAATTCCCTGCTGCTTTTCCACCTGGAACACTGGGAATGTTGTTCCCCCAAGGAGCAGGCTGGGACTAGGTCCCCACTGACCTTTTTTTTTCCCATATTAACCACACATTTCCATTTTTCCCCCCATAAAGGCATGGAATGTTCTGGCCCTGGATGGCAGTAACTGGCAGCGAATTGACCTGTTTAATTTCCAGAGGGATATTGAGGTAACATTCAGTGACACACAAACCCCTTTTTCCCTTGTTAAACTGTAATTACAGCCTAGAATAGATTTCCTCCTCCCAGAGTAACCCTCTTGCCTTCCCTGCAGACAGAAATCATTAATTTCAGTCCTTCAGCTTCAGGGAGTCTTTCAGGTCTTGTCAATCCATTCAGCTTTTGGAAACGGGCAGAGTTTCGTGTCTGTGTCAACACGTGGAGGGGGTGGTGGGAGGAAAATGGTTTTGCCTGTTCTGAAAACATGAATCAGTAGAAAAGGTTTGTTTTTAGGGCAAACTGGTGCCTGTGTGGAGCAGAACTGGGGCTGTTCCTCCTCCCACTGCAGGTTAACCCAGCACTGATGAGACCACGAGGGCTGGTCAGGCACGGCCTGCAGCGTTTCTGTCCTGCCCTGCCTGTCTTTAATATAAAAAAATGGAATTTAAGTGAAGGGGATGTGGGGGCAGGAGGTCAAAATTGTCCCTCAAAGGTGCAGCTCTGGAGCTGCCTGGTGGTTCAGTGTGGGCTCTGAGCAGGAAAAGAGATGAGGGAATAAAAGACCAACCCTGGAGTCTTTTATCAGAATGTTTTATCCTGTTTAAAAGAAAGTCCTGAAAAAACTCAGGCCCTTCAGTCTTGGGTCAGAATGTTTTGTCTGGTTTAAAACAGGTGTGAGGAGGGAGAGTTTGGAAGGAGGGAGAGAGGGAGAGTTTGGAGGGAGAGTTTGGAGGAGGGAGAGAGGGAGAGTTTGGAAGGAGGGAGAGAGGGAGAGTTTGGAGGGAGAGAGGGAGAGTTTGGAGGGAGAGTTTGGAGGAGGGAGAGAGGGAGAGTTTGGAGGGAGAGTTTGGAGGAGGGAGAGAGGGAGAGTTTGGAGGGAGGGAGAGAGGGAGAGTTTGGAGGGAGAGTTTGGAGGAGGGAGAGAGGGAGAGTTTGGAGGGAGAGTTTGGAGGAGGGAGAGAGGGAGAGTTTGGAAGGAGGGAGAGAGGGAGAGTTTGGAGGGAGAGAGGGAGAGTTTGGAGGGAGAGTTTGGAGGAGGGAGAGAGGGAGAGTTTGGAGGGAGAGTTTGGAGGAGGGAGAGAGGGAGAGTTTGGAGGGAGGGAGAGAGGGAGAGTTTGGAGGGAGAGTTTGGAGGAGGGAGAGAGGGAGAGTTTGGAGGGAGGGAGAGAGGGAGAGTTTGGAGGAGGGAGAGAGGGAGAGTTTGGAGGAGGGAAACAGGGAATGCATCACCCTGATTTGTTACAGGCAGGGGCATAAAGATGAGTGAAAATTTGGGGGCTTCCATTGGCTACAGATTTGGAATAAAAAAGCCTTTTTTTCCTGGGTCTCCTGAGCACAAGTGTTTGAATCCCTTTTCCTGTGAGCCTCAAACTCCTGGGCTGGTTTTGCTCCTGGATGGAAATTTGGGTTTATCCATTTCTGGAATTCTGAGTGCCCAGGGTGCAGGTCCCCTCATCTTCCTTGGGGGGTCCTTGGTCATGTCCAGGAGCTCCAGACCAGAGGAGACCCCTCGGAATTCCTGCCTGATTGGCTTTAGGGAACTGCTCCTTGTGTCTCCCTCTTCACAAGCTGAATAATTTCCCTCCCTGAGATCCTCCCCATGGCATTTCTGTTTCCTTGGCACCCTAAACCTGTTGTTGATCTGCCCAGTGTTGGACTCAGCTGTTTTTTGGGGGGCTGCTGAGGTGCCTTTGGGGTCTCACAGAGCCCTCCCTGTGTCCCCCAGGGCCGAGTGGTGGAGAACATTTCCAAGAGATGTGGGGGATTCCTGCGGAAGCTGAGCCTGAGGGGCTGCCTGGGAGTGGGGGACAACGCCTTAAGGTGGGGCTGCTGCTGCTGCTTCCCCCTGGGAATGGGCTGGGAGGGGAGCCCTGGATCCTGGGACTGGCACTGGGGGATCCTCACCCTGGGATGGGGGGATCCCTCACCCTGGGACTGGCACTGGGGGATCCTCACCGTGGGATGGGGGGATCCTCACCCTGGGACTGGGGGGGTCCTCACCCTGGGATTGGGGGGGTCCTCACCCTGGGATGGGGGGATCCTCACCCTGGGACTGGGGGGATCCTCACCCTGGGATTGGGGGGGTCCTCACCCTGGGATGGGGGGGGTCCTCACCCTGGGATGGGGGGATCCTCACCCTGGGATTGGGGAGATTCCTCACCCTGGGACTGGGATTGCGGGGATTCCTCACCCTGGGATTGGGGGGATCCTCACCCTGGGAATGGGGGGATCCTCACCCTGGAACTAGGGGGGTCCTCACCCTGGGATTGGGGGGGGGTCCTCACCCTGGGATTGGGGGGGTCCTCACCCCAGAATTGGGGGGATCCTCACTCTGGGACTGGGGGGATCCTCACCCTGGGATTGGGGGGATCCTCACCCTGGGACTGGGGGGCTCCTCACCCTGGGACTGGGACTGGGGCGTTTCCTCACCCTGGGATTGGGGGGCTCCTCACCCTGGGACTGGGGGAGCCCATCCCACAGCCCCCTGCTGTGTCCCCCCCCAGCTGTATCCCCTGGAATTCCTTGCCTGACCAGTGTTTTCCCTCCCTTTCCCAAGGACCTTTGCCCAGAACTGCAGGAACATCGAAGTGCTGAACCTCAATGGGTGCACCAAGATCACAGACACGTGAGTGAGGCTCTCCCTGGCCCTGGGAATGCCAGGCCTGGAAGTGTGGGGACTCCTGGAATCACAGAATGCCTGGGCTGGAAGGACCTCAGAGCCCCCCCAGTCCCCCTCAGAGCCCCCCCAGTGCCCCCCTGCCATGGGCAGGGACCCCTCCCAGTGTCCCAGGTGCTCCCAGTGCCATCCAGCCCTTCCCAGAGCTGCCCTGGGAGGAGCATTCCAGTGTCCCACGTCCCTCCCACCCCAGCCTGCCCATCCCATGGGATGTGGTGCCCTGGGCTGGATCCATCCAGGAGTGTCTCCGTGTCTCTCTTGCAGCACCTGCACGAACCTCAGCAAGTTCTGCTCCAAACTCAGGCAGCTGGACTTGGCCTCCTGCACCTCCATAACCAACCTGTCCCTGAAAGCACTGAGGTAGGAGCCAACAGCTCGGGGTTCTCCAGCAGAACCATGGAATCCAAGCCTGGAAAAGGGCTCTCCGAGCCCCCCCAGTCAGGCCAGCCTGGGGAACGTCCCCTTGGAGCTGAGCTTGGGCAGGGGTGGGGCTGTTTGTGCTCAGGGGGCTTCCAGGAATGGGGATTTCAGAGAGCAAAGCAGGATTTGTTCCCAACCCAACCAGCATTCCCGTGTTTTTCCATCTCCCCAGCGAGGGGTGCCCGCTGCTGGAACAGCTCATCATCTCCTGGTGCGACCAAGTGACCAAGGACGGGATCCAGGCCCTGGTCAGGGGCTGTGGGGGGCTCAGGGCCCTGTCCCTCAAGGGCTGCACCCAGGTATGGCTCTGGGGTGGGATCCTGGATGTGGGATGGGGTCCTGGCTCTGGGATGGGATCCTGGCTCTGGGATGGGATCCTGGATGTGGGATGGGATCCTGGCTCTGGGATGGGGTCCTGGCTCTGGGATGGGATCCTGGCTCTGGGATGGGATCCTGGCTCTGGAACGGGATCCTGGCTCTGGAACGGGATCCTGGCTCTGGAACGGGATCCTGGCTCTGGAACGGGATCCTGGCTCTGGCCCTGTGTTGCCCCCCAGAGCCCTGTGTTGCCCCCCAGAGCCCTGTGTTGCCCCCAGAGCCCTGTGTTGCCCCCCAGAGCCCTGTGTTGCCCCCCAGAGCCCTTTGTTGCCCCCCAGAGCCCTTTGTTGCCCCCCAGAGCCCTTTGTTGCCCCCCAGAGCCCTGTGTTGCCCCCAGAGCCCTGTGTTGCCCTCCAGAGCCCTGTGTTGCCCTCCAGAGCCCTGTGTTGCCCCCCAGGCTGTGTCAGTCTCTGTTTCCCCCCAGCTCGAGGACGAGGCCCTCAAGTACATCGGTGCCCATTGCCCTGAGCTGGTGACGCTGAACCTTCAAACCTGCTTAGTAAGTGAAGCTTCCCCAGTTCCCAGAGGGGCTGGGAATGGGATGGGCTGGGAATGGGATGGGCAGGGAATGGGATGGGCTGGGAATGGGATGGGCAGGGAATGGGATGGGCAGGGATTGGGATGGGCTGGGAATGGAGAGGCAGGGAATGGGATGGGCAGGGAATGGAGGGGCAGGGAATGGGATGGGCTGGGAAAGGGATGGGCAGGGAATGGGATGGGCAGGGAATGGGATGGGCAGGGAATGGGATGGGCTGGGAATGGGATGGGCAGGGAATGGGATGGGCAGGGAATGGGATGGGCAGGGAATGGCTGGGCAGGGAATGGCTGGGCAGGGAATGGAATGGGCAGGGAATGGGATGGGCAGGGAATGGGATGGGCAGGGAATGGCTGGGCAGGGAATGGCTGGGCAGGGAATGGCTGGGCAGGGAATGGCTGGGCAGGGAATGCTGAGGGAATGCCAGGGGATCCAGCAGCTCTCTCTGCCCACAGCAAGTGACGGATGAAGGGCTGATCACCATCTGCAGGGGCTGCCACAAGCTGCAGTCCCTCTGTGCCTCGGGCTGCTCCAACATCTCCGACGCCATCCTGACTGCCCTGGGGCAGAACTGCCCGCGCCTCCGGTGGGTATCCCGGGAATGCCCATCCATCCACCCCTGCCTGTGGAGTGGGGGCTCCTGGGGACGCACCGGAGCCTCAGCACAGCACTGGGAGGGGGTCTGAGCCCTGAGAGTTCCCAGGGTGGTTTATCCCTGAGGGTCTTCCAGGGGGTTTTTATGGGGTGAGTGGAGCTGACCCGGGTTTTTAAACTCGCATGAGTAAAACTGGAGCAAAACTGGAGCAAAACTGGAGCAAAAGGGCTCCTGCTGTGCCACCCACTGAGCAAACCCCCTGGAAAGCCATGCCAGGCTCTTCCCAGTGCCAGGACAAGGAGGGGAGGCCATAAAATAACCCTCAGGAAGCTGCTCCTCACACAAGGAAGAGCCTCTTCCCATGAGGGGTCCAGAGCAGCCGCCCAGGGGGTCGTGGGGACATCCCAACCCCTCCTGCTCCAGCTCCAGCCCAGGCTGGGGGCTCCAGGGGTCCCTTTTCCTGGGATTCTGGGCCCCCTCCATGGCTCCAGCTCCAGCCGAGGCTGGGGGTCCCAGGGGTCCCTTTCCCAGGATTCTGGGCCCTCCATGGCTCTGCCTCTCTGGGGACATTCACCCCTCCAGCTCCACCCCAGGGTGGGGGTCCCTTTTCCTGGAATTCTGGGCCCTCCATGGCTCCAGCTCCAGCCCAGGCTGGGGGTCCCAGGGGTCCCTTTCCCAGGATTCTGGGCCCTCCATGGCTCTGCCTCTCTGGGGACATTCCCCCCTCCTGCTCCAGCTCCAGCCCAGGCTGGGGGTCCCAGGGGTCCCTTTTCCCAGGATTCTGGCCCTCTCCATGGCTCCAGCTCCTGCTCCAGCCCAGGCTGAGAGTCCCAGGGGTCCCTTTTCCCAGGATTCTGGCCCCTCCATGGCTCTGCCTTTCTGGGGACATTCACCCCTCCAGCTCCACCCCAGGGCGGGGGTCCCAGGGGTCCCTTTTCCTGGAATTCTGGGCCCTCCATGGCTCCAGCTCCAGCCCAGGCTGGGGGGCTCCAAGGGTCCCTTTTCCTGGGATTCTCTGGGAACATCCAGCCCCTCCTGCTCCAGCTCCAGCCCAGGCTGGGGGCTCCAGGGGTCCCTTTTCCCGGGATTCTGGCCTTCTCCATGGCTCCAGCTCCAGCTCCAGCCCAGGCTGGGGGCTCCAGGGGTCCCTTTTCCCGGGATTCTGGCCCCTCCATGGCTCTGCCTCTCTGGGAACATTCCCCCCTCCTGCTCCAGCTCCAGCCCAGGCTGGGGGTCCCAGGGGTCCTTTTTCCCAGGATTCTGGCCCTCTCCATGGCTCCAGCTCCTGCTCCAGCCCAGGCTGGGGGTCCCAGGGGTCCCTTTTCCCGGGATTCTGGCCCCTCCATGGCTCCTGCTCCAGCCCAGGCTGGGGGTCCCAGGGGTCCCTTTTCCCGGGATTCTGGCCCTCTCCATGGCTCCAGCTCCAGCCCAGGCTGGGGGCTCCAGGGGTCCCTTTTCCCGGGATTCTGGCCCTCTCCATGGCTCCAGCTCCAGCCCAGGCTGGGGGTTCCAGGGGTCCCTTTTCCCAGGATTCTGGCCCCTCCATGGCTCCAGCTCCTGCTCCAGCCGAGGCTGGGGGTTCCAGGGGTCCCTTTTCCCAGGATTCTGGCCCCTCCATGGCTCCAGCTCCTGCTCCAGCCCAGGCTGGGGGTCCCAGGGGTCCCTTTTCCCGGGATTCTGGCCCTCTCCATGGCTCCTGCTCCAGCCCAGGCTGGGGGCTCCAGGGGTCCCTTTTCCCGGGATTCTGGCCTTCTCCATGGCTCCAGCTCCAGCTCCAGCCCAGGCTGGGGGTCCCAGGGGTCCTTTTTCCCGGGATTCTGGCCCTCTCCATGGCTCCTGCTCCTGCTCCAGCCCAGGCTGGGGGTCCCAGGGGTCCTTTTTCCCAGGATTCTGGCCCCTCCATGGCTCCAGCTCCAGCCCAGGCTGGGGGTCCCAGGGGTCCTTTTCCGGGAATCTCTGGGGACATCCCAGCCCCTCCAGCTCCAGCTCCAGCCCAGGCTGGGGGTCCCAGGGGTCCCTTTTCCCAGGATTCTGGCCCTCTCCATGGCTCCAGCTCCTGCTCCAGCCCAGGCTGAGAGTCCCAGGGGTCCCTTTTCCCAGGATTCTGGCCCCTCCATGGCTCTGCCTTTCTGGGGACATTCACCCCTCCAGCTCCACCCCAGGGCGGGGGTCCCAGGGGTCCCTTTTCCTGGAATTCTGGGCCCTCCATGGCTCCAGCTCCAGCCCAGGCTGGGGGGCTCCAAGGGTCCCTTTTCCTGGGATTCTCTGGGAACATCCAGCCCCTCCTGCTCCAGCTCCAGCCCAGGCTGGGGGCTCCAGGGGTCCCTTTTCCCGGGATTCTGGCCTTCTCCATGGCTCCAGCTCCAGCTCCAGCCCAGGCTGGGGGCTCCAGGGGTCCCTTTTCCCGGGATTCTGGCCCCTCCATGGCTCTGCCTCTCTGGGAACATTCCCCCCTCCTGCTCCAGCTCCAGCCCAGGCTGGGGGTCCCAGGGGTCCTTTTTCCCAGGATTCTGGCCCTCTCCATGGCTCCAGCTCCTGCTCCAGCCCAGGCTGGGGGTCCCAGGGGTCCCTTTTCCCGGGATTCTGGCCCCTCCATGGCTCCTGCTCCAGCCCAGGCTGGGGGTCCCAGGGGTCCCTTTTCCCGGGATTCTGGCCCTCTCCATGGCTCCAGCTCCAGCCCAGGCTGGGGGCTCCAGGGGTCCCTTTTCCCGGGATTCTGGCCCTCTCCATGGCTCCAGCTCCAGCCCAGGCTGGGGGTTCCAGGGGTCCCTTTTCCCAGGATTCTGGCCCCTCCATGGCTCCAGCTCCTGCTCCAGCCGAGGCTGGGGGTTCCAGGGGTCCCTTTTCCCAGGATTCTGGCCCCTCCATGGCTCCAGCTCCTGCTCCAGCCCAGGCTGGGGGTCCCAGGGGTCCCTTTTCCCGGGATTCTGGCCCTCTCCATGGCTCCTGCTCCAGCCCAGGCTGGGGGCTCCAGGGGTCCCTTTTCCCGGGATTCTGGCCTTCTCCATGGCTCCAGCTCCAGCTCCAGCCCAGGCTGGGGGTCCCAGGGGTCCTTTTTCCCGGGATTCTGGCCCTCTCCATGGCTCCTGCTCCTGCTCCAGCCCAGGCTGGGGGTCCCAGGGGTCCTTTTTCCCAGGATTCTGGCCCCTCCATGGCTCCAGCTCCAGCCCAGGCTGGGGGTCCCAGGGGTCCTTTTCCGGGAATCTCTGGGGACATCCCAGCCCCTCCAGCTCCAGCTCCAGCCCAGGCTGGGAGTCCCAGGGGTCCCTTTTCCCAGGATTCTGGCCCTCTCTATGGCTCCAGCTCCAGCCCAGGCTGGGGGTCCCAGGGGTCCCTTTTCCCAAGATTCTGGCCCCTCCATGGCTCCTGCTCCAGCCCAGGCTGGGGGTCCCAGGGGTCCCTTTTCCCGGGATTCTGGCCCCTCCATGGCTCCTGCTCCAGCCCAGGCTGGGGGTCCCAGGGGTCCCTTTTCCCGGGATTCTGGCCCTCTCCATGGCTCCTGCTCCAGCCCAGGCTGGGGGTCCCAGGAGTCCCTTTTCCCGGGATTCTGGCCCCTGCATGGCTCTGCCCCTCTCCCCCAGGATCCTGGAGGTGGCTCGGTGTTCCCAGCTCACCGACGTGGGGTTCACCACCCTGGCCAGGGTAAGTGCCCTCCCCACCCTCAGCCTGCCCTGGCTCGGGGGGAAAAGGAGGAAAAACCCCTGGATTTTGGGAAAAAATGGCTGAGTGTGAGGGTGGGAGCCAAGGGGGGAAAATCTGGGTTTGTGGGACCTCAGGGGTTGTGGAATTGCAGAAAACAGGGATTAGGGAATGTGGGGTGGGAAAACTGGGGGGTGTGGAGTCTCATTGGAAAAATTGGGGTTTAGGGAATGTGAGTTAAAAAAAACAGGGTTTGTGGAATCTTAAATTAAAAAAAAATCAGGGTTTGGGGAGTGTGGATTGCAAAAATTAATGTTTGTGGGGTCTAAGTTATAACAATTGGGGTTTATGGAATCTTAATTAAAAAATCAGGTTTTATGGGGTCTAAGTTCCAAAAATTTGGGTTTATTTCATCCTTGGCCTGGCCCTGCCCCACAGATCTGGGAGGATTTACATCCAAACATGGAATATTTGGGAGTCACAAACTTTCCTGCTGAGATTAATCTCTGTTGGCTCCAAGTGACCCTGAATTAAGTCCCTTAATGACCATTAAACCCTTTAAATGAGTGACATTTCCTGGGCCATCCTTGGGGCTGCTCTCAAAGAGGGAACAGAATTCCCTCCCACTCCTGGTATTTCATGGAGAAACCCCTGAATTTTTAAAGAAAACTGTATTTATATTTATTTATATTTATATATTTATATTTTTATATTTATATATTTTATTTATATATTTATATTTATCTATTTATTTATATTTACATATATTTTTATATTTTTATTTTTATTTATATATTTATTTTTATTTTTATTTTTATCTTTATATATTTATATATTTATATTTATATATTTTATTTTTATTTATATATTTATATTTATTTTTATTTTTATATATTTATATATTTATATTTTTATTTTTATTTATATATTTATATTTATTTTTTATTTTTATCTTTATATATTTATATTTATATATTTTATTTTTATTTATATATTTATATTTATTTTTATATATATTTATATTTATATATTTTATTCATATATTTATATATTTATATATTTTATTTTTATTTATATATTTATATTTATTTTTCTTTTTATCTTTATATATTTATATTTATATATTTAATTTATATTTATATATTTATATTTATATATTTATATTTTTATTTTTATTTATGTATTTATATTTATTTATTTTTATCTTTATATATTTATATTTATATATTTATGTTTATATATTTTTATTTATATATTTATATATTTAATTTTCATTTATATATTTATTTTTCTTTTTATCTTTCCATATTTGTATTTATATATTTGTATTTATATTTATATGTTTGGTTATATATTTATATTTTTAATATATATTTCTATTCCTTTTATATTTCTATTTATTGTCTGAACTTTACACTCACTTTGGGTGTTTTCTCTTTATTCCCAGAACTGCCACGAGCTTGAAAAGATGGACCTGGAGGAATGTGTCCAGGTAGGGAATGTTCCTCTTCCAGCCCTGGGAAATTGGTGGGAAATCAGCTGCTTGTCCCCAGGCTGGAGCTGAATCCCAGACCCTGAGCAGGAGGATGGGCTGGATGTGGGGAGGCACTGCTGGGCTTGAGGCTTTTCCCCTGTTTGGGTTTCATTTGGATGCTGGAGCATGAAATAAATGCTGGTAAATAAATATTTAATGTCAGGTAATAAATGTGTGAGGTGTGACCCTGCCAGGAGGGGAAAAACAGGGAAAATCCCACCCCTGTATTGCTGAAAATAACGGGATTTTCCTCTGGTTTGGGCAGGTTGTTGGGACAGCAGGAATTCCAGAGGGCAGGGATCAGACTGGGAAAAGGGCTGGGTTGACTCAGAATTCCATGGAAAAGCTCCAGGACAGGTTGGGAAGGGCTCCAGCCCAAGGAGGGGACAGGGTTGTTGTGGCCCCTCCCTGGGAACAGCCTGGCCTGGAGTTCTGCCCTTCCTGGTGTTCCCAGGGACAAATCCAGGAGCTCCTGGAGGGAATGACACCCATCCAAATGGGAAGGGGTGGAAAAGCCTCCCAGAAAAGGAGCAGGGAAAGAGCCTGGGCCTGGCACAGACCCATCCCAGGGACCTCCTTGGGCACAGAATCCCTTGGGTGGGTCTCCTTCTTCCCAAAGAAAAGCAGGAACACCCCAGGGAGGCTCAGACCCTCCCAGGCCCCCAGAGGAGCTGCTTTGCTTCCCTCATCCTGAGCCAGTCCAGCTCCTCAGGGAAGTCAAACCCACCCAGTGGGGTCTCTGCCTGCAAGGGCAGGACTTGGTGTCCATGGGGAGCTGAATTCCTGTGGGGAACACTCATGGATTAGGGAAAAACCTGCAGGATTTTATTCACAGAGGGGAAAGATCCAATCCTTGTTCACAACACCCAACCTGAAAGGGCTTTTCCTTTTCCCTTGCAGATCACAGACAGTACCCTAATCCAGCTCTCCATACACTGTCCACGGCTCCAGGTCCTGGTGGGTGTTCCAGGGACACTTCCAGCTTTGTATTCCTGGGAAAAAAAGGGGTTTGAAAACCCTCTGACCTCACAGCTGGGGCTTGGAGGGTTCTGTGGGAACCTGTCCCTGGGGCCCCTCCTGGGTGCAGAATTCCTGGTGGGATCTGCCTGAACCCCAGGCTGTGGGTGCAGAGCTGCCTGTGGGAGAGGATCCTGCAGCCCTTCTCCCTGTGGGAGAGGATCCTGCAGCCCTTCTCCCTGTGGGAGAGGATCCTGCAGCCCTTCTCCCTGTGGGCAGGGCCAGCAGGAGCTGGAATGGGGCTGGCTCTGGGAATTGGGTTCCTTTTGGGCTCAGGCTCTGGGAATTTGGGCTCAGTCCCTGTTTGTGCCACAGGAAAACCTGTCCTGGGAGCTGTGGGGGAGCAGTTGGGGGTTCTCCAGTCCCACCTCCTGCTCCATCCCTGCTTCCTCCTCAAGGAATTTCCAGCTGAATCCCCCAAAAATCACACAATGTTGTGTTCCTGCTGGTTCTTGGACCCAGTTCCAAGGCCTTTCCCACAGTGGGTGAGGCCACAGGTGTCCCAAAGGTGGGTTCTCCCATAGCAGAGGTGGATATGGAATTCCTGTGCCTCCCTGTGGGTCTCATCTCTGCAGGGTTGGCTTTCCATCCATGGAATCTTGGAATGGGTTGGGTTGGAAGAGACTTTGAGGCCCATCCAGTTCTTGGGCAGGGACACCTCCCACAGTCCCAGGTTACTCCAGCCTGGCCTTGGATGCTCCCAGGGCTGGGGCAGCTTCTCTGGGCACCTGTGCCAGGGCCTGCCCACCCTCCCAGGGAAGGATCTTTCCCATCCAGCTGGGAATTTTCCCTTTGGATTCCCCGAGCCCACGGAGCGGCTGCAGCGCAGGGAGGGGGCACAGCCCAGTCCCCAGACCCTCCGTGCCAGCCCAGCACTGGGCAGGGAGTCCCTGGGCAGGCACAGGGCGGGTTTGGGGTGGCAGGAGCAGGGCTGACCCCCCTGTGCTGGCACAGAGTCTGTCCCACTGTGAGCTGATCACGGACGACGGGATCCGCCACCTGGGCAACGGCGCCTGCGCCCACGACAGGCTGAAGGTCATCGAGCTGGACAACTGTCCCCTCATCACCGACGCCTCCCTGGAGCACCTCAAGAGCTGCCACAGCCTGGAGAGGATCGAGCTCTACGACTGCCAGCAGATCACCCGGGCGGGCATCAAGAGACTCAGGGTGAGGGCACCGGGGCTGCAGGGGGGTGGGAATGTTGGTAATGGGTTGTGGGGCTTGGAATTGTGGAGGGGTTGGGTTGGTTTGGGTTAGCTTGGCTTGGCTTGGCTTCTTTTGCCTTGCCTTGGCTTGGCTTGGCTTGTTTTGGCTTCTTTTGCCTTGGCTTGGCTTGGCTTGGCTTGGCTTGGGAGGACCTTAAAGCCCATCCAGTGCCACCCCTGCCATGGGCAGTGACACCTCCCACAGTCCCAGGTTGCTCCAAGCCCATTCCAATCTGGCTGTAAACACTTCCAGGGATGGGGCAGCCCCAGCTTCTCTGGGAAGCCCATCCCAGCCCCTCCCCACCCTCCCAGGGAGGGATTTCTCCCCTGTGTCCCCTCCCAAGTCCATTTCTCCATCTGTAAAAGCAAAGATAACGTTTTATCTGCAAAAAGGAACATCATAAAATCATGGAATCCTGGAATGGTTTGGGTCAGAAGGGACCTTGAGCTCATCCAGGCCATGGGCAGGGACACCTCCCACCAGACCAGGTTGTTCCAGCCTGGCCATGGACACTCCCAGGGCTGGGAATGTTCTGTTCCCACTACCAGGGGATTATTGGGATGGGAAAAGCCTCATTTCTCCCTCCCTCCCTGTAACCCCTCCCGGGGCGGGGGTGGCAATGCCACAGTGTTCCCCCGTGGGCTGGGGGGGTGTCCCAGGCGGGTCCCACCCCCTGTGACTCCTTCCCGGCGCTGTTTGTCCTTCCAGACCCACCTCCCCAACATCAAGGTCCACGCCTACTTCGCCCCGGTGACTCCGCCGCCGTCGGTGGGCGGGAGCCGGCAGCGCTTCTGCAGATGCTGCATCATCCTATGACGCTGGAACGCCCCTCCCGGCACTCCCAGGCTGGAATTGCGCCCGTGGCATCCCGGGGGGCACCAGGACCTTCCAGGAGAGCGATCCCAGTGGCCGCGGTGCCCTGGGGCCACCACCACCCCTGCCATCCATCCCACCGTTCCCAGCGGGATGAGGGACTTGGGAGCGGCTTTTCCGTGGGTGGATCGGGCCGATCCTGCCCCGGCGCTGCGGGGCCTGCTCAGCTGAGCCCCCTGCGGGAAGGACGGCGGGAATTCCAACCCGGAATGACTGACTGATGCTGCTGGTGAGGGTGGAACAGGAGCCGAAATCCTTGGAAATGGGGATTGGGGAGAGGAGAGGAACTTGCTTTAACCCTGCAGCCCTGCCCAGAGGGAAAACCCAACGAACCTGAAAACCACAACGAGTTTTATGTCCATTTTTCAGTGAGGGAGTGAAAGAGCAGCTGTGGAGCCAAGATTCCTTCTGGAGCCAGGATTCCCTGGGAGCCAGGATTCCCTTGGGAGCCAGGATTCTTTGGGAGCCAGGATTTCCTCGGGTGTCAGGATTCCCCTGGGAGCCAGGATTCCCTGGGAGCCAGGATTTCCTCGGGTGTCAGGATTCCCCTGGGAGCCAGGATCAACCTGGGAGCCAGGATTCCCTCAGGAGCCAGGATTCCCTCAGGAGCCAGGATTCCCTGGGAGCCAGGATTCCCCTGGGAGCCAGGATTCCCCTGGGAGCCAGGATTCCCTCTGGAGCCAGGATTCTTTGGGAGCCAGGATTTCCTTGGGAGCCAGGATTTCCTTGGGAGCCAGGATTCCCTGGGAGCCAGGATTCCCTCTGGAGCCAGGATTCCCTCAGGAGCCAGGATTCCTTGGGAGCCAGGATTCCTTGGGAGCCAGGATTTCCTTGGGAGCCAGGATTCTTTGGGAGCCAGGATTTCCTCTGGAGCCAGGATTTCCTTGGGAGCCAGGATTCCTTGGGAGCCAGGATTCCCTGGGAGCCAGGATTTCCTCTGGAGCCAGGATTCCTTGGGAGCCAGGATTCCCTGGGAGCCAGGATTCCCTCTGGAGCCAGGATTCCTTGGGAGCCAGGATTCCCTGGGAGCCAGGATTCTTTGGGAGCCAGGATTCCCTCAGGAGCCAGGATTTCCTGGGAGCCAGGATTCCCTCTGGAGCCAGGATTCCCTGGGAGCCAGGATTCCCTCTGGAGCCAGGATTCCCTGGGAGCCAGGATTCCCTCTGGAGCCAGGATTCCCTCTGGAGCCAGGATTCCCTGGGAGCCAGGATTCCCTGGGAGCCAGGATTCCCTCTGGAGCCAGGATTCCCTCTGGAGCCAGGATTCCCCCTGTGCTTCCCTGCTCCCACCCTGACCACGCTCAGAGGAAGGTCCATCTCTGTATCCACAATATCCAGCTCAGAGCCTTTCCCACATTGTTGTGATGGATCCTGGAATCTGTAATGTCACATTTTTTACCCTCCCCACATCATGACTTTTTTCCCCCCCTTTTAACAAGTTTTTAATTCAGGCATTTCTTGCTATTTCCCAGCCCAAAGGGAGGAATCCTTAATTTCAGTTTTAAAAAGGAATTTTTCCCATGGGAAGCTTCAGCTTGTTGGGAAGGTTTTTAAGGAGCAAATGAGCTGGACCCTCGTGGGATTTCATGGCCTGTCTGAGCAGGAGTGGGGTGTCCAAATTGACTCTGATTTCAGGTTCCATCCCAGTGACAAGGATGTTCTTCTCCATATAGGGAATAATATCTATATTTATATATAATTCTCAGTACAGGGATAAAGTTCTAGTCTGTGTTCCAGCGACTGTAAGTTCCCTCCTGTCCTTTCCCTCCATCTGATCCCCAAGGAAAAGCAAAGTAGAACCTCTTTGCTTGTTGCCCTGACGAAGAAATGATGATTCCCTGATGGAGCAGGTCTGGGATCCGCCCTCGCTCCACGGAGCACTGGGGCCTTTCCCGACCTTCCCACCTTCCACAGGTAAGTGTGGAGCCCCTGGGAGGACCCACAGGGATGGAAAGGGGTTGGGATGAGCCAGGCCCAGCTCTTGGAGAGGGAGGGGTGGGGGTTTGGGGAGTGATTTGGGGGCGTTTTAGGCACAATCAGTGCAGGTGCTCCAGGGGAGCACGGACTGATCTGGGCACTGCAGGTGCCCAGGGTGGAACTGCTGGGCAGATCCCAAGGGTTTAACAGGGCAGGGCTTGGTCAGGCTCTGGCAGGTTGTGCCAGTCATTCCTGCTGGATGGAAGGAGCCCTCGTGTCCGTGGATATTCCCAGCTGGCTGAGGCAGGAGCGAGGCTGAACCACCCCAGCACTGGGGCTTCCCCTGAGGAATCCTTTGGTGGGGAAGAGCAGGGGCAGCTCCAGGAATGGCTCTTCAGGGTCTGGGGGGTTGTGTTTTCACCAGGAGTTTGCTCCAAGGACAACGTGCTGCTTCCCAGGCTCTCCAGGGTCCCTGGAGCTGCACCCCCTTCCTCTCCCCCAGTTTGCCCAGTCTGTGCTCACGGTCTGCTGGGAGGAACTCCAGGCTGCTGTGGTTAAAAGGATACTGTCAATGCCTTCCTGTAGATGCTTTTAATCCCTTATATTTATTCAAATCCTCTTTAGCGCTGTGGATTCTCCCTCTCCCCTCCAGGGGCTTCATTTCCAGAACTTTCTCCGGGTTTCAGGGTGGCAGAAGATGATGGGCACGGACTGGCCAGGCCGTGGGGCACCACCCACCAATCACAGGATTTGCACAGCTCTGGGAATTAAACTTTGTTCAGCTCCTACTGTGGCAGGGGAGAGTGGAGAGTGGGATTGTGGAGGCAGGTGGAGTTGGCTGATGATTCCTTTGGAACAGAGCAGAGTTTTCCAGGGAAAACTCAAGAACACAGAACCCAAAGCATTTTCTTTTCTGTTTGCCGACCAGGGTGGCAGCATTAAGGTAGCTCAAAACTACTTGACAGTGTCCTTTTAAATCAATTATCCGTCTTCAAATGGACTCTTCCTGATGTTTGTATTTATAAGTACCAATAAACACCATTTTCCAAGCCCTGTCTCGCTGGAGGAAGAACTTTGTGGAGGAAAATCCCCCTCCATGGTGACCAGCAAGGGTCAGTTTGGGGGGTCCAGCTTATAAACCCCCAGGGTGGGCCCAGGGGAGGTGCAGAGCTCGGGCTGGGGCTGTGTCTGTCTGTCCATCCATCCCCAGTGCCAGGATGGGCCTGACAAGGACAGGCCTGGGATGTCCTGGGGGTCCTGACCCAGCTCTGGGGGGTTCCCTGGTGGGAGCTCCACTCTGAGCCCCTCCCAGCAGCCCCCAGACCATCCCCTGAGGATCAGCTCTGCCCTGAGCATTTTAGGGGGAGTTGGGTCGGTCCAAGGACCTCCTGGCTCCCTCAAAGCTGCTGCCACTGCTGACTGGGAGCCACAGGGAAGGGCCTGGGGGTGCTCCACCCCCAAAGTGGGGAGCAGCAGCAGCTTATCCCATCCCATCCCACCCCCACCCCATCCCATTCCATTTCCATCCCATCTCAATCCCATCCCATCCCATTTCCATCCCATCCCAGTCCCATCCCATCCCATTTCCATCCCATCCCAGTCCCATCCCATTTCCATCCCACCCCACCCCATCCCATTCCATTTCCATCCCATCTCAGTCCCAGCCCATCCCATCCCATCCCTCCCCACTCCAGACACTGAGACTGCACAGGAGTCCTGGATGTTTTATTGGGTGCTGGAGGCTGGAGAAGGCTCCGTCCCGGGGACAGGCTGTGGTCACTTCTTGGCCTCCTCCTCCTTGGAGAGGGTCTTGATGATCTCCTCCTTCTTGGCCTGCAGCCGCTCCTCCCGCCGCTTCCGCGCCTCCTTGGTCTTGGAGCGCCGCGCCTCCGCCTGGTCCCTGTGGGACCGAGGGGTCGGTGCTCCAGGAGCCCCCCAACAGCCTCACACCCCCTGCCCCGTCCCCAACGTCCCCCGGGTCCTGCTGGCCACGCCAGCCCTGCCCCAGTGCCCACATCCCACCCCCTGCACCCCCCTGGGCTGGGTGGGGTCACACACCTTTCCTGAGGCCCAGAGGGAAGATATTCTGCTTTTCCCTCCCAAGGACACAGCAGGAGTTTGGAATCCCTCCCCTGCCCTGGTCAATCACTCACTGCCTCCAGCAGCTGCTCAGGAATTTCCCAGTTTCCCCCCTCTCTGAGCACACACAGAACTCCAGCAGGATCCCAGATTCCCTGCTCCAGCCAGCCCGGCCAGTTTGGCACTGCCTGTCCCTCCCCAGTGCCAGGACACAGCTGGAATGGCCCCCTGGGAGCCATTCCTGCCCCCTGCCCAGGGCAGCACTCACGCCAGGAGCTTCTTGCGGGCCTTGTCTGCCTTCAGCTTGTGGATGTGCTCCATGAGGATCCGCTTGTTCTTGAACACGTTGCCCTTGACCTTCAGGTACAGGCTGTGGTACCTGTGGGGGCACAGCTGGGGTCACCTCCCCCTGCCAGGGCTCTGCAGGGAGGACTGAGCTCCCTTCCCAAGGAGCTGGGGCAGCACCAAGGGCTGTGGGTGCGTGGGATGTGACCTTGGGGGTGGGCACTGCCCCACCCTGGGGTGCCAGCGGGGGCTGCCCCACCCTGGGGTGCCAGCGGGGGCTGTCTGTGGGTGCTGCCCCACCCTGGGGTGCCAGCAGGGGCTGTCTGTGGGTGCTGCCCCACCCTGGGGTGCCAGCGGGGCTGCCCCACGCTGGGGTGCCAGCGGGGGCTGTCTGTGGGTGCTGCCCCCACCCTGGGGTGCCAGCGGGGGCTGTCTGTGGGTGCTGCCCCACCCTGGGGTGTCAGCGGGGGCTGCCCCACCCTGGGGTGCCAGCGGGGGCTGTCTGTGGGCGCTGCCCCACCCTGGGGTGCCAGCGGGGGCTGTCTGTGGGCGCTGCCCCACCCTGGGGTGCCAGCGGGGGCTGTCTGTGGGCGCTGCCCCACCCTGGGGTGCCAGCGGGGGCTGTCTGTGGGTGCTGCCCCACCCTGGGGTGCCAGCGGGGGCTGTCTGTGGGTGCTGCCCCACCCTGGGGTGCCAGCGGGGCCTGTCTGTGGGTGCTGCCCCATCTGGGGTGCCAGCGGGGGCTGTCTGTGGGTGCTGCCCCACCCTGGGGTGCCAGCGGGGGCTGTCTGTGGGTGCTGCCCCATCTGGGGTGCCAGCGGGGGCTGTCTGTGGGTGCTGCCCCACCCTGGGGTGCCAGCAGGGGCTGTCTGTGGGTGCTGCCCCATCTGGGGTGTCAGTGGGGGCTGTCTGTGGCCACTGCCCCACCCTGGGGTGCCAGCGGGGGCTGCCCCACCCTGGGGTGCCAGCAGGGGCTGTCTGTGGGTGCTGCCCCACCCTGGGGTGCCAGCGGGGGCTGTCTGTGGGCGCTGCCCCCCTGCCCCACTCACATGTGGCGGTCGATCTTCTTGGACTCGCGGTACCTCCTCAGCAGGCGCCGCAGGATCCGCATCCGCCGCATCCACGTCACCTTCTCGGGCATGCGGGCGTTGGCCGTGCCCTTCCTCTTGCCTGCCCAGGGCAGGGGGTGAGGGCGAGCCCGGGGGTCCCCAGCTGGGCCCACCCCCCTCCCAGGGCCCCCCAGCTGAGCCCACCCCCCTCCCAGGGCCCTCCCAGGGCCTCCCAGCTGAGGTGCAACCCAGGGATTCTTCTCAGTGTGTGCCAGGGGACCCCTTCCAGGGGCAGTACCCCCACCCCAGGGGCAGTGCCCCCCACCCCAGGGACACTCTCCCCCATTCCCAGGAACACTCTGCCCCATTCCCAGGGACACTCTCCCCCATTCCCAGGAACACTCTCCCCATTCCCAGGAACACTCTCCCCCACCCCAGGGACACTCTCCCCCACCCCAGGAACACTCTCCCCCACCCCAGGGACACTCTGCCCCATTCCCAGGGACACTCTGCCCCACCCCAGGGACACTCTCCCCCATTCCCAGGGACACTCTCCCCCATTCCCAGGGACACTCTCCCCCATTCCCAGGGACACTCTCCCCCATTCCCAGGAACACTCTCCCCCACCCCAGGGGCACTCTGCCCCATTCCCAGGGGCACTCTCCCCCATTCCCAGGAACACTCTGCCCCATTCCCAGGAACACTCTCCCCCACCCCAGGGGCACTCTGCCCCATTCCCAGGGGCACTCTGCCCCATTCCCAGGAACACTCTCCCCATTCCCAGGGGCACTCTGCCCCCCCAGGTGCCCTCACCGATGCCCATGTGCCGCCCCTTCCTCCTGGCCAGCGTGTTCTTCCTGCAGCGGGCTCTGGAATGCACCGTCACCGGTTTGCGGATGATCAGCCCATCCTTGATCAGCTTCCGGATCTGCTGCCCTGCAAGGCAGTGCCCAGGGGCTGGTGTGGGGCCCTGCCCTGGGCAGCACAGCCCCAGCCCCACGGGCACCCCTGCCGGGCAGGGCCCAGCCCCCCAGAGCCCCTCACGGTGCTGCGGCTGCTCCATCTTCTTCCCGTTCCCCCAGTGAGTGCCCAGCGATCCCAGTTCCCTCACTGGTATCTCAGAGGGCACCCCAGGCTGGACCCACCACCAAACCCACCGGGCACCCCAATCAGGGGGCTCTGCCAGTCCTGGAAATGCCACTTTAAACTGCCAGCCCTGGAAATGCCACCTTAAACCACCACTCCTGGAAATCCCACCCTAAAGCTGCTCAAGTGGCACAATTTCCCCTAAGCCCCAAGTTGGGCTTTATCCCCTCGGAGGTTTTTTTCCAGACCCAAAGTTTTTATGATTCCAACCCAACCTCGCTGTTGCTGAGCCCCCCAAGCCCCCCTGCCCACCCCTCTGCCGGACCCCCACGTGCCCAGGGGGTGCCCCACGTACGGGAGTTGGCATTGGCGATCTCGTTGGTCTCGTTGGGATCCAGCCACACCTTCTTCTTCCCGCAGCGCAGGACGCTGGAGGCCAATCTCTTCTGGAGCCGCAGCATACTGGGGAGGGCGGGCAGCGATCAGGGGGGCTCTGCACGCCCAGAGACCCCCATTCCCTCAGGGACCCCCATCCCCTCAATGGATCCTGCCCCCCTCCCTGGGGACCCCCATCCCCTCAGGGACCCTGTCCCTCACCCCGCTCGGGGCCCCTCAGCCCCTTTCAGGGTCCCCTCAGAGCCCCCTCAGCCCCTCAGGGGATCCCGCACGCCGCTTTGGGGACCCTCCCCATCCTCAGGGGCCGCTCCCTCTCCTGTGGAATCCCGGCCCTCAGGGACCCTCATCCTCGCCCGCAGCCCCCTCCTGATGCCCTCAGGGCCCACCCCAATCCCTCCCAGTCCTCCCCGTCCCTCAGCGCGGCCCCGCCGCCATTTCCCCGCCAGGCCCACGGAGGCCGCAGCCGCATCGCCGCGCCCGGGACCGCCCCGCCGCCCGGCTGGGCCCCCTCCCCGGTGCCCAGACCAACCCCCGGGGTGCTCCCCGATGCCCCCGCACCCTCCCTGTGCCCCCCGATGCCCCCCGTTCCCCCCGGGCGCGGCCTCGGCCCCGCTCCCACCTCATGGCGGCGGCGCCCGGGCCTGAGGGAGAGCGAGGCGGCGGCGCTGGCCCCGCCCACAGCCCTCGGCACGTACCATCCCGCGCACCCCCCGCGGCCTCCCGGAGCCCCCCGGAGCCCCCCGGAGCCCCCCGGAGCTCCGGACCGGCGCGGACACGGTGTGGTTACACGAGAGTACGAGTGGGAAGGACGCGAGTGGGGCAGAGACCCACGCGGAATGTGCGGGAGGGATGTGGGTCCGTCCTGGTCCCCCCCCCTCGGGGGTGAGGGGTGGTACAGCCCGCGCGTGCGCGTGGCGGGAAAGGCCGAAGGAGGGGGGTGCGCATGCGCAATGGGGGAGTGTGGGGGGCACGTGGAGGGGAATGGAGGAACTGGGAGGGACTGGGAAGGACTGGGAAGAACTCGGGGGGACAAGCTGGGAGTGGCTGGAGGGGAACCCCCCAGGGCACTTTGCTAGCCCCCTGAGGCTCCTGGAAACTCCCCAGAGCACCCTGGTAGCCCCCCAGGGCACTTTGGTAGCCCCCCAAGGTTTCTGGTAGCCCCCGAGGTTCCTGGTAGCCGCCTGAGGCTCCTGGCAGCCCCCCAGAGCACCCTGGTAGCCCCCAAGGGCACCCTGGTAGCCCCCAGAGCACACTGGTAGCCCCCCAAGCACCCTGGTAGCCCCCCCAGAGCACCCTGGTAGCCCCCAGAGCACCCTGGTAGCCCCCCCAGAGCACCCTGGTAGCCCCCCCAGGGCACCCTGGCAGCCCCCCAGGGCACCCTGGCAGCCCCCAAGGGCACCCTGGCAGCCCCCAAGGGCACCCTGGTAGCCCCCAAGGGCCCCAAGGGCACCCTGGTAGCCCCCCGAGGCCCCTGGTAGCCCCCAGGGCACCCTGGTAGCCCCCCGAGGCCCCTGGTAGCCCCCCCAGGGCACCCTGGTAGCCCCCCGAGGCCCCTGGTAGCCCCCAGGGCACCCTGGTAGTCCCCAGAGCACCCTGGTAGCCCCCCGAGGCCCCTGGTAGCCCCCAGGGCACCCTGGCAGCCCCCCGAGGCCCCTGGTAGCCCCCAGGGCACCCTGGTAGCCGCAGGGTTCGGCTGCCGGCGATTCCCGAGGGATCTGGAGCCGCCGCTCCCTCCAGATGGAGGAGCAGAGGAGTCGCTGCCGCCGCCAGATTTTTGGTCGGTTTTCCGGCAGCCACAGGGACAAACACGGGCTTTGCTGTTTCAAAACTGACTCATCATTTTCCTTAAACAAACAGCCAGATCTGGAGGCTCCTGAGCCGGGAGAGGGCTCGGCTTGGCAGTGCCAGACCCGGGCATTTCTCCGCTGGGATCGCTGTCCCGGCGGGTCCGGGATGGGGACGGGCCAATGTGCGGGACATTCGTGTCCCTGAGCCCTGGGGAGGTGTCACCTCGTGCTTCCCGAGGGCTCTGGGGTGGGGACACCCACCTGCCCCCGGGGGTGAGGAGGTTCAGGTGGGGATGGGTGAGGAGGTTCAGGCAGCGATGCTGCCGCTTGTGGCGTGCCAGGGGCTTTGCCATCCCTGCTCTCCTCATTCCCTTGGATCCCTGGGCACATCCATGGCTGGGTGCCCACCAGGTTTGCCCCTGGAGCGCCAGGGGTGCCCAGGGAGCGCCCCCGCAGCCCGGGGAGCAGGAGCAGCTCCGGCAGCGCGAAGGAGGTGCCGCAATTCCATTGTGCTCCCACGCAGTGCCAGGGAACGGTGCGCCCACCCCCGGGCACGAGCCCGGCTGGAAGGGCCTCCCTGCCCCCCAGACACCCCCTGCCACCCCCCCGACCCTCCAGGGGGGTCAGTTCCAGGGCTGGGAGAGGTGGGACAGGCACGATTGGGGGTGGGGGCAGTGATTTTTTTCCCACACCCGCAGCTATTCCTGGGCTGGGAATGGGGGGGCTCTGGGAAGGTGTCCCGGGATCTCTGGGGGGATTTGGGGCAGCTCAGCCCCTCCAAACCTCCCTGCCCTGTGGCAGCGGCTCCCGGGGCAGGTGATGGGCAGGGGCTGAGGGTGGAAAATGCGGTGTCAGCTGTCCCTGGGCCGCGAGGGGAGCAGGAAAAGCCCCTCCGGAGCGGGGCCGGGTGGGAGGTTTAATTTTCCAACAGCCGGTGGGAGAGGAGTGGGGGGGTCTCAGCTGGGTCCTGGTGGGGAGGGGGGATCGGCCCCCCATCCCGGGGTCCCCGGGGGGCTCGGGGAGTCCCTGCTGGGGAGGGGGGATCGGCCCCCCCATCCCGGGGTCCCCGGGGGCCTCGGGGAGTCCCTGCTGGGGAGGGGGGATCGCACCTCCCCACCCGGGGGGCTCGGGGGGTCCCTGCTGGGGAGGGGGGATCGGCCCCCCCATCCCGGGGTCCCCGGAGGGCTCGGGGGGTCCCTGCTGGGGAGGGTTTGGGGGGCAGAAGCTGAATTTTAGGGTCACATCCCTCTCCAGGCACTGACATTTGGGGACGGGGTGCTGCCCCTGCATGTCCCCCACCCAGCCTGGGGGTCCCATGTCCCCTCCATCTCTTTTTGGGGTCCCCCCCAAGCGGCAAGTCCAAAGGCTGGTGGGAACTGCTGTGCCCCCCCAGTTTGGGGAGGGGGATCCTCATCGCCCCCTCTTTATGGAGAGGGGGATCCTCATCGCCCCCCAGTTTGGGGAGGGGGATCCTCATCGCCCCCTCTTTATGGAGAGGGGGATCCTCATCGCCCCCCAGTTTGGGGAGGGGGATCCTCATCGCCCCCTCTTTATGGAGAGGGGGATACTCATTGTCCCCCAGTTTGGGGAGGGGGATCCTCATCGCCCCCCAGTTTGGGGAGGGGGATCCTCATCGCCCCCCAGTTTGGGGAGGGGGATCCTCATCGCCCCCCCTTTCGGAAGGAGCTTCTTTGGGGGTCCCCAGCCTGGGCACGGAGCGGGGAGGCCGCATTCCCACACCCCCCATCCCCCCGGGAATGTGGTGGGAGCGGCCCCGCCTGCCATCCCTGTCCCCCCCACCCCGCCTCCATCCCCACTCCTCCTTCCTCCTCCTCCTCCACCACCTCCTCCTCCTCCTCCCTCTCGCCGTCACCGCGGGGGCCAGGCCTGAGCTTCATCGTCATCGTCATCATCTTCCTCCGTGCGGTTCCCCCCCCGCGCCCCCCGCCCGCCCCTCCATCCCCGAGCCCGCCGAGCCCGGCGCGTCCATGGTGCGGGAAGGCGGCATGGCCCGGACCCCCTACAGCTCCTCGCAGGACATCCAGATGGACGTCTTGGACAACGCGGCGCTCCAGGTGGGGACTGGGGGGTCGGGAGGGGGGCGGCAGCATCGCCCCCACCCCCGGGAGGGATGGCGGGGGGGCACATCCCGTGGCATTCCCAGCTCGGGGTGGGAGGGAGCGCTGGATGGGGCTCAGCCCCCTCTCCCTAATCCTTACACCCCATAATAGAAGTGATTCCACCCCCAGCACCCGAAATAGAGGGTGTCCCCCTCCCCCCAACCACGCAGAGCCCCCAGACCCAACGCCCCCAGTTTCCCCAGCCCCCCAGGTTTGCCCACCGGGGTGGGGAGGTGGGTTTTGGAGGGGAGGGGGATGTTGTGCCCACGGGGAAAGTTTTAGGAATTGGGCAAACTCTTGGGGTGATGCCCCCCCACCCCCTCGGCCCGTGCCCTGCAGTGAGGGGGGGGTGGGATGTGCCCCTCGCTGGGTCCGGTGCGTGGGGGGCTCTGGGGGGCCAGGGCAGCAGCTCATTCCTGTGCCAAGGGGGCATCAGCCAGCTGGGGGGACAGTTTTGGGGGACAGTTTTGGGGACAGGCACAGAGGACCCCAAGGAATTCCCTCGCTGAGCCCCAACCACCTCCAGCCCCTGTGGGTGGGATGTGGGGGGGCCTGGGGGGTGCTGGACCTAAAAATACCCGTTGTGGGGACCCCCCATCCCCGGCCTGGGTGGCAGCAGGGCCCAACTGTCCCTTGGGGACACTGGGGGGGTGACAATCCCGCTCCCCCCAGTGTGTACCCCCCACCCCCCAGAGCTGCCTCAGGGCGGGCATTGGGGTATCCCCATCTCCCCCAGTCCATCCCAGCAGGAGGGAGCAGGGGGGTCCCGTTGGGGAGGGGGTGTGGGAGGGTGTGCCCATGGTGCCCATGGTGCCCATGCTGGCTGGGGGGCAGGGCTGGGGCACCAGGGGGCTGGTGGGGGGTTTGGGGTGCCCCCCAAAGCTGTAACACCCCTGCCCTGGGGCTGGTTGGGCTCTGGGGGGCTGCATTTTGGGGGCTCTCCCAAACCCAGTCACCCCCCCATCTCCCTCTCCGTGGGGTGGGAGGTGCAGCCCCCCAAGGATGTTCTGGGGGTCCCTGGGAGGGGCAGCCCCGTCCCCTTCCCTGCCTCAGTTTCCCTTCCCTTCCCTCCCGCCGGGAGCCGGGTTTGCCTGCAGGGAGGGGCTTGGAGCACCCCTGGCAGCTGGAGCTGGGTGGGGGCAGAGGTGCCCCCCAGTTTTGGGGGTCCAGCCTCCACTCCTGCCCCTCCGCTCCCCCCAGGGCAAGTACAGCAGGCGCAAGAGCCGCTTCAAGCGCTCGGACGGCAGCACCTCCTCCGACACCACCTCCAACAGCTTCGTCCGCCAGGTGAGGGGGCACGGGGCATTCCTGGGGGTCCCAGGGCCCTCCTCCCCCCGGGCAGTCGGGTGGGGGTCCCACCGAGCCAGGCCTGGGGGGTACAGGCATTGCAGACCTGGCTGTGCCCTCTGTGCCCTCCAAACTGGGAGCATTTGGGGTGTTGTAGCCCCTCTGGGGGTGCCAGAGAGGTGGCACATCACCCAGCTGGCATTAAATCCGCCCCCCCCAGCCCCGTGGTTTGGCAGGGCCCCCCCCTCCCCAGCCCCGGCCCCCACCCCCTGCCCCGCTCTGGGCTAAATATACCCGGGGCTGAAACCTGAGCGCCCGGAGCCGCAGCCCTGTGCCCGCCCCGCTCGCCCCCGGCGCTGCCACCATGGAGATCCCCGGCAAAGACCACCCCACGGCCCCGGTGAGCCCCCCCGCACCCCCAGGGCCCTCCCGTGCCCACCCTGCCCTCCCTGGGGGTCCCTCTTGGCTCCCTGTGGTTGGAGCGGGTGGTCCCGGGAGCTGCTGGGGGTCCGGGGGGGAGAGGGTCGTGTCTGGACCCCGGTGACCCCCCAGAGCCCCCTCCAGTCCCACCGTGGGGCAGGACGTGGGGCAGCTGGTCTCAGCCCCGAGGGTTTTGGGGAGGGGGTCCCTGGGGGGCTGCTGCCCCTGACTGGGGGTGGGGGCTGTGTGAGGGGGCTGAGTGACATCCCTGGTGTTTGAAAGGATGGGGCAAGTCAGGGATGGGGGTCCCACAGCCCCAGGGGGCTCTGGTGGAACTGGGGGGGGGATAGAGGGGCTGGGGGAGAGCAGCCCACAGGGGTCATGGGGGACTTTGCTGTCCCCCACAGCACCCACCACCCTGGGGCTGGGAGATCCCATGGGTGTCCCCACTGCCCCCCCAGGCTCCAGTCCTGGGGCTGGGGGTGTGAGCAGGGGGTCCCCAATCCCACCCCAGCTCCAGCCTTGTCCTGGGGTGACCCCGAGTCACCCCACAGTGCCCTGTGCCCACTGCCATGGGACCCTCAGGGATGGGGGGCAATGCTGTCCCTGCTGCCCTGCCCTGGGTGGGGGACAGACAGGGGGTCAAGGGGTCTCTGTGGCATTCCCAGCTCTCTGAGAGGCCCTGGGAGCCGCCAGGAGCAGGAAGGTGTCACGTTCCCTGTCAGAGCAGTGGGAACAGCTGCCATGTCCCTCGGCCTTCCATAACCCCACCGGGATGGGGTGGCCCCTGGGCAGGGGGGTGGCTTTGTCCCTATGGTGTGCCCAGAGGGCACGGATGGGGCACGGGGGGGTCCCAGGGCTGTGGGATGGGCTCAGGGTGGGCTCCTTGCCCAGGGGGAGCCCAGAGTGGGCTGAGCCCTGCCCAGGGGAGCCCGGGGTGGGCTGAGCCCTGCCCGGGGGGAACCAGCCCAGGGTGGGCTGAGCCCTGCCCAGGGGAGCCCGGGGTGGGCTGAGCCCTGCCCAGGGGGAGCCCGGGGTGGGCTGAGCCCTGCCCGGGAGGAACCAGCCCAGGGTGGGCTGAGCCCTGCCCAGGGGAGCCCGGGGTGGGCTGAGCCCTGCCCAGGGGAGCCCGGGGTGGGCTGAGCCCTGCCCTGCTCTCCCAGGGCTCGGCAGAGTCCTACACCAGCCGCCCCTCGGACTCGGACGTGTCTCTGGAGGAGGACCGGGAGGCGCTGCGCAAGGAGGCCGAGCGCCAGGCCATGGCACAGCTGGAGAAAGCCAAGGTGGGACACCCAGGATGGAGCTCCCCCTGCCACCCACCCTGCCCCTGCACACCCCCTGCCTGGCAGGGTGGGCTCCCCCATTCCCAGGATCACTGGGTGGCACTGGGAGAGCAGTGGGGTCTCCTGGATGGAATGGGAGGCTTGGATACCCAGTGGCTGAGCAGCCATTGCCTCTCAGCAATTAGCTAATGAGCCCCTCAGTGTTTCTGGGGTGGAGCAGAGGGTTGTGGCCACAGTGTCTCCATCCCAGGCTCCAGAGCCCACCAGAGCCGAGCCAGCCCTGCCGCCCCACCGGTGGCACCGGTGCTGTCCCTGGCACTGTCACCTGCCTGGCCTGGGGGGGGGGGCAGCATGGTGGGATCTCCCCAGTTTGAGGTGGGCAGGGGTTGGTCCTGACCCCAGTCTGAGGTGGGCAGGGGTTGGTCCTGACCCCAGTTTGAGGTGGGCAGGGGTTGGTCCTGACCCCTGTCCCATTGGCAGACGAAGCCGGTGGCGTTTGCTGTGCGGACCAACGTTGGGTACAACCCCTCGGCCACCGATGACGTGCCCGTGCAGGGCATGGCCATCTGCTTCGAGCCCAAGGACTTCCTGCACATCAAGGAGGTGGGCAGCGGGCTGGGGGGGGGTGGCAGCCCCGAGGTGGGGGTTGGCAGCCCTGGGGGGGAGGTTGGCAGCCCTGGGAGGGGGATGGCAGCCCCGGGGTGGGGGGTGGCAGCTCGGGGTGGGGGGGTGGCAGCCCTGGGGGGGGGGGTGGCAGCCCTGGGGAGGGGTTGGCAGCTCGGGATGGGTGTGTGGCAGCCCCGGGGGGGTGTTGGGGGGCAGGTTTAAGGTGTTTCCCCCCCTGCTGGACACAGAAGTACAACAACGACTGGTGGATCGGACGGCTGGTGAAGGAGGGCTGCGAGGTGGGTTTCATCCCCAGCCCCGTCAAGCTGGAGAACATGAGGCTGCTGCAGGAGCAGAAGATGAGGCAGAACCGGCTGAGCTCCAGGTGGGGCTCACCCCGACCCCCACCCAGCTCTCCCTCTGTGTCTCCAGACCCCCCATCCCACCCTCAACCCTGTCCATCTCTCTGTGCTTCTCCCACCCAGCAAATCCGGGGACAACTCCAGCTCCAGTCTGGGTGACGTGGTGACAGGGACCCGCCGGCCCACGCCCCCGGCCAGCGGTGAGTGTCGGGGGTCCCCTCAGCCTGGGGGGTCCCCCCCATCTCCCCATGGATAAGAGTGTTGGGGGTCCCCTCAGCCCGGAGGGGACTGTGCCCCACCTCCCCATGGATAAGAGTGTCGGGGGTCCCCTCAGCCCGGGGGGGACTGTGCCCCACCTCCCCATGGATAAGAGTGTCTGGAGCCCCCTGATCCAGGGGGTCTGTCCCCCCCCTCCCCATGGGTGACCCCCTTGATGCACAGACCACCCTCCAGGGAGGGTGCACCCTGTTTCCCCAGAGACCCCCCTCCCCTGCTCCTCCCCCTCCCACCCTCCCCAGCCCCCATTTCCATTTCCCCTTCTTCCATCGCCATTATTGCTGTTCTTCTCTCCCCGCCACCCCCTGGCCCCGGCCGGCCCCAGGTGCCCTGGACATGCCCAGCTTTGCCTTTGACCCCGATGAGTTAGAGGAGGAGGAGGAGGCCTTGGAGACCCAGCGCTCCCCTAAGAGTAGCGTGAGCAGTGTCACCACCCCCCCAGCCCACAACAAGCGCATCCCCTTCTTTAGGAAGGTAACGGCCCCCCTGGCACTGCCACCTCGCCTGCTGCCCCTGCTGCCTGCCCTAACCCTGCCAGGGGCTGGGGGCACCCCACGGGGCTGGGGGGCACCCCACGGGGCTGCCCCAGCACCCCCAGCGCTGCAGCATGGGCATGACCCCCTGCACCCGGGGGGGCAGTGTGGGGCTGTGTGCCCCCCGTGGGCCATGGCATGGGGCAGTCCGTGGCTGTGTCCCTTCTATGGGCCATGGGATGGGGCAGTCCATAAAAGATCCTATTCCCATGGGCCATGGGATGGGGCAGTCCATAAAAGATCCTATTCCCATGGGCCATGGGATGGGGCAGTCCATGGCTGTGTCCCCTCCATGGGCCATGGGATGGGTCAGCCCGTGGCTGTGTCCCTTCTTGGTCCATGGGACAGGTCAGTCTGTGGCTGTGTCCCCTCCATGGTCCACGGGTTGAATCCATCCATGGCCACATTCCACCATGGTCCATGGGATGGGTCAGTCCATGGGATGAGTCAGTCCATGGCTGTGTCCCTTCTGTGGTCTGTGGAGTGGATCAGTCCTTAAATGATCCTATTCCCATGGTCCATAGGAGGGGTCAGTCCATGGCTGTGTCCCTTGCCATGGTCCATGGGTTGAATCCATCCATGGCCACATTCCACACTGGTCCATGGGATGGGTCACTCCGTGCCTGTGTCCCTGCCATGGTCCACAGGTTGAATCCATCCATGGCCACATTCCACCATGGTCCATGGGATGGGTCAGTTTGTGGCTGTGTCCCCACCATGGTCCATGGGATGGATCAGTTTGTGGCTGTGTCCCCTCCATGGTCCATGGGATGGGTCAGTTTGTGGCTGTGTCCCCTCCATGGTCCATGGGATGGATCAGCCCGTGGCTGTCCCCTCACTCCATGGTCCTTGGAATGGATCCATCTGTGACTGATCCTCCCCCTGTGGAGGGGATGGATGAGCCCGTGGCTGTGACCCCCCCATAGTCCATGGGATGGATCAGCCCCTGCCCCCCCCGGACCCCCAGTGTGTGCATGGTGTGTGCCAGCACGGCCAGTGTCTCATCCCCCCCTGCGACTGGGAATGGATCGTTCCTCCCCCCCCAAAGTGGACACAAACTGGGGGGCTTTGGGTGCAACCACAGCCCGGGGCGGGGGGTCTGCAGGGCCGTCGGGGGGGTCCCAGCTGCCCCCCATGCCCTGCAGAGCCCCCAGTGCAACCCCAGATCTAACCTGGAGTGGGAGATACTTCATGTGTAACACACGCGTGTCCCTGGGGCACCCCTGGGGGGTCACACACGTGTCCTTTGGGCATTCCCACACAGGTGTCCCTTGTGTCACACACGTGTCCTTTGGGCACCCCCAGGTGGTCACACACACATGTCCTCTTGGTCACACACGTGTCCTTTGGGCATTCCCACACAGGTGTCCCTTGTGTCACACACATGTCCTTTGGGCATTCCCACACAGGTGTCCCTTGTGTCACACACGTGTCCTTTGGACATTCCCAGGTGGTCACACACATGTCCTCTTGGTCACACACGTGTTTTTTGGGCACCCCCAGGTGGTCACACACAGGTGTCCCCTGGGTCACACACATGTCCTTTGGGCATTCCCACACACGTGTCCCCTGGCTCACACACATGTCCTTTGGGCATTCCCACACACGTGTCCCCTGGGTCACACACGTGTCCTTTGGGCACCTCTGGGGGCCACACACATGTCCTCTTGGTCACACACATGTCCTTTGGACATTCCCAGGTGGTCACACACAGGTGTCCCCTGGCTCACACACATGTCCTTTGGGCACTCCCTGGCTCACACACGTGTTCCCTGGCTCACACACGTGCCCCCGTGCCCGCCCGGTGCCCCCCCTGCCCGCCCGGTGCCCCCCGTGCCCGCGGGTAACACGCATGCCTTGTTTGTCTCTCTCGCCCCCGGCCCCCGCGGCCCCTCGGGACGTAGCGAAGCAGAAGCAGAAGTCGGTGAGTAGCGTCAGGACCAGGGGAGGGGGTGGGTTGGAGGGTGGGGTGCCCCCTGCTTGCAGCCCCCCCAGCCCCCCGGAGCTGCCCCTGCAGGGGTGAAGCCGAGTGTTCCCCTCCCGTGCCCCCCTGCCCCGCTGACCCCCCCGCTCCGTCCCCAGGCCGAGCACGTGCCCCCGTACGACGTGGTGCCCTCCATGCGCCCCATCATCCTCGTGGGGCCGTCGCTGAAGGGCTACGAGGTGAGCACTGGGGGTGCAGGGGGGGCACGGCCCGGGGGGCACAGGGAGGGAGCGATCCTGGCCCCCTGATGCCCCTCCCTCCCTCCCTCCCAGGTCACGGACATGATGCAGAAAGCGCTGTTTGACTTCCTGAAGCATCGCTTTGATGGCAGGTGAGATGGGGGGGCTGCGTGGCTGGGGGACCCTTATCCCCACAGAGACACCCCTAAACCCACAGAGAGACACCTAAACCCACACAGAGACCCTTAAACCCATAGTGAGACCCCTAAACCCACAGAGAGACACCCCTAAACCCACAGAGAGACCCTTAAACCCATAGTGAGACCCCTAAACCCACAGAGAGACACCCCTAAACCCACAGAGAGACCCTTAAACCCACAGAGAGACTCCTAAACCCACAGAGAGACCCTTAAACCCACAGAGAGACCCTAAACCCACAGAGAGACCCCTAAACCCACAGAGAGACCCTTAAACCCATAGTGAGACCCCTAAACCCACAGAGAGACACCCCTAAACCCACAGAGAGACCCTTAAACCCACAGAGAGACTCCTAAACCCACAGAGAGACCCTTAAACCCACAGAGAGACCCTAAACCCACAGAGAGACCCCTAAACCCACAGAGAGACCCTTAAACCCACAGAGAGACCCCTAAACCCACAGAGAGATCCCTAAACCCATAGAGAGACCCCTAAACCCACAGAGAGACCCTTAAACGCACAGAGAGACCCCTAAACCCACACAGAGAGACCCCTAAACACATGAGGGGACCCCTAACCCTGTAGAGGGACCCCTAAACCCATGAGGAGAGCCCTAATCATGAGGGGAGTTCTAATCTCAGGGGGAGACACCTGAATCCACAAGAGGACCCCTAATCCCATGGGGGAAGCCCTAAACCTGGGGGGGGATCACTAATCCCATAGAGGGGCCCCTAAATCCATGAGAGAACCTTTAATCCCATGAGGGGAGCCCTAATCCCATGGATGGAACTCCCAAAACGATGGGAGAACCCCTGAACTCACAGGGGAATCACAGACACCACAGGGGAACCTCTCACTGTGTGAAGGACCCCTAAACCCATGGGAGGACCCCTAATCCTACATGTGGGACCCCTAAAACCACAGGGGAACCTCTAAACCCACAGGGGGATCCCTAAACACCCTAATCCTGTGAGGGACCCCTAACCTTGTGGGGGTGACTCCTAAAACCACAGAGGGTTCTCTCATCCTATGGAGGACCCCTAATCCCATGGAGGGGGGACCCCTAAAACTGGTTCCCTAAACCAGGGAGGGTCCTGCTCCAGCAGCCTGAAGTGTGAGGTGGCAGGGCAGGGGTGGCAGGGCGGGGGTGGCAGGAGGGGGTGGCAGGAGGGGGTGGCAGGAGGGGGTGGCAGGAAGGGGTGGCAGGAGGGGGTGGCAGGAAGGGGTGGCAGGAAGGGGTGGCAGGAAGGGGTGGCAGGAGGGGATGGCAGGAAGGGGTGGCAGGAGGGGGTGGCAGGAAGGGGTGGCAGGAGGGGATGGCAGGAAGGGGTGGCAGGAGGGGGTGACAGGAGGGTGCCCACTGCCCCCTGAGGGGGTGGGTGTCTCTGGGGGTCCCACCCCCGTTGCTCCCCGCTCTGCCCATGTCTCCAGGATCTCCATCACGAGGGTGACAGCCGACATCTCCCTGGCCAAGCGCTCCGTGCTCAACAACCCCAGCAAACACACCATCATCGAGCGCTCCAGCACCCGCTCCAGCCTGGGTACGGCCCCCCAGCCCCCCGAGGGCAGCGGGACCCCCCAAGCCTCCATCTGTATCAGCCCCCAGCCCACCCACCCACCCCGGGGTGCTCGGGGGGTGGGGGGTGATCAACCCTGGGCCTTGTGCTCCCACCCTGTGACTCAGTCCTGCTCCTCCTCCTCCTCCTCCTCCTCCTCCTCCTCCTCCTCCTCCTCCTCCTCCTCCTTCGCCTCCTCCTCCTCTTTTATCTTCTCTGTTGTGTTTTTCTTTCTATTTCTCCTTTCTTTTGGGGTTCCTCCCCTCCGTGCCGCTTCCTTCCTCCCCTGCTCCTGATACAGATGTCTTGGGTATGTAACATGTCCCCTTGGATCCCCGTCCTCCCCACCTGGCACCTGGACACAGCAGGGCACAGTGGCCTTGGGGACACCCTGGTGGCACTGCCCTGTCTGACCCCCTCCGATGTGTGTGTGGTTCTGGGTGGGCTTTGCCCCTCCTTCACCCTTCTGGGAGCTCAGTGCCCCCCGTGTCCCTGCAGTGCCCCCCCTGTCCCTGCAGTGCCCCCCCGTCCCTGCAGTGCCCCCCGTGCCCCTGCAATGGGTGACACCAGAGTGGCCAAGTCCCCATGCAGAGCCCTCCAGCTGCCCACCCCGTGCCCCCCACCCCACCTCCCAGCCGCTGTGCCCCCGTGCTGCCCCCTGACCCCTGTGTGTGCCCCCCCAGCCGAGGTGCAGAGCGAGACCGAGCGGATCTTCGAGCTGGCCCGGACGCTGCAGTTGGTGGCCCTGGACGCCGACACCATCAACCACCCTGCCCAGCTGGCCAAGACCTCCCTGGCCCCCATCATTGTCTACATCAAGATCACCTCCCCCAAGGTGGGGGTGGGTCCTGGGGTGGGTGGGGGGCCGGGCAGCATCCAGCTGGTCCCTGGGGCCACCCCAAGCTGTGCCCTCCTGCCCCAGGTGCTGCAGCGCCTGGTGAAGTCGCGGGGCAAGTCCCAGGCGAAGCATCTCAACGTGCAGATGGTGGCCTCAGACAAGCTGGCACAGTGCCCACCTGTGAGTGTGCCCCACCCACACCTGTCCCTTCCAACCTGTGCCACCACCCTGTGGCCTTTGGCTGCACCCACCCCAGCCAGAGGCTCTGCTCTGGGACCAGAAGCCCTGCCCTGTCCCGTTGGTCCCACCCCTTCCCATCAACCCCATCCTGTCCCATTGGCTCTACCCTTAGTCCAAGTGCCCCACCATTCAGGTCCAGCCTTGTCCTGCAAGCTCTGTCCTTTCCCATCAGCCCCAATGTGTCCATAGGCTCCACTCTTGGCCCAGAAATTCTGCCCCTTTCCAATTGTCCCACCCTTTCCCAACGGCCCTATCCCTTTCCAATTGCACCACACTTTTCCATTAGCCCCACCCTTTCCCAATTGCCCCACCTTTTCCCATTGGCCGCACCTTTTCCCAATTGCCCCATCCCTTTCCAATGGCCCCACCCTTTCCCATTGGCCCCACCTTTTCCCAATTGCCCCATCCCTTTCCATTAACCCCACCCTGTGCCATTGGCCCCACCTTTTCCCAATTGCCCCATCCCTTTCCCAATTGCCCCACCCTTTCCCATTGGCCCCACCTTTTCCCAATTGCCCCATCCCTTTCCAATGGCCCCACCCTTTCCCATTGGCCCCACCTTTTCCCAACTGCCCCATCCCTTTCCCAATTGCCCCACCCTGTCCCATTGGCCCCACCTTTTCCCAATTGCCCCATCCCTTTCCAATGGCCCCACCTTTTCCCAACTGCCCCATCCCTTTCCCAATTGCCCCACCCTGTCCCATTGCTCCTGCCCTTTCCCATTGGCCCCGTCCCTGCTCCAGATTCCCCCCCATCCCTCCTCTCTGCCCCATGTCCCGCTGCCCCACACTGTCCCACCCCAGGAGATGTTCGACATCGTGCTGGACGAGAACCAGCTGGAGGAGGCCTGTGAGCACCTGGCCGAGTACCTGGAGGCCTATTGGAAGGCCACACACCCCCCCAGCAGCAACCCCCCGAACCCGCTGCTGAACCGCACCATGGCCACGGCGGCGCTGGCCGCCAGCCCCGCGCCCGTCTCCAACCTCCAGGTACAGGTGCTGACGTCCCTGCGCAGGAACCTCACCCTCTGGGGCCGAGAGGCCACCCCCAGCCCCCCCGGGCCCCTCGAGGAGCACGCGCTGTGACACGGCCCAGGGGACACCCCCGGCCCCTGGGGCACCCCTGGGATTGGGGACATCCTTGGAGACACGGCCCTCAGGTGTGGGACTGTCCCTGGGGCACCCCTGGGATTGGGGACATCCTTGGAGACACGGCCCTCAGGTGTGGGACTGTCCCTGGGGTACCCCTGGGATTGGGGACATCCTTGGAGACACGGCCCTCAGGTGTGGGACTGTCCCTGGGGTACCCCTGGGATTGGGGACATCCTTGGAGACACGGCCCTCAGGTGTGGGACTGTCCCTGGGGTACCCCTGGGATTGGGGACATCCTTGGAGACACGGCCCTCAGGTGTGGGACTGTCCCTGGGGTACCCCTGGGATTGGGGACATCCTTGGAGACACGGCCCTCAGGAGCGGGACCAGCCCTGCCATGGGGGACACCCCGAGGAAACGTGGCCCCCCAGGTGTGGGACTGTCCCTGGGGTACCCCCTGGGATTGGGGACATCCTGGGAAACATGTCCCTCCCAGGTGTGGGACTGGCCACCATGGCTTTGTGGTGCTGAGCTGGGGGTCCTGCAGCCCCCCCAGGGCAAGAGGCAAAGGAGGGACACTGTCCTGTGTTGTGTGTTGCTGATGGTCCCAGGGAGCCCCACACTGCTGGTGCTCCATCCCCAAATCCTGCTCCCCCCAAATCCTGCATCCCCTATCCTGCATCCCTCCATCCCCAAATCCTGCTCCCCCCAAATCCTGCCTCCCCAATCCTGCATCCCTGATCCTGCACCTCCCAGATCCTGCACCTCCCAAATCCTACATCCCCCAAATCCTTCACCCCCCATCCTTCACCCCCCATCCTGCCTCCCCCATCCTTCACCCCCCATCCTGCCTCCCCCATCCTTCACCCCCCATCCTGCCTCCCCCATCCTACATCCCCCATCCTGCCTCCCCCATCCTTCACCCCCCATCCTGCCTCCCCCATCCTTCACCCCCCATCCTGCCTCCCCCATCCTTCACCCCCCATCCTGCCTCCCCCATCCTTCACCCCCCATCCTGCCTCCCCCATCCTTCACCCCCCATCCTGCCTCCCCCATCCTGCCTCCCCCATCCTACATCCCCCATCCTGCCTCCCCCATCCTACACCCCCCATCCTACACCCCCCATCCTGCACTGCTCCCCTCTCCCCCATTCCCTTTTCCCTGCCCCGTGACCCCCAGGCTGGGACCTGCCACCGTCGTGTCACGTGTGAGTGACCTGGGCAGGCTGTGCTGGGCAGTGTGTGCCCCCCAATAACCCCCCACTAACCCCGTGTCTGCCCACCCTGCATGGTGTGGTTGCTTCTCCCCGCCAGGGGCCGTACCCGGAGGGGCAGCAGGGCCGGCCCCGGCCTGGCACGGGGGGTCGCGGGCAGGGCAGAGCCCCCCCGGCGCCCGCCCGCCCCGGTGCCCGCAGCCTGGCCCGCCAGGACACCTTCGACTCGGAGCCCGCGGGCAGCCGGGACTCGGCGGGCACGGAGCCCGGGGATTCCTGCTGCATGGACGTCGAGATGGACCCGGTGGAGGAGGAGCCCCCCGGGGACGCGGAGCCCGCCTGGGACGGGGCGGAGGGCCGGGGGCTGCGGGGCCGTGCCAAGGGGCAGGAGCCGCTGGGGCTGGGCGAGGGCGAGGGCTGGGGGCAGGACGTGTACATCCGTTAGGGTGGGGGGCTGCGGGTGCGGGGCTTGGGGTGCGGGAGAGCCCCCCCGGCCGCCTCTGTGCCCCTCCCCGAACCCGGCCAGCAGTGCCATGGGGAGCCCCTGCTCTGCCCTGGGGCTCCCCCTGCCCCTCTCTTCGGTGAGGGGGGGTCTCCTTGCCCCCCAACACAGCCCCCTGGCATCTCGTGCTGCCTCGGGCTCTCCCTGCCTGGCAGGGACAGCAAGTGACCAAAGGGGACCCGGCATGTCCCCGTCCCCTGCCCTGGGCATGGGGTGTGGGGCCAAGCTCCCCCCGGCCCTGCCTGCTGGCTGCCCCCACGGGTGCCCCCCGCTTCTCCATGGTGCTCTTGGCCCCCCGGGCTGGCCGTGGCAGTGGGGGGGGTCCCTGCCAGCTGCCCCCCCCCCCAGTCAGTGCCTGCCCACAGCCCCCTGCCCCCCCCAGGGGCTGCATGTGTGTGTGGTGTGTGCAGGGCTTTGGGGGCTCCCCGCTGCCCCCGGCTGTGCCCCCCGGGTGCTGCTGCCCGGGGAGGGGGGGGGCAGTTTGCATGTGTCTGCCTTGGAGGGGCTCTGCCTGAACTGGGGGGTGGGGGGTAAATCTGAGCCAGTTTTGGGGTCTAACCCGTGCTAACAGCTGCCCAGCCCCGGCCTGCCCTGCGGTGCCCGGAGGGTCCCGCTGCCCTGGGACCTCTGGGGTGCACCAGGCAGCGCCAGGTCCCTGCCCCAAACCCCCCTGTGCCAAACCCCCCGCCATGCCTGTCCAGCCGTGTCCGTCTGTCCATCCGTGAGCCTCTGTCTGTCCCGCCTTGGCCCCCCAACACCCTGGGGCACTGCCTTGTCCTGTGCCCGCCCCGGGGCGTCCCCTGTGCCCCCCAACTCTGCAGGGATGAGCACACCGGGGTGGGGTGGGGACACCCCCGTCCAGCCCTCACCGTGGGGCTGGGCTTGTCTCACGGGGCAGCCCTTTACCCCCTCCCCGGGGCAATCCTGGGGGTCCCCGGGGTCACTGCCTTACCCAGACCACCAGCCCAGGGTGGGGGGCGAGGGGGCACCAGCTCTGCCAAGCCATCCCCACCCGTGTGTGCCTCAGTGTCCCCCTTTTTTCGGGGAGGGGGTCTCGGTGTCACTGCCTGCCAAGTGCTTTGAGCCCCCCCTGCCCCAGTGGGCACAATCCGGGCAGAGGGGCCGCCCCAGCCCCCCCGCGGGCAGAGGGACGTCCCGTATTTATGTCACTCCACAAACTTTTAATTTAAAGACCCGACAAAGTGTATTTTATTTATTTATTCTCGTTGGTGTGTACGTGGGGGGGACTCGCCCCGCTCGCTTCGTTCTTTGTAATAAACATTTCAGTGAGATCTGCCCCGAGGCTGAGCCTGGTGGGGTCGGGGAGGGGGGCACAGGGGGCACGGGGGGCTGCAGCCACCGGGGCTGAGACCAGACACAGCCCAGCTCTGCAGGGACACCCCACATCTCCCCGGGCTGGGCATTGGTGGGTGTCCTGAGACTGGGAAGGAGCTGGGACCTGCCTGGGGAGGGGGCTGAGACTGGCACGGAGCTGGGACCTGCCTGGGGAGGGGGCTGAGACTGGCACGGAGCTGGGACCTGCCTGGGGAGGGGGCTGAGACTGGAATGGAGTTGGGACCTGCCTGAGGAGGGGGCTGAGACTGGCATGGAGCTGGGACTGGCACGGAACTAGGACCTGCCTGGGGAGGGGGCTGAGACTGGCATGGAGCTGGGACCTGCCTGGGGAGGGGGTTCAGACTGGCACGGAGCTGGGACCTGCCTGGGGAGGGGGTTCAGACTGGCACGGAGCTGGGACCTGCCTGGGGAGGGGGCTGAGGCTGGCATGGAGCTGGGATCTGCCTGGGGAGGGGGTTCAGACTGGCACGGAACTGGGACCTGCCCAGCTCCGGAGAAGGGGCACAGACCCGATGTGGGGTCGGGGGGCTCTGGCCACCCCTCTGCCAGGGCGTTGGCAGCCGTCGGGCTCAGCGCAGTGCTGGGCTGGGTTTATCGGCGCTGGGCCGGGTGTGGACTCGCTATTTACAGGTAATAAATAGGGGGCTGGAGCTCAGGGCTGCCGGCACCGCCACTCGCTCTTCTCCAGCTGGTACTGGAACGCCTTCCTGGGGAGAGGACACGGGACATCCATCAGTGTCACCTCAGTCATCAATCACATCGGTGACATCGATGCCACCTCAATCCCTGCCCCATCTCCCCACCCCTCTCCCTGCTTTGGGAGGCCCTGGCAGCCCCTACTCACTCTCTCCTGGGTGGGCCGGGCCGGCAGACCAGGCCGGTCTGGCAGGGGCACACCTGGTTGATGCTGAAGGCGAGACCCCCGGGGGGCACGTGGCAGCTCTGGGCCAGTGCCAGGCGCGGCTGGCACACGTGCTCACCGTGCTGCCGGGCACAGCAGCTGCCTGCCCCACAGTCCTCGTCCCGCTGGCACCGGGCTCCTGGCAGGGCAGAAAATGGGGTTAGGGGAGAGGGACCCCCACCCTGACCCAGGTTTGGGGCCCCCCATCACCCCTTGGTGCCCCATCATGGTGCCCATCCCGTCAGCATCACATCCTCCAGCTCGCAGAGGTGACACTGGGAGGGTTTTCCGTTTGTGTCCCCCCAATCCAGAGCCCCCCACTCACCCTCCTGCCCGGTGGGCACGGGCTGCTGGCACTTCCCGAACATGCAGAGGAGGCCGTGGGCACAGTGGGGGTCGCGGCGGCAGAACTGCCCCTCGGGGCGGGTGGGCAGGCACAGCCCGAAGTGCTCGTCACAGAAGTGGCCCTGGGCACAGGGGGTGGCCGGGCTGCACGGGGTCACCTGAGAGGGGGACACGAAGTGTCAGGGGGGCCAGAACCCATCCCTGACCCCACCCTCAACTCCATCCTGATCCCATCCCTGACCTCAGCCTCGATCCCATCCCTGTCTCCATCCCTGACCCCGCCCTCAACTCCATTCCGATCCCATCCCTGACCCCAACCTCGATCCCATCCCTGACCCCAACCTCGATCCCATCCCTGTCTCCATCCCTGACCCCAACCTCGATCCCATCCCTGTCTCCATCCTTGACCCCAGCCCCGACCCCAGGACAGCCCAGAAATGGGTCAAACCCCCATGTTGTTCCCCCCTTGCCAGGCGGGGTCGGGTGGGGAGATGTGCCAGTGATTTGGGGGGCCAAGGCTGGAGCACCCAGCGGGGCTCTGCCAGGCTGAGGAACCAGGGGGTGTCCCTGGAGCGGCGGCTCCAGGGTGGGTTTTTTTTTAATCGGGAAAAGGAAACCGGGGCAAGAGGCGGGTGTGGTGAAGCTCTAAAAGTGGTGCTCCAGGTGAGGCTCGAACTCACAACCTCGGCATCGCTCGAGTACCGCCCTATAAGTACCGCGCGCTGACCGATTGCGCCACTGGAGCGCCCGGCGCCGCCCGCCCCCGCCGCGCCCCCTGCCGGTGCCACCGCCGCGGTGCCAGCCCGGCGTCACCCTGGTACCGCCCCCGGTGCCACTCCTGGGTCACCCCCGGTACCGCCCCCGGTACCATTCCCGTACCGCCCCGGTGTCACCCTGGTACCGCCCCCGGTGCCACTCCTGGGTCACCCCCGGTACTGCCCCCGGTACCGCCCCCGGTACCATTCCCGTACCGCCCCGGTGTCACCCTGGTACCGCCCCCGGTGCCACTCCTGGGTCACCCCCGGTACTGCCCCCGGTACCATTCCCGTACCGCCCCTGGTGTCACCCTGGTACCGCCCCCGGTGCCACTCCTGGGTCACCCCCGGTACCGCCCCCGGTGCCACTCCTGGGTCACCCCCGGTGCCATCCCTGGTGCCACCCCCGGTACTGCCCCCGGTACCACCCCCGGTACCACCTCGGTGCCATTCCCGGTGTCAGTCCCTGTGCCATCCTCGGTACCGCCCCCAGTGTCACCTCCGATGCCACCCCCGGTGCCACCCCGGCTGTAAAAGGAACCCCCGTGCTCCGCTCCCCCCGCACTGCACACTGGGGGGTCCTCGCTCCAAACCCACCTCTTACCCTGTGCCCACCCGGTCTCCCACCGCTAAGCCCACCCTGCCTGCAAATCCTTCACCCACCCACCCACCCCTGTGCCCACCCTGCTGCACCCAGGCTGCAAACTCAGCTCCCCCCGCTGTGCCCGCTCTGAGCCCACCCTGCCCGTCTCCCACCGCTGCTCCCACCCTGACTGGTGTCTGCCCTGTCCATCTCCCACCCTGCCGTCCCTGCACCCCCCGTGCCCCCCAGTGCCCCCTCACCCGGGGGTCCCGCACCCCTCACCCTGCTGTACCTCGTGCCCCCCAGTGCCCCTTCACCCGGGGGTCCCGCACCCCTCACCCTGCTGTCCCTGCTCCCCAGTGCCCCCCAGTGCCCCCTCACCCGGGGGTCTCGCACCCCTCACCCTGCTGTACCTCGTGCCCCCCAGTGCCCCCTCACCCGGGGGTCCCGCACCCCTCACCCTGCTGTACCTCGTGCCCCCCAGTGCCCCCTCACCCGGGGGTCCCGCACCCCTCACCCTGCTGTCCCTGCTCCCCAGTGCCCCCCAGTGCCCCCTCACCCGGGGGTCCCGCACCCCTCACCTCCTCCATGTCTCTCCCGGGGGTCCCGCCCGGCGCGGCCGCATCCGGCGGGTGCTGGGGCAGGGTGAACATCCATGCCCAGAGGTGCCCGGCGGCGGTGGGCAGGAGCCAGGCGGCGAGGCAGAGGATGGCCGGGGATGTCACCATGGTGCTGGCGGCTGGTGGCGGTGCCAGCTCGGCCGGCCCGAGGGGTTTATGTACCCACGGGCTATCTCGGCCCCCGCCGCTAAAACTGTTTGCCCACCTAATGGGGCGGGAGGAGGCAATCAGGGGTTAAGGGATTTACATAATTGCCAGCCTGCCCCTCGGGGTGGGCATCAGCCCCAGAGCAAACAGCCCCCCCGGAGCAGTCTGGCTCTGGCGCCAGGGATGTCCTGTGTGCCCCCCGAGCTCAGGGGGGTGGTATGGACAGTTTGGGGTGCCCTGTGTGCCCCCAGAGCTCAGGGGAGTGGTATGGACAGATTGGGGTGCCCTGTGTGCCCCCCGAGCTCAGGGGGGTGGTATGGACAGTTTGGGGTGCCCTGTGTGCCCCCAGAGCTCAGGGGGATGGTATGGACAGATTGGGGTGCCCTGTGTGGCCCCCGAGCTCAAGGGGGTGGTATGGACAGATTGGGGTGCCCTGTGTGCCCCCCGAGCACAGGGGGGAGGTGTGGACAGTTTGGGGTGCCCTGTGTGCCCCCCCGAGCACAGGGGGGAGGTGTGGACAGTTTGGGGTGCCCTGTGTGCCCTCAGAGCTCAGGGGGGTGGTATGGACAAACTGGGGTGCCCTGTGTGCCCCCGAGCTCAGGGGGAATGGTATAGACAGTTTGGGGTGCCCTGTGTGCCCCCCGAGCTCCGGGGAGTGGTATGGACAGACTGGGGTGCCCTGTGTGCTCCCCAGAGCTCAAGGGGGTGGTATGGACAGATTGGGGTGCCCTGTGTGCCCCCAGAGCTCAAGGGGTTGGTAAGGACAGTTTGGGGTGCCCTGTGTGCCCCCCGAGCTCAGGGGGGTGGTATGGACAGTTTGGGGTGCCCTGTGTGCCCCCAGAGCTCAAGGGGTTGGTAAGGACAGTTTGGGGTGCCCTGTGTGCCCCCCGAGCTCAGGGGGGTGGTATGGACAGTTTGGGGTGCCCTGTGTGCCCCCAGAGCTCAGGGGGAATGGTATGGACAGTTTGGGGTGCCCTGTGTGCCCCCCGAGCACAGGGGGGAGGTGTGGACAGATTGGGGTGCCCTGTGTGCCCCCCGAGCACAGGGGGGAGGTGTGGACAGATTGGGGTGCCCTGTGTGCCCCCAAACCCTTGTGTACCCCCCAGCTCCCTGGTTTGTCCCCTTTTTCCTGGAGTGGTGAGACGAGGGGAAGACAACAGGATAAAGTGGGGGGCAAATGCTGGGACCCCCAGGACGGGCAGCGGTGGGCACACGGTTGGCATCTGCCCTGTGTTTGTGTGTCCCGTGTGTCCCCCCCCGGCGCATCCCCCCCTCCATCCCCCTCCCGGGGGTGATGGGACTCGCACCTTCCCTAACGCTCCTGCAAATGGGGTGTTTGCCCACCCGGCCCTTATCGCCAGCCCGGCGCTTGGGCACTGCCCCCCCGGCACATCGCCCAGACGGTGTCACCTCCGTGTCCCCAAACGCGCGGGGGGCGCAGCCGGGACCCGCAATACACTTCGGACCCATCCACTGCGGGGCATTCCCGGCTCCCGGTGGGCACGGGGAGGGCTGTGGCATCACTCCCGGGGGTTCGCCCCGAGGCCAGGACGGGACCGGGGGTTGGTGGGGAGTGGGCGCTCTGGGTTGCCCTGGGGTGTCCTGGGGCAAACTGGGGCGCTCTGGGGCAATCTGGGGTGCTCTGGGGTGCTCTGGGGTGCTCTGAGATGCTCTGAGGCACTCTGAGGTGTTCTGGGGTGCTCTGGGATGCTCTGAGATGCCCTGGGCCGCTCTGGGGCGCTCTGGGATGCCCTTGGGTGCTCTGGGGCGCTCTGAGATGCTCTGGGGTGCCCTGGGGCGCTCTGAGGTGCCTTGGGGTGTTCTGGGGTGCCCTGGGGTGCTCTGGGGCGCTCTGGGATGCTCTGGGGTGCCTTGGGGTGTTCTGGGGTGCTCTGGGGCGCTCTGGGATGCCCTGGGGTGCTCTGGGGTGTTCTGAGGTACTCTGGGGCACTCTGGGGTGCCCTGGGGCGCTCTGGGGTGCTCTGAGATGCTCTGAGGCACTCTGAGGTGTTCTGGGGTGCTCTGGGGTGCTCTGGGATGCTCTGAGGCACTCTGAGATGCCCTGGGGCGCTCTGGGGTGCTCTGGGGTGCCCTGGGGTTCTCTGGGGCGCTCTGAGATGCTCTGGGGTGCCCTGGGACGCTCTGAGGTGCCTTGGGGTGTTCTGGGGTGCCCTGGGGTGCCCTGGGATGCCCTGGGGTGCTCTGGGGTGCTCTGAGATGCTCTGGGGTGCCCTGGGGTGCCCTGGGGTGCCCTGGGGTCTCCAGGGACGCGTAGCCCCCCTGCCATTGGCTTTGCTGCGGTTCCCGCTGCCCTCGGGGCTCGGTTTCCCCGACTGGGGGTGACACAGGGACACGGGGGTGACCCCAACCCTTTCTCCCGGTGCCTCAGGACGAGCCAATGCCCGGGACAGGCCACCAGGGTCCGTCCCGCCCTCACCCCGCGTGTTTGCCCAGCGGCTTTGGGAGCAAATATTGACCCCGCTGCCGGGCACAATCAGGGCCGCTGTCCCCATCCGTCCCCCGCTGGCTCCGGATAATCCTCTCCAGCGCCGCGGACACCCCGCCCGGCGGCTCTGCCCCCCCAGACCCCGGGGTGGGCAGTTTGGGGAGGGTTCCCCACATCTTTGGGACTCTGAACACTCCTAAGGACACCAGCGGAGGGCGGTTTCCATCGGGGGTATAGCTCAGTGGTAGAGCATTTGACTGCAGATCAAGAGGTCCCCGGTTCAAATCCGGGTGCCCCCTTCTTTTCTTCCCACTCGGGGGGTCCCCTCTGTTTTTCTGACCCCATTTATTTACCCCCCAAACCCTGTCAGTGAGCGGGGGGCGCTCCCCCAGCCCCGGGTGTCCCCTGGGGGTGTCGCGTTGTCCCTCACAGGGAAGGATTTAACGCTCAGGGATCGCCCCACGGGATCTGCGGCTGCTGCTGCTCCAAAGGGAGAATCCCGGAGGATCGGGAAGGGCGCGAGCGCTCCCGCAGCGGACACGCGGCTGTGGGTGGGGACACTCGTGGGGCGGCGATGGGGGACTGGACCCCCAAGCAGGGGGTACAATGGTCCTGTGGGGTGGGGGACCCCAAACCTCGCCTGTGCTCCCCTCAGCCTACAAAAATGGGGGTGGCAGCGCCCGGAGATGTGGCCCGGCCGAGATGGGGGGATATCCCCGAGCCGCTCGGGCACACGGGGGTCCTGCCCGGCTCCATCCCCATCCCTTCCCATCCCATCCCAACCCTTCCCAATGCCATCCCCACCCCCGGCCCCGCCCCCGGCCCCGCCCGGCTCCTCTCGGGCTCCGCTCGGTGCGCGGCTCGCGGGGGTCCCGGCCCATGGCGGGGCTCTGAGCCCCCCGACCCCCCGCACCATGCGCTGGGGGGGTCTCCTCCTGCTCTGCCTGCTCCGCGGGGCGCTGGGCGCAGGTAGGGGGGCTCGGGGGGCGCGCTCCGGGGGTCCCCGGGGCTGGGGGTGCAGGGGGGTCCCGGGTGGGCAGCGCCGTGCACGGCCCCGCATTGCAGGGGGGTCCCGGGGGTCTGTGCCCCCCTGCTGGGGTGTTCCGGGCGTCTGTGCCCCCCTGGGCTGTGCTTTGGGGGTGTCTCTGTGCCCCCCCGAGCAGGCAGGTGCAGGTCACGCTGTGCCCCACAGGCGGCTGCCCCACCCGCGCCGTGGGACCTGCTCCGGGGGTCCCACTGCCCACCCCATGCCCGTCCCCTGCCCCAGCATCTCCACGGCGAAGATGGGGTGCCCAGACCCCCCGATCTGTGCTGGGCAGCCCTGGGGCAGAGGGGAGCTGTGGGTGCTCCCACCCAGGATCCCCCACCCGTGGCACCCCATGGCACGGCTGGTGCTGTCCCGGCTGTGGGTGCTGCCACCCGGTGAGGTTTTGGGGAGCCTTTGGGGGGGGCTCTCTGCTCCTTGGGGCACCCCACCCCTCCCAGCAGGTACCCCCGGGGATGGCAGTGTGACCCCCCACCCCAGTGCCCTCCGGGCTATGCCCAGCTCAGCCCTGCCCCTCCTGCCTCAGTTTCCCCTCGCGGAGATCTGGGAACAGAATCCAGATCCAGGAGCTCTTTGGGCAGCACTTGGCAATTCTCTGCCCGGGGCTGGAGATGGGAACCCCCTCCCCAGGGTGAGGGGAGCTGCCCGCGGCCCCCCGGGGGCTCTGCTGTCCCCTGCCTGGGGACGGCCGGCCCTGCTGTGTCCCTGCCCGTGGGCGAGCGCGCCGTGCCCGCCGCCCCCGCCGCGCGGAGCCGCCGCCAGTCTCATGATCCTCGGCAGATTCGGTCCCAAATGGCTTTTTCTCCCCTCTCAGTCATGTTTCCTGCCTCCGCTCCCTCCCCAGGGCTGGGGAGATGTGTCAGGAGGGAACGAGGGACGCGTTTCTTTGGGGGATCGTGCTTGGGGTCTTCCCTGGCACCCGGAGCCCTTGCCAGCCCCGAGGAGGGGGCTGGTGGCGTGGGGACATCGAGGGCACGGCCACACTGGTGCAGCCTGTCCCTTGTCAGGGTCACGCTGGTGTGAGCAGGGGCTGCCATTTGTGGGTGTTCTGCCCTTCACCCCCCTCCATCCCAGCTCTCCTGCCCTGGCCGGGGTGACTGTCACCTGTCCCTGCACCTGTGCCCACCCCAGACCACAGAGACCCTTCCCTGGTGCCCATCTTGGCAGTGATGCTGCTTATCGAGGCTGAGACCCCCCAACCCAGTGTCACGTAACCAGGGGCATTGCTGGGGGACAGGGGTGACCCCAGGGGTGCCCTCCCGGCGTGGGACCCCATTAACCCCTCGCTCTGCCCCCCAGGATGCCCCCCCGGGAGCCCAGCGGTGGGCGAAGGGCGACGGAGAGCCCGGGAGGCACCAGAGGGGACACGGCTGAGCCAGGACCTGGGCGGGGGCAGCCTGGCCATCGACACCCTGCCCCCCAACGAGACCCGGATTGTGGTGAGGGGGTCCCCTGCCCCCCATGGCACCTGCCCCCCATGGCACCTGCCCCCCATGGCACCTGCCCCCCAACGAGACCTGGATTGTGGTGAGGGGGTCCTGCCCTGTCCCCCATGGCACCTGCCCCCCAACGAGACCCAGGTTGTGGTGAGGGGTTCCCCTCTGTCCCCCATGGCACCTGCCCCCCATGGCACCTGCCCCCCAGTGAGACCCAGACTGTGGTGAGGGGGTTCTGCCCTGCCCCCCATGGCACCTGCCCCCCACGGCACCCCCACTGTGGTGGGAGGGTCCACCCCTGCGCCACCCAGAGCCACCCAGTGCCCAACCACAAGAGCTATTCCCGGGCTGGGCAGGGAGCTGGATCTGGTCCAATGTGTGGGGCTGGATCTGATCCATCCCAGAGGATAATTTACAGCCTTGTGCCCTGGGATTGCTCCGAGCCCTGCGGCCTCCCCAGCCCTGCCAGGTCCCTGGGCTGGAAATCCCGGGATGCTTTGCTTGTGGATGCCACATGTGCCACCAGGACGATGCCATTGTCCCCTGTGATGACCTGACTGGGGCTGAGTGGGCCGTGCTGGGGTGAGGGGGCTGTGTGGGAGTGGGGGGGGAATCTCTGTCCCTGTGCCACCCCTAACAAGCTCCAACAGCAGCAGTGTCACCTCCTGGGACAGCTCCCTTGGCTCCCCCAGCCTGGCTGTGCCTAATTACCCGCCCTCAATTAGCTCCCGGTTATTTGTGGCAGGGCTGTGTGTCCCTTGGCAGGCAGAGGAGTTTCCTGAGCTCTGGGGATGGGGGATGCGTGGCCATGACCATGACCATGACCATGACCATGACCGTGACCATGACCATGACCGTGACCATGACCGTGTCCATGGGTGGTTTCTGGGTGACTTGTCCCAGTGTTTTTGGTGCCCCTGTGGCACAACATGCAGGGCACAAACAGCTGTGGCTGCTTCCACTCTGCTGCAGCTCATCCACTGGGGATGAAGAAAGGGCAGGAATCAGGAAAGTCCCGATGTGGAAGTGTCTAAAAATACCCCAAACCACCGGTGGCCATTTGGAGATGCCGCAGGGAGGGTGTGATGGTGCTTGTGGTTCCCTGCAGGAAAGGGCAGTGATTTCCTGGGGCTGTGGGGTCTGCCCTGGGAATGGGGCCATGGACAAGGTCACAGGTCCATCTCACCCTGTCCCACCTGCAGAAGGTGGGTCCCACCTTGGCAGGTGCCACTGCAGGGGCTGGAGGGGTTTTGCCTCTCTCTTCCCAAAATATTCCAGGTTTAGGGTACAGAAAGGCAGGTCTGGTCCCAAAGAATGAAGGTCTCATCCCTCCCCCAGCTCTGCCCCACTTCTCCCTGTGTCCCAAACCTCTCCTCTCCCAATTCCTGCTCTAACCAAAGCAAGGTGACAGATTAGAACATCCCAGTGAGTCAGCGATGAGGTCAGGAGTGTGGCAGCCACATCCTCTGTGCTCCAGCCCTGCCTGTTCCCCCCTGGATTATTTGGAACACTTCGGGAAGGCACAGGGGGACACGAGGACACGGCAGGTTTTGTCCTTTGTCACCCAGGAGTGACCTGTCCCTGCATCCCGGGGGTTTTCGTGGTGTGTGCTGGGATGCAGCAGGTGCCAGCTCAGCATTCCCTGTGCCTGTCTCCCCTTCCATAGGGATTGGAGGGCTTTGGGATGCAAAGAGGGGCTGTAACTGCCGTGGGGAAGAACTGGGAAAGGCTGAGGACTGCCAGGACTCTCACTAAACTTTGGTGAAGCAGGAAAAGCACAAGTTCCAGGGGTTTTCTAACAGCACTTCATTCCAGCTGAGGGCTCTTCCTCTGCCTCCAACATCCGGGATCGTGTGCAGGGAGCAGGTCCCGGGGCCAGGGGGGAAAGTTCTGGGGGTCAGAGGGGGTTTGGGGGGTCAGAGGGGGTTTTGGGGGAGTCAGAGGAGGTTTTGGGGGTCTGAGTGGGGCTGGAGGTCAGAGGGGGCCGAGCAACAGCCGTGCAGCAGATGGGGACAAGCAGGGGATGTGGCATCGTGCCAGGTGCTGGCACGGAGCGCTGGAGCAACTGCTTTCCCAAGGAAAATTAAGACGCTTCCCGTCCCCCCCGGCGCGGTATGACCGCCCTGCCCTGACAGGCGACGGCTCCCGGCTGGGTGTCCCACCAGAGGCCACGGCGGGGCTGGCAGTGCCCTGTGTCCCCAGCAGGGGTTTGTCCCTCGGCAGCCTGAGGTGGCTCTGGGCCATGCTCTGGTTGTCCTGGGAGAGGGGACTTGGAGGGTCTGGGGGGACACCCGAGGTGGGGTCCCTCTCATTGCTCTGGGTGAGAACAAGGGGGTTCTGCTCCCTCAGGCAGAGCAAGGCTCCATTTCACACCCCAGGGGGGTTACCCTGGGGCACATGCCATGTTCCTCTGCCCCTGCTGTGCCCCCATCCTCATCTTCATCCTCATCCCCATCCCCATCCCCATCCCCATCCCCATCCCCATCCCCATCCCCATCCCCATCCCCATCCCCATCCCCCTCCCCATCCCCATCCCCATCTCCATCCCCATCCTCATCCTCATCCTCATCCCCATCCCCATCCCCATCCCCATCCCCATCCCCATCCCCATCCCCATCCCCATCCCCATCCCCCTCCCCATCCCCATCCCCATCTCCATCCCCATCCTCATCCTCATCCTCATCCCCATCCCCATCCCCATCCCCATCCCCACCCCCATCCCCATCCCCATCCCCATCCCCATCCCCATCCTCATCCTCATCCTCCCTCTCTGCTGGCAGTGGTGGCTCAGCCCTTTCCCCGAGCTGCCCATTCCCAGGTTAATCATTTCCTCGGAGCTTTCCCGGCCCCTCCTGTTGCTTCTCTCCCAGTGGTCCCTCAGCTGCAGCTCCAGCCCCAGCCCTGGAGTGGGATCTTTCCTTCCCGGGAATGCTGCCTGGGCTGTGCCGAGCTCTCCGTGACTCACGGCGCGCTCCGGCCAAGCCTGGGGTCCCGTGGGATCCCTGCCCCTTCTCCAGCTGCTCTGCCGGGGTTTTCCATGGATTCCTTGCTGCTCTGTGCCCACCCACCCCCAGTGCCCGGGGTTGGTGACACGTGTCTCCTGCAGGAGGACAATCACAGCTATTACGTGTCGCGGGTCTACGGGCCGGGGGATGCCCATGCCAGGGGGCTCTGGGTGGACATGGCAGCTGCCAACAGGAGCCACGTGAAGGTCCATGGGATCCTCTCCAACACCCACCGCCAGGCCTCGGTGAGCAGTGCCATCCCCACGGCCCCCGTGCCAGCAGGGATGTCCAGCAGGTGTGCCAGGCAGAGAGGGACATGGGGGCACTGAACGTGGGCCAGGTGGGCCCAGCTGGCCAAAACGGCCCATGGCACCCTGGCCTGGATCAGGGACAGTGTGGCAGCAGGAGCAGGGCAGGGATTCTGCCCCTGGGCTGGGCACTGGTGAGGCCACACCTGGAGTGCTGTGCCCAGTTCTGGCCCCTCAGTTTAGGAGGGACATTGAGGGGCTGGAGCGTGTCCAGAGAAGGGTCTGGAGCACAAATCCTGTGAGGAGCAGCTGAGGGAGCTGGGGTTGTCCCAGGGGCTGAGCGTGGTTCTCACCTCATCTCCCTCCTGCAGAGGATCATCCTCTCCTTTGACTTCCCCTTCTACGGCCACCTCCTGCGGCAGGTCACGATCGCGACGGGTGGTGAGTCGCGATGGGCTGGGCTGGGCTGGGCGGGCTGGGATTCCTGCAGAGGGGTCTGGACGCGGCTCTGGTGCTGTCTCTGACCTCCCCCCACAGCCCCAGGGCGCTCTGAGAAGGGGGTACAGCCCCTGTAACCTTCTCCCTGCACCCCAAATCTCCCCCTGTCCTCCTCCTGCTGCCTCAGGTCCTGCAGCAGTTTGGGGGATGAAGGGAGGTCAGACAGGCTTGGAGGAAACCCAGGAGGGGATGCTGGGGGTGAAAACGGGGATGGGTGGGGTGGTGGGAGGTGGGAAGGAGGGAGGGAGGGTCCTGGGGTGGTGAAGGGGGGGTTGGTGCTGCCTCACCCTCTGCTTGCCCAGGGTTTATCTTCGTGGGGGATGTCATCCACCGCATGCTCACGGCCACCCAGTACATCGCGCCCCTCATGGCCAACTTCAACCCCAGCTACTCCCGCAACTCCACCGTCCAGTACCTGGACAACGGTGAGTCCTGCCCTGGACACCCCCCACTCCATTCCCTGCTCCTTCCTCATCCATCGGGGCAAAGCTCAGCTCTCTGGGGCCAGCTGGGGGTGTGGGGAGGGGGCTGGGGCAGGAGGGGCTGTGGGGAGGGGGCAGGAGGGGCTGTGGGGAGGGGCAGGAGGGCAGGAGGGGCTGTGGGGAGGGGGCTGGGGCAGGAGGGGCTGTGGGGAGGGGCAGGAGGGGCTGTGGGGAGGGGGCTGGGGCAGGAGGGGCTGTGGGGAGGGGCAGGAGGGCAGAAGGGCCTGTGGGGAGGGGGCAGGAGAGGCTGTGGGGAGGGGGCAGCAGGGGCTGTGCAGCCCCCGGGGGGGTTGAGGTGGTTGGCAGGGGGTCTGCTCTGAGCACAGTGCTGGAGGTTGGGGGGTGAGATGTCCTGGAGGTTCCTGGACAGAGGAGGATGGGTCAGGCTGGTGAGATGAGGAGCAATGAGAGAGGAGAGGACTGAGCTGCTCTGGTCACCCCCAGGGACAGTGTTCGTGGTGCAGTGGGACAAGGTGTATCTCCAGGGGAAGGAGGAGCTGGGCAGCTTCACCTTCCAGGCTGCCCTGCACAGCACGGGCAGGATCGTCTTTGGGTACAAGGAGGTGAGAGACCCTCCCTGTCCTGGCACCTCCAGGAGACCCCTGGAAGCATCAGGTGCCTCCTCCTGCAGGGGAGGGCAGGGCAGGAGGGGCCCCACGGGAGTGCCTGTGGGGCTGGGAGGGGGTTTGGTGCCCACACTGTGAGGCTGGGAGGTGGTTTGGTGCCCACACTGTGGGGCTGGGAGGTGGTTTGGTGCCCACACTGTGGGGCTGGGAGGTGGTTTGGTGCCCACACTGTGGGGCTGGGAGGTGGTTTGGTGCCCACACTGTGGGGCTGGGAGGTGGTTTGGTGCCCACACTGTGGGGCTGGGAGTGGTTTGGTGCCCACACTGTGGGGCTGGGCATTGCTGGGGGCTCTGCAGCAGCACCAGGGGCAGGGGCAGGGCCGGGATCTGTCATGTCCCCTCTCCCTGCACAGATCCCAGTGCCAGTCCTGCAGATCAGTGCCAGCCAGCACCCCGTGAAGGCCGGGCTCTCTGACGCCTTCATGATCCTCAACCCTTCTCCCGATGTGCCTGGTGAGTCCCTGCCCCAGGAGCTGCTGGGCTGGGGGGAGCTGATCCCAAGGGACCCCTGGGGGCTGCTGGGCTGGGGGGAGCTAATCCCAAGGGACCCCTGGGAGCATCCTTGGCATTGCAGCTGGCAGAGGGGAGAGAGGGTCACACATCCTCATCTCTGGACATTCCAGGCCATGAGGATGCACTGCCTGGATCCACAGGGAGCAGGGCAGCTGAGGGGCTGGGAGGGGCTCTGCTGTCCCCCTGGGGATCCCTCTGGAGGTGCATCCTTTTGGGGAATCCCTCTCAGGGAACATCCCTCTCAGAGTCATCCCCCCATGGCCAAGCCCATCTCTGAACCTCCTGCTCTGGGTGGGCCTTGGTGCTTCTTGCCCAGTGTGGTCAGGATTTCCATGAGCAGCCAAGCTCTCTCTTCTCTGATTCCCAGTTAATGAGAAGGAGGGGAAGAATTCCATTCTTCTTGGATTCCCAACGGGGCTGCAGAGGGCCAAGAGGGTTGGGGGGTGCAGGGTGCCCCATTCCCATCGGGATGGGGGGGTTTGGAGAGTCTGGGGGGTGCAGGGTGCCCCATTCCCATGGGGATGGGGGGGTTTGGAGGGTCTGGGGGGTGCAGGGTGCCCCATTCCCATGGGGATTGGGGGTTTGGAGGGTCTGGGGTGTGCAGGGTGCCCCATTCCCATGGGGATGGGAGGGTTGGAGGGTCTGGGGGGTGCAGGGTGCCCCATTCCCATGGGGATGGGAGGGTTGGAGGGTCTGGGGAGTGCAGGGTGTCCCATTCCCATGGGGATGGGGGGGTTGGAGGGTCTGGGGGGTGCAGGGTGTCCCATTCCCATGGGGATGGGGGGTTTGGAGGGTCTGGGGGGTGCAGGGTGCCCCATTCCCATGGGGATGGGGGGGTTGGAGGGTCTGCAGCCCCCCCTGCTGCTCTGGGTGTCCTTCCATGTGTGTCAGGGCTGGGATCTGCAGCTGTGTCAGCAGGACATGGCCATGTCCCACATCCATGTCCACACACTTATTCCATGTGTGCCATGAGCTGCGGGCCTGGGCTGAGCTCCCCAAAAAGGCCCTTCCAGCCTCTCCAGTCATGAGCAGCCCAACCCTGTCCCTCCCTCCCAGCTCTCCATGTTATTTCTGGAGCCATCTGGCCCCGGTTTATGAGCCATTTACAGCAGTTTGTGCAGGAACCTGGGCCAGGCTGGGAGGTTCCTCTGCTCCCACCCTGCAGCTGCTCCTCTGGACTGGGCCCTCCATCCCAGGGACTTCCAGGGCCCTGCCCTGGGCTGTGAGGGGGAAGAAATGCAAGAAGTGGGCATGAAAAGCCTGATGAGGTGGAGAGACAGGGGTTGGAGGGAGCAGAGGAGTGGTGGGAGGGGAGGACGCTCGTCCCGTGGGCTCCAAGTGTGGGGCACGTGGCCGTGTTGGGAGGAGAGGGTGGACTGACCACGTATGATGCCAGGGGAGCACCTGGGCTGGTGCCACCAGCTGGGAGCAGGTGGATCCAGGACAGACCCCACTGCCCCCAGCATGAAGGGGAGGTGGGAAGGGGAGGCTTGGGGGGCAGGAGGGTGTGGGAGACCCCAGAGGCTCCAGCCTGTGAGTCACTGCTGACCAGTGTGTTTGTTTGGAGGATGCAGGACTGGCCCATGTCTGTCAGTCCATCCCCAGAGCCTCAGGTCAGGGCGAGGGGACGGAGAGCTCAGAGCTCCTCCTGGCAGCAAAGGGGGACGGGCACCTGTGCCCTGGCACCCCTCCCGCCCCCCAGCACCTGCCCATCCCTGCAGCTGCAGAGCTGGGGCCCCCTTTGCCTTTCACCAGCAGCCCCCCAGCCCTGCCCACCCCTGTGTGGGGTGAATCCCCTGCCAGGGTGGGTTTGTGCCCGGCCTGAGCCCAGGGCTGGCATTGCAGAGTCGCGGCGCCGCACCATCTACGAGTACCACCGTGTGGAGCTGGACACCAGCAGGATCAGCAGCCTGGCAGCCGTGGAGTTCACCCCCCTGCCCAGTGAGTGCTGCCCACCCTCCTGCCTGGGATGGCACCCAGAGACCCCCAGCTGGCAGCCCAGAGGGGGAGCCGAGGCCGGGGAGGCGGGTGCTGGGAGGGGGTGCCACCCACGACCCCTGGGGTGGGTAGGGAGGGTGTGCTGCCAGCAGGGCACGGTTTGCCCTGCCCTGGGGTGGATCAAGCCCCTCAGAGCCAACCTCAGCCAGCAGAAATCCCAGTCTGTGTGCCAGCCTGGCTGCTCCAAAGCTGAGCCAGGAGCCTGGGAAGCAGCAGAGCTCAGAGCTGACAAAGGAGGGTCTGCACAAACCCACCCTCAGGGGTCCCCAAGGAGGGCAGGGGTGCCAGCCAGGATGCCCTGGGAGCCACAGTCCCAAGCTGTGCTCTGAGCTGCCCCACCAGGGTCAGTGCCCTCCCTGCTCCCCACCCTCAATTCCTCATTCCCTGCACTGACAGCAACTCCCACCCCAAATTCCTGCTCTTTGCCCCACGAGCTGCAGCTGATGGTGCCGGTCCCAGGTTCACCCCAGGGCTGCACACCAGACCTTCTCAATGCCCCCACACTGAGCTGGGAGCTCTGGGAGCTGCTGTTACACAGCCCCGTTTTAGGGGTTGGATCCAAGGCCATGGACACGAGGGAGAGGAATCAGGGGCTGGTAAATCTGGGGGAGGGCAAACCTGCCGTGGGGACCCGGAGGGGCTGCCCCAACACTGTCCCCGCCGTGTTGGGGACAGTTGGAACAGCAGGCAGGTTATTGCAGGCAGAACATAAATAACCATTCTGCTATCACTCTATTTTTTCCTCCTGGAGATCTGCTGGGTTGTTTTTCCCTGTTTTTCCCTGGCAGCTCAGCGAGCTGAGAGCAATATCTGCCTGGGAGCCCCAGAGCTGCAGCAAAGCAGGCTCTGCTTTTGCTCCTGGGGGTTCATCCCTGGGATGTCCCAGCATTGGAGCTGCTCCTGCCCCTGCTGTGGAGGGGCTGGTTAAAACCACTGCTTTCCTCCACTCTTTTTGCAGCCAAACCCCTTCTGACCACCCTTTCTAGACAGAGAACACCAAATGTTGGTGCTCCCTGAGCAGCAAACCCACTTTGTGTGGACACAGCCCCAAAGGGCTCAGCTCTTTGTGTTGGTCCTTCCTCCCCAGGAACCCCCTCTGTGCAATGAGAAAGGCCCAAAAGCCTCCCAGGTATTTGAATTCCCAGTTAAACAGAATGGGAGGAGGTTCCTGGAGGGACTGGGAGTCCACCCTGCAGGTGCAGCATGGAGAGGTTGGGTTGGAAGCTCAGGGGTTGAGTCTGTGGTCCTGCCCGTGCCCCCAGCTCTCAGCAGCTGCTCCCCGGTGCCCACACAGATGTTGGCATCTGCCTGGAACATCTCTCCTCTCTTTTCCAGCTTGTCTCCAGCACCAGAGCTGTGAAATGTGTGTGACCTCAGAGCTGACCTTCAACTGCAGTTGGTGTCACGTCCTGCAGAGGTACCTGTGAGGAGTTCCCAGAGCTGGGGCAGGGGGACAGGGCTGGGGCTGGGGCTGTGGGGCTGGAGGGTTTTTATTCTTTTCCCTCTTTTGGCTGTGCTTTGGGTTTGTGAGATGCTCCTGGGCTCCCAGTCAGGCTCAGCAGTGACCTGGTCTCTGGTTACAAGCCCTTGAAAAGAGACATTTCCTGGGGTTTTTGGTCCTGGAACAAGCTGAGACCTGGAGAAGGACTCACATTTTTGTCACTGAGCTTGAACAAGGGGGAAACTTGTCCTGACTTGGGCTGGGCTCAGGCAGAGGGGCAGGGAAGGGGGGCTGGGACAGGCTCCAGGCAGGTCCTGGAGTTGGGAATGCTCCTCACCCCCCAGCTGGGAGGGACATGCCCATTGTCCCACTGTTGGGGGGCACAAGGGGGGAGGCACCTGCTGCTTTTTGGGGCTGACTGAGGACCTGGGCCTGCCCCTGCTCTGCTGCAGCTCCAGCAGCACCACCCGGAGCTCAGGAGCTTAATGAGACTGTGCTGAAGGATTTATTTGGAGCTGGTGGCAGGGGAGGGGACCCAGAAACACAGATCCTCCCTGGGAATGTCTGTGCCATGGAAATCCTGCTCTCCCAGCAGGCCACAGGCTCCTGCCCCCCCAGCCCCTCCCTCCTGCAAGGTGGGAGTAGGACATGGGGAAAGGTCCTGAGCCTTCAGCAAAGCCACCCCATGAACCACCATCGAGCTCTTCCTCTCCTGGGCTGAGACACAGCCAGGGGAATGTCATTTTTCAGTGACAGTTGCTCAGTGGTGGCTTCAGGGCAGAGAATGGGATGTTCTCACACCTGCTGAAACCAGATGTGGCTTCAGCAGCAGCAGAACTGAGCCTGGGGTGCAGTGGCTTCCTCTGGATCTGGTGTGGGCTGAACCCCAAGGGTTCCAGCACTTGGTAATTCCGATTATTCCAAATTAATGGTGTTCCTAAAGCTGATTTTATCATATCATACAATGGTTTGGGTTGGAAGGAACCTTAAAGTTCATCTCATTCCACCTCCCACTATCCCAGGTTGCTCCAACCTTTCCTTGGACACTCCCAGGGCTGGGGCAGCTTCTCTGGGCACCTGTGCCAGGGCCTGCCCACCCTCCCAGGGAAGGATTCCTTCCCAACAACCCACCCAGCCCTGCCCTGTGGCAGTGGAAGGGTTTAACCCCCCCTTTCCCCCCTCCCAAGTCCCCAGTTGTTGCTCCTGGGTGTGTTGGGGACGGCCCCGCGTCCTGTCGCTGTCACTGGAGAGTTCAGGTTACAAACGGGAATTACACCAGGGAAAACCACCACGGGCTGGGCAAGTTGGAGCAAACAGCCCCCTGTCTTTGCTGGCTTCCCACCAGCTTGGCCTGGCAAAGCCCACGGGATCTGCCCCAAGGAGCTGCTGGGGTGGCTGCCAGGGCTGGAGCTCCTCCCGACTCCAGCCCATCCCAGACTCCACTCAGCTCCCTCCTGGACAGTGGACTCTCTATTTCTGCCTCTCCTGAGCCCATAACTGTGACAGGAGCTGGGCTTTGAGCAAAGATCTCAGCTGGCCCTGCAGTTTTTTGTGTTCTCCTCCATTACTGGTTGGTGCTGGTGGGAGCTGAACCCCTGGTTCAGATTTTATTCCCCCTGAGACTTTCCAAAGGTCAGAGAGCTCTTCCATTCCCTGTTCCTGCAGGGATTTCTCTCACTGGTGTTTGCCTGATGTCATTTATAATTTCTTTAGTGTGTTTTTCCTGTGCAGATGTTGCTGGAAAAACCCCAGCAAACCTCATGGAGCTCATGGCCTTGCCCTGGCACAGAGTCCAGGGAATGGAAACTCAAACTCAGGCTTTGTATTTTTCCTAGTTTTTCCTTCTCCCTTTCCTTTGGAGAAGTGGTGCTGACCCTTCTCCTGCTCTCTGAAGGGGAATATTTGGGTTCTTCCAGCTGGATATCATCTTGGATATCTCCTTCCAGCCCTGAGTCTCCATACCCAGCACCCAGCAGGGCACAGTGTGGGGCTCTTGGGCAGCTCAGCAATCCCAGGCAGTGCCTCCAGCAGGCACAGGGTAATGCTGTTCCCTTGGCCCAGGTTCCTGCTGCTCTTCCCCTGCCCCAGGTAATGCTCTTTCCCCCCAGGTGCTCCAGTGGCTTCGACCGGCACCGCCAGGACTGGCTGGCCCATGGCTGTGCCCAGGTGAGCCCTGACCCCGGCCAGGTGAGCCCCAATCCCGGCCAGGTGAGCCCCGACCCTGGCCAGGTGAGCCCTGACCCCGTCCAGGTGAGCCCCGACCCCAGCCAGGTGAGCCCCAGCCCTGGTCAGGTGAGCCCCAACCCCAGCCAGGTGAGCCCCGACCCTGCCCAGGTGAGCCCCGACCCCGGCCAGGTGAGCCCCGACCCCAGCCAGGTGAGCCCCGACCCCAGCCAGATGAGCCCCGATCCTGACCAGGTGAGCCCCAACCCTGGTCAGGTGAGCCCCAACCCCGGCCAGGTGAGCCCCAATCCCGGCCAGGTGAGCCCCAATCCTGGCCAGGTGAGCCCCAACCCCGGTCAGGTGAGCCCCAACCCCGGCCAGGTGAGCCCCGACCCCCTGCCTGGCCCTGAGATGGGGCTGAGCTGATGGAGAAACGAGGCCACAGCCCAGGCAGGGAGTGCAGGCTCAGCTCAGCTTGGCCCGTGGGGTTCTGCTCCAGGCTGAGTATTGGCCCTTAGATATCCCTTTATTCCCTTTGGATACACCTTTAGATATCCCTTTATTCCCTTTGGATTTACCTGGAGATACTCATTTACTCCACTTAAACATCCCTTTATTCCCTTTAGAAACCCCTTTAGATATCCCTTTATTTCCTTTGGATTTACCTGTAAATATTAATTTATTCCACTTAAATATCCATTTATTCCCTTTGGATACACCTTTAGCTATCCCTTTATTCCCTTCAGATATCCCCTTTAGATGTTCCTTTATCCCCTTCAGATGTTCTTTTATTCCCCTCAGATATCTCTTCCTATGCCTTTATTCCCTTTTGGGATCCCTCAGCTCTCCCTTTGCCCACCCCTCTCCCATCACAGCAGGAGCCCTTGGGGGATGCCTGGATTGGGATAGTCAAAGGATGCCCCATCCAGCCCAGGGTTCTCCTTGCTGCTTTTGCCTTTCCTGGGTGCTGGATGTTCCATGAAGGTGCTGAGACCTCCAGACAGTGCAGTTTGAGCCCTCAGGGATCTGGGATGTTTTTCCTCCTCCTCCTCCTCCTCCTCCTCCTCCTCCCAGAGCATGACTCTTACTCACTCCCAGGCAGGAAGGAACGAGCCCTGGGTTTGTCCTTGTGAGCACAATTATCTCCTCCTTGGATGAACTCGTTCCTTTGTCTCCCAAAGAGCAGCTCCAAAGAAACATCTGGTTCTGCTTTGGGCTTTTTTTTTTCCTTTTTGGTTGTTGTTATTGGGTTTATTTATTTCTTTTCCAACTGAAAACTCAGCTTTGTTCCCTGTTAACCAGAGGGTGAGTGAGGGAACTGGAGGTCACTGTCCCCTTGGGATGTCACTGTCCCCAGGGGATGTCACCAGACCTGTGTGATGTCACCAGACCTCTGTGATGTCACCAAACCTATGTGATGTCACCAGATCTGTGTGATGTCACCAGACCTCTGTGATGTCACCAGATCTGTGTGATGTCACCAGACCTGTGTGGTGTCACCAGACCTGTGTGATGTCACCAGACCTGTGTGATGTCACCAGATCTGTGTGATGTCACCAGACCTCTGTGATGTCACCAAACCTCTGTGATGTCACCAGACCTGTGTGATGTCACCAGACCTGTGGGAGGTCACCAGACCTGTGGGAGGTCACCCAGTGACACACGAAGGTCAGGCTGCAGGACCTTGCCAGGTCATTGTCCTTTGTCCTCCTTCCTGAACTTTTCCTCCTCCTCCCCAAGCTCTGGGTCACTTCTCCTGCCACCCCTGGATGTGTCCCCTGTGTCCCCTGCAGTGTTTGAACTCAGAGCAGCCCCAGGCCTTGGAAGCACAGCCCTCCCTGCCTGGCATTCCTGCTGCAGGAAAACTGGGAACAACAGCCCTTCTCCATTTCCCTTCCAGTCCGATGAACAGACCTGTGAGGATTTAGCAGAGGGCAGTCGCTACTCAGCCCCTCCTGTCGGCTCCTTGGCACCTCTTGCCACCTCCACGTCCTCCCTCTTCCTGGACAGCCTCACCACCGAAGGTAGGGGGGACATCCCACACCTGGTGCTTGTCCTGGGAAGCTCCTTCTCTCCATAAAGCCAATCCACAGCCAAACCCAAGAACAGGATGGGGGTTGAAGCAGAATCCTGGAATGGTTTGGGTTGGAAGGACCTCAAAGCCACCCAGTGCCACCCCCTGCCATGGGCAGGGACACCTCCCACTGTCCCAGGGTGCTCCAAACCCCGTCCAGCCTGGCCTTGGACAAGGGGGGGTACAGGAGGTGGTGGAGAAGGGAAGGAAGGGCAGCCAGGAGGTGGGACCTGGGGGGAGGTGGCACAGGGAGGGCTGAGACCCTCCAATGGGAAGAATTTACAGCTTTTCCAGCTTTTTTACCCGTTTGTGAAGGTCAACAACAACTAATCCCTGGTGGGCAGAATCCAGAGCATCCCAAAGGGGTTAATCCTTCAGAGTGGGGCTCAGGCTTTCCCTGGGCTGGGGCTTAGCACTGTCAGCCTGGAATTCACCCAGCCCAGGCTGCTGCTCGCCCTCTCCTTGGGAATGGGGCTGCTCAGCCTCGGGAAGCTGCTCAGAACCTGCGGCTTTCCCTGGAGAGCTCCGAGTGCTGATCCCATTAACGCGGGGCGGATCCTCCGGGCAGGTATCGCTTCCATTCCCTGCCTGCCAGTCCCTAATGACAGCTGCTAATTAGCGCTGCAAAGGCCCTTCAGTGATTGTCCTTCAGAGCGGGCGGGCCGGAGCGGCGGGGCTGGCTCTGGAAGGAGCAGTTGAAGGAGGGGAGGGTGGAACAGCCACCACGGGGAGTCTTTCCCAACTCCTGCTGGTTCTTGGAAAAAAAGAGCAAGAGGCTTTTTCTGCTGAGCATGGAGTTGAGTGGAGATCCGGGAAGGGAACAAACTGCTCCAGGAGGAGACCAAAGGGATCTTTGACCTCCCCAGCCAGCCCAGTTCCCTGGATCCTTATCCTTTCCAGCCATCCCAATTCCCTGGATCTGTGTCCTTCCCAGCCAGCCCAGTTCCCTGGATCTGTGTCCTCCCCAGCCAGCCCAATTCCCTGGATCTGTGTCCTGCCCAGCCAGCCCAGTTCCCTGGATCTGTGTCCTCCCCAGCCATCCCAGTTCCCTGGAACTGTGTCCTCCTCAGCCATCCCAGTTCCCTGGATCTGTGTCCTGCCCAGCCAGCCCAGTTCCCTGGATCTGCTCCTGGAGATGCAGCTGGATGTGCCTGACTCACCAGCCGTGTGTCAGTGCTGTGTCCAGCACAGCTGGAAGCCAAACAGTGGGAATTCTGGACTGGAATTCTGGACCAGGATTTCACCCTCGTGATGGGGGGGATGTGGAGACATCAGGAGACAAAGCCTTGTCCAATCTCTCCTGGTTTTTCCAGAAGGAGATGAGGAATGAAAGTGGGTTTGGGCCCCCCCAAAAGCCCCCCCAGTGCAACATCCCTTTGATTTCTTTGGGATGGATTCGCTGCAGGTGCTGTGGCTGTGCCACCCCCTGGGCTGGGCCCTCACCCAGCACCCTCGTGCTGTGCCACCCTGGGCTCTGGGTGTGTGGAGTGCCCCCTTTTCCCAGGTGTTTGTGCTCCAGGTGCCACCCGGTGCAGGAGCATGACCTGCACCCCACCTGCTTTCTCTGCTGTTCTCTGGGCTCCTCCCTCTCCCACCTTTAGAGTTGTCCAGAGATCCCACCCCGGGGGGTGGAGGCAGGGGGGAAACCTGCAGGGTGGCAGAGACAGCCCCGAATTTGATTTTCTGCCTTGTTTTCTCCTTTCAGATGACACGAAGCTCAACCAGTTTGCAGGAGCAGAAGGTAAGCCCTTCCCCTCCTCTCTGCCCCCTCCATGGGCTCACAGGTTTCCCTGGATTCCTTGGGAGCTGGGGGTGGTCAGCAGGGGGGACAGGTGAACCCCAGAGGCGGGGGGGGCGTGTCATCAAGATAAAATTCCTGTTGTTCTCACCCTGATTAATGCAATTCCAGATAGTGGAAAGTGAGAGTCTGGAATGATCTGGTTTACCCTGGTGCTGTTTGTCCACTTTTCCCACTCAGCCCTTCTGTGTAAACCCAGATAAGGAGTTTCCTCCTTCCCTGTAATTCCCTTCATTTGCAATATTTTCACAGACACAAAGTTCTTTTTCCTTGGAATTTCCCCAGCTGGGCCAAAGAGCAGCATAAAATCCCAATAAAAAGTGTTCTGAGTGCTTGGTGAGCCCCAGGCTGGCCCTCTGAGCTGCTGCTCTAATGCCCTTCCTAATTCCAGAGGATGGGAAGGATCCAAGCCCTCCTCCCTGGTGCCAGCCCCTGTGCAAGGAGCTTTCCCTCTTCCCTGGGAGCTGCTCAGGGCAGTTCCAGTGGCTGAACTGGGCACAGGGTTGGGCTGCAGAGCCCTGGAAATCCACCTTATTCCCAGTCTGCCCCCCAAATGCCCAGTGCTGCCCCTGCCCACAGAGGCCAAGACCCCAGTGTGGCTGTGCCAGGGCTCAGCACAGCTCCAGGGCCAGCTGCATCCTGTTTTCCAGGCCTGGGAAGCAGCATTCCCTCTGGCACAGCCCCAATCCCCACGGGCACCATCGTGGGCATCGTCCTGGCCGTGCTGCTCCTGGCTGGCATCATCCTGGCTGGCATCTACATCAGCAGCCACCCCACCTCCAACGCTGCCCTCTTCTTCCTCGAGGTGAGTGCCCTGCCCAGCCCTGCCAGCTTTGCCCTTGCTGTGCCATGCCCACAAATCCCAGCCTTGCAGAGGAGAGTGGGCAGCGCCGGGAGCTTTGGTGGGTTCATCTCCATGTTCCTTTCCGTGCCCCTCCGGTCCCGGCTGAGCTCCCAACCTGAGCTCGGGGGGTTGAAACTCGGCCTCCCTCCTTCCCACAGGGTTTATTTTACTCCCTTTCCCACCCTGCCTGTTTCCCCCATGGAATGCCAGGCTCTTCCCCCTGTTCTGTGGGCAGCCTGGCCCGAGGCTGAACTGCCCAGCTGGAGTTTTGGTGCCTCAAATTGCCAGACTTGCCTGGCAGTGCCACCAGCTCTGTGTGAGGGCACTGGGGCTGCTCTGAGGGGAGGAATTCCATGCCCAGGATGGTGGAGGGTCCAACAATCCCCACCAGCTGCTGTGGAGCCAGAGCAGTGGGTGGGGTGGGGCACAGTGGGCTGGATCCTGGCACGGGGCTGGATCGTGGCATGGAGCTGAATCCTGGCACAGGGATCCTGGGATGGGGTTGGATCCTGGCATGGAGCTGAATCCTGGCACAGGGATCCTGGGACAGGGCTGGATCCTGGCACAGGGATCATGGCACGGGCTGGATCCTGGCACGGGGCTGGATTGTGGCATGGAGCTGAATCCTGGCACAGGGATCCTGGGACAGGGCTGGATCCTGGCATGGGGCTGAATCCTGGCACAGGGATCATGGCACAGGGCTGGATCCTGGCATGGAGCTGAATCCTGGCACAGGGATCATGGCACAGGGCTGGATCCTGGCACAGGGATCATGGCACGGGCTAGATCCTGGCACAGGGATCCTGGGATGGGGCTGGATCCTGGGATGGGGTTGGATCCTGGGATGGGGTTGGATCCTGGCATGAGGCTGGATCTTGGAACGGGGCTGGATCCTGGCACAGGGATCCTGGGATGGGGCTGGATCCTGGGATGGGGTTGGATCCTGGCATGAGGCTGGATCTTAGAATGGAGCTGGATCCTGGCACAGGGATCCTGGGATGGGGTTGGATCCTGGCACAGGGATCCTGGGATAGGGTTGGATCCTGACATGAGGCTGGATCCTGGGATTGGGCTGGATCCTGACACAGGGATCCTGGGATGGTGTTGGATCCTGGAATGGAACTGAATCCTGGCATGGGGCTGAATCCTGGCACTGGGAATGCTGTGGGCACAGGGCAGCCCTGCCCAGGAATGCTGTGGGCACCCCCAGCTGCTCTCCAGGAGTTCCAGGAGATTCCCAGGGGGGTCCCTGCCCTTCCATGCCCTCCCTCTCTGCCCACAGCGCCGGCCACGCCATTGGCCCGCCATGAAATTCCGGAATCACTCCAGCCACGCCACATACTCCGAGGTGGAGGCTGCCAGCCAGGAAAAGGAGGGATTTGTGGAAGCAGAGCAGTGCTGAGAGCCCCCCCTGCACCCCCAACCTCCCGCCAGCCCAACGCAAAGTGGCCCCTCCTGGAGAAGAAACACAAGGAGAGGAGAAGGACAAGCCCAGAGAGCTGTGGCAGGGCCAGAGGAGCTGGATGTGCCCAGATCTGGATCCTCACGGGCTCTGGGGGATTTTTGGTTGCTCTTTCTCTCTTGCCTCCTCCACCAGAGCCTGAACAGCAGAAGAAATGGGGGGAAATCTTGTGGGCAAACCCAGGGGTTGCCTTGAGCAGCTGGTTCTTGGGGAGCAAAGAGAAGCATTTTGGGGCACAGCAGCTCTGGAGTGCTCAGGAATGTCCTGTTGGTGCCTCTTCCCTCTCCTGGAGTGGTTGGGAAGTGGAGTCAGAGTTGTGGTGGTCCAGGAGGGGCAGGGATGGTTCCCCTCTCCCCCAGCTCTGTCCCCACTGTCCCCTTCGCTGCCTTTAACTGACATTTCAGTTTGTCCTCCTGGCTGAGAAGCCTCAAATCCTGCTCTTTTCATCCCACTCCTGGTTTTCCACCCCCAGGATCCAGCTCTCCCTTCAAAGCAACACCTTCCCCTCCTCTCTCTGGAGAAAAGGGAACCTGATCTGTTTTAAGGACAAAACTGCAGAGGATTCACCTCCAGGACTTTGTGAGCTTTGATGCACTTTTTGGCATCTAATTAGTTTGCTAAATTACTAATTATGACCCTTCCCCTAAAGGAGACAGAGAGTGGGGGGGGAAAAGTCTTGAGATTCCTTAAAAATGTGTCCTGTTGGCCACTGATCCAGTGGGAACAGGGTGGGTTTGGTGGAAGAGGATGAGGAGAGAGCTGTGCAAACACAACTAAATCCTGGAGGAATTCCAAGCCCTTCCTTTGGATTTCAGACCCATTGGCAGTTGGGCATTTCAGAGAAATAAAAAGTGCCTGGACACCCCAGAAACTCCGAAAATCCCCTTTCCAATATCACAGTTTGGAGTCAGTGGAATCTTTTCCCTATTTCTTCTTTTCTTCTGTCCCACCCCAGGTGGGGATTGGGATGGACTTGGTGACTCCAGAGCTGCCCCAACCAAAGGCTCCACCCGAGGCCTCTCAGGGCTTTCTCCTCCCTCTGTGCCCTCAGAATTCAAGATTAATCTCCAAAAATACTCCCCCCAGTTCCACAGACGGGCCCCAACCTGAGGAAATCTCTGTACAAAGAAAGGGACAACCCACAGTCCAGGGGGGGCTGAAATTGCCTTTCCCCACCCAAAAAAGTGTTGGCTGGGGGAGCTTTTCCCCCTTTTTTTTTGACATTTTCTCCTGCTCTCAGCTCTTTATTCTGATCATCATGTTTGGTGCATCTTTCCTGCACTGGCTGCTCAGCTGGCACTGGGGGTGGCACTGCCAAGGGCAGGGTCTGTCTAATTAATGTTTTCCTTCTCATCTGCTGCATTTCCAGATAAATACAGATCTTTGCTGGTATTTGAACCCCACGTTAGACTTTCTGGGACCCCCCAGGGGGATTTTTGCTGCATAAAGCACCAAACTGCTCAAACTGAGTCATGTCAGGTTATCCTGGCCCAGACAAGTCTCTCTTTTGAAGGTAAATTTTATTCCCAAATAAACCTTTTCACTAAAAATTGGGGTTTTTTCCCACCATTTCCCAGAAATTCAGAGGGATTCTGTCATGTGGTTTTAGCCCCAAATCTGAGCCCCTTTCAGAATGAACTGGGAAGGGATTTTCTCTGGATTTAACTCTGCATTTGAACTATTATTTCAAATAGTTTTAGGCCTTGTTTTTCACATACTTGAATTTCCAGCACAGTTTGGACTTTTCCGAGGGACTAAAGGCACTTTAACTCTCTTTTACTGCAATGTATTTCCTATGGATTATCTGCATGGAATTCTGAGTATGAAATAAAACCTCCTTCCTTTTGGACTGGGTTGCCAAAGGAACCTGCCCGGGGTTGTTCTTGGGGCACGTGGGCACTTGGGCAGGGTGGGGCTGCTTTTCATTTTGGGTTCTTTTAATTGATGCCACAAACCCAGGAGGATTTATTTGGATTTTTTGGGGTTTTTCCCCCCGTGTGTGCACAGACACATCATTAGGGAGGAGTTCCCAGGGCTCACAACTCGTGTCCCTGAGCTGGAACCCAGACCATGGTTTGCTTCCCGTTCCTTCTGCCTGCCTGGTCGGGTGAAGCTTTTCCAGGCTCCTCATCCTGCTCAGTGGAGCCTCCTCGGCTTCTGGGGCTCTCCCACAACACTCAGGTCGGGTGTTTTGGTCTCTGCACCAGCCCCAGGTTATTTCAGACACTGAAATGCCTTTAATGTTCCCCGAGGCCTCTGGGCAGCCCCTGCACAGCCACATTTCCTTTGCTCTGCTAAAGATCCCGTTATTCCCACTGGGAAATGTCCAATATATCCATTTCTCCCCACTCCCCTTCACCCTCCCAGGCCCATCCCAGCCTGCTCAGCCTCCTCTTCCTCAGGAGCCTCTGCCAGGCTGGGGGAAACTGTGAACACAACCCAGACAGGAGGTGATTTAATCAGGATAAAGGAACCCTCCTGTCCTGGGGCCTCCTTCCACTTTCCTGAGGGGAGAAGCAGCAGATAAAATAAAATAAAATAAATAAAATAAAAAAGAAATAAAATAAAATAAAATAAAAATAAAATAAAATAAAATAAAATAAAATAAAACAAAATAAAATAAAATAATAAAAATTAAAAATAAAATAAAATAAAATGAAATAAAATGAAATAAAATAAAATAAAATAAAATAAAATTAAAAAATGAAATAAAATGAAATGAAATAAAATAAAATAAAAATAAAATTAGAAAATAAAAAATTAAATAAAATAAAAATAAAAAATAAATAAAATAAAGTAAAATAAAATAAAATAAAATAATAAAAATTAAAATAAAATAAATAAAGTAAAAATAAAATAAAATAAAATAAAATAAAATAAAATAAAATAAAATAAAATAAAATAAAAATATGCAGCTCTGAGTGCAGTGGGAGTAGGATTTGGGCTCCTGGTCCCTCCCTGGATGGGCATTCCATGGAATTCTGCCCTGGGTTGTTGCCCCAGCTGCAAAGGGAGGTTCAGGGTTGTTCCAGAGCTCACGGAGAATTCGGGATTTGCTGGTCTTTGGGAGGCAAAGGGTGGCATTGCCTGCCCAGGTGTTCCCCAAAAAGTGGATTGTCCCCTCCCAGCTGGCAGAGCTGGGTACGAGAGGGTGGGGTGGGGGATAATCCCCAGCACATTCCCAAAAAAGGGCTGGATCCAGGGGAGCCACTGCACATTCCCAGCCTGGAGGATCCTGAGCCTTCAGCTCCTCCCACGAATTTCCCCTCACAAAAGGCTGGGCAGGAACCTGAGCACCCAACTGGGAACATTTTCCTTTCTTTTTCCTACCTTTCCCTTCGCACCCAGAGACTGTTCCACAAGTAGGTCAGAGCAGGCAGAGATTCCCCTTGTTCTCAGGAAAACGGAGCTGAGCTGGGTTGGTCCCTCCTCGATGGGAATAAAAACTGACAGGTGGGTTTGTTGCTTTATTTAAGCCCTGATAAAACCTCCCCCACGTGCTGGCAGAACACACAGAAACCCTTTTCCCTGCAAAAATAAAAAATACCTCACTGATAAAATTCCAGGATAAAGGGGGGGAAAAAATTTAAAAAAGCCTTTTATATTTGCTTTTTTAAGGACTGGAAAGAGCAGGTTTGCTGTTCTGTTAATAATGGTGAGTTCCTTGGTCTGTGATGAGCTGTAGAATGTTCCTCTCTGACATCCTGGGGGTTTTTTTCCCAGACTCCTGGAGGATTTTTTTACTCCTCCAGTTTCCAGACCTATGGAATAATAACAAAACCCAAGGTGAGAATTTCTTAACTCCTTTTCCTGCTGGTGGAGGTGGGAAAAATCCACCAAAAATGAGGCTTTGGGGTATCTCCTGCTGTTGGCAAAGCCTGGAGGGGTCTGACAGGGATAGAGGGACAATTTTGGGTACAATCCTCCAAACCCAGCCCAGTCCATGGGATGTGGCACTGGGAGCAGGGCAGAGTCTCCATGGAAAGGGCTGTGGGCAGTGCCCATCCCTGGGAGGGCTCAGGACACCTTTGGATGTGGCTCTCTGGGATGATCACAGAGGTCTTTTCCAACCTCAGCAATTCCAGGATTCTGGATCCAGGTTAATAATTAAGATTTAATTGAATCCCTTGCAGGTCAGATCATTTCCCCCTCCCTGGACAGAATTAACTTCAGGGAGAATTTGCAGCCCTACCAACCCAAGGTTTTCCTTGGTGTTTCCCCAAAGGAATAACAGGCCCCAGCAGTGCTCCCATCCCAGGAAAACTGGGATGATGAAGCAGAGCAGCACTGGCTGAGGAGCTCCTGGTCTGCTCCCAGACTTCCCATGGCTCCACTGGTGATTATCCCTGCGTTGTGCTGACAGGTTCCCATCTGGCTGGGGCTCAGTGTTGCATCTTAAAAAGCAGGAGAGAGGAAAAGCACCAATTCCAGGCTCCCTCAGCTCCTCAGCCAATGCCAGACTGTGTTTGGGATGCTCAGGAATTCTTAGTAATCTGCTGCTTTTTTGGGGGCTGGTCTCTGTCTGTCTGCAGGACTGGAAGAGGGAGAAAAGCTGGAGGCAGGGAAAATATATGGAATATTTTGATGGCAGGAGCAGGCTGGGAAGTGCAGAGGGACAGATCTCAGGAAGGGTTTGGCAACACAGAGGGACAAATTCAGTGTGAGGGTAAAGGATGAAGGATGAGCAACAAACACAGGACCCCTCTGCACCCCCCCTGCATCCACCCCATCCCTCTTCCCTCCTTCCCTCCCACATTTCCTCCATCCAGACCTTCAGCAGCATCACCTGAAGGCAGGAAGTGAGAGCTGGGACTCTGCATTCTGCCTCTGGAATCCTCCAAACCAGCTGGAGGGAGTCCCTCAGCTCTGGGGATCAGAAGTGCCTGTGTGGGAGGTGTGAGAGCTCCCCAGCCAGGACAGCTGCAATTCCTGCCCCTTGGAGAGGCTCCTGCCCTGGGTTCCTGCAGGCCCAGGTTCCAGCAGGATGCCAGGGAGCTTGGATGCTGCCCTGGGGGTGAGGATGGCACAGAATTCCAGAGGATGGGCAGGATCAGAGGGGCCAGGCCATGTGTCAGCCTCAGTCCTTCAGGGCATGAAGGGATTCATTAATTATCTCCTCTTTCCCCCCCTGCTTTCCTATTTTCTATTATATTTTCCTTATTTCCCCTCTTTCTTCCAATTCCTCCCTATCCCCACAGAATTCCACAACCAAAATAACAATAAAATGGGACTTTGTGTCCAATTCTCCTCAGCTTCCCAGAGGATCAAACCCCTCTGGGCAGGATTTTGGGAACACACATCCTGCCCCTCCTCATCCCTCTGCCCTCCCCAGCCCTGCTCTGCCAAGGAGGACACGGGGGGTTTGTCTGGAGGACTCATTTAGCAGGATGAGAGGGGGCAGTGCCTTAATTCCCTGTGTATCCTCACACAGGCACAGCAGAGCCTGTGCTGGATGAGTCAACAAGCCCCATTAATCATATATTTTTATCATTTTGTAACAAGCCTTAAACAGCTTTATTTAAAGCCAAACTGCAAGGCTGCAGCTCAGCTCCCTGATAACACTTCAGGGAGAAGAAACATTTGGCAAACGAGGGGAAATTTGATTTAAAGAGATAAAGAAGGAGAAATTTTACTGCATAAGACAACTGGTGAAGGGACACAAGACCCAAAGAATGATGTGTTTCTTCTGCATGTTATTATTATTATTTATTTCCATTTTCCATCCTTACAGGACACCAGATGCTGCTCTTTGGGCCTGGTGGTGGAATTATTCCTGCATTTTCCTGTCACTCCCAGCACATTTGGTGTTTTCTTCATGGAACCACAGGATGGTTTGGCTTGGAAGGGACCTTAAAGCCCATCCAGCCTCACCCACAGGGACACTTTCCTCTATCCCAGGTTACTCCAAGCCCCCTCCAGCCTGGCCTTGGACATTCCAGGGATGGGGGATCCACAGCCCCTTTGGGCACCCTGTGCCACCCTCCCAGTAAAGAGTGCCACGGTTAAACAGGACTCCATGTGGATTTTAGATGCCCAACTTGCTTGGGCTCCTTGGAAAACTCTCCCCAGGATCTCTCAGCAGCCTAAACCCTGAGCATTTGGGAATGGGATCATCTTTAAGGTCCTTGCCACCCAAACCATTGTGTGATTTGAAAAGCTGATGCCATCACTGTCCTGGTCCTGCCCAGAGAAGCTGTGGCTGCCCTGGAAGTGGCCAAGGCCAGGTTGGAGCACCCTGGGACAGGGGAAGGTGCCCCTGCCCATGGCAGGGGGTGGCACTGGGTGATGTCCAAGGTCCCTTCCCACCCAAACCATTCCAGGATTCCAGGATTTAGCTGTTCGGCCCCTCTTGGCTCTGGCAGGGGCAGGGTGGGTGTTTCCAGCAGAGCTCTCACCTTTGGTGTGGGCAAAGCCAAATTAGATAATGAGGTGCCAATGCCACTCAGCACAGAATGAGCCGTTCCCAGCCCAGCACAGCCACCGGGGGCTGGGACAGCCCGGCTGGACCTGCTCCCTCATTGCTCCTCATCCTGTCACCTCCCGAGAGTTTACAAACACTGACTGGATTACAGGGCCCCAAATGGGGGAAAAAACCCGTCAGTGACTCCTCCAGCCAAGCGCAAACAAACCCCAGGTAATACTTTTACCCCGATGCAATTAAATTGCAGGGCCGGTGGTGCTCTCGTTACCACTAATTATCCCAATCACCCCAGTGTTTGTGTGGGTCCAGCTCTGTCTGTTAAACACAGGATGAGGCTTCAGTCTCAGGAAGTCCTTAAACCCTTCTCAGGCTCCAAAAAGGTGTCCCAGGATACTCCACATACACCCCCAGATTATTGTATTTTTTTTCCCCAGTGGAATCTGGTTCAATATTGGTTCAAATGAGCAGACTGAAATTATCCAGTTTTGATTTGTGGTGGAACACAGAGGTGCAAACAGAAAAAATTATGGATGAGCAGAATGGTCCCTCACTGCATCCAGCAGCACTTGGGAAGGGTTTCTGCAGGAAGGATGAAGGGGGAGATGTTCAGCCACCTCCTGCTTTCCCAGGTGGAAATAGAAACAGGGACGAGGTGTTTTCAGGCTCTCCCTGCCTGCTGCTCCAAGGCACGGAATTTTTGCACATTTATCTGATTTACCTTTTCAGCCCAAATATTGCAGTCCTGGTTACGTCACCACGACATTCCCTCTCTCGGCTGGAATTTGAACAGCAGTTCTCAGGTGCTGCCACATCGTTATATTTGAGCTGATTTGGGGGCTGTTTCTATCCCAGTTTAGCAAAGGAAAGTTGTTCCTTCAGTAAAATTCCTGAAAAAAATAAATTAAAAAAAAAGAAAAGGAAAAAAAAACTGGAATAGGAACAAAAGGAAACAAAAAACTGTATTTGGGGGGAAAAAATAGAAATCCTGGGTAACAATTGCCTTAAAGCAGCTGCGGGGCTCTGCTGCCACCGTATGGGAGCTGCCTTTGGAGCAGGAGGGGATTCTCCCGGGACGCTGTCGCTGTCCCGAGGGAAGTCGTGACTCCGAGCCAGTGCCTTTGGAGGCAGAATCGGTAACACGGAATAGTTCTCTGAAAACCCGCAGCCGGTCGGGGGTTGCAGCTCTGCCAAAGGCTTTTCCCGAGGCGGCAGCTCGTGGAGTGACAGCGGTTCACAGGACATCGCGACAGAGTGAGAGGCTACACAGACACGGGGGACTGACTCCCTGTCGCGACAGCTCCGCGGGCAGAGCAGCAGGATCGCGGGATGGGGTGGGATGGGATGGGTGGGATGGGATGGGATGGGGTGGGATGGGATGGGGTGGGATGAGATGGGATGGGATGAGATGGGATGGGATGGGATGGGATGGGATGGGATGGGATGGGATGGGATGGGATGGGACGGGATAGGATGACATGGGATGGGGTGGGATGGGATGGGATGGGATGGGATGGGATGGGGTGGGATGGGTTGGGATGGGATGGGATGGGATGGGATGGGTTGGGATGGGGTGGGATGGGTTGGGATGGGATGGGGTGGGGTGGGATGGGATGACATGGGATGGGGTGGGATGGGATGGGATGGGATGGGATGGGATGGGATGGGATGGGATGGGATGGGTTGGGATGGGGTGGGATGGGTTGGGATGGGATGGGGATGGGATGGGATGGGATGAAGGAACAACTTTCCTTTGCAAAACTGGGATAGAAACAGCCCCCAAATCAGCTCAAATATAACGATGTGGCAGCACCTGAGAACTGCTGTTCAAATTCCAGCCGAGAGAGGGAATGTCGTGGTGACGTAACCAGGACTGCAATATTTGGGCTGAAAAGGTAAATCAGATAAATGTGCAAAAATTCCGTGCCTTGGAGCAGCAGGCAGGGAGAGTCTGAAAACACCTCGTCCCTGTTTCTATTTCCACCTGGGAAAGCAGGAGGTGGCTGAACATCTCCCCCTTCATCCTTCCTGCAGAAACCCTTCCCAAGTGCTGCTGGATGCAGTGAGGGACCATTCTGCTCATCCCCACCATAATTTTTTCTGTTTGCACCTCTGTGTTCCACCACAAATAAAAACTGAATAATTTCAGACTGCTCATTTGAACCAATATTGAATATTCTGTTTGAATATTCACGAAGTGGGAGTAGACACGCGAGGGGTAGAACAGCCCGCTACGAGATGGGGCGTGGCTTTATTTACATATTCATGAAGTGGGCGGGGCAAGCGAACAGACGCTGTATGATATGGGCGTGGTTTCATTTGCATATTCATTAAGTGGGCGTGACCCCCCGCTGGGCGGGAAACTCCGCCGTTCTCCCCCCCCCTCACGCGCCCCGGGCGAAACGGCGGGAAAATCATTATTGCCCAAAACTCGCTTAAATCCACCTAAAACCGAGCCGGGATTATGAACAGCGACCTCACCGAACCGCTGCTCCGGTAAAGCGCCGTCCAGGCGCTGCTGGAGCTGCCGTGGGGCGCGGGGATCGCCTCCCTCCTCCAGCGGTGACTGACTGCCCTGAAAGTGAATGTTTTGGGTTTTTAATGTTTGCCAACATTTCTGCTCCACACTGTGGAGCGCACCTGCAGCTGCTCCATGGCCCAGACCCCCTTTAACCTCAGTGGATTGGGAAATAACGCTTTTAAATAATTTTAAATGATAATAATCAAAAGGGGCGGTGGGTTGTTCTTCCCCCCCCCCCACACCCCTTGCCGGTGCCCTCAGAGTGCCGGGCCCGGGGGGAGTCTGTGCAGAGAGGGTTTGTCTGAGGGAAAAATCAGCGGATAAAGTGGGTTTTGTGAGTGCCACAGCCTGGGGGCCCTTCCCTGGGAGGTTTGGGGGGACGTCCCCAGTTTTGGGGCATTTCAGCCCGATTTTGGGGCATTTCAGCCCAATTCTGGGCAGGCTGTGGGCACAGCAGGGCATGCCTTAGGCCTACAGGTGTTGGCAGTGCCCGGGTCCATCCGGCCCAAAAAACACGGGGAAAAGGGCAAATATCACCCATTCCATAAAATATCACAGGTTTGGGAGCAAATCCGGGCTGGAATGAGGGAAAAAGGAGCAGATTGAGCTGTTTCCTCACCAGTTCCCCCTCACACCAAGCAGCGCCCTCAGGGCCGCCATCCCCTCAGCTCCACCCCAGAGTCACATCATTCACCAGTTCTGGGGATTTGGGCTTGATTTTCACCACCAATCTGATATAGAGACTTTATCCTAAATAAAAACATCGGGTTTGGTACATTTTCAGTGTAGGTCAAAGGGATAACAAGTGCTAAGGTAACTCCATGGATGTTCTTGGTGCTCTGAGGTTTGTCATCCCTCACCCAAACTTGTGCTTTTAAAATTATTTTATTTTATTTTATTTTACTTTATTTCATTTTACTTTATTTTATTTATTTTATTTTACTTTATTTTACTTTATTTTACTTTATTTTATTTTATTTTTATTTTACTTTATTTTATTTGTTTATTTTATTTTTTCCATTTTATTTTACTTTATTTTATTCTACTTTATTTATTTTATTTTACTTTATTTACTTTATTTATTTTTCATTTTATTTTACTTTATTTTATTTTACTTTATCTTATTTGTTTATTTTATTCTATTTTATTTTTTAATTTTTCATTTTATTTTACTTTATTTTATTTTACTTTATTTTATTTTACTCTATTTATTTTATTTCATTTCATTTGATGTTATTGAATTTTATTTATTATATTATATTTTATTTTATTTTATTTTATTTTACTTTATTTATTTTATTTTATTTTATTTTATTTTATTTTATTTCATTTCATTTCATTTCATTTCATTTCACTCTCTATCGTTTTACCTTCCCAAGCAAAAGAGCAAACCTGGAAGCACAACCCAACCCCCGTTAATGCTGGAGGCGACTCTGCCTGTGTTGATGAGGAAGGGAAAGGAAACATCCCAAACCAATCTCCCAAATAAACACCTTTTTTGCAATAAATATTTGCCAAACCCCCCCAGAAACACCATCCCTGAGGAGGCCCCATTAGCGGCAGTTTAGCGACTGCTTAAGGGGCACAGCCTGGAAGTTGGCGCTCTCTGCCTTGTAAACAAATTAATTTATAGCCCCAAATAAAAGCCCCTTCTCAGCCAATATTGTTAAATATTTAACATTTCCCTTCCTTTGCCCCCTAAGCCGCTCTCCAAACACCCCGCGGCAGAAGGGGCTGCACAGGGTGAACTCCCCGAGGAATAAAACCCCACGGGAAGTCAAAGAGGGGTTTAAACTGGATGTTTGTACTCATTTTTATTGATATTAATTTTCCCCAGCTCTGCATTCAAACAGTGACACCCAGTTTAAGCTCCAGCGGGCTGAACACAAACAGGAATTGGACAAATACTCCCGAAAACCTCGCGGGTGGCAAAGTTACTTTTCTTCCATTTAACACAATTGCAGGCCCAAGGTAAGAGTTTAAAAAAAAAACCACCTAAAGGTCCCAGAAATCCCCACGGCACAGAAAGGAGAGTGGGGGAAGAAGAGAAAGTAGCACAGGATTGCAACTTTATTTCTAAAGTCAGGAAAATGAGTCTGTTTTAGCCAAGTTTAGGGGTGCCTTGTTATAAAAAGGAGCTGCTTTGTGTGTGTTGTGCTCAAGGAACTTAAGTACAGTTTTTAAATTCAAATTTTAATTCTGATTATCCCGAGTCTGTCATTCTGTGTGTAAAAGTCCTCACTTTTATTTTGCTTTAAGATAAACATTTTTCTTGTTTACCTACAGATGGTTTCTCAGTTGTCCTTAAAGGTGTTAAATCAATTTTCTCCCATAAAATCCTAAAGAAACCTTAATTTCGGCAGCACTTCCATTTGCTCAGGAGCCTTTAGCGAGCTGCAAATATCCCACAGCGAAATTCCAACCGCTTCCAGGGAAGCAAAACTTCCTTAAATGCCCAACTCCAACTCCCTGCAGAGTCAGCCAAAGCCATGCGAATAAACCCGATTTCTGCCCGAACTGAGCCCCCTGTGTGGCTCCATTTCCCCCCCGCAGCACTGCAGGGTCTGCCCGCCGGGACTGGGTAAGAAACAGGAGGGATGTTTGGAGCTTGTGGTCTGTCATTCTGTAAATTTCTAATCTCTCGAACAATGGGGGCTGTTCTGGCCGGGAGTTTCCCACTGCTGGCGATGGGATGTGGCACTGCAGGCTGGCCCGGGGCCAGGGATGCTCTGCCAGCCCTGCCAGCCCTGCCAGCCCTGCCAGCTCTGGCATCACTGCAGCGCTCCCTGGCGAGTCCCGCGGAGCCTCAGCTGCCACCCAAACCCTCACTTAGAAAACATATTTTAGAGGCACCGAGTCCCTCCCTCCCTCCCCGTGTTGCCCGACAATGTGAAGGGTGGCTGTTGTAGAGACTCCAAAGCCAGAAGGCCAATCAAATAATCGTATTTATTGATCATTCCCAGCTCATTCCCAGCTCATTCCCAGCCCCTCGTGACTCTGGGAAAGGCTGAGTCGCTGCAGTTTTCCTGTAGCAACTCTGTATAATTTAGTTTTCTATCACACTTATAGTCATTTTATTAAATTAGGCCTTGTATCAACTTAGAGAAAAAGGTTTGAAGCATCACTTTGCTGCATTTAATCTTTTTTTTTGGCCATGCACAACCACACACAGAAATAACTATCACTGAAGGACTCGAGTAACACGATGATATTTCAATAACAGCCCTAAACCTTCAGCATCCAGCTGAATAATTAGTGCAACAAATTAACACAATGTTGTTGATTACTGTAGCTTCTACCATCACACGTAATTCCTCAGGAATGCCCTTTTAGAACTATTTTCCTTATTTTCTGCCCCACTCTGTGATGTCCCTCAGTGCTTTTTATCTTCTCCTCCTCCCTGAATATTCTCCCAGACATGAGAATTATTTCTGTATATCAATACATTAAATTATTGGTTATAATACTATTATATTAGTTATAACACTGTTATATAGTTATAACATTATTATATTGGTTATAACACTGTTATATTAGTTATAACACTATTATATTACTATTATATTAGTTATAACACTATTATATTAGTTATAAGACTATTATATTAGTTATAACATTATTATATTAGTTATAACACTATTATATTAGTTATAAGACTATTATATTAGTTATAAGACTATTATATTAGTTATAACACTGTTATATTAGTTATAACATTATTATATTGGTTATAACACTATTATATGAGTTATAACACTATTATATTAGTTATAACACTGTTATATTAGTTATAACACTATTATATTACTATTATATTAGTTATAACACTATTATATTAGTTATAACATTATTATATTAGTTATAACATTATTATATTGGTTATAACACTATTATATTAGTTATAACACCATTATATTAGTTATAACACTGTTATATTAGTTATAACACCATTATATTAGTTATAACACTGTTATATTAGTTATAACACTATTATATGAGTTATAACACTATCATATTAGTTATTACTTACACACTAGAAATTATTTATTAAACTGCTTTCCTTGCACTGAATTCAGACAGTTTATCCTGCACACCCACAAGATTTTCACTCTCGTGGCTGTGCCTCCAGTGGAGTCATTTCCTCTCAGCCTGGTTTGGGTCCAGTATTTTCCTCCTGAAAATGAGGCTGCTCTTTCCTGTGCAGGTGAGATCCATGGGAAGAGCAGGACAATGAGCTCGGGCTCCGGGAGCAGCGACAGTTCCGCCCCCAGCCGCAAACACAGGCGGGGCAGGCGCCGCTCCAGAGCTCGCTGCGACTCTCTGGACACGGACCCGCAGGCTCTGTCAGCCCTGGGGCGCTTCCAAACCCTGCCCCTGGAGCTCTTCCACATGGTATTGAATTATCTCTCAGGTGAGAACATCATCAGAAAGGTTTTTACCTCAATATCGGGAAATTTCTGTGATTTTTTTTTCATTTGTAAAGCCATCATTATTTAAAATATTTTAGCTGGTTAAAGTCACTTGATGTGACTTTACCCTTCAGCTTTCAGCTGGTTAAAGTCATTTAATGTGACTTATCCTTTAGCTGTTAGTTGGTTAAAGTCATTTAATGTGACTTATCCTTTAGCTCTTAGTTGGTTAAAGTAATTTTGTGTGACTTATCCTTCAGCTTTCAGCTGGTTAAAGTCATTTCATGTAGCTTATTCTCTGAAATTTAAGCTTTTATGTATGAAAAAACCCAACTGGAAGTTGAAGGGATTTAAACCAAAGATCTCCAACTCTCAGCATTCCATGGAGGTTTTGAGGTAGCTTAAAATGCCTTTCATAGAGTCATAGAATGGATTGGGTTGGAAGAGACCTCTGAGATCATCAAGTCCAGCTCTTGATCCAACCCCACTGTGATCACCAGCCCAGGGCACAGATTGGAAAAGACCTTCAAGATCATCAAGTCCAACCCTTGATCCAACCCCACTGTGATCACCAGCCCAGGGCACTCTGTGCCCTGGGCTGGTGATCACAGTGGGGTTGGATCAAGACATGGTGGTTTCTCACTCAGTGCCACATCCATAGAATGGATTGGGTTGGAAAAGCCCTCTGAGACCATCAAGTCCAACCCTTGGTCCAACTCCAGTCCCTTTACCAGATCATGGCACTCAGTGCCACGGCCAAGCTCAGTTGAAAATCCTCCAGGGATGGGGAATCCACCCCCTCCCTGGGCAGCCCATTCCAATCCCTGAGCACTCTCTCTGCAAAGAATTTCTTTCTGATCTCCAACCTAAACCTCCCCTGGCAGAGCTTAAGGCCATGTCCTCTTGTGTCCCAGGTGCCTGGGAGAAGAGACCAACCCCCACCTGGCTACAACCTCCTGTCAGGGAGTTGTAGAGAGTGATGAGCTCTGCCCTGAGTCTCCTCTTCTCCAGGCTGAACTCCCCCAGCTCCCTCAGTCTCTCCCCACAGGGCTTGTGCTCCAGTCCCCTCACCAGCATTGTCATAGAATCACAGAATGGATTGGGTTGGAAAAGACCTCTGAGATCATCAAGTCCAGCTCTTGATCCAACCCCACTGTGATCACTCTGGCACTCTGTGCCCTGGGCTGGTGATCACAGTAGGGTTGGATCAAGACATGGTGGTTTCTCACTCAGTGCCACATCCATAGAATGGATTGGGTTGGAAAAGCCCTCTGAGACCATCAAGTCCAACCCTTGGTCCAACTCCAGTCCCTTTACCAGATCATGGCACTCAGTGCCACGGCCAAGCTCAGTTTAAAACCCTCCAGGGATGGGGAATCCACCCCCTTAAAACTATCTTAGTGTTTTCTTTTTAAAATGAAGGCTGAAACCTTGTCATTCTTTCCTTGTAAAAAAGTAATAAAAATAAAGATTAGATTATTTAGCAGTGCCCTGGGCTTTGTTTTTGCAGTGAGGGACATCAGCCTGCTGAGCATGGCATCCAAAGCCATCAACCAGCGCCTCTCCCACTACATCTCGGCCCCGTCGGGAGCCCGCAGGCTCCTCCTGCAGGATTTCCACGCCCTGGAGCTTCCCGGCGGGAGAGAGGGAACCTCCCTCTTGGAGCACTACAAATCTCTGGGTGAGAACAGAATTCCCTGGAAAACTTATTCCTGTTTAAAGCATTAACAATAAAACTCTTGAACTCTCTGCGCAGCCACATCACCCACCGCAGCCCCACCAGCTGGAAGGAGGAGTTGCTGAAATCCTTCCAAACCCTCCTAGTTGTGGAAAAAAATAATGTCTGTCCTGCCTCCCGGGGGTTTATTTTTCCCCTGTGAAGTGGCAGAGGTCGGTTCCCATCTGTAGGTGTTCCCAAATTTAGCGTTTTGGACCCCACCGCTGGGAAGGGCAGCGGGAATCAGAACTCCCAGGCCCAGCCAGCCAAAGGAATTTGGCTGCTCAGCCCCCTCCGGGCATCCCTTTGGAGCAGCTCACATTCCTCAGCCTGGGAAATGCAGCCACAGGACTTAAACCCAGCCTAGTTCTGGAGTGGCCAGCACCAGTTGCCCAGCCCAGCCTAATCCTGCAGTGACCAGCACCAGTTGCCCAGCCCAGCCTAATCCTGCAGTGACCAGCACCAGTTGCCCAGCCCAGCCTAACTCTGCAGTGACCAGCACCAGTTGCCCAGCCCAGCCTAATCCTGCAGTGACCAGCACCAGTTGCCCAGCCCAGCCTAATCCTGCAGTGACCAGCACCTTTGCCCTTTGTGACACAGTTGCTGGTTTTTTAGACACATGAGTCCTAATTCATTCTGCTTTGTTCTGTCAGAGAAGGAAATGACAATGAAACATCATTTGGTCCATCTTTGCTCTTCCCTGTCTGATAAAATGTGTATTTGACAGAGAAATCAAGTGATGCCATGAGGAAATCCAGAATTAGAAATATGGCTTGAACTTCAGATATTAAATAAAAACATTTCAGACATTAAATTGTACAAGGTAAAGGAAAGCTGTTAAACTCTTAGGCCAAAAATAAGCAAACCATGGAGGTTTTGAGGTATCTTAAAATGCCTTTTAAAAATAATCTTCATGTTTTCTTTTTAAAATGAAGCCTGAAACATCATAGCCCTTAAAAAAGAAATAAAAATTAGCTTGAGCTTTGCAGTAGCCTCACAGAAAATGGCAACTTCTGCTTTCAGTGTAGGTGTGACCCACCCCTGCAGCAAACCACAGCATATTATAAATATCATTGGCCATGTCTGTGTCCCAGTGGGAGGTGCAGGGGAATGGTTTTGTTAAGGTCAGCTGCAAAATCAATATTTACTTTGCAGCAGGAAAAACTGGAGTCCAAAAGGACCTTCTGCTCAAAGGCTTTTTAGTGCACCTGGTTTTCCCCAGCCCTGTGGCTCCAGCCTGAGGAGCAGCCACACTGTCCCAACAGCTGCTCCTCAGGGAATTCTCTCCAAAGGCTGCTCTAGTCAATGAAAAATTGACTTGTCTGAGCTCGGGGTCATGTCTGAGACTGATGAATAAATTATGGCTGTGGTGCAGGAATGCTGACACACTTCTGAAGGAGGAAAGAGCCAATTGAAACCCACAGTCAATTCATAAAGTGCTTTCTGACCTTGGAAAAATGATGTGTTTTTAGGAGGCAAAGTTCAGGGGGAAAAGTTTTTTCTTTTTTTTCTTTTTTCCCCTCCAAAAACTTCATGCTTTTCTGTGGATTTCTTGATTAATTAACAACCAATACATATATTTTATCCTGGTGAGAGGTTTTGGGTTCAGGCTGTTAACCCAGGTTCTGTCAGGGATGTGGAAGAAATCCTGCTCAGCATCCAACTATTCCCCCCAATAATGAACTCCAGACTCACACCCCAAGCACACAATCCCTGTCCTGTACAGGAAGATAAATTTCTCTCTTAGCAAAGTTTTACATTAGCACAGCTCAGAATATTTGCTTTTTAGAGCACGTGGCTCTCCTGAAAAAATGTAGGAAGTTTGGCTTTCCATGATGTAAGGGGAAAACCAGCATTCCACAGGGTCCTGTGAGCTGAGCTGCAACGAGTTACCATTTCTTTCCAGTGCTTTTCCCAGCTGTAACTCCCAACCCAATGCAGTGATTTTAATGGAGCTCCAACTGTGAGTAACAGGGGCTTTAAACAACACAAACAAGTTGTGCTGCAGGAAGCCCATATGATCCCTGAAAACATTCCTTTGGGAAGAGATGTCCCTGCTGTTCCCAATCCAAGCACATATTAGGGCTTTGTGCTCACCTTGGAGTGGGTTTTCCTCCCTGGAGGGTGTCCCAGGCAGTGTGGATGCTGGAGCCAGCCCAGCAGTGCATGTGCTGTGTGAGGTTACTCAGAGCTGTGTGAGTTCACTCCCAGTTGTGCCTCTCTCCCCCTCTGGCCCAGGGCTGCTGCTCAAGAGGTGCACGTTGCTGCTGCCCACCAGGGACAGGCTCAAGTATGTCCACAAGGTGCTCTCAGAAGTAAGTCCACCTTCCCTTCCCTTCCCTTCCCTTCCCTTCCCTTCCCTTCCCTTCCCTTCCCTTCCCTTCCCTTCCCTTCCCTTCCCTTCCCTTCCCTTCCCTTCCCTTCCCTTCCCTTCCCTTCCCTTCCCTTCCCTTCCCTTCCCTTCCCTTCCCTTCCCTTCCCTTCCCTTCCCTTCCCTTCCCTTCCCTTCCCTTCCCTTCCCTTCCCTTCCCTTCCCTTCCCTTCCCTTCCCTTCCCTTCCCTTCCCTTCCCTTCCCTTCCCTTCCCTTCCCTTCCCTTCCCTTCCCTTCCCTTCCCTTCCCTTCCCTTCCCTTCCCTTCCCTTCCCTTCCCTTCCCTTCCCTTCCCTTCCCTTCCCTTCCCTTCCCTTCCCTTCCCTTCCCTTCCCTTCCCTTCCCTTCCCTTCCCTTCCCTTCCCTGGTGTTTGCACTTGCAGGTTTCCTGTTTCAAGCTGAGTGGTTGTTCCAGTCCTCTGCATTGCCTGGGGTTGAAGTGCTATGGGGTGCTTTTACAGGTACAGTGTCCTCCTGTAAGATGAGGCAAGTGCTACAAATATAAAAGAAAATCAAGGTATTTTCTAAATTAATCTGTGTTTTGCAAGATTTTTTAAAGCTCTTCTGGGGGTGTGGGGGGATGGTGTTTATTCACACAGTTCTCTGAATTTCCTTTCTGCTGGTGGAAGTTGCTGATTTGACTCTGGAGAATTCCTTGGCCTGGATTTCACTCCCAACCAGTCAGGATTTTGATTAGCAATTTGTTATCTAAGAAGACAAGGTAGAAGGGCAGCATTTCATTGCACAGCTTCAAATTCAGGAGCAGAGATGATGTGTTTTCAAAGGGAATGGCTGGATACATCATAGGCCAGAACAGTTCTGTTCACTTGTGGAAACTTGGAATTAATTTTAGAAAAATTAAAAATATAAAATCTAAAAAAACCAAACAAACAGATGACTATTTGTGCTGGGACATTTGTCTTTGGAGCAAATTTCTGTGTGAACTTTCCCACATAAGGTTCAAAAATCTTGGAACAGCATTGGCAGCTTTGGATTCTGGGAGGCAGAAGCACAAACCTGTGCCATGACAGCACCCAAGGCAGGGGCACTGCAGGGTTGTATTTATGTGCTCTGAGGGCTGGCATTGGGACCTAAATCTCTGCCCAATCCACTCATCTGCACCCCTTTCCTTTGCCACCCTCAGATCCTGACAGCAGGCTGGGATGAGCTCGAGTGCCACCGGGTGTTCAACTTCCTCTGGGAGCTGAGCAGTTTAGCCAGGAAAGTGCAGACAGTGGTCAGCAGCAAAGCAGGTAATCACAGCAGCCAAGAGGCTGAAATGTCAAACTGTGCCAGCACAGAGAGGGCAGGGAGTGGGTCCTGAGTGCTGCAAACATGATGTGTGTGGAATTGAGAGGGTTTAGCTGAGCTCAGCCTTGGTTCTTGACTCTCATGTGTGTTCTCTTGGCCCTCTGGGCAGCCTAAAGTGAGCACTTGGCCTTCACACCAATGAACTCAGCAATTTCCCTTCACCAAACCCACTGATTAGTGCTTTTCTCTCTGTCCTGTAGTGAAGAGAGTTGTCTTGAGAAGCCTTTAGTGTTTCTGTGTTATTCCATTATCCATCCAAAGCACAAGTTTTGTCCCTACATCAACAGTAACATGAGTCTGAGCCTTTCCTGCTGCCCACCAGTGAAACCAATGGGAAAGGAACCAGTTTAGAGACAGAAAGATGCAGTAAAAAGTGAGGCCTCCCATTTCTGGACCCCAGCACTGACATGGCACACACCTCCCAAGAAATGCTCCCATGGCCCAGCACAGAACAGGGAATTCCCATGGAAAACCTTATCCACAGCCATCCCACACTTCCTCCTATTGCCAAAAACCCACAGAGGGCCTTGCAGAGGGTGAATCCACAGATCCCATGGCCTGAATTAATTGGAGTGATGTGTCTAAAGAGCCAAATTCGGGCAGAACAGCCGAAGATTTCACTGAATTACCTTAACACCTTTTGGGCAGCTTGACGAGAATCCCTTTCTCCTGCTATGAAAAGGTTCTCACAGCACTGCCTGGGGCTCAGAGGTCTCCATATCCCTGCAGGCAGTGCCAGGAAGCTGGAGGTGAGGATCAGGCTGTTCTGCAGGCGGGTGCTGCTCAACCACTGGAGCCAGCGCAGCGACGCCGCCTTTTGGCTGACGCGCATCCTCAAGCCCTGGCCCATCGTCAGCCAGGCCCGGCTGCTCTACATCATCTTCGGGCCTACGTCCTCCCTGGATGGTGAGTGCTGGGGCTCCTGGGCAGGCTCGGGGGCCCTGAGGGGGGGTTTCCTTGCAGGGTGCAGCAAAACCCCAAGATTGACTGCCTGGGGCTTGTGGGCAGGCTCTGAGTGGGAGGGTTCCCTGCAGGGTGAAACAAAACCCCAAGGTTGACTGGAGGGACTGGAGCACAGGCCCTATGGGGAGAGGCTGAGGGAGTTGGGGGTGTTCAGCCTGGAGAAGAGGAGGCTCAGAGGTGACCTCAGCACTGTCTGGAACTCCCTGAAGGGAAGTTCTGGCCAGGTGGGGGTTGGTCTCCTCCCAGGCACTCAGCAATAGGACAAGGGGGCACGATGGGCTCAAGCTCTGCCAGGGGAAATTGAAGTTGGAGATGAGAAAGAAATTCTTTGCAGAGAGAGTGCTCAGGGATTGGAATGGGCTGCCCAGAGAGGGGGTGGATTCTCCATCCCTGGAGGTTTTTCAGCTGAGCTTGGCCGTGGCACTGAGTGCCATGATCTGGTAAAGGGACTGGAGTTGGACCAAGGGTTGGACTTGATGATCTTGGAGGTCTTTTCCAACCCAATCCATTCTGTGATTCTGTGGATGTGGCACTGAGTGAGAAACCACCATGTCTTGATCCACCATGTCTTGATCCAACCCTACTGTGATCACCAGCCCAGGGCACAGAGTGCCCTGGGCTGGTGATCACAGTGGGGTTGGATCAAGGGTTGGACTTGATGATCTTGGAGGTCTTTTCCAACCCAATCCATTCTATGATTCTGTGATTCTATGACTGCCTGGGGCTCATGGGCAGACTCTGGGGCCCTGAGCAGGAGGGTTCCCTGCAGGGTGCAGCAAAACACCAAGATTTATGCAAAGAAAATAGATTAAAACCAAAGAATAAAAGTTACAATTCAAGTGAAGAAATTGACACCTCTGTTCCTCTCTTCCCCCTGCTTGCCCAAATCCACCTCAAGCATCCAATTCCCTGAAGGAAAATGTGTTTTCCCTTGAAGGAAAATGTGTTTTCCCCTGAAGGAAAATGTGTTTTCTCACTTCATTATTAAACTTGGGTTTCTTTAAATTTGATTCACTCTGCAACTCCCACTGCCCCTGATAAAATGACAGATGGAAAATAATCTGGCTGTCACAAAGCCTGAGCTGGGTTACCTGGATTCCCCTCCTCTGCTCTAAGGCTCAGTTTAGCAACTCCCTGCTTGAAAATACATCACTCAGTAGTGGTTGTGATTAATCTGTTGCTCAGGATACGTGGTGTGGCAGAAAATGATAGAAAGACCAACAGATGAGACCAGTCTGATGGGTTTAGCTGAAGCAATTAAGCTGCTGTATGGCACAGAAGCCAGAGAGTGGACAGCAGATGATGTTATCAGTCTTGTGGATGAGCTGTCAGGTGTGTGTTTGCCTTTATCATCAATCCCTGGATTATTTATTTTGCTCACATCCTCCAAATCCAGCCCCAAGAGTGTTTCACACTCCTGGCTGGAAAGGGGCTGCAAAAGTCCCCACAGGAGCCATGGCTTGACTGGAAAAGTCACCACACTGGGAATGGAGGCAGTAGCTGGGATGAGAGAATCCCAGTGCCACATTCAGGCTGCCTTTCCCCGTGGAGAAACCCTTTAAGTTTCCATGCAGGCCTTTGAAACTCAGATCTGGCCTTGAATAATTTGGGAAACATTGTCCAAGCTGCAAACATGATGTTTGTTTGAGCCAGAATCAGCAGCTACACTGACAGTGGCTTGGGGTGAGGTTGTACCACAAAGTTGGAGTGAAGAGCTCTGATTCCTGCTGGTAGGAATTGCCTGTACCACTTTGTTGCTCCTCTTTCTGTTCAAAGGTGACTAAAATCCTCTCTCTTCCACTACCAAGTGGTTCCCCAGGAGTGGCTCGTGGAGAACAACGCTCGGCTGCTCCTCCTGAGTGGGAACAACATTTGCTTCACTTTCCTGGCCAGTAAAGCTGTGAATGGCAGGGCTGTGGAGCTGGCCAGGCTCGTGGTCTACATAGTTTTGGTGAGTGTAACTGAACAGTCTCTTTAGCCCCAGGTTTGCTTTCTCAGATATGAAAAGTTTCCCCACCTACTCCTGCACACCAGGAGCAGGGCCAGCAAGAGGCTGGGTGCTCTTCCACCCTCTGCTCCCTGTCCAGCACATCCCTGGAAGCTGGCAGGTCTGTCCTTGAGGAGAAATACCACTGGCAGAAGGTTCAGAAGTCCCTCCATGCCAACCAGAACAACCCCTGTGTCCTCATGATCACCCCTGATTTTCCAGGCTGTGGCAGAATCAGTATTTAATGCTAAGCTTTGACCTTGCATCAGACTCATGGTGCATTTTTAACCTTTCCTGTGCCCTTCAGGTGTGTGAGAAGGACCTTTACTGCATGGACTGGGCAGTGAAAATGATGCAGAAGGTCTGCAAAGTTTTCAGCACTCCTTGGGAGAGAAACAACTTCCTGAAGTGCTTGGAGAATGCCTTTGCCCACATGCTCATGGACATGCTGCAGGCAGTGCTGGCTGGTAAGACTTGGCCTGTGGGCCTGGAGCAGCTCTTGGATCAGGAGCTGGAGCTGACCAGGGCACCAAGGAGCAGCCTGTCCTGCCCTCCCTCCCCAGGCAGAGCAGCACTGGGGAGCCTGAAGTGTGTTGGTAACATAAAATCATAGAATCCTTGAATCCCAGAAAGGTTTGGGTTGGAAGGACCTTAAAGCCCATCCATGGGCAGGGAAATCTTCCACTACTCCAGGTTGCTCCAAACCCTGTCCAAAAATTATCAATCAAGTGCCATAACTGGGAAGAAACATTTATTTTAACCTGTTTCTCTTGCTGGGGGATTCCTGGTGCCAGGGCTGGTGAATTCCTGGTGCCAGGGCTGGTGAAATCATCAGTGTTTTAATCCCCCCCCTGCTGGGGTGCTGGGCCCAGAGTCCCCTGGGACTGTCCCTCAACCTGCCCCAGGTGCTGCCTGTGCCCAGCCTGGCTCTGATGGAGCCTCAAGGAAACTGGAATGGGGAACACCCTGCTCAGCTCAGAGTTTGGTCTGAACTCCCAACTGTTCTTGTCTGTCTCAGGAATTGTGGGGAGAGTCTCCCCTGTTCCTTCCCAGCTGTCCTGGCATCAGGTGCAGGGCTGGGGATAACCCACAGCATGAAGCTGAAGGGAAGGGAAGCTGCTGCTTTGCTTTGCTCTGCTCTGCTGAGGGCACTGACCAAGGTTTTCCTGGGAAAATCACCTGCCTGGAATTATTCAGCTCCACTAATCCCATTCCATGGTTTCCTTGCAGGGAGGCACGATGAAGAGGACAGCAGCTTCCTGAATTTATTTCACCTTGTCAATGCACAAGCAAACTTCCATAAGGAAATCCTGTACATGGCCATGAGGAGCACCAGCAGCAGCACCACCTGAGTTTGGCAGATTCTTGCTTCTATTTTTTTTTTTTTGGTGAACATTTGCAAAGAAGTGTCCAATTATTTCTTAAATTCCCATTCCAGTAAGAGCTGGAGTGGGAGAAGTTGGGACCATCCAGTAAGAGCTGGAGTGGGAGAAGTTGGGACCATCCAGTAAGAGCTGGAGTGGCAGAATTTAGGAGCACCCATGTCAGCCCAGCTGAATGAGCTCAAGGAGGTTGTGGAGACTCCAAGCCTTTGCCATGGAGTTCCTTGTGCTCAGGAAGCAGCCTGGAGCCCCTCCCTTGGGAACACAAGCTGCATTCTTTTCCCACTGTGCATGTTTGCACACACAATAAAAGTGACATGGTTTCCATATTTGATGTGCAGGCACCAACTGAGGAATGTTATCTTAGTTCAGAACCCAAAACATTTTGATCTTTCAAATTTGTTTTCTCTTGGGAACCTGAGGAGAAAGAGATGGATGGGATTAGAGAAGCACAGCTGATTTCTCCAGCTTGCCAGGGTCTCTCTCACTGAGTCAGAGGTTCTGTGACAGGAATATCCCATGGTCTGTATGCTCAGCTATAGCAAGAGGTGATTCCTGAAGGCAGTTCAAGTGCTTTGACCAAGCAAAGCATTTTTTCCCCCTCAATCTCCAGGTTTTTGTAAAGCAGAAGAAACTTGGAATCTCTCCCCCTGCCCCAGGTAACAACTGTTGAAGTGTTTTGGTCTCCACAGGACTTTGCCAAGTGGAAGACACTCGTTACATGCACATTAAATTAGGTCAGTGGTTCATTAAATGTATAAATGTTTTCTACTTAGGCCTTTGATTTTCTGCCCTGTTGCCTTCAAAACAAAAGCGTGAGATGGTAATAAAAAGCACTTACTTTCTGTGGGCTCTTTACAACGTGGCTGTTTCCTTCAGGTAATTAAAGAGCCTCTTTCTCCACCTGAATAATCCCTTTCCAAATGTTTCAGCCTTCCTTCAGGAGCAGCTTTTGGCTGCAGGGAGCCACGTTTAGCTTTGAAAGCTGAAGTGGGAGCAATTTATCTCAGCTGATTCCACCAGTAACCTGCTGGAAGCAGCTCGGGAATGATTTGCTTGGAAGTTTGAGAGTTAAGAATTCTCCCCCGTTTGTTGAATACGCAATTCCAGGCAGGATTTGCGGAGGATCCTCCTCGCAGGTGCCGGTAGATGGCAGAGGTGAAACCTTCCCTGGGTTGGCAAACCCTTGGAACGCCGCTTTCCCTCGCTGTTTGAAGATGATATTTAGGAACACGCTGCAGCGACGCGTCATTTCTGAAGGGAGAGACATTCAAGCCTCTGGTTTCTACTCAGAGAACTGAACGTGTCCGGGCCGGTCCCTACGAACCCAAAACAGGAGGAGAAAACAGACCTGGAGCGAGCCCAGTGATGGGAAAACGCAGCCGGGGCGGAACGCTCCAGGTCCGCGGCTCTGCCTCCCTTTCTGGAGCTCGGGAATGGCTCCCGGGAAATAATGGGGATGGAAAGCAGAGGGATGGAGGAGCAGAGCCGGCCCGGGTTGTGCCCGCAGTGCCCCTCTGCCAGCCCCGGGTCATCTCCCGGGAAGGGGCCGCGGAGGGCAGGAATTCCAGCCCGGCACAAGGGATGCCTTTATGTGAGTGCAGCCACACAGGAAAAGGGAGTTCTTTGATTCCCAAGGGGGATGGAATGTCAGCGCTGCCGGCACGGGCAGCAGGTCCTGCGGGAAGGGAGGGAGGGCAGTTTGGTGTGACTGTTAATTATTGATGGCATTAGTAATTAGTAGCAACTGCTCTGGGTCCTGCATGAACAGCTCAGCCAGGGTTTGGCCTTAGTTTTTGCAACATTCCCAGCAAACAAGGGCTTTCCTTCCCATGGGATTGAAGTCAGACCCCTCTCAGTGATGTCTGGGATTGGAGAGCTGGACTTGATAATCCTTGTGGGTCCCCTCCAACTCAGCATATTCTGTGGTTCTGTTTTCCTTTCCCAAGTGTCCCAGTTTGGGCTGAACTCTGATGGGACTCCACCCTTGCAGCTCCTTTTCCAACATGCCCCTGGATCAGCTCTGCCAGTCAAACACCAAAGGGGGATCTGGGGGGTCCCCTGGCAGCACCAGAGGAGCTGGGATGGGGATGCTTCAGGAAACAGGGATTTTCCATCCTTCTGCTGCCCAATTGAGCAGATCAGACCTCCCAGGACCAGGAGCAGAATGTCAGTGTGGCCGGGCTGGGCCTTGGCTGCCTCCTGAGCCCCGAGCTCCTCACCCCCTGTGCCCCAGAGCTGTCCCTGCCCGCTGGGGCTGTTTGTCCCCTCCTGCCTCAGTCCCAGCCCTGTTCCCAGCCCTGTTCCCAGCCCTGTTCCCAGCCCTCAGCTGCTGGGCTGGCTCCCTTCCCCTTCCCGCAGGGAGAGGGGCGGGAGGCAGGGCCTGTTCCGCATTGCTGGAGGGTTTGTAAGGGGAGAGCAGGCTGGCAGGCAGAGAAAACGATCCTTCCTGCCTTCACACTCAGCTGAGTTTCCATTCCACGCATTCCTCCCTGCTCCTGCCCCCAGTGGCTGCAGATGTTGGCAGAGGCACCACCTCACGGTGGGGGTTACTGAGAAATTCCTCCCAGAGCATCTCAGGCTCCTGATTTCCAGCTGGATTTGGTGCCAGGGTGAGGGGCAGGAGCTCTGCACGGCATTTTCAGGAGCAAATCACCAGCTCTGGGTTTCCCCAGGGGTTTTACTAACAGGAAATGGCCAGCACTCAGCTGGCAGCACTGACCACAGCCAGCATTCCCAGGCTCTGAAATCCCTGGTTTTCCTGGAGACACCATCTCCTGAAAGCCACACCAGCTGATTGCAGCATATCCAGGCCCGCTGGGTCCTGTTCTCTGCCACCCAAGTTGTGTGGTGGTTTCCTGGTTAACTGAAGTGCCACAAGGAGCTTTTGCCATTGGGGACATTTCAGGTGTTGCTTAAAAAAATACATTTAACCCTGGGAGACATCAGGGACAAGGAAACTTTGCCTGGAGTAAGGACAGGGTTTCACTGAAGGGCTGGAAAAATCCTCCTGATGCCCCAAATGCCTCCCCAGGCCTCTCTAAGCAGGGGGAAATGAACCTCTGAAATGTTCTTTCCATCCCACAGACATTTCCATCGTGTTAAAAATGTTCCTTTTTCTATCCAAGACCTCCTGGAGCTTCCCAAAGACCTGGGTGAGGATTGGCACAGCCACCTGGGCAGGGAAGGGCCTGGCTGGGACCCATCTCACCCAAACAGGGACCCTCCCCAGGGGCTGCTGCTCCTGCTGGGGACACAGAGGGGTCTCAGCCCACTTTTCCAACCTCCCACCATTCCCAGGGCTCCTGGGATACCTTGGATCTCTGCACAGACAGTGGATTTGCCCTGGGAGTCACAGGCCTGCCACCCCCATGGGTGCAGGGGGTGCCATCCCAGCACTCACCAGCCACAGTGTCCCCTCTCCCGGGTCATTCCTCTTTATTCCATTGCCTTCCACAATTCTCCATCAAAAATAGAAGTGCTTTTCTAAAACGCAGCCCCGATGGCCACCCTGGGAAACGCTGATCCCGAGGGGACTCAGCACCCCCCAGGGTGGGCAGGACCCCTCCCATCCCACCGGGACACTGCGGGGACCACCGGGAGCCTCCAGGTCCCGCCGCGCTCCGCTCGCAGGGTCAGCGCCGCTCCAGAGGGATCCGGGGACACCGACCGGGCACGGGCTGTGAGAGAGAGAGAGGGGAGAGGGTGCTCTGAGCGGGGCTGGAGCTGAGGGACACGGGGATGGGGGGACAGGGGGACATGGGGATGGAGGGGACACGGGGATGGGGGGAAAGGGGATGGGACATGGGGACACGGGGATGGGGGACAGGGGGACATGGGGATGGAGGGGACACGGGGATGGGGGGACAGGGGGACATGGGGATGGAGGGGAAACGGGGATGGGGGGACAGGGGGACATGGGGATGGAGGGGACACGGGGATGGGGGGACAGGGGGACATGGGGATGGGGGGAAAGGGAATGGGACACGGGGACATGGGGACATGGGGATGGAGGGGACACGGGGATGGGGGGACAGGGGGTCATGGGGATGGAGGGGACACAGGGATGGGGGGAAAGGGGATGGGACATGGGGAAACGGGGATGGGGGGACAGGGGGACATGGGGATGGAGGGGACACGGGGATGGGGGGAAAGGGGATGGGACACGGGGACATGGGGACGGGGGGATGGGGGGACATGGGGAGATGGGGAAAGGGGGACGGAGGGGACATGGGGACAGGGGGGACATGGGGAGTTGGGGAAAGGGGGGACACAGGGAGATGGGGAAGGGGGGAAAGGTGGGACATGGGGAGATGGGGAAAGGTGGGATATGGGGAAAGGTGGGACATGGGGAGATGGTGAGGGGTGGGAGCAGCTCCGGGTGGGAGCACAAGGCGCAGGCAGAGCCCCCCTTCTCCCGGGGGACCCCCCCTTTGCGATGACACAGCCAGGATCCCTTCCTGCTGCTTGATTCCTCTCCCTCCTGGGAACAAAAGCCACACGGCAGCTTTTCCAAGTGGGAAGGGGCCCATAAACCCGGCGGGGAGGAACAGCAGCCGCACAATGGCCGGGCCGAGTGGCCTGATTTATCAACTCCCCTCCCCACCCCCCGTGCCCTCCTTCCAGCCCAAAGCCAAGGGCACTGACCCCAGAGTGAGCCCTCTCCCCCCTCCCCAGCACGGCCCTTCCCAGGAATTCCCGGCAGGAGCAGCCCCGCGGCTCACCTGGCTGAGCCTCGGCTTACGAGGCTGATGCTGAGCCGCATCTCCGCCGGCATCGCTCTCTCTACAGCATGTAAATGATGTAGGAGAGGATCACGAGGCCGATGATGGCAAAGAACATCAGGATGAAAATATCCAGCATGGTGAGGGAGGAGGTGCTGGGCCAGGGAGGAGGTTGGAAGGGGCTCCCTGGGGCTCAGACAGGGATCTGGGCTGCGGCTGCCGCGTCCTCCCCTCCAGCCCAGCCCGGCTCGCTCAGGGTGCGGAGCTGATGCCGGAGCTGATGGAGCCGCTTCCCAGAGGCAGGAGGGAGATAAAGGGATAAACTCGGGCGGGCAGCCCCGGCTCAGCCCAGCCCAGCCCAGCCCCGTGCCCGCCGCTGTCCCTGCCTGCGGGAGGGCTCTTCTTGCTCAGCCCCTGCTCCTTCCTTCCCAAACTGTGCCCAGCTCCTGGGGGTGCTCACAGACATGCGGCCCCCCCTTTGCAGCCGGGAACAGGCCCCTCCTGTGGAGAAAGAGGGAAAACCGGCCATGGCAAAGGCACATCAGGCCCACTCTGAGCTCACCTTCCAGCCCGGTGCTCCTGGGATGCCACCGCATCCTTTGCCTTCAGCATCACACACGGGGAGCTGCTTCATTTTCCGTTTTTTTTTTGGGTAGTGCTGTTGAAAAATAACATCCTTCTCCACACACCTTCCCGATTTTTTTTCCCCCCTCTGCTAAACACGTGGAGAGGTGGAATTCCCAGGGCTGGGCCAAGGAGCTGCATCCCAGGGTGATCCCAGCAGTGCCAGGAGAGCCACGGCAGGTGATGCCCCAGCCCGGGCAGCCTCCCCCAATCCCAACATCCCGCTGTGGCCCAGGGAGGCAGGAAAAGGGCTGGGAAGCGACGGCCAATCAAAGGCAGCACAATCAGCAGGTAAAAATTAGACTTTTATTTTTCATCCGAGGAAACTGGGCAGAGAACCAGTTGGATTGTTGCACTCGATGGTTTGGGATAAAAAGGCCAAACCCAGGTTTTGTTGGGGGGGGGCTCAGCCCCACGGGAAGGAGGACACGGACAGACCCCAACCAAGCGACGGATCCCGAAGAAAACACGTTCTAAGCTCAGCACTGAGACACCACCAGGGAAGCTGGGATGGACAAGGGCTATTTTACACGTGATGAGAAGCAATTCAGCTTTTCATTTTCCTTTCTTTTCTTTTTTTTCCCATTTTATTTATTTATTTATTTTAAATACAGGTTTAGGTGCTTTTCGGCTATGAAAAAAAGGCAAAAAAGTGCATAAGTTGAGAGAAAAGGCAGAAATGAAGCAGTAAGAGGTTTGTTTCCCATGGCAGGGGAGAAGGGGCAGGGATGGGAGGGGCAGGATGAGGGACAATGGTCTCAAGGTAGCATTAAAAAAAGGTCTGTATCCCAAAACGGAACTGCCTGTGTTATTTGGTCCATTAAAAAACGGTTTATTCACATTGATGCTCCCCCATTCCCAGACAAGGATGTTGACTAAGAAGAGGATTAGAGGAGCTGTGGGTGCCCCTGCCCAGCCTCCCTCCCTGCTCTTGTGCTCACTGGTTTTAGCACCAACTGGGATTCCCAGCCCATCCTGGCTGCTCTGGGGCCACGTGGCACCCAAACCCCTGGCACTCTCCCCCACCCCCCTGCAGCCAGGACAAAATGCTGCCCTCCTTTCCCTGGGGGTCCCTGCCCTGCCAGGGACCCCTCCCAGCTTCAGCAGCCCTTGATCCCAATCCCAGCACCAGCCACGAGCCAGCCCTGCAGCCCCTTGGGGAGGGAACTGCCAGCCCGAGGCAGGGCCGTGTCCCCAGGGCTGTGTCCCCAGACTGAACCAAGGAATGTCTCGGCTTTGGTCCCACTATTCCCTCTTGTCCTTTGGGAATAGCAAAGGTGGCACTTCCCAGAGAGGGGACATCAGCAGTGTCCCCATGTCCTGCTCCTGTGCCCCAGGGGAGGAGCATCCCCCTCCTCCCACCCCACAGAGGCTTCCAGTTACACCGACCCCGACCAGCTCCAGGACCTTTGGAGCCCAGAGGAGAAGGGGACAGGGATGTGCTTTGAGATTTGGTCCATGACATGATTCCAAGTGAGTGGTGGTCCCAAAAGCTGCCACCATCCCTGGGAGGGATGTGCAGGGTGGCTCAGGGTGCTGAGTCTCTCCAGAGCAAGGGGCTGGAGGGGGACACTCACCCAGGTCACCCAGGGCAGTGCCAGGGGGGGAGGATCCTTCCCACCCAGCTCAGAGGAGGCACAGGGATGGGGGCTGATCCTGCTGGCTCCCCACACCATCCTCCCAGCAGGGGAAGGCTCAGGAGGTCCCAAAAACCCATCAGCAGCAAGAGAGAAGCAGGAAGAGTCTCAGTGAACTCAGGGAGTGGCCGGTGCTGAGGGGAAGAGGCTTCCAGGAGACCCCCAGACCCTGGTCAGGGGGGGCTGGAGCTGCAGGGGGGTCAGCACAGCTCCAGCTTCCAGCAAAGCAACCCCAGAGCTGCTGCTGTGCCCAGCTCAGCCTGCAAGGACGGGGAAGGGCAGTGGGGCAGACAGAGCCACTGCCAGGGCTGCCCAGAGCAGCTGCTTGGAATGCTGAGGAGAAAGGTTTGGTTGGAGATTTCAGCTGGGAATGTTTTCCTGTTTGGAGGCCTGAAGGGAGCACAGCCTGACCGGGAACTGTGCAGAGGAGGTGGAGGAGCACCAGGATGAGCTGGAGCTGGAGCAGAGCGGGGCAGGCAGAGCTCCCAGCCCCTCCCTGCAGCCCAGGGGGCACCCTTGGCACGAGCATCCCTCCCTTGGCCCAACCAGAGTCCACTGCCCAGCCCTGCCAGCCTGGGGGCAGTTTGGTCCTCACATGCTCTTCCCCTCTCTTTTCTGGGATCCTGGTAATTCCAGGAGAGCACCGGGGAGGAGGGAGCCCAGGAAGCAGGGAGGCTGTGGCAGTTTGTCCCCCCGAGCCCTCCCTCCCCTGCAGACACCCCTGAGCCCCCTGGAGCCCCCCGGGAGCGGAGCTGGGAGAGCCCCCGGAGGCGGCTGCGGACACAGGAGGGGACCGGGACACCCGGAGGGACACCCGGAGGCAGCGGAGCACACGGAGCAGGGGCGGAGGGACACCCCCCGAGGGGGACAGCCCCGGGCCGGGGTCGTGGCTGCCCCCCCGGTGCCCCGCGGGCTCAGATGGCCTCCACGTAGTTGGCAGGGAGCATGCCCGTGTCGCCCGTGCGCTCCACCGTGCCGTACATCCAGCCGTCGTCGATCTGCTGCACGTTGATGATGGTGTCGCCGTCCTGGAAGGAAACCTCGTCCTCATCCGCCGCGTTGTAGTCGTACACGGCTCGGAAACGCTTCTGTGGGCACAGAGGGGGCAGTGCCAGAGCCTCCCCACGCCCTGCCCCGGCCCTGCGGGCATCCCGTGGTGAGGAGCAGGTGATGGAGCCGGGAGGGGCTCCCCAGGAATGCCGGGGCCAAAACCAAGCGCTCAGCCTGGCACAGACTGCTCCTGCCCCGGGCAGGGGTGGGCACAGGGCAGAGCAAACCCCCCGGGGTGGGCAAGGAGCAGAGCAAACCCCCCGGGGTGGGCACTGGGCAGAGCAAACCCCTCAGGGGTGGGCACCGGGCAGAGCAAACCCCCCCGGGATGGGCAATGAGCAGAGCAAACTCCCCCAGGGGTGGGCAATGGGCAGAGCAAACCCCCTGGGGTGGGCAGTGGGCAGAGCAAATCCCCCCAGGGGTGGGCAGAGCAGACCCCCCAGGGGTGGGCAGACCCCCCGGGATGGGCACAGCAAACCCCCCGGGCTGGGCAGTGGGCAGAGCAACCCCCCCAGGGTGGGCAGTGGGCACAGCAGACCCCTCAGGGCTGGGCAGTGGGCACAGCAAACCCCCAGGGGTGGGCAGTGGGCACAGCAAACCCCCCGGGGTGGGCAGTGGGCAGAGCAGACCCCCCCCCCGGGGTGGGCACAGCAAACCCCCCGGGGTGGGCAGCAGGGTATGCCACGGGGGACGGTCCTCACCCCCCCTCCAGCCGGGGCGTTGCGCTGTGTCACCGGCACCGCTGGCTCCTTGTACCCGTAGGACTGGGCCGGCTGCTGGTACCCTGCGGGGGGAAGGGGCACCGTGCAGGGGCACGCGGGGGGCACAGCAAGGCCGCCCCGCAGCCTCCGCTGCACCCCGGGCTCACCTGGGGAGCTGCTGGGCTGGACGTGCTGCGGCTGCTGCGGCTGCTCCGCCCGCCGGTACCCGGAGCTCTCCGGGGAATTGCGGCGCTCCGGCTCCGAAACCTCGGCCGGGCTCGGCCCCATCCGGCTCCGCTCGAACTCCTCGTGGTATTTGATCTGTGGGGATGGGAGGGGAAGGAGAGCAGGGAACAGAGGGGAAGGAGGGAGAAGGAGAGAGAAAAAGGTCAGAGCTCGCCCAGAGCGGGCAGGGGGAAGGGTTAACCCAGTGAAAATGGATGGCCCCCCCTCTGGAGTTATTGGATGCATTCCCAGCGGGAAGCACCTGGAGCCGGTTAACCTGCTGGTTAAACTGTGATTTCCTGTGGGCACGGGCAGAGCCTGGGGCAGAGCCACCCTCCTGGGGGCAGCCCCCCGTGCCCTGCCTGCTGTGGGCACCCCGAGGAGGTTGGCACAGCCCTGGGAACCCTCAGGAGCCCCTCAGGAGCAGGGGCAGCCTCAGGCTCTGCTCAGGAGGGTCTCCCCAGGCCACTGAGGGCAGTTTGGGGCATGGCTGTGCTGGGACCCCCTTTGCTGCCCAGCTGCCCCCTGGCAGTGCCATGCTGTGGCTGAGACAGGCTCTGTGCAGGGAGGGGGTTGTCTCTGTGTCTTCATTAAGTGGGTCACAGCCATGCTGGGCTGGCAGTGATGCCAGGGAAGCTGCTGGAAACTGTGCCCGTGGCTGGGAGGGGTGAGGGGCTGAGCAGGGGGGCCAGGGCTGGCCCAGCTCTCTGCTGGGTTAGTTATTTATTATAGTATTATTTATTCAGGGTTATTGAATGCCCCCAAATCTCCACAGATTGTCCCAAACACATCCCCAGGGCAGGGAAGCTCCTGCCAGCTCAGAGCTCACAGAGGAGCTGCCCCAGGGAAAATCTGCCAGCCAGGGCCCTTTGCTGAGCCTTCCCCAGCCTTGGTGGGACAATAACAACCCATAATTCCCCAAGGAGACACCAGTGTCTGCCAGAGAACTGGGAAATGGGAGCAGGAGAAGAGGGAATGAACATCCCCCTCCCTCCTGCCCTGCTGGGCCTTCCTGGGTTTGTGTCTGAGCTCCCACTGTGGGACTGCCCTCCCTCTCTGGCATTCCAGCAAGCCCAGAGCCCTTCCCTGGACACCCCAGGAGCTCCCACAGAAAGATTTTGTCCCCAGGGCAGGGATTGCCATGGATGGAAAAGCAGGAGCAGCTCAGGGTGCAGAGCCAGGGGCAGGAGAGGAGCTCACAGACACCACCAGCTCATGGACCCCCAAGGAGTTTCTCATGGAAAGGGTTGACTGGGGGGAAGAATCCAACCCTTTCCCTTCCCAGGGTTTCCCAACAGCTTTGATAAGGAACACACATGACTTTCACCCGCAGCCAAAGGTCAATGAACTCCCTGTGTTGTGCTGGGGGGAGAGCAGAGGGAGAAGGGGGATTTGGGGCAGGGACAGCCACACCCCACAGCCCACAGCCCACACTCCAGTGCTGCAGCCACATGTGCATCCCCCTGTGCATCCATCCATCCCCCTGTGCATCCATCCATCCCCCTGTGCATCCATCCCCCTGTGCATCCATCCATCCCCCTGTGCATCCATCCCCCTGTCCATCCATCCATCCCCCTGTCCATCCATCCCCCTGTCCATCCATCCATCCATCCATCCCCCTGTCCATCCATCCATCCATCCATCCCCCTGTCCATCCATCCCCCTGTCCATCCATCCATCCATCCATCCCCCTGTCCATCCATCCCCCTGTCCATCCATCCATCCCCCTGTGCATCCATCCCCCTGTGCATCCATCCATCCATCCATCCCCCTGTCCATCCATCCATCCATCCATCCATCCATCCCCCTGTCCGTCCATCCATCCCCCTGTCCGTCCATCCATCCCCCTGTCCGTCCATCCATGCCCCTGTCCATCCATCGCCCTGTGCATCCATGCCCCTGTCCATCCATCCCCCTGTCCATCCATCCCCCTGTCCGTCCATCCCCCTGTCCATCCATCCATCCCCCTGTCCATCCATGCCCCTGTCCATCCATCCCCCTGTGCATCCATCCCCCTGTGCATCCATCCCCCTGTGCATCCATCCCCCTGTGCATCCATCCCCCTGTCCATCCATCCCCCTGTGCATCCTCCCTGTGCATCCTCCCCATCACCATGGCAACGCTCCGGCATCCACGAGCCATCCTCACACACACACACACAGAGGAGCCAGAGGGAGCAGGAGAGGGGCCAGCCAGCCCCCAGGCAGCCCCAGCAAAGGTTCTGTGCAGGGCCAGGACCTGCAATGATGGTCCCTGGGGGTCCCTTCCAGCTCAGGCTATTCCATGATCCCAAGTGCTGCCCACGCTGGGGGTGTTGGTGACAACCAGGGCTGGAGGGAACTGCCCCTGGTTCACATTCGACCCACCAAATGCTTGAGGATCTTGGATACCCCCTCTGGATCCAGCTGCAGGATCCAGCAGCTCTGAGGAGCTGGGAATGGTGCAGGAGGGCCACAGGATGCCCAGGAAAACAGGCTGGAGAATGGGGGCTGCCAGGAGTGTGGTGCCCTCCTGGCTGCCCAGCAGAGCCCCCCGGGCTGGGAGGGTCACAACGAAGTCCCAGCAGGGATCAGAAGCCACTCACGTTGCTGATCTGATCCTGAGTCTTCTTGATTCTCTGCAGCTCTGGAGTGTCAGCCACCACACTGAAGCCTTTCCCCTTGTTCTTCTCAAACTCCTCCTTGTAGCGAATCTGGGGACAAATGGGGGGGAAATCAGGGTCAGACCCAGGGGAAAGGTGGAGGCAGAGCTGGATTTCCATGGATTTCCATGGATTGCACAGGGTCAGACCCAGGGGAAATGTGGAGGCAGAGCTGGATCCAGCACTGGATCCATGGATTGCACAGGGTCAGACCCAGGGGAAAGGTGGAGGCAGAGCTGGATCCAGCACTGGATCCATGGATTGCACAGGAAGCAGCAGCTTCCAGCAGGGACTTTGCCTCCCTCAGGAGACCCCCAGAGGTCCCAGGAATGGCAAACTGGAGGTTGCCAAGAGCTGGGACACACAAACAACTTCCCACGAGCTGCAGATCTTGTTGCTCTTTCAGCCAAGCAATTCCTCTGGCCAGCTCTGTATTTCCACCTTCCCAAATCCCACCTCCCTCCACCTTCCTTGGGTTTCTCCCCCTGTGTTTTCAGGATCCAGGAGTCCAGCCCTGAAAAGCTCCTGGAGGGGATGTCTGGCTGCATCCCACGGTGACAATAATGTAATAATAAGATGGGATCCATAATTAATGTTCCCAGAGGAGCCGTTCCCTCTCCGTGCTGGGAGGGGAGTGACACCCTGAGCATCCATCCCTGTGTGATCCAAAGGGAGCTGCAGAACAACCTTCACACATCACAGCCCTGGTGGCAGGGCTGGGTGTTGGCACCCCCAGGCCAGGTGCCAGGGGCAGTCCGTGCCAACCCGCAGCGGTTCCACCTCTCTCCGCTATTTGTGTCCCATGAGGAGGCGTCTCCTGTTCCGGTCACTGGAAGCTGTTGGATGATTTGTCCTGTGTGGATAAATGTGTGCCCAAAGTGCCAGCTCTGGTGCCCACAGGCTGCCCCCACAGCCCACGTGTGGCAGGGAAATTGCAGGTTCCCATCCTGGGGCTGCTTTTCCCAGCCTCTCCGTGGGTGGGTTTGGGCACAGCCCTTCCTGCCCCAGGGTGGAGGGGCCCGGGGTGGGAAGCAGTGCCTGGATTCTGTTCCTCCTGTGCCAGCACCCCTGGCAGCTCCCCTGGCACCTCAGTGTGGCACAGGGAGGGCTGGATGTGCCTGAGCTGAGAGCTGTGATGTGTGAAGGTTGTTCTGCAGCTCCCTTTGGATCACACAGGGATGGATGCTCAGGGTGTCACTCCCCTCCCAGCACGGAGAGGGAACATTAACCCAGGGCTGCTGTGTCCTCACTGAGAGCCACATCCACGGGATTTTTGGACACTTCCAGGGACTGTGATTCCCCCACTGCCCTGAGCAGCCTCTTCCAGTGCTTGACCACCCTTTTAGTGAAGGAATTCCTCCCCATATCCCACCTGCTCCTCCCCTGGCCCAGCCTGAGGCTGTTCCCTCTCCTCCTGTCCCTGTTCCCCGGAGCAGAGCCCAAACCTCATCTGGATCCATCAGGGGGGTGCAGAGAGGGAGAAGGTCCCCCCTGAGCCTCCTTTTCCCCAGGCTGAGCCCCCCCAGCTCCCTCAGCCCCTCCTGCTGCCCTGACCACCAGGCAGGGTCACCCCCCAAACCCCATTCCAGCCCTGGCCCTGCAGCTCTCCTGCCAAACCAACACCCACAGTCTTGTCTCAGCATTGTGGGACAAACTCGGGATCACCCTGAGCCCACCCAGGGACAGTCCCCACCACTCCCTGGGAGTTCCCAGCCCACACCCTGCCCTGGGCTGGGGATTTTGCTGATCCAGGGATACCCCAGGGCATCAAACAGGACAACACCCTGTGCAGCAGGTCCTGCTGTGCCCACTACAGAGAGAGCTCCTTATCTGTGCCAGTCCTGATCCTCCATCTGTTTGTTCCTGCCTGCCAGAGCTTTCCAGCCCTGTCAGATTTGGGTTCACCTGAAATACCCCCTGGAGGGCCAAGGCCTGCCCAGGTGGAGAAGGTGCCACCCCCCTGCCTGTGTGGCTGGATGGCAACTGGGAAAGGCAAACTGGTGCCAGGCAGGACTGGGAGAGGGGCATTGCCAGCTCTGGGAGGCCTCAGGGCTCACCTGGCTGGGGGGCTCACCTGGCTCTGGAGCTCACCTGGCTCTGGGGGGCTCACCTGGCTGGGGGGCTCACCTGGCTCTGGAGCTCACCTGGCTCTGGGCTCACCTGTCCCTGGAGCTCACCTGGCTGGGGTCTCATCTGGCTCTGGAGCTCACCTGGCTGAGGGGCTCACCTGGCTCTGGGGGGCTCACCTGGCTCTGGGGGGCTCACCTGTCCCTGGAGCTCACCTGACTCTGGGGCTCACCTGTCCCTGGAGCTCACCTGGCTGGGGTCTCACCTGGCTCTGGAGCTCACCTGGCTGAGGGGCTCACCTGGCTGGGGGGCTCACCCGGCTCTGGGGCTCACCTGGCTGGGGTCTCACCTGGCTCTGGAGCTCACCTGGCTGAGGGGCTCACCTGGCTGGGGTCTCACCTGGCTCTGGGGCTCACCTGGCTGGGGTCTCACCTGGCTGGGGTCTCACCTGGCTGGGGTCTCACCTGGCTCTGGAGCTCACCTGGCTGAGGGGCTCACCTGGCTGGGGTCTCACCTGGCTCTGGGGCTCACCTGGCTGGGGTCTCACCTGGCTCTGGAGCTCACTCTGCTGCTTTAGGCGCAGGTTCTCGGGCGTGTCTGCCACCATGGTGAAGGATTGCTTCGGGTAGTGTCTGGGGAGGGAAGGAGAGTGTTAATGCCCTGCCCCTGCTCCCTGCCCTCCCCTCCCACCCCAGCACCACCCCCCCCCTCATCTTGGGTGCTCTGACCCGGCCCAAAGTCCCTCCATGGAATTATGGAATCACTAAGGTTGGAAAAGCCCTCCAGGATCATCAGGTCCAACCTTGGACCAGCACTGCCTGTCCCCACTGACCCACGTCCCCCAGAGACACATCCAAGTGTTTTGAGCACTCCCAGTGCTTTGATCCCACTCTGTTCCAGGGCTGGAACTCCAACTTTGCAGCTCCCACATCTCCATCATGGAATCCCAGGATGGTTTGTGTTGGAAGGGACCTTAAAGATCAGGAAGGTTCCAACCCCCTGCCATGGGCAGGGACACCTCCCACCAGCCCAGGGTGCTCCAACCTGGCCTTGGACACTTCCAGGGCTGGGGCAGCCCCAGTTTCTCTGGGAATTCCATTCCAGCCCCTCCCCACCCTCACAGGGCAGAATTCCTTCCCAGTATCCCCTCTGGCTGTTCACAGCCCTTTCTCCTTGTCCTTGCCCAGCAGTCCCAGTGGTGGCCAAACCAGGCTGTCCCCTGAGGGCTCTGCAGCCACCCCTGGGCCACCTGCAGCTCCCAGCCCTTCCCAGCCACATGAGATGGGCCTTGGTGGGGGTTGGAAGTCCCTGGGCTGTGCTGTGGGAATTGTGTGCTCTGGCAGAGCCATTCCCTGCCTGCAGAACCACCCCAGGGCTCTGCTCTGGGCAGGGGGAGCTGGGGCAGCTCTGGCAGAGCCATTCCCTGCCTGCAGAACCAGCCCAGGGCTCTGACCAGGGCAGGGGGAGCTGGGGCAGCTCTGCTGGGGCAATTCCCTGCCTGCAGAACCACCCCAGGGCTCTGCTCTGGGCAGGGGGAGCTGGGGCAGCTCTGCTGGGGCAGCACAGCAGCAGGTCCCCAGCTCAGCCCTGCCAGAGCAGCACAACCCCAGAGCAGGAAACTCGAGATTAAAAATAGCTGCCTCAGCCTCAGCAGAGACACAGGGAGGAGCCACCTCACCCCCAGAAACAGCCAGGGCAGATGTGGGTTGTACAGAGGGGAAAAGGCAGCTCAGCTCTCAGCAGGTCCTGCAGGGAACTCCAAACCAACCCCCACCTCCCCACTCCACACCTGGTACTGCTGGCCCCCCCCTGTCCCCACTGTCCCCACCCCATGTCCCACTGTCCCATTACATGTCCCACTGTCACCACCCCATGTCCCACTGTCCCATTCCATGTCCCACTGTCCCATCCCATGTCCCACTGTCACCATCCCATGTCCCACTGTCCCATCCCATGTCCCACTGTCCCCACCCCATGTCCCACCCCATGTCCCACTGTCCCCACCCCATGTCCCATCCCATGTCCCACTGTCCCATCCCATGTCCCCACCCCATGTCCCACTGTCACCATCCCATGTCCCACTGTCCCATCCCATGTCCCACTGTCCTACCTCACATCCCACTGTCCCCACCCCTATGTCCCACTGCCCCACCCCATGTCCCACTGTCCCACTGTCCCACTCCCACTATCCCACTGTCCCACCCCTCTCCCACTGTCCCACCCCAGCCCTGGGGACTGGGATCCCACACCAGGGTTCCAGAGGGATGGGAGATGTTCTGCTGCTGGCCCTTGGCCAGGAGCCCCCAGCCCCCTGTCCCCAGCTCAGGGGACACACAGGATGCACCAAAGCCACACCAAACAACCCCAAATTCACTCTCCCCACCCCCAAAGAAGCAGCAGCAAGATTGGAAAGGACAAGAATCAGTTTTACCCAAACAACAGATCACCAACTGCTTGAAGGACTCAGCTTAATCTCTGTTTAGATTAATCTGATTACAGGGGATACAATACTGTGCTCAGGCTGCTCCCCAGTCCCTCTGGCCCTGGTGTGTCCAGGATTCCCACCGGGATCCAGGATCAAGGCAGGCACTGCCCTCAGCCCCTCCTGTGGCTGCTGCACAGAAATTCCTGCATTGGAACTCCAAGAATGGAAACATCTGGTTTCCCAGGAGGGTCCTGAGCTCACCAGGAGCAACAGGAGGACACCACAGGGCAGGGGACAAGAAGAAACAGCCCCAAGTTGCACCAATGGAGGTTTAGGGTGGAAAATTTCTTCATGGGAAGGGTGGTGAGGGATTGGAAGAGGGAAGTGGTGGAGTCACCAGCCCTGGAGGTGCTCAAAAATGTGGCACTTGGGGACAGGGTTTAGTGGTGACACAGCAGTGCTGGTTGAAGGTTGGACTCCAGGATCTTGGAGGGCTTTTCCAGCCTTAATGATTCCATGGGATCAGGCCATGGGATGCTGGGACCTGCTGGGCAGAGCCCCAGGACTCTGTGCCCAGCCTGGTGCCCTGAGGGAGCTGCTGGCAGAGCCAGGGCTTAATTAACAGCAGCACTAATCCACTAAGAGCAGCCCCCCAGCTCAGGGGGCACAGGGGGACCCGCTGAGCTCACCTGCTGGCCCAGCCACTGCTCCCACCCTGCAGCCCTGCCCTGAGGGTCTGGGAACTCACAGCCTGACTCAGCCCGAGGGCAGGGGAAACAAAGGCACCTTCTGAGCACAGGGAGCTCAATCTCTGAGCACCCTGGACCATGGAAGGTGTCCCTGGACCATGGAAGGTGTCCCTGGGCAATGGAAGGTGTCCCTGGGCCATGGAAAGTGTCCCTGGGCCATGGAAGGTGTTCCCGGGCAATGGAAGGTGTCCCTGGGCCATGGAAGGTGTCCCTGGACCATGGCAGGGGTGGAACTGGGTCCCTTGGAGGTCCCTTCCAACCCAGACCATCCTGGAGCTCTCTGAGACACCAAACCCCCTCCCATAGCCCCAATTCTCCACGTGCAGAGCAGGCTGGGCAGGCCCAGGATGCCCAGCCCATGCCCAGCTCTGCCCAGTGGTGTGAGCAGACCCATCACCTCTCCCTTTGGGAGACCCCCCCTCCTCTCTGGGGTCCTTACAAACCCGGAGGATTTTTCCTGCTGCTCAGGATATCTACAGCTATTCCCAATAGGAACAGCCCCCAGGAAAGCCTGGGAGCGAGACACAAACCCTGTGAAGGGCAAAGGCAGCACTGAAGGTGGTTGGGCACAGCCAGAGCTCGGTGCCAGCCTGGAGCTCCCGTGCCATCAGTGATGCTGCCAGCACAAATCCCCCCATTGCCATGGCAACCGCATCCCGTGCCCCGGGCATGCCAACAACGCCGGGGAGGAGCTGTGCCAGCAGCCAGCCCTGGCTGGGGGAGGAGGGAACCCCCAGTCCGTGCCAGGCTGGGGTGGGGGGCACAGCAGTGCTGCCCCCGGAGCTCAGGGAAGCTGCAAAGCCACGGGAGGAGGGGAAATAAAAATAACCTGGTGGAGAAGAAGGGCCTGATTCAGGCTGACAGCGCTGAGCGTGCCCTGCTGCAGCCCAGCCCCGAGAGGGAGGGCACAGACAGCACGGCTGGAGCTGGAATTAGGCTCCTGGGGGATTCTGAGGAAATCTCCCGAGGATTGGAGGCAGCTTTGGGTGAGCCCCGAGCCCCCCGGGGGTGTCAGGCACAAGGACATGCACAAAGGAAGGGTCTTCCCCAGGCTCAGCCATCCCTTTCCTCCCCAGTTCCCACGAGCTGCTCCTGAAGGAAAAGGCATCCAAGTCCTGAGGGAATGTAAGGCCAGGGGAGGGGGTTCCCTCTGCTCCCCCTGCCCAGCCAGTGCCAACACGGACACCCCAATCCTGCCAGGGAGAGGAAAACCATCTCCTGGGCATGAGATCGAGCCACAGTCAGCAATAAATGAAACCCTCAGAGGAGGCAGGGGGGGATTGCCCTGGGGTGGGAATGGGGCTGCTGGGGGGTCTCATGGGGGAGCAGACCCTGCTCTCCCCCTCCTCACAACCCAAACGGAGGCAGGAGCAGAGTGGGGGTCCCCAGAGCCCCCCAACAGCCCCACACACAGGTCAGGGCAGCAGAGGCAGAAGGGGGAGGGTGGTTATTGCTCAACCACCCCAAAGCAGCACAAGCAACACCCACCAACTGCCCCCTAAACCTGGCACAGCATCCCCTCCAGCCAGGGCAGAGCCAGAGGCTCCCCAGCCTGGGACCAGCAGGAATTCAGGTGTCTCCCAGCGAGAAAGAGGCTTTCCAGTGTGCACCCCCCAAACCAGCCCTGCCCCGGGGCCCTTCACCCCCTTTCCTGCAGAAATACCCATTTCCTAATTTATTGCAACAGGTGGGGAAGCTGCAGGGAACAAAAGGCACCTTGAGGAGCCCCAAAGGGCCTTGGGAAAACTCCACAGGCTCCAGGCAGGAGCTGCCTGAGAGGGAAAACGAGGAGGAAGCTGCTTCAAGCCACCCACCCCTGCCAAACTGCAAGGAAATAATCAGTCCCACACACGCTGGGAGGTGACATTTGTGTAAAATCTGCGAGGAAAGAGCCCCTCAGGCAAACCCAGGGAACTTCCAGGAATAAATGGGATTCAGGGGAAAAACCCCTGGCCCCAGGGAATGGCTGGAGCTGTGTCAGGGAGGTTGGGGTGGGTCTCAGGGAAAGGTTCTTCCCCCAGAGGGTGCCCAGGGCAGTGGGCACAGCCCTGAGGTTGAGGGACAGGGTGAGAGTTTGGGGTATCCTGGGCAGGGCGATCCCTGGGTGTCCCTTCCCACTCAGGATATTCCATGATGTGAATTCCCACAGAACAGCCAGTGAAGGACAGGAGGGACCCCCCCAAACACCCCCAGCCCAGCCCCCTCCACTCCCCGCACCCCAACAGCCCCTCCAGCCTGGCAGGTGCCACTTCCCACCCCCAAAGCTCGGGAAAAGCCGCTCCGTCCCTGCCCCCGGAGAGGCGCCGAGTGCCCCGAGGGCAGGAGCGCTTCGTGCGGCACGAAATGAGGTCAGCGCAGCCTCCTCCGGCCACACAGCCCGTCTGGCCCCCGCATTAGGGCGCTCTGAGCACGCCAATTCCGGGCACGGCAAAGGTGAGCCGGCTGGCATCGGCACGGGGAGAGGGGAGAGGCTGTTCCCGAGCTCTGCCCTTCCCAAAGCAGCTCCTGGAAGCACAGAGATCCTCCTGGGAGAAGGGAGAGGCTATTCCCGAGCTCTGTCCTTCCCAAAGCAGCTCCTGGGAGCTCAGAGCATCTCCCTGGGAGAGGGGAGAGGCTGTTCCCGAGCTCTGCCCTTCCCAAAGCAGCTCCTGGGAGCACAGAGATCCTCCTGGGAGAGGGGAGAGGCTATTCCCGAGCTCTGCCCTCCCCACAGCAGCTCCTGGGAGCACAGAGATCCTCCTGGGAGAGGGGAGAGGCTATTCCCGAGCTCTGTCCTTCCCAAAGCAGCTCCTGGGAGCTCAGAGCATCTCCCTGGGAGAGGGGAGAGGCTGTTCCCGAGCTCTGCCCTCCCCACAGAGCCTCTCTCGGGACCCCCAAGCCAGTCCTGCACCCCACAGGAGGGGGGCAGGCAGGGAACTCTCCCACAGGGACACCTGGAAGCAAACACAGCCCCTGCTCCCCATGAACTGACCCCAAACAGCCCCACAGATCACCCTGGCAGAGTCCATGGGATCCATAAGCAGGATTTCCACCCTGGAAGGGTTTGCCAGGAATTCCACCTCCAGATCACTGGGAATCTCCAAGCTCTGGCATCCCATCCCGTCCCATCCCATCCCATCCCGTCCCATCCCATCCCATCCCGTCCCATCCCATCCCATCCCATCCCATCAGCAGCATTTCCCCCCAAGAACTCCCAGCCCCAAAAGCCAAGTGGTGGTGCTTGAACTCTGCCTTTGGAGCTCCTCCCAGGCTGGGAATGGGGTTAAATTCTCCTGCAAGGCTGGTAAAATCTCCTTTAAGTGCAGCCTGGCACTGTCCAGCTGCTCTGCACAGAGAGCTGATGGCTCTGGACCCACCCTCTGCCCCTCCAGCACCACTCAAAGCCCTGTCTGAGCCTCCAGCAAGGCCACTTCACACCACAGACTGTTTGGAAGAGCCTCTCAAGCCCCGAGTGTTGCTTACATGGAGCAGGTCTGTCCCTCAGCCCTGGCTGCAAACTCTCCATCCCTCCCCCAGCCCTGGGGGCTCCAAAGGGTGAGTGTCCCCCCCCTGCAGCTGGAGGGGGACTGGGGAAAGAAGAGCCAAACAAAGGAAGCAATTGGTGTGTGCTCTGCCAGGAGGCTCCCAGGTCACATCCTGCCTTTCAAAGAGTTGCTGATTCTGGGGGACAAGCTTAGAAAATAAACTGTTCTTTTGTCAGCAGTGGCAGCAGCTCCCAGACAGCCCAGCACAGAGAACAGGCTGCAGGGAAGGGCTCCAGTTCCTCACAGCATTTGCAGGGGAAAAGCTGCCAGAATGGCTGGGCCAGCCCTCCACGTGTGCAGCTGCTGCCTGTTCCCAGCATCTGCTCCCAGCCTGCCTCAAAGCTGGCTCAGAATGACCTGACTCACAACTTGGTGGGATAGAATGTCTCCCAGACCTTCCTGCTGCCCACCTAGTGCCCAGTGCCAGGGCTGGAGGAGGCAGGAGAAGCCAATCCCACCACCACAGGCTCCCACGTGGCTGTTTTGGCACAGGATGGAGTGGGAACAGGGTTTAGCTCTCTGTGGGTGCAGCAAGATCCCATCCCATCCCATCCCATCCCATCCCATCCCACCCCCTTCCCATCCCATCTCACCCCATCCCATCCCATCCCATCTCACCCCATCATATCCCATCCCATCCCATCCCCATCCCATCCCATCTCACCCCATCATATCCCATCCCATTCCATCCCATCCCATCCCATCTCACCCCATCATATCCCATCCCATCCCCATCCCATCCCATCTCACCCCATCATATCCCATCCCATCCCATCCCATCCCATCTCACCCCATCATATCCCATCCCATCCCATCCCCATCCCATCCCATCTCACCCCATCCTATCCTATCCCATCCCATCCCATCCCATCCCATCCCATCCCATCCCATCCCATCCCAATCCCATCTCACCCCATCCCATCCCCATTCCCATGCCCATTCCCACCCCCTTCCCATCCCATCTCCTCCCCCTCCCATCCCAATCCCATCCCAGTCTCCCAAGGCTCTGCCAGCACCTGCCCAAGTGAACACCAGCCTATTTCCTCAATCCTGCTTCAATCCCTGCTGGAAATGATTCAAGGGAATGCAAGAAAGGAGCTGCCAGGGTGGGAATCCAGCACTGGTGTCTGGAAACGGCTGTTCCCCCTCCCACCCCTGAGCCCCCAAACGGGCAGTGCCTGTCCAGCCCCCCCATCACTGGGAACAGCCCAGGCAGAGCAGCAGAGCTGGGATTTTCCACAAAGATTTTTGGCCCCAGGCAGGGATAAGTAATTTAGGAAAGTCAACATCCCTCTGGAAGCAAGGTCAGAGCCCCGGGAGCTCCCGGGGCAGGGGAGAGGGAAAAGCACCTCAGCTTTGCACAGATTCTCCTCTTCTCAGCCCAGACACAGCTGGGAAAGTTCTCCCAGGTGTGTGGAGAACACCTGGGGCTGTTGGGAAGGAACATCAGAGCTGTTCCCTGCAGGAATCACGGCTGGATTTCCCCTCTCCCACCTCACCAGGGGCTCCATCCACAAACACTTTGGGCTGTGCCCACTGGGCATCACTGCTGGAATCCCACCCCAGTCTGTGCAGGGGCAGCCAGTCCTGGGGGGTGCCAGCTATGGATGGGCAGCAGGGCCCTGGGGAAGGATTGGCATTCCAGGGGGAACTGGGAGAGGTGGGTGGCACAGACAGTGCCCAGAGTGAGCCCTTCCCAAGCCCTCCAGAACCAGCTGCTCCACCCCAGGGAGGATTCACCAACATTCCCAGCCTTCAGCCACCAAATCCCAGCATTCCTCAGGAGTTTTCCCACACCCCACATCCTCTCTCCTCCACACTGAGCCCATATCCCAAAATCCAGGACTGCTGGGGGTTTTTCCCCCCCTGGAGCTGCAGGCACCTCAGAGCCCCCTGGCACACAAAGCGTGCCCAGCACAGAGGCAGCTCCTCCCCTGCAGGAACTGGGCACAAACAAAGCCTGGGAGAAACACCTGGACTCCAGCCCAGCCCACAGTTGTTCCTCTCTCCCTTCCTGCCCCCCCAGTTGGGAAGATCACTGGATTAACATGGAAAGCTGCTCCCAGATGGAGCAGGAGGGATGCCAGGAGAGGGTCACTGCCTGCTGGGAGAGCTGCTCACTAACTTTTTCCAAGCAAGGAGTTGGCCTGGAGGGGTTGGATCCCTTCTCTGCATGGAAAGGCACATTTTCCCAGGGAGGGATCCTCCAGGGAGGATGGCTGGGTCATCCCCAGCATTCCAAGGCTTTACTGCTCCCAGGTGAGCTGGGCAGAGCTGCTCTCCCTGCCTCTCAGAGGAGGAATGGCAGCCCCAAATCCTGACCCCCTGGGACATTCGGGGCCGTGCTGGGGGTGGATTTCCCAGAGCAGCTCCCCGAGGAACCACCAAAGTCCCGGCAGATGGAGAAGGACCTGCCCACCCACCCCCGGGGGATGTTCCTGGCAGCCTCCCGGAGCCTCCAGCCCCTTTGGGAGGGGAAAAAAGGCAATTTGGGGAGGGGGATGTGGGGATGGAGCAGCACCAGCCCCTCCTGGGGCTCGGGGTGGGCAGCACCACCCCAGCCAAGGAGGATGTGCCAGGCCAGGCTGTCCCTGCTGGGAGCAGGAGGAGGGAACGCTGCGAGTCAGGGCTGACCTTCCTGCAGCTCCTGCAGCAGCAGAGCCCCCAGTCCCCCTCCCTCGGGGCTGTGGCCAGGGCTGCACCCAGCTGGGAACTGCCTGTTCAGCAGCAGGAACTGGGGCAAACCCACCGAGATAAAACCTGGCCTTGGCTCGTGCCCTGCGGGCTCCGAGGGAGAGGAGCAGACGATCCCTGAGCCAGGAGGGCTGAGCAGGATCCTCCTGCCCAGGATTCTGCTCCTTCCCCCAGCCCAACATGGCTCCTCTCAGCATTCCAAGCTGCATCAGCCCCCTGGGATGTCTCTGAAGACTCCCCAGACTGAATATTCAGCTTTGACCTCTCAGACAGGATTTTCCAGGCAGGGTCTGTGCTGAGCCACAGGAACCACCCCGAGGACCCCCCTGACCCCTGAGCCCAGCTCAGCTCTGTCATCCCTCCAGCACAGCAAGCTAAACATTAAAACCTAAATATAATCTATATTTGGGAGCAGCTGGTCCCTTGAACACGAGTCTGGCCTGTCCCTTGTCTGCAGGTTCTCCCCACACCCTCCATTTGCAGCAGCCTCAGACTTCAGCTGGATTTTCCCTTCTCCCACTTCTGTTTCTGTTCCAAGTGCTCAGAGTCCAGCCCAGCCCTGGCTGCCTCTCCCAGTCATCCCAGTCCCCAGCTGGAGGAACAGGGAGGAGGGTGGAGACCGTCCCAGCTGCCACCAGGCAATTCCCACACCCTGGCCCAGGGAATCAGCCACTGGCCCCAAAGGCTTCTCCCAGATTTATTGCCGGGGCAGTGGCAGAGCTGGAGGAAGCCCAGCCCTCTTCCTCCTGCTCTCTTGAAGAAAGAAACTCAGGAATTTGGCAGGAGGCCACGGCTCAAACAGAGGAGACCCTGTGCTGAGGCATGTTCAGAAGAGCAGCCTCTTCCCTGCCAGGATAAACGTTGCTTTTCCACCCCCTTCTCCGGGGACAGAAGAGTTTGTCCCTCCACTCCACCAGCAGCAAAAGCCATTTGGGAAGGGTTGGGCTCTCCTGGGCTGGCCCTGCCACACACACCACCCCTTGCCTGCAGTTTCTCACTCCCCAGGACACTCCCGAGGGAAGGAGCCCCAAATCCAGCCCCAAATCCAGCCCTTCACCCCCGGCCGGGCTGGCACAGCAGCAGTTTCCAGCTGCTCTCCCTTCCCTTCTTTCCAGACAGGCAGGGTGGGAGGAACAAAGGCTTTCCCTCAGCTCCTGTGCACAATTCCAGAGCTCCGGCTCTGCCCGGGGCAGGGGCAGGACGGGCAGGGCTGGGAAGGGGTTAAAGCAGCAGCAGCATCAAAGGGAGCCCCGGGAGGGGGGCTGAGAACGGAGCTGGGGGAGGCGGCGAAGCCTCCTTGGAATGTCAGGAATTTCCCATTATTATCCCACTTCCCTTCCAGCAGCCCGGAGGGAGGGCACAGGCACAGACCCCAGGCCCAGGGGTGGCATGTCCTGGGGGCTGGGAGGTGGCACGGGGTGCCCACGGGGCGGGGAAGGGGGGGTTGGGTGGGGACACCGCGGAGAGCTTGGGGGTCTCAGCCCTGCCAGGCTCCAGTGCCAGCCCGGGCTGGATCCACCCCGGGGGGGGGCAGAGACCCCTGCCCAGTGCCAGCCCAGGCTGGACCCACCCCCGGGGGGGGGCAGAGACCCCTGCCCAGTGCCAGCCTGGGCTGGACCCACCCCGGGGTGGGGCAGTGACCCCTGCCCAGTGCCAGTCTGGGCTGGACCCACCCCCGGGGGGGACAGAGACCCCTGCCCAGTGCCAGCCCAGGCTGGACCCACCCCGGGGGGGGGCAGAGACCCCTGCCCAGTGCCAGTCTGGGCTGGACCCACCCCGGGGCGGGGAGGGGGAGGCAGAGACCCCTGCCCAGTGCCAGTCTGGGCTGGACCCACCCCCGGGGGGGACAGAGACCCCTGCCCAGTGCCAGCCCAGGCTGGACCCACCCCGGGGTGGGGCAGAGACCCCTGTCCAGTGCCAGCCCAGGCTGGACCCACCCCGGGGGGGGCAGAGACCCCTGCCCAGTGCCAGCCTGGGCTGGACCCCCGGGCAGGACCCCTGCCCAGTGCCAGCCTGGGCTGGACCCACCCCGGGGTGGGGCAGGGACCCCTGCCCAGTGCCAGTCTGGGCTGGACCCACCCCGGGGGGGGGCAGAGACCCCTGCCCAGTGCCAGTCTGGGCTGGACCCACCCCGGGGGGGGGGCAGAGACCCCTGCCCAGTGCCAGTCCGGGCTGGACCCATCCCCAGGGTGGGCAGGGGTCCCTGCCCAGCCCCAAACCAGCACCCCCAACCCACAGCTCACCCTCAGGACACTCCAGAAGTTCCCCATAACCAACCAATGAAGAGTCATTTGCTGTTTTCCCACGCAGTGCCCACCCCGTGATCCAGGTGAGGTGCCAGGAAAGTGCCATTCCCAGCCCAAACTGGAATGCTGGAATGCTGCCAGTGCCCTCTGGGCCCACAGGAACTGCGGACTTTGGACAAGCCACAGGACCATCCCCAGGACCAGGAAGAGCCTCCTGTGGAGCTGCACAGGGGGGAGGGCTTGGCCAGGGCACCCTCTGGGCTCCCAGCTCTGCCTTCTCCACAACCCACGGACAGGGAGAGGCAGTTTAGGTTGGAGAATTTGGGATAAATCCTTCCCTGGGGGGTGCTGAGGCCCTGGCACAGGTTATTCCATGGATACCCCAGCCCTGGGAGTGTCCAGCCTGGGCTGGGGGAAGGTGACCCTGGGGGTGGAACTGGATGGACTTTAAGGTCCCTTCCAACCCAGACCAGCCTGGAATTCCATGACTCCAACCCCCATCCCACGGGGATGATGTTCAGGACTGGTATTTTTAACAGACCAGGGTTAATTACCAGCATTACAGCACCTCATTGGCTTTCTAAGAACTGTCAAGGTGTGAGAAGCAGCTACAAAATAATCACATTTCAAAGGTGCTTTACAGAAACACATCAGAGCTCAGGGCTGAGCAGGGACCAGCCCAGCAGGGGGGGGCAATTAAGGGTCCTGCTTGATGAGGAACCAAAATTGGGGAGCTCTGGACACTCCCTGCTCAGACCAAGAAGGAAAGGTCCAAAAGAGGGTCTGGAAAGGTCCAAAAGAGGGTCTGGAAAGGTCCAAATAAAAAGGGTCTGGAAAGGTCCAAAGGAGGGCCTGGAAAGAACCAAAAGAGGGCCTGGAAAGAACCAAAAGAGGGTCTGGCAAGGTCCAAATAAAAAGGGTCTGGAAAGGTCCAAATAAAAAGGGTCTGGCAAGGTCCAAAGAAGGGTCTGGAAAGGTCCAAAGGAGGGCCTGGAAAGAACCAAAGGAGGGCCTGGAAAGGTCTAAGGGAGGGTATGGAAAGGTCCAAAAGAGGGTCTGGAAAGGTCCAAATAAAGAGGGTCTGGAAAGGTCTAAAAAAAAGGGTCTGGAAAGGTCTAAAAAGGGTCTGGAAAGGACCAAATGAGGGCCTGGAAAGGTCTGGAAAACCCTGGGTTAGTGCCAGAATTAACTGGTGTGACCCCTGATTTAATACCAGTATTAACTGGTGTGACTTCTGACCTAAACCCAGTCTTAGTGAGTGTGTGGCCCCTTCAGGCACTGCATTCCCAGCAAACACCACAGGGCAGGAGGCAAAGAGTTCCTGGAGAGGTCGGGGTGCCCCACACACCCCATGGCAGGGGGAGGGCTGATGTTTAGGAGGGAGGAGGGTCCCAAAGCCCCCCAGCAAATCCCCAGACCCCCAGCAAAGCCCCCAGCAAAGCCCCCCAGGACTCACGCGTTGCAATACGGCTTCTTCTCGTAGCCCTTGTAGTTCTTCATGTTGAGGGTCATCTTGCAGGTCTCGCAGTGGAAACAGGCTTTGTGCCAGAACTGGGGACACACCAGGAGAACCATCAGCACCAGGGACCCCCCAGGCAGCCCCCAGATCCCTCTGGAATTGCACCATTCCCACTCAGCAGCTCCCGGGGTGCCACCCCTGGAAAACCCACAGGGCTGGCAAGATCCTGAGTAACTTTGGGGAAAATGAATCTTCCTGACCCCCCCCCAGTGCATCCTGTCTGAGCTCCCACAGCTCCAGGAATTCCTGGAGCCCAATCCAGGAATTCCTGGAGGAAGCTGCTCCATGCCAGGCTGGCACAGAGGCCACAGCCCTGCTCGAGGCTCCCAAGGGGCTGAGCTGTGCCAGGGGCAGCAGAAGGGCAGCTCAGGGGAGGCTGAACCAGCCAAGGGGGCACAGGCAGTGAGGAAAACCCTCCCATGGGAGCAGGAGCAGGGAACAGGAGCAGGGAACTCCCAGATCCAGGGCTGAGGACACAGCCCCAGGATTCACTGGGATCCAACACCGGGGGCTGTGCCCCCCAACAAACCCCACAGGAGTGTCTGAAGAGGCTTTTTAGGGCTCCTCATGAATCAGTGAGTTCCCCTTGGCACTGGGGTGGCCCCAGAAGGTTTCCAGGCTGAAGGAGCCTCAGGAGAACAGCTCAGAGCTGCTCCCAAGGAATTAAAGGTTGGACTGGATGACCTTACAGGTCTTTCCAAACCAAATGCTTCTGGTCTGGCAGATTTGCCAAGGGCAGTGTCCTGCCAGTCACCCAGTGCCCAGACTTGGTGTTTCCATCAGGATTTGATGGTTTGGTGCCAATGCCCAGGGCCCAGCCCAGCAAGGGAAGCTCCTGCCCAGGCAGGGAAAGCACAAACCAAAGCACCAACTTCTGTCACTGGAGGGAAACCAGCCCTGCCCTGGAGCTGTCCTCCCTCCTCCTCAGGTCACCCTCCCCTTCAGCACCCAAACCACCTTGAAAAATCAGGGAAAAATCAGCAAAAAACCCCAAATTAGGGTCTCCAAACAGCAGTCAGATGCCAGGGGGACCTGGGAGCCAGACACACACTGAGTGCTCAGGGAGCAGCCCAGGGCACCCAGCTGGGGGTTCTCGCTGGGATTTCCACCCTCCAAGGTTTAAAGAGTCATTTCCCCACTCCCTCCAAGTGCTGTTCCTGCAGGGAGCCAAGCCCTGGTGTCACCACACCCCAGCACAAACACTGCAGGCTCTGGGGACGTGACTCAGCCCAGGAGGACAATTTTCCTCCTTTCAGTTGCTCTGAGCAACACGTTTGTTCCTTCCCTCTGGTTACAGAGTTCCTGCAGCCCTGGCAGTGCAGCCAGAGGGGCTTTGCTCCCACCCCCTGCCCACCCAGAGGGGCTTTGGTGCTACCCCCTGCCCACCCAGAGGGGCTTTGGTGCTACCCCCTGCCCACCCAGAGGGGCTTTGCTTTGCTCCCACCCCCTGCCCACCCAGAGGGGCTTTGCTCCCACCCCCTGCCCACCCAGCCTGGGCACTAAATCCCAAGTTCTTTGGGGTTGCTGGAGGTCTCAGCCTTTCTGCTGGGGGTGTTTAACCCTTCCCAGCAATTGCTGTGCACAAACACCAGCCCTGGCACTGGCAATCCATAGGGATGAGCTGACAGGATTCCAGAGCCTTTTCCATGAGGAATCTCCCAGTTCCCACAATCCAGGAAGGACCTGGCACACCCACCTGCCCCTGCCCACCCCAGAATGATGCTCTCAAGCAGGGTCTGCCCCCAGCCAGGCAATTCCAGGCTATTCCTGCCTCAGTTCCCATCAGGAATTGCTCAGCAAGGTGTTCCTGCCCTGGGGCTCTTCCCAAGCTCTGGCTGCCCCTCTGCCCCCTCCTCAAACCTCCCTGCCCTCAAACTCTGCCCTGCACTGGTGGCATTGATGCCAGACCCACAAAGCCGAGGCAGCACTAAAGGAGGGCTGGAACAGTCCTGGCCACAGGGGAGCAGGAGTTATTTCCAGGAAGGCTCCAGCACAGCTGAGAGAAGGAGGACAAGCTCCAAATGGGGTTTTAGAGGAGCATTCACGGCTGTGCTTTGCAGTTCAGAGTGGGAGGCACTCCAGAGGTGTGGAGGCAACTCCAGGTACACCCCTGGGGGTGGTCCCGGGTCCAGCCCCATCCCAGCAGGCTGGACTGGGTGGGATCACCCCGTGGCCACCCTGGAGGGCTGGGTGGGGTCACCCCGTGGCCACCCTGGAGGGCTGGGTGGGATCACCCCGTGGCCACCCTGGAGGGCTGGGTGGGATCACCCCGTGGCCACCCTGGAGGGCTGGGTGGGACAGAGGGAGCCCTTGGGGCACCTTCCCCACCCCCAGCAGGGCAGGTCTGGGGCACAGCCCAGAGCGTGGGGATCTATTTATAGAATCAGGGAATGGTTTGGGTGGGAAGGGACCTTAAAGTTCATCCAGTTCCACCCCCAGGGACACCTTCCACTGTCCCAGGTTGCTCCACGCCCTGGCAAACATGGCCTTGGGCACCTCCAGGGTTGGGGCAGCCACAGCTTCCCTGGGTCACACCAAGCAAAGCCAACGCTCCACACCCTCAACAAGCACCCCCAGGGCCCCCAGGGCTTGAGGGGAACACCAGGAGAGGCTCCCTGGGCTGCAGACAAAGCCTGGGGAGGTTCAAGGATTGGGCTGAGCAGCTGCCGAGCCCCAGGACGTGGCTCGGGGTGTCACTTCCCCTGCGGAAGCAGAAACAGCACCCAGAGCCAGCACCCAGCACCTCCCCGGGAGGGAAGGGCCACCAGGCTGGCCCCAGACCCACCCAGGGTGTCTGGGGGACGGGCTGGAGGCCCAGGGGGCTGCCTGGGGCTGTGGGCAGGTGGCTGTGCTGCCCCAGCTGCTGCCCCCTGACTGGGAGCCCCCCAAAAAGCAGCGAGTTCCCCGTAAATCCCAGGGGGGAAATGGCCTTTCCTGATTCCAGAGCCCAGGCACATGCCAGGCTCATCCCAGGCACTGGGAGGGCACAGGCAGCTGTTTCCCCCCTGACACATCCCAGGCACATCCCAGGCACTGGGAGGGCACAGGCAGCTGTTTCCCCCCCAGGCACATGCCAGGCTCATCCCAGGCACTGGGAGGGCACAGGCAGCTGTTTCCCCCCTGACACATCCCAGGCACTGGGAGGGCACAGGCAGCCGTTTCCCCCCCAGGCACATGCCAAGCTCATCCCAGGTAGTGGGAGGGCACAGGCAGCTGTTTCCCCGCCTGGCACATCCCAGGCACATCCCAGGCCAGGCACTGGGAGGGCACAGGCAGCTGTTTCTCCCCCTGGCACATGCCAGGCTCATCCCAGGCACTGGGAGGGCACAGGCAGCTGTTTCCCCCCTGGCACATGCCAGGCACATCCCAGGCACTGGGAGGGCACAGGCAGCTCTTTCTTCCCCTGGCACATCCCAGGCTCATCCCAGGCACTGGGAGGGCACAGGCAGCTGTTTCCCCCCTGGCACATGCCAGGCTCATCCCAGGTAGTGGGAGGGCACAGGCAGCTCTTTCTTCCCCTGGCACATCCCAGGCTCATCCCAAGCACTGGGAGGGCACAGGCAGCTGTTTCCCCCCGGCACATGCCAGGCTCATCCCAAGCACTGGGAGGGCACAGGCAGCCGTTTCCCCCCTGGCACATGCCAGGCTCATCCCAGGCACTGGGAGGGCACAGGCAGCCGTTTCCCCCCTGGCACATGCCAGGCACATCCCAGGCACTGGGAGGGCACAGGCAGCCGTTTCCCCCCTGGCACATGCCAGGCACATCCCAGGCACTGGGAGGGCACAGGCAGCTGTTTCCCCCCCTGGCACCCCCTCGGTGTCTCCTGCAGCACAACTTGTGCAAACACGGCCCGGGCGCCCTTTGGACTGGGCTCCAGGTGCCAAGGGAAACCTGGGGGCAGCCACTCCACCCCCCTGGGCTCTTGGCACCGGGGCAGCTCTGCCAGGCAGAGGCCCCAGGGACAGGGAGCCCTTTGGGGCTGGCAGGGCAGCGCTCTGGGGGCTGGGCTGGACCTCGGGGCCAACCGTGCCGCGAGTTTTAGGAAGAGGAAGCAGAGCAAGAGCCTGAGAAGCACAAGATGGTGCCTGCAGGTTCCTGCCTGCTCCCAGCAGCTGGATCCACCATTCCCGGTGCTCATGGACACACAGGCACCAGCCCAGACACAGCACGGCCCCCAGACAGGGGCTGAGCAGGAGGGAGTGGCGGGGCAGCCCCTCCTGCCTTCCAAATAGCCCCAATCCTGAAACCCAACCCCCTTCCACATATCCCCATCCCAACACTGCCCTTCCCTTCCACATATCCCCATCCCAACACTGCCCTTCCCTCCCAAATATCCCCATCCCAACACTGCCCTTCCCTCCCAAATATCCCCATCCCAACACTGCCCTTCCCTTCCAAATATCCCCATCCCAACACTCCCCTCCCAAATATCCCCATCCCAACACTCCCCTCCCCTCCCAAATATCCCCATCCCAACACTCCCCTTCCCTCCCAGTTGTCCCCCATCCCAACACTCCCCTTCCCTCCCAGTTGTCCCCCATCCCAACACTCCCCTTCCCTCCCAGTTGTCCCCCATCCCAACACTCCCCTTCCCTCCCAGTTGTCCCCCATCCCAACACTCCCCTTCCCTCTCAAATATCCCCATCCCAACACTCCCCTCCCCTTCCAAATATCCCCATCCCAACACTCCCCTTCCCTCCCAGTTGTCCCCCATCCCAACATTCTGCAGCTCTGGGGGCCAGCACAGGCTCCACAAGCCCAAAGCCTCTCTCTGCTCCCAAACCCCAGGTCAGAGGGGTGACAGTTCAGCCCTGAGCCATTCCCAGCCTCAGGAAGAAACATCATCCCTTAAAAATGTGAGCAGCAGGGGCTGCCGGGGCTCAGGAATGCCACTGGAGAGCTCAGCATTCTTCCAGTTACTTTTTTTAGTCCTAAACTGGTCGTCCCAGAAGGCTGGGAGAGGAGGGGGAGGAGAACAGCTCAGCTCTCCAGGATGAGTTAGTTGGGAAGTAAATCCCATGGGAACAGCACAGGGAATGGAGACCCAGCACCACCTTCCTCACCTCCAGCACCAGAGCTTGGCTTTTCAGGGGAAAACACTAAAAAAAAGGGATATTCCCTGGGAAAGAGGCAGCTCAGAGTGCAGGGATGGGATTTTGGAACAGGGAAGTATCAACTGGGATGGAAGATTTGAAACAAAAAAGGGGAAAAAGCTGGATAATGGAAACCAGATGAGGTTCCCAGCTCCAGGGAAGCATTAACTGTTGCCTTCCTTGGGCCTCCACAGCCACACGGATGGGCTGCCTTTTAATTAGAGATATTAAAAGAAATACCTCGAATTTATAGATAAGGAAAAGTCATGGATGCTGCTGGAGAACCCTGGGAAAAGGGGCTCCATCCGTGTGCCAAGGGCTCCATCCGTGTGCCAGGGAGTGCCCCCTCAGGGCTGGGAGCAGTGGGGGCACCCACAGCGATGTGACCCCCCCAGGACTCGGGTGGGCAGCGTGGAAATATCCCCAGGAATGGGAGTCCCGTGGGAATATCACTGGGAAAAGGACGGGAGAGGGAGAAACCACATTCCCTGGTGCCCCCCTGGGCTGGAGGGAGCGTGGGGGACCCCCAGGACAAAGGGGGACCCCCGGGACAATGGGGGACCTCAGCGATGTGACCCCCAGGACCAGCGTGGGAATATCCCTGGAAAAGGGGGTCCCGAGGGGGCAGCGTGGGAATAACCCCGGGAATGGGGGGGGGTGGGCGGAGAACCACATTCCCTGGAGCAGCACAAGGAGCTGCCACCCCCAAAACACCCCCCAAGGGCTGCAAGGAGCGTGGGGACCACCAGGACAAGGGGATGGCACAAGGCGATCCCACCGGGATGCGACCCTATGGAAACACCGCCGGGAATGGGATGGGGCGTGTGGGGGGGAAAAAAACATCCCACGCAGCGGCAAGTCCAGAGGAAACCCTCCCAAATCCATCCTCCCCCACCTTCCCAAATCCATTCCCCACCTCCCCAAGGAACAACTCACCTTATCCAAGCAATTCACCTTCTCCGTGGGATACACGATCTTCCCGCAGCGCGCACAGTTGGGATTCATGGCTGCAAACTCGCGTGGAGTGGGAGGAAAAAAAAAAAAAAAAGCCCCGCTCCCACCTTCTACCGCTCCTTCTTCTTCTTCTTCTTCTCCTTTCTGAGCCGCCGCCCGCGATGTCGCGACTTTAAATAGTCGGGAAGGGGAGGGGGGGAGGAGGGAAAAGAAGGGGAAGTGGGACGGACCAAGCCAAGGGAGGGAGGGAGGGGCGCCCACACGCAAAACGTTCCCCCCAACCCCTTCCCCAAACCCGCCAACACCTCCCAGCCGAAAAAAACCCACCCAAAAACCGCTTGAAAAAGGGCGAAAAAAACCTTAAATAAAAAGCGGTTTGGAGGTGGAGGGATTCGAACCGGCGGAGCGCCCACGGAGCGCCCTCTGGCGGCGGCTGCGGGGTGGAACGTTTGGCTGAGGGTCCAGAGGTCGCCGGTTCGAATCCCGGTGGGGGGTTGAAACGTCAATGAGTTTTTTGGGATGTTTTGGCGAAATTCCAGAGGGGGATGAGGAGGGGGGTTCCTTTTGCACGCGCGCGCGGCTCCCGTTCCACGCGCGGACGCCGCATCCGCGGCGTCCGCGCGTGGAACGGGAACCGCGCAGGCGTGGAGGGAACGATGGGGAAAACGCCACCCGGCGCCCGTTCATTCCAATGGGGGTATAGCTCAGTGGCAGAGCATTTGACTGCAGATCAAGAGGTCCCCGGTTCAAATCCGGGTGCCCCCTCTTTTCTTTATTTCTCTTTTTAATTTTTCTTTCTTCCTCTTTATTTCTCTTTTTAATTCTCTCTTTTAGCCGCTTTTCATCCCCAGGTTTTTCCCTCGCCGCCGGTGGTTTAATTGAAAAAGGGTCCAAAAACACTCTGGTGGTGTGAAATTTTTGATTCCCTGATGGTGGTTTATCTGAAAGAGAAAACGGTGCCCAAACCCCCCCCTGGGTTTTTGTGAAATTTCGAATTCTGCTTTGCGAAGGGTTGCTCGCAAAGGGTTGTTTGTGTCTGTGTGTGTGTGTGTGTGTGTCTGTCTGTCTGTGTGTCTGTGTGTGTGTCTGTCTGTGTGTCTGTCTGTGTGTCTGCCTGTCTGTGTATCTGTGTGTGTGTCTGTGTGTGTGTCTGTCTGTCTGTGTGCCTGTCTATGTGTCTGTCTGTGTGTCTGTCTGTGTGTCTGCCTGTGTGTCTGTCTGTGTGTCTGCCTGTCTGTGTGTCTGTGTGTCTGTCTGTGTGTCTGTGTGTCTGTGTGTCTGTGTGTCTGTCTGTGTGTCTGTGTGTGTGTCTGTCTGTCTGTGTGTCTGTGTGTGTGTGTGTATCTGTCTGTCTGTGTCTGTATGTCTGTCTGTGTGTGTGTGTGTCTCTGTCGCTGTGTGTCTGTCTGTGTCTGTCCGTCTGTCTTTGTGTGTGTGTGTGTGTGTGTCTGTCTGTCCGTCTGTCTCTCTGTGTCTGTCTCTGTCTCTGTGTCTGTCTGTCTGTGTGTCTGTGTGTGTGTGTGTGTATCTGTCTGTCTGTGTCTGTATGTCTGTCTGTCTGTCCGTCTGTCTCTGTCTGTCTCTGTCTCTGTGTCTGTCTGTCTGTGTGCCTGTCTGTGTGTCTGTGTGTGTGTCTGTCTGTGTGTCTGTCCGTCCATCTGTCTCTGTGTCTCTGTCTCTGTCACCGTCTGTGTCTCTGCCTCTGTGTCTCTCTGTGTCTGTCCGTCTGTCTGTCTCTGTCTCTGTCTCTGCCCATCTGTCTCTGTGTCTGTCTGTCTGTCTGTCTGTCTGTGTCTCTGTCTCCATGTGTCTGTGTGTCTGTCTGTGTGTCTCTCTGTCTGTCTGTCTGTGTCTGTGTGTCTGTCTGTCTCTGTGTGTGTGTCTGTCTGTCTGTCTGTGTCTCTGTCTCTGTCTCTGTGTGTCTGTGTCTGTCCATCTGTGTGTCTGTGTGTCTGTCTTTGTGTCTCTGTGTGTGTCTCTGCATGTCTGTCTGTCTGTCTCTCTGTGTGTCTGTCTGTCTGTCTCTCTGTCTGTGTCTGTGTCTGTGTCTGTGTCTCTGTCTGTCCGTCTGTCTCTGTCTCTGTTTCTCTGTGTCTGTCCGTCTGTCTGTCTGTGTCTGTGTCTCTGTGTCTGTGTCTGTGTCTCTGTCTCTGTCTGTCTGTCTGTCCGTCTGTCTCTGTCTCTGTTTCTCTGTGTCTGTCCGTCTGTCTGTCTGTGTCTGTGTCTCTGTGTCTGTGTCTGTGTCTGTGTCCGTCTGTCTGTCTCTCTGTCTCTGTCTCTGTCTCTGTCTCTGTCTCTGTCTCTGTCTCTGTCTCTGTCTCTGTCTCTGTCTCTGTCTGTCCGTCTGTCTCTGTGTGTGTTCCCGCCGCCGGTAGGTGGCGCTGCTTTCCTTACGGCCGCCGGTAGGTGGCGCTGCTCTCCTTAAGGCCGCCGGTAGGTGGCGCTGTCGCTCCCGCCGCGCCGCCTCTTCCGGCGCCAAGATGTCGAAGCGAGGTGAGGCCTGGCCCGGTGTCCGCGGCCTTCCCGCTCCATCCGCCGCCATCCCGGGTTATCCCGCTCCATGCCGGGTTATCCCGAGGCGGAGAGGGCTGCGGGAGCGGCGCTGAGCGCGGGGTGGCGCGGATGGCGCGGCCGGTGCGGCTGCGGCGGGGCCGGGCCCGCGCGGGGTTGGGGCATTAACGCTCTTGTGGCCCCGCAGGACGCGGAGGATCGTCCGGGGCCAAATTCCGCATCTCGCTGGGGCTCCCGGTGGGAGCCGTGATCAACTGCGCCGACAACACGGGTGAGCCTCGGGGGGAGCGGGAAAAACCCCTCTGGAACCGGGAAACCCCCCCTTGAATCGGGATACACCCCCTGGAACCGGGAAACCCCCCCTTGAACCGGGATACACCCCCTGGAACCGGGAAACGCCCCCTAACCGGGATACTCCTCTTGGAATCGGGATGCTCCCCTTGGAATGGGGAGCTTCGGTGGGAAAAAGCCCCTCTGGAACCGGGAGAGCGTCTCTGGAACCGGGAGAGGTCCCCTGGAATCGGGCGGGTCAGTGGGAAAGAGCCCCCGTGGGACTGGGAGAGCTCCTTTGGAACTGGGAGAGCCCCCGTGGGACTGGGTGGGTCGGGGGGAAATACCTCCCCTGGAATCGGGCGGGTCAGTGGGAAAGAGCCCCCCTGGAACTGGGATACCCCTCTGGAACCAGCCGGGCAGGAAGGAGCCCCCTGGACCTGGGGAATCCCACGGGAAGGAACCCCCCTGGGATCGGGGGATTCCTGCAGGAAGGAGACCCTTGGGACCGGACGGGGGGGGCATTAGGAAGGGATCACCCTGGAACCAGGGAGAAAGGACACTCCTCTGGAATTGGGGGACCCTGCAGGGGGGAAGGAGCCCCCAGGGTAACACAGAGGGCAAGCAGGTGTTGAGCCAATTCCCAAACGCTGGATCCCTCCTGGGAGCTCTCCCTGTGCCCGGGGCTGAGCGGGAGGAGGCAGCAGCTGTTCCCAGCTATCCCAGGATAACCCCTGGCCTGGCTATCCCGGGATAACGTGGGCGCTGCTCTCCGCAGGGGCCAAGAACCTCTACATCATCTCCGTGAAGGGCATCAAGGGCCGCCTGAACCGGCTGCCGGCGGCCGGCGTGGGGGACATGGTGATGGCCACGGTGAAGAAGGGCAAGCCTGAGCTGAGGAAGAAGGGTGAGTCCTGCTGCTGCTCTGCCAGAGTGTGCTGGGAAGTGGGCACAGCCCCTCGAGCGCCAGGACCAGCAGCAGTACCGGTACCAGTTCCAGTAGCAGTTCCAGTACCTCCCCCTTCTGTAAAGCACTCGCTGGGTCTGTGCTGTGGCTCACGGAGTTGTCGTGGAAGGGCAGAGCAAAGGCACCGCTTTTGGGTGAAGTGGCAGCTCGTGCTGTTGATTTCAATCAGTGGTGGGACACGGGGCTTGGAGGCCTGGAATGAGTTGGGTTGGGTTGGGTTGGGTTGGGTTGGATTGGGTTGGGTTGGGTTGGGTTGGGTTGGGTTGGGTTGGATTGGGTTGGGTTGGGTTGGGTTGGGTTGGGTTGGGTTGGATTGGGTTGGGTTGGGTTGGGTTAGGTTGGGTTGGATTGGGTTAGGTTGGGTTGGGTTGGGTTAGGTTGGATTGGGTTGGATTGGGTTAGGTTGGATTGGGTTGGATTGGGTTGGGTTGGGTTAGGTTGGATTGGGTTGGGTTGGATTGGGTTAGGTTGGATTGGGTTGGATTGGGTTGGGTTGGATTGGGTTAGGTTGGATTGGGTTGGATTGGGTTGGGTTGGGTTGGGAGGGACCCTCAATCCCACCCAGTCCCACCCTCTGCCAGGGCTCCCACTCCAGAGCTGAGTGTTGTCTGTGTTGGCTCCTACTCCAAGGGAATTTCTGCTGAATGTTGTCTATCAATTAATGGTTTATTTAGAAATAAAGGTGGGAAAGTGAGAAAAAAATGGATTATCCAAGATGCAGCTCCAAGTGTTACACACTCAAGGAGACTTGATTATAACCTGAAACTTTTCTCGGTGAAACTCCACAAATACAAGATATAAAGTGAAAAAAACCCCCGAATTTGTGCCTGGGGTTTGATGCTGCAGCAGAGCAGCTCCTGGGGCCATCTCCTGGGGTGTTTGTCCCATTGCTGTGAGCCTGAGCTGCTCCTTTCCCTCCCAGTGCACCCGGCCGTGGTGATCCGGCAGCGCAAATCCTACCGCAGGAAGGATGGGGTGTTCCTCTACTTCGAGGACAATGCAGGAGTGATTGTAAATAACAAAGGGGAGATGAAAGGTGAGGAGGCCTGGAATTTTGTCCCACTGGGAATGGGGGGAGGTTGGCACTGCCACAGGGCTGAGCTTTCCTGAGGGAAAGGAGCCAGCTCAGAGTGGGATGGTGAGTGGGAAATGCTGCCCTGAACCAACTGTGCCTTCTAGTCATGGAACTCCAGAATGGTTTGGGTTGGAAAGGACCTTAAAGATCAGGAGAGTTCCAACCTCCTGCCATGGGCAGGGACACCTCCCACCAGCCCAGGGTGCTCCAAGCCCTGTCCAACCTGGCCTTGGACACTCCCAGGGATGGGGCACTCCCAGGGCAGTCCCAGCAGCACCACACAGAGGGATTCACAGTCACAGAACCCCAGAATGGATTGGGTTAAAGCCCATCCAGTGCCACCCCTGCCATGGCAGGGACGCCTCCCACTATCCCAGGGTGCTCCCAGCCCTGTCCAGCCTGGCCTGGGACACTCCCAGAGATCCAGGGACAGCCACAGCTGCTCTGGGCAGTCCATTCCCCCTGGCAGGGCAGGAGTGATGCTCCATTATCCCTGTTGTTTTCCAGGCTCAGCAATCACAGGCCCCGTGGCCAAGGAGTGTGCGGATCTGTGGCCCAGGATCGCCTCCAACGCCGGCAGCATCGCCTGAGCCTCTGCACAGGCAGAAATAAAAGTCCTTGTACCAACTCCCTGGTGTGTTTCTTGCCAAAGTGCCTCCCCCGTGGACAGGATGGTGGTGGAAGGAGGGAGGTGGTGCTGGGAAGGCTTTTTGTGGAGCTCCTCGTGTGCTTCGGCAGGAAAACGGGATTTGGGGCTTTAATATCCTGAGGGTGGTTTTTAGGCAAGTTCTTGGACTGCTGGAAAATACCTGGATGGTTGGATTAAACATTTTGGGGGATTTTTGGTATCCTCTGCCTTTGGGGTGCCAGTTGGAGGACGGGCTGTGGGCAGGTGGGAGGTGTTGCAGGTAATTCCTGTGCCAGGCTGGGCACACCCTGAGACCAAACAGGGGCACAGCCCCAGAGCCTTCAGTGACACTGCTGGAAATGCCCCTTTTTCTTGTCCACAGTGGGGTGTTTTACTGGAAATTAGGTGGGAATTCATTAGCCTGGACCTCCAGGGCTGCTTGGGAGGGTGAGGGAAGACCCAGGGTGGGTTTGGGGTGGAAGGAGGGGCAGTGAGGGTGGTGGGAGGTGGGCAGGGATGGGGTGTGGGAGGAGCCCTGGAATGTGGGAGCAGTTCTGGAATGTGGCTGGGCCACCTGTCCCTGCCCACAAGGAGCCTCACCTGGCCCTGCTGCCCAGATGGGGGTATAGCTCAGGGGTAGAGCATTTGACTGCAGATCAAGAGGTCCCCGGTTCAAATCCGGGTGCCCCCTCCCTTTTTTTCCTTCTTTTCACCCCCAAAATGTGGTTTGGAGCCCCCCACTCCCCTGGTTTCCCCCTGCACTGTCCATGGGCCTGTGCTGGGTGGTGGCCACGGGGCAGGCAGGAGGTTCCAGCAGAGCCAGAGGAGCATCCCTGGACTGTTTCCAAGGAAAGGGATGAGTATTTCTTGAGAACCTGTTTTTTGTCTTGGGATTAATTAGCAGTTTTGCTGGGATGGTAATTAGCAAGGATATTCCTGCTGGGAAGAGCAACAGAAGGAAGGGGGTATAGCTCAGTGGTAGAGCATTTGACTGCAGATCAAGAGGTCCCTGGTTCAACTCCAGGTGCCCCCTCTTTTCTCTTCCTTTTGCCAAAATCTTCCCCAGGAAGCAGCTGGGGAGCTGTTCTTGGACCTGGGAGCTTGTGCTGTGCAGTGAGTGGTGGTTTGGAGCTTCAGCTGTGAAGGTGTTGGGGCCCTGAGTGTGGGAGAGTGCAGGGGTTGCAGTGGGTGTAACTGCCCCCTGTGGGTGTAGCTGCTCCCTGTGGGTGTAACTGCCCCCTGTGGGTGTAACTGCTCCCTGTGGGTGTAACTGCCCCCTGTGGGTGTAACTGCCCCCTGTGGGTGTAGCTGCCCCCTGTGGGTGTAGCTGCCCCCTGTGGGTGTAACTGCCCCCTGTGGGTGTAACTGCCCCCTGTGGGTGTAGCTGCTCCCTGTGGGTGTAACTGCCCCCTGTGGGTGTAACTGCTCCCTGTGGGTGTAACTGCCCCCTGTGGGTGTAACTGCTCCCTGTGGGTACTCAGTGTGTAACTCCTGTCTGGGGGTCCTTTCCTTAATTCTCTGTTTGCAGAAATTCCATATATGGGAGAAAACATGGACTGGATCAGGGCTGGAATAAGGAGTGGGGAAACCCAGACTGGGTTGGTCTGGAATCTGGAATGGGGGTAAAACTGGACTGGATCCAGGCTGGAATGGGAATGGGAGAAAACCCAGAGTGGATCAGAGCTGGGGTATGGAATGGGAGAAAAGCCAGACTGGAGCAGCTCAGGATATGGAAGGGGGGAAACCTGGACAGGATCAGATCCAGAACTGGGAGTGGGGGAAAACCAGGAGCAGATCAGATCTGGGATGCAGAATGGGGGGCAAAGCCTGGATTAGATCTCCACAGTAACCACAACTGCCCCCATTCATCCCATTCACCATCCTTTCCATGTTTAACTCCTGCACAGCCTGGCAGGCCCCTGAGGAGCACAGGGGTGGCCAGGGAAGGAATCCAGCACAGGGGCAGCAAAGCTTCTCCCTCTCTCTAGAAATGCCTTGATGAGTCCTTGCCCAGGCCCTGCCCCAGGGGGGTATAGCTCAGTGGCAGAGCATTTGACTGCAGATCAAGAGGTCCCTGGTTCAACTCCAGGTGCCCCCTCCTTTTTCTCCTTATTTTCCTCTTCCTTCAACCTTCCTTTTTCCAAAATCTCCCACAGGAAGAAACTGGGGAGCTGTTGTTGGACCTGGGAGTTTGTGCTGTGCACTGAGTGGGGGTTTGGAGCTTCAGCTGTGAAGGAACTGAGTGTTCATTGGGACACTCCAGGGGTTGTTCAGGGAGTAACTACAGAGTTCGTACTTCTGTCTGGTCCCAGTTCTTTGCACTCATCATGTTTGTGACATTTATCACAGCCAATTCCCTGCACAGCCCTTGGCAGGCACATGAAGGTGCCCAGGGGGCTGTTGAGTATTAAAGCCCAACCACCAGTGGACACAGAACTTTGTTTGAGTCTCCAAATGTTTATAAATCACCCTGTGCAGATCCTGCCCCAGGGGGTGTAGCTCAGTGGCAGAGCATTTGACTGCAGATCAAGAGGTCCCTGGTTCAACTCCAGGTGCCCCCTCTTTTTGCTGCTTTTCCTTGGGATTTTGGGGGGTTTGGTCACCAAAGGCAAACAAAGCTCAGCTCAGTTTTCTCTGCTGTTGTCTCTTTTTGCTGTTCCAGTCGGAGCTGGAGCTGAGGGGAAGTGTCAGAGGCTCCAAGGCAGTTGCTGTGTCACACAGAGCACTCAGGGAACAGATGGAAAACCGGGAGAGGGGAGGGAGGGGCTGGCCAAGGCCGTGTGGTGTCTGCAGCACAGAGCAGTGTTGCTGTGGGAGTCACTCACTGCTGCTGCATTCCAGCCCTGCACTTCCTGCAGCAGGAGCTGATTCCCAAGGAGCAGAGGCAGCAGGAAATTGTGAAGAACATCCTTGAAATGTTTTTTTTGTGGGCAAGGGGAGAGATGTCAGGCAGGGGGTATAGCTCAGTGGCAGAGCATTTGACTGCAGATCAAGAGGTCCCTGGTTCAACTCCAGGTGCCCCCTCTTTTCTCTTCCTTTTGCCAAAATCTCCCCCAGGAAGAAGCTGGGGAGCTGTTGTTGGACCTGTGAGCTTGTGCTGTGCACTGAGTGGGGGTTTGGAGCTTCAGCATTGAAGGAACTGAGGCTCTGTTGGGGAAATGCAGGAGTTGTGCAGTGAGTGAGTAGTGAGTTTGTTTGTAGTTTTGTCTGTAGTCATCCCATCTACCCTAACTGATGATATTTCCCATCTTTTATCTTGTTTAACTCCCAGTACAGGCTTTGTCAGGCACTTGAAGGTGCACAGGGGGTTGTCAAATAAAGGAATCCAAGCCCTGGACAGGAAAGCTGCTGTCCCTGTTTCCATGTGCCTGTGCAGCTCCCACTGCAGGGGGTGTAGCTCAGTGGCAGAGCATTTGACTGCAGATCAAGAGGTCCCTGGTTCAACTCCAGGTGCCCCCTTTCCTCCTCTTTTTCCATGAGAACCTGAGGAATCCTCCCTTTATTTAACCCCAGTGAGTGCACAGTCTCTGAATTCCAAGATTAAAGAACTGAGAATTCAGCCACAGCCCCTGCACAGCTCCCTGTGGGTGCCAAGGCCCAGGGACTGTTTGCTCAGTGAGGAAACTCTGGGGAGGTGTTTTGTTTGGACCAGACCCTGTGTGTGTGTCTGTGTTTGCTGCAGGAACTTCCTGTGCACACTTTGCCTGCTCCACTCACTGCAAATCAGGAGCTGCTTCAGCACAGTGGGCACAAAGCCTGAGCTGTGCAGAAGGGTGTTCATTGCTCCTCCCAGGACACCCAGCCAGGGGGTATAGCTCAGTGGCAGAGCATTTGACTGCAGATCAAGAGGTCCCTGGTTCAACTCCAGGTGCCCCCTGTCCTTTTCCTCTTCCTTCAACCTTCCTTTTGCCAAAATCTCCCCCAGGAAGAAACTGGGGAGCTGTTGTTGGACCTGTGAGCCTGTGCTGTGCAGTGAGTGGGGGTTTGGAGCTTCAGCATTGAGGGAACTGAGTGTTCATTGGGACACTCCAGGGGTTGTTCAGGGAGTAACTACAGAGTTTGTACTTCTGTCTGGTCTCAGTTCTTTGCACTCATCATGTTTGTGACATTTATCACAGCCAATTCCCTGCACAGCCCTTGGCAGGCACATGAAGGTGCCCAGGGGGCTGTTGAGTATTAAAGCCCAACCACCAGTGGACACAGAACTTTGTTTGAGTCTCCAGATGTTTATAAATCACCCTGTGCAGATCCTGCCCCAGGGGGTGTAGCTCAGTGGCAGAGCATTTGACTGCAGATCAAGAGGTCCCTGGTTCAACTCCAGGTGCCCCCTTGTTTTTCTCCTCTCCTTCAGCCTTCCTTTTGCCAAAGTTTGTCACAGGAAAACCCTGGAGAGCTCCTGTTGGGCCTGTGAGCTTGTGCTGTGCAGCTGGTTGGGGGTTTCAGCTTCAAAGGCATCGTGGCTGTGACTCCTGGGGAGCTGCAGGGGCTGTGCAGTGTGTGGGGAACCCCTCCCTGTGCCTGTGTGTCCTTTCCCTGCTCTTCATTCTCTGGAGGCATCACAATTATGGTAATTTATGGCATTTACCTGCCTTTGACAGGCTGATGAAGGTGCACAGGCAGCTGGTGAGCAAATGAATCCAACCTGTGGACAGAAAAACCTGTTTTTCTTTGGCAAATACACGTTTTCATACCTACACAAGCACACCCTGTCCCAGGGGGTGTAGCTCAGTGGCAGAGCATTTGACTGCAGATCAAGAGGTCCCTGGTTCAACTCCAGGTGCCCCCTTTCCTTTTCCTCTTCCTTCAACCTTCCTTTTCCCAGAATCTCCCCCAGGAAGAAGCTGGGGAGCTGTTGTTGGGCCTGGGAGTGATGGTTTTGTGGTTCACTGAAGGAACTGAGGCTCTGCTGGGGTTGTGCAGTGAGTGGGTGAGTTTGAATTCTCTGTACTCACCCCATTACCAAAACTGCTGAGATTTCCCATCTTTGACCACGTTTAACTCCCAGTGCAGCCTGTCAGGCACTTTAGGGTGCACAGGGGGCTGTGAGGTGAAGGAATCCAAGCCCTGGAGATGTTTCTAAGTGTGCAGATCCTGCCCCAGGGGGTGTAGCTCAGTGGCAGAGCATTTGACTGCAGTCCCTGGTTCAACTCCAGGTGCCCCCTCCCCTTTAGCTGCTTTTTCACCCTTTTCCCCCCCCAGAATCTCCTCACAGATTTCCTCTTTTCCCCAGATTTTCCCCCCTTTTCCATCCTTTTCCTGGATTTTTTCCCTTATTTTCCTTCCTTTTCCCAGATTTCCCACCTGGATTTCCCTCTTTTTTTCTCCTTTTCCTGGATTTTTCTCCCTCCTTTTCCCACTTGGAATTTTCCTCTTTTCCCTCCTTTTCCCAGATTTTTCCCATCCTTTTCCCACCTGGAATCTTTTTCTTTTCCCTCTTTTGCCTGAATTTTTCTGCCTCTTTTCCCAGATTTTTCCCACCCTTTTCCCACCTGGAATTTCCCTCCTTTTCCCAGATTTTTCCTGGAGTTTCCCCCCCTTTTTCCCTCCTTTTCCCGCTCGGAATTTCTCTTCTTTTCCCACATTCTTCTTTTTTTCCCACTTGGGAAAAAAATTTCCCTCTTTTCCCTGGTGCTTTCCTCCCCCTTCTTTTCCCAGATTTCCCCCCTCCTTTTCCATCCTTTTCCCACCTGGAATGTCTTCCCTTTTTTTTTCCTGTATTTTTCCACCTCTTTTCCCAGATTTTTCCTGGAGTTTTCCTTCTTCTTTTCCCTCATTTTTCCCACCCTTTTCCTGGATTTTTCCCAGATTTTTCTCTCTTCTTTTCCCTCATTTTTCCCTGGAATTTTCCCAGATTTTTCTCTCTTCTTTTCCCTCATTTTTCCCAGATTTTTCCCACCCTCTGAGCTCTTGGAAATCACCTGATGATATTTTTGCCAAGGATGGAAGCAAAGCTTGGGACTGACATGCCCCCTTTGCCCTCCTGGTGCTGCAGGTCCTCACAAACAGGCTCAGCAGCTCCTGGTTTTCCTGTGCGGTGATTAAAGCAGGGAATGACCCCAATTAAAGCAGGGAATGACCCCAATTAAAGCAGGGAATGACCCCAATTAAAGCCCTGAATCACCCGCACGGTGGTTGCCGCGCTGGCCCCGGGGCTCGAACCCGCCCCCGCCGCTCCCCGGGCGGTGCCGCTGCCGCCGAGCCAGCCCCGAGCGGCCCCCGGGGCAGGGAGGGGGGCCCGGGCAGGGGAAGGTGGCGCAGGGGCAGCGCCGGGGGCCGGGCACGGCGGGGACACGGGTTCGAACCCGGGCTGGGACACGGGAACGGGGAGGGGGTCACTGGTCCTGACCCGGACTGGGGGGAGGCCAGTTCTAACCCGGATTGAAATGGGAGTCACTGGTCCTGACCCGGACTGGGGGGAGCCCAGTTCTAACCCGGATTGAAATGGGGGTCCCAATTCTAACTCGAACTGAAATGGGGGCCAGTGGAACTAACCCAGACTGGGGGGGATCCCAGTTTAACCCAGACTGAAATGGGGGATCCCAGTTTAACCCAGACTGAAATGGGGATCCCAGTTTAACCCAGACTGAAATGGGGGTCCCAGTCCTAACCCAGACTGAAATGGGGGTCCCAGTCCTAACCCAGACTGAAATGGGGGGTCCCAGTTTAACCCAGACTGAAATGGGGGTCACTGGTCCTAACCCAGACTCAAATAGGGGTCCCAGTTTAACCCAGACTGAAATTGGGGATCCCAGTTTAACCCAGACTGAAATGGGGGGTCCCAGTTTAACCCAGAACTGAAATGGGGGGTCCCAGCTCTAACAGAGACTGAAATGGATGTCCCAGTTCTAACCCGGACTCCAATGAGGGTCACTGGATCTAACCCGGACTGAAATGGATGTCCCAGTTCTAACCCAGACTGAAATATGGGGATCACTGGTCCTAACCCAGACTGAAACGGAGGTCCCAGTTCCAACCTGGCTGGCACCAGTTCCGACCTGGCTGGTCCCAGTTCTATCCTGGCTGGTCCCAGTTCCGACCTGGCTGGTCCCAGTTCCGACCTGGCTGGTCCCAGTTCTATCCTGGCTGGTCCCAGTTCCGACCTGGCTGGTCCCAGTTCCGACCTGGCTGGTCCCAGTTCTATCCTGGCTGGTCCCAGTTCCGACCTGGCTGGTCCCAGTTCCAACCTCCCCCAGTCTGGGCACTCCCAGGTTCTAACCCGGACATCAACCGGCTCCTCCCCGGCACATCCCCGGCTCTGGCTCTGCCCCGGCCCCAGCGGAGGTGGCGGCGCAGCCCGGCCCGCCTGAGGGGCCTCCCCGCCGTTCCTTCCCTCCCTCCTCCTCCTCCTTCTCCGCCGCCATCTTGCCGGTTGCCGGAAGTGACGCCACACGGAGGCGCGGCAGGACAGGCGGTGGCTCGATGTGATGACGCATTTCCTGTCCCGGTAGCGGCGGAGGGACGCGCTCGCCCGGCGGCCGCGATGGGGGGGGGAGACCTGGTGAGGGGAACGGAGGGGGGGGATGGAGGGGGCATGGAGGGGACATGGAGGGGCTGGGGAGGAGGATGAGGGGACATGGAGGGGCTGGGGGGCATGAGGGGAATGAGGGGACATGGAGGGGCTGGGGAGGGGGATGAGGGGACATGGAGGGGACATGGAGGGGCTGGGGAGGGGGATGAGGGGACATGGAGGGGCTGGGGAGGGGCTGGGAGAAGGATGAGGGGACATGGGGGAGATGAGGGGACATGGAGGGGCTGGGGAGGAGGATGAGGGGACATGGAGGGGCTGGGGAGGAGGATGAGGGGACATGGAGGGGACATGGAGGGGCTGGGAGAAGGATGAGGGGACATGGAGGGGCTGGGAGAAGGATGAGGGGACATGGAGGGGACATGGAGGGCTGGGGAGGAGGATGAGGGGACATGGAGGGGCTGGGGAGGGGGATGAGGGGTCTAAGGGGGATCGAGTGTGGGCCGAGAAGGGTCCGAGGGGGATCAGGGAGGATTCTGAGAGTGGACTGAGGGGTCGATGAGAGGGGCTGGGGGTTGGGAGGGGCTGGGGGGGATCAGAGGGGGATTGAGGGGGGCTGATGAGGGTTAAGTGGGGGCTGAGAGGGGTCAAGAGGAGGGTCGGGGGTGAGGAGGCCCAACAAGGCCCTGGGGGTGTGAGAGGGGCCAGAGGGGGATTGAGGGGGGTCAGGGGGAGGTGAGAGGAGTCGGGGGGAGAGGTTGGGGGGCCAGAGGGCTGAGGGAGGCTGGAGAGGGATTGAGGGGGATCAGCTGGGGACTGATGGGGGGTCAGGGGGAGCTGAGAGAGGCTGGAGGGGAATTGAGAGGGGTCGGGGGGAGAAAAGAGGGGCCAGAGGAGCATTAATGGGGTGTCAGGGGGAGCTGAGAGAGGCTGGAGGGGGTTTGAGAGGGGTCAGGAGGAGAAAAGAGAAGCCAGAGGGGCATTGATGGGAGATCAGGGGGAGATGAGAGAGGCTGAAGGGAGATTGAGGGGAGTCGGGGGGAGATAAGAGGGGCCAGAGGGGCATTGGTGGGGTCGGGGGCATTGGAGGGGCCGGGTGGAGGTCCGGGGGGTGCCAGTGCCCTCAGAGCTGACCCCGATGCCATTCCCTGTGCCCCCCAGAACCTGAAGAAGAGCTGGCACCCGCAGACCCTGCGCAATGTGGAGAAGGTGTGGAAGGCGGAGCAGAAACACGAGGCCGAGCGCAGGAAGATCGAGGAGCTGCAGCGGGAGCTGCAGGAGGAGCGCGCCAGGGAGGAGATGCAGCGCTACGCCGAGGACATGGGCACGCTGCGGTCAGGGCATGGGGGGCACGGGGGGCACGGGGGCACGGGGGGCATGGGGGGCATGGGGGGACATGGGCACGCTGCGATCAGGGCAGGGCACGGGGGGCATGGGGGGCATGGGCACGCTGCGGTCAGGGCACGGGGGGCATGGGCAGGGCATGGGCACGCTGCGGTCAGGGCAGGGCACGGGGGACATGGGGGGCATGGGGGGCATGGGCAGGGCATGGGGGGCACGGGGGGCATGGGGGGACATGGGCACGCTGCGGTCAGGGCAGGGCACGGGGGACATGGGGGGCATGGGGGGACATGGGCACGCTGCGGTCAGGGCAGGGCACGGGGGGCATGGGGGGACATGGGCACGCTGCGGTCAGGGCAGGGCACGGGGGGACGGGGGGCATGGGCAGGGCATGGGGGGACATGGGGGGACATGGGCACGCTGCGGTCAGGGCAGGGCACGGGGGACATGGGGGGCATGGGGGGACATGGGCACGCTGCGGTCAGGGCAGGGCACGGGGGGCATGGGGGGACATGGGCACGCTGCGGTCAGGGCAGGGCACGGGGGGCACGGGGGGCACGGGGGGACATGGGCACGCTGCGGTCAGGGCATGGCACGGGGGGCACGGGAGGCTGGCAGGGGGGCACGGGGGGACATGGGCATGCTGCGGTCAGGGCAGGGCACTGGGGGCATGGAGGGCACGGGAGGACATGGGCACGCTGCGGTCAGGGCATGGGCACTGGGGGTCTGGGCAAGGGCCAAGGACACAGGCACAGCCTGGGGGGCCTGGCAGGGGCCAGGAACATGGGCACCCTCTGGTCAGGGAATGGGCACTGGGGCCTGGCAGGGGGACATGGGCACCCTCCAGTCAGGGGGCCTGGCAGCCCAGCCAGTCCCAACCCACAGGCAGGGACACCTCCCACCAGCCCAGGGTGTTCCAAGCCCTGTCCAGCCTGGCCTTGGACACTCCCAGGGATGGGGCAGCCACAGCTTCTCCAGGAAATCCATCCCAGCTCCCCACGGGCACTGGGGGTCCTGGCAGGCCCTCACAGCCCAGGCTGCCCCAAGCCATGGGCAGGGACACCTCCCACCTGCCCAGGCTGCTCCAATCCATGGGCAGGGACACCTCCCACCTGCCCAGGCTGCTCCAATCCATGGGCAGGGACACCTCCCACAGCCCAGGCTGCTCCAATCCATGGGCAGGGACACCTCCCACCAGCCCAGGCTGCCCCAATCCATGGGCAGGGACACCTCCCACCAGCCCAGGCTGCCCCAATCCATGGGCAGGGACACCTCCCACCAGCCCAGGCTGCCCCAAGCCATGGGCAGGGACACCTCCCACCAGCCCAGGCTGCCCCAAGCCATGGGCAGGGACACCTCCCACCAGCCCAGGCTGCCCCAAGCCATGGGCAGGGACACCTCCCACCAGCCCAGGCTGCTCCAAGCCCCATCCAGCCTGGCCCAGGGATGGGGCAGCCCCAGCTCCTCTGGGAAATCCATCCCAGTCCCCACCACAGAGGAGTTTCTTCCCAATATCCCATCTCAACCCAACTTCCCTTCACTTTGAGGCCTTTCCCCTTGTGCTGGCACTCCAGGCCCTTGTAAATAGTTTCTCCCCATCTCTCCTGTAGCCCCTTCAGGCTCTGAGAGGCCACAGTTAAGTCACCCCTAACCCTTCCCTTGTCCAGGCTGAACAATCCCAGTTGTCCCAGCCTTTCCTGACAGGAGCTGCTCCATCCCCTCTGCTCACTTGGAGTCTGCTCTGGACTTGCTCCAGCAGCCCCACACCCTGTGCTGGGGTTATAACAACTAATAATAATGATGCTGATGACACAAGGAGGAAAATAAACCGTGTTTCTTTTGCAACAGGAAGAGAGAGGAGAAGCTGGAGTGGATGTACCAGGGCCCTGGGGGGATGGTGAACAGGGAGGAGTATCTCATGGGGCGCCCTGTGGACAAGTTCATCCTGGAGAAGGCCGAGGACAAGGAGCCAGGATGTTCCAGTGAGACTGGGCTGCTGCCAGGCTCCATCTTTGCCAAGTCAGGGGCCAACTCTGTGCTGGACATGGCCAACAAAATCCGGGAGGATCCTCTCTTCATGATCAGGTGCTGGGGCCCAGCAGGGCTGGAGACTGGGCTGGGGGGGCAGGAACAGTGGAAAGGCATTTTTGTGTTGTTTGGGATATAAAAATGTATATTTAGTAAAAATAAAGACCAGCCATTTGTTGGCAGGTTGATGGTGGCAAAGTTTTGTTTGTCCTGCTTGTTGCACTCATAAATGGGGGAGAAAAGGGCAGATTCATCCTCAGCTGGGTTTATTTTCCCCTGTTTTCCTGCTTTTTGTGTTTCTACTTGCACTTGATTGATCTCTTTAGTGAAATTTGTGATATTTTGTGTGTGAAAATACTGATTTTTTTTCCTACTTTAGAAAGAGGGAGGAGGAAAAGAAGAGGGAAGTTTTGAATAATCCTGTGAAAATGAAGAAAATCAAAGCATTGGTAGGTGTTTCTCAGGGTTCCTTTACACCCACAGAACACACTGAGCCAGGGGGAGGATCAGAAGTCACAGATTTTGCTGGTTTTGGAGCTGTTTCCCCACTGAAACTCCTTAATTTTGAGAGAGGACCTTGTTAAGCAGCTCAGGTTTTGTCCAGCAGCTTTTCCACAGAAAACTCCTTATTTTTCCTTGTGCTTCTGAGTGCCCCAGGCTGGGGACAGGGGAAGTGACAAGGAAATGGGGGTTTGCTTTGCAGCTGCAGAACAGTCTGGATAAAAAGGACAAGAAGAAGAAGAAGGAGAAGAAGAAGAAGCACAAGAAGCATCGACGTCGCAGCTCCAGCAGTGACAGTGACAGCAGTGAGGAGGAGAGGAGCAGAACCAAGTATGTTTTGTGGCAAAAATTCCCTGTTTCCTCAGTTTTACTGGTATTTCAAATCCTCTCTGAGTCTCTAATTGGCTGAAATGTTTCTGTGTTGTTACTTCATTGGGTTTGCATCATGAACAGGCCATAAAAATAAGGTTAAAAAACTCCATATTCCTGCAATTCTCCTGCTCCAAAAGGACTGTTCTGTTTTCCCTGCAGGTCTCAGAAGAGGATGGACAATTCCTCCTGGAAACCTGCTCCTTCCAAAGTCCCAGGATATGGTTTACAGGTGTGTGTGTCACACTCCCAGTGCTCTGAGTCAGGGAAATCCAACAGTTCTGGGGAGTTTGCTGCAGGTTTGCTGCACCAGCTGGAAGAGGATCATGAGTGGAACATGATTTAATGAACTTTAGATTCAATTTGGAGCCATCTGAGCACTGAAACTAAAGTTACTGAGCTCCTGGTGGGACTTTTTGTCTGCTCAGAATTCGAGTTAAGGTTGATTCAGTTTCTGTTCACAAGAGAAACTAAATGGAATGGTTTGGGTTGGAAGGACCTTAAATCCCACCCAGTGCCACCCCCTGCCATGGGCAGGGACACCTCCCACTATCCCAGGTTGATCCAACCTGGCCTTGGACACTCCCAGGGATGGGGCAGCTTCTCTGGGCAAGCTGTGCCAGGGCCTGCCCACCCTCCCAGGGAGGAATTTCTTCCATCATCTGTTCCAGCTTGGCTGCCTTGTCCAGTCTCCTGAACATCACACAGGAATGGAATAATCTTTCCAGGCACATTGTTTTTAGGCCAGGTGTTCACAGGAACCTGAGGAGTGACACAAACACCACCCCCATGTGCTCTCCTCCCTGCATTTCTCCTCTCTGGGGTCTCCTCTGTGGCCTGGCACTGTCGTGCTCTTACAGGATCTTTCTGGATTGCAGGTGAGGGACCCTGAGCAGGGCAGGGCCCCCCCCAGGCCCCGGAGCCCGTCCCGCTCCCCACACAGACACTCCAGCAGGAGGAACTCCCAGCAGGCTGGGGCCAGGGGCTCCAGATCTCCTTCCAAACACAGCAGACAGTGAGTCTGGGGGCACCCTGGGCTGGGCAAACCAGGGGCTGCTGGGGGGGAGTTCTCTGGAGGCAAAATCCCTCTTGTTCCATCTCCTGCCACTTTGTGTCCTGCCCACATCCCTGCCCAACTGGGGGTGAGGGCAGGACTGTCCAGGAGCCCCCAGGGAGCTGCTGGAGGGACAATCCCACTCCTCATCTGGGACACCCTCTCTGGTCACCCAGGGAGCTGCTGGAGGAACAATCCCACTCCTCATCTGGGACACCCTCTCTGGTCACCCAGGGAGCTGCTGGAGGGAACAATCCCACTCCTCATCTGGGACACCCTCTCTGGTCACCCAGGGAGCTGCTGGAGGGACAATCCCACTCCTCATCTGGGACACCCTCTCTGGTCACCCAGGGAGCTGCTGGAGGGACAATCCCACTCCTCATCTGGGACACCCTCTCTGGTCACCCAGGGAGCTGCTGGAGGGGACAATCCCACTCCTCATCTGGGACACCCTCTCTGGTCACCCCCTTTAGGTGTTGCTTGTGACTCTGCTTTATCTGGGCCACCAGTTCTCTTCAAAGCCATAATTTATGGTTATTAGATGTGGAAAAGATGTAGAATTACCTTCCTTAATGCAGAGAAAATCAGGTGGCAGGTATTTATTGTTTGCTGGGGAAATGATTAAGGCTGAGCAAACAGTAAATTTACAATCTGTTAAGAGTCACCAGGAGTTGTTTGCAGAGTGGGCAGGTGACAGTCCTGCAGCTGGGGGAACTGTTTTGGCTTCAGGACATGTGAGGAAGTCCAGGGAATGTTGACAAATGTGCCAATCTGTGCTAATAAGGGTATTTTTGGGGGTTGCAGACACAGCAGTCGGGAGGAGAAGGGCAGAGCCAGGAGCCCTTCCCCAAAAAAGAGCTCCAGGCACCAGCCCCCCTCGGGTTACACCAGGTGAGTGGGGCCCTGGGCCTGTGCTCTGGGCTGGGGGGGATCTGGGAGCCAAATTCACCAAGGCACAGCAGATCAGGTGGCCACAAACTCAGACTCAGAGTCCTCAAGGGCTCACTTTGCTGCTCCTGGGCTTGGCTGACAGTTGACACCTTGGACACCTTCCCAAAGCAACCCATGTGGTTGCTGGTTCTCCTGCCAGGCAGGGATGTGAAGGTTTTGTTAATTGGAAGATTCTGTTTCACTGTCATCAGGCAGAAAGGACCTGGACAGCATCACCTTACAGGTCAATTAACACCAGGAGACTGAAAAGGGGGAGAAAAGAGGCTCTTGCTGGGAGGTGGGGAAGGAGAATATTCAGACATGTCCTTGCAAGCTTTGCTGATGGGCCACCAGAGAGAGAACCATGTTAAATACCCCAAATCTGGGAGGTTGGGAATCATCTTTGGTGGTTGGACTTGATGATCTCAAAGGTCTTTTCCAACCTTAACAATCCCCTGGTTGTGGGGAGTGGGGCACGAGGGCAGTGGGGCACGAGGGGAGTGGGGCACGAGGGGAGTGGGGCACGAGGGGAGGGGGGCACGAGGGGAGTGGGGCACGAGGGGAGGGGGGCACGAGGGCATGAGGGCAATGGGGCACGAAGGCAGTGGGGCACGAGGGGAGTGGGGCACGAGGGGAGTGGGGCACGAGGGGAGGGGGGCACGAGGGGAGGGGGGCACGAGGGGAGGGGGGCACGAGGGCATGAGGGCAATGGGGCACGAGGGGAGGGGGGCACGAGGGGAGGGGGGCACGAGGGGAGGGGGGCACGAGGGGAGGGGGGCACGAGGGCATGAGGGCAATGGGGCACGAGGGGAGGGGGGCACGAGGGCAGTGGGGCACGAGGGCAGTGGGGCACGAGGGGAGGGGGGCACGAGGGCAGTGGGGCACGAGGGCAGTGGGGCACGAGGGGAGGGGGGCACGAGGGCAGCGGGGCACGAGGGCAGCGGGGCACGAGGGCAGTGGGGCACGAGGGGAGGGGGGCACGAGGGGAGGGGGGCACGAGGGCAGTGGGGCACGAGGGCAGTGGGGCACGAGGGCAGTGGGGCACGAGGGGAGGGGGGCACGAGGGCAGCGGGGCACGAGGGCAGCGGGGCACGAGGGCAGCGGGGCACGAGGGCAGTGGGGCACGAGGGGAGGGGGGCACGAGGGCAGCGGGGCACGAGGGCAGTGGGGCACGAGGGGAGAGGGGCACGAGGGCACGAGGGCAGTGGGGCACGAGGGCAGTGGGGCCCAGAGTGCTGGTGGGTCCCAACAGAGGTGGTCTCTGCCCCCCCAGAAGGCTCTCCCCGGAGGAACTGGAGCGCAGACGGCAGGAAATGATGGAGAATGCCAAGTGGAGGGAAGAGGAGAGAGCAAACAACCTCAGGAAGCACCGGAAGGAGGAGGAGCTGGAGCGAGAGATGCAGAAACTCGACGCCAGGGATGGAAAGTTCTTCCAGTGAGTCTTTTACCCCCTTCTCCTTCAGGGTAGATCCAACTCCTGAGGGGTTGCCTCAACCTTTGGGATGCTTCAGATCAGGGGTATTTTACAGCAGAACTGGTGACTTCTGCTCTTCCCAGTTCTCCTCTTAACCCAAAAGATGGTTATTTTTGTGATTGCTTTGAGAGTCAGAGATTGGTCATCAGTTTTTGCCAACCTGTGGAAATGTCTCATGGTGATGTTAAAAAATTCTCTTTTTTAAAGTGCTTGAAACCCTTTTAGGCCTGCAAGTCCCTGTGAGTCTGTGCCAGGAGCTCATGGCACTGAAACTCAAAAAGCAAGGAGACCATTTCTAAACACACTTAGTCCCTTTGCACGTGGCAGGCAAAGGGATTTAGTGTGGCACCTTCCAGAAGGTGTAAGGAAGATCCCATGGCAGTGTCATCCTCCAGAGAACATGTTCTTAAGTTCTGAAGATGCCCAGAGCTGGGAGCACTGAACCATGGAATCATGGAATGGTCTGGGATGGAAGGGACCTTAAATCCCACCCAGTGCCATGGGCAGGGACACCTCCCACCAGCCCAGGCTGCTCCACGCCCTGTCCAACCTGGCCTTGGACATTCCAGGGATGAGGCAGCCACAGCTGCTCTGGGAATTCCATTCCAGCCTCTCCCCATCCTCACAGGGAGGAATTTCTTCCCAATATCCCTCCTCTAATCTAAACCTGCTCTCTTCCAGTTCAACCCCCTGATTCCTCTCTCTGGTTCTCTCCCTGCAGGCGCCTGAAGCTGGAGAGTGCCTCCACCTCCTCCCTGGAGGACAGGGTGAAGAGGAACATCCACTCCCTGCAGAGAACTCCTGCTGCCTTGGAAAAGAACTTTATGCAGAGATGAGCCTCGTGCTCCCTCTGCCCTGTGCAGCAGCTCAATGAACTCTTGTGCCCAGAGGTGAGAGCCCTCCAGCACAGCCTCAGTGCTCTCTCCAGGGACAGGTCCCATCTCCCAGAGGTGCTGGATCTCTGTGCTGAGCCCACAGTGTGGTCTTGGGGCCCTGGGAACATCTTTGTCCTGAGAGGAACCCTGGCTGGAGAACTCGTGAGCCTTTGTATTCCATTTTTAGGGTGTTGCCAGAGCTTTTCCCTCTGTTCCCACCACGACTGGTGTCACTTTTGTATATTATTACCAAATAATGCCAGGTGGTCACTGCTTCCCACTCCTGAGCTCTTCATATGCCAGAGCTAAACAGCTATTTCTGTTAATCCCTAAAATCAGAGCAGAACCAATTCCCATGGGAGTTAATTTCATGGAATTTGATAAACCTACCCGAGCCCTGCCCACAGTGTCACCATTTCAGGTGTGCAGGGTGTGATGTCAGACCAGTCTGAGAGTATCTCTGGCCATTATTTGGTCACACATTTCTCTGGTATTTGACCCAAAAGAAGCTGTTTCCAGGGAAAAGCAACTGAGCAGAGCCCAGCTGGTACAGCAGGTATTTCTCTGGGATTTTCTAATGTAAGTAATGTGTATATGTACAGCGCTGTAGATTTATTTTGTCTTTTTAATTAAGAAACTTCACTCTTATTTGTTAAACGTTCTTTGTGGCTCTCCAGGGATGGGAGGGGCAGGGGGGCGAACCCTTTTGGGGGGAAGGTTTGGCGAGGCTCCGGGAGGCTGTAGGAGCCCGTTCTCGTGTGTGTCCAGCCCGCAGGACCCTCCGGGAGCCGGTGGGGTCCCGGTGGGGTCCCGGTTGTGCCCCACGAGGGGTCTGTCCTTGGGTGGGGTCGTGGCCCTTTAAGCGGCGGCGCGTGACGTAACAGCCCATTCATAATTCCAGCCGCCTCGCTGCTGATTGGTCCGCTCGCCGAGGGGCGTGGCCTCGCACCGACTGGGCGAGACCATCTCCGGGAAGAGGAGGAGGCAGTGGCGCTTTTTCCCCGCCGCTTCGTCCCTTTCTCTCCGTTATCCCTCTCCGTTCCTCCGCCTCCCAGCCCACCCCGCGCCGCCGTTCTCCCCGTTCCATCCGCGGGTCTATCCGAGCGCTCCCGCCGCCCCCGCCTGCGGCTCCCCCCGCGCGGGTCGGCCATGGCACCTCCCTCCGCCCGCGCCGCCATCTTGGCGCCTCCTCAGCGCGGGGCCCGAACGGGCTCGGCCGGCGCGGCGGACCGAACCACCGCGGGGGCGGGCGGGGGGGGAGCCGGGACCGCACCACCGCGGCGGCTGCGGCGGGGGGGGACGCAGGCAGGGGGGGCGGCGCGGGGGAGGCCGAGCGGGCCGGGGCTGGGCGGTACCACTGCGGGGCGGGCGGGGGGAGCGCCGGGCCGGGCGGAACCATGCGGAGGCGCTGGTAGGGGGGCGCGGGGAGGGGGTCGGTCGGGTCCGCCATGGCCGCGAACTGCGCGGGGGCCGCGGGGCCGGCGGGGGGCGGAGGGGCCGCGCTGGGGTCGGCCCTCAGCGCCAGCAAGACCAAGACCAAGAAGAAACACTTCGTGTGCCAGAAGGTGAAGCTGTTCCGGGCCTCGGAGCCGCTGCTCAGCGTCCTCATGTGGGGGGCGAACCACACGGTGAGAGCGGGCGGCGCGGGAACCCCCCAGCCCTCACACACACACACACACACAGAGCCCCTCAGAGCCGGAACGGGCCTTGGCCCTCATCCTCCTCGTCCCCTCATCCTCCTCGTCCCCTCATCCTCCTCGTCCCCTCATCCTCCTCGTCCCCTCATCCTCCTCGTCCCCTCATCCTCCTCGTCCCCTCATCCTCCTCGTCCCCTCATCCTCCTCGTCCCCTCATCCTCCTCGTCCCCTCATCCTCCTCGTCCCCTCATCCTCCTCGTCCCCTCATCCTCCTCGTCCCCTCATCCTCCTCGTCCCCTCATCCTCCTCGTCCCCTCATCCTCCTCGTCCCCTCATCCTCCTCACCCCACGCCTTGCCCCTCATCCTCCTCATCCCTGGCTGGCCTCGCCCCTCATCCTCTCATAGCCCTCATCCCCCTTGTCCCCTCATCCTCCTCACCCCAAACCTTGCTCGTCAGCTTCCTTGTGCCCTCACCTCCTGCCTTGCCCCTCATCGCCCTCATCCTCCTCACCCCAAGCCTTGCCCCCCATCCTCCTTGTCTCCTCATCCCCCTCATCCTCCTCACCCTCCTCACCCCTGGCTGGCCTCACCACTCATCGCCCTCGTCCCCTCACTCCCCTCTCCCCCATCCTTTCCCCTCAGCAAGTGCCCGACGCCCCCATCCCATCAGACCCTTCCCCTCTCCCCCTCAGGCTCAGCTTTGCCCCCCACCCCCTCTCTCCCCCTAAATCCCAGCCTTTCCTCCCCTTCCACCCCATCCCTGATCCAGCCCCTCCCTGGGCTCTGTCCCTGGGGGTGCCTTTCTCCTGGGGCACTCTGGGCTCGGGGGTCCCTCCCTGAGCCCCCACACACCCACCCTGCCTCCTTTCCCAGCACCAATTCCCACCTCCCTTTCCCCAGGCTGGGGAGGGCAGCGATGCTGGGCTGGGTGCTGGTGCCCTGTCACAGCCCCCTCTGGCACTGGGGGGGCCCTGAGAACACTCGTGTGACACCCAGGGCCGTGTCGTGCCCCCTGTGCCACCCAGGGCCGTGTCGTGTCCCCTGTGCCCCCCAGGGCTGTGCCCCCTGTGCCCCCCAGGGCCATGTCGTGCCCCCTGTGCCCCCCAGGGCCATGTCGTGCCCCCTGTGCCCCCCAGGGCCATGTCGTGCCCCCTGTGCCCCCCAGGGCCATGTCGTGTCCCCTGTGCCACCCAGGGCCGTGTCCCCTGTGCCACCCAGGGCTGTGCCCCCTGTGCCACCCAGGCCAGTCCCTGTGGCTGTCACAGCCAGGGGTCCCTCCTGTCCCAGCCCAGAGGGGACCCTCCTGTTCCTCACTTGGATAATTACATGTTTCCCATCTCCATCCCTCCCCAGAAAAGGGATTTTTGGCTCCATCTCTCCAGCCTTGTCTCCCTTTGATTCCAGAACTCGGGCCATGTGTGTCCTCCTGGCCTTGGTTCCTGTGGGAAGAGGCTTTAAGAGGCAGGTGGGACCCTTGGGAATGTCTGTGCTGGCTCAGCTCTAATCCACACCCTTTTGGAATTCCTAAGACCATCTTTGTGTTTTCTCTGGAATATTCTCCCTCCTGTGTGATGTCAGGCACAAATTCCTGCTGGGAAGCAGGATTGGTTCTTGGATGTGGGTGCTGGATGCTGTTCCAGGTGGTCAGAGAATCCAGAAGCCTCATCCCTTCCTCAATTAATCCACTTTTAGGGCTCAGACACACCTATTTCTCCAGAGGATTAGTGGATGTTTCCTAGAGAGTGAAAGGGATTTGAGCTTAATATTTTTTTTCAGAAACAAACAACACACCAAAAAAAGCTCCAAGTTGCATTCCTGGCTTGCCTGGCTGGAGGGAAAGCTTCCAAATGTGCTTCAGCACAGACTCAGAGGATGTTCCAAGTGCTCAGAGCCGTGCCCAGGAAAAAGGATAATGAGTTTAATCAGGCTTTGATCTGTGGTGCCTTTAGGAGCCCTGAAGAAATGGAAATTTGTGGGATTCTTTGGAGTTTCATTCCTGGCCTCTTAGGGGCAGTTGGTGCTTGCTGGAAATTGGCCTTTTTGGGGTTTTTTTGTGGAGTTTTTGTTGTTGTAGCTGTCTGGCTATCCTGGCAGGGATGTGAGGCCAGGGCAGTGGAACTTTGGGAACACTTGGCTGTGAAATATTTCGGCAGAGGGAGGAACCAACAGGACACTAAGCTAATAATGAGATTATATGGGATGTGTATTAGGAAGAAATTGCTGCCAGGAGGAGCCACCATATCCTGAGGGGCTTGGAAAGGGGTGAGGAAAGTTCAGCTGTGACCTCCTCCCCCTTGGCCAGAGGATTTCCCAGCGAATCCCTCCAGCTCTGCTGCAGTTTGTGGCCCTGGGGGTGTTGGAGTGCCCCAAAGGCTCGGTGTGACAGAGCTCTGAGCTCTGGTGACTCACCAGGAGCAGCTGCTCCTCCTGGGCTGGGGCTGGGAGGTGATCCTGGAGCCCTGGTTATGTGGGAATTGGAATTCTGTGCCTCCAGCAGATGGGTTTGGACATGGTGGGAATAATTGCAGGAATACCTTGAAACTTTGTTAGGAATCTTTGGGGGGTTGTTCAATATTTGGCTCCTGGAGCAGAGCTGGCCAAGGAGTGGTGAGTGAGTCTCTTGTCTGTGTCCCTGCAGTTCTGCCTTGGGATCCTTGGAGTGGGAGGAGGGGAAAACAGCTCTCAGCACAGCCCAGGGCTGTGCCAGGAAGAGTCTGTCAAAATTACTCACCTCTGAGATGAACTTTTTCACAGACAAATCAAACAAACAAGCACTTTATGCAACCCCTGGAGAAATCCCCCTGGGTCCATTATCCAAGCCTGGCAGCAGCTCAGCCTTGCCTTCCAACCAGCTCGTGAGCAGCTGCTGTGAGCTCAGGCAGGGAAGGGGCTGCAGAGGGTCAGGAGCACCCCAAGAGCAGGGACTGGTGTCTGGAACTGCAGCTTGGTGTGTCTGAATAAGGAGCTGGGCCTTGGCTGTGCTGGTGGTCCCCAGGCAGTGTTTGGATGGGCTCAGGGTGGGGCTGTGGCTGCTGGGAGGGAGTGAGGCCAAACGTGGGTGGTATCAGTGAAACAACTGAGTTTTGGACTAGAAAAATTCAGGGAAGGGAGGGGAGAACTGGTGCAGAGAGAGGGAAGTGGAGGCACTGAGGGTCCCCCTTGATTTCTGAGTTTTGGGTAACACCCCAAAAATCCTGCAGACATGGAGATGGTTCCTGGGGAGCCTCACTGGTGCCTGCTGTTGTCATGGCACTGGGAGAGGAGCTGCAGCTCCTCCGTGCTGGATCCCTGTGTGCTGCTCCATGGGAGCCCCGGGTGGATCCCTGTGCTCAGGATGGGGAAGCTGGGATGGCTCTGGCAGGGAGCAGCCTCTCCCACCCCACAGGATGAGCTCTGGGATGGCTGTGACATGGAGTAGCCTCTCCCACCCCACAGGAGGAGCTCTGGGATGGCTGTGACATGGAGCAGCCTCTGCCTCCCCACAGGATGAGCTCTGGGATGGCTCTGACAGGGAGCAGCCTCTGCCTCCCCACAGGATGAGCTCTGGGATGGCTCTGGCAGGGAGCAGCCTCTCCCACCCCACAGGATGAGCTCTGGGATGGCTGGGATGGCTCTGGCAGGGAGCAGCCTCTCCCACCACACAGGATGAGCTCTGGGAAGCTGGGATGGCTCTGGCAGGGAGCAGCCTCTGCCTCCCCACAGGATGAGCTCTGGGATGGCTCTGACAGGGAGCAGCCTCTGCCTCCCCACAGGATGAGCTCTGGGATGGCTCTGACATGGAGCAGCCTCTCCCACCCCACAGGAGGAGCTCTGGGATGGCTCTGACAGGGAGCAGCCTCTCCCTCCCCACAGGATGAGCTCTGGGATGGCTGTGACATGGAGTAGCCTCTCCCTCCCCACAGGAGGAGCTCTGGGATGGCTCTGGCAGGGCCCAGCCTCTCCCTCCCCACAGGAGGGGCTCTGGGAACCACGGAAACTGTTGGGAGGTTCTGACTGCAGGAGGCACTGGGAGTTTGGGGGTGTTGCAGAGCTGACTATGGATCTGTTTGTTAAATGAGCAGTCGAGCCTGCTGGGCTGTGATGATGCTCCTCAAGGTGCCACTTCAGCTGGAATGGATCCCTGTGGCTCTGGGTGCTGGCAGGGACAGGGGGTGGCATAAACACCCTGTTTTTATGGAGAAGGGCAGATCTGCTGGCTGTGGGGACCTTGCCTGAGGCACCCCCTGTGCTCCAGAGGCTCCAGTTCCTGGCTGGAGCCCCAGCCCATCTCCCAGGACCTTCAGGAGTGGTGCCAGCACACAGCTCGTTAGTATTCCAGGGAAACAGCAGGACTGGGATTTGCAGCTCCCTGCCCACAGCCCTGGGCTTGGTGTTGCCATGTTAATTGTAGCCAGAGCAGCATCTGCCACACATCAAATGTTCCAATCCCATAAATTGGTGCTGGCACGGGGGGAACAGCCTGGCCCTGTCCTTGCCAGCCCCTCTGTCTGCCCTGCCTCTAATTGACCTCTGGAGAGAGCAGCATATGGCCAGGACAGCCCTGGGAATGGCCCAGCCCTGGCTCTGGGGCTTCTCCCAGGGGCTCCTGTGCAGAGCAGCATTCCAGGAGCCCTTTGCCTTGTTGGACATGGACAGAAAACAAGATTTTTCTGGGTAGTTTAATGAGAAAAATGGGGCTCGTTTCCCTGCTCTGCACTGACTGGTGTGGTCATTGAACCTTCTCATTCCTTAGTTTGTTTAGGACCAAGGAAAGGGATGGCTTTGCCACCTGGACTGGAAAATGCTTCCCAGTGGTCCTGGAGCTGTGCTGGCAGGAGGGGGGCACTGATTCCTCTGCCTGTGACATGGCCAGGAGTCCTTTCCACAGGCTTCCAAATGGAAGAGGTGGCTTTGCTGTCACCAGGAGCTGCTTTTTTCCCCTCCTAAAGCATTTTGGTGCCCCCAGAGCAGAGGGAGGAATTATTGACTGCAAGGTTCATGCTTCCCTAGCATTGCATGGGGGTTGTTAGCATGGATACTGATTAATCATGCTCTAATTCATGGAAAACAGGGATTTTTTCTCAATCCATCACCCAGTTCCTTTACTGTGTTAAGCAGCAGCAGAGTTTTGCTGCAGATATGGGTTTGTCTCCCTGCTAAAGTGACTTTGCCATGTGTCTTTTACCTCCTTCCCCAGAGGATAATAAAGTTTAACTAATGCTCACAAAGTACTTGGAGATGCCTTTGAGGGGGGGGGGACAAAGTATCTTTATTTTCCTGAGCAAATTCCTGCCCTAAAGAATCCTAGAGAGCTCCCACACTCCATCAGCTGGATCTTGTTAGTAAACAAATTGCATTTTCCCATCAATTTACTAATGCTAATTGCCACTTTGAGGCTACAGTCAGGTTTTGAAACAAAATTATGCCTGGCCCGTTGGTCCCAACAGCTGTCCCTGAATGACATGGAATATTGATGTGCCTCTTATTGGAAAAGGGCTTGGCTTGGGTGGGGAAGGCAAATTATCAACCACAGATCAACCCAGAACTCCTGACTGGTGTGGCTCAGGAATTCCAGTGGCCAGGAAAGAAAAGCTTGAGAGAGAGAGAGGGAGGGAGGAGGTGTTTTTGCAGGCCAGGGGTGGCTTAGGCCAAGCTGAATTGTGCTCATTGAGGATGAAGGGAATGGAGGCAGCTGGAGGAGCTGCAGGGCTGAGCTGGCTGCTCTCTGGGTGCTGAGGAGGAGGGTGGGATGAAGGTTTTCCCTCCCTCATCTGCTGCTGCCCCAGGTCTGCCCTTCCCTGTGCTCCTCCAGGGTTGTGGCTCTTTGCTCTGCACTCTGTCTTTGCTGGAGTGACTCTGGACATGCAGGACTGCCTGAATTCCTTGGGAATTGCTCCTTTGTGCTCAGAAGGTGGTGGAACCAGCAGGGAAATGGGGAGCAGCCCTGTCTTAGTGCCCAGTGAAGGTGCCAGTTGGTTTGTGTTAAAGGTGACTTGGGTTTAAACCCTGAGAGCCCTCGAGCCTGGGATGTGTCTGAGCCCTTTGGGAGGCTCCAGGACTGGGAAATCTGCCCTGGGAAGGGCAGGGCTGGGGCCTTGTGTCTTCCTGCAAAATGCACTTTTATGGTGCTTTCAGCCTGAGCTGGTCCCTCTCAGGTGTCTGAAACAGAAAACTCTGGGCATGACAGGACTGGGCAAACCCAGGGGCTGATTTTCAGGTGCATTCAAGGGCAGCTCAGGGCTAAAAAGCTGAAATTCTCACACAAACCCAGCACTGTGCTGGCTGTGGAGGCAGATCCCTGGGCTGAAGAGCTTGTGCTCCAAATTATCTGGGTTTTTTCCCCACTTTGGGGGCTTCTAAAGCTTTTATAGCAGAGGTGTGGCAATCCCTGGGGCACAGGCTGCTGTCCCTGCAGGTGGGATGCTCAGAACAGCCTGTGATGCTCAGAACAGCCTGTGATCCCTCTGGTGAGGGCTCAGGATTGTGGCTGTGGTGCTGCACCTGCCTCCTCCACCACAAAGAATCACATCCAAGTCACAGAATGTCAGAATGAATTGGGTTGGAAGAGACCTCTGAGATCAGCAAGTGCAACCCTTGATCCAACCCCACTGTGATCACCAGACCAGGGCACAGAGTGCCCTGGGCTGGTGATCACAGTAGGGTTGGATCAAGACATGGTGGATTCTCTGTCCCTGGAGGTGTTTAAGAGGAGACTCAGAGCCACTCTGTGCCCTGGGCTGGTGATCACAGTGGGGTTGGATCAAGACATGGTGGTTTCTCACTCAGTGCCACATCCATAGAATGGATTGGGTTGGAAAAGCCCTCTGAGATCATCAAGTCCAACCCTTGGTCCAACTCCAGTCCCTTTACCAGATCATGGCACTCAGTGCCATGGCCAAGCTCAGCTGAAAACCCTCCAGGGATGGGGAATCCACCCCCTCTCTGGGCAGCCCATTCCAGTCCCTGAGCACTCTCTCTGCAAAGAATTTTTTCCTGATCTCCACCTTCAATTTCCCCTGGCAGAGCTTGAGCCCATCGTGCCCCCTTGTCCTATTGCTGAGTGCCTGGGAGAAGAGACCAACCCCCACCTGGCCAGAACTTCCCTTCAGGTAGCTCCCCCTGCCCACCTTGTACCCTCCCACCGATCCTGGCACAGCCACACTTCCTCCAGCTGGGAGCTGTCTCTTTTTTGGGAATGGCCTTGCCGGGAGTGGAGGTTGCTGAGCACTCCCTGCCGTGCTCCTTGCCCTGACCTTGCCTTGTGGAGCAGAAATCCAGGCAGACACTCACTCTGCTATATATAATCTGCTCTCCACGCCTCTCCCCGGGGAGGAGGCCAGAGAGCAAACATGTGCCAGCCCTTAGTCACGTTGTTGCCCCCGGGAGGCTGCTCAGATTCCAGCGGGATAAGCCGAGGAGAGGGATCCCTGTGGAGAGGGGATGGGTGCTGGGCACGGCTTCCCTCTGGGCAGGGACTCCTCGGGTTTCACTGACTGCACTTCCAGCCCAGCTGGATGATCCTTGGGAAAGGGATTGGATGATCCGTGGGAAGGGGCACTGAATGATCCTTGGGAAGGGGCACTGGATGGTGCTTTGGAAGGGGGACTGGATGATGCTTGGGAAGGGGACTGGATGATCCTTGGGAAGGGGCACTGGATGGTGCTTTGGAAGGGGGACTGGATGATGCTTGGGAGGGGGCACTGGATGATCCTTGGGAAGGGGCACTGGATGATCCTTGGGAAGGGGCACTGGATGATCCTTGGGAAGGGAACTGGATGATCTTTGGGAAGGGAGACTGGATGATCCTTGGGAAGGGGGACTGGATGGTGCTTTGGAAAGGGGACTGGATGATCCTTGGGAAGGGGGACTGGATGATCCTTGGGAAGGGGACTGGATGATCCTTGGGAAGGGGACTGGATGATCCTTGGGAAGGGGAGCTGGATGGTGCTTTGGAAGGGGGACTGGATGATGCTTGGGGAGGGGATTGCATGATCCCTGGGAAGGGGACTGGATGCTGAGGTTGTGCTGTGAGAAGGGAGGCTTTGGGATATCCCTGTTCCAAGGTGGTGTGGGGGCTTTTCATTCCTCTCCCTTTGGAAGGGTCAGGATGTTACTGTGGCAGCACATAGTGTTTAAAAACAAACAAATTACAAACAAATTTAAAAATAAACCTAACACAACAACAGAAATAAACTAAACAAACCCACGTTTTCTTCCAGGCTGGTGTGAGGAGCAGAGGGCCAGTAACCACCTGCCCATGAGCTGCCAGGTGGGCACTGCTGGTACCAGCTGTGGCCAGTCCAGCTCTTCACCCAGATTTTGGTGCCCAGCACAATCCCCTTCCTTCTCCCTCTCTGCTCCAGAGCTGAAATCCTGAGGCATCCACAGATCTGTTTGCAGCCAGAAGGGAGGAGAGGCATCTGCAGGGAGGGCTTTTCTGGCTGTTGTATCCTGGGAGGGGGGACCGGGAGCACCTTTGCAGGGAGATGTGCTGCACCATTTCTGCCAGTCACGAGCGTCTCAACAGGTGCCACACTCGCTTTGAGGCTTGTGCTGTGGCAGAAACGAGGGCACCGGAGACGCCTGGAAGAAACATTTGTGTCGGAATTCTTGCCAGGGAGAGGAGACAGCCTCCCAGTCGCTGTTCCCTCTCAGCCGTCAGCACCTTTCCTCCGCTCCGAGAGGAGCTGCTAATGGCTTGTTTGTGCCTTCCCCAGCCGGGCAGAGGGCAGGGGGCTGGGAGCAGGCGGGTGGCAGGAGCTGTGCTGCCAGGCGGCCTCCGGGGAGGCAGCAGGGATTGGTTAGTGGCTGGAGGCAGCGCCTCTGTCGTGCTACACAATTAGCTGTTTTCTCTTCACCCTGAGGGGAAGTGGCTGCGTGGGACTCACTCACAGCTCCCTGCAGTGGTTGGGACATCCCTTCAGTGGGATCACCTGTAGTGGCTGGAGCTGGGATATCCTTTCCCATCCCATCCCTTCAGTGGGATCACCTGCAGTGGCTGGAGCTGGGACATCCATCCCATCCCATCCCTCATCCCATCCCTCATCCCATCCCTCATCCCATCCCATCCCTTATCCCACAGTGGTTGGAGCTGGGATATCCTTTCCCATCCCATCCCTTCTGTGGGATCACCTGCAGTGGCTGGAGCTGGGACATCTTCCAGAGAAGAGCAACGAGGCTGGAGAAGGGACTGGATGTGGCACTGAGTGTCCTCTTAAACACCTCCAGGGACAGAGAATCCAACATGTCTTGATCCAACCCCACTGTGATCACCAGCCCAGGTCACAGAGTGCCAGAGTGATCCCAGTGGGGTTGGATCAAGGGTTGGACTTGGTGATCTCAGAGGTCTTTTCCAGTCAGTGCCCTGGGCTGGTGATCACAGTGGGGTTGGATCAAGGGTTGGACCTGATGATCTCAGAGGTCTTTTCCAACCCAATCCATTCCATGATCTGTGATTCCTCACCTGCACTGCCCTTCCCTCTCCTCCCCCTGGCTCAGGGAGCAGCCCCGTGCAGGGCAGGCCTGACCCTCTGGCTGAGCATTGCCCTGCCTGCTCCGTGGTGATTGCTGGTGATGGGTGTGTGTGGCATTATTTATTCACTCCTCTGTGCAGTGTTTTCCATACATCCCAGAGTTTTGTGGGGGTGCTTAATGGTGCTCCAAGGAAGAACAGGCCAGGGCTTTCCAGAGCTCCATCTCCACTCCCAACGGAGCCGGGGCCGGTTTGCTTCCCGCTTATCTGTTGTGTGGGATGGCTGGCTCTCAAAATAGCCTTTTTTTTTTGTGTGGGTCTATCTTTCTCTCCAGTCTGACGTGTGTTAAATCTGGTCTGGTTTTTCATGATGGAGAAAGGGTGGGATAAATATGGACCTCATGGAATTTGCTCATGGCACATCTCCGGATCTGGGACCTCCGTGGTCCTCGAAGGGTCAAACAGAGACGTGGCAACAGTTTGGACAGTGCTGTGTGTCCTTTTGCCTGCAGAGAACGGGGAATCCCAGAGCTGGAGTCCCTTCCTGCAGCCTCATGGCTTGGCCCCTGTTCCCAGACAGCAGGGAAGTTTTCCAGCAGCTTTCCAAGCGTGCTGGAAGTCACTTGACCTGCGGGAGAGTTTGGTGTTGGGAACAGCCCCCAGGCCTGACTCGTAGCCAAGCCCTGCTGTTGCCAGCGTTGTCTGCCTCTCTCCAGCACTACCTGCTTGGCACAGGAATTATGGGGACGGGCTTGGAATGAAGTTGCTTCCTGAATCCAGGCTGGTAATGGCAGTTCCATGAGATGGGACCGGTGTGGAGTCTGTGTGAGTGGATGACACCCCAGAAAAGGCAGCTCAGAAACGTGGGGCCTCTTGACCTGCTCTTGATTGTGGCACTGCCTTGTCAGTGCTTGGGGTTGTCTGGAGCAGGGCAGCCAGACACAGTCCAGAGGTGGGTTTCTGTTATTTTTTAATTACTGTTATTAATGCTGTCACTGCTGGGTGCTGCAGCACAAGCTGCCTGTACAGTTGTAGCTGAACATTCATTTGTCTGCTTCGTTGTGTTCCTGTGGCTGCCACACATGACTAAGGAGCAAAAACAATCTAGTGGAGTGACTCATCCCTTCAGAGAAGGTGGGATAAGAGCAACAGGAGACAGCAAGCATGGAAACAGCATCCATGGGGAGCTGGGCTGGGCTGCTCCAAGCCCCAGAGTCCAACCATGGCCAAGACTTTGGTCAGCAATGATCTGTAACAGAACTAGTTACAAATTGGCTAATGCAGCATTTCCTAAATAAAGGCAAAGAGGGCTTAGTTAAAACATCAAATCTGCTGTTTCTTGGTCTGTAGGTTTGTCTGGGTTCTCAGCTGAGTCTTGGATGGTCAGTGGAAGGTGAAAGGATGGAAGGAGGTGAGGACTCCCTATGGGGTGGAACTGAGGTGCTGCTGTGGCTTTTAGCCCCAGTGTTCCCCAGGTTGCTTCAGTCTGAGGGGTTGTAGTGCTCCCAAACCAGCCTCTGGGGTGTCTGACATCCCTGTAACTCCACCAACAGTCACTGCAGGGCAGTGGGACAGTGGGGTTTGAGTCTCCTCTTCCTTTCTCTTCCAGATCAACGAGCTCAGCAACGTTCCTGTCCCTGTCATGTTAATGCCCGATGACTTTAAAGCCTACAGTAAGATCAAGGTGGACAATCATCTATTCAACAAGTAAGTAGGTGCTTCCCAACCTCTTTGTCTCTAGTTCTGTGGGGCAAACTGGCATGGTGAAGGCCTTCTGGGTTGTTCTCAGTTGGCTGGACACGAGCCCTGAGCCTGTGCCCTGCCCAGACCCCTCACCAGGACACGGTGGGGGTCAGTCTGTCAATGGGATGCTCTTTTGTGCCTTGATTTCTCTCCTTTGAGGGACTAAACCTCTCACAGCTCTGAAGGGGTGCTGTGCCCTGACCCTCGGGGTGTCTGTGGAGTCACTCCCATCTCCTTTTCCCCAAGGGTCAGTTTTGGAAGCCCTTTTGAGGCCGTGGTTGTGGCTGGAGCTCCAGGCTGTGTTCCCCACCCTGGCTCTGGGTGTGCAGGGCTGCAGCACTCCCTGATTAATCCTTTGTTTTCCCTGAGTTTCCCAGGGATCAGCTCTGGAGAGTGGGAGTGTGATTCGAAAGTTTGCCTTCCCTGGCACGTACAATGTGCAGTATCTGCTCTTCCCTCTTCTCCTACATAAATTTTAGTTTCCCACGTTTTGGTGCAAAGGATTCTCATTGAGAATGAGCTGCCAAGATCTCCCACCGTGTCGAAGCAGGACCAGTCTCTCTGTTTCTCCCCACTGGGTGGGATCAGAGCTGTGGCAGGAGCAGAAGCAGCTCCTCAGTGACAGGGAATGTGGTCTGTTCCCACTGCCCTGTGCTCAGGGGCAGCCTGACAGCAAAGCTGGGTCTGGAACATGCCAGGCTGGAGCTGATTCCCCCCTCTCCTCTGTGCTCTGGGTTTGTCAGGGGTTGACCTTTTGATGCACAAGTGATCTGATGTGATCTGAAATCAGAGCCCACCCCCCTTTATTTGTCTCCCCCAGTGTGCAGGGGCAGCTGTGGGACTGCACAGCACAGAACAACAAAGCAGGGACAGGGAGAGAAAGGATTCTGTCACATCTGGGCTTGTGACAGAGGAGACTGTTCTGCAGGACAAGCACCCTCATCCCAGCAGCCTGTTAGTGAGGATCCTGCAAACATCCCTGTGGAGAGACCTCTCTTGGAGGCATCCAAACCAGCTGCCCCCATGGGGGGAAACACAGAGAAGGACCTTGTTGGATGGAAGGGGCTGGGATACCCTGGGGGGGTTGGCAGTGAAGTGGGAGAAAAATTGAGTTTGATTTCACGAGCTGATTGTTGCACACAAATACCTTTTCTGCCCCAGGGAGAACTTGCCAAGTCGCTTTAAATTTAAGGAATATTGTCCCCTGGTGTTCCGGAACCTCCGGGAGAGATTCGGGATTGATGACCAGGACTACCAGGTACTGCCTCTTCCCTCCCTGCCCTCCTGACTCCTCTCCCTAGGACAGAATAACCAAACTGGCAGAGAAACTGAGACACAAACACTGCCATCAGCAGCTTTTCTGGGTTTATAACATGGTTGGAGTGGTTTTGCCATAACCCAGCAGGGAAGCAGATCCTGCTGTGCCAAGCACTGGGCAATAGAAAGATGGTCCTGCTTCAGGGAGCTTAAACTTAGGCCTGAGACAGACACAGTGGGCAGGCAGGAGCTGCAGGATAACAATGATCCAGTGCAGAGCATCTGCAAGGAAAATGAGTCTGGTATTTCTCTGTCATTTAGGTGAATCTGCTGCTTGTCTGTCATATTTGGGTGAATCCACTGCTTGTCTGTCATATTGAGGTGAATCCACTGCTTGTCTGTCTTATTTGGGTGAATCTGCTGCTTGTCTGTCTTATTTGGGTGAATCCACTGCTTGTCTGTCTTATTTGGGTGAATCCACTGCTTGTCTGTCTTATTTGGGTGAATCCACTGCTTGTCTGTCTTATTTGGGTGAATCCACTGCTTGTCTGTCATATTGAGGTGAATCTGCTGCTTTTAACCAACTGTGTGCTGCTGAGTTGGGTGTATCCAGGTGGCTCCTGCTCTGGGACAGTCCCCTAAGGCTGGAGACTCAGATTTGCCTCGTTGGGGAGAGACTTTTGTTGTCAGCACAGCTGGGTTTAAATCCAGGGAAGAGAGAGATGTCCCAGCTCTTGCTGCTGCTGCAGCAGGGCCACCCTTCCTGCCTGGGGATCTCCTAAGTGAGGGGAAAGGCAGTGCAGAGAGAGGGAGGCTTTGATGGCTGCGTGGCCTTTGGCAGGCGGAGTGTCAGGGAATTACAGTGGTGTTGCTGGGCACAGTGCCAGGGCTGGGGCATCCTCTGGAATTCTCCCTGGGATCTGCCAGCCAGGCAGGCACGTGGGGGTGTGGTGTGATCTTCCTGCTCTTCATTCACTGTGCTGGGACAGGAGATGGGAGCAGAGCTGTTCCTGCAGATGCCACCAAACTGCTTCCCTCTGGCAGTGTGTGTGTGCCCACACCACACCCACCTGTGTGTCTGCCCTTCCCCAGGGTGTCCAACAGCCTGGCTGGTTCTCAGTGCCTGGTTTATCATTTACACTTTCCCTCTTGTTCTGGAGGATTGTTTCTCCCATCTCTGGGGTGGTTTGGCTTCTTAAAAGAAAACGTTAATTGAGCTGAGTTCAGGTGGGTAAAATGTGCTGGCTTGAGTGGGAATGGAGCCAGAACACTAAATACAAGAGCCCAGCTGTGGAGGAGGCAGGAGGACAGGAAGGGAAAGAAGGAAACCAATGGGCTGTGAATTCAGTAATGCTCTGTGTGGTCACAATTTCTGCTGCCCATCTCCAGAAGAAAAGCTCTGTGGTTTTGAGGTGAGGGCTGATTAAACTGTGCAGCACAGACTCCTTTGCAAATGTCAGCAAGAAACAAGGGGATTTTTCTGTTTGCCTTTATTTTCCTGACGCTTTCTGAAGGTTGTTGGCAGCAGCAGAGTTTTTCCCCTGCTTCATTAAAGTTTTAAAAGCTTTAAATGCTTCATTCTGAAAGGAAACCTCTCGGCTCACTTGCAGCGTGACATGGTAAATCCCTTTTTCACAGCAGGCTCTGTCTGCCTGTCTGTGCCTGCAGCTGAACAGGCTCCCTCTGCTGCCAGCTCTCTCCAGAGCTGAGGGGAGGAGGAGAGAGCAGTGGAACTGTCACCTAAAAGAAAAATAATCCACCCTGAAACACATTGTGCAGCCCTGAGATGCTGGATATGCATCTGCCTGCCTGAAGACAGCCAGCCATGTGTTTGCTTCAGAGCACAGCTCCCCTCTCTCTGCTTGTGCCCCTGGCAGGGAAATGCTGCTGAGAGGCTGCAGGTTGATAAAATGGCTCCTGAACCAACTGGGCAAGGTGGAGTTGGAAGGTGGAGCTCGGGAGGGATGGAGGGAACAACCAGGAGACAGGTGACCTGCTGGGCTTGGCAGCTGTGAGTGAGGGGAGAGGCACCAGAGCACAGAGCTCGTGTTGTGCTCAGGGATTGGGGTAGATCCTTGCTCTGCCCTCTCCCTGGGATTTTCCAATCATGCTGCAAGTCTGAAGGGAAGCTGCAGTGTCTGGTTGCTAAGGGTGGAGACAGGGATATAAAGACAGATGCTGCTGGTTGTTGGAAGAACAACCAGGCTATTTATACTCCCATCCTTTACGTCCAACGGTAAGAATAGCAGAGGCTGAGGGTGGTTGCAGGATGACCTGTGAAGAATTCCCAAACAATGAGACTTTGGCCAGTTTAAGCTGCTTTTTGATGGGAAAGGCAACAGGCCCTTTCAGTCATTTTGTTCTGTTTCCCTTAAACCATAGAAATATCCTGACTGTTGTTAAATTCCCAGGAGGGAATGCCAAGAACTCTTGGCCTGTGTATTTTGTGCCTTTAGTAAAAAAGATCTTCCAAAACACCTGCCAGGTGTTGGAGTAAAACATATCAGCAAATAAAAGGCCTGGATGGAGGCTCTAAAACTGTCCAGATTTTGAAACAACTGCATCACCCTCAGGTCACAGTCACAGCAACAGGCCCTTTCAGTCATTTTGTTCTGTTTCCCTTAAACCATAGAAATATCCTGACTGTTGTTAAATTCCCAGGAGGAAGTGCCAAGAACTCTTGTATTTTGTGTCTTAAGTAAAAAAGATCTTCCAAAACACCTGCCAGGTGTTGGAGTAAAACATGACATGGAGTAAAAAATAAAAGGCCCAGATGGAGGCTCTAAAACAGTGTCCAGATTTTGGCACAACTGGATCACCCTCAGTCCACAGTCACGGGTGTGCTCGGAGCTTGCCCCGCACACCATTCCAGAGGCAGAACACACCCGGAATGTCCCTTCCAGAGCCAAGCCGTGGAGCTGGCCATGCTCCCCCGTGTCCCATCTGCTTCCCAAGACCTCCCTCTGTCCTGCAGGGAGGTGGCAGAGCTGCTGCCAGCCCTCCCCGTGTGTGTGTGCCCGCAGAACTCGGTGACGCGCAGCGCGCCGGTGAACAGCGACAGCCAGGGCCGCTGCGGCGCCCGATTCCTCACCACCTACGACAGGAGGTTTGTCATCAAGGCCGTGTCCAGCGAGGACGTGGCAGAGATGCACAACATCCTCAAGAAGTACCACCAGGTATGGTGAGTCTGGAACCCTGGGAGATGGGCTGCACACACCTGGGGGTTGCTGGGAATCTGGAGGTGGATTCTCGGCTCGCAGCTGGCAGGGCTTGCACGGAGGTTTTGGGGGGGAAACTGAGTTGCTTAAGGACCTGAGAGCCAGGCATGGCCCAGCTGCCTGTTCCTTCATGCTGCTGAGCCCCTTCACAGCTCCCCCTGCTCCTGACATCAGTGAATTATGGATTGGTGGTACCTGACACCTGTGAACATGCTCCTGGTTCAGTCCTTTGCATTAGACTTGCCAGAGGGACTGGAGAGGAGCAGACAAGGAGGGGCAGAGAGGGACAGCTGGAAATGTTCCACCTGGTCCACGTTACCTGCCAGCCCATCTGCCCTTCACTTTCAGTCCAGTGAGATAACTATGAGAAGGGAAGTTGGGCAGTGCCAGAGCACACTTGGCTTGTCACAGCAGGCTGGACATTCATAGAGTCCCAGAATGCTTTTGGTTGGAAGGGACATTAAAGATCATCCAGCTCCAACCCCTTCCATAGGCAGGGATACTACTCGTTGGATCAGGCTGCTCAGGGAATGGGATGCTCTGTCTCAACTCAGGGCTGGAAGATTCTTACCATGTCTTAACTCCTCTTCTTGAGGCCCCAATGGCCATTTCAAGCCTCCTTTCCTTTCCCATTGGTGTCAGATGGCTGGGACAGGAGGATCACTGCCAGCATCTTGCTGAGCTTGTGTTGTGTCAGAGCTGGGGTTGGTGTGACAGAAGTGTCCTGCTGTGCCCTCCCCTCCCCTGCTGTGCTGCAGTTCATCGTGGAGTGCCACGGGAACACCCTCCTGCCACAGTTCCTGGGCATGTACCGGCTCACGGTGGACGGCGTGGAGACCTACATGGTGGTCACCAGGAACGTGTTCAGCCACAGGCTGACTGTGCACAGGAAATACGACCTGAAGGTGAGGCTCTGCAGGGCTCCAGGGGGCTGGGAGCTGCACTTGGCCTTGGGAACACCCACTTAGCAAGGTCTGGGGGTTTGGTCAGGTTTTGGGGGCTTTAGATGGACCTTCTTCACTTGAGGCTCAATTGTTGGTCCAGTTTCCCACCCCAAGTGACCTACACTACCCCAGGGAGGTCATGAAAAGAGGGTTGAGCACTGATCTTAAAAATACTTTCATTATTTTTCTGCATGAAGAAATTAAATGGTGCCAGTGGATTCTTTGGGAATGTGACACTTAGTGCAGTAATGATATTTTCTTTTTTTTTATCAGGGCTCAACAGTATCCAGGGAAGCAAGTGATAAAGAGAAGGTATGGAGCAACCCTGGCCAGCCTTTCCTTCCTCCTGGTGATTGAAATCAGATGAGATCCAACTGATTTTCCTTTTCCAAAGGGATATTGAGCAGGGGATATTAAACAGGCCCTGAGTTTTAACCTCTTTCTGTCCCACCTTTCAGGCTGTGCTCAGTAACTGCTCAGGAAGAGAAGGTGCTGGTTCTGCCTGCTCTGCTCTGTTATGTTGGCACTGCCAGGAGTGGGGGGAACTTCTTTAGGGGACAATTGAACCAGTACCAAGCCCCACATTAGAGCAGTGGTGTCTTTCTGAGCACTCTCTGAGTCCCAGACTGAGGCAGGTCAGCAGTTAGCTCTTGGGAAGCAGCCCAGCTCCTCTCAGATCCTTGGCATGTCAGCACAGTCCTAAACCTGGGTTCTGAATCCCACTCAGCATCCTGCCCTTGCTGAACTGCAGCTGTGATGCTGCCATGAAATTCCTGTGGAACTCACAGCAGGAACTTGTGGTTCTACGTGTTTTCCATGTAGGATTTTCAGGCTTGGGAGTCTAGTCCAGCCTGCCCTAAAATGAAATGTCTTCCATGAGCCAGGGAACTGCCATTTACCCTGAAATCTCTGGTGTCACCATGCCCAGGTGTCCCCAACTTGCTGCCTGGAGCTTTTCCTGCATATTCAGAAAAGATCATGGAGCCACCACGTGCTCCTGTGTCATTGTGAGAACAAAATCATTTCATTCCCAGGTGCACAAAAGTGTTGTAAGTTCTTCCACATCCCTGAGAAACCCTCAGGGCCTGCTGCAAGTGGATTCCCCCAAAACAGTGGGTTTAATTTTTTTCTCTTCAGGGAATGAAGGTTTGGGTTTTTTTTTTCAAGCCTTTACCCATTTCCCCTGAGTCAGAAGGCAACAAAATGAATTTCTTTTCAATTCTGGGAGCCAGTTGGACCATGTCAGGCTGGAGCCCAGCTGGGCAGCTCCCAGCCTGCAGCACATCTTAAAGGATTCACTCATGATCCTTGTGCTCAGCCTGATGCCATTCTCATCCTTGGTGGGCAGGATGAGCCACTTCACCTTAAAACCAGCCAGAGGACCCTGATGCAGCCCCACAGTGCTCAGAGTCTGCTCAATCCACACGTTTCTCAGGGCTCCATGGGCCAGGGTTGGAGAATTTGACACAGGCTTTTTGTTGCAGGCCAAGGATCTCCCAACCTTCAAGGACAACGACTTCTTGAATGAGGGGCAGAAGCTGCATGTTGGAGAAGAGAGTAAAAAGAACTTCCTTGAGAAGCTGAAGCGGGATGTGGAGGTAGTTTCCTGGGGACAGCTCTTGCTCTGGCTCCAGGGTGCAGCAGGGACTGGAAAGCAGGTCATTCATTCGTGGATCAGTCAGGGCTGAGCTGATGGCAGTGGAACTGTGAGCTCGTGTGTAGATTCCCTGGAGTCTGAAAGGGTTTAGCTCTCACTACAGCCCTTTCTTAGGGAGGTTCTGACAGAGCAGCACAGAAATTTGTGCTCCCACCCCAACTCTGCTGTCCTCACTCCTTCCTCTCTCCCAGTTTTTAGCCCAGCTGAAGATCATGGACTACAGTTTGCTGGTTGGGATCCACGACGTGGACCGTGCGGAGCAGGAGGAGATGGAGGTGGAGGATCGGGCGGAGGACGAGGAGTGTGAGAACGACGGGCCGGGGGGGAACCCCCTCTGCTCCTACGGGACCCCCCCAGACAGCCCCGGCAACCTGCTCAGCTACCCCCGTTTCTTTGGGCCCGGGGAGTTCGACCCCTCCGTGGACGTGTACGCCATGAAGAGCCATGAAAGTGAGTGCTGGGAGGGCAGGGCAGGGGCCCTGGGCTGGGGGCACTGGGACCTGGGGGAGTTTGGGCTTTGGTTCATGGAATCATAGAATCAGTTGGGTTGGAAGAGACTTCTGAGATCATCAAGTCCAATCCTTGATCCAACCCCACTGTGATCACCAGCCCAGGGCACGGAGTGCCCTGGGCTGGTGATCACAGTAGGGTTGGATCAAGACATGGTGGATTCTCACAGTAGGGTTGGATCAAGCCATAGTGAATTCTCACAGTAGAGTTGGATTCTCACAGTAGGGTTGGATCAAGACATGGTGGATTCTCTGTCCCTGGAGGTGTTTAAGAGGAGACTCAGAGCCACTCTGTGCCCTGGGCTGGTGATCACAGTAGGGTTGGATCAAGACATGGTGGATTCTCACTCAGTGCCACATCCACAGAATCATAGAATGGATTGGGTTGGAAAAGCCCTCTGAGATCATCAAGTCCAACCCTTGGTCCAACTCCAGTCCCTTTACCAGATCATGGCACTCAGTGCCACGGCCAAGCTCAGCTGAAAACCCTCCAGGGATGGGGAATCCACCCCCTCTCTGGGCAGCCCATTCCAATCCCTGAGCAAAGAATTTCTCTCTGCAAAGAATTTCTCTCCCTGAAAAGAATTTCTTTCTGCTCTCCAACTTCAATTTCCCCTGGCAGAGCTTGAGCCCATCGTGCCCCCTTGTCCTATTGCTGAGTGCCTGGGAGAAGAGACCAACCCTCACCTGGCCAGAACTTCCCTTCAGGCAGTTCCAGACAGTGCTGAGGTCACCTCTGAGCCTCCTCTTCTCCAGGCTGAACACCCCCAGCTCCCTCAGCCTCTTCCCACAGCACTTGTGCTCCAGTCCCTTCACCAGGTTTAGCCAGGCCTCAGATTAGCAGGCTCAGAGAATCTACAGAGATTTGGAGAGACAGGTATCACCTGACTTAAATAACCAAAGGAATATTTCAGACCAAATGACACAAACCTGAGATATAAATACAGCAGAGTAGGAGGTGTTTCTCAGTTCCATCATGGTTAGAGTAGAAGCAGGATATGCTACGGCTGTCCTGCTGTGCTGGGCCTTGCTGCTGCTGCCACTGCTTCTTATTTTATTTTACTTCAGGGAAGCAGAAACATGTTATTGTTATTCCCTTTCTTTTGCTTTGCTGGGTGTTTTGTCTTTTGGGTGCTTTATCAATCCAGAGTAATGAAATCTGTTTCCAGTGGGAGGCAGAAAATTGTTGTTACATCTCACTTGTGTCAGTGTGTGTTATATTGCAGTTTTCTTTTAATTTTCTCTTTTCTGTATAAATATATATAGTTAGTTTAAGTTTAAACCTATTTTGAGGTTTTTTCCTTTTCTCAGTGGGGAGAGGGAGGCTGGCAGTGTGTTGGGGGTTGGCATTTTACCAGCTCCCCCCAAGACAGGGGACTGTCCCCCCTCTGTGGCTGTGCAGCCCCTTGTGCTGGCTGGTGTGAGCTGGGGCAGGGCCAGGCAGTGCTGGGAGAGGGGTGGCATGTCCAGGGAGCCCTGGAGTGCTGCCCCATCCAGGGGTGCTGTCTGTCCTTCTGCAGCCTCCAGCTGCTCTGCTCTCCCTGAGAACTGCACCAATCCAGCTCTGCTGGATGTCTGGGGAGGAGGGGAGCTGAGCTGGGCTTTGCTCAGGGGGTGCCAGTGACCCTCTTGCCTTGCCAGGTGCCCCCAGGAAGGAGGTTTATTTCATGGCCATCATAGACATTCTCACGCCCTACGATGCGAAGAAAAAAGCTGCACATGCTGCCAAAACAGTGAAACACGGGGTGAGCTGGCACAGGGAGGGTGGGCCTGGGGCTTCTGCTCTGTGGGCATGTCCCTGGGGAGGGGTGTGATGTCTCCTGGCACTGATTGCCCTCCCAGAGTGGCAATTCTCCAGTGCCTGTGCACAGGAACAGCTCTTGCCTCGCTCGCTGTCTCCTCAGGCTGTCCCAGAAAGGTTTTCCCTTGGGTTGGGTGGGGATAATTTGTATTTACATCCCAATTTGGGAGGTGCTTGAGGCATCTCATGGAGCAGGAATGGATTGGCTCTGTGGGGGCCACTCCTGTTCCCTGGCAGCAATCCTAAATTTCCCAAAAGGGCTTGAAATAGCCCAGGTTAGCAGAGCATGGAATCCTGGAATCATCAAGGTTGGAAAAGACCTTTAAGGTCATCAAGTCCAACCATCAACCCACCACCACCACCACCATGTGGAGTTGATAGAGAATCATGGAATGTGCTCAGCTGGAAGGGACCCCCAAGGACCATGGAGTGGAACTCCTGGCCCTGCACAGACACCCCAACAATCCCACCCTGTCCCTCAGAGTGTTGTCCTGGAGCTTGGGCAGCCTCAGGGCTGTGCCCACTGCCCTGGGGAGCCTGGTCAGTGCCCACCACCCTCTGGGGGAAGAACCTTTTGCTGATATCCCACCTAGCCCTGCCCTGACACAGCTCCAGCCATGAGTTCTTTATGCTCCCAATCTGCTGCAAACCACAGGGAAACAAACCCAGTGCTTTGTCTGAGTGCTCTGAGGATACACCTGGAGCTCGAAGCAGTTTCCCTGGGGGTCTCTCTAGACCTGCTGGTTTTTCTCCCAGAACTTGCAGGTTGTTGTGGGTGTTTCCCAGCAGGGCTGTGCTGCTGTGCTCCCTCCCTGCCATCCCTCCTGCCCCTGGAGGAGGGTGTCTGACAGCTCTCTGTGTGCCTTGCAGGCTGGGGCAGAGATCTCCACCGTGAACCCCGAGCAGTACTCGAAGCGCTTCAACGAATTTATCTCCAATATCCTGACATAGTTGTCTTCAGCCTTCAGCGAGGAAGGAAGAGCAGAGGGGCTCCTTCACCCAGAGAACGCAGCCTGTGACACTCAAACAGACACTGTAGCAGCATGTGGAGTGTGTGTGGGGTGTGTGGGGTGTGTGTGCAAGGTGAGTGTGCAAGGTGAGTGTGTGGCACTGCGTGACTTCAGAGAAAACTCATCCCAGGTGCACCCTCCAGCAGTCCACTTGACCCAGGTGGAAAAGTGGGATTTTATGTTACAGAAGTGCCCAGACATAAGATTTGAGGGCTTTTTAAACCAAGCAAAGTGCATTGTTTCAGCACTGCTCTTTCTAGTGACATTTTCTCCTCTCTGATCAAGAGAATCCCAGAGGGGTATGACATGGCACTGTACGAAGGGGTGGCTCTAGATCATGTTCAGTGGGAGTGAAGCAGTGCCTGATTCCACAAACTACTCCTTCTTTCCTTTTTATTTTATTGGACTGTCTTTACCAGAAAGACATGCAATCCCTTTTATTTCCCTCTTGGTAGGAATTGGAAGGAAAATAGCTCACCATTTCAAGGATGGAAACTGTAACTCTGATAAGGAGGAGTCGCTGAACTTTAGGTAAATTCAGACTGGGACACTTTATATTTTTTGGTTAATTTAAGTGACAAAAAACTTTTTTGTAACTGCACTTGATTTACAAGAAGGACGAGGGAAATGAACATCTACCAAAGATGATCTCTTAAAAAAAAAGGTGTAACTCCTGGAACCTAAAAACAACCAGTGTGAGAAGTAGGAGAGGCATTGACCAACCTCAGCTAATGATGTGCTCGGAGCCCTCGTGCTTTCAGTTGGCCAGCCCTGAAGATTTCCTGACAGAAAAGCAGAGAAAGGTGGTTTGTACCTGTAGATCTGGGATAAGGCTTGACTCCTGGATCTGGGATAATGTCTGACTCCTGGATCTGGGGTAAGGTTTGACTCCTGGATCTGGGATAATGTCTGACTCCTGGATCTGGGATAATGTCTGACTCCTGGATCTGGGGTAAGGTTTGACTCCTGGATTTGAGATACTGTTTGACTCCTGGATCTGGGATAATGTCTGACTCCTGGATCTGGGGTAATGTCTGACTCCTGGATCTGGGATAATGTTTGAGTCCTGGCTCTGGGATCAGGTCTGACTCCTGGATCTGGGATCAGGTCTGACTCCTGGATCTGGGATAATGTCTGACTCCTGGATCTGGGATAAGGTCTGACTCCTGGATCTGGGATCAGGTCTGACTCCTGGCTCTGGGATCAGGTCTGACTCCTGGATGTGGGATCAGGTCTGACTCCTGGATGTGGGATCAGGTCTGACTCCTGGCTCTGGGATCAGGTCTGACTCCTGGCTCTGGGATCAGGTCTGACTCCTGGATCTGGGATCAGGTCTGACTCCTGGAGCGTTTCCCTGTCGCGCCTCGGTCAGGAGCTGCCGTGTCTCTCGGGTCACAGCTGACCATCCCAGCCCTGCCAGTGTTAATCCAGCTAATGTTCAGTCTTCCTTACTCACCCCATCTGCCACAGGTACTTGAATTTGTTTCCTGACAGAGGTTCTTGGCTTAGTTGGTTTCTATTTTAACGTGACTTGCCCACGGAGTTGGACCCGCTGCCGGTGGGGAGTGCCGGGAGCTGTGACTGGGGAGCAGATCCCACTGCTCAGGAGGACTCAGGACTTGAGCTGGGGTTGCTTTTACTCTTCTCTGCTCCAAACCCCTCTCTAGAGCGACAGTCAAGGAGTAGAAATGTTTGAACACTTGCTCCAGATTATTTTCCATCCCCCTGAGGCTTTGGAACTGATGGAGTGACCGAATAACGTCCTGTTTTGTCTTGCAATTCCCTTCACAGCCACAGACTTGCTTTGGGTTTCGTTAGCTCTGCTGCACAAGTTACAGACCCTTTGCTTCTTTGGGTTTTAATTTCCTTTCTGAGCAGGGTTTAGGATTTGAACAACCCTCCTGCAGTTGAAACATGTTGCTTATCTGCCTTGGAACTGTTTTCACACATGCCTTTGTTTGGGAATGAGCTGTTTGGAATGTCTGTCCTGTGCTGTAACACGTGCTGCAGTTTGCTGTGTGGAATTTGGTCCTTTGGAGAGACAACTGGTGCTCATCACATCCTGCTCATTTCCCTGGATTCTGACTGTGGCTTGGGCTTTCTTTACTTCTCTCTTCCCTCCCCACATTGGTGGGGTGAATCCCACAGGTCTCAGCTTGGAAGGGGACACAGAGAGGGGCTGAAGTTGGAGCCCGTGGGCGGGCACTGGAAACAGAGTCTAAGAAATCAACAATTAGGGCTCGTGATGGCCCAGGAGGATTTTTGGTCATTCCCTTTGACGTGGGACAAATTTCTTGTGCCCCTGGATCCAGTCCCTGTTCTGGGGGGCAGACACACCATTGTCTGGGAAGGCTGAAGGGTCTTGTGTCTTAAGGTGTGGAGCTGGAAAAGCCACAACCCAAATGCAGCTGTTGAGAATCCTTAAAAAAAAAAGGAGGACTTGGAGGGCATCATCAGCTTCCTTTTGTGGGCATTAGATTGGTTGCTGTTCTCTTGAACAAGAAGCACTTAAGTTTACTACCAATTAGAAATTAAACACCAACCACTTTTTATTCCTGACAGTTTTAAAAAAATTCTGCATTGAATCTGCACCTTTGGCCTGGTAAGTTTGTCCTTCTCCTTTTGGGAAAGCAGCTTTGGAACTGTTTTATCTTTCAATCACCTGTGTGAAAAATCTAAAAGTGGAGAAAAAGGGGAGAGGAGGAGAGAAGGAAATGGGTGAACTGCAGACCCCACAAACCAGCCCAGAGCTGAATGAATCTTGGAGCAAAACTCCTCCCCAGGTTCATGAACAGGAATAACATTAAAATACAGTGAATTCCTGCAGCAAATCTTTACACAAGTCATGACAAAAAGGGCTCAGGAGCAGTTAATTGTCTTTTTCTTATTCCACTCCAAACTCCTGCAAGGATGGAATTGGCTGGTTTGGCTCAAGTGGTGTGAGAAGTCCCACCAGCTGTTCCCTTCAGCACTTCCCCAGTTCTGCCACTTCTGTCCAGTTGCCACACTGTGTGTATTCAGTAATTAAATGCAATTTTCTCACCTAATGATGTATTACCCAGGTATGTAACTTTGTTTAACATTAAGCATTTTGTATATTGTTTACATTTTCAGAGGTAGCATTATGTTAAAAATGCTAATTTTTGTTTCTAGACAGTATTTTTATTACCAGAATAAGAAGTGAAGCTGCAAATATTTGATTTGTTTTTAAAAGGGACTTTTTCTTTTGTTTGATTTTTGTTGTTGTTCTTGTTGTTGTTTTGGTTTTGATTTTTTTTTTTAATCTTGTTTTAGGTCACTTTTTTAACTCAAGTATTTAAAAAAAAAAAAAAAAGAAAACCCAGCCCTTCCAATCCTGGTTTTACAACTGCTCGTGATAGTTTGTTGTCTGTTCTGGTGTGAGTTTAGTTCTAGTTTGCTGAGTGTAGATATTCCTGTCTGTAGCTTGTACCCTGAGGAACACCTTTCACTGAAGTGCATTTGACTGACCCCCCTCAGCTGCCAGACCTGCAGTCCATGGGCAGAGTGCCCAGATTGGGGGCAGAGTGCTCAGATTGGGGGCAGAGTGCCCAGATCTGGGGCAGAGTGCTCAGATTGGGGGCAGAGTGCCCAGATCTGGGGCAGAGTGCCCAGATCTGGGGCAGAGTGCCCAGATTGGGGGCAGAGTGCTCAGATTGGGGGCAGAGTGCTCAGATTTGTGCAGAATGCTCAGATTTGGGGGCAGAATGCTCAGATTGGGGGCAGAGTGCTCAGATTTGGGGCAGAGTGCTCAGATCTGGGTCAGATTGCTCAGATTGGGGGCAGAGTGCTCAGATTTGGGGGGCAGATTCCTCAGATTGGGGCAGAGTGCTCAGATTGGGGGCAGAGTGCTCAGATTTGGGGCAGAGTGCTCAGATTTGTGCAGAATGCTCAGATTGGGGGCAGAGTGCTCAGATCTGGGGCAGAGTGCTCAGATTGGGGGCAGAATGCTCAGATTGGGGGCAGAATGCTCAGATTGGGGGCAGAGTGCTCAGATCTGGGGCAGAGTGCTCAGATTTGGGGCAGAATGCTCAGATTGGGGGCAGATTGCTCAGATTTGGGGCAGAGTGCTCAGATTTTCCAACAAAAAGCAGTGCAGTTTGGTCAGCTGGAGTTCAAAATAATGAGTGTGCAGCATCTCTCCGGTGCCTGAAGGGTGAGCTGTGCAGGGAGCTGCAGGATCCACACTCCAGAGGGTCTCTCTCTTTCTTACCTGTCAAAATTTAACTACTAAAACCTGCTTTGAACTTAGAATTTCCACCTCCCCTGTTGATTCATCTCCTACAGTGTCACTGAGAATGGGAGAGGGAAGGGCAGAGAGTCACAGCTTTGCTCCAACAGTGCAATAAAACCACTTGAGAGCATGTTGGGTCACCCCTCAGTGGGATCCAGGAGTTCCAGGGCTCCCAGGAGCTCCCTCCCTTGGTACCAGTGCTGGGAGAGGGTTTGGAATCTGCTGTGAGAGCATCAGCAGGAGTTCACTCCTTGTGACAGGGTGGGATCTTTCCCTCTGTGGGATCCTTCCCTCTGCCCTCCGTGGGATCCTTCCCTCTGTGGGATCATTCCCTTTGTGGAATCCTTCCCTCTGTGGGATCCTTCCCTCTGTGGGATCCTTCCCTCTGTGAGATCCTTCCCTCTGTGAGATCCTTCCCTCTGTGGGATCCTTCCCTCTGTGAGATCCTTCCCTCTGTGAGATCCTTCCCTCTGTGGGATCCTTCCCTCTGTGGGATCCTTCCCTCTGTGAGATCCTTCCCTCTGTGAGATCCTTCCCTCTGTGAGATCCTTCCCTCTGCCCTCTGTGGGATCCTTCCCTCTATGGGATCCTTCCCTCTGTGAGATCCTTCCCTCTGCCCTCTGTGGGATCCTTCCCTCTGTGGGATCCTTCCCTCTGTGGGATCCTTCCCTCTGCCCTCTCTGCTTGACCAGGGTTTAATCCCAAAAGCCACAATCATGGAATTCACCCCAGGGAGAACTCCCGAGGCAGGAGGTGACTTGGGGTGCCTGAGAACAGGAGGCTGTGCCCCTGGATCCTGGTTTGGGATCAGACTGGCAAAAGCAGCAAGAAAACTGAACCACTTGAGTCTTATTTCCTTTTCTGGGGGAGGAAGTTCCTGCTTTTCCCGAGCGCTGCCCTGGCTGCCTCCAGGGTGGGTGGGGAGTGAGTTCTGAGGTCAGACAGGGGGTCTGGGGCTCTCGGGGGCCCTGGTGGTGGCTGCTCCCCCTCCTGTGACTACTATGCAGTCTTTTCCCTGCCTCCCTGAGCTGCAGGAAGTGTTTCCTCCAGGGGTGGTCCCACCCTTGCCGAGGTCAGAGTGGGCTCCCACCCAGCCCAGCTGCCCCTGCACTCCCCTCCTGTGCATTCCCCACATCCCCTGCCTGTGTCCCTTTGGAAAGAGGCTCCCTGGGAAGGCCGAGCCAACTCCTGGCCATCCTTCTGAGTGGTTTCAGTGTTTCCCACTCCAAAGCTGTGCTGCTCTCTGGCTGCACAGCCCCCAAAAGCAGCAGGATGGATTGTGCTGGGTGGTTACACACAGGTCACAGAGGGTGGGCAGGGCTAATCAGTGCAACGGGAAAAAATGTGAATAAATTAAGTTTAATCTAAAAACTAAAAAAAAAAAAATAATAAAAAATTCTAGGTTTTTTCACTGCTGTTTTTTAAATAGGAATTTTAAGTCCTCTGTGCTTGTCTGTTTGCTAGGAGCAGTTTGAGACACTGTTACTGTTTTGAAATGCATGCATGTTACCAGATGAGTCTCCAACCAGAGAAAAATAAAATTAAAACTTTGTGTACTTCTGGTCCTTCCTGTGCTCTGCACTGGGGTCATGGCTCGGCTCTCTTGGCCTGGGTGGGGCAGGACAAGGGGAGTGGCTTTAAACTGCCAGAGGGCAGGGCTGGATGGGATATTGGGAAGGAATTCCTGGCTGGGAGGGTGGGCAGGCCCTGGCACAGGTGCCCAGAGAAGCTGTGGCTGCCCCTGGATCCCTGGGAGTGTCCCAGGCCAGGTTGGACAGGGCTTGGAGCACCCTGGGCTGGTGGGAGGTGTCCCTGCCCATGGCAAGGGTGGGATCCTTAAGTTTCCCTCCATCCCAAACCATTCTGGAATCCTGTGATTCCATGGAGTTGGAGGATGTTCTAGGCTGGGTTTAGAACCAGAGACCTGAGAGCCCCTTCCAGTGCCCAAAGGGGCTCCAGGAGAGCTGGAGAGGGACAAGGGATGGAGGGACAGGACACAGGGAATGGGTTCCCACTGCCAGAGGGCAGGGATAGATGGGATATTGGGAAGGAATTCCTGGCTGGGAGGGTGGGCAGGCCCTGGCACAGGTGCCCAGAGAAGCTGTGGCTGCCCCTGGATCCCTGGGAGTGTCCCAGGCCAGGCTGGACAGGGCTTGGAGCACCCTGGGCTGGTGGGAAGTGTCCCTGCCATGGCAGGAGTGGGACTGGATGGGATTTAAGGTCCTTCCAAGCCAAACCATTCCATGATTTTATGAACCACAACTGGAGAAGCCTTTTTATACATGCCTGTAAAATGGGGGGTTAAGAAAGAACAGATTTCTCCAAGTCCTGGCTGCCAGCACAGATTGGATCTGTGCCACTCCCTGCCCTCACACCCAGGGGCACTGAGGGAATCCGTGTGGATGGCTCAGAGGGAGAGGGAAACTCTGCTCCTCCTGCTGGCTCCAGGGATGAGAACTCAGTCCTTGTGTTCAGACCCAAGCAAAGTTCACTCCAATACAGAGGTTTATTTAAAAAGTCCAAGCAAACACACGACCAGCTGGGCTGGGCTAGTCCAGGCGAGCCTTCAGGGTCCTCGTGGTGATCTTGTCTTTCTCTCTGGAGGGGGAAGGAGAGCAGATCATTAATAAATCCAGGTTTAATCCCTACAAACAGCTTGTCCCTCCCTGAGGAAGCCACAGGTGCCCAGGCAGGTTGTACCAGTGCAGGGTCACCTGGGCTTAAGGTGGCCATGACAATGAGGACACCTTGTCCTGCCCTGTCCTCCTCCACCCCAGGGGAGCTCCCAGATTTGGGATGTCCAGGAAGCTGCAGGGAAGCAGCACCATGAGCAAATTAAGCTGCTTCAGAAGCCAGTCTGGCTGCAGAGCTGGGAGCCACCACTGCCTCCAGCTGAGGCAGAGCATCCTGGTGGCTGCTGCTCCCCCTGTGTGAGGAGCCACCTCCAGCATTCCCGTGGGAATGCAGCCAGGGAATCCCTGTGTCTGACCCACCCCAGGGTTCATGTCCCACGGCTCCTGCACTTCAAGCAGCAGCCACTGAAACAAAACACTGGGAAGTGACAAAGCATTGCTGGGGATGCTGGTGGGAGGGGGCAGGATTAGGGATACCCTGGAAGGGAAAGCAATCCCTGGAGTGCAGAGCTCGTGCAGTGCCCCCTCTGCAGGGGAGGGAGCAGCACTCACATGATGTGAACCACCACACCCATCCCAGAGAGGGCATCTCTGTCCACGGCGTTCAGCATGGCCTGGGAGATCGTCTCAAAGAGGTGGTCGGGCTCCTGAGGAACAGAGAGAGCACAGACTGGGCTCAGAACTGCTCCCTGACCACTGCATTTGGTCCAAACCAAAGGTATTCCCCAACACCCTGCAAGGCTGTTTAGCCCAGAGCTCCTCTGGAAGCACCACAGGATGGAGCTTTGCCCCAGCCCTGCAGGGATGTACTGGTGTGGCCTCCTCAGTAACCACTGTATCTAAGGGAGTTACAAGGATTCCACACGTGTTTCCAGGTACCAGGGGAGGGGAGGTTTAGGTTTTTCCTGCCTTGGCCAGGGAGCTGGTGGGTGTTTGGAGTCTGATCCCTCTGGTTGTTGGTGGTTCTCCTGTCCTGGGTGAGATTATTTCATGCTTGTTCCCCTTCCTTGAGGTTTTTCATTGTGTTTGTCTGATTCATTTGTTTCTTTTGGTTTGGTTTTGTTTTCCTCTCAATTTTCCCTTTCCCCTGGGGGTGGGATCCCACAAACTGTGGATACAAGGGGGGCACGATGGGCTCAAGCTCTGCCAGAGGAAATGGAAGTTGGAGAGCAGAAAGAAATTCTTTGCAGAGAGAGTGCTCAGGGATTGGAATGGGCTGCCCAGAGAGGGGGTGGATTCCCCATCCCAGGAGGGTTTTAAGGTGAGATTGGACATGGAACTGAGTGCCATCATCTGGTAAAGGGACTGGAGTTGGACCAAGGGTTGGACTTGATGATCTTGGAGGGCTTTTCCAACCCAATCCATTCCATGGATGTGGCACTGAGTGAGAATCCACCACATCTTGATCCAACCCCACTGTGATCACCAGCCCAGGGCACTCTGTGCCCTGGTCTGGTGATCACAGTAGGGTTGGATCAAGGGTTGGACTTGGTGATCTCAGAGGTCTCTTCCAACCCAACTGAGAAGAGCAATGAGGCTGGAGAAGGGACTGGAGCACAAGTGCTGTGGGGAGAGGCTGAGGGAGCTGGGGGTGTTCAGCCTGGAGAAGAGGAGGCTCAGAGGTGACCTCAGCACTGTCTGGAACTGCCTGAAGGGAAGTTCTGGCCAGGTGGGGGTTGGTCTCTTCTCCCAGGCACTCAGCAATAGGACAAGGGGGCACGATGGGCTCAAGCTCTGCCAGGGGAAATTGAAGTGGGAGAGCAGAAAGAAATTCTTTGCAGAGAGAGTGCTCAGGCATTGGAATGGGCTGCCCAGAGAGGGGGTGGATTCCCCATCCCTGGAGGATTTTCAACTGAGCTTGGCCGTGGCACTGAGTGCCATGATCTGGTAAAGGGACTGGAGTTGGACCAAGGGTTGGACTTGATGATCTCGGAGGCCTTTTCCAACCCAATCCATTCTATGGATGTGGCACTGAGTGAGAATCCACCATGTCTTGATCCAACCCCACTGGGATCACCAGCCCAGGGCACTGAGTGCCAGAGTGATCACAGTAGGGTTGGATCAAGGGTTGGACTTGATGATCTTGGATCAAGGGTTGGATTTGATGATCTTGGAGGTCTTTTCCAACCCAATCCATTCTATGATTCTACAGTGTGATTGTAAATGTTAGAAAATATAATTTATTCTTTTTATTCACTTCAGTTTCTTTTGAGTGTGTTTCTTTCCAGTTCTTTTCCCTTTCCTTTGCTGGGAAAGTTCTGGGAGGGTCAAGGGGGGCCAGTCAAGGGTTGGTAACAGCTAAACCAAACCTATGACAAGGGGGCACAGAGAGGGGGGCAATAATCCCTGGCTGTGAGGGGGCCCAGCCCTGCACTCACCATGTCTGGCTCCCAGAGGGACTCACACATTCCATACATCTGCTCCGAGCAGGTCCCGCTCACCACGAAGTCATCGGTGACCATCGGGCAGCCAATCAGGTCCAGGGAGCAGATAAAGGGCTCGTGTGTCAAGGGGTCCAGCCCAGCAATCACAGGCTCTGTGTAATAAGGGCCAAACCTGGGGGGAAAACAGCACAGCTCAGGGATGGGATGGACCCCCAGGATCATCCAAGCCCAGCTCCTGGCCCTGCACAGACACACCAAACCCCCACCCTGTTCCTGAGCATTGTCCAAACACTCCTGGAGCTCTGGCAGCCTCAGGGCTGTGCCCAAACCCTGGGGAGACTGGTCAGTGCCCACCACCCTCTGGGGGAAGGACCTTTCCCTGAGATCCAACTTTAGAATCACAGAATCAGTTGGGTTGGAAGAGACCTCCGAGATCATCAAATCCAACCCTTGATCCAAGATCAGCAAGTCCAACCCTTGATCCAACCCCACTGTGATCACCAGCCCAGGGCACTCAGTGCCCTGGGCTGGTGATCACAGTAGGGTTGGATCAAGACATGTTGGATTCTCTGTCCCTGGAGGTGTTTAAGAGGAGACTCAGAGCCACTCTGTGCCCTGGGCTGGTGATCACAGTGGGGTTGGATCAAGACATGGTGGATTCTCACTCAGTGCCACATCCATAGAATGGATTGGGTTGGAAAAGACCTCTGAGATCATCAAGTCCAACCCTTGGTCCAACTCCAGTCCCTTTACCAGATCATGGCACTCAGTGCCACGGCCAAGCTCAGGTGAAAAACCTCCAGGGATGGGGAATCCACCCCCTCTCTGGGCAGCCCATTCCAATCCCTGAGCACTCTCTCTGCAAAGAATTTCCTTCTGATCTCCAACTTCAATTTCCCCTGGCAGAGCTTGAGCCCATCGTGCCCCCTTGTCCTATTGCTGAGTGCCTGGGAGAAGAGACCAACCCCCACCTGGCCAGAATTTCCCTTCAGGCAGTTCCAGACAGTGCTGAGGTCACCTCTGAGCCTCCTCTTCTCCAGGCTGAACACCCCCAGCTCCCTCAGCCTCTCCCCACAGCACTTGTGCTCCAGTCCCTTCTCCAGCCTCGTTGCTCTTCTCAGTTGGGTTGGAAGAGACCTCTGAGATCATCAAGTCCAACCCTTGATCCAACCCTACTGTGATCACCAGCCCAGGGCACTCTGTGCCCTGGGCTGGTGATCACCGTGGGGTTGGATCAAGACATGGTGGATTCTCACTCAGTGCCACATCCATAGAATCACAAAATCACAGGATGGATTGGGTTGGAAAAGCCCTCTGAGATCATCAAGTCCAACTCTTGGTCCAACTCCAGTCCCTTTACCAGATCATGGCACTCAGTGCCACGGCCAAGCTCAGTTGAAAACCCTCCAGGGATGGGGAATCCACCCCCTCTCTGGGCAGCCCATTCCAATCCCTGAGCACTCTCTCTGCAAAGAATTTCTTCCTGATATCCCACCCTGTCCCTGCCCCTCAGGAGAAGCTGGAGCAGCTCTGAGGCCTCCCCAGCCCAACCACTCCAATCCAATTCCACATCCCACATAAACTTCCAGCCAAGGGGAAACATCCCAGAGCTGCTTTCAGTGAGGGGACCTTTCAGGGCAAACCAGAATTGCCCTGCAATGGTTTTGGTCAGGCAATTTCCACAATCTTGGACTGCTGCAGGATTATTTCAGCAACATTCAACAAGCTGTTGTGAGGAAGCTGCTGATGGCAGCACTGAATTCTCAGGTTTCCTTTTGCCACACCACGAGCAGCTGTCACAGGAACCCTCCTGAACCTCCCACCACCTCCAGGCCCAGCCCAGCTCCAGCAGCCTCTGCAGGGGCAGCAGATCTGGCTGAGTTACCTTCTCTCATAGAGCAGGTTGGACACCATGCTCATGAAAGTCTGAGGCTTGATCTGCCTTCCCTCCTTCAGCTCATACAGGTTCAGCCTGAACTTCAGTCTCTGGGCACTGTGAGAGATGAGAACTGGCATTAGAGCAAAGCAGGTGGTTTTTCTCTCCCCTTCAGCCAGGCCTGGACTGTTCTGCTGCTGACAGAGGCAGGAGGTGCCTGAAGGAGGTGCAGATACACCTCTCAAGTTAATATCAGTTCTGATGTGGCCTTAAATCACATGCAGGTGTATTTAAAAAGCTCTCACAGAAGGGGAACCAACCCCAGGAGCGCTGGCACTCATTATTTTATATTAATTATACAAATTATCCCCTCCCCAGCACTAAACACGGGTATTTAAGCCTCGCACGAGCTGCCCTGGGCACGGGCTGTAGAAAAGCCTCTCCCCGGCCGTGGGTGGCCCCCAGGGCCGCACTCACACGGTCTGCACGTCGGTGGCCAGCCCGGCCAGGCCGATGTACAGCCGGTGCCCCATGGGGAAGATCTTCTGGAAGTCCGTGGTCACCGTCTGGGCCTGGATGCCGAAGCGCCGGTCGGCGGCGATGGCCACGCAGCCCTTGCCCTTCATGGCCATGACGGCCCCGCCGTTGTACGACATGATCGACTGCAAAGGGAGAGGGGAGAGGGGAGAGGGGAGAGGGGAGAGCTCAGCGGCACCGCCGGGCCGGGCCGGGCCGGGCCTGGCTGCGCCTCATGGGCCCGGCGGAGCCTCCCCCGCGGCCGGGGCACCCCCAGGCACGGCCCACCCGCCTCCCCCGCGCCTCACCATGGCTGCGGCCGTTCGGATCGCGCTCACACCGCGCTCAGACTCGGCTTAAACTCGGCTCGGACCCCGCCCGGACCCCGCTCGGTCCCGGCTCTGACTCCGCTCGGTCCCCGCTCGGTCCCGCCTCAGGCTCCGCCGCGCCGCTGGTCCCGCCCACCAACGCTTCCCATTGGTCGCGGCCGCCGCGTCGCGGAGAAGCTCCGCTCGCGATTGGCTGGCGGGGCTGGGCCGCGCGGAGCTGATTGGGTGAGGCGGCCGGGAGGGAGGGGCGGGGAAAAGTGAGGAGTCACAGTGAGCGAGGCATGATGGGAGTGGGGAAACAGCTGGATCGGGGGGAACAGCTGGATGGGGAAGGGATGGATTGGATGGGGAACAGCTGGATGGGGAAGGGATGGATTGGATGGGGAACAGCTGGATGGGGAAGGGATGGATTGGGGGAACAGCTGGATGGGGAACAGCTGGATGGGGAACGGATGGATTGGATGGGGAACAGCTGGATGGGGAAGGGATGGATCGATGGGGAACAGCTGGATGGGGAACAGCTGGATGGGGAACAGCTGGATGGGGAACAGCTGGATCAGTGGGGAACAGCTGGATCAGTGGGGAACAGCTGGATGGGGAAGGGATGGATCGATGGGGAACAGCTGGATTGGGGGAACAGCTGGATGGGGAACAGCTGGATGGGGAACAGCTGGATGGGGAACAGCTGGATGGGGAACGGATGGATTGGATGGGGAACAGCTGGATGGGGAACAGCTGGATGGGGAAGGGATGGATTGGATGGGGAACAGCTGGATGGGGAACAGCTGGATGGGGAAGGGATGGATTGGATGGGGAACAGCTGGATGGGGAACGGATGGATGGGGAACAGCTGGATCAGTGGGAGAACGGAGGGATCAGTGGGGGACAGCTGGATAGATGGAACAGCTGGATGGGGAACAGCTGGAGCAATGGGGAACAGCTGGATCAATGGGGAACAGCTGGATCAATGGGGAACAGCTGGATGGGGAACAGGTGGATCAGTGGGGGAACAGCTGGGTCAATGGGGCACAGCTGGATCTGGGGAAACAGTTGCATCAGTGGATGAACAGCTGGATCAGTGGGGGCACAGCTGGATCAATGGAAAACAGCTGGGTCAGTGGATGAACAGCTGGATCAGTGGGGGCACAGCTGGATCAATGGGGGCACAGCTGGCTCAGTGGATGAACAGCTGGCTCAGTGGGGGCACAGCTGGCTCACTGGGGGTGAAGTCCTGCCCGAGGGCAGGAGATCCGGGTGTCTGGGAACACCCTCCGTGCCCCACACGGCCGGTCCCAGCGGGCCAGGGCCCCTCAGCCCCCCCGGGACACACAGCCCAGCCTGTGCCTGGGTTACTCCTAAAGTCTGTTTTAAAGTGTGTTTTTAGAGTGTTTCCCGTTGTAAATGCTGCTGGCAGGAGTCAGAGCCCCCATTCTGTGTGGTGGGAACGTCCCAGGCTCTGGGGAGAGAAGGGGCAGCAGAGCCAGAGGGAAGAACAAGGATCTCCCCAGCACTTTCTGCCCTGAATTAAACCAGAAATTTCATTATTTCTGGTATGGAAATAAAATCGCAGCAAGCAGGGAACATAAAGAGGTTTTACAAGAGTTTTTAAGAGGGGAAGCTCAGCAATGCAGAGTCTGGAACCCCTTCAGCTTGTTTGTCAAAATACAGGATGTGGATGGAAGAGGCTTTCAGGTCCCTGCTCCCATTTTATTGTCCCAGCGCGTCCTTTGGGTTATGGGACACTTGAGGTGCCGCGCGGGGCTGATCTGTCACAGCAGGGGCTGCTTTTTCCTCTCCCCCCGCGCCTTGGAGGGAGTTGGGAGCCCCCTGGGAGCACATCCCGGCCCTGGTGCCTTCTCTCCATCCATCCGGCCCATCCCGGGCCGTCCTTGGACCGCTCCGGAGAAAGGGGGGATAAAAGAGGCGTAAAAGGATCTGGGACCGTCCCTGGGTGGGCTCGAACCACCAACCTTTCGGTTAACAGCCGAACGCGCTAACCGATTGCGCCACAGAGACCGCGCTGGGAGCGCCGCTCCGCCCGCTGGAGTCAGCCCGGGATAACCGGGATGGGGCACCGGGATAACCGGGATGGGGCACCGGGATGGGGCACCGGGATGGGGCACCGGGATAACCGGGATGGGGCACCGGGATGGGGCACCGGGATAACCGGGATGGGGGCACCGGGATGGGGCACCGGGATGGGGCACCGGGATGGGGCACCGGGATAACCAGGATGGGGCACCGGGATGGGGCACCGGGATGGGGCACCGGGATAACCGGGATGGGGCACCGGGATGGGGCACCGGGGATGGGGCTACCGGGATAACCGGGATGGGGGCACCGGGGATGGGGGCACCGGGATAACCGGGATGGGGGCACCGGGATGGGGGCACCGGGATAACCGGGATGGGGGCACCGGGATAACTGGGATGGGGGCACTGGGATAACTGGGATGGGGGCGCCGGGGATGGGGATACCAGGATACAGAGAATAAGGTGCGGGGATAACCGGGGATGGGGGCACCGGGGTAACCAGGGATGGAGGCACCGGGATACCGGGGATGGAGGCACCGGGATACAGGGGATAGGGGTCCCGGGGATAGGAAATCCGGGATACGGGGCGTCGGGATACCGGGAAACGGGGCAGCGGGGCTGGAGGTACCGGGGAACCGGCACCGGGACACCGGGAATCGGGATACTGGGAATCGGGCACCGGAACCGGGACACCGGGACTGCGGGCACCGGGAATTGGGACACCAGGAAACGGGGCACCGGCCCCGGGCCCCCAGTCTGGGTCCTGGCAGTGGGAACAGAACACCTGCCCCTTCCCCCCTCCTTGAGTTCGTTCCAGCTTTTTCCTTTCTTTCTTGTTTCTCCTTCCCTTTTCCTGCCTTTTTTTCTTTGCCTCCTTCCTTTACTTTTCCCTTTTTCCTTCCTTTTCTCCTATTCCCTTTTCTTTTTCCATCCTTCGTTTTCCATTTTTCCTTCTTTCTCTAATTTCCGTGTTTTTCTTCCATTCCTTTCCCCCATTTTCCTTTTTTCCGTTTCTTTAATTTCCCCCAATATTTCCCCCCTTCCTTTCTCCCTTCCATGTCCCCCTCCTTTTCCAGTTCCCCCTTTCTCTAATTTACCTTTATTTTGTTTCCCTTCCTTTCCCCCTTTCCTTTCCCCGCCTCCTTTTCCAGTTCCCCCTTTCTCTAATTTACCTTTTTCTTCCCTTCCTTTCCCCCTTTCCTTTCCCCGCCTCCTTTTCCAGTTCCCCCTTTCTCTAATTTACCTTTTTCTTCCCTTCCTTTCCCGCTTCTTTTCCCCCGCCTCCTTTTCCGTTTTCCCGTTCTCTAATTCCCCTCTATTTTCCCCCCGTCTTTTCCTTCTCCTTTTCCATTTCCCCTTTCTATTCTTTAAATTCCCTCTGTTTTTCCTCTTCTTTCCCCCTCCTTTTTTTCCTTCTCCTTTTCCATTTCCCCCTTCCTTTCTCTATTTTCCCTCTATTTTTTCCCTTCCTTTCTCTAATTTCCCTCTATTTTTTCCCTTTTTTCCCATTTCTCCCTTTCTTTCTCTAATTTCCCCGCTATTTTTCCTCCTTTCTTTTTTTAATTTTCCCCTCTATTTTCCCTTATTTTTTCCCCTTTTCCCTCTATTTTTCTCCCCTTTTCCCCCCTTCCCTTTGCTTTCCCCTCCCTGCCGAGCACCGACGCTCCCTGGAATATCCCGCATGTCCCGCGTCGCCTCCCGGGTGGGAATTTGCCCCATTTGGGATCGCAAATTCCCGGCGGGTTTGGGGGGTCCCGGGGCACCACCGGAGGTGGGAAACGGGGACCCTTTAACGGGGCGCGGAGGCTCCGCCGGGCACCCCTGGCAGTTTTGGGGCATTCCCCAGTTTTTGGGGCGCTCTCCTTTCCTCGCCGGGCACAAGGCGGGGGCAGCGGCGGGACCCTCGGGGGCACCGGGAGGGGTCGGGGCGGCGGGATGGGGGTCCCCCAACCTCGGCCCCCTCATTCCCCTCCTCCGCAACCCCCCAAAGGAATGAGGGTCACGTGAGGCGGGCGGGGCCTGGCGGCGGCTGGAGGAGGGAAAAAAATAAAAAAAAAGGAGGAAAAAAAATAAAAAAAAAAGGAGGAGGAAGGAGGAAAAAAAAAAAAGAAAAAAAAAAGAGCGAGAGGGAAAGGGAAAAAAAAAAAGGCCGCGGCGGCAGCGCGGAGCCGAGCGGAGCCGGACGGAGGGGCGGCCGCGGGGCCGCCGACCAGGTACGGACCGGGCCCGGTAACCCCCCCGGGCGGCCCCGCCGCGGGGCCCCCCCGCGCCCGCCTCGCCCCGCGCTCAAAGATGGCCGATGCCGCCTCCCCCCGCTTTGTGCCGCGGCCCCGCCGCCCCGGGACCCCCCCGCGCCCGCCCCGGGACCCCCCGACAGCCCCGGGGATGCCGCCCCGCCCTGCCCGGGCTCGGAGCGCTGCGACGGCGGGACCCCCCCGGGGTGGGCTGGGCCGGGCTGGCACAAAGGGGCTGCGGGCACCGGGGGGGACGCGCCGGGACCACCGGGACTGCCCCAGGCGCGGCGCCCCCGAGTCGGGGCTGCGTGTCCCCAAAGCGCGGCGGGGGAGATGCCTGCGGGGAATGGGCCCCCCCGGGCTCAGCGCGGGGTCACGCGTGGCTGTGCCGATCCCGTGTCCGTGCCCATCCCGCGTCCGTGCCCATCCCGTTCCCATCCCGTGTCAGTGTCTGTCCCGTGTCCGTGCCCGTCCCGTGCCCGTGCCCACCCCCTGTCCGTGCCCCTCGCCGGTCCCTGCCCGTCGCGCGTCCGTGCCCGGTGGGTGTCACGCACCGCGCACAGGTCCCGCCGCCGGGACCGGGTGTGTGTCCATGTCCTTGTGTGGGACACGCGTGTCCGTGCCCTCCCCGCGGGGCTTTTCCCCCCCGCATCCCGGTGCCCACGTCCCGCATCCCGGGAGCGGCGGGGGGTCCCGGCGGGCGCGGGGTCGCGCTCCGGGGCCGTTTCGTCCGTGTCCGCGGTGCGTGGGGGCCCGTGGGGGCCGTGCGGGGGTCGGGCCGTGCCGGGGGAGCCGTCCCGGTTTGTTCCCGACCCCCGGCTCGCCGCCGCCGGTGGGTCCCGCGGGGACGGGGGGCGGCCACTCGGGGCCAAGTTACCGGTGACTTTGAAACGTCCTTCCCCACGCGTGCCTGGGCCGGGGGGGCTGCAAAAGGGGGGACACCGTGCGGGGCCACCGCCCACGGAGACAAAAGACCCCGAGGGTCGCGGCGGGGGGTGCGGGAGCCGCTCGGGACGGCGGGACGGGGCGGCCCCGGGGGCTCCAGCGGGGCCGGGGCTGCCGTGGGTCCCGGGGCGCGGGGGGCTCGGGGCTTTGTTCCCCCCCGCGTCAGGAAATCGCGGTGGTTTTCACCGGGTTTATTAGAACCGGTTTGCGCCGGTGGCTCGGGCTCCCCCCTCCCGCCGAGCCCCGGGGCCGCCATTGGCGGCTGCGAGCGCCGAAAGCTGCAGAATCCCCCCAAAATGCCGGCGTGGGGCCCGCGGCCCCGCGTGGGGCATCCCCGTGGCAGGGGACAGGGGACCGTGGCCCCCCCGGGCATGGAGAGGGGGCTGGCAGTGACCCCCCATCATCACCGGTGGGCTGTTCAAGGCTTGGGGGCACCTGCCCAGGGGCAACAAGATGCACCCCGGTGCCCCTGAGCCCTCTCTGCAAGGGGACCCTGAGGCTCGGCTTGGTCACCACCCCTCCAGCACAGGAGTGTCTCGAGGGCTCCATCCCAGTGGTGTCCCCATCCCTTCAGCATCCCCATCCCAGTCCCAGTGGTGGCCCCATCCCTGCAGCATCCCCATCCTGATCCCAGTGGTGTCCCCATCCCTGCAGCATCTCCATCCCAGTCCCAGTGGTGTCCCCATTCCTGCAGCATCCCAGTCCCAGTGGTGTCCCCATCCCTGCAGCATCTCCCTCCCAGTCCCAGTGGTGTCCCCATCCCTTCAGCATCTCCATCCCAGTCCCAGTGGTGTCCCCATCCCTGCAGCATCCCCATCCCAGTCCCAGTGGTGTCCCCATCCCTGCAGCATCCCCATCCCAGTCCCAGTGGTGTCCCCATCCCTGCAGCATCCCCATCCCAGTCCCAGTGGTGTCCCCATCCCTGCAGCATCCCCATCCCAGTCCCAGTGGTGTCCCCATCCCTTCAGCATCTCCATCCCAGTCCCAGTGGTGGCCCCATCCCTGCAGCATCCCCATCCCGGTCCCAGTGGTGTCCCCATCCCTTCAGCATCTCCATCCCAGTCTCCCACTGGTGCCCCATTCCTGGTGCAGGTGCACCTGTGGGGTGATACATGTGTGTAAGGGTAGCCTGTGTGTACCAGTGTGCACATGTATGTACATGTGTGTACCTGTGTATAGGTGTGTACCAGTGTGTGCCTGTGTACATGTGTACCTGTGTGTCAATGTGTGCACATGTGTGTACATGTGTGTACATGTGTGTATATGTGCGTACCTCTGTGTACATGTGTGTACATGTTTGTACGTGTGTGCACGTGTGTACACGTGTGTTCATGTGTGTACATGTGTTTACACGTGTGTTCATGTGTGTATATGTATGTACATGTATGTACATGTATGTACATGTGTGGTCATGTGTGTTCATGTGTGGTCATGCGTGTACATGTGTGTACATGTGTGTACATGTGTGTACATGTGCGTTCATGTGTGTTCACGTGTGCTCGTGTGTACACGTATGTACATGTGTGTTCATGTGTGTACACGTGTGTTCATGTGTGTACATGTGTGTACATGTGTGTACATATGTGTACATGTGTGTTCACGTGTGTACATGTGTGTCCATGTGTTCATGTGTGTTCATGTGTGTACATGTGTACATATGTGTACACGTGTGCACATGTGTACATGTGTGTACATGTGTGTACACGTGTGTGCACGTGTCACGTGTCTCCCCCTGGGTGGGCGCACACGGGTGTCCCTCTCGGTGCCCTGGCCCTGCCATCGTGCCCACGTTCATTTACCCAATCCCAGGGATCCTTCTCTCCTCTCCCCCTCGCCTCGGATGGTTGTAATAATATTCTGGCTCCTCTCCAAGTGTTGGGGTTGCCATGGAAACAATAAAACTGCAGCGATTTCGGGCTCCGCCGTCTCCCATTGTCAATGTGGAAGTGCCAGAGCAGGAAGGCAGCGATTCCCTGTGTCCTCCCCCCGTGCTGGGGGACGCTGCCCGTGCCCCGTGGGCACACCTGGCCTTGCACACCTGCCAGGAGTTCTGCCTGTGGGCAGGTGGCCAACACAGGGCTCAGGGATTCCTATAGAAACAGTGGAATGGTGGCTGGAAATGCCTTTTGCATGGAACAAACACAAAATACACTTTGTGTCTATGCGTGTGTCTATGTGTGTGTGATTGTCTGTGTGTCTGTCTGTGTGTGTGTCTGTGTGTGTGTCTGTCTGTGTGTCTGTCTGTGTGTCTGTATCTGCCTGTCTGTGTGTCTGTGTCTGTCTGTGTGTCTGTGTGTGTGTGTGTGTCTGCCTGTCTGTCTGTCTGTGTGTCTGTCTGTGTCTGTGCGTGTGTCTGTGTCTGTCTGTGTGTCTGTCTGTGTGTCTGTCTGTGTGTGTGTGTGTGATTGTCTGTGTGTCTGTGTCTATCTGTGTGTCTGTCTGTGTGTCTGTGTGTGTGTGTCTGTCTGTGTGTGTGTGTGTGTGTGTGTGTGTGTCTGTCTGTCTGTGTGATTGTCTGTGTGTGTGTCTGTGTGTGTGTCTGTGTGTCTGTGTCTATCCGTGTGTCTGTATCTGCCTGTCTGTGTGTCTGTGTCTGTCTGTGTGTCTGTCTGTGTATTTGTCTGTCTGTGTCTGTGTGTCTGTGTGTGTCTGCCTGTCTGTCTGTCTGTGTCTATCTGTGTGTCTGTCTGTGTGTCTGTGTGTGTGTGTCTGTCTGTGTGTGTGTGTGTGTGTGTCTGTGTGTCTGTCTGTCTGTGTGATTGTCTGTGTGTGTGTCTGTGTGTGTGTCTGTGTGTCTGTGTCTATCCGTGTGTCTGTATCTGCCTGTCTGTGTGTCTGTGTCTGTCTGTGTGTCTGTCTGTGTATTTGTCTGTCTGTGTCTGTGTGTCTGTGTGTGTCTGCCTGTCTGTCTGTCTGTGTGTCTGTCTGTGTCTGTGCGTGTGTCTGTGTCTGTCTGTCTGTCTGTCTGTGTATCTGTCTGTCTGTGTGTGTGCACAGATGGGAGTTCCAGGCAAGGACTGGCTGACAGGAGGGGTTTGTTCCCACTCGAAAGTGTCTCAGCATGTTGGGGCCCCCCTTGGGCACCCCCGTGAGACCCAGGCGCGGGGCAGAGGTTGTTGGGTGGCACCTGGAGCCCCCCTGTGGGTGCTGTTGCAGGGAGGACCCGCCACGGCGCTGCTCCAAAATGCACAGGACCACCAGGATAAAGATCACGGAGCTGAACCCCCACCTGATGTGCGCCTTGTGCGGCGGCTACTTCATCGACGCCACCACCATCGTGGAGTGCCTGCACTCCTGTGAGTGCCCTGGGCACCCAGGGGTGCCCCCCGCCCCCCAGAGGGTGGTGGGGCCACACCGACCCCCTCCCAGGGTGCCCAAACCCATCCCGTGCCCGGGGTTGCTGCCACACCGAGCTGTGGGGTGATGGATGGGGCTGGGCATGGCTCCTGTGCCCAGGGGGAGTGCAGGGGTCCCCCCCGGGGCTGGCACAGGGGCTGTGCCCCCTCATCCCTCTGCTCACGCCGAGTCTCTGCCCACAGTCTGCAAAACCTGCATCGTTCGCTACCTGGAGACCAACAAGTACTGCCCCATGTGCGACGTCCAAGTGCACAAAACCAGACCCCTCCTCAGCATCAGGTGGGCTCGGGGGGCACCCAGTGCCCGTGTGTGGTGCCAGTGGCTTCGCCCTGGCTCCCTCAGGCTGGGGAAATCCAGGCCCAGTTGTGGAGTTGGCTCTGCAGGTGGTTGGCATGGAAACCACGGGATGCATCACTCGGCGCTTTTTTACCCTGCGGTTTTTTTTAGCCTTTTCCGTGTAAATCCGTTTCTGTAGTAACACTTTTGCTGCCTCCTTTTTTTCCTTTCCCTTTCTGGTTCACTATGAAATATTTACACTCCAGCTCCCACGGCTCCTCCAGCACATCCATGGCTGGGTGTGGAGACAGATCCAGCACTGCTGTGCCCGTGTCCCCAAGCCCTGGGTGCCCTGGTGGCACCAGGTGCCTTTGTTTGCTCCCAGTGTAGGGAAAAATTGGGAAAACTTGAGGAAAACACGATCCTGGAGGGGCCTGATCCAGGTGTGGTGCCCTAGAAAACCCCCTGCACCTTTGCTTCCCAATCCAGGTGCCAACACCTGGGTGTGCCCCAGTGCCCCCAGTGCCAGCACACTGGGCTGGCTCATGGCAGAGCTGGGAGTGAAGCAGCTGAGGCTGCTCTTAATTGACTTGCTGTAAATTATACAGTGAATTCTCTGGGTGTTTATTATAAATAAAATCACAGTGGGGCCTCGTGAGCCAGAGTGACGTCAGGGAGGAATTCGGGATGAAAGACGTGGCTGGGCTAAAAATAACACAGGGCAGAGTCATTTGTTTTTCTTTCAAATAAAGGGCTCATTATGAAATGGAAATAATTGCAGGTATAATTGGCTTTTCACCAGGCCCTCTGCTCTTGCTTTGGGTTTGAGGTCTTCAGTTGTGCCACATTCCCAGCAAAATCCTGGCTGAGGATGGGACTGGAGCTTCCCTGGTTCCTGGGGGTGCTTTGGGAGGTCCTGCCTTGAAATATTCACATTTTAGGGAATCCACTTTCCCATAGAACAGCCTGACAGTGGGCACTGCCCTGCCCTCCTTCCCACGGGGGGAAATCAAAGCCTGAGCCCTGTTCTGCAGCTCCAAAATAAATCTTTGGAGTCCAAAAATAAAATTAGATGCAAATTAAAACTTGCAGAAATATTTACTGCTCTTAGATTCATTTTTTTTAAATTCTCAGTGTGTTTTTGTGATTGTTTTGACCACTGAAATGAATCCTGGCCCCAAATCCTGCTGTCATCATCCCTACCAATTACAAGGATTTTTGAGATGGTTTTATTTCCGTTTTTTCCAGAGTTAACCCTTTGTGGTGAGGGTAGGGGTGGTTGTATCACCATGGGATGGGGATCTGGGGCTTTGGGATGTGGAATTGGGGATTTGGGGCCTTGAGATGGGGAACTGGGGCTTTGGGGTGGGAATTTTCCAGGAGGGAGATGGGGAACAGGGGGCACAAGGTGTGGGGCACCTTCCAGTAGCCCTGGGAATAAACTGCTCCCTAATCCCATTAATGTCTCGCTCTTTTCCTGCTTTTCTCCCTCCAGGTCAGACAAAACCCTTCAGGACATTGTGTACAAACTGGTCCCGGGGCTGTTCAAAGGTACAGCCAGGGCTAACTGGGGGGGTTTGGAGCTCAGTCCCACCCCCTGTGAACCCACCCCCTGGATTTTCCACTGCCCCAGGGGCAGCAGGACAATGTGTGTGTGCTCAGATGGGGTGGGCAATCCAGAGGGTCCTCTCTCCCCCCTCTCTTTGCCCCCTTGGAGAGCTGTTCCCCCCTTACCTTCCTCCTCCTCCTCCTCCTCCCTCAGATGAGATGAAGCGGCGCCGGGATTTCTACGCAGCGTATCCCGTGGCAGAGGGTGAGTGGCACAGCCTGGGGACCTCCTCGTGCCCTCTGTGCCCACACAGGGGCTCAGCCTCTCCTTCCCTCTGCTCCTGCAGTTCCCAACGGCTCCAACGAGGATCGTGGGGAAGTGGCTGAGCAGGACAAGGGGAACCTGACGGACGACGAGATCGTCAGCCTGTCCATAGAGTTCTATGAAGGCTCCAGGTGCTTTTTCTGGGCTGCTCCCAAAGCTCTGGGAAGAAACTCCCTCCCTCTGTCCCCACTCTGGTGCTGAGATTGTGGAATCCCAGAATGGTTTGGGTTGGAAGGGACCTTAAGGTTTTATTCCCCCATAAACTTTGCCCTGTGTTTCCTTTCCCTCCCCCAAGAGAGGAGAAAAAAGGGACCCTGGAGAATGGAGACCTGGAGAAGGAGAAGGTGAGTGTGGTGGGACTGACACGGAGATCTCCCTGCCCAGCTGCCTCCGGGGCTTTTGGGGTGTGGGAGGCACAGGAGGGCACCCCAAAGGTCCTGCTGGAGGGGGTGGCAGCTGCCCATGCCCTGCCTGGTGGCCTCAGTGACGTGTCCCCCCCGCCCCAGGGCAACGGGCTGCGGTTCCTGCGCTGTCCTGCTGCCATGACCGTCATGCACCTGGCCAAGTTCCTGCGCAACAAGATGGATGTTCCCAGCAAGTACAAGGTGAGGGGGCACCTGGGGGTACCTGGGGGGCACCTGGGGGGCACCTGGGGGGCACCTGGGGGTACCTGGGGGGACCTGGGTCTGCTGGCTGCCCACATTTCCCTGTGATGCCATTTGGCCACCCTGTGTCACAGCCCCTGCTACAGTCACTGTGTCTGCTTCTCCCAAATTAATGGCTTTGCTCTGCCATCCTTTCCCCAGGGCTGTATCCATCCTTTCCCTGGGGCTGTATCCATCCTTTCCCTGGGGCTGGATCCATCCTTTCCTGGGACTGGATCCATCCTTTCCCTGGGGCTGGATCCATCCTTTCCCTCGGGCTGGATCCATCCTTTCCTGGGGCTGGATCCATCCTTTCCCAGGGGCTGGATCCATCCTTTCCTGGGACTGGATCCATCCTTTCCCTGGGGCTGGATCCATCCTTTCCCTGGGGCTGGATCCATCCTTTTCCCATGCCAGTATCCATCCTTTCCCTGGGGCTGGATCCATCCTTTCCCTGGGGCTGGATCCATCCTTTCCCAGGGGCTGGATCCATCCTTTCCCTGGGGCTGGATCTATCTGTTCCCTGGGGCAGTATCTGTCTTTTTCCTGAGGTTGGATCCATCCTTTCCTGGGGCTGGATCCATCCTTTCCTGGGGCTGGATCCATCCTTTCCTGGGGCTGGATCCATCCTTTCCCAGGGGCTGGATCCATCCTTTCCTGGGACTGGATCCATCCTTTCCCTGGGGCTGGATCCATCCTTTCCCAGGGGCTGGATCCATCCTTTCCCTGGGGCTGGATCCATCCTTTCCCTGGGGCTGGATCCATCCTTTCCCAGGGGCTGGATCCATCCTTTCCCTGGGGCTGGATCCATCCTTTGAGGCCTGTTCCATGTAACCAGGAGCTCTGTGAGAGCCACTCAGGGATGGCAAAGCCCTGACACCCCCTGAGTGGCTCTCAGGGCTGGCACTGCCCCTGTCCCCATCCTGGGGGCCTCACACTGTCCCCTGTGTCACCTGGCCAGGTGGAAGTGCTGTATGAAGATGAGCCCCTGAAGGAATATTACACCCTGATGGACATTGCCTACATCTATCCCTGGAGGAGGGTAAGTGGGGCTGCCACTCCCCTGCCCTGGGAAAGGCTGGAAAAATGTCCTTTTGAGGCATTAAAAAGCTTAAAAACTCCAAAACTGGGGACCTTAAAAAGTTTCAGAATCAAACTTCAGACCTTAAATTAAGAACTTCAAAAGCTGTGTGCCAATGGTACAGTGGTGCCACGGGGTGCTGTGGGGCATCCTGGGGTGCTGTGGGTTGCTCTTGGGGTGCTGTGAGTGCCTTGGGGTGCCATGGGGTACTGTGGGTGCCATGGAGTGCCACAGTGTACTGTGGGGTGTCATGAGGTGCTGTAGGATGCCATGGGGTGCCATGGGGTGCTGTAGGATGGTACAGGGTGCTGTAGGATGCCATGGGGTGCCATGGGGTGCTGTAGGATGCCACAGGGTGCTGTAGGATGCCATGGGGTGCCATGGGGTGCTGTAGGATGCCACAGGGTGCTGTAGGATGCCATAGGGTGCTGTAGGATGCCATGGGGTGCTGTGGGTTGCTCAGAGTGCTGTGGGGTGCCATGGGGTGCTGTGGGATGGCCTGGGGCACCATGGGGTGCTGTAGGATGCCATGGGGTGCCGTGGTGTGCCATGGGGTGCTGTAGGATGCCATGGGGTGCTGTGGGATGCCCTGGGGTTTTGTAGGATGCCCTGGGATGCTGTAGGATGCCATGGGGTGCCCTGGGGTACTGTGGGGCACCATAGGATGCCCTGGGGTGCTGTAGAATGCCCTGGGGTGCCCTTGGGTGCTGTGGGATGCCCTGGGGTGCTGTAGGATGGTACAGGATGCCCTGGGGTGCTGTGGGATGCCCTGGGGTTTTGTAGGATGCCCTGGGGTGCTGTAGGATGGTACAGGATGCCCTGGGGTGCCCTGGGGTACTGTGGGATGCCCTGGGGTGCCGTGGGGTGCTGTGGGATGGTACAGGATGCCCTGGGGTGCCCTGGGGTGCTGTAGGATACCCTGGGGTGCTGTAGGATGGTACAGGATGCCCTGGGGTTTTGTAGGATGCCCTGGGGTGCTGTAGGATGGTACAGGATGCCCTGGGGTGCTGTAGGATGCCCTGGGGTGCTGTAGGATGGTACAGGATGCCCTGTGGTGCCCTGGGGTGCTGTGGGATGCCCTGGGGTGCCGTAGGGTGCTGTAGGATGGTACAGGATGCCCTAGGGTGCCCTGAGGTGCTGTAGGATACCCTGGGGCGCCGTGGGGTGCTGTAGGATGGTACAGGATGCCCTGGGGTGCCCTGGGGTGCTGTAGGATACCCTGGGGTTTTGTAGGATGCCCTGGGGTGCTGTAGGATGGTACAGGATGCCCTGGGGTGCTGTAGGATGCCCTGGGGTGCTGTAGGATGGTACAGGATGCCCTGTGGTGCTGTAGGATGCCCTGGGGTGCTGTAGGATGGTACAGGATGCCCTGGGGTGCCCTGGGGTGCTGTAGGATGGTACAGGATGCCCTGGGGTGCCCTGGGGTGCTGTAGGATACCCTGGGGTGCCGTGGGGCACTGGGAGGTGCCAGCTGTGCCCCTCTGCCCCCACAGAACGGCCCCTTGCCTCTGAAGTACCGCGTCCAACCCGCCTGCAAGCGGCTCAAGCTCTCCCAGCCCGTGCCCTCCGAGGGCACCAACACCAGCGGCGCCTCCGAGTGCGAGTCGGGCAGCGACAAAGCCCACAGCCCTGCCACCCTGCCCGCCACCTCCTCCTCCCTGCCCAGCCCTGCCACCCCGTCCCACGGCTCCCCCAGCTCTGGCACCGGCACCGGCACCGGCACCGGCCTCAATGGCACCTCGAACTGCCACCCCCTGGCACCGACCCCCGCCCGGTGCCGCAAAACGACTGTGAACGGCAGCTCAGCCTCAGCCCTGAGCTGAACCCCCCAGGGACTGCCTGCCTGGGCTTTCTATATAGATATTATACATAGACCTATATAAATATATATGTGTACATAGGGAGAAGAATTATACATACTTATTTTCTATTGACTGAGCAGATTAATTTAAAATGCAAATAAGACACAGAAATGTGGGTGGATATTTTTAAATGTCCTTTGTTTGTTTGTTTGTTTGTTTGGGTGTTTGGTTTGGAGTTTGGAGTTTGGTTTGGAATTTGGTTTGGAGTTTGGAGTTTGATTTGGTTTGGAGTTTGGTTTGGAGTTTGGTTTGGTTTTGGAGTTTGGTTTTGGTGTTTGGTTTGGAGTTCGGTTTGTTTTGGAGCTTGGTTTGGAGTTTGTTTTGGAGTTTGATGTTTGGCTTGGAGTTTGGTTTGGTTTTGGAGTTTGGTTTGGAGTTTAGTTTTGGAGTTTGGTGTTTGGTTTGGAGTTTGGTTTGGTTTTGGAGTTTGGTTTTGGTGTTTGGTTTTGGAGTTTGGTTTGTTTTGGAGTTTGGTTTGGTTTTGGAGCTTGGTTTGGAGTTTGGTTTGGAGTTTGGTTTGTTTTGGAGCTTGGTTTGGAGTTTGGTTTGTTTTGGAGCTTGGTTTGGAGTTTGATGTTTGGTTTGGAGTTTGGTTTGGTTTTGGAGCTTGGTTTGGAGTTTGGTTTGGAGTTTGGTTTGTTTTGGAGCTTGGTTTGGAGTTTGGTTTGGAGTTTGATGTTTGGTTTGGAGTTTGGTTTGTTTTGGAGCTTGGTTTGGAGTTTGATGTTTGGTTTGGAGTTTGGTGTTTGGTTTGGAGTTTGGTTTGGAGTTTGGTTTGGTTTTGGAGCTTGGTTTGCCTCCTGGGAGCTGCATGCCAGAGGTGGGAGCCACGCAGGAGCTGCCACATCCCCTGCTGGTTTTCCCTTAACACTTTTCCCTCCTCTCCTCATCCCTCTCTGCTCGTGCCCACCCGGAATGAGACAGGGCTGGGAGTGGGGACTCCTGGCTGCACAGGTAAGGGCCAAGCACAGGTAAGGGCCAAGCACAGGTAAAGCCAAAAACTGCCCTTCAGCCTCCTCATGCTGTGGTTTGGTTTGTTCTCTTGTGGCTTTGTGTTTATTTGGGGGTTTTTGGGCACCAGGTTTGCCCCGTGGTGCCCGTAGCTGACCAGAGGCCCAGGTGTTCCCTCACCCCCAGCTCTGCCAGGCATGTTTTGGGGTCTTTGCTTTCCCTGTGGTTTCTGGACACTGTTTCAGCCTCTGACCAGGCAAAGCCTCGCACAGACACTTCCCTTCTGCACAGTAAGTTCTTTTTTGGGCTTTTTCCAGCTTAAAAATTATCTCTTCTTGCAGCTTGGTGGCAAAGGGCCACCCCTGGTGGTTGGAGCACAACCCTCCTGAATATTTTCTCCTCCCTGGGGTGCCAACAGCTCCAGGCACCCCTGGGAGATCTGGGGGCATCCAAATGGTTGGGGACTCTGAGGGTTTCAAGCGCAGGGGGTGTGGGACCCCCAGGGGGTGTGGGACCCCCAGGATGCTGCTCCCTGCTCGCCACATTTCCAAGCATTTAGTCTTGGTCTCCCCCTCTCCCCACAGTCCTTCCCACCCTCTCCTCCTGCCCTCACATTGGGTTTTTAATAAAATAAAATACTAAAAATGAGACTACAGTGCCTTTAGCCAGGAGGCTTCGGTGAGGGGCGAGTGTGGGAAGGTCCTGCCGTGTTTGGGGCGGGAGCTCTGGGGAAGGGACCAACTTTCTACACGGATAAAAAAAGCACACGAGCCCCAGGGAATGCAGATCCCGGGGGTGCCTCTCCTGTCCTTGCTGGGGAGGGGATGAAGGACACAAAATGAGCAAGTGCCTGCAGTGCCCGGCGGCCCCGGGGCACGGGGAGAACCAAAGGAAAGCGGCACGGGAATTGTGTGGGCAGCCCGACTCCAAAGGGCAGGAAACACGATGTTGTTACTGCAGCTTTTCATTGGGAATGATTGTCTTGGGAAGTGCTGCCCCCCAGCACGGCCCCGCCTATAGCACAGCCCGGGGAGGGTCCCTGCGGGGCCACCTCTGCCTCCTGTGACCTCCCCTGGGCGGGGGCTGCCCGGGGGGCTCCCTCTGGCTCGGCTTTCACCCCCTTTTCTCCTTGTACATAGGCCAGACTGGACTGCGGGAGGCGGCAGGGGCTGCCCCGAGGGGTTCCGTGGGGTCGGGGCGTGGGTTTGTTTTGGTTTTCCCGCTGTGGTACAAACCAAATGGCTCTGTATGTTTGCATCCTGTTCGACGTTTTAATGTCCTGTAATATATCCCGATATCCAGGTATTGTTCTTGGTCAAACGTTTGTATGGATACAGCTTTGGAAATGTAATAAATGCTGCCAACTGGCCTTCCTGCCCGTGCAGGGGCAGCTCCAGGTGCCTCTGTCCCAAATCCCACTGGGCCTTCCATCCCAAATCCTGTGGGTCACTCCATCCCAAATCCCACAGGGCCCTCTATCCCAAATCCTGTGGGTCACTCCATCCCACATCCCACAGGTCCCTCTATCCCAGATCTCACAGATCCCTCCATCCTGCAAGTCACTTCATCCCACATCCCACAGGTCCCTCTATCCCAAATCCTGTGGGGTTCCTCTGCCCCACATCCCACAGGTCCCTCTATCCCAAATCTCACAGGTCCCTCCATCCTGCAAGTCACTTCATCCCAAATCCCACAGGTCCCTCCATCCCAAATCCCACAGGTCCTTCTGCCCCACATCCCACAGGTCCCTCCATCCCAAATCCCACAGGTCCCTCCATCCCAAATCCCACAGGTCCTTCTGCCCCACATCCCACAGGTCCCTCCATCCCAAATCCCACAGGTCCTTCTGCCCCACATCCCACAGGTCCCTCCATCCCAATTCCCACCTCCTGCATCCTGATGGACACCCACAGCTCTGGCAACGCAAAACCACTCTGGAAAATCCCATTGTCCACAGGATTACTTTTTTCCCAGCCACTGCTGAGCCTCTGGCAGGAGCCCAGGTGGGCACAAGGCAAATTCCCTGCCCCAGGGGATGGGGGGGCTGGTTTGCTGCAGCGGGGGCAGCTCCCAGGGCTCAGAAATTCCGATTTAATGGAGGCGGGAGCTGAGCATCTCCCCACTCCCCCCTCCATACCCAAGAGCGGGAGGCACATCCTGGTGGTCCTGAGCTCCGGTGGGCTCCGTGCCCGCCGCGTCAGGGCTGGGTGGGCAGCGGGGCCCCCTGCACCGCCTGCCCTTGGTGGGTGCCGTCGCAGTACGGGGGGTTCTGGGTGCGTTTGCAGCCGCAGAGCCAGGCGGTGCCATCCTCCTGCGGGGTGAAGCGCAGCGGGGCCATGCCCGGGGCCGCCGTCTTGTGGGAGCCGTCGCAGAAGGGCTGGAAACAAACGGGGAGGGGGTAAAGGGGGGTCTGGGGGTGCCTGGCTGGGTATGACACAGGGGGGCGCGACCCCTCCATCCCACCCACGGGAGCGCATCCTTCGGGAACTGGAGGGCGGCGGGAGCGGCCGGGGAGGGCGACAGCGCCTCGACCCTCCAAAACCTCCCAGTGCGGGAGTGGGGGGGGTCCCTGGGGGGGCTGGTCCTGCCCTGGACCCATCGGCATCTCCGCACATCCCGGGCTGGGGGCGGGAGCGGAGCCCCCCATGCCCCGGAGCGCTCCAGACCTCCCCGACTCCCCTCACCGGAGCCCCCCGGCCCCTCTGGAGCACCCGAAGTAACCGGAGCCCCCCGGACCCTCCCGACGCCTGGCCCCTCCTGAGCCCCCCATGCCCCGGAGCGCTCCAGACCTCCCGAATTCCCCAAACCTTCTCGTCTCACTGGAGCTCCCCGGCCCGTCTGGAGCACACGGAGCCCTCCGGACCTCCCGACCCCCGGCCCCTCCTGAGCCCCCCATGCCCCGGAGCCCCCCTGGGTCCCCCCGGCCCGACCTGGCGCTTGCTGTGCCCGCACGAGCACCACCCGTACGTCTTCCCCGCCTTCAGCTCCACCGGGAACGGCTCCTTGGCGGCCACCACGGGCTGCGGGGGCGTCCCGGCGGAGAAGGGGACCCGCAGCGCCCCGGAGGGGTCCCGACCCCCGGGGCCGCGCCCGGGCGCTCTCAGCAGAGCCCCGAGCACGGCTGAGCTCACCCTCCGCATGTTCCCGGTCACCTTCCCGGGCGGCTCCTCCTCCCGCGCCGCCGGAAGGGGCGGACGGGCCGGGCGGGCTCGGCGGGAGCGCGGGGTTGTCGTGCAGGAGGGTTCCTACGGCGTTCATCCCCCGGTGATGCTCCCGGTGATGCTCCTGGCTCTGCTTCCAGTGCTTCTCCCGGTGATGCTCCTGATGCTGGTCCCAGCTCTTCTTCCATGCGCTTCTCCCGGTGATGCTCCCGGTGCCGCTCCCGATGCTGCTCCCGGTGATGCTCCCGGTGCCACTCCTGGCTCAGCTTCCATTGCTTCTCCCGGTGTCGCTCCCGGTGATGCTCCCGATGCTGGTCCCGGTGTCGCTCCTGGCTCAGCTTCCATTGCTTCTCCCGGTGCCGCTCCCGGTGATGCTCCTGATGCTGGTCCCGGTGTCGCTCCTGGCTCTGCTTCCATTGCTTCTTCCGGTGGCGCTCCCGGTGATGCTCCCATGCGGTTCCTGGCACTGCTTCCAGTCCTTCTCCTGGTGATGCTCCTGGTACTCGTTCCCGGTGCCGCTCCCGGTGCTCTATCCCAGTGCCCAATCCCGGTACTCGTTCCCGGTGCTCTATCCCAGTGCCCAATCCCGGTACTCGTTCCCGGTGCCGCTCCCGGTGCTCTATCCCAGTGCCCAATCCCGGTACTCGTTCCCGGTGCCGCTCCCGGTGCTCTATCCCGGTGCCCAATCCCGCTGTCGCTCCCGAAGCGCAGTCCCGATACCCGTTCCCGGTGCCCCAGTCCCGCTCCCAGTGCCAGTGTCTGATCCCGGTGCCTGATCCCAGTCCCGGTGCTGGTGCCAGGTCCCGATCCTGGTTCCAGTCACGATACCCGATCCCACCGTGCAGTCCCAGTCGTCGATCCCGATCCTGAAAGCAGGACCCAGCACCTTGCAGGGAATTCATCCCACAGCCCGTTCTCATCTAAATCCCCCCCTTGGTTGTATTAAAAAACTCTTTGATATTAATATTAATATTATTTATTATAATAAAGAACAGTCAAGCAGCGTGAAAAAAATATATCTTAGCTACATTACCTTAAATTGCCAAAAATATACACATTTTTTCTCTTTTATTTAATTAAAAAAACCCCAAAACAAATCCAAAAAGGACACATGCACATACTAAATGAGACATCAGCATCAAAACGGGTAAAGAAACGTACCCCAGTGCAACTGAAACACAGATAATCTTTAGCTTTTCTTTCTCCTTTCCCTGCTCTCCCTCTTTTTTTCCTCACAGGGATCCAACTGGCAACTTCCCAGCAGTGCCCCCTTCTGCCCCCTCAATCTGCCAAAGGGACCTTTGGCTCTGGGACAAGTGGAGGTGGCAATTCCCAGGGATTGGGAGCCTTTGGAAGGTGGTGGAAAGATGTGTAAGTGCTTTATGTCTCTTATCCCCCTCGTCTTCTCCAGCCTTATCCCAGCTTGTCCCAGGGACTCCTGGAGAGCCGGGGGGGATCCTCCTCCAACTGCTGCCACCCCCAAACCTGGGGCACTGAGCAGGGGGCTGGGGGTGCTGCACAGCTCAGCCTTTCCTGATTTAAGAGATCCTGCCTAAAAAAACCCCAATTCCTTGATTTCCACCCTCTTCCAATGCCTGGGCTCCCAAATATTCTCCCAGGAGCCACTGGAGCCCACCCAGCACCTTTCAGCCTCCTGACCCCCATGAAGTGCCTCTCACTGACCCCCCATGTGGTTCCTGCTGTTCCCCAGGGATTTGGGCACCAAACCCAACTCTGAGGTGTTCCCACATGGATTTGGGGTGTGCTGGGGGGTCACTGCATCGTACCATGACTTGCTCCACAAGGGATTGATCCCAACCAGCCTCCCCACCTTCCCTCTCTCCCTGCCACTGTCACGTTTCTAATTCCAGAGTGGGAAATGTGGTTGAATTTGGGAAGAATCTGACCCAATCTGGGCATGACATCAGGGCCTGGGGGTTCTAAATGGGGCTGGATGTCACAGTGGTGGCACCAAGTGGGCAACAATGTGGCAACGGGAATTTGGGATCTCAGAGTAATAAAAAGGGAAAAATATAATTAAAATCAACAAACACAGCTGGCAGAGCCCACTCTGACACTCCTGTCCACCCCAAACCAGTGCTGAGGAATGTCTGTCCCCAAATCCCAAGGATCTGAGGGATGGCAGGTGCATCTCACAAAGCCAGGCCTGAGGGGCAGCCCTGAAATTTAACATTTTAACCCTAATTTGCTGAATATATTTGCTCTTTGTAGCAGTGGCTTTCAAACCCAAGACATGAGGGGGGGCAGCCAGGTGAGACCTGAGGTTTTTACAGCTCACCTGAGCCAGGTGAGCTTTAAAAACAGCTCCTGTGCCAGGTCCCTGTGCCAGGGATTTTGGGTGGCACCTCTGGGGGTGCCAGGGAGGGGGAACAACACGGCTGGGGGTGGGGGGAACAAGACAAAAACCAAAAGGAATTTAAAAAGTGCAAGGACACAAATGTGCCAGAGCAATTTTGGGGACAGGGGGCCCAAATGCTGGGTTGAACTGGAAGATCTCAGTCCCAGTTTGGAGGTGGCAGGTGGGGGGAGGTGGCACAGCCCAACCTGTCCCTTGGGAGTGTCTGGGGACAGGGGTGTGCCAGCTGCAGGGACTGCCAGGAAGGGAGGCTTTCTCTCCTGCTTTGCCACTTTTAGCTGCCATCTCCACCTTCCCAATAGCTTCTTAACCTTGTTAAAACATTAGCTTTTCTTTATATATATAAAAAATTATATATATATATATAATATATATATATTTCTGAGCAGACAGCAGCATTCTGCCCAGTTCACAGAACTGCAGGCTGAGAGCAGAAAGGTTTTCTCTCTCCTTTTTAGCCTTACTCAACCATCGTGGTGACAATCTTCCAAACAAATAAAATAAAATAAAATAATATAAAATAAAATAAAAAGGAAGAAAGATACTTAGCAGGTGAGTTTTGCCTAGGACAAGCTTTTCTGGTACATCAGCACAGCCCCACTGCTGACAAATCTGAATAGTGCAAACTAGTTGAAGGCAGTGGGAATGTGCTGAAAAATGTCATTAAGGTCCAACAACTTGGTTTTTAAGACCCTCAGAGTTTCCATCAGCTGGAGCCTTCCCCCCTGTCCCTGGAGTTACCCAGGGCATGAGGAAAAGAAGGGGCATTGGTACGTTTGACGTAGGTGTTCCCCTTCCCCAGAGCTGCCCCACCTGTCCATCCATCCATCCATCCATCCATCCATCCATCCATCCATCCATCCATCCATCCATCCATCCATCCAGGCTCAGAGGAAGCTGATTCCTGGCTGAGGTTCCAGGCTGCAAGATGGAATTAAGGTCAAAAGGTGGAGAATGATGAAGGGTCTGATGTCCAGCTCAGGATTCGGACACTGTCCCACTCCTTGGAGATCCCCTTTTCCCAAGAGCCCAAGATCAGTGGAAGAACGTGGTTGTACCAGACTGGAGTGACTTGTGGTGGGCAGGGAAGAACAAGGAATGGATTTGGGACTCTCTTCCCCACACACACTTTTATCTCTGAGCTCAGGTCCAGGAGTCAACTTCAAGGTTCAAATGCACCTTCTGACGTTGGATAATCCTGGCTACAGACTCTTTTGCAGGCTGAAATGTTTTCCTTTGGGAATCTTGGAAGGGAAGAGACTGCACGGAGCAGGAATGTGCTTTTCAGGTGAGGGTGGCACCGACCCAACAGCAGCTGGCAGGGCATGTGTGGCAACGTCCTTCCAAGGACTTCCACCTCCTCCCCAGCTCCAGTCCTCATCCAGTATTCCCACCTGTGTCTTTCCAGGCTGGATTTGGCTCCAGCTGAGGTGTTGGGGCTACAGAGAGAAGAGCCCAGCGGGTGAAATGCAGTGGGAAATCTCAGCTCCAAGAACTCTTCGAACAGCCCCACCTGGGTGAGGTGACACGTGGGCACGGCCACCACGTCCCCTCCCAGCGCTGCCACGTCCAGTGCTGCCTCCACGGGCACTGCCAGGATCCTCAGGCTCAGCAGAGGGGTCTCCCTCCCCCAGGGACACTCGGGGGGCTCTCCCTGGGGGCTGCTCACAGGTGCCCACCCGCGCTCCGGTTGGCAGGATCCGGTGGAATTGCCTCCTCCACAGGGAGCAGGGTGGCACAGAACCCCCCACCTTCACTCCTCTCGGTGCCAGGGCTCGGCCACAGACCTTCTGTCTTCCAAAGCACCTCTTGGCATGGCCCAGTGGCAGGAATGCTCCTCGGAGGCCTTGTGCTCATTGCTCTAACAGTGTCAAGGTTGGCTGTGGAAAAGCCACATTCCCCTGGGCAGAGGAGTTGGCTGCTGGTTTTTTCAGGGTGAGGGGGAAGCTTAGCCCTTGTCCTGGGTAAGAGGAGCTCCCTTTTCATTCATGTTCTTTAAAAAAACAAACAGAAAGAGACGCAGAGGAGACACGTATCAGAGGAGACAGGAATCAGTACTGGGGGCAGAGCAGGGAGGCCCCGTGGGCTGCACACCTGGCCCTGCTCGCTGGCACCTCTCAGGCTCCTCCAGAATCAAGAGACATGGGAGCCCAGGGGTCCCTCTGCCCAGCTCAGGCCCAACTGGGCCCTCAACCCTCAGCCTTTGGCTCTCAAGTGTCTCCAGCCAGGGATGGACCTTCTGGGTACAGGCACAGGTGCAGGGGAGGGATGGAGGAGGTGGAAGTGTCACCCCACCAGTCCCTGGACACTGGTGTCCCAGTACAAGGCTGGAAACCTCTCCCCCTCTCCTCTGGGGTGCCAGATTCCTCCTAAACCGTGGCTGCCAACACGGAGTCACCTTTGCATTCCGTCATCAGGCTCCACAGGGCCAGCCCTGCCTGGGGCATCTCATCCCATCCAAATCCTGGGGAGAACGGAGCCAACCCCATGGCCTGTCCCTGCCTGGATTCTGCAGCACCTGCACACACAGGTAGGGACACCTGGGGAGCCTCTGTGCCCACCCAGGGCCCTGCCAGTCCCCGGAGATGGGATGGGGCTGTGCCAGTGGCCAGGCAGGGATGCAGCAAAGCCAAGGAGCGTCCTGGCTCTGGTTCCTACGTGCTCCCCCCAATCAGCTGGGGCACAGGGGTGTCTCCCGGGGCTGTGCCCGCCCCACGGGCTCTGGGGGTCAGGGCAGTGCCAACAGCATACGCACCGTTCCTTTCGCGGGGTTGCCGTCAGGCTGCAGGTTGAGGAAGGGGTTGGGCTGTGCCGTCAGGACAGGTGGGAGGCCCGTTCCCGAGGCCAGGAGGCTGCTCCCAGGGGTGCTGAGCGGTGGGGTGGCCTGGGGGGCCAGCAGGGCAGTGCTGGGGTTGAGCTGCTGCGGGGACAGGGAGGCCAGCAGGGAGCTGGTGCTGGGGGGCGGCTGCGGGGCCGAGGTCATCAGGGCGGGCGCGGAGGTGGCGGCCAGGAGGCTGCTCATGGACAGCTGGGATGAGCTGCTCAGCTGCAGCCGCTGCAGCTCCCGCTTCTGCTGGATCTGCTGCATCATCTGGAACACCAGAGCCTGCTGCTCCTGCAGGGAGGGGGAGGGAGATGAGGCAAAGGAGGGACAAAGCACTCGAGAAGAGGTGACACGTCATGCGGGAGCCACCGGGACTCAACCTGCACCAAGGGAGGTTCAGGCTGGATAGCAGGGAAAGTTTCTTCACTGGAAGAGGGGTTAAGCACTGGGACAGGCTGCCCAGGGAAGTGGGGGAGTCACCATCCTGGAAATGTTCAAAAATAACCAGAGGTGACACTTTGATAGGGTTCAATGGGCATGGTGGGATTCAGTCAAAGATTGGACTTGATGATCTTGGAGGTCTTTTCCAACCTTAATGATTCCTTGACACACTCTCTCTAACCCAGGCAATGCCACTGGAGACAGGGAGAAAGTCCCCTTGATCCCATCTCTATAGGGAGAGAGAGGAACAGTCTGCCCTGTGTTCATTAACAGCCTGTGCCTCTGACCTTTCCAACCCCACTGTTTTCTGACAGGGGATTAGTGAACCCTCACCCAGACACCTGCAGGCCCACAAATCCACTCAGCAATTCCCAATCCATCCACCCAGGGATCTGAAATCTGTGGCAATCACTATCCTGAATTTCCAGATTGGCTCTTCATTTCCTTCCCCAGCCCCTCCTGCTTCCCAGCTCAGCCCTGACCTGCAGGGTGGGTGCAGGTGAGCAGGACCCAGGGGGATGAGGGTCACACCTCACCTGCATCCAGAGGTGGCCCTCAGATCCAGCAAACCGCAGGAATCACCATGGCAACCATCGACCAGTGCAGCAGGCTGAGAGCTGACATTGTCCTGCCCCCACGGGGATGCAGCTGATGACACGGTGCCATCAGCTGCTCCACAGAGAGGCCCTTTGAAATTTGCTTTTCCCTGGGATATAAATAGCCTGACCCAGAAATCTGTCCAAAGCAACGGGCCACGTTCCAGGGAGATATAAATGAGCACAGCACAGCTCCATTGACGGGAGCTGGTGGCATTCCTGGCTGACTCCAGGCAGGGCAGGGACTGTGGTTTCACACACTGACGGGCTCCTTTGCACCTCTCCTGGGCCAGGGCTGCTGTTTGACCCACGGAGATGCAGGCACAGAGCCAAGAGCCTCAGAGCAGCCACCTGGTCCTTTCCCTGACCCCAAAATCCTCAGCCACCTGCAGAGTCCTCCTGGCATCTCCAGTTCTCCATGTGAATGAGCCCAGACACAGCTCTCCTGCCTCAGGACTAGAGCAATTTGCTGTTTATCCCTTTCTAACCTCAAATAGTGTCCTCAAGTGTGTTCTTCTCCTCAGCACACCCGGGAACCCAGAGCCCAGCCCTCTCCTGGCAGCAGGATCAGACAGGATTTGCATCCAAGGATGGCTGGAGGAGGTAACAGCTCAACTGATTTCCCTCTCCTGATTTCACGGTGGCTTAGAGTTCCCACCTTCTCACCCCCTCAGGACGTGGGAAACCCAGAGTAAGTTTTTCCTTTGTACAAAGGAAATGTTCAAATCTTTGGGAGGTTCCTGCCCAAAGCTTTGCTCCTTGTTCCACCTGCAGCAGCCAGGAGCTGGGAAAAGGTCCCCGGCTCTGCATCCCTGTGGTCAGGGGGTCAGGGGAAGGAGAGAGCCCTACCTCTGTCCTCTGCTGTGAGACTGTCCCATTAAACAGCCCCTCACTCACCGGATTTAGTGGCTGGGAAGTCAGGAGCTGCTGGAGCTGCTGGAGCTGCTGCTCGTGTTGGTGCAAGACGTGTCTCTGCTGCTCTGTCAGGGGACTCAGGCTGGGAATGCTGCAGGGGAGCAGGGCAGGGAATGTCAGCATGGCCCACCTTAGTCCTGCACACACAGGGCTTGTCCCTCCCTCCCAGAGCAGGGCAGGGAATGTCAGCACTGCCCATCCTGGTCCTGCACACACAGGGCTTGTCCCTCCCTCCCAGAGCAGGGCAGGGAATGTCAGCACTGCCCATCCTGGTCCTGCACACACAGGGCTTGTCCCTCCCTCCCAGAGCAGGGCAGGGAATGTCAGCACTGCCCATCCTGGTCCTGCACACACAGGGCTTGTCCCTCCCTCCCTCCTGGAGCAGGGCATGTCAGCAAGACCATCCTGGTCCTGCATACATAGGGCTTGTCCCTCCCTCCCTCCCGGAGCTGCTGGGGAGGGCAGGGCTGCCCTAGCCCCCCGTGCTCACCTGCTCAGGCTGCTGGGGAGGGCAGGGCTGCCCCAGCCCCCCGTGCTCACCTGCTCAGGCTGCTGGGGAGGGCAGGGCTGTCCCAGCCCCCCGTGCTCACCTGCTCAGGCTGCTGGGGAGGGCAGGGCTGCCCCAGCCCCCCGTGCTCACCTGCTCAGGCTGCTGGGGAGGGCAGGGCTGCCCCAGCCCCCCGTGCTCACCTGCTCAGGCTGCTGGGGAGCTGCAGGGCTGCCCCAGCCCCCCGTGCTCACCTGCTCAGGCTGCTGGGGAGCTGCAGGGCCGGGGGTGCGCTCGCCTGGGTCAGCGCGCTCGGAGCCTGGGCGGTCTGCGCTCCGTTCAGGCTGCCCAGGATCCCGTTGATGGGCATCTGCTGGCCTCCTGCCAGGCTCCCCATCAGGCCATCCACCATGGGCACCGTGGAGAGGCCGTGGCTGGCGCTGGTGCCTCCCCCCAGCCCGCCGCCGGCCACCCGGGCCAGGCCATTGACCTGCTGGGCCGCGGGCAGGGGCAGCGAGGCCGGGCTCTGCTGCAGCAGGGGCAGGGGTGGAGGGGTGCTGTGGAAGGACAGGGAGGAGCTGCTCCTGCTGGGACACCCTGAGTGAGGGTCCTGGGGGAGAAACGGACACAAGAGCATCAGATGGGGGCAGCTGGGAAAGGTCAGCTCAGCTCCAGGGGGGCAGGAGCTGGAGGTGGGAAGGGGGGCTGTGAGTGCAGTGCAGCTCAGAGGGGTCCCAGAACTCAGATGTGCTCGGCTGGATCTCCAGAATAACTTGGAAGCATTCCCACCTCATGCTCCAGGTCTCAGCTACTCTGCTCAGACCTCAGCACCGAGATGAAGAATGGGCACACCAGAGAAAGAACCTGACTCTGAGCCTGGGCTGCGAGGCTTTATGAGCTGGCTACCAAGTCAGAGTCCTGGGACTGCACTGCTCCCTACCCAAGTCCCTTCCCACAGACTGGTGGATGCAGGGGCTGTGTTACCTCAGAGGATGTGGAGAGGGAGTTCTCAATCCCAAAGCTGTTCTTGCATGGGGGGCTCTTGCTGATGCTCAGGGAATCGTTGTTGCAGACTGGAGGGAGGGAGGAAAGGAGTGAGGATGCAGAGTCAGGGCTGGAGGCTGGCATGGCCACAGCCACAGCAAGGGGCAGTGAGTACAGTGGCTGAGTGGGTCAGATCCCCCCACTGTGCCCCCTCCTGCACTCCCCAGGGCACAGGGATTCTTCCCCCCAGCCCCCTCACCATTGGGAGGCAGGATGTACTGGGCCTGGCTGCCTGGGCCATTGCTGCTGGTCACCACGGGGAAGGGGACAGAGAGCTGGACGTTGAGGAGCTGCAAACGCTCCTTCTTGGCCGTCAGTGTCATGATCTGCTCCTGGAGCCGCTGGTTCTCCTTCTGCAGCGAGTGCAGGGCCTTGAGCATTTCTACAACTGCAGGGAAAGGAAGGGGGAAGGGGACAGGGCCAGAGGAGAGAAGGGGGGATGGAGGAAAGAGGAGAAGGGGATCACAGGATCCACAGTCAGACCCCGTTCTGGGAGGAGCCTGGCCCCAAACCACAGTGCCACTGCCAGCCACTCCCCCATGGCACACACTAGGGCTTTGTCCCCCACCGGCCCCACTGCCCGTGGGCAGAATCCCAGCTGGCTCCCACACAAACACGCACAAGGACCTCTCCTCCCCCAGCCCCCGTGCTCAGGGACTCACTGTTCACGCCGGCCTCCCCATTGCCCTGCTTCTCCAGGAGCTGCTCGATGTTGGGGGTGGCCTGGGGGACATTCTCCAGCTGCCCACTGCTGCTGCACGACACGGTCTGGTCGAAGAGGGTCGGGAGGCTGCTGATGGGGGACCTGGCCGAGGGTTGGGGGTGTCAGAGGTGCTTCCCTGCTCTGCACCTCTCCTCCTCTGCTCCCACAGCTCCTGTGCCTTGAGCTGGGAGTGGCTGCATCCCCCCCAGCCTCAGCCTCTTCTGCTCCACTCTAGGTGAGCCCTGTGTTCCTGTTAGTCCTGGCTTGTGTGAGGAAAGCAAACCTGCCCCATCCCATCCCAGTGCATCCCATCCCAGTGCATCCCATCCCATCCCAGTGCCTCCCATCCCATCCCATCCCATCCCATTCTAGTGCATCCTATTCCATCCCATCCCATCCTAGTGCATCCCATCCCAGTGCATCCCATCCCATCCTAGTGCATCGCATCCCATTCCAGCGCATCCCACCCCAGCCCAGCCCCGAGGAGCAGGGAAGGAGCTGCCTCCTCTTGCCCCAGCCTCTCTCCCTTTCCTTGCTGTGTCATCCCGCGGCTTCCCGGGGTTCCCACGCTCCCGCACTCCCGTTCCTGCGGCGGGGAGTGCTCCCGAAGGACACTCACATGGAAGAGAGACTCTCCTGCGGCGACGTCCCTCGGCAGCCGAAGCTGCAATCCTCCAGGTCTGGCTCTGCGAGGGGACAGGGACAGAGGGGCCGGTGATCAGCGGCGGCGGTGGCCGGGGTGTCCCCGCTAGATGGGAGCACCGAGCAGCACCGAGAGACACCGAGCAGGACCGAGAGACAGCGAGTGGCACCGAGAGACACCGAGCAGGACCGAGAAACACTGAGCAGGACCAAGAAACACCGAGGAGGACTGAGAAATACCGAGCGGCACCGAGAAACACCGAGCAGAACCGAGAGACACCGAGCAACACCGAGCGGCACCGAGAAACACCGAGCAGGACCGAGAAACACTGAGTGACACTGAGAAACACCGAGCGGCACCGAATGACACCGAGAAACATCGAACGGCACCGGGCAGGACCGAGCAGCACCGCACCGGGATGGACCGGGCAGGACCGAGATGGACCGGGCAGGACCGCACCGAGCAGCACCGCACCAAGCAGCACAGGACAGTACCGAGTAGCCCCGGGCAGGACCCAGGAGCACCGGGTAGCCCCCGGCAGGACCGAGGAGCACCGGGTAGCCCCCGGCAGGACCGGGCACGACCGAGCAGCGCCAGCCCCGCGCTGCGCAACGCGGGGCCGGATGCACCTCCCCCAGGGAGGGGCTGCTGGCACCGCCTGGCACCGGAGAGTCACCCTGGCGAGGTCACCCGGCCCCGCTCTGCCCCCGGGATGGACAAGGAGGAGGTTTTCCTTGAGCTGGAAAAGCTGCCGGGGGATGGGACATTTGGCTGAGCCGAAGGGATGGATAAACCCCGTGCCGAGCCTTGCCCGGTGCCACCGCAGCGCCCCCGCCTCCAGGATCGATCCTGGAATCCTGAAGGATCAGTCCCTGAGTCGTTTATGTTGAAAAAGACCTCTAAAATCAGCCAAGATTCAGAATCCTTTCCTCAAACCCAGCAGGGATTCTTCAAAATTTCCAGGTGCTCAGCTCCTTTCTGAAGAGCTTAAATGGATTCATGGAATCGTTCAGGTTGGAAAAGCCCTCCAAGGTCATCGAGCTCAAACATTAACCCAGCACTGACATGTCACCACTAAACCGTGTCCCCAAGTGCCACATCCACACGTTTTCTGAACACTTCCAGGCCTGGTGACTCCACCACTACCCTTGGCAACCTGTTCCAGTGCCTGACCAGCCTTCCATGAATTTTCCCCTGACGTCCAACCTGAACCTCCCCTGGCACAGCTTGAGGTCATTTCCCCTCACCCTGTCCCTCTTCCCTGGAGCAGAGCCTGACCCTCCCCAGCTCCCCTCTCCTGTCAGGGAGTTGCAGAGAGCCAGAAGGTGCCCCCTGAGCCTCCTTTTCTCCAGGCTGAGCCCCTCCAGCTCCCTCAGCTGCTCCTGCTGCTCCAGCCCCTTCCCCAGCTCCTGGACATGCTCCAGCATCTTCTTATTGTGAGGGGTCCAGAACCAAACCCAGGATTCGAATGCTCAGTGAAGAGGGGACGTGCTTTGGTCTCCAGAAGCTTCTCCCCCCCAGCCATCCCTCTGTGCAGGACTCTGGGGTTGGAGCCACCGTGTTCATGTGCAGGGGATGTCCCATCCAAGGGGCAATCCAAAGTGAAGTGCCTTTCCCTGCCATTTGCTGCCCACCCCCAGGCCCTGCCAGCCTGTAAACCCGCGCCCCCCTCGCTCTGGGACGTGGCAGATGTTGTGACTCCAGCCCACACCAGCTGCCTGCGGCCCCTCCTCTTCTTCACACAACACCAGACAGTTCTTCTGTGCGAGAATGCAGGAAATCTCCTGCAGGGAACGCTGTGATTTACAGGGGGTGCCTGGAGAGGGGTGTTTGCTGCTGCTGGGAACAAGCAAACACAGCTGGTGTTCAGCAGCTCTTCCAGACAGGTACGAGGTGGATCCTCACCCCTTCAGTCCCATGGGAATGTCCTTCTGGACATCAGTTATGGCTGGTCCATCCTCTGGGGAGGAGCCATGGCTTTCTGGGTGTGACCAACCTGAGGGCACCTTCCAGTGCCTAAAGGGGTTCCAAGAGAGCTGCAGAGGCATTTTGGACACGGCAGGAGTGACAGGGCAAAGGTGAATGGCCTTAAGCTGAAGGAGGGCAGGGTTAGATGGGACATTGGGAGGAAATTCCTCCCTGGGAGGGTGGGCAGGCCCTGGCACAGGTGCCCAGAGAAGTTGTGGCTGCCCCAGCCCTGGGAGTGTCCAAGGCTGGACAAGGCTTGGAGCACCCTGGGCTGGTGGGAGGTGTCCCTGCCCATGGCAGGGGGTGGGACTGGATGGGTTTAAGCTCCCTCTCAACCCAAACCAGTCTGTGATTCCATAAAAACATCCCCAGCCCACGATGTGCAGCTTCACTAAAACCACTTTAACTTGGATGCAAATAAAAATTCAGGGAAGCTTTGACTTTCTTGTCACGTCGTTTGCTGCAGCCCAGGGGGGCTGCACACACATGATTCTGGTTTCTGAAACAGGACCAGGCTCCACAGTCGATTATCTCCTGCCCCAAACCACCCTGATGTGCCCAGAACAGGAGATGACAGAGTTATCACCCAGAGACAGCTCTTTCCGAGCCAGCCAGGCTGGAAAAGAGGCTTGAAGACAACCAGAAAAGATAAAAACATTTGGTCTGTCATCAGAAGGAGAGCAGGATCCAGGACAAGCCGTGGGAGGAAGGACCAGACAGCAGCTCAGATAAGAATCAGACTTTCTGTACTGCCAAAGGCACCACGGTTTGAACCTGCAGCAGCGAGAAGAACCTCCCTGTTCCCCCAGCTGTGACACCAGTTCCCTCCAGCACATTAAAATGGGGAAAAGCTGAAAGATCCCTGCAGTGAAAGCTCTGCCTGCACCGGCTCTGTCTGCACAGACACGGCAACCTGAGGTAAAGACAAGGTGGGATTACTTCCAACTTCCCAACCACCCTGTTAAGGATTTGGGATTAAAGGAATCACCATCCTTTTAAGTGACAATGGCCCCACGCAGCAGGTTTAATGCCTGTTAATTAATCCCCCTGGAGAAAAAAAAAAACAAGTGAATTTGGCTTAACGCCCTCTGGGCCACTAATTCCAGCAGGAGACAGTGATGGACAAACCTTAAACGTGACAAACCCCAGGAGCTGTTCTGAAGGCTGCCTGAAACTGGAAAACAAACCCCATCCTGAAGCTTCTAAGATCCCTGTCAAACAAGAAAAAGCGACCTTGGAAAGGAAACTGAGGATCAGGGGGGGTTTGGAGCACTTTGTAAGTGGGATTTTGCCTCAATCATTAATAGCCCTGGGGCTGGAACAGGACCCGGCTCCAGGATTATTCCTGACAGGTGACTCCTTCCCTCTCCTGTCAGCACCTTGCCAGAATAACAGCACAGAGGAAGCAGCACTGGGTCACCTCTTGCTGATTGCCCTGAGGGAAAGATAATTCCTGTCATCCCATTGGAATCAGCCCTTAATTCCAGGTGGGTGAATCACTCCTGATTCACGGCTCTGATTCCCACAGCCTGGGCTGTGCTGTCACCTTCCAGCTCAGGGACAGAGTGACAAAATGCTGCCAGGGACACACGGAGGGACCTTCCAGGGGCTTGCACAGGTCATGAGGAAACACACGTGGCCATTCATGCTCCACATGGCCCCTTGTTAAGGCAAATAAGGGAACAGTGGTGTGGGATTATCCGGAGCACTCCCAGCCACCCCTAATGAGGGCCGTGTTCTCAAGTGCCTGTCACTCAGCGTGACACCAGACAGGCTTTCACCTCCCAGCTCCAGCATCCAGCACGCTGAGCTCCCCCAGATCTGGGTTAGGGGAGCAGGAGGCAGTGGCACCACTGACTAACAGCTGAAAACCAGGAGGGTGCTTTTGTTTAACCACTGCTGTGAACCAAAACCTCAGCTCGACTCTGCCTGGGGAGGGGGGTGAAAAACAGAAAAATCTTATGATGCTTCAAGTTTCCTGCTTATTAACCAGGAAGCTTTCCAAGGAAAATGAATTTGCCTTGGTGGGAAAAAACGAGCAGTTGTGAGTAATTCAACGTTGGCATGTTCGTGTTTGGGAGTGGAAAAAAAAGTGGATTTTGTGGCATTCACGACAAGGCCAAAGGGGAAGGGAAGAAAATAACTCAGAACAGGAGTGGGAGATGAAAATTCAGAGTGTGAGGTATCTCTCACTGAGAAAGAAACCCAGAACACAAACCCCAGGGAAAAACTTATAAGGCATTTGGAGCAAGCAAAGCTTGTGGAAGCTTTCACTGTGTCCAGCCTCAGTGAGAGGGAAGAGAGCAAATTCTGCAGGGGAGGACTTGGCATTCTTGCCCTTTTCCAGCACGTGTCCAGGGACACAGCAGGGACAAACATTCTCCAGGGACACACCAGAGGTGCTTTAGGCAAACACAAGCACCCCCTGCTTGGGGAAAGCCCTGGCCCCCTCTGGCAGTTCCTGGTCCCCTCTGCCAACCCCCTGGCCCCCTCTGGCAGCCCCTGGTCCCCTCTGACACAGCCCCTGGCCCCCTCTGACACAGCCCCCTAGTCACCTCTGGCACAGCCCCCTCTGGCACAGCCCCCTAGTCACCTCTGGCACAGCCCCCTGGTCACCTCTGGCACAGCCCCCTGGCCCCTTCTGGCACAGCCCCCTGGCCCCCTCTGGCACAGCCCCCTGGCCCCCTGACCCCCCTCTGGCACAGCCCCCTGGCCCCCTCTGGCACAGCCCCCTGGCCCCCTCTGGCACAGCCCCCTCTGGCAGCCCTGGCTGTCACACAGAGGGTGGCAGCAGGCAGGGAGGGCAGCTGGAGGCCCAGGGGGGCAGGCCCAGGGCTGCAGTTCCTCCACTCGTCCCGGGCCAGCCCTGGGGCAGTGCCAGCTCCCACCCCTCCAGCCCCACCTACCTGCCCGGCTGCTCTCCGCCTGGTTCAGGAGGGGGTTGATGGACAGCCCGGACGTCAGGGGGCTCCCAAAAATGTGTGAGGAAGGGAGGCTGAACGTGGAACCTGCCAGGGAGAACACCTACAGGGGAAACAAGGAGGTGAGGGCAGAGACACGGCTTGGAGAAAGGACTTCTCTAAAGCACAAGAGGAAAAAAACTTCATGATTCCATCTCGTCCCAACTCCAGCCCTGAGAGAGTGTTAAAAATATCTCCTTGGAAGTCTCACTAGACTGTTGAAATCTTCCCAGCCCTGTCTCAGAGCCAAGAGTCTGAATGAGCCATGTTAACACTGGAAAACCAGCTCTGTCCTCCCTGGAAAACACCTCTCAGAGAGCTCCTGCTCCGTGTGCTGGCACAGCCCACCCAGCTGGCACCTGCCAGCCCTCCCTCCAGGTGTCTGTGCTGCAGGGAAGGCAGGGCTGGCACTGCTGGCAGGATCCAGAAGAGGATCCAACAGAGGATCCGGCACAGGACCCAGCACAGGACCCAGCCCAGGACCCAGAATAGGACCCAGCCCAGGACCCAGCCCAGGACCCAGCCCAGGACCCAGCCCAGTGTCAGCTACCAGAGCAGTGGGAATATCCCAGTCAGTGGGAAGCCACCTGTCCTTTTCGGAACCAGAAAACCCAAACAGGGTGTGTGACACAAAAAACCCACCTCCACCTTTCTAGTGCCTCCCAGAGAAGCAGCTCCCCTGCAAACTGCAGGAAAAGCAGCTGATCCCAGGTGGAAAAGCAGCTCCTCCTGCCCTGCTGTGCCCAACAGCCTCCCCGAGCAGCCCCTCTGCAGGGGCCGAGGGTCTTACCTGCGTGGTGGAGACTGAGGAGGAGGAGGCTGGGATGGTGCTGGCGAAGGGGGAGCGGTTGAGCTGCGGCAGGGATGAGGTGCCCTGGTGTGCCAGGAGGCTGGAGGAGAGGGGGGTGCTGCAGACAGCCCGGAGCACCCCTCCCCCGTGGGAAATGGGGTCCTTGTTACTGGTGTAGATCCCTGCCAGGGGAGGAGAAGGGTTACACAGCCCCCATTGCTGCCCCTTCCATGGCCTGGAAGCAGCTGGTCTTCAGCAGGGCTTGATCTCAGTGGCACCAGTGCCCCTCCAGCTTGGCATGAGCCAGAGGGGGCTCAGCCCACGGTCCCTCTATCCAAAGGAATCACAGAATTTTCCAGCCCTTCCCCAGTGCATCCAGACACAATCCAACAGGGAAATCACAGCATCAAGAGACTCACCCAAGGCACAATCAGTGGCAGGAGGGGGCAGTGGACTCGCTGCCCACACACACCTGCCCCTTGCGTGATGCCCAGGGAGCAAAATGAGGGAGAGAGCAGAGAGCTGCTGCTGAGGGAGGGGACTGTCTGCCTTCCCTGGCTCAGGAATGCAGCACAGGCAGTGCCCAAAGCCCGGGGAGCCCTGCCAAGAGCTCTCCACAAGAGAAGAATGGGAGAACAAGCAGAATAGGGGAACACGGAGGCCTGGCAGCCTCCTCCTCTTTGAAACATCCCTTTGTTGTTCCAGGGAAAAAAATACCCAACTTGGCCTAAGGTTCTGGTTGTGGAAGCTGCCTCAGTTCCTGCAGCTCCTTTTCTCCAGACAAACAGCCCTGGCTGCTGGAGAACACAACACAATCCCACCTCCCCCCTGCAATCTGACCTAAATTGGAGCATCTGCAAACAACCCACAATAGACCGATGACAAGTTCTGCTGCCAGAACAGTGTCAAACCTCAGCCCTGAGCAGCAGCCCCTCCTCTGCTGCTGCCTTAACCCCTTCCTGCCCTGTGTCCTGCCTGTCCTCCGCCAGGCCAGGCCAGGGAAGGCAGCTCAGGCTGGGAACAGCTGTAAGAACATGGATGTGGTCAGAGCAGGATGAGAGGTTCTGTTTTTAGGAGAGGGGTTAAACTCGAACCGCTTGTGAGAGTCTCTAATTTGGGGTCAGACTGTGGTTGTTCAGGTTTGGCCTGTGAAGGTCCCTCTTTCTCGAGCTGGCAATGCAGCCCTGGCTGGCTGAGGTTTTCCAGCCCTTGAGCAAAAAGGGGTTGGAATTCTCCTCCACAGCCCCAACCACAGGGAAGGTGACCTGGAGGAGATCCCAGGCTGAAGGCCAGGGTGGAACAGGGAGCCCAGACGTGGATTTTATGAGACTGAATTCAAGGGACAGGACTCTGCAGACAGGTCCAGACACCAGCTAAATGCTCTGCAAAAGGATCTGTGCACACCTGGAGCCCCAGGGAACATACCTGAGCCCAGCAGAGGGGACTCCATGCTGAGGCTGGGCAGATTCCCAGTGTGGCTGAAGGACCGGGAGGAGTTGCCGATGCTGGAGCTCACGAGGGAGCCACCAGAGAAGGGGGACGAGGAAGTGGAGGTGGACCCAGCCAGCTGGGCCCCCAGAATCTCTTTGCTTTTCCCCCCCTTTGGCCTGCCAGGCCCGTGCTTGTTCTTCTTGCTGCCCTTGTGCTTCTTTTCCTTCAGCATCTCTCCCTCCTCCATGCTGAGGGACGGCATCCTCTTGTGGCTGCTGCTGCTCCCACTGGGGCCACCACTCCCCCCCGAGGGGGCACTGATGGTGTTTGAGGCTTTGTAGTCCACAGGGGAGGCGTCCCTGCCCCTCTGCTGGCTCACAGCCGAGGTGGAGAAGCGCATGATGGACCCAAAGCCAGAGAAGATCACCTTCTGCTCAAAGATGTCCCCCTTCTGCCCTTCGTACAGCGGGGAGCAGTGGGAGGAAGATGAGGAAGACACAGGTTTCCGGTACTTCTCGTCGTCCTGCTCGAGCTTGGGGAATGTCACAAAGTCCTGGGAGCACTGCAGGCTGCTGCAGGAGGTACCTGGGGGGCACAGGGGAGGCAGGGGTGGGGTGGGAAGGCTGGTGGTGGTGGCAGAGCTCAGCCCATGAGGCAATGAGGGCATGGGCACAGCACAGGGGCTTTGTCGCACTGAGGTGCCCAAGCTGAGCCATCCCTGTCACCTCCCAGCCCTTGGATGCACTCTGGGAAGCACCAAAGGTGCTCAGCAGCAGGTTCATCCCACCTGTGCTGTGTCTGCTCCCCCAGTCCTGCATCCCCCCTATCCCTGCAGCCCCCAGGAGCATCCCAGGGGATGGAACAGAACCGAGAGAGGTCAGAGCAGATGGGAGCCTGAGCACAGAATCCCTTCCCTCCTCCCTCCACAAAGACATCTGGAGTTGGTTTCCCTTGCAGGCCTGTGCAGGAGGGGAGCTGGAACACTCCTCTGCCTCCGTTCTTCCCTCTGTGCACGGAGTCAGGAGCACCAGACTCTTCCCTTTCTCTTCAAGGGGTTAAAGAAACCTCCACAGGCAAAGGTTCACAGCAGGTGAACAGGTCTCTTTATGCACAGAGATATTCGAGAGGAGCAGAACAGAACACCACCACCATTCTCCCCTTCCTTCTCCCTCATCCCAACCTCCTTTCCTCTCCTCTTCCTCCTCCTTCACCCCTTACCTGCAGGCTGGAAGGTCCCACTGGATGAAGCTGAGCTGAAGCCAACTGAGCTTTTCCCGCTTCCCGTCTTCTTCCCCTTGTGGCTGCTGCCATGGCTCGAGGATTTCCTGCCTTTCACCTCCGACCTGGCGACCTCAGAGGTCTCCTTGCTCCCCTCATGGTGGCTGGTGGAGCCCTGGGCAGGGAACAGACACAGAGGGGACTCATTCGGGCCAGATGTGGCCACAGCAGGGGCTCCTTTTACCCATTTCCCCTTAAGAGCAGTAATTGCCCCTCTGCCCACAAAGGGGTGGTCAGGTCAGGTTACTGGAGAGAGAAAAGCAACGTTTCCCTCTCTGGCTGCTCGGTGGCACCAGGGTTTGTACTGCCAGGGATTACACTCATCCCATGGAAGTGCAGGAAATGAAAGAGGGCCCTGCAATCAGGGCACAGACAGCGGGGACTCCCCGCACTGCTCAGCCCAAATAAACTCGGAATTTGGCTGTGACTCAAACGTGCATTTCAGCTCCTCCCTCAGGTGTGCTGTTCTCAGCACAGTCATTCCACCTGGGGGAACTTGCTCAGCCCTGTGCTGCCACAGGAGGTTCCCTAAAGCCAGCCCAGGTTTCCCAGACCTCGGGCAGTAAATCCTTCCCTGTGATGCTGTCAGAGCAACATCTGACCACGCAGCAACAGATGCTCCCCAAACCCCACATAAGCCTGCAGGAGACAGGGAAGGAAGGGGGATGAAGGGGCTGACCAGATGCTGGGAAATCCAGGAGCTTGGGAGGAGAGAGAGAAGTGTGGGAGTTTCACAGGGGGAGAGAGGAAAGAACCCCAAACCAGATTCCCCCGGGGTGCTCCCACTGGGAAATGAAACCTGCCCCTTCATATCACTTCAAAGCCAAGCCCGAGTGTACCTTTTAGGTATCCCTGAACCAATCAGTGTTATAAACAGAGCTCTAATGTGATGGCTGCAGCCCAAGAGGCAACAGCTGGGCATTAATGAAAACACCTTGTTCTTTCTCCCAAGGAGAAGCCCAATCCCTTCCCTGGCTCCAGCTGACTCTGCCTGGGCTGAGCTGCAGGAAAAAGGGGCTGGTAATGGAGACTCCTGAATGCCCTGATAACAATCTCTCCCCTTCCTCCCACATGGTTTAATCACTCTGCACAATCCAACAGCTGGCAGCAAAACACACACCAGATGTGCCGGGAATATGAAAGACAGGAGGAAGGGAGTGGTGGAAATCAGGGGGGAGAGCAGGGAGGGGTCTGTGTTTTCTCATCACAGACTCCTGGATAGAAGAGATTAAACCTCCTTGATTTATGAGCTCAGGGGGAGCACGGAAATCTTTCTGACTCTCCACATGTGCCTGGGGAGGGAAAGGAGAGGAGGCTGGGGCTGTGGGAAGGCCCATGGAATGGGAGAGGCTGCCCCCGGGAATGGGAGAGGCGGCCCATGGAATGGGGGAGGCTGCCCCCTGGAATGGGAGAGGCGGCCCATGGAATGGGAGAGGCTGCCCCCTGGAACGGGAGAGGCTGCCCCCTGGAACGGGGGAGGCTGCCCCCTGGAACGGGGGAGGCTGCCCCCTGGAACGGGAGAGGCGGCCCAGGGAACGGGAGAGGCTGCCCCCGGGAACGGGAGAGGCTGCCCCCTGGAACGGGAGAGGCGGCCCAGGGAACGGGAGAGGCTGCCCCCGGGAACGGGAGAGGCTGCCCATGGAACGGGAGAGGCTGCCCCCGGGAACGGGAGAGGCTGCCCCCTGGAACGGGAGAGGCTGCCCCCTGGAACGGGAGAGGCTGCCCCCTGGAACGGGAGAGGCGGCCCAGGGAACGGGAGAGGCTGCCCCCGGGAACGGGAGAGGCTGCCCATGGAACGGGAGAGGCTGCCCCCTGGAACGGGAGAGGCTGCCCCCGGGAACGGGAGAGGCTGCCCAGGGAACGGGAGAGGCTGCCCAGGGAACGGGAGAGGCTGCCCCCTGGAACGGGAGAGGCTGCCCCCTGGAACGGGAGAGGCTGCCCCCGGGAACGGGAGAGGCTGCCCCCTGGAATGGGAGAGGCTGCCCATGGAGGCCCAGGAATGAGAGCCCTGAATTTCCCTCCCCTCAATTCACCACTTTGGAGCTCAGCACAAGGTGTACAAGGCCAGGGAAGGGCATGGGGAGCCACAGGAGCAGACACATCCCACATCCAGAGGGTGAGGAAGGGAGGGAGAGGCAAGGAATGGATGAGTGCAGGGTGGGAGGGGGAAATAAATCTTCATTCAAAATTAAGGCCAGAAAAAAGAGGGTAAGGGAGGCTGAGCTGAAGGTGGGGAATGGACACACATGTGGGGCTGGTCTGACCTCAGAGACCTCCCTGAGAGATCCCAGAGATTCCAAGGCAGGATTTCCCCACCTCCTGCCCAACTCCATCCTCGATATGGTGTCCCAAACAGGTCACAGCAGATGGACCTGCAGGGTCCTACCATGAACCCTCCTCCCCACACAGGGCCCTTCTCAGCAGAGCCTGAATTTGGGGAAGAGCCCAAGCACTGCAGGAGGAGCCTTGAGACAAACTGCAACCACAGCAAACCCTTCCCCTCCCTGGGCCTCGAGTTCTGTCCCTGCAGAACCTTCCAGAAGACACAGGTGGACTGCCAAGCACAACACAGGCTGTCCTGGAGGGGAGGGGCTGCTGCCACAACCCCAGCATTAATTACACTAATGAGGGCTGCAGTCCTGCCCCTGATGAAGAGGATGCTGCAGCTCAGGGCTGCAGGGCCCTGCATCCTTCTCTTTGCCAGCTTGCAATGCCTGGAGCAGCTTTCCTGCAGTGTGGAAATCTGTGTGTGCCCAGCACAACGTTCCATGTGCTGCCCTCGGGTGTGGGGGCAGGACAGAAATCAGGGAAACACTGAGGAAGTGAGAGCTGGCTTAAAATGAGGCAGAAGCTCCAGCTGAAGGTCTGTTTAAACCAACCATGGGAAAAATGTCACCCCAAACCTGCTGCCCCAGCGGGGGGTGACAGACTGAGGGGGAAACTCCTGCCCTGCCCTGGCAGAGGTGGGGGGAAGGCACCTGGGCAGCCCAGCACAGGGGGGCACACACCTCCTGCCCATCCCTGCTGCCCCCAGGGGCTGTCCCTGCTGCCTTGGCCTCCCTGGGACACTCAGCAGCTCCTCAGGAATCTATTTCTGGGAAATCAGAGCATCCCTTTGCCTCTGGATTGGCAGGATGAGCTGCTCAGGGAAGCACTGATGGAATCCAGAAGGGGTGGGGGAGGCTGGGGGGGTGTGGGAAACACGGAGAGCTTTGCCCTGGATTAAACTGCTGGAGAGGGGAAGCAGGGAGGGTGTGGGTGAGGAACTGCAGGGCAGAGGGAGGAAGCAGCCCCTCAGCCCTGAGGATCAGCCTTTCCATGCTGGATCACCAGGGTGAGGTCAGGAATTCCTGTCACCTACTGCACCCTCTCTGTGTCTGAGCTACTCACAACCTTTCCCACATCCCAGAATCATGGAATGGTTTGGCTTGGAAGGAGCCTTAAGGATCACCCAGTTCCAACCTCATCATCTAATCCCAACCCTGTCCCTTCCCTCAGCCTTGGGATCAGACCCTGCTGTGCTGCTGCTCTTGGCAGGTGGGGACTGGAGACAGATGGGCTGAAAATCCATGATTTTAAGTCCTTGGTGGCACTGGAAAATTCCCACTCATGTCAGGAAGGCTCAAGGATTCTTCCTGCAAATACATCCTACAAGGACAGCACTTGATTTGCAGAGATAACCACCAGCCTTCCCCACAAGCCCTGCCCCAGCACAGCAGCTGAATTTCCAGAGCCAGATGCAGCACAGACATTCCCAGCTCCAGGCTGGGATCCGGGAGCCAGGAGCTCAGATGTCACTGGGAACCCTGGGAAGTGCCCCTGCCTCCAGTGGCTCTGCACCTGGAGCTGCCCACCCTGCTGCCCAGGGGCAGGTGGGTGCAGGGAGCCCTTGGCATTCCCAGATTCCATCCCAAACCCGGAGCAGGGCAGATGTTGCAGCCCCAAACCCGAGCACATGTGGGGGGGTGTCCACAGGGGATCCCTGTGGATGCAGCTGGAAGGAGGAGCAGCTGGGAGGTTCAGATCTCCTGCAAGAGCAGCAGGATGGGCCCAGGGGAGGGGAGGGGCACTGGCTGCTGCTCCAGGAACCATGGAATGGGCTGGGATGGGTTGGGTTGGGAGGACCTGAAAGATCTCACAGTTCCAACCCCCGAGCAGGGACACCTTCCACTGTCCCAGGTTGCTCCAACCTGCCCTTGGGCACTGCCAGGGATGGGGCAGCTTCTCTGGGCACCTGTGCCAGGTCTGCCCACCCTCCCAGGGAAGGATTTCCCCCCAGTATCCCATCCACCCCTGCCCTCTGGCACTCTGGCCAAGCTCCCTTGCTGTGCCTCCAGGTTTTATTTTATCCTGTGCAGTGGAGCACTGGTGGAACAACCCAGAGAGCCTCAGGCAACCCCCCTGAGGAGGCTGTGCAGGGTCCTGGGCAGCTCTGAAATTTCAGATCAAGTTTGATCTGGAGTGAGTACCTTTGGTAACAGAGTTTGAACAGAACTTTGGGAGCCAGGCACAAAAAAATGCACAGAAAAGTCCAACCTACTCTCCATTCTGAGGGTTAATGGTGACTCCCTGGGGAAACACTGAAGCCCTGTCAGCTCCAGCACAGCCACAGCAACGAGGAGCTCCTGAATTTGCCCTTACAAAGAGCTGAAAGCTGCCTGTAAAACTGAATTACACCCTTCCCTCTGGGTTTGTAAAGGTCTGGCAGGACTTGGAGGAGACAGTGGGGGATTGTCTGGCGACTGCTCTGCTGGCCAAGAGAAGGGTTTGGGTTTCAGCTCAGCTTGAAAATAATCTCCTCAGGCCATCAGGTCCTGTCAGCTCCTTTAACCAGGTGAATCTGCTGCTCCTGCAGCCACAGCTGAGCTGCCCTCACATCCCCACGGGGAAACCAGGCCTTGTTTCCAGCAGGGAAATCAGGAGTGGAGCTCAGAGCTTGTGCTGCTGCTGCTCCCAGCCTAAGCCCAGCTTTGCCAAGGCAGCTCCGACCCAAATCTACTCCTTGGCCTCACACAGGATGTGGAGAATCCTCCCCAGTCACCCCAAAGCCCCTGTGCTTTCACCTCCCAGCCTGTCCCTGCAGTGCTTCCCACACAGCCAGACTCTGCTTGCCTGGGAATTTTCCTTTCCACATGGCCAGGACACCCAAGCCTTTCCAAGCAGCATTTCTGTGCACAAAGAGACATTCCTGGGACAATTTCTTTGTTCCAGCAGGAGCCTGGCCCTCGTCCTTCTCATTTACACCAAACAGCCCTGCTAAGGAGCTGCATTAATTCACATTCCCACCCCAGTTCAGCTCCAAAGCTCCAAGGACTGGAGTAACCCCATTTGCTCCCTGACCCTGAACAACTGCAAACTGGCCATGGAGAAGTCAATCCCACACAGGGGGCACCTTCCCAGGAGGGAACTGGATTCTCTCTACACCTCAGGAACAAACCAGGGCCCTCCTGTGCCCCTTTGCCTGAACTTTCCTGAAATGCAGGAACTCAGAACCCAAGTTCCTGTTGCTGTCACAGAAAAGCTGCCTCTATTCTGCACCTTGAAGAGCTTCTTTTCTTCCAAGGTTTTCCTTTGGATTTTTCCCCTAATGGAGGAAATTGGGGGAATAAAAAAGGATAAATATAAGTCTAATAAAGGATAAGACCCCACTCCAGGTCCTGCCTTGCTTTGCCACCTGCCTGGGCTGTCCACAACCCTGGATATTTTTATCTGTTCTGTGAGAGTTTCAGGTCTGCACATCTGCTGCAAGCCAGGCTGGCACTGCCAGCTCGGTGCCCTGGGAGTTCCCTGGCTGTGCCCTCAGTGCTGCCACAACCCAGGGCAGCTGCTGAATTCCCAGGGGGGGCATCCAGGTGTAGCAGAGAGCAGGAATGTGGAGGGACAGGAACCCGAAGGAACGGAGCAAAGGCCTTTCCCTCCTGCCCAGCCCTGCCCTGCCCTGCCGTGCCAGGGGGGCTCTGCCCACCCTCCCTGCCCACCCCTCGTGCCCAGGGGCTGTACCTTGTCGGTGGGGACGGGCACTGGTGCCGGGGGGAGGCTGCTGGGGGACTCCGGCCGCTTTTTGTGCTTCTGTTTAGGTCTTTCTTTGTCCTTCCGACTCTGGAAAAGAAATCAGAGAGTGCTGAGAGGGGAACTTTCCCTCTGCTGAGAACAGTTGTAAGGGAAAAGAAAGGAGGGTGTGTAGGGCTGGATTTACAACCATACATTCATATCCCTCTTTTCCTTCTCCACCCATCCACACGAGCCTGGGATCCCTTCCCCCACATCCAGGCTCTGCCTGGGAGCATCCCACTATCTCTGCCCCAGCTGAGGCAACATCTGGAGAGCAGAACAGCAACAGAAGCCCCACATCAGGTCATGGGGAGATGACAAGGAAGGACTTAACAAGCTCTGGCTGATTCCAAGAAACCTGAGCTTTCCTCTTGCCATTTCCCCAGAGGAACTTTGTGCCCCTTTGCCCTCCCTCTCTCTGCTTCCTTCAAGGGTTTCCCAGATCCACCCTGTCCAGAAAATGGGAAAACCTTCATTCCAGCACGTGCTGCACGTGCACAGGTGAAGAGCTCAGTGGGTGGAGACCTCAGGATCCAACCCAGAGATCCCCCACGTGTCTCCTCCCAACAGCTGCTCTGGGTCTGTCCCTGCTGACACAACACAGATTGCTCAGTTTGCTTTTTTCATCCTGTTTTATTCTCCCACTAAAGCACCAGAAATGTGGGAGTCTTCAAATTGCAAACCATGGAAAAAAAATCATGGCTGGAGAGAGGGAGAGTCCTGATTTTCCATCCTCCTGAGGAAAGGTGGGCAGGGTGGATGGGCAGAACTGGCTCCATCACATTCCTGCTTCTTCCCCTTCACATTCCAGTGGGAACACACTGAGCTGACACAGGAGCTGTTCCATGCCCCAAATACCAGCCAAACCCATGACCTTCTTCACTGGAGCTGCAGGAACTTCTGTGCCCAGTTCCAAACTTCCCAGTGTGGTCACTGGTGAGGGGACCAGTTGGACAAACACCTGCCTGACCTGCAGGGCTTGGGAAAATCCACCCTCCTGTCTCCCAGCCTTGTTTTTTGTGGAATAAAAGCCTGGTTTGATACCCCACCCTGGCATGGGTGGTTTATTCTGGAGACTGAAGTCCCCAGTGTGGGCTCAGAAGAGTCACATCAAAATTCCCTGACTCCAGGAAGATTCCTGATTGTTTCCTCATGCAGGAAAAGCCCTGAGGGTGCAGCTGCCAGCACGTGCCAGAGCTGGGATGCTGTCAGGGGAAGAGGCAATTCCAGCAAATGTCTGAGCTCCACTCCCTGTTTTGGGAGAGGAGAGAAGGGGAATAATTAGCTAAGGAATCAAGAGAATAAATGGGAACAAAAGGGGCAGGAGAAGGGATGGGGCAGGAGGCAAATCCTGGAGAAGGCAGGTGTGAAGTGAAGCAAAAGTGCTGCAGAAATCAGCACCTGCCAGTGTGGCTTTGGCTGAATCCTGAGCAGGAGGAGGCCCAAGATCCTGCCATGATGCCAGGCAAGATTTCACTGGGATGAACTGGTGAAAAGAGGAGGCAAATCCAGCCTAGAACTTCACAGCCCTTGCTGAGAGCCCAACCAGCACTGCCAATACCCATCATTCTGTCACATAACTCCTGGCATTTGGAATATCTGTTCCTAGGGCTAAATTATGTCACAAAAATCTCTATTTTCCTTTTCCCTCCACTTTTTCATACACATTTCCAGCCTTGGCAGTGAACAAGAAAAGCTCAAAAACGTGATTTCTGCAGACAAAGTGCTGAAAGGCAAATTTAAATTAAACCTTTACTAAATCTCATAATGTTTTAAATGCTTGAGGGCTCCTCATGGTATAAACTCCAGGTTTTGTGGGGCAGGAAGATGGGAAAACTGTGGCCCAGCTCCTTCAGCAGCTCCTCCCAGAGCACGTGCACATCAGTGCTCACTGCTCCTGTCCTGCAATAGTTTATAACATCTCCATCTCCTTTTACAAATGGGGAAAGCAGGGCATGCAGGAGGAGAGAACTGGCTGCTGTTTCCAAGAAAACCATCCAGAAATTCAGAAGGAAAGTCAGGGATCACGTGGACACACAGTTACCTACTTGCAGGTGCTGCCAGTGCCACTCGGGGAAGGCAGGAATGGAAAGCAGGATCAGACACCTCATTATGGTACATTTTGCCAAATAACTGCACAAACCTCACACTTGGTGAATACCACAGAGCTTATTCTCTCCTTTGCAGCCCCTGAATCCCAGATGGATTTCCAGGAGGAAGCTGCACCAGGAGGGAGCACTGAGTGATTTAACGTCACGTACTGAGGTCAGGCTGAGCCAAGGCAGAGTCAGACCCCTCTGGGGGCTCCCAGTGAACCCACCCTGACTGTCCTGACTGTCCTGACTGTCACGACAGCCAAGCATGAACCTCCCCCCACAACTTCACCATCAAACTCACACCCTCCAGCTTCAAAATCCTGGCTGTGTCCTGCCTGGAAAAGCTCCCCAGACCATGGCACTGGTGGGAAGGTGCCAGTGCCATGTTCAGTCCCTCCTGGATGACCTGACACCCCTCCCACAGCCCAGGGTGTTCCCCAACTGGCACCAGAGGCTTTTAAACCTGTGGGTTCTCTCCAGGAACCAGAAAGCTCCAAATGTTTCCTGCCAGAGCCACAGGGTGGGGAGGGCAGGGCAAGAGGGGGAAGCAGCACTTGTTGCTCTGCCTCTGCCACATCCCCTGCCCACCTGGCTGTGCCCAGCTTTGCCCACCTGGCTGTGCCCAGCTTTGTCCTCCTGGCTGTGCCCAGCTTTGCCCACCTGGCTGTGCCCAGCTTTGCCCACCTGGCTGTGCCCAGATTTGCTCACCTGGCTGTGCCCAGCTTTGCCCACCTGGCACACAGCGACCAGGAAACTTCCAGGAAACTTCCAGGAAACTTTGTGGGCAATGTAACCCCAGGCAAGAGCCAGCCCTGCCTGGCTGAGCCATGAAGCAGGAATCAGGGGAGAAGGAAGAGGAGGAGGAAGGGGAGAACAGGAAACCTTCCAACACCCCAAGCCCACCTTTGCCAGCCCAAGCCCAAGCCCAAGCCCAAGCTCAGCCCTACCTTGCAGCCACTCGGTGTTCCCTGCGGAAGAGCTGCAGTTTGCAGGGAAGGGGAACCTGCTCCCAGCACCAAATTTCATGGAAAACAAACTCTCCCCATGCAGGACTGAGCAGCTGGGGCTGGGCATGTGGGCACAGAGCAGGGCAGGACTGCATCGGGGGCGTGACAGCCACACAAACCCCCCTGGAGCTCCCCAGAGCAGGAGGAACCAAACGGGAGCTCCCGCTGCCAAAAGGGGCTGGGAGCAGCTTCTCCACCTCCACTCCCCTTCCCTGAGCCCCCTCTTCTCCTCTGCTGGACACCAGCAATTGGATCATTAAGAGTAGATTGGGCAGAGGAAGGAGGGAGGGAAAAGCCGGGAGCTGGGAAGCGCCAAGTGGGCTCTGCTCCCTCCCTCCCTCTTTCCCAGGCTCTCTGAACTCCCACACCCGGAGGAGGAGGAGGAGGAGGAGGAAGAGAAGGAGGAGCAGCAGGAGCAGGAGCAGGAGCAGGAGCAGGCCTGGCTCTGGGCTGCAGCCATGGCAGCAGCAGTGAGCAGGAAGGCAGCACTGGCCACAGGAACACGAAGGTTCTGGCTGTGACCTCCCTGTCACTGGGGCTGTGCCAAGGATTTTGTGGCTTTGCCTCAGGGCACCCTCCAAACGTGTGGGAGTTTTCCAGGAGGACACACAGTCAGCCCTCCCTGGGCTCTGGGTGCTCCCAAACCATCCCTGCTGCCCTGCCATGGAGGGGCCTGCTGGGGGGGTTAAACACCCACGTGATGGGAGGTGACAGAGCCAGCCAGGGATGATCTGGAGCAAGGGATGCTCTGGAGCAAGGGATGCTCTGGAGCAAGGGATGATCTGGAGCAAGGGATGCTCCGGCACAAAGGATGATCTGGAGCAAGGGATTATCTGGAGCAAGGGATGCTCTGGCACAAAGGATGCTCTGGCACAAAGGATGCTCTGGAGCAAGGGATGCTCTGGAACAAGGGATGCTCTGGAACAAGGGATGCTCTGGAACAAGGGATGCTCTGGAGCAAGGGATGCTCTGGAGCAAGGGATGCTCTGCTACAGGCAGAGCAGGTTCAGCTCAACTCCTTCCCAAAAAATCCATGCAAGCAGCCACCTGCATCCCACTGAAAAACTCCCCATCCCTTTGCCCTTTGGTGTCTGTGTGGACACAGAACTCCAAGGCAGAACTTGCCAACTTGTCACCAGCCCCTCTCAGCCTCACTGGGATTACATGTGAACCCAGGGCAGCTTCCCCAGTGTGGTAAATCTGCCAGGCTGGATCCTTGGCTTGTCCCCACCCCTGGCATCAGGTCCAGCCAGCCAGGGAATGGTGTGGGGGGAGCAGGATCTGCTGGGCACCAGCTCGGGCACTGAGGTGGCAGGGGCAGGACAGACACAGACTCTGCACCCAGTAAAGCCACCCCCAAGCACAGCTGGGGAAGCAGCTCAGGAGCTAAAGGGGTGGGGAATTATCCCTGCACCCAGACCTGGGAACAGCTGCAGGGGGGGCTCCTGGCTCCAGGTTTAGTGGCTTCAGCTGAAGGAGGGGGAATTTTGAGGGGATATTGGGAGGAAGTTCTTCCCTGGGAGGGTGGGCAGGCCCTGGCACAGGTGCCCAGAGAAGCTGTGGCTGCTCCATCCCTGGGATTCCCCAAGGCCAGGCTGGACAGGGCTTGGAGCACCCTGGGCTGGTGGGAGGTGTCCCTGCCCATGGCAGGGATGGGACTGGGTGGGCTTTAAGGTCCTCCCAACCCAAACCATTCCATGATTCCATGATTCTGTGCCTGCCTCTTTCCTGTGTCCCTGCACAGGGACTTTTCATCTCACAACAATGCTCCATATCCCAATGATAAGCTGATTTATTTTACTTATGGATTCCAGGTGTTCCCTAAGAATAGCACTGGACAAGTGTCTCCCTCCGTGGGGGATATGCCAAAAAATGTAGTAGTGCCTGTGCTCCTGGAGGGACAAATCTCATCCCAGGCATGTGGCAAGTTTTTCAAGCAGACAAACAAGGTGACAGCACATCTGTGCTCCAGTCCTGCCCTGCGTCATCCAGAGTTTCCTTGGGATTTAGCTATTGTTTCCCTGCTTTTTTCAGTCCTTTTTTTAAACAAACCAACCCTGCCAAGGCTCCCACAGGGCAGAACACACACACACACTGCACTACCAGCCCCAAAGAAATCAAGAAAACGAGGCCTGAGGAAAACCCAAAGCCTGGAGCTTTCCCATTTTCGGAATAGCACAGAAGGAAATGCTGCAGGAGGAGGGGGATGTGACTCTGACGTGCAGCCCCGTGTCACAATTGTCCCTTGTTCTGCTGAGAACAAGACTCTCCACAAATCCTCAATTTACAGCAGGGCTTAGGAGTCCAAATCCCAAGTGTTTGCCATCTCCCTGAAGCCAGTGGGTTAAATCCTGAGCCCCTCAGCCCTTAACTCCCAGTTGTCCCCTGTGCAGGCTGAGCAAAGAGCCCCAGCCGTGCCCTGGGAGGGGTGGGCAGGCAGGGGCTGCTCCAGGGGCACCTGCAGCCCAGGGAAGGTGCCCTCTCTGGAGTGCTGGGCTCCCACAGGGCCTGCAGCTCCAGGGGACGTGCCCAGGCAGCTGCACAGCTGGACAGGCTCAAGGCAAAGGCTCTGCTGCAGGAGCACTCCCAGTTCCAGGGGAACACGTGCAGTTGGATCATGCACGGCTGGTCACGTACTCCGAGTCCATGTGGGCAGGGCTGGCTGGGCCCCCCCTCCAGGCACCCTCTGAGGGGTCTGTGCCCACCCTGCCACCCTCCCAGACCTCCCTCCTGTGCTCCAAAGCTGCTCCCAGACCTGTGACCTCCGGGACACCCCTGGAAGCTGAGAGTGCCTTCCTCCCCCTGCCAGCCCCTTCCCGTGCAGGCTCCCCCTCCCCAGCGGAGGGAGCTGATTCTGCACTTGGCTGAGGCTGTGCCAAGCAATCCCAGCCCTGGAAGGGGCCTCCAAAGCGCTGGGAGGGAGCGGGGAGGCAGCAGAGACGGAGTCCCGGCACGTTCGGGAGGAACCCAGAGCTAACAATAGTGCCGAGTGCCCCTGGGAGCTCAGAAATAACCCACATTCCTGCTGCTTTCGCTCTCCCCCTGGCGCTGACCTGCTTTCCAACCCAAGCCCGAGCAGTCCCTGCTCTACCTGCCTGGCACGTGGCTGTGCCAGCACAGCCCCCCGGAGCAGCCCCAGCCCTGGATGTGCCCGGGCTGTCAGTGGTAATTCCAGCTGAGCCTCCCAAGCCCCATCAATCCCCCTGATCCTGCCCTTTCCCCCCTCCCCTCGGCTTGCTGGATAAAAATAGCACGTTCCAGCACACCCAGCACTGTGTGCCAAGCCTTCCCTGGCCATGGCACAGATGCTCTTCCTCCCCCCTCCTCCTCCTCCTCTGCCCCAGCAGCTGAACACACAAGAGGAGTAAACAGCCCCCGTGCCCTGGTGGGCAGGAGGACATTCCCTGACTCTGTGTCAGCACCACTTTGGGCCTGAGGTTTCCCTGTTTGCCCAAGGTCAGGGATGGGTTGGGCACATTTCCCAGCGTGGTGGGCAGCACTTCAAGCTGGATATTGTGGGATAACCTCTTTAAATAGAGACAGAGCTGCCTTTCCTGCCCACAGAACTGACGGGCACTCAGCTGGGCACGCCAGGGGGGTGTCACTCACATCCAGTGGTGCCCACACTGCCCTCGGCCTCTGCAGGCTGGGCTGGGATCCATCAGGCTGATCCACATAACCCACTGGAGAGTCACAGAGCTGCTTTTGGATGTGGGTCCGTGCCATGCCCACTGCAGAGGATTTACACTCTGTCAGGATGCCCAGTGCAACCAGACCCAAACAAACCCAAAGGGTAAAGGGGCAGAATGGAAGGATCCCTGCTGTGATTTGCAGGGGTGTCATCAGCTGTGTCTGCACAAGGAAAAGTTGGCCTTGGCTACTACAGAATATAATCAGAGGTTGTTTGGTAAAGGAGAAAGCTTTGGGGAGAGTTTTAGCACCTTCCAGTAGCACCTAAAGGGGCTCCAAGGGAGCTGGAGAGGGACTTTGGACAACAGCACAGGGTGACAGGACAAGGGGGAATGGCCTTCAGCTGAAGGAGGGATGTTTCAGATGGGATGTTGGGAAGAAATTCCTCTGTGTGAGGCTGGGCAGGCCCTGGCACAGGTGCCCAGAGAGGCTGCCCCATCCCTGGGAGTGTCCAAGGGCAGGTTGGACAGGGCTTGGAGCAGCCTGGGATAGTGAAAGGTGTCCCTACCCATGGCAGGGGAATGGGATGAGCATTAAAGTCCCTTCCAACCCAAACAGTTCCATGATTTCTGTCAACAAAACCCAGGATATGGCCCATAAAGCCTTAGAAACTCTCTGACCACTCTGAGAGCATCCCTGGATAACTTATTTCTGCTCCAGATCCTGCCCCACAGGTGGCAGCACAGTGGGATGGATCCTTCACACTGGAAAAATTTGTGGCCATCAAGGGGCAGGGAAGATTCTTTATTCTGAATCCTCAAAAAACCCCACATGTCCTGCATTTTAGGGCTATTTATTGTTATAAATAACAACTCCACACAAGCCTCTGGTCTCCCTGTTTCTCCTGGGCCAGACCCTGCACCCCTGTCAGGACCTGCTGCAGTTCTGCCTCACACACACTCACTGCTGCTCTCCCTTGAAATATGAGCATCTGTCACGTGGCTCAGCCTGTTAATTATGAGCCTTGCTGTGCTGTCAGCATGTCCTGGAGCCCTGCTGGAGTTTTTAGCATCACACCTTGCCCAGCAGAGTCCAATAACTCTCACACCAGTCAGACCTGGCCCGTGATGTCCCTCCAAATCATTGTTTCATGAAGACAAACTTTCCACAGGTAGACTCGAACCCTGTGGCAGGTTAATCTGATTAACAAAACACCCTCTAGTTTATACTATTCATTGTCCTTGCCTACAATTAACCTGCTGGCCACTAATCAGTGTATTTTGTGGTTTAAAACTCAGACTGGGAGATCTGAGGACAAAGACCTCCAGTTCTTGAGCTGCTGTGTTTGAAAGCCCCCTGACCCTCCCTGCCCCTTGGCTGTGCCCCCCTGTGGGCACTGCCCCCTCGGGGTCTCACCTTCTTTGGCCTGTCGTGGTGGGACACGTGTTTCTCCTGGGCGGGGGACGTGGAGCGGCTCCTCCTCCCTGCCATGAAGGAGCTGCTTCCAGAGTGCCGTGAGGTCTTCTGAGGGAAGTGGGCAAGGACAGGAGGTGGAGGGGGAAAAAAAGAGAGAGGGAAGAGCATTACAGAGCCTGGATTTCACTGGGTCAGTCAGTGAAGGGACAGCAAGTGGTTTGTCTCCCCCAGCTGGCTCCTGACATGGGGATTCCAGGGGTACCCCACAGTGGGTTACAAACTGCCCAGAGCTCCAGCTCTCCAAATCCTTGGTGGCCCCAGGACAACAACACCCATCCAGGAAAGGCCCAGCTTCCAAGAAACCCCCCTGTTACCACAGGAGTGGAGCAGCAGTGCTGTTATCCCTGGATTCAGTGTCCAGCTCTCAGTGCTGAGCTGGGAGTGGGAATCCCTGTGGACATTCCTGTGGGAATCCCTGTGGAAATTCCCTCCTGCCCCCCAGCCCAGGCACCCCCCCAGCTCCTGCTGCCTGTGTGACCATCACTTAACCTGGCACAGCCACACCTGGGCCAGACACAGGGACCCAGGGGCAGGAGATGTGCCCTCCAGGTGGATTTGGGGCAAGCTGGGGATATCCCTCCCTGGATGGGACAGGAAGGAAGGTGGGAAAGGCAGTGACAAAGGAGTCCCTGGGACAACAGAGCTGCAGTGAGAGGATCAGGGATCATTGTAGCTGGAGGGGGAGAGCAGGTGTCTGCTCACCATGCAGGAAAAGGGTTCCTGTCTTTCCTCTCACAGTGTAATTATCCTTTGCCCCAAATATCCCTCAAAGTGTGAATGACCCCCCATGTCCCCTGGGCTGGCTCTGCCCTCAGGAAGAGGCTCTGGCTGTTCTGTGTCACCCTCAGGGTGCCTGAGCTACACTCCTCATTCCCTGGGACATCAAATTCCTGGAGCATCAACGCCCTGAGCATCCAACATCTCTGCTGCTCTCCTTTCTTGGGACACAGAGTGGGTCAGGAAGCCAAAGCAGATGGGAAAAATTCAAGTAATTCAAGCCCTAGATTTGAAAATGGGTATGAAGATGCTACAGAAATGCAAAAACATTAATTAATCTCAATTATGAAGTAACTCAGAGTGAATGGCTGAAAAGGAAAGCTGGCTGCAACCTTGTTTATGTTTTCTTGGCATTTCTCACTGCTCTGAGTACAAACCCAAACCTAAGATGAAGCCAATGCCTTTTATGTGGCAAAAATAAAATTAAATTCCATTGCAGAGAGGAAGAAACTCACCATTTTATTGAAGTGGTACTTGCAGTAGCCACAATATTTGACATTGTCGACTTCTAGGACTTCCTCCTCACACAGGAGCCCAGCCATCTGTGCACTGAAACACAGGGAGTCAGCAGGAGGGCAGAGAAACCTGCCCAGCCACACCAGCAAAGGGCAAAGGATAATCCAGGACACTCAGGCAGGGCCTGCAAGTTCCTGTTCTGCTTGGCAAAGTGGGGGGAAAAGTTCAGCCTGTTTTAATTCATATTAAGATCTGTGAAATTGTCAGTGTTTATCCACCAGTTTCTGTTGCAGTTTTTGGTTTTTTAAAGGGAGGTCAGTAATAATTCCAGCAAAGACACCTCAGGAGGAAGAAATCCATGCAGAGCTGGGACTCTCCCTGCTCTGCTGATAGGGAGGGTTGTTTTCAGGCTCTGAGGGTACTGGAGGGCATCAACCTTTCAAATCACATCAAGGAGATGACAGGATCCTCCTGCATGTGCTCTGCTGGAGAAGGAACATTCCTGGGCTGTGACTCATCCCCTCCCCGCTTGGATTCCACACAGTCTGAGGGAAATCCCCAACCTTGCTCTCAGCAGGGAAAGCTCCCTGGAGAATCTCAGCCTTCCTGGGAACCTCCCGCCTCAAGCTGAGCAAGGAGGAGGAACCTCTGGCCCAAAATGCCCCCAGGGGGATGAACCCAGTGCCCACAGCGCCCAGTTGGGGTGGCTCAAAGGCAGGGCAGCCAACCCAGCAGCTGGGGGAGCTCCCCAGGGGCACCTGGAGGGACTCCCCAGGTGCCATGGAATGCTTGGTGCATCCCAGGGACTCCCCAGGTGCCATGGAAGGCTGGCACCCCAAGGGGAGAGGGGACTCACCAGGTGCCATGGAATGCTTGATGCATCCCAGGGACTCCCCAGGTGCCATGGAAGGCTGGCACTCCCAGGGACTCCCTAGGGGCACCCCCAGGGACTCACCAGGTGCCATGGAAGGCTGGCACCCCCAGGGACTCACTAGGTGACATGGAAGGCTGGCACCCCCAGGGACTCACCAGGTGACATGGAAGGCTGGCAGCCCCAGGGACTCACCAGGTGCCATGGAAGGCTGGCACCCCCAGGGACTCACCAGGTGACATGGAAGGCTTGGTGCACCCCCAGGGACTCACCAGGTGCACCCCCAGGGACTCACCAGGTGACATGGAAGGCTGGCACCCCAAGGGGAGAGGGGACTCACCAGGTGCCATGGAAGGCTGGCACCCCCAGGGACTCACCAGGTGACATGGAAGGCTGGCACCCCCAGGGACTCACCAGGTGACATGGAAGGCTGGCACCCCAAGGGGAGAGGGGACTCACCAGGTGACATGGAAGGCTTGCCGGCAGCCGTGCCGGTTGCAGGCCATGCAGGCTCCAGAGGCAGCTTTGCTCTCCCTGCCCTGCTCCTCACAGATGTAGCAGGTCTGGGGAAGAAACCAGGAGGAGAGCTGTTAATCAGGAGACAAAGCCCTCAGGAACTCCTAACTCTGTGTCCAGACATCTCATGGGGTCAAGGTTTGGGACCTTCAAAGGTCACCTCACTCCACACCTGCCACGGGACACACCTGCCACTGGACCAGGTTGTCTCCCTCCTATGGCAGCTCTGGGTTATTTCTCAGTGAAACACACAAAACATCTTCCTTTTATCCCCCCCAAAATGGCTGTGTAGGATCAAAACGTGGAGGAACCAACACACAACTCCACAGCTCAAGTCACTCAGCCAAGAGACTCCTCCAGTTGAGGGATTTGGAGAAGAGACACATGGAGGAGCAACAAGTTGCTTCAAACCCAGGGCTTTGTCAGGTGCTTTTAAAGGAATCTGAGCACCTGGAAAGCCAAATAACTTGGGCAGCAGCTGTGGTGGGATCAGCTGGTCCCCCAAGGCCAGGTGGGGAGGGTCTCACCTTGTTGAAGCGGTCGTGGGGCACGTACTGGAGGACGATGGGCTCCATGGTGAGCACGTTGGCAAACTGCACCTCTGGGATGTACAGGGCACACACCACGTGGGCCCAGCCTGGGGGAGCACAGCACACAGGGGACAGTCACCAAGGGCACCCAAAGGAGCCTCCAACCCAGACAGGCACGGGAGGGAGAGCAGGAAGGGAGGGCAGGATTGCAGCCAGCCTAAGTGAGAGCTTGGAGTTGAAATGTGCTTGTTGTAACTTGGTGAGGAATCAAATCCTCTGGGGGGGAAAGAGAGACAGATCCCACCTCCAGATTAACCAAGGAGGCAGATTTCTTTGGGGAAAGACAAGTACAGCACTCGTTGTTCTGAAAAACACCCCCTCAGGACTTGAGGGCCAGAGCTGGAGACAAAACCCAGCGCAGGGAAAGCATCCAAGCAGGGAATGATGCTGAAGGGACAGGCTGGATGTGCCCTGGAAACAAAGCTCCCTTTATGGGATCTTATCAGCAGGGAAGAGAGGCAGCTTTCCAGCAAGCCAAGTTAGATTAAAATCTAAATCCACCAAATCACATGTAGAAGTTGGAATTCCGTCTGGTCAGGACAGAAATGAGACAGTTTGAAGGTCAGGAGGGTTTGGGGGCTGATCCAAACCAGAGTGGGTTCTGCACTGGGAGGATTTAGCAAGAATTGGAATGGATTCACCTGGGCAGGGGGAGCCAAACTCCAGGATTATGGGATCATCCAGCACTGTCTGTCCTTGGGTTGTGTAACTCTGTACAGTGACATGGCTGAAAGAGTCCTGGGGCCTGTCTGTGCCAGACTGGCCACACCACATTATAATATATTAGGAAGAAGATGTTCTATTATTATAAAACAATCCCCCAAATGATACTTGTGCTGTTGCATTGGGGCTCTTGGCATTTATAACCAGATCCAGAAGTTGTTTCTACAAAATATCCTGGAGTGAGCACTCTCTAAACATGGGAATTATCAGAACAAAGACCTCCTTGCCCAAATTCTGTACCCAATTCAGGTGGGTACAGAAGCTCCTGAAAAAGAAGGTTTTGAGGACAATTAGGTTTGATTACACCAGGGGCATGGAGAGCTACAAGCTCTGACCACTGAAATCAGACTCCATGGGACCTCCCAGCACCTGAGGCTGAGGAACATCAACCATGAGCAGGTAAATCCTGCACAGAAGAACATCTTTCCCTGCTCAGGGATGGGGACATGGGGCTGAGGTTCTGTCAGCTTGGGGGTCACTGTGCAAATAACTCAGCAAGTTCCACACTGAAGATTGTGAAGAGATTCCTGTGAGGTTAAACCCCCAAAGCTCCACATTTCAGGGCTGGGCTTCAATGCCAGCCCAGGGTTAGGGAGGTCCCCCCATCAGGGAAAGGTCTTCTCACCAGGAAGTGAAGTTTATGAGCAAAAGGCAGGGAGTTTGATCCTTCTGGAGCTCCAGCCTTCCCTCCCTGGAGGCTGGTTTGGCCCCCAGGACATCCCAGGCCAGGCAGAGACACTCACCCCCATTGTCAGTGCGTTTCAGGGCTCCATCCTTGTGGGGACACAGCTCACACCTCTGGGAAAGGAGCAGAAACACGAGATTAGTCCAACTCCACGGGGCACAGGGGCAGAAAGGGGATGATTCATGTGCAACGTGGTGCTGAAAGACGAGGCTGCTTTCAAAGAGGGGAAGTGGGAGAAGGGCTGAGTGTGGTTTGGGTGCACAGAGATGCCCTGACACAGCTCAATGTCACCCTGACTGGGGGATTTAAAGCTCAGCTCGAGAGCCACAGGCCCAGAGCAAACCTTGAGCCCACGGGGCTTTTTTAGAACAAGTTTTAGTCTCTGTGGTTGGGGAGTAAAACTGAAAGTCATGACTCAGAGAGCAGAAGGCAAATAAAAAGAAACCATTATCTATCTTTGCCTCTTTCCTTCCTTACTTCTCTCTTCCTCTTGTGATAATTTTTCCAGTCCCATGACAGGTGGGTGAGGCTGTCGTGGCATTGTTGCTGGGGGGCCATGGCAGGACCCCAAAACCCCAGAGGGTGAGGGGTGGGAGGGAGGGTGTAAGGGCAGTTTTGGGGTGTGAGAACACTTCTGGGGTGTGTTTTCACACTTGGGTGAACCCCCTGCCAGCCCTGAGTGCTCCTCCCAGGCTGGGCTGCCCCAAGACAGGCACTGTCTTCTCACAGCATCACTCAGGGGAACTCTCCATGTGCTTTCTGTTCCCTTTGACTTTAACAAAGGCCCAAAAACCTGCAGGGCTTAAACCTCTCCCTTCCCTCATAGAAAAGTCTGATTTGCTAAAATACCAAAGCAAAACAAAACCTGCCTTTCTGTGACAAATGTGCTTCCTCAGAGAGTCCTGAAATGAGGTGTGAGGTGTCAGAGAGGGATGTTGGACCTGCTGCTCTTTGCTGTCATTGCTTGGCCCCAGTGAGTGTAACAGGGGGGGGGATCCACGTGCAGGACCCACCAGTGTACTGGGCAATAACTGGTCATGGAATCATGGAATGGTTTGGCTTGGAAGGGACCTTAAATCCCACCCAGTCCCACCCCTGCCAAGGGCAGGGACACCTTCCACAGACCAGGTTGCTCCAAGCCCTGCCCAGCCTGGCCTGGGACACTCCCAGGGATGTGGAAATGTCAAATAAATGACGAGAGGACAAAATCCACCTGACTCTCCCTGCAACTCAGCGAGTCTGGAATAGAGATGGGCACAGATGTTTCTCTCTGCTCCTGGTTTGGTGCACAATTACTATGGAAAGCCCGGCAGAGCCAAGACAGAGGCAGAGGGGAGTTAACGGAGACACTGCACTAAGAAATTTGCACTTGAAAAGGCCCCTCGGCTCTCCCTCCACCCTCAGATCAAAGCGGCTCTCCCACCACGCGATTAGCAAAGCTCTGATTGTAACAAGAGGGGTTAACAGCTCCATCGGCCCCACACAGCCCTGGGAACAGCCCCGAGTGCCAGCAGAGCCTTGCCCTGAGCCCGCACATTGCCCTGCGGCCATCCCCGCTCCGAGGATTCCCGGCAGCCCGGTACAAAGTGGATGAGCATCCCCGGCATCCTGCGGGGACCTGGCGGGGTTAGGAACGCACTTTAGGGCACCGCTGCCTCCCTCCCTCCCTCCCACCCCAGCGGGTTTATTTGGGTCCAGCTCTGGGGAAAAAGCAGCGCTCGGCTGGTTCAAAGCAGGTTGTGAAAGGGAAGGTTTAAGCTCCTGTTGCCCTGGGGCTTCTAACTCTGGGATCTACCAGGTGAAAGCCCCACCAGGTGAAAGCCCCACCAGGTTAAAGCCCTACCAGGTGAAAGCCCCACCAGGTTAAAGCCCCACCAGGTGAAAGCCCCACCAGGTGAAAGCCCCACCAGGTTAAAGCCCTACCAGGTGAAAGCCCCACCAGGTGAAAGCCCCACCAGGTGAAAGCCCCACCAGGTGAAAGCCCTACCTGAAAGTTGGGGCTCCTGAGGTCTAAAGAGGGGATGGAGCCCGTCTCTTCCCTTTTGAATAAAACACCAATGAGATACAGAAATGAATGCACAGAAATCAGACCGATGTCAAAGCACACACTGCAATGCCGACCCTGCCTCCAGATCTCATCCTGAAAGCAAAACTACCGATATTTCACCAACAAAATCCATCTGTTATGGTCAGAGCTTGTAAACTGCTTCAGAACCTTCCACGAAGGCAGGTGTGTGAAGAAAAACACTGTTGTTTTTCAGAGGACTGGGGCACACAGTCATTATGAAAGAAATACAAACACCAGCCCATCCTGCTGCTGCTGTCGGTGTGGTTTGGGCTCCAGGAGCTGTGACTGTGCCCCAGAGTGCTCAGGGCAGTGTCTGCAGGCTCCAAGTGCCTTTGTAGAGCTGCAAAAAAACAGGCAGGGAAACCCCAGCCCAGGGAAGAGTCATCCCCTCCACAGAGCCCAAAGTTAATGTGGTTTGGAATCACTAAATGGTTTGGGTTGGAAGGGACATTAAAGGCCATCCAGTGCCACCCCCTGCCATGGGCAGGGACACCTCCCACCAGCCCAGGGTGCTCCAAGCCCTGTCCAACCTGGCCTGGGACACTCCCAGGGTTGGGGCACTCCCAGGGCAGTCCCAGCAGCACCACAGAGAGGGATTCACAGTCACAGAACCCCAGAATGGATTGGGTTAAAGCACATCCAGTGCCACCCCTGCCATGGGCAGGGACACCTCCCACCAGCCCAGGGTGCTCCAAGCCCTGTCCAACCTGGCCTGGGACACTCCCAGGGATGGGGCACTCCCAGGGCAGTCCCAGCAGCACCACACAGAGGGATTCACAGTCACAGAACCCCAGAATGGATTGGGTTAAAGCCCATCCAGTCCCACCCCTGCCATGGGCAGGGACATCTCCCACCAGCCCAGGGTGCTCCAAGCCCTGTCCAACCTGGCCTGGGACACTCCCAGGGATGGGGCAGCCACAGCTGCTCTGCCCAACCTGTGCCAGGGCCTGCCCACCTCTCAGAGAGGAATTTCCTCTGTGTATCTCACCCAAATTTCCCCTCTATCAGTTTGAACCCACGTGCCCTTGTCCTGTCACTCCAGTTCCTGATGAAAGTCCCTCTCAGCCTTCCTTGCTCACATTCCCTTTGGGTACTGGCAGGTGCTGAGAGGTCCCCACACAACCTTCCCTTCCCCAGGCTGGACAGCCCCAGCTTTGGCAGCCCCAGATGCAGGAGCCTCCCTGAGCTCCTGTTCCAGCAGCAGAGCCACACACGGATCTCACACGACCTGACTCATTCCCCTCACTCTGCTCGTGCTGCTCCTACATCAAAGCACCCGGTTCTTTTTAAGTATTTACCCATCTGCGTGTCTGTTGCTATGACTGCTGGTGCTGAGCTGAAAAGGTGAGGGATTTAGATGGGAAGCCACCCCCAGCCCTGCCTGGGGAAGCAGATTATCAGTGCTCTGTTATTCCAGGCACGGGGCTGAACACCACGGGCTGAATGGCAGTGCTGAGACTGCCACCAACTGCCCAACACATCCCACCCAGGGGTTAAATCAGGAGCCACCTGCAGGGATATTCTGATACCTCAGAGGCAGTTTGAGGTGGGTGAAGTGAAAAGTTGCAGAATAAAATAAAGTTACAGCAAGCACAGGTGAGGAGGGCTCGTGTGTGCTGGTGCTTTACATGGAGTTGTAGCTCAGGCTGAAGCAGGAGGGAAGGAGGCCCATGAATCCCAGAGTCCTTTCTTTGCCATGAAAGTATCTGCAGGATGTAAAACCACTCACAGACACATTTGATCTTTACTGCAGAGCACATAAAAGCAGCATCTCACAATGGGCAAAGCCTGAAGGGCTGGTGCTGTCTGAACCGAGGAAGGAGTTAATGCCGTGAGGGAATTATGGGCTGGATCCCTCACTCCCCCATCCACTGCCCTGTGCCAAGTCCTTCACCCATCTGTGAACCAGATGAAACCTTTGCACTGCAGCAGGCAGAGCCCAGCTGGGCTGGAGCAGGCTGAGTGCTCCAGCTCACACATCCAGGGATTCCCAGGTGACCTCCACCACCTCCCCAGGGTGCACCCCAGTCCAGCTAGACCAGCTCAGGAGGCAGCACTGCCACTCATGACTCTTGCTGGTGCTGACTGAGGCCTTCTGTGTTTCAGGGAAGCCAAAGTCTGACTTAAATCCTCCTTTCAGGAAGTGAAGGGGAGAAGCTATCCCAGATTTATCCCAGATTTATCCCGGATTTTGGTTGCCCAGAGAAGCTGTGGCTGCCCCATCCTTGGAAGTTTTCAAGGTCAGGCTGGATGGGGCTTGGAGCAACCTGGGCTGGTGAGTGGCATCCCTGCCCAAGGTCCCTTCCAACCCAGGACTGAGGGGTTGGCATCCCTGGCACAGCTCACAGGTCCCAGATCCTCAGCCCGGGCCTCAGCAGCTGCTGGTGCAGCTGAATCTGATAAGGGCTCACGTGGGGAGCCCTGGCAGAGAAGCTGCTGTGCCATAAACCCCCAGCCTTGTTTACTGCACAAATAACTTGGCCACACAGCCAGGCCTGCCCTGATTGCTCCCACTCTCCTCCTGCCTCACCGGGAAATGCCAGAATTAATTAGGAACATTTGCAAACTGCTCTTTGCTGCTAAACTGCGACTGGGACAGAAACAGACCCTGATCCACCTCCCTGCCTTTTTCTCAGCTGTTTTACAACTCTGGAGACTTTCTGCAGGACTCTGTGGCTGCAGGGGATGATCTTTAAGGTGATGATCATCCAGTGATGATCCTTAAGAGCACTGGAAGGTCTTCCAGCCCAAACCATGCCATGATTCCACAAGTGAGATATGAAGCAAAGCCACCCTGTGGTCAGCACAGTCACTCTGACAGCAAATCATCTCCAGCAATGCCAACTTTTCTCCTCTCCAGAACTTTCTGAGGAGCTGAAAAAGCCCCTTTGAGAAGAATGCCATGAATTCTTTAGGATGTTGAGGCCTCTGGATTCAAATCTCTGGACCTTTTGTACTCACCACCCGGGCGGCTCTTTCCTGGGACTCACATTTCCGACAGAACCAGGGGCCGGTGGGAACCTGGACAATTCCATAACAAGCTGGAAAAAGAAGCAGTAAGACCTCGTTAGGCCATCTTTAAATCAACTGTTTCACTTCTCAGGTGGGTATAAAAGTTTGCAGGGCTTGGAGCACCCTGGGCTGGTGGAAGGTTCCAGGCTCATGGTGGAACAGGATGAGCCTTAAGGTCCCTTCCAAGCCAAGCCATTCCATGATGCTGAGACTGGGAGAGCTGTTACTGGTCAGAGACAGGTGACAAACCCAAAAATTACATCTACAATGCGTTTTTCAGTCCCATTTCTACTTTCCAACACCAGTGATCTCTTCCCAAGAGGTCCAGTGTGATACATTTATTCAAATGTTCAAACAAGCTCATGCCCAGTATGGAAAATTCCCATGAAAATGTGGCCCAAAAGGGAATGGAGTGATTCAGAAACTGTGCCTGATTGTGACCTAGAGAACATGTCATTTCTTACCTCTTACCTTTCCAAGTGTCACCAGTGATCTAAGTACAAACTGGTGAAATGGATGAGATGAAGCACCTAAAATATAATCAGGACTAAGATAAAATCTCAGCATCACGAGGGGAATCAGCCCAGTGAGAGACACCAACCAAAATTCCCATTTACTCTGCACACCCTCAGCCTGCCCATCACCTCCAGCAGCACCTTCCAGGACCAGGGAATTCACAGAATCATAAATAAAACACCCTGAGCTGGAAGGGACCCACGAGGTCCAGGATCATCAATCCAACTTCAGGCTTTCTACAACCACTGCAGGGAACAGGTTCTCTGTAAATCCAAGTCTCCAGCTGATATCCCAACAAACTGCTGGGTTTATGCAGCCCCTCTTGCTTTCTGCATCACTTCTGATGCTCTCAGGGTCCCTCTCTGCAAGCAGCAGCTCCCAGTGCTTTAAAATCAACTCCCACCTCTGTTGCTTGAAGACTTTTCACCTTCTTTGGTGATATTTCCCCCCTAACCATCCAAGGATGATCTTTCTGAGTCCCAAATGAAGCGTTTCTGACCCTAAAAGTGCTCTTGGCCACCCCACAGGTGGGTTTAAAGCAATGAAGGCAGTGTAAGAAGCAAAGCTGTGCCTTCAGGTGAGGTCTGGGAGTCTCCCAGGAAAGAACAAATTACCCCTTCCTTATTCCACCTTCAGGCAAAGAACAAATTCTCTCTCCCTTCCTCCTTCAAGCACAAGGAGTCCCAGTCACCAGAGACATCGGAGAGTGGGTTGGCCAAAGCATCTCAACCCCCCTGCTGGAAGCAGCTCCTGGTGCTCCCTGGGGCTGGAACAGCAGGTTCTCTCCATCCCTGCTGTCCATTAACCCCCATCAGGCAGGGGACAAATGGGATGGCAGAGTGAAATGGAAGGAGCTGCCGGCACAGGGAGCCAAGCACGGGGAAACAGAGTCCCTGAAAGCACCGAGAGGAGCTGCCCGGGTCCATCTTTAGCAGTGGCTCAGGGCCAAAAACCAGCACTCAGCTGGAGCCAGCACGGGCTGCTGTGGCTGCTGCTTCAAAGGGGAAGAAAACAAGGAAGAAAACAAGGGGGAAATGCAGAACACGAGCTGAAAATACAACTTGTAAATGTTCTTAACTCTCCTAATAGAGACTCGTTTCCCATCAGATGGTTTTGTTAATGTTTTGCTTTTTTTTTTTTTTTTTACTGGGAAGATTCTGCTTGGAAGAGGAAGAAAACAAGGGGGGGGAACTGCAGGACATGAGTGGAAAATGCAGTTTGTGAATGTTCTTCACGTTATTCAAATCTCCATTTCCCATCAGATGGTTTTGTTCACATTTGGAAGTTTCTACTGGAAAGATCTTTAAGCATCAACACAGAAATGGTGCTGATGTCTTTAAGAACCAGCCCCAATGTGCAGCTACAGGTTTTTTTAAAAGGACAGGGTTCTTTCTTGAGCTGCACAATCATTTCAAAAGGTAACTCTGGTTTTGGGGATATTCAGGCAGTACAAAGAGACCCCAAACCCGAGTGTGACTGCACGGGGTGACCCTACACGAGCCAGATGATTCCTCATGGTGGTTTGTTCCTATTTAAGAAATAAAAACCTACCAAAACACCACACCAGGCTCAAAAAGGGCTGGAGAACATCCAGCACTCACTGCTCAACTCTTCTGAATTATTCCATCCTGAAGGACTCCTACCAGACCTAAATAGACTGTTGTGCTTCCCACACAGACAATCTGAGCCCTCTCCCAGACTCTTCCTGCCCCTTTGAAACTGTTCTTGAATATTTGAAATTGTTTCTGCCCCTCTGAAACTGTTTTTGTGTCTTTGAAACTGTTCCTGACCCTTAGAAAGGGCTCCTGCCCCATGGGGACTGGTTTTGCCAGCACACAACTGTTTATAATAATTTTGGAATGGCCACGAGGATGCCAAAGTTCTTTATCTCCCTCCAAAAAAAAAAAGAGAGGGGTGAAGAAACCTGTTCTGTACCGTGGGGTTTGATGAGTAATGGAAAGAATGGAAGAATTACACCAGCAAAAGGAAAATAAATGTCTGCTTGGAGAGACTCTTGTCCTGCCAGGTCACTCAGAGGCACCCTGGGGACTCTGAATGAAAACAGAGTAGATTTTGAGTCGATATCAGGAAGAAATTCCTGGCTGGGAGGGTGGGCAGGCCCTGGCACAGGTGCCCAAAGAAGCTGTGGCTGCCCCATCCATCCCTGGGAGTGCCCAAGGCCAGGCTGGACAGGGCTTGGAGCAACCTGGGCTGGTGGGAGGTGTGGGGGGGACTGGATGGGCTTTAATGTCCCTTCCAACCCAAACCACGCTGTGATTCCATGGCAACAGACACCCAAACATCCCCTCTGGATGGAGAGAGCCCCCTGTGAGCTTCACTGCCCCATTTTATCGCCCCTTTAGTCACCTGGTTGTGACTTCTGACTGCACACAAAAACCACAGAGAGCAAAGGGAAGTCCAAGGTCCAGTCCCAGGCCCTGCACTGACAGTGGGAGGGGGCAGGACAGGACCCAACGAGGGGGCAGGACAGGACCCAGGGAAGGGGCAGAACAGGACCCAGGGATGGGGCAGGACAGGACCAGGGAAGGGGCAAAGCAGGACCCAGGGAAGGGGCAGGACAGGACCAGGGAAGGGGCAAAGCAGGACCCAGGGAAGGGGCAGAGCAGGACCAGGGAAGGGGCAAAGCAGGACCAGGGAAGGGGCAGAGCAGGACCCAGAGAAGGGGCAGAGCAGGACCCAGGGAAGGGGCAAAGCAGGACCCAGGGAAGGGGCAGGACAGGACCCAGAGAAGGGGCAGAGCCAGAAAAGGGGCAAAGCAGGACCCAGAGAAGGGGCAGAGCAGGACCCAGGGAAGGGGCAGAGCAGGACCCAGGGAATGGGCAGAGCAGGACCAGGGAAGGGGCAGAGCAGGACCAGGCAAGGGGCAGAGCAGGACCCAGGGAAGGGGCAGAGCAGGACCCAGGGAATGGGCAGAGCAGGACCAGGGAAGGGGCAGAGCAGGACACAGGAAAGGGGCAGGACAGGACCCAGAGAAGGGGCAGAGCCAGAAAAGGGGCAAAGCAGGACCCAGAGAAGGGGCAGAGCAGGACCCAGGGAAGGGGCAGAGCAGGACCCAGGGAATGGGCAAAGCAGGACCAGGGAAGGGGCAGAGCAGGACCCAGGGAAGGGGCAGAGCAGGACCCAGGGAAGAGGGAAAAGCAGGACCAGGGAAGGGGGAAAAGCAGGACCCAGAGACAGCCAGAACCGGGAGCAAGCACTGGGAATGGATGGAGAGCATGCAGGAAGAGGCTGGAGATGTGCTGGTAGATGGATGGGATAATAATAGATGGGAAAACAGACAGGCCAGATGAGCCCAGAAACCTTCGTGTTATTCCAAACAAACCAAGCAGGATAATCACCGCGCCTTTCTGCTGCCTTGGAACGGACGCAAATACCTATTTTAATTCGTATTTTTTTTGTTCAGACACCCGAGGACAAACTTTCCGGCCCGATACCGTGTTAGGGGCGTGCTCAAGTCATTTAAAATGCAAAATAGCCCGTGTCGCTGCGAGGAGGAGGAGGAGGACGAGGACGGCTGCCTTCCTCCCTCTCTGCCTTCCTCCCTCCCTCCCTGCCTGCCCTTGGAGCGGCAGCTCCGGCCCCGCCGCCACCCGCGGGGGTTACGCGGGGCCACGCGCGGCCGCGGCCCCACCGACGGCGCCGGCCCCGCTGCCGGGGGGCGACTGCGGGGCTGCCCCCCTTCTGCCACCCCCACCATCCCCGGGGGGCACCGCGGGGGGCACGGCGGTGGGTCGGGCATGGCAGAGCACCCCTAGAAACGACCCCCGGCTCCCGAAGCGCCGAGGCGCATCCCCCCCGAGGGCGCGGCGATGCCCCCGAGCCCCCCGCGCCCGCTGCGGCCCCGCGGCCACGGCGTTGTCGGGAACAATAGGGCTGAAAACAAAGCCCCCCCGTGGGCGCCCCCCCCGGCCCCGGCCTGCCCGGGGTGCCCGGCGGGGTGGGCGGCGCGGTGCCCGGCGCGGGGGCGTGCGGGGGGCGCGGGGCTTACCTTGGTGCACGGCCACATTGCAGCCGTGCCCGTCGCAGTACACCAGCGGGTTCTCCGCCCAGCCGCGCTCATCAGAACACACACAGCAGCCTCCCACCATCTCCTTCATACTTCCATGAGGGTTTCCTTCCCCCCCCCGCCTCCCTCTACGCGCACACTCCTCCTCCTGCTCTCCCTCCTCCTCCTGCTCTCCCTCCTCCTCCTCCTCTCCTCCTCCGCGCTGCCCCCTCCCCGCCGCCTCTCAGGGGCTGGGGGAGCTCTGGGGGCGCGACCCTCGTGCCGGGGCCGGGCTGGGGGTCCCGTGGGCGTGGGGCGGCCGGGGGGTCCCTGGGGGTCCCGGGGGCGGCGGGCGCGCCCCCGCCCCACCACAGACATTCACGGGCCCCCCCCCTCTCGCTATCATGGCCGCGCCGCCCGCACGCCCCGGTAAAATTTGCGGTTCACGGATCACACTCCGGCTGGGGCGGGCGCGTTTCTGCGCGTCGCTGGGGGCGTGCGACGCCAATTCGGGATTTTTAACCCCTTTCCGGCGGCGGGTTTAGGTTTTTATTCACCACCCACACGCACATCACCATCACCCTCCCCGCCGCCGACTCCCCGCTCCCTCCCTCCTTTCCCGAGTGTGCACCCGTGTGTGCAAACCGCTGGATGCGCGCCCGAGCCACAGAACATGGATCGCTCCGCAGGGATGAGCTGGGACCGCTCCGCAAATCCCATTAGCTCGCAATGACTCGCCGGCCGATCGCGGCTCCGCGAGCGCCACCGGCTGTCCTGCATCCCCAGCTCCCTCCGGAACGGCTTTTAACCCCTTGGCACCTGTTTGGTTCTCTGCGAAGGAGAAAAATGTTCCCCTGCCCAGCAGGACAAGTGCCAGAAATCTGCTGGAAACCAGTAAAAAGAAATTATCTTAAAACGTAGAGAGATCCCAAGTCCAGACAGTATCACAAGGAATGGCCCTTGACTTGGTCACATCATCCTGAACAGAAATGGGGAAAACTTAAGCACGGAGCATAAAAATAATTAAATCTTAGAAAAGAGGCCTGAAGAGCTCGTGTATCACGTTCCTGTAGCTCAGGATCTCCCTGAAATCATCTACCTGAGGGCACAGAACAGTTCCCAGGGGTCTCTACGTCTCTCCTGTGGGTCCTCAGCCACCACCACACTGTCCTCGTGGGAAAAAGGAAGCACCTGATGCCGGGCTGGGCAATGGAACTGTGGAAAATGCAACAGTGAACGATCTGCTGTTTTGTACAAACCAGTGTCTTCCTCCTGTGCACATTTTGTCTTCCCCTTTCTGGCAGAGGAAGAGCCAGCAAGGAGAGGAGTTGCTGGTGCTTCCATCCTCATCCCTCCAGCCCAAGGGATGGAGCCCTTGGCACCTCTGATGCTGATGAGAGGTGGGTGTCCCTCAGAGCCACCCAGCACCCTCCATGCTGTGTGCCTGGATGACTCAAATTCCCAACCAGGAACAGTTCCACGGATTCTTGGGCTTGTCCTGTGCAGGGCCAGGAGCTGATGGTCCTAGTGGGTCCCTTCCAACTCAGGATATTTCATGATTTTATGATTTACAACAACTTAAATGAGGCCAAACCCGTGTCAGTGCCTCTTGGCCTGGTGAGCCTCTTCTTCCTCAGCTTCCCCTGCCACGGGTGGGCTTTGGCAGGTCAGTGTGTCCCATAACACGGTTCCTTTTCAAACAAACCCTCTCCTCGGAGGGGAGAGCCGTCCCTCAGCCCCATAATCAGCAGTTTAGCATCCTTTAGATGGCACCTGTTCAAGCGTTACATGCCGGGGCTGGAAGGCAGACGGCTCCCTGAGGGGCTCCTGCTGAGCTGCTGTCCTGCTTTTATCCCCTTCCTTTGAGGCTCACGGGGGCGGACAATACGGTCACCACATTGCTGGGAATTCACTCAGCCTTAGCTCACTTTTCTGGGAGGGTTTCCCCTCCTCTCCCCCTCTTTTTTCCTTGCCTTTTATCTATTGTGCTACGGGCTCGTTTCAAAGGGAAAAAAGGGGAGATCTGGCTGGTTGCCTTTGTAACCTGGAGGAGATCCTTGTGGTTTAGGATTGTCTGAGGCTCCAGGACAAAGTGCTGAGCCCTGCCCGGGTTGGGTGGGTCCAGTTGGCCATGGAGACACTTGGACTTGAACTGCAAATTTGCCTTTAGGGGATTAAGTTCCAATTTCCATAACTAATCCCTGTGGTGAGGAGAGGCTGGGCCAGGGAGGAAAGGGCACAGAGGTTTCCTGAGAAAAAACTGGAGGGAAGTGAAAACTGAAAGCTGAGACATGGAGAGGTTTCATTTGTGTTGGTCATTTGTTGCTTTATGAGTCGGTGCTTTTAACAGGTGGGGGCGAAATTAAATGTTCTGACTCTTGGGAACTGCTGCCCTTGAGTATCTCAGTTGTAACTCCAGACCTGAGTTACAGAAGTTGGTACTGAATCAGGTCCTTTACTGCTCCATCCAGAAAACTGTGGATAAGGGAACTGGCTCCTCCGCAGGCTCATTCATTGGTAACATCTGGAGCAGAATGTGCTGAAAATCCGGGAATTTGGGGCATTCTGCAAAGCTTCAGGGGAATTATTTTGCTCTTCCCTTCTTCTCTGTTTGGATTATTACACCTTTGAGGGGGGAATGGCACCTTCCCAGCCCTTCTGCACCATTCCAGGCTCAGTATTTTGACGGTGCTCAGATCTCTGAATGTTCCACCATCACAGTTAATAGTCATTAAAACAGGAATTAAAATGAGGATGATGGTGATGGTAGTGACAAGTCATCACAAGTGATTCAGTGCCCTGCACTAAACTTCACTTTGGCCTATCCCACATACATAAAGGGAGTTCTGGGTTTATAATTCCTCTCCAATGGGTTTATAAAGGGTAGAAATTCTTACCTTTTCTCTCCACCAAAACCTGATCTTATTCCCCAGCAACGAAAGGTCCATTTTCACAGGTGGGGAAGGAAAATGGGTCAAAGTCTTGGTACTTCTTTGAGTTTTCAGAGTGGATTGTTGAGTTGGCACTTGGAGGTTGTCAGGGGGGTTATTATAGACTAAAATCTGCATTTCTAACCCACAAACACCCACAAAAACATTCAGAGAGTAAACAAAGCCAAGAGCCCAACACACACACACAGAGTTCCAGCTTTGCTTTGTCAGGAACTTTCAGCCCTTGGACAAGTCACTTCCTCCCTTTGTGCCCCATTTTCCCTCTTTGCTGCAGCAATTCCCCACTGCAGAGCCCTTTGGGGTTGTTGGTCTGAAAAAAAGCCCAATCTGAGTGCAAGTTATTATTCATTAAACAATGTCATTAAGGGCCTTGAAAGGAAACAATGATGTCATTAACAACTTTGAAAGGAAATTGTGCCACTAATGATTTATGTAGGGGAAAAAAAGTAGTGATTGAAAGAGCTCCTGGGCCTTTTTTCCCCTCCAGCAGCTTAAATCAAACAAGACAGTGGATCATATTTGTCTTGGTGGTTCTGATGCCTTCAAAACAATAAAGTTGATTAATACAGTAGGTCAGGAAGATGAAAAATTTGCTTTTGGTACTAAATTATGCCCATGAGTGGAAATATTTTGAGGGATTGTTGGAATTGCTGTCCCTTTTTGCCTTAAAAGCCAAACTCCCACGTTTTCATGACCCACCCACCCTTGGGACACTTCCCAGCCCTCTGACCTCACTGTCCTCTCCCCTGGGATTCCTGGGGTTGGGCATTTAATGTGCTTGGGCTGTTTCTTCCCTTCTTCCTGCAGAGCAGAGACTTTGCTCCAGCCCAGGTAGTTGGAGAGATCTCTAAGGCAAGTCCAGCTTAACAAACCTAATGGGATAGTTCTAAAATCACATAAACGTGGCTTTGGAAGCAACTTCAAGAGACTAATTAAGCTGATTCCCTCCAGGGAGGGAGAGCCAACAACTGATTAGTGTCATATTATGGGGTTTATTATTATTATTATTTACATTAGGCTGTGAATATACAAGACAATTAGTGGAGAATGAGTGATGTGGTCAATGTCTAGAAGCCAAGAGTATTTTTAAGGAGCCTGGAATTAAGTTCTCGAGTTCATTCTTCAGATCTGACTCAGAAGTGCTGGGTTTAAAACCAGAACAATTTGGATCTGCTCCCATCTCTTGGTGTTCCCAAAGCTCTGCAGGACTGAGGCTTTGGGGACATTTAAACTCTCCTGGGCTGCTTTGGCAGGGCAGAGCTTTGGGTGCTTCCCCGAGTCAGTGATTTCAGTGATTTCTCATGGGCTGGGCTGGTTTTTCAGCCTGGACTCTGATGTGCAAGTGGGGATTTATGATCAGAAACAGATTTTTTTAATGGGACTTAGGCACCTGTTTCCCTTTGTGCCTTGGGACTTTTTCCTCACATTCCTGCGTTTTTAACGCCTTGAAAGAATCCTTGGCAGTAATTGAAGCTTTGCCTGTGCCCACCAGTTGCTCTCACTTAATTGCTTCACAAAACCAGTTTAATTAAACGCTCTGTCCTGACGTCCTTGTGAGCTCAGAGCGTCGCAGCAGCTCCTCTTGTAATTGTGTGTTCAGATCTTGGCTCGGCCCTCGGAAACTGCCTCTGAGACAGGAAACCTGAGGTAAAACCCCAAAGTACGAGCTCTGCAGCCACGGCACAAACCCCAGCAGTGGGTCCAGGCTGGGACTCCCCTCCCAGGGCCGACAATACCCCGAGCTGGGCAGGTGAAGGGATGGCAAAGGCCACCACCCCTCTGCGGCTCTGCCAAGCCAAGCTCCAGTGCCAAACCTGCCCTGGGCCAACCTTCCTCCTCCCTCCCTCCCAAATTACCCGGAGATGCACTTATAGACATGTACATAATGACTTCTCAAGCTGTTTTCCAAGGACTCCATCACAGGGCACTGCAGCAGGAGTGATTTATGGGGCTGCACAGGCTCTGCTGCTGCCGCAGCACCTGGAGCACCCAAGGCTGCAGTTCCCACCCCAACCCCTCCTGCTTCCCAAGATTTCTTCCAAAAATCCTGTGCCGACCCCCCGGGGGGTGCTGGGTGCGGGGTTTGGGGTGGGGCTGCGCCGTGCCCGGTGCCCGGTGAGCCAGCCCGGCTGGGAACTGCGGCGCTGAGAAAGCCCCGCCGATATCGGCAGGAAACCATCGGTGGCTTTTCTGGTGAGAGCTGCAGCGCTGAGGTTCAGGCGGAGACATCCTGCCCCGCCGGCCCCGGGAGCCGGGCAGGAAGTGGGGGCTGGCGGGGAGAGCGGCCCCGGGGCCGGGGCAGGGTCCTGGCACCCCCTGCCCGCCCTACAGGCGGCAAAGGGGATGGACCTCCTTGGAGCAAGGCTGGATCTCCATCCTTCCCTGCACCTTTCCCTGCATCCCTTCCTTCATCCTTGCCTGCATCCTTCCCTTCACCTCTCTCCACAACCATCCATCCATCCATCCATCCATCCATCCATCCATCCATCCATCCATCCCTCCATCCATCCATCCATCCATCCATCCATCCATCCATCCATCCATCCATCCCTTCATCCATCCATCCATCCATCCATCCATCCATCCATCCATCCATCCATCCATCCCTTCATCCATCCATCCATCCATCCATCCATCCATCCATCCATCCATCCATCCATCCCTTCATCCATCCATCCATCCATCCATCCATCCATCCATCCATCCATCCATCCACCCACCCATCCATCCATCCATCCATCCATCCATCCATCCATCCATCCATCCATCCCTTCCTTCATCCATCCATCCATCCATCCATCCATCCATCCATCCATCCATCCATCCATCCATCCATCCCTTCATCCATCCATCCATCCATCCATCCATCCCTTCATCCCTCCCTCCCTCCCTCCCTCCCTGCCTCCCTCCCTCCATCCATCCCCCTGTGAGGACAGGCTGAGTTGTCCAGCCTGGAGAAGAGAAGGCTGCAGGGAGACCTGGGAGCCCCTTCCAGTGCTCGGGGGGCTCCAAGAGAGCTGGAGAGGGACTTTGGACCAGGGCCTGGAGGGTCAGGACAAAGGGCAGTGGTTTTGAACTAAAAGGGTTCATAAGGAAGAAATGTTTTCCTGTGAGGGTAGGAGAGGTCCTGGCACAGATTGCTCAGAGAAGCTGTGGCTGCCCCATCCCTGGGAGTGTCCAAGGCCAGGCTGGACAGGGCTTGGAGCACCCTGGACAGGTAGAAGTTGTCCCTGCCCATGGCAGAGGGTGAAACAAGACATTAAAACAGCTTTAAAGTTCCATTCCCACACAAACCACTCTATAATTCTACGATTCCTCAAAACTACAAAACCTCTCAAGCCCTCTGAGCCCCCCAAGCCCACCAGGGGTGGTGGGGTGGGGGCAGTGGGTGCCTGGTTTGGGACAGGGTGGCTGCAGGTCCGTGGGGGCTGAGGCAGCTGCACTTCTCATCCTCACCGAGCTGTGAGTAACTCTGGGCTTGGTAAGAGCTGCAGGAACTGAAAAGAAAATGTCATCAACCCTTTGGCCCTTCATTGCTGCTCCTGTGAGATTTGCATGGACTGTTCTGAGACGTGAACTATAAATGGCCTAATTATGTGTCAGAGGAAGGAACTGTGTCCTTTGCTGATAATTTCAGTGATTTATCCTGGACTGTGCTGTTGGGATCATCCTTTGAGTCATGTGTCTGTGGAGTGACTTACAGGATGAGTTAGATCTTCTCACACCCCCTCTGACTCATCACAAGTTTGGAGGCTGTAACCTGGTCCTGACTCACTGGTGAGTCACAGCTTGTCCCTTGGCAAAGCAAAGTTGGCCAAATTCTGACACCCTCGAGGTTTGCCCCCCAAAACAGTGTGTAAATCACCAGCACCACTTCTGGGTGATGTTTCCCACTTCGAGCTGAGGGATCAAAACTGATTTGTGAGTAATAATTGGAAGAAATCACCTCAGCCAGATTCGTGTCTGTCTTGCTGCTGAAATATTGTTGCCCTTCATTTGAGAGACCCAGGAATGGAAATAATTGGTAAAAGGGTCCAAAAAATCGGTGTCTGAGGGCACTGTGGGGTGGTTTGGAGCAGGTCTGTAGGTGGGTGGTTAGGGCTGGACATCCTGAGGAAATTCACGGGTGGAAAACCACTTGAGGTGCCCTAAAATCAGCTTTAATGAAGCCTTACATTAATCTCATCCATTGCTTCATTAAAATAACCTGTCATAAGCACAGCACGAAGAAGTGGTGGGTCTCTGAGAGCTCTGCACAGGCACAACAGTATATTTAGAGTAATTTCCTAATATAGACAAACCCACTCTGTTCTCTTCCTCTCACTCTGCTTTGGCTCAGTGACAGCAGGATTACAAAAACAGTGAGAAGACCTGAAATTGAAAATGAGACTCGATTTGCAGCTCTGTGTCACTGACAGAGAGAGAGAAAGACTTGGCTCAAGGTGATTTGTGAAGTGTCAGCTCTGATGGGACGTGTTTTAGTGGCGTTTTTTCCCTTTCTGTGGTGGAATTGTCCTGTTGGGGTGGGCACATTTTCCCCTGCATGGATTTAATCACTTACCCAACCCTTTGGGTGCATTCCCAGGTCTCTGCTCTGAGTTTCGCTGCCCAATTCAAGCAAATAATCTCCCAACGATGTGTGTAAAGTCATTCTGCAGCTGTGTGTCCTGGCACGGAGCGGGCGGCAGCACATCCCACATCCCACATCCCACATCCATGTGCCGAGGAAGAGGAATTTCCCTCCTCTGCTCTCCAGGCAGAGCTTCTATTTTTGCCTGGAAATAGGAGAAGAAACCCAACCCCGAGGGAATCTGGACCAGCTCCCCGGGGTCCCAAGGGCCGGGGACCGCCTGGACAGGATGGTCAGGGCCGGGGGGCTGAGCAGATGCCCCGGGGGTCCGGGGAGGGGACATCGCGGAGCTGCCGGTGGGTGCAGGAGTCGGCACCGCCCAGGGGTGCCGGGGAGCGCTGGTGGGAAGGCAGCGGGGACCTCTGCTGGGCGAAGCCTAAAAATGCCCTTTTTCCCCCCAAAATCGTGCCCTGCGGCCAGGCTGGCGCCAGGAGCCCTCCGGAGGGCGCCAGCAGCTCGTCTTTCCCCGCCGGGCCGGGTCCCCCCGCAACGCTGCCCTCGGGGGACCGGGAGAGCATCCTCCGGCATCCTCCGGCATCCTCCCGCATCCTCCGGCATCCTCCCGCATCCTCCCGCATCCTCCGGCATCCTCCGGCATCCTCTGGATTCTCCGGCATCCTCCGGCATCCTCCCGCATCCTCCGGCATCCTCAGGCATCCTCCCGCATCCTCCCGCATCCTCCGGCATCCTCAGGCATCCTCCCGCATCCTCCCGCATCCTCCGGCCGCGCCACCGGGCAGGGATCGGGAACAGCCCCGGGAAGGGATCGGGAACAGCCTCGGGCACGGATCGGGAACAGCCCCGGGCAGGGATCGGGGACAGTCCCGGGAAGGGATCGGGGACAGCCCCGGGAAGGGATCAGGAACAGCCCCGGGCACGAATCGGGAACAGCCCCGGGCAGGGAACGGGAACAGCCCCGGGAAGGGATCGGGAGCAGCCCCGGGAAGGGATCGGGAGCAGCCCCGGGCAGGCTCTGAACAGGGAGGGCGAGCGGAGCGGGGCGCACGGCCGAGATCCACTGCAGGGGAAGGGTGAAACCTTCTATGCTGGGAATAAGGGTGAGCTATTCCTCGATTATTTCTCCCATCACCGGCACCCGGAGCGGTGTCCGATTTTAGCAGAGAAAATCCTTCGTGGGACTTCGCTCTTCCTCAGAGTAGGGCAAAGCTCCCTGGGGTACGAAATCACCCAGGAAAGAAGGTGCCAAGGGGTGCCCGGGCTCCGGTGTGGGCACGGCCGCCTCTCCTGGTGGGGAAACCACCCCCGGCAGCGCAACCTCCCCCTGCCCACCCACCCGGGACAGCCGTGCGGCTCCTCTGCCCACCCACCCGGGACAGCCGTGCGGCTCCTCTGGCCGCCCACCCGGGACAGCCGTGCGGCTCCTGTGCCCACCCACCCGGGACAGCCGTGCGGCTCCTCTGCCCACCCGGGACAGCCGTGCGGCTCCTGTGCCCACCCACCCGGGACAGCCGTGCGGCTCCTCTGCCCACCCGGGACAGCCGTGCGGCTCCTCTGGCCGCCCACCCGGGACAGCCGTGCGGCTCCTCTGCCCACCCACCCGGGACAGCCGTGCGGCTCCTCTGGCCGCCCACCCGGGACAGCCGTGCGGCTCCTCTGGCCGCCCACCCGGGACAGCCGTGCGGCTCCTCTGGCCGCCCACCCGGGACAGCCGTGCGGCTCCTCGGGCTGTTCTGTTGTTGTGGGAGAATTAAAAAGCATCGCCAGAGGCAGCGGCGAAAAGTTGCCTTCGAGGCTGAGCTCAGGAGCCGCTGCCGGGAGGGGCGGGCGTGGGAAGGGCCGGGGGGACACGGAAGGGGCACTGGGATGAAGGAGCCAGGGAAGGGGATGGAGCCGGGAGAAGGGGATGGAGCCAGGGAAGGTGATGGAGCCCAGGGAAGGGGATGGAGCCGGGAGAAGGGGATGGAGCCCAGGAAAGGTGATGGAGCCAGGGAAGGTGATGGAGCCCAGGAAAGGTGATGGAGCCGGGGAGAAGGGGATGGAGCCGGGAGAAGGGGATGGAGCCGGGAGAAGGGGATGGAACCAGGGAAAGTGATGGAGCCCAGGGAAGGGGATGGAGCCAGGGAAAGGGGATGGAGCCAGGGAAGGGGATGGAGCCAGGAGAAGGGGATGGAGCCAGGGAAGGGGATGGAGCCAGGAAAGGTGATGGAGCCAGGGAAGGGGATGGAGCCCAGGGAAGGTGATGGAGTCAGGGAGAAGGGGATGGAGCCCGGGAGAAGGGGATGGAGCCCAGGGAAGGTGATGGAGCCAGGGAAGGGGATGGAGCCAGGGAAGGGGATGGAGCCCAGAGAAGGTGATGGAGCCAGGGAGAAGGTGATGGAGCCAGGGAGAAGGGGATGGAGCCGGAAGAAGGGGATGGAGCCCAGGGAAAGGGCCCGCCGCTGTCACCGCTTCTTCATGCCCAGTTTTGGCAGCGGGGTGGGCAGGAGGGGGCTGTGGCACCCACAGCGATTGCTGCCCCCCCACGTGCCCCCCGTCCCGGTGTCCCCTCACTCGGACACTGGATTTTTAGCCGATAACTTGCGAGCAGCCCTGGAGCCACTCCCCAGAGTCATCTCTTTGTCTCGTCTCTATTGGGGACAAGCGAACCCCCTTCTGCCCCCGCGGGGCTCCTGGGGAGGGGCACAGCCTCAGGCTCTCCCTTCCCTCCTCCACAGAGGGGGAGATTTCTGTCAGGACCTTCCTCGAAAGCGGACCTGAAGCTGGAATATCCATTTTGGCGTGAAACAAAAGTGTTCCCTATTTTCTCGTGTCCCAGCTCGGTGTCTCCCCACCTCCCTCCGCATCTCAGCGACTCTGAAACCGAGTCAACGGTGTCAAAAAATAACGCTAAATTCAAATAAAGACCAACAGATGCGATTTCCTCCCCTCCCCGAGGAGCAAAGAACTTCAGAACGAGTCTCAACCTCCCATTACTTTTTTTTCCATCAAGAATTCCAAGTTTTAACCCAACTCAGCTGCAGGTAGAGCAGCTCCTGCCCGGGCGGGGCTGAGCGTGGAGACCCCACAGCTCTGTCCGTGTGTCCGTGCGCCACAGATCTGCTCGTGCAAGGACACACAGACACTTCTGTCCAGGGCTCCTTGTGCTCCGGGGTGTTGGACGTGACCATGCAGTCCTGCAGCCCAGATTTTGTGCAAATCTCTCCCTTAAATCAGTATTTAAATCAAACTTCAGGCTATTTCAACACGCGCAGAGAGAATATCCCCCAGCTCTGCTCTTTCCTGCCTCGAGGGTCGTGGGCCCCGCGACTTAGAAATTCCAAAAGCTTTTCTTTCTGGATGCAACGAGCCCTGAGGTGGTTGGGATGAGCACACGAACATCCCTTTTCTGCCGCGCAGCAGCGAAACCACCTCGGCCGGGTGGAGCCCAAACCTTGGAGGAACCCTGAGGATCCGCCCGCGGAGCGAGAGGTTTTATTATTATTGTTGTCTTTGCCAGAAACCAGCAAACTTTACAGTCCAGATGTTTGGAGAGTGTCAGAACAACTCGCTGCTGCTGCTGCTCGTGTTGTTTTTATGGTGAAATCAAAAGCCCTGGCTGGGGTTTATAATCGGAGAGCAGCCAGCCCTGCGAAGAATTCAGGTTGCTCCTTCTTTCTACCTCTCCAGCCCAGATGCTCCGCTATCTGCCGCTGCTGACAGCCCTTTTCTTCAAAGGCTTGTCCTCAGAGATCCATCAATTAGGATAAAAAATGAGCTCTCGCTCTCCCGCATTTGTTTTGGGAAGAGGGAAATCATTTAAACAACTGTATCTCCATTAAAGGAGGGAGCGAGGGCGGGGTAAGATCCTCTTACCTTCTGAAATGGAGCGAAGTGCTGGGTCACAAAACAGACGCTTTTTTGGGGGCCTCATCCCACCCTCACAAATCATTCCTGGCTCCCCCACGAACCCCGGACGGCCACGAAGCTGCAGTTCAGGGGGAGCTGAAGATGTTTCCCCCCTTCGTTTCCTCACTTAGTGGATAAAAGGCAAAGTGTGAATATCAATGCTGAGATCTCAGCTTTTTATTTAGAATTCTTACCCTTTTTTATTTACAGTTCTGAGCTTTTTGTTTCATTTACCCGTTCTGTTTAAAGGCCCTGGTTCCTCCAGCCACAGCTCGGGGTTTTCTTCCCCATCTCTCGCAGCACCCGCAGGAAAGGGGAGATATCTCGGAGGTCTTTTCCAACCCAATCGATTCTATGGTTCTCTCTGAGAGGCCGCAGAATTCTGAGATTTCCTCCCAAAAAAGGGGAAACTTGAGCAAACTGGGAGAGTGGAGAGACACTCCCTGAGCATCCCCAGGCAGCGAGAGGGCTCGGCAGGGCCAGGGGAGGCCGCTCTGCTTTAATTATCGCCAATTAGGGGGGCTGGTGGTGTAAAACCTCTCCCATTTCCCCCTCCCGAGGGAAGCCCGAACCTTTCGGAGCATCCCTTTAAACAGCCCCTCCGCCTTTTTTATTTCCAATAAACACATTTCTGTTCATGAAACCCTCGCCCACTTTACAACCCCCTCCTCGGAGCTTCCCTGCCCTTCCCAAACTCCAGAAAGCTCCAACTTTGCATTTGTGAGCCCCAGGCCCCGGGGGTGGGTCCTGCGGGGGTCCCGGGTCAGGCCGGGGGCAGCGGGGTCACTGGATTGCCCTCGTGGGTCACTGAGCAACTGGTCAGGCTCTCAATCCACATCAGGCCTCGGAGAGGACTGGGAAATGGGAGAATCCATTCATAATAATAATAAACTTGTCAATCAAGAGCGGGCAGGAGAAATACTTTGTAAAAGGGGGAAAAAAAAGTCGGTTTTTTTTCCTCCTCTTTTTTAAAGTTTGACAACATGAAACTCGACGCAGTTTAAAAATGTTTGTCTGAGGAATCTTAAATCATAATATATAAATATAATTATATATTATAACACTTAGAATTTAAGGAATAAGCCTTGTAGGTACGAGGGAAATTTAAATAAGAATTGATAATGTTTCCCAAAGAATATAAAATGCTTTTTGAGGGGAAAAAGCAGCGTCTAAACCCATTCTCTGTCTTAGAAAAAGACCGAGGGGTTGTGGCTGTCTTGGCTCTGCTTTAATTCCTACTGAAGGCAGCACTTACCAAAGGGCAAGGAAGAGTTTGGGGTTAAGTTTATTTTAGAAAAAAAAATAAACCCAGCGTTATTTTAATTTTAAACCGAATTAATGAACAAACCCCGCCTTAGTAGCAAATCAGTGGGTCAGAGATTGGTTTAATTAATTTAAGTAAATTTAAAGGAAAATAAAACAACCCCCCCCACACACACGAAACAAGATTTCTATTAGAAATTTGTTAGAAAATCCGGGCTTATCGTTTGATTAATCCACAAATTATTTTATTCGCAGCCGTTGCCATTTAAAAGGAGCGAGAGCGAGAAGGGGGAAACAACCAAATCACAACAGAAAACGCGAAACATCAAAAGGCGACGGGAGAAAAACGGGAATTCTCTGCCGGCTTTAACATCGAGCCATGAAATCTCCCAGCTACAAACTCGGGTTTCCTCTTTCTTACAATTCTGGGGGGGTTTTTTGGGGGGCGTTTGGATTGAAAGCCACACAAAAAGTATTTGAAATAATCGCGGGGAAAAAATAACCCTCGGGAAAAGGAGTTTCTCCCATCGCATCCCTCCAGCGGCGGCTTTGCCAGGACCCTCCCGCGAGTCCTTTCGCCGGGATTTCTGCGGGAGGAGAATCCCCCTTGGCTGTGTTTGCTCAGGAAAACAAACAAACAGCTCTTTGCCCCCGCGCTCGGAGCTGTTTATTGGGGGCTAATTCCCTTCAGCTGCTGCGCAGAAAATGCGGTTTCTTTGTCAGCCGCTGCTGAAAGGCTGTTCGTGAGGGGAGAGGGAAGGAAAGCCCCAGGTCGGGAGGCTCGACCGGGGATGTTTGGAGGGCAGGGAGGGATGGGCGAGTCCGAATCGCCCGCCGGGACCTCCCCCCGCGCCACCAAATCCACTCGGGGCAGCGAAACCCGCTCAGATGGTTAAAAACTCCCCCCCTTTGCCCCCATCCTTCGGGACCTGCTCCCCGGGCTTGTCGTAAATCTTCAGTTTTACCCAAATCTCCCTTGTTTTACCCCAAATCTCTCTCGTTTTACCCCAAATCTCTCTTGTTTTAACCCAAATCTCTCTTGTTTCACCCCAATTCTCTCTTGTTTTAACCCAAATCTCTCTTGTTTTACCAGAAATCTTTTTTTTACCCCAAATCTCTCTTGTTTTACCAGAAATCTTTTTTTTACCCCAAATCTCTCTCGTTTTACCCCAAATCTCTCTTGTTTCACCCCAAATTTCTCTATTTTACCCCAAATCTCTTTTGTTTTATCCCAATTCTCTCTTGTTTTAACCCAAATCTCTCTTGTTTCACCCCAAATCTCTCTTGTTTTAACCCCAAATCTCTCTTGTTTCACCCCAAATCTCTCTTGTTTTAACCCCAAATCTCTCTCGTTTTACCCCAAATCTCTCTTGTTTTACCAGAAATCTTTTTTTTTACCCCAAATCTCTCTTGTTTTACCAGAAATATCTCTTGTTTTATCAGAGATATCTCTTGTTTTATCAGAAATCTCTCTATTTCACCCCAAATCTCTCTATTTTACCCCAAATCTCTCTTGTTTTATCCCAATCTCTCTCGTTTTACCCCAAATCTCTCTCATTTTACCCCAAATCTCTCTTGTTTTACCCCAATTCTCTCTTGTTTTACCAGAAATCTTTTTTAATCCAAATCTCTCATTTTATCAGAAATATCTCTCTTTATTTCACCCCAAATCTCTTTTTTTTTACCCCAGATCTCTCTTGTTTTATCCCAAATCTCTCTTGTTTTATCCCAAATCTCTCTTGTTTTACCCCAAATCTCTCTCGTTTTACCCCAAATCTCTCTCTATTTTACCCCAAATCTCTCTCGTTTCACCCCAATCCCTCGCTCTCACCCCAAGCGAGGCTTAACGCCTTTTAAGCCTGGCCTAAGCAGCACCATTTGGGCTGATTTTTCCTTCTGTTCTTCCCAGGCCTCCCCAGCAGTTTAAATTTCCCATTTCCCATTATTTTTGGGGGTGGTTTGTTGTTGGTTGGTTGGATTGGAGGGGTTGGGGTTTTGTTTCATGTTTGGGGTTTGTTTTTATTGTCCTTTTTGGGGCTTTTCTCTCCCCAAATTGTGTTATTTTTCAGGGAGAAAAAAGGGCACAAGAGCAACAAAATGAGCCGTTCCCAAACTTAAATCCACTTTTTTTTTGTATTTTGAAACAAAAGAGAGGGAATAAATTTACATCTATTTAAATTACCCTTAAATGTGGTTTTATTTGCACCAGGGTAGTACCTGAAGGAAAAAAAAATCCCCAAATAATGGAATATCTGCCAATAATTTGCGTCCCAGCACAGATTCACTGGAAATTATCCCAGTTTGTGGATCAGCTCCACACTCTGTCCCTCTCCTCGGCCACCCCAGAAAGGAAAATTGATAAATTCAAATATCATTTTAGGATTTGCTAAAATCTAATTAATTAGTGATGGAAAGTGCTCGATGTTCAGGTTGAGAACGAGGAGATGGTTTTGGTTGATTTATTCACAGACTGGTCATTGAGAAAAAAGGAGGAAAATCCCGAAAAATTAGAGAGAAATCACAGAGCCATTAAAAAAAATCACAGTTGTTTAGGTTGGACAAGACCTTTGAGATCGAGTCCAGCCGTAAATCTTGAAAATTAAGAGAGAAATCCTGGAAAAATAACCTTATCCCATAGGAAGGAGAGGAATTGCTCTATTTTTGAGAGCATTTTAGCCCCCCTGACCCACTGAACTGAGCTCAGACCCCCTGACCCACCGAGCTGAGCTTAACTCTCCTGCCCCACTGAGCTGAGCTCAGCCCCTGACCCACTGAACTGAACCCAGCCTCCCTGACCCACTGAGCTGAGCTCAACTCCCCTGCCCCACTGAGCTGAGCTCAGCCCCCCTGCCCACTGAGCTGAGTTCAGCCCCTGACCCACTGAACTGAACCCAGCCCCCCTGACCCACTGAGCTGAGCTCAGCCCCCCTGCCCACTGAGCTGAGTTCAACTCCCCTGACCCACTGAGCTGAGCTTAACTCTCCTGCCCCACTGAACTGAGCTCAGCCCCCCTGCCCCACTGAGCTGTGCTCTCCTGACCCACTGAGCTGAGCTCAGCCCCTGACCCACTGAACTGAGCTCAGCCCCCCTGCCCACTGAGTTGAGCTCAGCCCCCCTGTCCCACTGAACTGAGCTCAGCCCCCCTGCCCACTGAGCTGAGCTCTGCTGCCCCACTGAGCTCGGCTCAGCCCCCCTGCCCACTGAGCTGCCCCCAGGTCTGTCACAAACTGAATTTAAGGTGAAAAAGAATCCAAAGTTCAATCTTTCCCTTGAAAACACCCCTCGATCTGAGCCAAAGGGCTTTTCCATCCCTCCCAACAGTCGGAGCCTCCCCGGGGGAGCACCAGGCCCATCCTGCTCCAGGAAACGGCCTTTGGTGTCCCCATGGAAAAGCGTTTTCCAGGAGGTCTCTGCTCTGTGTGGGGGCACGGCCAGGTTGGCCCTTCTTTAGGATTCTCTGCTTGGAGGGAACACTTTGGGTGCCTCATTTTCTGCCATTCGTTTCCTGCAGGGAAAGGCAGTAAATCAAAATATCCCGTGCCACTGAAATAATTCAATTGGGCCAAGATTAATTTCTAATCACATTTTTTCGCTGTTAAATCCGATGTATCCTCCGGAATTGTTGCTGCTCTGTGAGTTCCCCTCGGCTCATCCCAACCCTCCTTCCAGCATCTCCCTTGTTTTCCTGCTGCCACTCCCTTGGGTCCCCCTTCCCCTGCTCTCTGCTGAATTTGGGAGAGGCAGATTTGGGGGGTCGGATCAAACGCACCCCCACCCACCCAGCACCCCCTGGTGCCCCATCACAGCCCCCCAGAGCAGCCCCGACCCCAAAACATCTTCCCCAACATCTCCCCGGAAAAAAAAGACCCAAACGGTTTTAGGTTTATTTTGGGTTTATTTTCATTTTTGATGTCCTGGCACCAGATCCAACAGAAAACGAAGCACCGAGAAAAACGTGCAAAGCCGGTGGGATCCGGGGGGAGGGGGGTGTGGGGGCCCGGCCCGGCCCTCCCGCAACCCGCGGAGCCCCCACGCGTGAATCCCCCTCCTCCTCCTCCTCCTCCTCCTCCTCCCCCGCGCCCCCGAGCCAGCCGAGCCCGCACCTTCCCGCACTCGCAGCCCACGCGGGGCGGTGCGTGGGGGGAGTTTACGGGAAGAATCTCACCTGAGAAATCCCCTCCCCTTTTATTCCGCTCCCAATTTCCCCCCGCCTCCAGCTCCGGTGGGAAGGAGGAAGGGAAAGGGGGTTTGGGGTTGGGATATCGCCAGGACACGGGAATTTTTGTCTCTTCCCGAGGGAACAACGAGCCCTGACAGGTACGAGGGTTGTCTCACCCCAGCAAAGATCATCGAGGGCACCCTCGGGCCCTTCTCCTCTTGGATGGAAACCCCCCCTCGACCCTCGGGAGATGCAAATATACAAATATATAAATATCCAGATATATAAATACCCAAATATGCAGATACAGAGATAGCAAGTGACACAAAAATACAGATATACGAACATTCAATTACACAAATACACGGGCGTTCAGATAAACAAATAAACACCCCAATAAATACACAGACAGAGACACTGCCGGGTCTTCTGGCTGTGCCCAATTCCCAAAGGTGCATCCCTTGGGATCGCTGCAGTCCTTCTGCCCCCACCACAGTCCCTCTCACCCCCCGCCCTCGTGTGGGACCCACAGAACGTCCCAATCCGGGGCTTCTCCATCTCAGGCCTGCGGCCCCCATAAAAAGGAATATAAAAGGAATATAAACCCCACCGACCCACAGGTCACCTGTAAATTGGTAACCGGGAGGTGAAGGTGACATGGAGGGGACACTGTGGGGACCCGCAGCGAGGTCACCTATGGCAGGAACACCGAGAATTTATGGTGGAACTGAAATGCTTCTGCTCGTGAACCACCACCCGCCTGTGTCCTGCCCACCATTATCCACACAGACATATATATAGGTATGTAAATGATCCACATGTCCCGTGTCACGCTGTCTGTGCCCCCACAGGGCACACGCTCTCCTGCTCCGTGTTGAACTTTATCCCTTGCCAAATTATTGCCTATTTGTGTTCCTACGGACGGAGATTTCCTGGGAAATGACGTATCCATACATTCGCCTTCTGAGCCCTGTTTCCTCCTGCCCAGCGATCGGGGGGCTCCGGCTCCGCTCCAAATCCCCCCCAGGCCATCGGGAAGAGTTTATTGCTCTGCTCCAACTTGTGTTTTCCCTCCCAGCCCCCCTCCCACACCCCGCGGCTGCAGCAGCCGCATCGGAGGGGGATATTCCCTGCCAGCTCCTTCCTCCACCCCACGCTCCCCTCCTCCCGTCTGGCACGGAGCAAAGCTCAGCCTATAGGTAAAATGGCTCTGGCTTTATGTGGAAAGGGAAAAAAAGCCTCAGGATCTCCATTCTGTTTGCGAAGGGAAGCTCCAGGCTGGCTGGAATCGGGAATTTTTGTGGTCCCTCGCAACGAGGCACCGCAACGCGCCGCAGCGTCCCCCAAAGCGGCCGCTCCGCGACCATCGCGATGCGAACTCTCCCCCTCCCCTCTGCCCAAACAAAGAGGAATTTGGTGTTTGTGTTGGCCGGCAGACCTTTACTCACAGGAAACTCTTGCCTGTGGAAAACGAGGGTGAAATGTGGTGGTTTAATGCAGCCAGATCTGGCAAACTGGGGGGTTTCTCCCCGCAGCAAGGCCAGGGGTTTGCGGGGGCTGAGCGCCCATGGGTGCCCCCGCAGGGATCCCTCTGCCAGCAGACCCGACCTTGGTTGGCATCGTGGGGTTCCCCTCCCCTCCTCCGACCGGGAGGTGAAAGCAAATCAGGTGATCTCCGCTCCCAAATTAAAGGCAATGTTGGAGTTATTTTAAATTTTTTTACACGCACGCTCAGGAATGCGCTTCCTCCTCCTCCTCCTCCTCCTCCTCCTCCTCCTCCTCCTCCTCCTCCTTTGGGAGTGTTTCTAAATCGGGATCATTTGTGGTTGATCGTACACAGAGTTTAACAAATTATTATTATCAAATTACTCCGATTCTGCCATTTGAACCACACACCAAAAAAAAAAAAAAAGAAAAAAAAAGAAAAAAACTAAAAGGCAGAGGAAGATTAAAAGCAACTTTTCATGTGGGAGACAGACGAGGCTTGAAAGGGAGCAGCGTGCGCTGCAGAGCTGCAGCTTCCCTTCCCCCAGAAAGGTTTCCGAGGTAACTGTTTCCCCAAAATTAGCCTCCTGAGCAGAGAGTTGAACTCCCCCGGTCCAGCCTCCGCGGCTCCACTCGCTCCGCTCGAGTAGCTTCAGGTTTATAAAGGAATCGAGGGACGGGACAATGGAGCTCCGGGCTGGGTGAGGGCTTGGGGCGCTTTTCCCCCCCTTCCTTTCCCCTTTTGGAAAGAGAAATCTGCAGTCCTGGTTTTTGGGAAAACATCGCCTGGTTTGCAAGGCAGGGGAGAGTTACCAAATGCCGAAGAAATCTTGGGATTTGAAGTTTGAAATAAAGTTTAGCAGCGCAAAGACATGTGAGAGAATTTCTTTTTTTCCCCTATTTTTTTTCTCCCCCTATTTTTTTTTCTCCCCCTATTTTTTCCTTATTTTTTTTCCTCATTTTTTCTTTTTCTTTTTTCCCCCATTTTTTTCTTTTTCCATTTTTTCTTTTTCCATTTTTTCTTTTTCCATATTTTTCTTTTCCCATATTTTTCTTTTCCCATTTTTTTCTTTTTCCATTTTTTCTTTTTCCATTTTTTCTTTTTCCATATTTTTCTTTTCCCATATTTTTCTTTTCCCATTTTTTTTCTTTTTCCATATTTTTCTTTTCCCATATTTTTCTTTTCCCATATTTTTCTTTTCCCATTTTTTTCTTTTTCCATATTTTTCTTTCCCCATTTTTTTCTTTTTCCATATTTTTCTTTTCCCATTTTTTTCTTTTCCCATTTTTTTCTTTTCCCATTTTTTCTTTTTCCATATTTTTCTTTTCCCATTTTTTTCTTCTTCCATATTTTTCTTTTTCCATTTTTTTCTTTTCCCATTTTTTTCTTTTCCCATTTTTTCTTTTCCCATTTTTTTTCTTTCAAGAAAGAGTTTGGAAGAAAAAGACACGAAGTGAATTAAGACCGTGTGTGAGTAAAAGAAAAAAGGAACATAACTATCTTTACATTGCTTTTCTTTGCCGATGTTATTGTTGATACCGCGCTCCAGCCCGTGCTCCTTCCAGCTAATAAATACAGTAATTGGCAATTAATAAGCATTCCAGCCCGGGTTGAAGGATGAATTGCCGAGGAGTCAATCGGTTTGAACAACTCGCTTAGAGGAATATCTTTCACGCTTTATTAAATATATACGTACACACACCCATCCCAGAGGAATCCACATTTCGGAAGGCGCAGCGACCTCTTAAAACAACCCTACGTGGAGCAAAAAAAAAAAAAAAAAAAATAGAGTTAAAGCGCGGAAACAAAGCGGAGGCCCCCGCGCTGCCATCACCTCCAAACCGGCGGAATTTGTACTCTCTGTTTCTGTTTCGCGGGGGAAGCGCAGCCCGAGGAGGTTCCATTGTGTGTGCGGGGATGGGGCTGTGCGGGGTGTGCGGGGTGTGCGGGGCGTGGTGGGTGTGCGGGGCTGTGCGGAGTGTGCGGGGTGCGCGGGGCTGTGCGGAGTGTGCGGGGTGCGCAGGGATGTGCGGGGAGGCCCCCCCGGCTCTCCGCGGGGCTGTGCGGGGTGCGCGGGGGTGTGCGGGGCTATGTGGGGCTGTGCGGGGCGGCTCCTCCGGCGCTTGTCGGGGCTGTGCGGGGTGCGCGGGATGCGCGTTGCGCGGGGTGTGCGGAGCTGTGCGGGGCTGTGCGGGGTGTGCGGGGCGGCCCCCCCCGGCTCTCCACGGAGCTGTGCGGGGTGTGCGGGGCGGCCCCCCCGGCTCTCCTCGGGCTGTGCGGGGTGTGCGGGGCGGCCCCCCCGGCTCTCCTCGGGCTGTGCGGGGTGTGCGGAGCGGCCCCCCCGGCTCTGCACGGAGCTGTGCGGGGTGTGCGGGGCGGCCCCCCCGGCTCTCCTCGGGCTGTGCGGGGTGTGCGGGGCGGCCCCCCCGGCTCTGCACGGAGCTGTGCGGGGTGTGCGGGGCGGCCCCCCCGGCTCTCCGCGGGCTGTGCGGGGTGTGCGGAGCGGCCCCCCCGGTTTTCCGCGGGGCTGTGCGGAGCGGCCCCCCCGGCTCTCCGCGGGGCTGTGCGGGGTGTGCGGGGCGGCCCCCCCGGCTCTCCGCGGTCTGTGCGGGGTGTGCGGAGCGGCCCCCCCGGTTCTCCGCGGGGCTGTGCGGGGCGGCCCCCCCGGCTCTCCTCGGGCTGTGCGGGGTGTGCGGGGCGGCCCCCCCGGTTCTCCGCGGGGCTGTGCGGGGTGTGCGGGGCGGCCCCCTCGGGGGTGTGCGTGTGAAATGTTGGGGTTTAGTGACATCAGAGGCCCCGAGCGCCCAATCAGGGGGCGGGCGGCGGGCCCGGAGCCGTGGGGTGTTCCCCAGAATATACCGGCGGCGGCGGCGGCGGGGCCGCGAGTGCCGAGCGCGGGGAAGGTGGAGCCGCACGGAGGAGCCCCGCGGCTCCCCCGCAGCCCCGACACCCCCCCCCCCCCCCCTCCGCCCCCGTTTTTCCGCCCCCCCCTTGCCGGTAGCTTTGTTTGCTTTAAGCATCTCAGTGGCTTTGCACGGCCGAGGCGAGGGGGTGTCTGTGCTTGTTGATTCTCGGCCCCCACCTCCCCCCAAAAAAGGGATTATTTCGGAGGCGGAAGGTGGGTGCACGGCCGCGGTGGGGGCTGGCCGGGGGGAGCCCGGAGGATGCAAGATGTTTGACTTCTTTATTTTTCTTTCCTTTTTTTTTTCCGGGGAGGGGGAAGACGAGGAGTCAAGCCCCGGTGCAGGCGGAGGAACTGGGTGTTTGGAAGATGTTGGAAACCATTGACTGGAGCGTTTGAAAGGGAGATCGACTGCTTTGGCTTTTTTTTTTTTTCTCCTCTTTTCCTTTTTTTCTTTTTCCCTCCCCTCCCCCTTCCCCCTTCTCCAGAGGGGTAGGGATGTGTGTGATCAGGGAGTGGAAACAAATATGTCCTTATTTTCAATGCCCCCTTTGAAAGAGACAAAGTAAATGCTCCTTGCAAAATGTTCCTGACCTGCGAAGGGACCTTCGGAATTGTTCCAGCCACCATGGATTACAATGGGGAAGCCAGGCCGGGGGATTTTCATGCCGGCTATCAAGAAATCGAAGGGATAAACTTGGGATACTTACAGATCAATGGCACCCAGATGTTTGCTTTGGCCCAGGTCCTCAGCGACCTGTTTAAGGATATCCCCAGGACCACCATCAGCAAGAAGATGGAAACCTTAAAGATCAAGAGCCGGCGCTGCGATCTTAAAGAGCTCCGGACCCTCAAGGCCATCAACTCGGTGCCCACCCGCGCGGTGAAATGTTCGCTCATCTCCAAGGCGGACCTGGAGGCTCTCTGCACCTCCTGCAAGAGCCTCAGCCCCCGCAGGAGGAAGAGGAAGAGGAAGAGCAAGAGGAGGGAGCAGCTGCTGCTGCCGGCCCCGGGGGAGCTGTTCCCCTGCCCCCGGGCCCAGCTGCTGCCGCCCTGCAGAACCGGCGGCTGCTGCGGCCCCTCCGCCCCCGGCCGGCCCCGGCCGCCCCCCGCCTTCCCCGGCCCGCAGCCCTTCCACAGGGCCTTCCCCGGCCGCGGGGGCCGCGGGCTGGCGGCGCGGGGGGGTCTGTTCGCCGGGGTGCTGGCCGGGTACCCCCGCGAGCTGGCCCTGCTGCATCCCGCGGCCGCGCATCCCTCCGCGCTCCCTGCCGCGCTCGCCCCCGCGGGCCGCCGCAAGCGGGGCCCCTGCTGCGCCAAGGGGCTCTTCCCGCACGACAAGGGGCCCGCGGCCGCCAGGAAGGGCCGCTGCTCCTCCGCCTTCCCCGGCTCCAAGCGCCAGGGCACCTCCGCGGGCTACTCCAGCGACTCGGACTCCAGCCTGGACTTCGCTGGGTCCAGCCCCGCCACCTCCAGCGACTCGTCGGAGGAGGAGGAGGAGGAAGAGGAGGAAGGGGACAGCTCGTGTAGCAGCGAGGAAGGCAGCTCCTCGGAGTCGGAGAGCAGCTCGCTGTGCAGCGGGGACTCTGTGCAGAGCACCCGGTACAGGCAGGCGGCTCTGCCGCGCTTCCAGCCGCAGCCCCCGCGGGAGCCCCTCGGGGAGGAGCGCCCGGCCGAGCCCCCCCCGAGCGTGGGCAAAGCCCCGCGCCCCGACCCCGACCTCCTCTTCCTCTCGCAGCAGCTCTGGGCCAGGACTTTGCGAGCATCAACTTTGGAAAGTTTGAGCGCGGCTCCAGCCCTGGGCTCGGGGGCTCAGCCGCAGCCGGAGCTGTACGCCAAGCAGGAGGCCTCCCCTTCCTCCTCCTCTTCCTCCTCCTCCTCCTCCCCCCCTCCCTCCCCGAGCAGCACCCCCGAGGGGGACCCGCAACAAAAGGAGGGAGGCTTTGGGGACGCGGAGCCCTGCGCCAAAGGGAAGGATTTGCACAAAGATGCCTCGAACAATAGAGCCTCGTTAGAACGGGCTGAGCGGCAAAGCGGAGCCTTAACCGGGCCGGCGCCTTCCCCAGAGCCGGCCCCGGCCCCGCAGCCCCCGGAGCTGGGGGGCGGCCCCGGCCCCGCGCCCCCCGAGGAGGCGGCCGAGCCCCGGAGGGAGCACTTTGACCGGCTGATCCGGCAATCCAAGCTGTGGTGTTATGCCAAAGGGTTCAACCTGGACGGGAAAAGTTTGCGGCACGGAGCGAGGCCGGAGCCCTGGAAAGGCGCAGAGCTCAAATCCCCCGGCTCCAAAAGAGCAGAGAGCCCCAGCACCTTGTCATCCAAAGCTTTGAGAGGCAATGGCTCGGAAAGGAATGCCAAGCGCAGACGCCTTGCCAGGGGCGCTGAGGCAGAAAGGCAACAGAGCTCCTCCAAAGGGAGGCCACAAAAGACTCCAAGGAGGAATGCCAAAAAGGGAAACACTCCCTGCAAACGCCTCGGCAGCGCCGGGCCAACCCCGCCTCGGAATTCCTTCAGCCTCATGGGCAACTTCCCCTGTATTCCCTCTCTGGTCGTGGGGGAAGATGGGGACCTGTGTCCTGCCTCCTCCCTCGGGGGCAAAAACTCCTGGGCTCTCTCCAAAACTCACCCGCTGTGGAGCTGGCACCTGGGGGGCAACGCCATCCCGGTGCCCCCCAGCCTCAAATTCCGGGGCTATAGCTTGGAGGATCTCTAAGGACAGCGGACAGCCCGGAGCAAAGGTTCCCACGCAACAGCTGAGAGCGGGAGGGGGCCCGGGGGGCGGCCGGGCCGGGGGGTCCCGGGTACCCCGGGCATGGGGAGCGGGTCCCTCCGTCCCACCGAGCTCCGAGCCGGGGCTGCCCGGGCGGGGAAGGGGCTCCGGGGGGTGCGGGTGAGTGTGGGCACGGCCGGGGGCAGGACGGGGGACCCGCTGCGCTGGGGGCGCTTTGGTTTGGTCCGTGCCAGGGGCCGATGGTGGGTTTGGGATGAGGTTAAGGATGAAACTGAAAGAGGAGATCAAACCCAGGGGGCGGCGATGGGCGACCCCCAACCTCCCCAAATCATGCCCCGCTGCCAAACGCGAGGGGTTATTCCCAGCAAAGGGATTTGGGACGAAAAGGCGTCTCGTAGTGCAGGGAAAGGGCTCGGAGCGGAGGGAACGAGCTGGGAGTGGAGGGAAGGGAGCCCTGACCCCCCATCCAGATGCCAAAAAAGAAACCCGAGGAAAGAACAGATCTAATTTCTCCCTTTTCCTCCTTAAATGCGTTGGATTAAACTAATAATAATCACACGCAGAGAGAAATAATGATATCAGGCAGCAGAACGTTCCTCTCCGGCCCGAGTCAGACCGGGAGCAGCTCTCCCAAATCGCGATGTTAACAGCGATGTCGTGTTTTCCGTCTAGTTAAGCGACAGGAAGAAAACACCGACTTAAAAAAGACCAGGAAATTCGGTTTGTTAAAAGAAACCAGGAGGTTTTGGAGAGGAAATGACTTGAAACTGCTCCGCGTATATTAAATTAAAAAAAAAAAAAAAAGAAAATGCGAGGAGGGGGGAAGGGAAAAAGTGAGGAGTTTGTTGGATAATAAACCCAACTGGGATGGCCTAAAGGTATCAGGCCTGGAAAAGCGTTACGGGCCCAAGAAACAGGATCCAGGAGCATCAGCAATCGGGTACAGATGGAGGATTTGATCTCTCCGAGCTCCGCGTGGAATGCGGGAGGAATGCGGAGGGAATGTCTCTCTCCTCTGCAGAGGAAATCAAATCCCAGTTTAACTTTCCTTCCAAACCAGTGGCTTTGTAACTGGCTCTTTGGGCTCTTTCTGATGTGATTTCCACCCCGCTTTGGCATCAAAGCCCCCCGGGCTCCCTGAAGTCCCCTCTGGTTTGGAAACTTGAAGCAAATCAAAGCTGTTTCGGCTTTTTTTTTTCTTTTTCTTTTATTTTCAGTGTTTGTGTTTTCCTTTTTCTCCTCCTCCTTCCCAACAGAAAATATTCTCAGGCCGCTCTGGGGATCCCGCACTGCCCGCTTGGGGATTTCTAGTTTTTTTCTCCAAAATTGGCTCCCCCTAAAACAAAAATTAAAAATAAAATCCCTTTGCTGTGAGGGGAAAGGGAGGGCGAGCGGAGCGAGCGCAGGATTTAAAAGAAAATATTCAGACAGGGCCCGTTTGGATTTTTTTTTTTTAATTTAATCCCATCAGCGTGTTGGGAAAAAAAAGAAAATAAGGCAAAAAAGAGACATATTTAAGGTCGAGCGTGTTTTAGATCCATTAGACGCTGTTTTTCTTGGAGATGGCGAATTGTTGCTAAAAGCGATGTTTGTTTTACTTGGGTTTTTAGCGCGTTTTTTGGGTGTTTTTTTTTTTGGTTAACTGCGCTTTTTTGTTTACTTCCCCCCCTCCCGCTCCTCCCCTGCCGAGCAAAGGAGGGGGGTCCTTCTCACCCCCAAATATTCAGATTTTATAGCCAGAATAACCCCCCTAAACGTGGAGCACGATCGTTCTCTGCCCGCGACTCCCCCAAACCCGCAGCGGGTTAAAAATGTATTTTCTAGGAAAAAAATAAAATTTCGAATAATCTGCGGGAGGGTCAGAGCGAGGAAAACCCCGAGATCCGAACTGGGAATTAATGTTAAAATATATATATAAAATATATATTCATATATATACATAGACACACACGAACATATATATGAATATATATAATATATATAAATATCTGTATAACCAGCAACCCTCAGACTCCTCAGCTCCGTCTGCCACGGGCAGGAACAACCAAAAAAAAAAACTCAGGAATATTTTCTAAGGGATAAAATCCCCTCGGAAAGTGCGTGCGTGGGGGAGCGGAGGGGAGAGTGGCAGGTCCCCGGATATTTATCTCCGTAAATTTGTGCATAAACCCACAATTATTTCACACGATTTGGGTGCCCACGTGCAGAGGTTTTCTCTTTTCTCTGTGGAAATGTAAATATCTGTATATAGAGCGAGGGGTTGTGAATAAAATACAAAATACCTCAAAACTTTTATACACGGACACACCTGGAATGGCTCCTCAAGCAGCAAAAAAAAATAATAATTATAATAATAATAATCCTAATATTAATCATAATAACCCTCCTGTTTGTTTTTAATGCCTGGAAAGAAATAAAGCAACCAAAAGGAAAAAAAAAAAGTGGATAATCTTCAAATAAGAGACTGGAGAGGGGAGTGGGAATAAAAATAAAAATAAATATAAATTAAAAAAGGGAAGGAAAACACAATCCCGTAGCTGAAATCGCCTCGTTTGGACTTAAAAAATGATCAAAGCCGAGTTGTGGTTGGTTGGAAGAGGCGAAACCTCTGCGGGACACGAGGAGTTGGGAGGAGGGAGCAGTTCAGAGACACGAACTGCTCTGGGGTGGGGTAAAAACATCAACTCCCCTCGCCAGGACAGCGGAAAGGACAGAAAAGCACCTTTATAGGACATTAGTGACGTTGCTTTATTTCCAAACGGGTGCAAAAGAGGCAAAAAAAATCGGATTTTTTTTTCGTTTTTTTTTGGCTATAAAACCGTTGTTTAGATAGGAGAAAAGCGAAAGTATCTTGTAAAAATAATTAAAAAAATGAAACTTTTATTAAAAGGCGCTGCTTTTAAAAATGCCGCCGGCTTTAGACTCAGGAAAAATCTCAGCTCGGATCCGGTGTGGTGCTTCCAAACACGGTTTTAAGGGTTTATTTGGGGGCTGGGGATTTCAGGGACCTTCGCTCTCCTTTTGCTTTGCTGGATTAAAAATTCCCACCCCTCTGGATTAAAAATATCCCCCTGTGGGGTTCAAAATGTTCACGTCGTGGGTGTTTCCTGCTGGAATTCCGGATGCTCCTGCCCAGGGACAATGAATTCCGAATATTCCCGGGCCGGGCTCCTCCAGCTGCCTTTGCCTCCTTTAAAATCCGCGTTTAAAAATAACCCCCCAGGGGAGGAAAGAACCTTTTTCCAGCTCTTTTTCCAGACTTTTTTTGGGGGGGGATTTGTTTAAATTTCCTGTACCTTTATTTATTTGAAGTTGCTGTTTGTACCTGCCGATGAGTGTTCGTTCCTGCGTGCAATATGGAATCTGGGCTGAGAAATAAATCCCTTTTTTGGTGGGTTTTTTACGGATATTCGGCCCCTTTTTGTGCGGGGGGGGGGGGCGGGGGGGGGGGGAGGTTTGGGGGGGGTTGGGGGGTTGTTTATTTGGGTGGGGGGTGGTTTGTGCCCCCAGGACACGTGTGTGCCCCCAGGACACGTGTGTGCAGCAGGACACGTGTGTGCCCCCAGGACATGTGTGTGCTCTCAGGACATGTGTGTGCCCCCAGGACATGTGTGTGCAGCAGGACACGTGTGTGCAGCAGGACATGTGTGTGCCCCCAGAACATGTGTGTGCCCCCAGGACACGTGTGTGCTCTCAGGACACGTGTGTGCAGCAGGACACGTGTGTGCCCCCAGGACATGTGTGTGCAGCAGGACATGTGTGTGCCCCCAGGACACGTGTGTGCTCTCAGGACACGTGTGTGCAGCAGGACACGTGTGTGCCCCCAGAACATGTGTGTGCCCCCAGGACACGTGTGTGCTCTCAGGACACGTGTGTGCTCTCAGGACATGTGTGTGCAGCAGGACATGTGTGTGCAGAAGGACATGTGTGTGCAGCAGGACACGTGTGTGCCCCCAGGACATGTGTGTGCTCTCAGGACACGTGTGTGCCCCCAGGACATGTGTGTGCAGCAGGACATGTGTGTGCAGCAGGACATGTGTGTGCCCCCAGGACATGTGTGTGCTCTCAGGACATGTGTGTGCCCCCAGGACATGTGTGTGCAGCAGGACACGTGTGTGCCCCCAGGACACGTGTGTGCATCAGGACACGTGTGTGCCCCAGGACATGTGTGTGCCCCCAGGACATGTGTGTGCAGCAGGACACGTGTGTGCAGCAGGACATGTGTGTGCCCCAGGACATGTGTGTGCAGCAGGACATGCGTGTGCCCCAGGACACGTGTGTGCCCCCAGGACACGTGTGTGCCCCCAGGACATGTGTGTGCCCCAGGACACGTGTGTGCAGCAGGACACGTGTGTGCAGCAGGACACGTGTGTGCCCCCAGGACACGTGTGTGCAGCAGGACATGTGTGTGCCCCCAGGACACGTGTGTGCAGCAGGACACGTGTGTGCAGCAGGACATGTGTGTGCAGCAGGACATGTGTGTGCCCGCAGGACATGTGTGTGCAGCAGACATGTGTGTGCCCCAGGACATGTGTGTGCCCCAGGACATGTGTGTGCCCCCAGGACATGTGTGTGCAGCAGGACATGTGTGTGCCCCCAGGACTTGTGTGTGCTCTCAGGACACGTGTGTGCCCCCAGGACATGTGTGTGCAGCAGGACTTGTGTGTGCAGCAGGACACGTGTGTGCCCCCAGGACATGTGTGTGCAGCAGGACATGTGTGTGCCTCCAGGACATGTGTGTGCCCCAGGACATGTGTGTGCCCCAGGACATGTGTGTGCCCCCAGGACATGTGTGTGCAGCAGGACATGTGTGTGCAGCAGACATGTGTGTGCCCCCAGGACATGTGTGTGCAGCAGGACATGTGTGTGCCCCCAGGACATGTGTGTGCCCCCAGGACATGTGTGTGCAGAAGGACATGTGTGTGCAGCAGGACATGTGTGTGCCCCCAGGACACGTGTGTGCCCCCAGGACACGTGTGTGCCCCCAGGACACGTGTGTGCAGCAGGACACGTGTGTGCAGCAGGACATGTGTGTGCAGCAGGACATGTGTGTGCCCCCAGGACACGTGTGTGCCCCCAGGACATATGTGTGCCCCCAGGACATGTGTGTGCCCCCAGGACATGTGTGTGCAGCAGGACATGTGTGTGCAGCAGGACATGTGTGTGCCCCAGGACATGTGTGTGCAGCAGGACATGTGTGTGCAGCAGGACACGTGTGTGCCCCAGGACACGTGTGTGCATCAGGACACGTGTGTGCCCCAGGACATGTGTGTGCCCCCAGGACACGTGTGTGCAGCAGGACATGTGTGTGCAGCAGGACATGTGTGTGCCCCAGGACACGTGTGTGCAGCAGGACATGTGTGTGCAGCAGGACATGTGTGTGCAGCAGGACACGTGTGTGCAGCAGGACATGTGTGTGCAGCAGGACATGTGTGTGCAGCAGGACACGTGTGTGCAGTGCTGCTCCCTGCCCAGCTGTGCCCCTGCCCATCTGGCTCTGGGGGTTCTTTCCATGATTTCCATGATTTGGGAGGCTCACTCCTGCCCTCCCTGGATCCCTGGGATCCCCTCTGCTGCTGCTCCCCCTCTCTGGAGGTTCCCAGCTGGAGAAATACAGAAATACACGGAATGAGGAACCTCTGAGGGGGCAGGGAGGCTCTGGGGGAGGTTTGGGGGGGTGAGATGGGGCTGTTTCTGCCCCATTCATGTCCTTTGGTGCCTGCAGGACCGGCAAATCCTCATTGGAGTGGAGCCTCCCTTCTCCTTTCCCCTTTCCCCTTTCCTCTTTCCCCTTTCTTCTTTCCCCTTTCCTCTTTCCCCTTTCCCTCTTTCCCCTTTCCCCTTTTCCCCTTCCCCTTTCCCCTTTCTCGCTTTCCCACTTTGTCTTTTCCCTTTTCCCTTTCCTCTTTCCCCTTTCCCTTTTTCCCCTTTCCCTTTTTCCCCTTTCCCTTTTCCCCTTTCCCTCTTTCCCCCTCCCCTTTTCCCTTTCCCCTTTCTCACTTTCCCACTTTCTCTTTTCCCTTTTTCCCTTTCTCTTTTCCCTTTCCCCCTTCTCTTTCCCCTTCCCATTCCCCTTTCCCTCTTTCCCCTTTCCCCTTTTCCCTTTCCCCCTTCTCTTTCCCCTTCCCATTCCCCTTTCCCCCTTCTCTTTCCCCTTCCCATTCCCCTTTCCCCTTTCTCCTTTCCCCTTTCTCCTTTCCCCCTTCTCACTTTCCCCTTCCCATTCCCCTTCCCCCTTCTCTTTCCCCTTCCCATTCCCGTTTCCCTGCTGTACCTTTGGTTTTCCATCCTGCCATTCCAGGAGGGTTTCCCCTCTGCCATGTGCTCTCCCTCCCACCATTTCCATTCTTAACCCTGACAGCTCCCACAATTATAATCAATTATAATGGTAATTCCAGCACTTCCTCCTCCAAGAAAAACTCTGGCACGGAGTCTTTGGAAAATACTTCTGTAGAGGAGCAAGAAATAATCCATTAATAGCAGTTTGTGGCAGCAAAATCGTTCGGGCTGTGCTGTCACCTCCCAAACCTGAATAATTAATGTCATCTTCTTTCCTCCCTCTTCAGACACCAACACGTTTAAAGTCCTTGTCAAAGCTGAACTCCCCTCCTCGAGCTGAGCTGCCAGTGAAGATAAGGAGGGGCACGTGGGGCTCCAAATGGATTATCTGGGGGAGGAGGAAATGTGGGAAAACTCCACCCTCTGGGGGAGTTGGGGGAGTTTCCCACACGGCAAAGTTTTTCTGGGTGTTCAGGTACCCCCGGACACGTTACACGCCTGGTGCGCGTGTGTCCACGTGTTCATACCTGACTTAAGGGGCTGTCACAGAGCCCTGCGATGCCTCTTGGGATGCCGAGGGGGCTGGGAATGCTGCAGGAGCCTCCTGGAGCCCCATCCCAGCGCAGGGAGTGCAGCCCCCCCACCCCCAGCGCTGCTCCCGCTCTGCCTTTGGCTTTTCCTCTCGAGGAGCCCTTTGGGATGATTCAATCCCGCGGAGAGGAGCGGATTTCAGGGCAGGGGGGGCTGTTTCTGTGCAGCTGGAGGCAGAGCTGGCCCGTGCTCGGGGCAGGATCGGAGCTCCGTGGGATGACGCCACCCCCTCCCCCCCAGAATGTGTATTTATAACATCCCAAGGGTGCAGCTCTGCCTCTCTTGGTTTAAAACAAAACCAGACAGAGCCCTGAGGGTCAAAAGGGAGGTGGGGGAGGGCTTTTCTCTACCTACCCCCAGACAAAGATCCCTTTGAATCCAATCAAGCAGAAAAGAAACCCCTTTCCTGTGTGTTTTTGTAGAGGGGAGAGGGGTTGGGGCTGCCCTCAAGGTAAAAGGAAAGGAGATCCCATTTTTCCTTCCAACAATGAGATCTTTATAAAGGTTCTCAAAAAAAACCCTAAACCCAAAACACCAACCAAGCCCAGCAGGGGAAGGACATGGAGTTTGCCCAGGGGATGAGGCAAAGGAGGGACTGGGGCTGGAGGGACATGGGGAGACACCCTGGGGGTGGCAATGGGAGAGGGGGGGGTGTTGGCACTGAGGGTGGGATGCAGTTTGGGGGTTTAGTCTGGAAGTGGAGGGTTTCCAGTGCTCCCAACCTGCTCCTTTGGAGGGTGCCTGGCCAGGCATGACCTGGTGACAAGGAGCAATGACCTCCTGTTGCAGTCCCTCACATCCATCCCATCCCTCCCTCCCTCCCTCCCTCCCTCCCTCCCTCCATCCATCCATCCATCCATCCATCCATCCATCCATCCATCCATCCATCCCTCCATCCCTCCCTCCCTCCCTCCATCCATCCCTCCGTCCATCCATCCATCCATCCATCCCATCCATCCATCCATCCATCCATCCATCCATCCATCCATCCATCCCTCCATCCATCCCTCCGTCCGTCCATCCATCCATCCATCCATCCCATCCATCCATCCATCCATCCATCCATCCATCCATCCATCCATACGTCCGTCCGTCCATCCATCCATCCATCCATCCATCCATCCATCCATCCATCCATCCATCCCTCCCTCCCTCCCTCCCTCCCTCCCTCCCTCCCTCCCTCCCTCCCTCCCTCCCTCCCTTCCTCTATCCCACCATCCATTGTTATCATTAATCCAATCCAATAAACTAATTAAAATTAATCAAACAAAACAAACCCCATAATAAACTAACAGCGAATAACAGAAACGATGCCCATCAAACACGTTTTATCCACAATATTTGTATTTTCCAGGGTGTCACAGCTCTTCTGGGGGTGCAGGCACAGGACCCCCATGTGACAGCTCTTTGTCCCCCCTCCCCTTGGACACGCCCAGTTTCCCCAGTCACCGGCAGGGACTGGTGGCCTTGCTTTGATGGGGGAGCCCCAAACTGCTTCAGCACCTTGTTCTGGAAGTTTCCAACTCCCCTTTTCCCTCCCCACTCTCCCTTTTCCATCTCACTCCAGGACTTTCCCCCCTCCGAGCCACATCCCCTCAGGGCACAGTCGGTTCCCTCGATTTAAAGAAAATCGAGATATTGATGGCAAAGCACAATTTTCTTACAGCTTGGCCACAGCTGGAGACACTCGGAGAGCTCCTGCCCCAAAGTTTGTGTTTACTGGGTACAAAAATCTCGTGATTTTTATCCAGGGATCTTCCAATATGATCTATTCCAGACACCCCTTATGTTCACACCTGTTTTCTAATATATAATCTTATTTTTGGCACTACTCTCTTCTACCCCCTCGCTCAGGTTTCCTCCCTCTCGCTGTGCTGGTGAGGAGGTGCCAAAGGGGCCTCTCTTATCACTCTTTTATTCAAGCAAGCCCCAAATTCCCCTTTTCTCTCACTCCTCCACATTCAAGGCACGTTTAATTCCCTTTTACTTTCCTTGCTCGCGGTTACTCTTTGCAAAGTCACAACGAACATCATTAAAAATTTTTATGCTGTAATTTTTGTCCCTGTTTCACCCTGCAATTAAAGTGGTTGGTAATGAACTTTTTCCCGGGATACCCTCCCAGGAGCTGCCCCAGGAGCTGCCCCAGCCCTCGGGGCGCCCAAACCCAGCGCTGGTGAAACTTCTGCTCCATCAGCTCCGACTTTCCCCATCACAGCCAGACCCTCCAGGCTCGTCCTACTCCGAGGAGTATCTTTTTTTTTAGCACAAAAGGAACCCAATGAAGAGTTTTTTGGCGTTTTCCCGGCGCTGGTGCCTTGCCAGAGCTGCCCACACGATGGCAATGTCTGCCCGGGCAGAGCCGGCAGGGCTGAGCCGCTCCCGGCTCTGCTCCTACAGGTGCCCAAAACCGAGGGGGGTTTGCTCAGAGGGGGTTTGGGGTGGGAATTTGGGATAAAATCTCCTCGGGAAAGGTGGTCAGGCACTGGACCAGCATGTCCAGGGAAGTTTGGAGTCACTGGAAGGTGATGATGCTCAGACTGACAAAAGGCCAAAGAAAGTCCTGATGGGTTCCTGGAAAACTCCAGCACAACTCCCAGAAACCCAGAAAGGGAATAAAAAGAGGGATAAAAGGAAGAAGGGAGTGACGAGACCATAACAAGGCTTTTCTTCCCAAATCCCAAGGGACGGGAACACCTCAAGACCATCCTTAGGTCCGTATCACCCAAAAGAATCAGTTAATTGGGTGTAACCACCCAAACTGCCCAAGAAAAAAGTATAAAAGGAGGTTGGGCACGAGGAGAACAGAGAAGTTCCATCAATCTCTGCAGAGGTGGCCAAAGGGTGGATTTTCCTCCTTCCACTCGCTTGGGATGCCCCGGAGTGAACAATCCTCTTAATTGTCAGATAAATACGTGGCTATTTAGATACTACCTTTAATTTGCTTTATATTTAGTTTCATTCCTTTTTAAGGGACTTTCTGTGCTTTCGTTTTGCTTCACTTTTAGTGAATTTCTTCCCTGGGTTTTTAGAAATTTACTGTATTTTAGAACGTGTGCTTTGGTCACGTCGCTGAGTTGTTTTGTTTTAGTGTGAATTAAGTTTTGCTTTAATTCTTTCAGAGTGTCCCGAGTGTTTTGCGGTGCTTGGTTTGTGAGTTTAGATGTAAATTAGGCACTTAACGGCCATCACCGGACCCTTTTAATTGTCACAAATCTGTGCCAATAAAGGTGTTTTTACGGGATATTGATCTCAATATTCGGGGTGCTGTTAAGGTCAGTCTGTCTGTCAGGCTCTGGCAGTCGGTCCATAATGTGGTACCTCCCAAGAGAAGGTTCACTGGGGAGTTTTCCGTCGCTGTTTGGGGCAGTCTCTATAAAAGACATCAAATGTTTTCTCTTCGCAGTGAATCTGTTGAGCAAAGGGTCTCCTAAGAGGCACTAACAGACTGTTTGGGACATTGAAAAGGGCTTTGATACCTTGAGGGGACCTGAATAACAAAAATAAATTAATAGAGGTTGGACAGAAAGTTCTTTGTTTTTCTGCCCCGTTTCCCACGTGACAGTCACCACCCCTTGAAGTGCTCAAAAATCTGTGGATGTGGCACTTGGGGACGTGGGTTCGTGGTGACCAGCAGGGCTGGTCAAGGGTTGGACTTGATGGTCTTGGAGAGCTTTTCCAACTTAATGATTCCATGATCCTGTGAGTCCCTTTGCCAGCCCTGCCCCAGGCCTGAGATCCACCTGGAGCAAAGCAGGAGCTTCTGCCTGAAGTTCCCTCTGAGCAAACCCCTCAGGGACCTCGTTGGTCCCACGAAGCCACCTGGACAGCACCTGCACCAAGTCCCTGTGGGGTCTGGAGGTGGAGTCTGGGGAGCATCTCCAGGTGAGACCTGCCCTATAGGGTCTGGAGGTGGAGTCTGGGGAGCTCCTCCAGGTGGGACCTGCCCTGTGGGGTCTGGAGGTGGAGGAGTCTGGGGAGCTCCTCCAGGTGGGACCTGCCCTGTAGGGTCTGGAGGTGGAGGAGTCTGGGGAGCTCCTCCAGGTGGGACCTGCCCTGTGGGGTCTGGAGGTGGAGAAGTGTGGGAAGCTCCTTCAGGTGGGACCTGCCCTGTAGGGTCTGGAGGTGGAGGAGTCTGGGGAGCTCCTCCAGGTGGGACCTGCCCTGTGGGGTCTGGAGGTGGAGGAGTCTGGGGAGCTCCTCCAGGTGGGACCTGCCCTGTGGGGTCTGGAGGTGGAGAAGTGTGGGAAGCTCCTCCAGGTGGGACCTGCCCTGTCTGGTGTAGCTTTTTGGCTACAAGGATTGAGATTTCAAAGTGTTTTCCCATTCTGGGTGGGGATAAAAAGGTGTTTTCTTTTCCTTTTTTTTATTTATTTTTTTTAACCAGTGGAAAACCCACAGCACTGTCTGGTTACTGAAACCTTTCCCTTTCCCTCCTGCCACTTCAAAAAATTGACTTGATTGCTCTTAACTTTCTTTCTCCATAAATAGAGTCTATTAGAGTTTAAGGGATATAAAATTCCAACATGTTTCTCCTCAGTCCTTTTCCTTTAAACTGGGAAACTTCTCCATGTTGATTATTTTGGTTAAAAGAGCTCAAGCTCAACCAGTTGGAATTTTTCTATGAAAAAAATATTTAATCAAAACATTCCCAAACAGCCCAACTGTTCCCAATCAGCAGATTGGAGCCGTTCCTGAGCCCGAGGAGCTGATCAGCAGCCTGGGGAGGAGCTGGGGATTCCAGCAGGTCCTGGTCCCCTGGGACAGTTGGGAAAGAGCAGCTCCAGTTCCTGTTCCTGGTGTGGGAAATGCCTTGTGGAAGGGATGGTTTGTGTTGCCACCACCTGGCTGTGCTGGTGCCTCCCAGCCCCTTCCCTGCTCCCGTCCTGGGGGTGTGTCTGGGAAAAGGAGGATTTTGGGAGCTCTTTAATTGTGTTCAGTTCATCAGGGCTGTATTTGGTGCCTTATTCTGAGTCCTTGGGGTGGGCACTGAGTCTGCCCAGTCTGAGGAGGGTCTGTCTGTGCAGGGATGGGATGGGCACGAGGAGGGGGGTGGCAGCCTGGGAGTGTCCTGGGGTGGTCCCCAAGGTCAGGGAGTGTGTGCTGGGGCTCCAGCCCATCCCCAGAGAGGGAGGGGACCACCCTGACCTTCACAGGCGGCATCCATCCATCCATCCATCCATCCATCCATCCATCCATCCATCCATCCATCCATCCACCCATCCATCCGTCCTTCCGTCCGTCCCTTCGCCCCTTCCTCCGTCCGTCCGTCCATCCATCCATCCATCCATCCATCCATCCATCCATCCATCCATCCATCCATCCATCCATCCATCCATCCATCCATCCATCCCTCAATGTTACTGAGATGGGCCCAGCAAAGCTGCTCCTCCAGGGGGCAGATTTGGGGTTGGAGGGGGCTCAGCTCCCTCTTTCCCCTGTTGCTCCTCCCCTTTCCCCCTCGCCCAGGATGCTCCTCAGACAACAGCCGTGCCAACCACTTTTATTTCAAACCACGAAATAAAATTAAGCAGGGGGAGAAGGGGAGAAGCTCTTCTAAAGAGCACCAAATTGTATTGCCATGGAAACGGGAGGAGAAGCCCAGCAGCTGATGCTCTCCTGGGGCTCAGGGCCGGCTGTACCAACAGAGATGTTTTCTCATCTCTCCTTCTTGATTCTTTCTTTTTTTTCCCTGTTTTTTTCCCCCTTTAACCTTTTGAAATTTGTCTTAGTGACTAAGCACAGGCCAGGAGTCAGCTCCGGGCTCTGTGCCCTCTGTTTGCCCTCAGCAAAGCTTCCTGCACCCCCTGCCCTCTCCCAGAGCCCGTCTCCTCCCTGCCTGGAGGGGCTGGGAGCTGTCTGGCTTCCCAAATGGAATCTGGGGGGCACAGGAGCCCAGGGAAATGCCCCCACCCCTTGGTGGTGCCTCCTGGCAGCAACTCAGCCCTTGAACTGTCGCAGTTGAAATCCAAATGTGCCTCAGAAAACCAACTCCCCAAACTCTGTGTGTGGAGTGATGGTCTCGGGCCTTCTGCAGGCTCAGGTGTGTGTTGGGAATGTTTGACTGGGGGCACTGGAGTTTCACTGGAGCTCCCACAGTTTGGGAAAGACTCTGGAACCAGCCCCGTGATGGCCCTTGGCTGCCTGGAGACAGAAGTTCTTCCAGAATCTTGGAAATATCTCAGGAAACCCCAAGTTTCTGCATTTTTCAGCACCATTAGACATTCAGCCTTTCCTCTGCCAGCTCCCATTTTGGTACCTACAAAATACTTTGGGGCACCCACAGCCATTGCCCCCTCACCCCCACAAAGCTGATGCCCCCTGAAGCTCCTATCCTGGTACCAGCACCAGCTCCTGGCTTTGGGAGGTGCCAGCAGCGTTTGGCATCTGCCTGGGGGTGAGGAGAAGGGCAGTTTGGACAGCCATGTGCTCCCTGAGCTCTGCCTCCCTCAGATTTCCCCATTTTTGCCCTCCCTGACCCGATGGTGGTGTGAGAAGGACCTGCTGCTGCTGCTGTGGGGTGAGTCCTCCAACATCTCCTCTTTCTGTGGGGTGTGTGGGTTCCCTCAGCCTTCCAGAGACCCCCAAACTGGCTCAGGGGGTCCTTGGGGAGACCACAAAGCTGCTGCCAGCAGCCTGGGGCACAGGGACCTGTTGTGTCCTGCTGGTGGCAGCAGGTGAGGATCTGCCACCCTTCCCTCCCCATCCTCTCTGCCTGTGCCATTCCCACCCTTAAAGGAATTTCAGTCAAACTACAAAGAGCTGCAAGTTCTTGGCTCCGGGAAACAAATTTACGAGCCCAATTAACCCAGTGAACCATCCAAAATCCAATCATTTCCCCCACCTTAGACCTTGGAAGGGGCTGTGGGTTCAGGGGTGCCCACCTGGGTGCCAGGGAGGGTCCCCCCATGCTGTGCCTGGTGTCATCTGCCCCAGGCAGCTGCGCTGGGCTGGCTCTGGAAGGAGCTGGCAAAGTATTTAGGGGAGGAGAAAAGTGCTGTGGAAAGTAATATTTAATTAGCCCCAAGAGGAGCATTAATTGGCAGTCTTAATTTGAAGCCTTGCCAGAGCCTGTTGTACTCCTCCACCATTTAGCATAAAATGGGGCTCGGGGCTAATTTGTAGGTCAGGGGGGTTTGGTGGCACCTGTGGGGTGGCAGTGCCCGACACTGGGGGCAGGCACCTCCTCCCCTGCCCCATCCAACCCATTCCCTCCAAAACAGCAACAATGCCATCTCCCTGCCCCTGGATTTGCTCCCTTTGTGTGGAATTCTCTGGGAGTTCTGGCTGAGTCGGGCTGTGCCCACTGCAGTCCCTTGCCAGGCTGTGCCCACTGCAGTCCCTTGCCAGGCTGTGCCCACTGCAGACCCTTGCCAGGCTGTGCCCATTGCAATCCCTTGCCAGGCTGTGCCCACTGCAGACCCTTGCCAGGCTGTGCCCATTGCAGTCCCTTGCCAGGCTGTGCCCACTGCAGTCCCTTGCCAGGCTGTGCCCACTGCAGACCCTTGCCAGGCTGTGCCCATTGCAATCCCTTGCCAGGCTGTGCCCACTGCAGTCCCTTGCCAGGCTGTGCCCATTGCAATCCCTTGCCAGGCTGTGCCCATTGCAGTCCCTTGCCAGGCTGTGCCCATTCAATCCCTTGCCAGGCTGTGCCCACTGCAGTCCCTTGCCAGGCTGTGCCCATTGCAATCCCTTGCCAGGCTGTGCCCACTGCAGACCCTTGCCAGGCTGTGCCCATTGCAGTCCCTTGCCAGGCTGTGCCCACCGCAGTCCCTTGCCAGGCTGTGCCCACCGCAGTCCCTTGCCAGGCTGTGCCCATTGCAATCCCTTGCCAGGCTGTGCCCATTGCAGTCCCCTGCCAGGCTGTGCCCATTGCAGTCCCTTGCCAGGCTGTGCCCACTGCAGTCCCTTGCCAGGCTCACTGAGCTGCTCCAGACCCACCTGGGCTGGAGGTTTCCTGCCCTCCTGGCTCTACCCCAAGAGGCTGAATCTGTGGGTTGTGTCCCCCTCCAACACTGTTTAGTGCCCCAGACCTTGCCATGGTCACTTTGGGCAGTGCCACCACCCCCTGTCCTGTGTCCATCCCAAAACACCATCTGGGAATTTCTGTTTGGAGCAACCTGGCAGGGCAAGGCCACTTTTCTCTCATACAAAGGTGAAGCCCCAAGGCTGAATAAGTCAGGTGGGAGCAGCACAGCCTTGGCTGCCCCCTGTGCCCCATCCCCACCCCTGGGCAGGGAGAGCTGGTGCCACAACCTGTGGGATTCACTATCCAGACTGGTGGGATCTTTAGGGAAGCATCCTGGTGGGATGTGCCCCCCTGCCTCTGCTCCCCATCCTCCTGCAGCCCCTTTCTATGGCACCCAGGTACCCACCTCTGCCCAGGGCCCTGCCTGCCCCTGGTTCCCACACACAGCATCCCCCTCCAGGGGCAGAGGGACCCACCAGGGAGGGGGGTGGGTGATGAGGGGTCCCCATGGCATGGAGGGAGCGCTCAGGGGTGTTGGCACCCCTCAGTTGGGTGGGCACAGGCTGCTCCCTGCAGTACCACCTGGCTGTAAATTTATGTGTACCCCCAAGCCCTGCAGGTTTGTGGCCTGGGCAGGGGCTGGTGACACCCCTGAAGGTCCTGGGGAGGTTTGTCTGTTGTTGTGGATGTGGAATCCCACCTGGCCTGGGGTGTCAGTGTCTCCTTACTGGGGGGGCTGTTAAATGTTGGGTTCTCTCTCCTCTCTCAGACCCAGGAGGAGGTCAAAGTTCCAGTCTGGGATGAGAGAGATGCCTGAATTCATATCATGGAATTGTGGAATCACAGGATTTGGCTTGAAAGGAACCAGTTCCACCCCCTGTCAATGGCAGGGACACCTTCCACTAGACCAGGGTGCTCATGGACAAGGGATTTGCTGCAGGTAAGTCACTGTCCTTCCCTCCCAGGCTCCCTGAGTGTCTCAGCAGCTCCAGAGCCATTCCCAGGCCTCCCAGGGGTGGTGCCCACCCTCTGCAGTGTCTGGGCAGTTGCCTCCAGAGAACTCTGCAGATTTATTGTGTGATGGCATCAGGGAGGTCCCCTGGGCAGGGGGTGGTGCAGCCCTGCTGGCTCCAGCCTGGCCATAAACCACTCCAAAAAGCCCAAATAAACAGCCAAGCTGGACCCTGGGCAGACACAGCCCCGAGGAGGGGCAGGGAGCCCTTCCCTCAGCCCCACATGACGTAACTCTCCCCAATGGAGTGATGGCCCCAGGAGCAGCCAGGGCTGGGGGGGAACAGAGGTCACAGGAGGCAGGAGAAGGGCTGGCTCCCTCCTCGGGTTCCTGCTGAAGAGCTGACATGAAGGAAGAGCTTGTCTTTCAAAGAGAAGGGAAATCCTGTCACTGTGAACATGATTTGATGCTCAGAGCTGCAAATCAGCCCTGCTGGTTTCCAGGCAGCCTCTTCCCACATGTGGGTACATCTCCCAGGATAGACAGAGCTCGTCTGGAGCTCCAGATCCTCCCAAAGTGCTGGGGCAGAGCTCAGCAGTGGCATTTCTCCAGCCAGCAGGAACTGAATGCTCCCAAAATGTGTTGAAGAGTGTTCATAAAAAAAAAATATCTTGTACTGTTTTTTCCCCTGTCTGAAGTACTTTGCTGACTGTCCCTCTGCACTTGCTGCCAGACTTTCTGCTCCCAGACACCTCCACAGGGATCAGGGCCCCATCACATGGAATGACTGATGGAGCCAATGGATCCTGTATCTCTGTGCCAGGGTGTTGGGTCTCACCTCTGCCCAGCCCTGCTAATGGCAGCACTTCCCCAGTGACAGCTGCACTTGTTTTCCCAGGGAGATGCCTCCTCCTTAAAGGCACAAAGCCCTGGGGACGAGGAGAACAAGGAATTGCAGAGAGGGAGAGCTGGAGGGGACCTCAGGAGGTAATTTAATTTATCCTCTGCCCCAAGGCAGGATCAGCTATTCCTATATAATTTCTGACAGATATTTGTCTGTCTTGTTCTTAAAAGCCTCTGGTGATGGAGATCCCTCTGGCTCCCTGGGCTGTCACAGGCCTCTAATAGTCCTTATTATTAGAAAGTTTTTCTTACCATCCAGTCAAACCCTCCCTTGCTGCAGTTTAAGCCCATTATTTCTTGTCCTTTCCTCAGCAGACACAAAGAACAGATTATTCCTGTCCTCAGCTGCTGCCCTTTCTGTCTTTGAGGACTTTCATCATGTCATGCTCAGCCTCCTCCCATCCAGACTCACCAAGCCCTGGTGTCCTCAGCTCGTCCTGCCTGCCCACCTTCCATGGTGGGGATTGGCATGGGCATTGCCCAGGTGGCTTCACTGGGCACAGCTGGACAGGGGCAGCTCCAAGAGGAGGTGGGATGGATTTTTCCGACCTCTGGAAGGTGTAACCTGTGTGGGGTTCCCACAGGGTCACCTGGGAGCTCTGGGGAGGTGCCTTGGTGCAGTAACTATGGAAAAGTCGAAGCTGCTGAAGGGAGGGGTGGGTTCTGCTGCAAACAGATGTGCCACATCTGGCTGTAACCAAGCTCAGGAGTCACTGGCAAAGGAGTCAGACTGATGGACTCGTGGTGGCCTCGTGTGGATGTGCCACACTGGGGTGATCCCTCCCAGTATCTTCCTCTTGCACACACCCTGAGTCTTCCTCTTCCTCTTCCTCTTCCTCTTCCTCTTCCTCTTCCTCTTCCTCTTCCTCTTCCTCTTCCTCTTCCTCTTCCTCTTCCTCTTCCTCTTCCTCTTCCTCTTCCTCTTCCTCTTCCTCTTCCTCTTCCTCTTCCTCGCAGAGGAAGGCTGGAGGAGAGCAGTTTGTTGCTCCTGCCTCCCTCATCCTTCCATCCCAAGGGAAGGAACCCTTGGAACACCCACTGCTGATCAGGGATGGATGGATGGATGGATGGATGGATGGATGGATGGATGGATGGATGGACGGACGGACGGACGGATGGATGGATGGATGGATGGAAGGAGGGATGGATGGATGGATGGATGGATGGATGGATGGATGGATGGATGGATGGATGGATGGAAGGAGGGATGGATGAATGGATGGATGGAAGGAAGGAGGGATGGATGGATAGATGGATGGATGGATGGATGGATGGATGGATGGATGGATGGATGGATGGATAGATGGATGGATGGATGGATGGATGGATGGATGGATGGAAGGAAGGAGGGATGGATGGATGGATGGATGGATGGATGGATGGATGGATGGATGGATGGATGGATGGAAGGAAGGAGGGATGGATGGATGGATGGATGGATGGATGGATGGATGGATGGATGGATGGATGGAAGGAGGGATGGATGAATGGATGGATGGATGGATGGATGGATGGATGGATGGATGGATGGATGGATGGGTGGATGGATGGATGAGGCTGCAGGAGAGCAGTTTGTTGCTCCTGCCTCCCTCATCCCTCCATCCCAAGGGAAGGAGCCCTTGGAACACCCACTGCTGCTCAGGGGTGGATGGATCTCCCAGGGTTGGATTCCCTGGAGCCACCCAACTCCCACGTCCCTCCATCCTGGTGCTGACCCCTTGGCCTCCCCTCGTTAGGCTGCAGCTCATTTGCATGTTGGTTTTAATCACAAACCTGCCTGGCAGATCCTCTCCCTCTCTCAGCACTCGGGAGTGTAATGACTGTTTTGTTTCTCACTGTCAGCTCTGCAGGGGGCACTTTGCTGATAATCCAGGAGAACAAATCCAGAGGTTTTGCCACACCCCTCCCTTTATTCTTCTAAGTTTCTTAAATATATATATGAAATGTGTGTTTTTCCAGCATTGATTATTGATATTTAAGAGGGTTGGCACCCACTCCTTTCTCCCTGCATCCCTGTGGTGATGAGCTCAGTTTGCTGGGATTTGGGATCATTGGACCCTGTTCTTCAGGCATTTTACCAAAGCATGATATGAGACCTCTTGGCTCCTCTGCATTAATGGGCAAAATCCCTTCAGGAGGCTCAGCAGTCCTGGCACCACTGGAGAGGAATTCTGGCCCCTCCATGTGTGGTTTTTTTTCCCTGGCTCCATGAGCAGCTGGAGAAGATCCTGGTTTCGATCCATCTCTGTGCAACAGCAGCTCGTGCTGACTCTGCTTCAGCCTGTGAGATTCCCCACTCCTTTGTGGGCCAACATTATGGTTCACCAAGGTTTTCATTAGGGAAATCAATGAGCCACATCATCCCAGGGCTGTCTTGGCCACCAGAAAAGCATAAATAATGCTGAGGCCTGTTGTGTCTCCAGGGCAACAGGAGCAACCATCAGACAGGTCTGGGGTTTGTGCAGAATACTCTGAATAAATCTGTCATTCTGGCCAGCTCTGGGCTCAGTAACCACCAGCCTTTGCTTCTTTGGAACCCTTGGTGTGATTGTTACCACCAGTTTGGTGCAGTCCCAGCCAGGCTGAGGGAGTGATGCCAGTCCAGCCTGGGCTGTTGTTGGTCCAGCTTTGCCCAGTTTTGGTCCAGCTTTGCCCAATTTTGATCCAGCTTTGCCCAGTTTTGGTCCAGCTTTGCCCAATTTTGGTCCAGCTTTGCCCAGTTTTGGTCCAGCTTTGCTCAGTTTTGATCCAGCTTTGCCCAGTTTTGGTCCAGCTTTGCCCAGTTTTGGTCCAGCTTTGCCCAGTTTTGGTCCAGCTTTGCCCAGTTTTGGCCCAGTTTTGCCCAGTTTTGGTCCAGCTTTGCTCAGTTTTGGTCCAGCTTTGCCCAGTTTTGGTCCAGCTTTGCCCAATTTTGGTCCAGTTTTGCCCAGTTTTGGTCCAGCTTTGCTCAGTTTTGGTCCAACTTTGCCCAGTTTTGGTCCAGCTTTGCTCAGTTTTGGCCCAGCTTTACCCAGTTTTGGTCCAGCTTTGCCCAGTTTTGGCCCAGCTTTACCCAGTTTTGGTCCAGCTTTGCCCAGTTTTGGCCCAGCTTTACCCAGTTTTGTTCCAACTTTGCTCAGTTTTGATCCAGCTTTGCCCAATTTTGGTCCAGCTTTGCCCAATTTTGGTCCAGCTTTGCCCAGTTTTGGTCCAGCCTTGCTCCAGTTCGTCCCTTCTTCAGCTCCAGGGGCAAATCCTCACTCATTCCAGCTAAAGGTTTAGACAGTAACTTCAGTCCTGTGTGGCCTCTCTCTGTAGTGAATGGGTTCATTTTCCCTCCTCTGAGCCCACAAACAGCCCTTGGCAGAGGCCCTGGCTGTGAGGGGGGCTGTGCTACCCCTGGAGCTGGAACTGGGGCAGGTTTTGGCACTTTGGCAGCTCTGTGGGGGCTGTTCTGCACCTGGTTGTGCTGGTGGATGCTCCCCTTGGGTGGGGATGAGATGGAATCAGAGCTCCAGGACAATGCCAAGCACCCCGACCTCCTCCCCTCCCTGTGGGCAGCACCATGGGGCCCCTCACTCGGTGGGCACTGTCCCTGGCATCCCCCACCCCTCCTCACAGCCTCTTCTTTTTTCATTCCCTTTCCCTTTCCCCAACATTCACTCGAATTGTTTTCCTCTCACAAAATTCCAGCAATTCCACTCGGTGTGAACTCACCCTGAGGCGTCTCGGGATTCCTCCCCTCTCCTCCTGCTCCTCCTGCTGTTTCCAGCTGCCCACTCACCCTCGGGAGCTGCTGCCCAGCCCATTTGTCCCTCTGACTGGCAATGCCAAGGAAGGGAAGGCACCTGTGTGGCTCCTGCTCCCTCCCCTCTCCTGAGCTGGTGACATCCTGGGGGAGGTGGGGTGGCTGGAGGAGGACCCAGTGGCCCCCAGGTTGCCCACTGGGGTGAGGTTGTTGCCCACTGGGGTGAGGTTGTTGCCCAGAAACCTGGGCACAGTTCAGGCAGTGACACAGGCATTTTTTCCACGCTCCCTCCTCCAGCTCTGGCTGTGTTGGCTCTTCCATCCCAGGAGGATGATTTATCTGCTGCATCTTGTGGACTCAAGTGGTATTGAGCAGGTTTATTGGAGAGCTGCTTTCTGGACAGGCTGAATTAAGGGGGGGAACATGTAAGCCCATTTTTCCCTTTCATCTCCTCTCTCCTTCCCTGCTTCTCTCTGGGCTTTTAAGGGACAACTCACCATGTCCTGGTGTCCCAGACTGATCTTGTGACTGGAGTCAGACCAAACCTGCCCACCCAGGAGGCTCTGGCTGGTCCTGGTTTCTCCCCTCCCTGCTCTGTGCACCACAGACTGACCAGGGTGTGCAGCTCTGATGTCCCTGATGCTCCTCATGCCCCACCCCAACCCCTCCTGCTGCTGCTGAGCAGCCCCAGAGCTCACACACCCCCTCCTCAGGATGACCAGGCTGCCCAGTTTCCTCTGCAAACTGGGGCCCAGCTTTCAGGAGGACACTCAAAAGCTGCCTGGAAGCACAACAGCTTGTGGTGGCCTCCCCACCACCCACCCTCCCCTGGAGGCAGCAAGTATGGATGGCCCAAAAATAGAGATGAAGAGTCCTGGAGGAAGCCTGTGGAGGATGGGAATGGGTGTCTGGCTCTCAGGTTCCTGTCAGTGCTTTAGCTCTGGGATCATCCTCTCTGTTGAGCTTTAGAGCATCTGCTGAGGGGACAGACACTGCCTGGTGGGCCCTGGCTCTTTTTATCCCTTGTTTTCCTTTGTCCATCAGCTGCTGGGAGGTGTCTGATGGCTTTGCCTCTGGGCAGGGGTGGGTTAAGGGGTGAAAAATGCCTTTCCTGGGTGTCTTCTCCCTGCTGGGAGTCAGAGTGAAGGTCCTGCTGCAGCTGTGAGTGTTTGGCTGGGCCAACACAACCTGTGGCTTTGGTTTGTGTCTGGACTTCAATCTCCTGAGCCAACCATTGGTTTGGGATCCAGGCTGGCTTTGCCATGGCTTGTGCAGCTCTGCACCAACAAGAGGTGCTCTGTGAGGTGCCCCTGGCACTCACAATGCACTGCAAGGATGTGATGCCAAAGGCAGGAGCATCTCCCACCCCGGGAATGTCACCTGGGTGTGACCCTCACCTGCATCACCTGCTCTTGGAAACACTGGGACTGTCACCCTGGGCAGAGCCAGGGAAGGAGGGGCTGGCTCTGGACCTGTCCACACCCCCAGAGAGCAGGTGGGACCACTGGGAATTGGCTGTGGGAGATGTTCCTGCTGGATACAAAGCAGCACAGGCTCCTCCATGCTTGGCTTGGTTGTTGCAGTGAAGAAACTTCCACTGGAGCAGCGATTGCATCCAGGATTTAATTAGCTCTGGCTGGCAAAGCCAGCCTGGAGAGGACCAGACTGAGGGAGATGTGATTGGCACTTCTATCCTAAACAACCCCATCTCAGGAGGTCCTTTGGGAGGGGGGTGTGGGCAGGGTTGGGGGCCTGGGAGGGGCTGTGCTCCTGCCCCACTGCAGCTTTCCCACCCCTCTCTGGGTGTGCTTGGGGTTAGTTCTGCAGCTCCTTCTGCTCCACCTGATGCTCCCCAGAGCAAGGCAAGGAGGAAGCCCATCCCTCTGTGCAGGCTGAGCCTCCCTGGTCATGGCCTAAGCCAACCCAAGTGCTGTGGCTTCAGTCCTGGCTGAGCTGAGCTCACTGGTCCCCTGCAGCCCCCTCTGCATCTCCCAACTGCCTCCAGCTCTTCATCCCCTCCACCCCCTCATCCTCACAGCCCCTTCAGCCCCAGCAGCCCCCTCTGCATCTCCCAACTGCCTCCAGCTCTTCATCCCCTCCACCCCCTCATCCTCACAGCCTCTTCAACCCCTGCAGCCCCCTCTGCATCTCCCAACTGCCTCCAGCTCTTCATCCCCTCCACCCCCTCATCCTCACAGCCCCTTCAGCCCCAGCAGCCCCTTCTGCATCTCCCAACTGCCTCCAGCTCTTCATCCCATCATCCTCACAGCCCCTTCAGCCCCAGCAGCCCCTTCTGCATCTCCCAACTGCCTCCAGCTCTTCATCCCCTCCACCCCCTCATCCTCACAGCCCCTTCAGCCCCAGCAGCCCCTTCTGCATCTCCCAACTGCCTCCAGCTCTTCATCCCCTCCACCCCCTCATCCTCACAGCCCCTTCAGCCCCAGCAGCCCCTTCTGCATCTCCCAACTGCCTCCAGCTCTTCATCCCATCATCCTCACAGCCCCTTCAGCCCCTGCAGCCCCCTCTGCATCTCCCAACTGCCTCCAGCTCTTCATCCCCTCCACCCCCTCATCCTCACAGCCCCTTCAGCCCCAGCAGCCAGGCAGGCTCCAGGCTCCCCTCCCTCAGCCCGTGTTTGCCACAGGGGCTCTCAGCCCTGTTGGAGCCCTGGACATGCCCTTTCCAGCTGCTGTCCTGGGGATCAGCCTGGCTCTGATTTAAAGGCACAGTCTGCTGGCAGCTGCTGCTGCATGTCAAGAAAACAAGGGAGGAAAAGGTCTGTCAGAGCTGGTTTCCTCAGGGCTCACCAACCCCTTGCAAAGTCCTCCTTGAAATGGATTCCCCACCCCTGAGTGCCTCTCTGTCCTCTTCCAAATTCAAGGGAATTTCTCTCCAGCCCAAGGGGTAAGGAACCCGGGGGGGAGGGTGTTTACTGCCTAAAGCAAATGGAGAAAGTGCCACAAGCACAGGAAGGTGCTGCTGCCTGCCTGGGGAAGAGGAGGGAGCTGCCAGCCAGCTTCAGCTTTTCAGGAAAAGATTTTTCCCATCCTGTACATTTTCGACTTTTCAAAACTTTTCCTCATTTGTACTGGGATGAACCCAAGTTTTCTGGAACTCCTTGCCAAAAATCCTTCCCTTTTTTTTTGTGTGTGACAGGGGAGATAATCAACAATGTTTAAATTGCCAAGTGCAGAGCAGCGAGTCAGTGGGAGGCAAGAAGAAAAACCTCATGCAATGCTCCTGTTGCTCATCGATCTGTGAAGATCATCATCCCAAACTGCCCCCCTTGCCTGTGCCCCCCTGGGGCCAGCACAGCACAGAGCCAGGCCAGGATGGGCTTTGGGCATCGACTGCCTGTGGAGCTGGGGACAGAATCGACCCATGTAACCTCCTTAACTCTCCTCTTCCTGTGCTTTGGTGTGGCTGGAAGTGGCACCGAGTCCCTGGTCCCTGGAGACCCCCCTGGGGCTGCTGGCATGGGGTGTCTCACCCTCCAGCTTTGGAGGAACTCATCTTTCTCACCCAGCAAGCCACTGACGTGCCTCCTATCCCTTCTGACCCAGATTTCGGGTTCCTTCTGCTACAGAAATAGCCTTCAAGTGGCTCTTTTTAGACATTTCCCCCTCCCGAGCTCTCCCTGTGCCATGTGCAGTGTCACCCACCCAGGGCACCCCCTCCCCACAGTCCAGTGGGTGCCACAGGCAGCCCAAGGACCCCCTTCCTTGGAGCAGTGAAAATTCTGCTCCAGGAGAGTGAGGACCTGGAGGAATCCAAGTTATTGCTGGCTCGAATTCCATCCTTTCCCCATCCCAGGCTGGTACTTCAGGGCACTGGGAGGAGCCGAGGGATCTGCCAGCGCTCCCACAGCCCTGCCCATGACCCAGGATTGCCTCTGTGCTGTCTCCTGGTGGCTGTCTGGCCATCAGCTCAAGCACAGCCGTGGTAAATAATGTTTAATCCCTGCCTGAGCCCTCCATGCTGCCCTTTTCCCTTTCTCCCTGATTGCTGCAGACAGCCCAGCTCTGCTCTGGCTGTGGCACTTCCCCGGAGCGAGGTGTGAGCCGTGACTCAGCTCTCTCCTCGCCTCTCCCCTTCCACGGTGCCTTAATCTTAACAACCCTCTTTTATTTGGCACAGAATCTTGCATCAACTCCTCTCTTCCCAATCCCCTGGAAATCCCATGGCTCCCAGCACCTCTCCTTCCATCTCCAGCAGTCCAGGGCTGCCCCTGAGCTCACTGAGCACCGTCCTGCCCCGAGCACACCCAGGCTGATGCTGTTGTGGATGTGGCACTTCACCCTGATGCCTTTGCTGCCCTGCTCCTCCCTTTGCTCCTCTCTGCTGCCCTTCCTCCTCCCAGCACAGCAAACAGTAAATCAGCTGCTGTTTTTCTCTCTCTTGGCTCTCCACGACCTCTCCCCGCCTGCCCCAGCTCATCTCCTTCCCTTTGAGCTGTCAGTGCCTGCCTGTGATCAGCCCTGATAACTCAGCTCTCCTGTCCCAACGCTGAACTTTCCAGAAAACGCTCTGGATTTCTCCTAAGATGCCCCTGAGCCTCTGGAGAAGCCCCCAGAACCTTCTATGAGCTTCTCTGATGGCTCCTGTTTTCCACACCCTCCCCTACCCCCTGAGGGTGAACTGAAGGTGTTTCCATCATCATACTGTGACCTCCTTGCTGTCCTTGCTGGGACAAGGCAGAGCTGGCAGATCCCAAGCACAGGGATGGCCCATACCAGAATTCCAGCCTGCACTGACCTCTTGGCCACCTCTGTGTCCCCACCATTGTCCTGAGGCCACGGCCAGCTGGTGCAGGGGGCTTGGGGGCTCTTCTCTTTCCGTTCCAAGGAAGATCCTGCTATTCCTCCCTGAGCTGGGTGTTCCTTGGGGGCTGCTGGTGGTGTCCTGAACACAGAGGGGAGGATGGCTCAGGTCAGCTGAGCGTGGGGAGCCCCAGCCTGGCCTCCCTCCAGGCCACCTCGTCTGGGGTCAGGGCAGGATTTCTTGCCCGGCCAGTGGAAATATCGGGCAGCTCTTCAACCAGCAAAGCTGCTCCTTCTAACAAGAAAATCCTCTTAAAGCTGCAGGGAGAAATCAAACCTTGTAAAGCAGCTGGTTTTCCTTCCCCAGCCCAGGGTGGGTGGCTCCCCTGTCCCCTGGGAGGAGCAGAGCTGGCTGTCCTGTGGCCACCAGCTGCCACCTGCTCAGCCCTGAGGAGTAGCTCTGCTGGCTCTGTCCCCCTTTGGTGGCCACCTCTGGCCCCATTTGTGGCCTCCTCTGTCCCCCTTTGGTGGCCACCTCTGGCCCCATTTGGTGGCCACCTCTGGCCCCATTTGATGGCCTCCTCTGTCCCCTTTTGATGGCTACTTCTGTCCCCATTTGATGGCCACTTCTGTCCCCATTTGATGACCACCTCTGTCCCCATTTAGTGGCCACCCCTGTCCCCATTTGATGGTCACCTCTGTCCCCATTTAGTGGCCACCCCTGTCCCCTTTGATAGCCACCTCTGTCCCCCTTTGATGGCCATCCCTGTCCCCATTTTGTGGCCTCCTCTGTCCCCATTTGGTGGCCTCCTCTGTCCCCATTGGTGGCCACCTCTGGCCCCATTTGATGGCCAGGCTGTGGGGACAACCCTTGGCATGGCTGAAGGTCCCATGGAGCAGTGCCAAGAAGGGCACGGAGTTCTGTGAGTCTTTAGGGAGCAAAGTGTCACACCCAGCACAGGAAGATGCCAAATGTGGAGTGAAGAGAGAGGAGACCTGACCCTCTCAGCCTGTTTTCCACCCCTATCCTTTTCTTGTCCATCCTCTTCCTCCATCCTCCACCTGCTCTGATGTCCAGATATTAAACATCAACAATTCCTTGCCCACTTGGCAAAAGAAACCTGGATATTGGCTGAGGGAGGACAGTGCCCCCTCCTCAATGCCAGCCCAGCAAGGTGGGCACAGCCTGCCAAAGCTGGGCATCACCCACAGCCCATGCTCCTCCTGAGTAAAGGGCAGTCCCAGTGCCCCAGCTGAGCTGGAGAGACTGGGCTGGGAGTTGGCATTGGGGGTCCAACCCCAGACCCCCCTTGCCCAGGTTTTCTGCTGTGAAATCTGGGCAGTTCCAGGTCCCCCCTCGGGGCAGGTGCCCTCACAGAGGGTTGGCAGCGTGGCTGGCACAGGGGCCCTGGTCCAACCCCCAAACCTGCTGGCTCCAGAGCCTGATTACAAGTCATGGTCACATCTGTCCTTGGTTGCCATGGAGATTTTTCCTCTTCCCGATGCCCAGAGGAAAGCAGAGGAGAATGGCAGTGATGTGGAGCTGCCATCAGAGCACTGGCACCGTGTCACCCCTGCCACTGGTGTCCCAGAGCTCAGTGTCCCCTGTAGGGCCCAGCTCCAGCCCCAGCAGGTCCCCCCTGCCTCCAGCTGCCCCTGGGGGGGTTCTCTGGGGGTTTCTGTGCTGTGCCAGTGGCCAATCCCAGGGGGTGCAGGCAGGGAACCCCGGGGTGCAGGGTGGGCACAGCTGTGCCAACACCCCAGCACTGCTGGGGGTGATTCCCAACCCAGTGTGACCAGGGGAGGGCAAGACCTGGCTCAGACCCAGCATTTGGGTTTCCACATTGGGGTTGAACTTTTCTTCCTTTCCTAAAAAACCAGTTGAAGGTCCAAACTGACCAAACCCTTTGATATCTCAGTTTCTGCTGTTTCAACCCCTTTCCCCTTGAGCTGCTGTGGTTGTAGGTCATCACCTTCCACCTCCTGACCAGGATGGGTGGTCCTTGTGTCTGGGTTTGCAGGGAAGGGCTGTGGAATGAGGATTGCTGAGCCCTCAGAGCTTGCTGAGCTCCTCACAGCAGTTCCCAGTGGAAATCAGGAGTGGACAGGGACTGTCATGCTCCTGGTGTGCTCCAGATGGGAAGGGACACACAGGCAGCGAAGGGTCCCTTTCTGAGACAATCAAAATTATTTTCTGGCTGTGCCTTTGATTATAAACATCTTCCAATACCCAGAATTTAACTGTTAAGGAGCCCTCAGCAGCCCCTGTGAAAGGGAACATCCAGCTCCTCCCTGTTCCATCCCAGTTTGGGGCAGGATGGGGAGTATTTCAGGTTCTGGAATATTTCTCCTCTTCTGGATATCTTTGATTGCTCCTCCAGCTCATTTCTGGAGGGCTCCAGCACTCCCAGAAGGAAATTCCCATGGGCTGGGGCAGGGCAGGGACTCTGGGCTGGCTCCAGCACGGAGGGGCAAAGCCCGTTCCCCTGCTCTGTGCCTGTTTTCCTCCTTTTATATTTGGGAAAGGAATAATATTGACTTTATTTCCAGGCTGCTGAATGGGAGGTGCAAATCTGCTGGTTTAGCCCAGAAGTGGCTGCTCAGGGTGGGAATTCTGGGTCCAGAAGTGGCAGCTCAGGGTGGGAATTCTGGGTCCAGAAGTGGCTGCTCGGGGTGGGAATTCTGGGTCCAGAAGTGGCAGCTCAGGGTGGGAATTCTGGGTCCAGAAGTGACTGCTCGGGGTGGGAATTCTGGGTCCAGAAGTGGCTGCTCAGGGTGGGAATTCTGGGTCCATAAGTGGCTGTTCAGGGTGGGAATTCTGGGTCCATAAGTGGCTGTTCAGGGTGGGAATTCTGGGTCCAGAAGTGGCGGCTCAGGGTGGGAATTCTGGGTCCAGAAGTGGCTGCTCAGGGTGGGAATTCTGGGTCCAGAAGTGGCTGCTCAGGGTGGGAATTCTGGGTCCAGAAGTGGCGGCTCAGGGTGGGAATTCTGGGTCCAGAAGTGGCTGCTCAGGGTGGGAATTCTGGGTCCAGAAGTGGCTGCTCAGGGTGGGAATTCTGGGTCCAGAAGTGGCAGCTCAGGGTGGGAATTCTGGGTCCAGAAGTGGCGGCTCAGGGTGGGAATTCTGGGTGGTTCAGGCAGGACCCCTTGGCAAGGAGATTTTGGGAGCAAAAAGGGCTGGATGTGGCAACACAAACGTTGCCTGGAGGGAAGGTAAAGGCTTCCCTCATCTTCCCAGGTGGATTTGGAGGAAGATGGAGGGTGTCTGGAGGGGGAAAGGCACGTCCCCAGGGCTGCAGGCTGGGGCTGGGAGGGCTGAGCGTGACTGGGAGCAGTAAAAATGGAAACGGGGGCTGTGGGGCCAGCGTGGGCACAGGCTGGGCACGGGGGGGACTGGAGCCTGTGCCAAGGAGGGGACAGCTGTGTGTGGGATGGCTCTGTGTGAAGAGACATTAAAAATATGAGCAAGGCAAACTCTGGAGCTTCAGATGCTCAGGAATTGGTTCAGAGTCTCCCAGGAGAGGGGAGGGAGATGGAGCTGCAGGGCTGGGCTGGGCTGGGGCACCTCAGGGTGCCCCTCTCTGCTCTTGGGGAGGCTCAGCAGGGCAGGACAGCCCAAATTCCCACATCCAGAGCCTGGGTGTGTCCCTGCTTGGAGCTGAGGGGTTTGGGCTGAGCTCACACACAGCTCAATAAGCACTGCTGTTGTGGGGCACAACCTCAGGGCAAGCCCCCAGGGGCTCAGGGGGCCCAGGTGACGTTCAGGGTGCCCAGGGGATGCCAAAGGTGCCCAGGTGAGGTTCAGGGGGCCCAGGGGATGCCAAAGGTGCCCAGGGGATGCCAAAGGTGCCCAGGTGAGGTTCATGGTGCACAGGTGATTATTAATTAGCCCAGATTAGTTTCAGGGTGCCCAGGAGAGGCTCAGAGTGCCCAGGTGATGCTGAAGGAGGAGGAAGAGGAGGAGGAGGAGGAGGAGGAGGAGGAGGAGGAGGAGGAGGAGGAGGAGGAGGAGGAGGATAGAGATGAGGAGGAGGATGTGGACTGGGCTAAGGATGAAGATGAGGATGAGGATGAAGATGAGGCTGAGGATGAAGATGAGGATAAGGATGAGGACATGGAATGGGATGAGAATGAGAATGAGGATGAGGATGAAGATGAGGACACTGAGGATGAGGATAAGGACATTGAGGATGAGGATGAGGATGGCCTGGTTTGTGGGGACAGCTAATTAAAGGCAAGGAACACCCAAAGCTCATCCTGTGGTGGTTCTTCAAAGGACTTTTTAAGAAAAGTAAGACAAAAAAAGAAACATTTGATAAATAATTAAGAGCTAAAGCTCAGCTTTCATGTTCCTCCTGTCCAGCCCAGCAGGGAAAGGACCTTGAGCCTCTTCTGTGGGCCTGGGGAAGTTTGGGGGAGGGAGAGTGAAACTGTGACTGTGAAGTTGCCACCAAGCTGGGAGAACCCAGAAGGTTTAGGAGCCTCTTTTCTTCCTTGGGAAGGCAAAAGGCTGCAGGTCTCTGCAGTGAGGGGTGTTGAGGGTGTTTTGGGGTCCCACGGGGTCTCATTCCAGAGCTCTCTCGTGGGGGTGTTGAGGGTGTTTTGGGGTCCCACGGGGTCTCATTCCAGAGCTCTCTCATGGGGGTATTGAGGGTGTTTTGGGGTCCCACGGGGTCTCATTCCAGAGCTCTCTCGTGGGGGTGTTGAGGGTGTTTTGGGATCCCATGGGGTCTCATTCCAGAGCTCTCTCGTGGGGATGTTGAGGGTGTTTTGGGGTCCCACGGGGTCTCATTCCAGAGCTCTCTCGTGGGGCTGGATGTTGGTTCCCTGCTCAAGTGCCAGTTCCTGGCATCCTGTGGTTATATGTGCTATCAGCTTTCCCTTCCAAATTAAATTCCTCTCTCTTGTGGCTGCAGGGCCTTCCCTCTCCCTTCCCCTTCCACAAAGCCTAAGAAAACAAATAAATAACCCGTGCTCACGTTGGCTTTTTTCCAAGGAACTTGGATGTTTTCAGGTCACTCCGGTGGGTTTGGGTGGGAGCTGGTGCCTGTTGGCTGCTGTGGGGAGGCCCTGGGGGCCACCACCCCCCTGCCCTGCCCTGCCAACCCCTGCCAGGCTGTCTGGGGCTTTGTGTCACCCAGGACTGGCCCCTCATGCACGTGTTTTTCATGGATTTTTGCAAACAGGAGTTTGCCTCGTGGTATCTCCCGTGGAAGGTTATTGGAAGGAGACCAGCAAAGGTCCATAACCTCTCTGCTGATGAGGATGAAGTGCTTGTTTAATACATTTTAGCTTTCAAATATTTCTCCTTAATGTGTTTTTGAGATGACTGGAGCTCTGAAGGGAATATGTAACTTGTTAGAAAATAGATGTGCCGATTAGACGGCGTTTCAGCTCCTTTAGAGACGTTTCACCACCTCCCTTGGATCTGCTGTGATCAAACCCTGCCTCTCCAGGAGCTGCAGGCTGGGGAGCTGTCAGTGCCACCACCCCCTGGTGCAGCCCCTTTCCAGGCCTGCCTTTGCCTTGCTGGTCCCAGATGTTCCCAGTTCCACTGGGAAGTGTCACAGCATCTCTGGGGCTGTGCCAGGTTGGCCCTTTCTGGCTGTTCGAGTTTTATGTCCATCCCAGACAACCCAAAATGCCTCAAATCTGCTCCTTGGGGTTCAGGGCAGCTCCCACTGAGTGAGGGAGTGTTTTCCACCTCTCTCCTTGGATCTCCCACCTGATGCTCCACACAAATCTCTCTCTGGGATCACATCAGGCAGTGGTGTGGGATCTGCCATGGGAATCCTGGAGCCCGTGGGGAGGGCAGGGTCTGCCCCATGCAGGTTATTTCCCTTAACTTGGGGTGTGGGATGGCCCCGTGGGGTGTCCACACTCCCCCCTGCCCTGGGAAATTTTGACTTTCCCAGTGGCACCTCTTGGAGAGCAGCAGATTAGGGGTTGGTATTAAATGAGGGGCTTTTAATGCCAGGGGGAATTTTCACTCCACTGATCTGCCCATCAGCAAGAAACAGACTGGAGGATTTCACTCCACTCCACCTCCTGTCTCATCTCTGAAATGCTCCCAGGTCTGAACAGCAACTTTTTCCATCCCTGTTTTCCACTCACCCTTTTTTTCCCTCTCTCTGGTGCCTCCCAGCAGGATGAGCTGCCCTTCTCCCCACTCCCAGGAGGGGTGCCAAGTGGTGATGGGGCACAGTGGGCAGGTGATGGCATTGCCCGGGAGCACGGGCTGAGCCACAGGAGCCCAGCACAGCGCGGGGACAGGTGGCACGTTGCAGTGGGTGCCATCCCCGTGCCCAGCCCGTGCCAGCCCCGGGGTGTCCCTGCTGTGCGTGCTGGGGCATCCTGCTGTCAGCAGCACGTCAGTGCCATCAGGATGCACTTGGCTGGCGCTGGAAAAGGCTTTTGCCCCCCGGATGTTCTCTAATGGAGCGGGCGCGGCTCCCCCGGCACCGGCACCGGCTCTAATGCAGCGCTGCGGGGGCTGCTGTGCCCGACCCTCCCTCCCTCCCCCTGCTCCGGGGGCTGCTGTGCCCGACCCTCCCTCCCTGCCCTGCTCCGGGGGTGCTGCCCAGCCCCACACCCCCTCCTGGTGCTTCAAGGGTGCTGCCCAGCTCCACCCCCCTCCTGATTTTCCAGGAGTGCTGCCCAGCTCCACATCCTCCTCATGTTCTGGGGGTGCTGCCCAGCTCCACCCCCCTCCTCATGCCCAGGGGTGCTGCCCAGCCCCACACCCCCTCCTGGTGCTCCAGGGGTGCTGCCCAGCTCCATCCCCCTCCTCATGCCCAGGGATGCTGCCCAGCTCCACACCCTCCCCCTGATCCAGGGGTGCTGCCCAGCTCCACATCCTCCTCATGTTCTGGGTGTGCTGCCCAGCTCCACACCCTCCTCATGTCCAGGGGTGCTGCCCAGCTCCACACCCTCCCCCTGATCCAGGGATGCTGCCCAGCTCCACACCCTCCCCCTGATCCAGGGGTGCTGCCCAACCCCACACCCTCCTCATGCCCAGGGGTGCTGCCCAACCCCACACCCTCCTCATGCCCAGGGGTGCTGCCCATCTCCACACCCTCCCCCTGCTCCGGGGGTGCTGCCCATCTCCACACCCTCCTCATGCCCAGGGAGCAGCCCCACTGCAGAGGGAAGGGGATGAAGCCCAAACCCCTCCATGCTGGTCCTGGGAAATATCTCAAAAAAAAATTTTGTATTTATTGTATACTTTTTTTCCTGCCGTTTTTTGCTCTCCTTTCTTCCTGTTGGACCTTGGAATGGTTTCTCTTGGCAAGGAGGTGCCAGCAGGGGTGAGGTGACAGCACCTCTGTGTACCCATCACACTGGGGGGCTGCTCTCCCCTGAACCATCAGTGTTTGGAGCCATGGTGGGCACCAGTGTGAGACCCTCGTGGGTGGGTCTCCACTGTGGTGGGCACTGCCAGGCAGAGGCTGATCCCCCTGTCAGGGGGTCCCCACCATGGGTGGCACTGCTGTCAGGGGCTGACCCTGCCACAGTTCTGCTGCAGAGGGTCTCTCTGGCTGCTTGTTCTGGCAATTTGTGGGAAGGTGGCCAAGCCATGGCACTGCATCAGCTGGGAGGTGCCAGTCCCACCTGGCCAGGTGTGGTCACAGCTCTGCTGGCAGCGTTTCTGCTGCTATTTTTGCTTCTTTTCCCCCGACCCACCTTTATGGCAGAAGCAACACGTCTGCCCGTGCAGAACCAGCGTGAGATGCCACCCAGGAGCAGCACAAACGCTCCCAGGAGATGTCCAAGTGCTTTTCCACTGACACCTCTCCACAGTGGGGTGGGTCACCCTGGCCCAGCTGACCCTGCCGATGGTCCGCGCCAGCCTTAACCATTCAATAAATCCCCATATCCTGTCCCCTGTCGCTCCTCCCTCCCATCACCTGTGCAATCCCCTGGGTCCGGCTGCCTCTTCCGCCGGCGGCAGGTGACGGCACCCGGTGACAAGAACGGCACCCGGTGACAAGAACCGGCACCAGGTGACAAGAACGTGCCACCCGGATTGCTCCTGGCCGCGGGGCTGGGCCGCCTATCACCGGGTAAAACGTAGGGGCCTTTAAGAGGGAGCGGAGAGAGAGGGGGAGCCGTCTCCCCGCACATTAATCTCTCATGAGCTAATGTGTTTTTCCCATTTGTTCCTTTGTAGAGCGAGAGCTGCGCGTTCCCACGCGCTCACACCCCCCGCGCTCCCACCGCGCTGCCACCGCCGCCGTCCCCGGCCGAGAGCGGAGCAGAGGCACGGAGAGCCAGCAGAGAGAGCCGAGCAGGAATGGGGAATACACCCTCTCAAGGCATGTCACTCTCACTATGTGCATCCATTCTTAAGTAGCAGGTATTTTTTTTATTCGTGTGGTTTTTTTGCCTTCCTCCCCTCCCTCCCATGTCGCCGGGGGGTTGCGGTGGTGATGCCCGGGGGGGACCTCGGGTGGGGTGGGTTGAGGAGGGGGGATAAAAACAATCATTTCTCTGGGTGCTGGAGTTGTGCTGGCCGGGGCTTGGCACCCAGGAAGGGGGTGTGTGGCATTGTGGCGCTCTCAAGGGGTGTGTGCCAGGCACTGGGATGGGGTGACCCCCAACCCCGGGCGACTCTCCCCGCCCTGGGCATGGGTGGGCTGGGGGTGCTCAGTTGGTGCTGGTGATGCTGCTGCTTTTAGGGGTTGTTTGTTGCCTGGGGTTGCTCGGAAGGGGTGAAGTAGCTGGAGAGCTGGTGTCCTAGAAACAGGGGAGGGCTGGGGGTCTGGGGGCAGGGGCTCGCCGTGGTGCTCCGAGGAATCGTTTGTTGTGCCGCTGGCTGTGTCCACTCCCTGCGTGCAGCGCTGGGCATTAAATGGGATGTTTTGCTGATGCTGCCGGGCTCTGGATTGCCTTTCTTGAGGAGACAGATGGGCGAGGAGGGAGGCTCTGGGCTCTCCCCTACCTGCTGTCCCCCCTTTTTGCTTCTCCCTCAGCCTCTGCCGAGACACAAAGGGCATAACGAGCCACGGGGCTGCAGGTCGCCCCTTGTGAGATATTTTCAGCATCCTTTGCAGGAGGAGAAAAATCTGGCGCATCCCGGGCAGGGCTGGGGCGTGGGGGGAGGCGGCGGGAGGGAAACTTAAAATAACTCCGGAGGTTGCCAGCCCTGCCCTGTGCCATGGCCGGGATGCTCCTGCATGTTCAGGGCTGGAGGGGAGCCCCAGTGGGGTCTGTTCCCCCCGTGGGAGCAGGGCGGGTGTGGGGGTGGGTGGGTGGGTGTGTGATGCAGCTGCCAGCACTGCCCTGCCTTGTGCCAGCCCCGGTGGGTGAGGGGGATGCTGGCAGGGTTTTCCTGCCATGGGTGGGGGTCCCTTTGTCTGCCCTCGCTGCGGGGAGCTGAGTCTTCGCTCTGCAGCCTCTCCCCTCTTTGTTCTCTCCGTGTTCGCCCGGGCTGTGCTGAGACAGGCTGGGGAGTGGCGACGCTTCGGCCCCCGCCTGTGCCCACCCACCCACCCGCTGTTGCTGCGTGGTGGCAGCATCCAACTCCCAGGGAAGTTGGCTTTGACTGTGTTTGGCTCTGGGAATGCACCCGGTGACAGCCCTCGGGATCTGTGCCCCTTCCCAGGCATCTCAGGGGTGGCACAGGGGGGCACATCCAGCTCGATGGAGATGGAGGGGTGCCAGGTGGGGGGTGGGTGTTCCCTGTGCTGGCTCCAGGCAGGGGGTTCAGCCCTTCCCTATAGCGGGGTCAGCCCCAGAGACCCCAGACTTGCTCCAGCACCTGGATCCTGGGGGTGCAGGTGCTTTTCAGTCCCTCTGGTTGCTCCCTGGTTTTCACAACACTGCTGAGAAAGGGGGTTCTGCACAGCCCATCCCGGGGGTCAGGGCAGTGCCCCCCAAAGCTGCCTGAAGCCACACAGTCGCTCCAGCCCCAGCGGTGGCTCTTCCCTCATGTTAATGAGGAATTCATTACCAATGTGCTAATTATCTCCCACCAGACTGCCCCTGACACTGGCAGTGCTCACCCGCCTGTGGGAATGGCTCTGTGCTCCTCACTGAGCCTTGTTCCCCCAGGGAGCTGCTGGTGGGCTCTGACCTGCCCGGGGGGGGCTGGGATGGCATCAGGGAGAGGGTGCAGAGCCCAGGCCCTGGCAGGGCTGGCAGGGCTAGTGTCTTTGTATGAAGAGAGGTTTAGTCTTTGTCAGGAGCTGTCCCTCCCCTCCCAGCAGGGTGGGCAGGGAGGGACACTCACCCTGTTTGCTTTTTTATGGAATGTCCTGTTTGGGGTCTGGGAGATGCTCAACACCCTCCTGGGGGGGTGGGCTGGAAGGGGAGAGGGTGGGGGCGCTGGCTGAGAACTGACATGGTGATTGAACTGGACTGGGAGGTGGTGGGGTCAGTGCTGGGGTGGGTTAATGTTGGTACCAGGCTCAGTCCTGGTCCCTCATGTAGGAAAACCACAAATCTGCCCCCAAATGGGTTTTCTGCTTTTATGGAAAGGGGGATAAAGGAATCTCTCTGATGTGCTGGGGGGTGTCTGTGCCCGGATCATGAACCTGCTCCGTCCTGGTAGGGACACCTCACTCTGCTAGGGAGGGCACATCTGTCCCCCCACATTGTCCCCCTTCCTCTGCATCCTTCCTTCCCTGCCCTGGAGCTCCATCCTGGTGGGAAACACCCACCTGTGCCTGCCTCGTCTTCTTTTCCCACCCAGAAATCCTCTATTCTGAACCTTTCCATGGCAGCAGGCTGGCCCTGGGTGCCCTTGGCTTTTGCAGGGACCTGGCTCGGTGCTGCCTTGTCACTGTCTGGGCCCTGTGGTCCCCACGGGCCACCGCTGTGGGGCTGAAAGAGCCCCCCCTGCCATGTCTGCAGGGCAGGAGGGACAGAGCCCACCCGGGCAGGGTTTAATTATAGCCATCGATCCTCGGCGTTGCCACACATCGATCCCCACCAGGGCACTCTGTGGCTGCCTCTGCGCCCCAGGGACACGCCTGGCACACGTGTGGGCCGTGTCCCATGGCATGGAGCGTGGCCTGGAGCTGCAGGAGCACCCCCACACAGCCAGGGCTGGTGCCCAGGGAGGGGGACAGGGCCATGCTGGCTGTGTCCCTTTGGGGGCAGAAGAGGAGCTGAAGGGAGATGGGAGCGAGGTCTGGAGCAGCTGAGGGAGCTGGAGGGGCTCAGCCTGGAGAAAAGGAGGCTCAGGGGGGACTTTCTGGGTCTCTCCAACTCCCTGACTGGAGGGGGGACCTGGGAGGGGTCAGGCTCTACTTGCAGGAGACAAGCAGAGAACAAGAGGAAACAGCCTCAAGCTGTGCCAGGGAAGGGTCAGGTTGGACATCAGGAGGAATTTCTTCATGGAAGGAGCTGTTAAACATTGGAAGGGGCTGCCCAGGGAGGTTTGGAGGCCCCATCCCTGGGGGTGTCCAAGGCAGGACTGGCCATGGCACTCAGTGCTCTGGGCTGGGTGCCCAGGTGGGCATCGGGCACAGGGTAATCAGGGGACCAGCCTTTTCCAGCCTCAGGGATCCTGTGATCCTGGGTGTCCCCAGGGTGCTGAGTGCATGGGCGAGCCCACTGAGGCTCCTGCTGCTGAGATTGTCTTCCCAAGCTTGTTGTGGAGAGAACAGAGGGCTGCAGACTGGAGGGGTGTGCTGGAGGGGCTCAGGGGTGCAGCGGGGTGGGCTTTGGGAAGCTGCTGTGCACATGGGGAGCACTCCCATGTGGGTCCTGGGCTGTTTCCTGCTCCTGGGAGGGCGAGTTCTCCATCATTTTGCTCTGTCCATGGTGCTGGGGCTCACCCTTGGTGCTGGTGATGTCCCTGAGCTGGAGGAGCACCCCTGACTTGCTGCCACTTGCAGGTTTGAGTCTCACATTGGCACTCACTCCAGCCCTGCAGCTCTTGGCTTGAAGGTGCTGAACCTCCAGCAGAGTGCCCTGATGGGGGGCAGCACCCACAGCCCTGGGGGGCTGCACTTGGGGAGGGCAGTGCTGGCTGGAGAGGAGGTACAGGAAGGATGGAGACTCCTGTTGGTGCCACTCCCCTGGCTGGGAAGTTCTTCCACCACCATCTCTTTCCTCTGTTGGCTCTTTCCCAGCAGCTGGGGTCAAGTTTTGGAACTATTATCTTTATTATTAAATCACCTTTGGAGATCAGAAATGGGGCTCTGAGTAACCTGGGCTAGTGGAAGGTGTCCAGCTCATGTCAGGGAGTTGGAACTGGATGATCTTTAGTGTCCTTCCAACCCAAATAACCCTTTGATTCCATGAAATGCCTGCTCTGAGGTCCCTGGGGTTGAGCATGGAGGCTGCTCAGCCAAGCTTTGAGGATTCATTGGATTCACAAAGCACAAACAGCCCTGTTGGCACCACCTGGGGAGGTCTGAACCCCACGATGGGCCCGTGCCAGTGGGTCTCACCCCCCAGACAGGCTCCATCTCCCCCAGCCACAGCGGTGTGTGGGTTTGGGGAGGTCCCAGCTCAGCCCCACGAGGCTCTGCAGCTCATCAGCTGCAGTCACTGCCATCCAAGGGCCTCATTAACCCCCCTCCTGGCTGTGCCAGGCTGCAGGTGCACCCAGGCTCGAGGACTCTCTCAGCAAAGGAGCTTCAATGCCTGTTAAAAAATTACTGATTTGCTCCTCGCCGCCCGATGGGGATAATAAAACTTTGCTGTCAGCTGTTTTTATTTTTTCCCTCCCCCTGCACGGTTTCCACTTTCAGAACAAATGCAAATGACGGATTTTTAATTTTTTTAAATTCATCTCCAACAGAAGGGCTGATGGAGAGGGCTGGGTGGGGGTGGGAGGAAGGGGAGGGGGACAAACACTTATGGTTTGTTTGTGTTTTTCCCCCCTCTGCTGAAATGTTCTGATTGCAAAGGAAGATGATGCATTTGGGCTCCTAGAACAGCTAATAGCTCCAGGCTGGGAAATGGAGCATCTGCATTCCAGCTCCAGACTGGGAACCAGCATTCCAGCAGATTTGGGAAAGGGGAGTCAAGGAGCAGCTTCTCTTCCAGTCCCACCCCGTTATCTCCAGTCTTGGGTCACTCCGTGACATTGTGAAGTGCTCAGACCTTGGAAAGGGACACCCAAAAAGGATGGGCTGTGGATGTGGGTGGAGGTGAGGCCTCCCTGGGGTGGCACCCCCAGCACTTCCCCGCTCCAGCCAATCTCCTGGCACCTTTGGAGGGTGTTGCCAGGTCTCGTCCACCTCAAGTTTATCTATTTCAATTACAGCCTGTTAAAGCCTCCGTGTTTCAGGAGCTGCCTGGATTTATGGCTCCTGTCCTGCAGCCTGGGCATTCTCCTGCCTTTCCCTGAGCTGCAGGTCTTGCTCTGGGGATGCAGCCTCATGGAATTCTGTGGGTCATCTCCCAGGAATGCTGTGGGGAAGCCCCCAGCCCCAGGGAATGCTGTGGCTCAGACCCACCTTCCTGCAGCCACCACGATGGCCAACAGTGTTTGGCTCCTGATCTGCCAGAATTTTCCCTGATTTCCCCTTTCCCAAAGCACTGATGTTTTCCCTGTGAGCATCCTGGGATTCTGGGCATCCAAACCTTATGGTCAGTGGCTCTTGTTAATTGACTTAATTACCTGTGGGAGGCAGGGATAGCCAGGGTGGAGAAGGGACTGTAACTCCCAGAGAGATGGGCTGGAGAAGTGGTTGTGACATCTGGTCTGGGCTTTGTGGTTTTTGTTTTAATGGGATATTTTGAGCTGAAATGAGCCCAAGTGCAGAAGGATGGAGGTTTGGATCCTGCACCCAGCTGAACTTGGAGAGAGCTGGCAGCTTGTGGGAGCAGGAGGGAGGGGTGGAGAGCTGGAGTGGGAATTTGGGGGGATGTGTTTCCAAGTGTAGGTCCTTCCTAAGCCCTGTGGTGAAGAGAGAGGAGGAGGAAGGTGGAAGAGATGAACATGGAGAGGGGAATCCAGTGATGTGCAGGGAGGAAAGGGATGTGCAGGGACCTGGCTGGGGGCAGCCAGTGTGGATGGAGCTGGATCTCTGGCTCCAGCTGGACACCAGGCATGGCAGCACAGGCCATGTGTGTTTCTAAGTCACTGACGTGTTCCAGAAGCCAAATTCCCACAGAACTGGTGTGCACAAAGCATATGGATGTTGCAAGCCTGCAGTCAGCCTGGTGGCACTCACCCATATCCTGCTTTCCCTGGAAGCTCCACAGTGATCCTGCACCGGCATCCTGATATTTTTGGACATGTGGACACAACTCTGCCTTGGAGACAAATCCCTGCTCCAACTGCTCAGCATCTGGGCTTGGCCACCCCTCTGCAGCCTTCCCAAGGTGCTCCAGTCACACTGCCCTTCCTGAGCATCCCTTGGCTGCCTGGGCTGGAGCCAGGGCCGGCAATCCCGATCCCGATCCCGATCCCGATCCCATCCATCTGTCAGTGGCTCGGGGGCGGCGGGGCCGAGCCGAGTGGTGCAGCAATAGGGTGTGAAACAACCACCTGTCAGTTGACTTTCCTTCTGCTGTGGTGCTTGGCAAGGGCAGAGCTGGAGAGGAATAAATTCCCCTCTCCCGTGTTATTTGCAGGGAGGCTGTCACGGCACTCAGGGGTTTTATTTGGCTCGGTGGTTTTATGTTAATGAACCTGCTCTGTCTCCTTCTCTCTCTCTCTCTCTCTCTCTCTCTCTCTCTCTCGCATTCCGAAAAGAGAAAGGGAAAAGTGTCACTTTGGATCTTCATGCATGGAAAAATACAGCACCTCCCTCCTGCAATTAGAGTGGGATCTCTGGGAAAGGGCACGGGGAGGTGGCAGGGCTGGAGCCACTCCCGCCTTGTGTCCCTCTCCCCCCCAGCACGTGCCTTTTGTGGCTTCAACATCCCACCTGCACTGACCTCCCAGGCCCATCTCCCGCATCCCAAGGGGGAGAACATCCCAAGCTGCTCTGCCAGGGCTGCATCTTGACACTGATGCTTCCAGGAGAGAGGAGGGCAGGGTGGTTTGGGCTGACTCCACCTCCTCCCAGGTGCTGCGGGGCTGGTTTGGATCATTTTTCCTTCCCTGATAATTTCTGGCTTCCCAGGCTATTTTTGCCCCTGTGGAGCATCTCCAGTTGGAAGGGAGAGGCAGCACCTGGCAGGCCTGGGGACAAAGCCCCGTGTGTGTGAGGGGTGGTGGGTTCATGTGGGGGTGAGGAGGAGGATGAGCTTGGTGTTGGTCAGATCCAGCCTGGGTCAGGGTTGGGATTGGGGCTCAAGGAGAGGAGCAGAGAGAGGAGATGCAGCGGGAGCTGCAGAGCCCTGATCCTCCTCCATCCAACCATGCTGTGGCAGAGGGGTCTGGCCAACCCTGCACTGTGTCCCCTGTAGGAGAGGGGGACAGGATCATGGGGGTGTCACTCCAATGTCCCCTCTGCCAGCAGAAAGCCGTGGAGAGGAGGCAGCAGGGACGTGCAACAGGCAGCGCCGGCACCGCCTGCGGCTGCGGAATCTGTCTCATTTCAGGAGGATTAATGATTCCAGCATAATTTGAAAAACATTATCTGGCTCATTAAAAACACATTGCCCAGACCAAACTCGGCGTAGCTTCGTGTTGCCAGCCCTGCCCATTGCCCTCCCCGTGCTGGGCCCTGCCATGGCAGGGCTGGGGGGTGATGGTGAGGCCGAAGGCTGTGCTTGCCCATGGGGTGTCCATTCACCTTTCCTGCCTCCTCCAGCTGCTCTGGGGGCACTCAGGGGCAGCCACCCAGCTCTGGCACGGCATGGCATCCCCTCGGGAGCTGTGGGTGATGCCGAGGTGTGGGTGTGTTTTGGGGAGGAGACACCAGTGCATGGCTGTCGGGAGCATCGTCTGCCCTCACCTCCCTCCTTGGCACATGGAGCTGCCAAGCCCTGGGTGAGAGCAGGAGGCTCCCAAGGAGTCCTTGTCCCCTCAGAAGGGGCTCCAGGTCTTGGGAGGGTGAGAGGGGCTGGCAGTGCCCCCTTCCCCCCACACCTGCTCCTCTTCTCCCTCCTCCCTTCCCGCCCGCCTCCTCCTTTCTCTCGCCTTCCCTGCCTGCTTTCAACTCTCTCTGTGCTGGTGGGAATCAAAGGCAAGAGCAGGTGGGGATTTTCAGTCCTTCGCTGCACTGCATGAAAAGCAAAGCCTCTGAAGGACACTCAAGGACACTGAGATGGTGCCTCCCCTGCCCTCCTTCCCTCCCTGCCCTGCAGAAAGCAGGGACTCTGCCCCAGGGCTTGGCCAGGCTGTTCCCACACAGCTCCCAGCTCTGTCCATGCTCCGTTTTGTCCCTCCCGTGTGATCTGCTCAGACCTAGAGGTGTGAACCAGCATCTCCTCCATCCATGAGGCCCCTCAGGTGGGCACCAGAGCTCTTGGCCAGGCTCCTGTGCTGCTCCCTTGAGGCTTCCATGAGGGTGCTGAAGCAAAGAAGGGGCACCATTCCTGCTGAATCCTGGGAATATTGCGGGGCTTGGAGCAGGATGGTTTCAGCCTGGGTGCTGCCATGGCCTCCGTCCTGGGATGTGGCAGCACCTTGAGGGAATTTTTGGCTGCCTCATGACTCGGTATCTCAGCCAGAATAACTCCAGGGAGGTTGTGGTGCTGTGCAGATAATAATTAGCTCTTTTCAGCCTTCAGCCCCAGCTCTCAGTAAGAGCAAGTCTCTTATCTCCCTTCCACACATGGGGAAGCCAAGGTGCTCCTGGGGCAAGTCCTTGGCCCTTCACATGCAGGTGAAGCAAAACCAGGAGCTGGGATCTGCTCCTGGGGGTCTCAGTGAGGGCTGGAAACACCCCCAGCCTCCTCCTCCTCCCCTCCACACCAAGAAAATCCCGAGGGTGAGATGGAGAACTTGGTTCTCTGTGGGAATGGGTAAGAGGAGGCACGTTTGGCCCCCTCCTGTTTCTGTTTCAACTGGCAAACCTGTGTTTTGTCACTCAGGTCTCCTCATGAGCCAGGGAGAGGAAGGACGTCCTTGTAGGGTGACTCCGAAGCGTTTCCTGGCACATGACAAAATATGGCATAAATAATTAAACCTGATCTGCAATTATCAAAACAAAGCCATAAACTGCATTTCAGAAGGATTTTCCACTTATATTTTGTGCTTTTTGTTTCCCTGCCATTGTGCCTTTAAGATTATTTACTCACACTGGGCGTGAAATCCATCCCTGAACCACCAGCTTTGAACCCACACCCTGATACAAGTGGCTCTGGAGTGGGGAGGGGGCTCCACATCCCAACCCCAATCCCCCACTGGGTCTGAGAGGGAAAACCCACCCAAATCCAGGGATCACAGGCCTTTCCCAAGGCCAGGCTGCCCTGGGAGCATTCCAGGCGTGGCACAGCAGAGATCCAGCAGTTCACAGGGATGCTGAGTCCTTCAGTGCTGGTATTTGGGATACAGCCATGCAGGGGTTAGAAATATCATTAACCTCCTTCCTCCCCTTTCCCTCCTCCTCCTTGCCCCCCAGAGCCCCCCCCAAGCTGCTGGGTCTCAGCCCTGGAAGAACTGAGAGCAGGGTGAGGGCACTGGAGCAGTGCCAGGCTCGGGCTGAGGGGACAGATGTCCCACAGCTGTGGGCGTGACGAGGGAGCCGAGCTGGGAGCAGCTTCTCCCTCTCTCCAGCAAAGAAAGGGACCCTTGTGGGCACCGGGCTCTGTATCCCCTGCCAGTCCTGCCCTTGTCACCCCGCTCCTCCAGGCACAGGGGCGAGGAGAACACCACCCCACATCCCTAAAAACAAAGGCTCAGAGCAGCTCTGGGCTGTTTTTCTGGGAGCTGGGCACTGCCAGGGCTCAGCCAGTGCAGGTGGGAGGTTTGGGGGTGCAGGGCAGAGAGGGGTGAAGCCTGGGCAGCCCCTCTGCCCTCCCCACGTGCCCCCAGCTCTGTTGTTGTCATCGTGCTCTCTCGTGGGGACATGTCAGTGAGAGTGAGAGGGTTCAAGCCCCTCAGCTGGGCTGGGAAGGGGAATTTGGTGCTGAGGTTTTGGAGTTGCTGTTGCCCCCACAGGGAGCTGGCAGGACCCTGGGACAGGCTGTGCTGCTGCACAAACTGGGCACAAGGAGGTTGTGCAGCTTCATTTGAGATAGAAAAGTCCAATCTGTGTATTCTGGAGAAAACCCCCACGGTCAGTCCATCTGCTCTGATCCCCCCTTGCTCTTCCATGCCCATAACTCCTCTTCCCAACAAACACCCACCTGGAGTTGGAGGCTGAGCCCCACAGCAAGAACCCAGGAGTGTTTTGGGGGTCATTTGCAGCCCACGTGTGGGATGTTCCCATCCCCACATGTGGGAACAACCCCCACCTGTGTGGGAATGTTGTGTCCCTGTGGTAGGGCAGTCTGCCCCTCTTATGCCCCCCCAGGGGGGCACAGCCTGGCTCCTCATCACTCTCCACGCTGTGTTTCACTCAGATCCTTCCTGCTGCTGCCCTTTTGTTTCAGATTTATGATGTGTTTGCTTGCTCTGATTTATTTGTTTATTCCCCTCCATCTCTGGCAAACGTTCCCACCTGGATCACGTTCATTCATGAATCTCCTCCTTTCCTGTCCCTAACCAGGGCTCGATGGAATTGCAGGAGGGAAGAAGCCAGGACTCTGTTCCCTTTGTTTAAAGTCTCCAGGTCAGTACCGGGGCCGGCAGGGTCCTTCCCCCACCTGCTTGTTTCATGTTGGGTGTTCACTCCTTCCCTGACCCTCTCCTGGGTTCAGGACTGTGGTGGGAGAGGGCAGCACCTGGAGCTCGGTTTTTCTTGGGTGTTCCTAAGAGGGTGTGGCCTGGTTTGTGCTTTGCATTGATGACTGAGGAATCAGCTCCCCACCTCTTTGCAGAAAGGAGGTGGGTTTGTGGAGCTGGGAATGGTGTTTGCTCCTGTAGGGGCCCCTGGTGCTCCTGGAGGGGTCCCTGGTGCTCCTGGAGAGGTTCCTGGTGCTCTTTGATGGGTTCTTGGTGCTCCTGGAGGCATCTCTGGTGCTCTTGGAGAGGTCCCTGGTGCTCCTTGATGGGTTCCTGGTGCTTCTGGAGGGGTCCTTGGGTCCCTGGGTCCCTGGTGCTCCTGGAGAGGTCCCTGGTGCTCCTGGAGAGGTCCCTGGTGTTCCTGGAGAGGTCCCTGGTGTTCCTGGAGAGGTCCCTGGTGTTCCTGGAGAGGTCCCTGGTGTTCCTGGAGGGGTCCCTGGTGCTCCTGGAGGGGTCCCTGGTGCTCCTGGAGGGGTCCCTGGTGCTCCTGGAGGGGTCCCTGGGTCGCTGGTGCTCCTGGAGGGGTCCCTGGTGCTCTTAGAAAGGTTCCTGGTGCTCCTGGAGGGGTCCCTGGTGCTCCTGAATGGATTAGTTCTCTCTCCACCGAGTGGAGTTTGCATCATTTGAGGTTGTGATTGGAAGGTAAAACCTTCCAGAGGGGAATGAGAGGCAGATGTTGGCTCTCTGGTGGTGAGGGGGAGAGACAGGTGCCTTCCCTCAGAGCTGTCTGTGGAAGTGTGGCTGGTTTAGGGAAGCTGTGAGAGGAGGAGTGTGGTGGAATCTGTTCAGTAGCAGCTCCTGCTGGGTCTGTCATAATAATAGAATTTATTTCGGTGGCATCTGTCGGCCTCTAATGGGCTGGGTGTTCCTTTTGCCAGGGATTGCTCTGGAGTCTCAGCAAAGACTCCAGCTTTTCTTTTTGGGCAGGCTGAGGAGTTCACCAGAGCCCTGTCAGCAGCTCCCAGATAAAATAATCCCAAGAGGAGCAGCAGTGGCACCAGTCAGTCCTGGCCCAGGTGGTCAGGAAACCAGCTGCCTTCAGAAAAACCTCCTTTTTCTCCATGGTTCTCTCCATCTGTGCTCTCCAGGAGCCCATCCCATGGCATTCCTTAGTGCTGGGAGCTGCAGCCATCATGTAGCAGACCTGGAGGGACATCAGCCAACACCATCCCACTGCCTTCTGCTCTAGGCTTATTTATCTGGGAATTCGGTGACCTCCTGCCCTGGAGGAGGCAGATTCCAGGGCTGGTGCCAGCTGGAAGCCGAGGGGAGCAGCACTGGTGTGTCTGTCTGTCCCGAGGGATGTTGTGGCTGTCAGGCAGTTGGAATCCCAGCACAGGCAGGGCTGTGCCAGGCAGGAAAACCTGGAGGTGGGATAATCGCAGCCTGTGATGGGTGGGGTGTTGCAGCCCTGCCCACAGGAGCCCCTGCCTGGTGCAAACCCAGGGGCTGGAACAGTGCCCTGACACTGAACTGCATTTCCTGTGGGTTACACTGAGAACATTATCCCAAACTGGGAGTGAGGAGCAGGATGGAGACAGCAGCCCACCCATAGCTGGGTGGGGACCTGCCCCCAGTGGTGCTCCAGCTCCTTTGCTGCCCCAGAGCTACACAAGCAATGCAGCTCCTGGCTCAGAATGGTTTGCCCCCTGAGCTGGAGAGCACATTCCATGGCTGCTGCCTTGGGGCCATGTGGGAAGGAAGGTCTGGGGGCTGTGCTGGTGCCTGTGGCTCCTGCTGGTCTCCTCAGGAGCTGGAGTTGGCTCTCCAGACTGGAGACACTGGTAGTTGCATCACTGGTGTTCACAGGGAACACTGCAGGTCCTGCTGGTGCTGAATCCCAGTATGTTGGTGAGGAAAGTGGAGGAATGGGGATGGTTTTTGGGGATTCAAGTTGTTGAATGGGTCAGGCAGCACCTGGAGGTGTTAAAATCAGCACAGGTGGGAAGGCAGAGTGGAAGGTGTGAAGGTCATAGGTAGGATTTGTGGGATTTGCTGGATTTGTGGGGTCTTCTCAGAGCAGAAAAGTCCCTTCTGATCATCCAGTTTGACCCCAGTGAGGCAGAGGCTGTAAAGTCTTGGCAGCAACTCCTGCATCATGACCATAAGTCCTGGCTGAGCGGGTGTTTATCTTCCCAAAGGATGCTGTACCTTGGTTCAGAGGTGGGAATGATGGAGAAACCCCCTGTCTGGCCCCATTCAGCACATTTGCTGTCTCTTGTCTGTGTTTCTGGTGCTTCAGCTTCCAACTCTCAGCGCTTGTTCTGCCTCTGTCTGAACAAGATTAAAGAGGCGCCGCTCTCGGAAGTCGCATCCTCGTGGAGGTGAATGCACAGACAGCTCTAAGGTCATCATGCAGCCGTGTAATGATGCCACTTAATGAGCTTGTCTCCCTGAAAAAAAGTGGCTTTGACCTCTCTGAGAGGTTGCAAACACCTGCTCAGACTGACAGACCCACAGCTCAGCGACAGAACCCGGCACCGCTCTTTGATCCCACCGGAGTTCCGGCAGGGATGTGGCTCAGAGGAGGTCTGGAGGCATCCGGGAAGGGTTTTGAGGAGTGTTGGCAGCGTGGAGGCTGGGCTTTTGTTCCCAAAGTCTTGGTGAAAGTCAACAGGATGCAGCAGGGACTTGTTAGAAGGAGCAGGAGAGAAGGGAAGGCTCATCCGTGATGGGGCTGGGCTGGGAAGGTCCGTGTGACTGGAATGTTGGGGATGCTCAGCCTGTTGTTTGCCCAGGGGAAGGGGAAACAGCCACAGGGAAGAGGAATACTGGCCCATACAGAGCAGAGGACAAGGTTTCCCAGGTGCTGTGGTGTCCTCTGGCACAGGGGAAGGGGTTGTACCCACCCACTGGTTCCCCCTCTCCTCTCCCCTTCCCAGAGCTCCCCAAGCCAGGGTGATAAACCAGCCTGTGCTGCCTCAATACTTTTGCCTGTCAAGCAGCCCAGGGAGGAATATTTCACAGAGCCAACAGCTTTTTAATATCTCTGTACTTCAAGACAACTTTCAGTTGCAGTCATTTGCCTTTTAATTAAAATTATTGCTTCTCCCCCCACATGCATCTTCCTCCCCCCTGCTAAAATTGGCAAACAACCAGCCTGTCTCCTCCTCATCCTCATCCTTCTCTTCCTTGGTGTTGTTTGAGCTTCCCAAGCACAGCCTCTTCTGGTTTGGAGCCTTGTTGGCTCCTGTCCCTTGTAGCCACATGGCCACAGTTCCAGCTCAGGGCTGGGCACAGGGAGCAGGTGCCTGTTCAGGGCTGGGCACAGGGAGCAGGTGCCTGTTTGGGGCTGGGCATGGGGAGCAGGTGCCTGTTCAGGGCTGGGCACAGGGAGCAGGTCCCTGTTCAGGGCTGGGCACAGGGAGCAGTCCCTGTTCAGGGCTGGGCACAGGGAGCAGGTGACAGGGCTGGGCATGGGGAGCAGGTGCCTCTTTGGCACTGGGCACAGGGAGCAGGTCCCTGTTCAGGGCTGGGCACAGGGAACAGGTGCCTGTTTGGGGCTGGGCACAGGGAACAGGTGCCTGTTTGGGGCTGGGCACAGGGAACAGGTGCCTGTTTGGGGCTGGGCATGGAGAGCAGGTGCCTGTTCGGGGCTGGGCATGGGGAGCAGGTCCCTGTTCAGGGCTGGGCACAGGGAGCAGGTGCCTGTTCAGGGCTGGGCACAGGGAGCAGGTGACAGGGCTGGGCATGGGGAGCAGGTGTCTCTTTGGCACTGGGCACAGGGAGCAGATCCCTGTTCAGGGCTGGGCACAGGGAGCAGGTCCCTGTTCGGGGCTGGGCACAGGGAGCAGGTGCCTGTTCTTCACCCAGTGATGGCAGAACCCCAGTGCCAAACCCGGCAGGTGCAGGAGCAGCACAGTCTGGAGCCATGGAAACCCACAGGGGATGGAGCTCCTTTGCCAGCAGACCCAGGGAGGGCTGGGGCTGGCGCTGGTGGGCTGAGCCCCGGTGTGACAGCAGGTGCCCGGGGGCCGGGCTGTGCCAGGAGAGCCCCAAAATAGAGCCGGGAGCGGGTGGGAGGGGATGAGCCCCCCTGGGCTCCCCACGGGGCGCCGGCAGCTCGAGCTGACAGGAGCTGGGCTGACGAGCTCCAGACTTGTCAGCGCCGGCACTGTACCTATAATTACTGTCTGATGTGCCAGAATTAGCCCGGGAGCTGAGGAGTTTGATGCAGACGTGAGTGTCCTTGGCTGCCTGCGAGAGGTTTAACAAGTGCAGGGCCGTGGGCAGAGCGGATCCTGCCATCCCTCCTGGGCATGGCTGCCCTCCTCCACTGCTGGAGCTGGTTTTGGGAAGGATGGGAGGGGAATGGGGGCATCCCTGCACCTGGGCTTTGTGGGGGTGGCAAGAGGCTTGAGGGTGTTCTTGGTGGCTGTTGCAGAGAATCACAGAATCCCAGACTGGGTTGGGTTGGGAGGGACCTTAAACCTCCTCCAAATCCACACCCTGCAATGGGTAGGGACAATTTCCACTAGACCAAGTTGTTCCAAGCCCTGTCCAACCACCTGTTTCGTCAACTCCACACCCTCAGAGGGTGGCTGAGCTCCACCATCATGCAGCACCTTCATCCTTCTTCCCAGGACTCATCCCAAACCACAGGGCTGAGCTTCCCCACCCTCCAAACCACATCCAAGCACCAGTAGCTCCCTAACAGCACTTTTTCAGTGCAAAGGCCTCATTTGGAGCCCCATAAACCCCCCAGGAGGGCTGTACACTCTGCAGCATCCCTCAGGTCCAGGCAGATCCATCAACCCCCTCATCTCCTGCTTCCCTCTCCCGGTTTCCCCACTTTCCTGGTTCCTCAGCTCCCGTTGGTGGCTCTGCCTGTCTGTCACCAGCCGTGCTCAGTGTAAGTCAGGGCTCCCCCCAGCCTGTGCCAAGGTATTAAAGCCTTTATCATAGTCCAGGGCCTGCAATTCACAGCACAAGAACCAATAAATAGGAATGATTCAGAATCATTTAGCAGCTTCTGCTCAGGAAGAGAGAGACCAGGACCTCAATTAAGCTATTTGTAAATTGTTAATTTAAGCATTTCACTCAGATGCCTTAAATTGTTCCCTCCTGCAGTTTACAAATGGGTAAAGAGCACAGAAATATAAGTGGAGCAGTGGGGAAATGCCATTTAGTTGCTGTTTTTGGCAGTGGTAATAGCACTGTAGCTAACAGAGCTTTGATTTAAATCCGAGGAAACCAGGGCTGCCCTGAAAGGAAGATCGACCCAGGAGCAGAGGTGCCCAGGTGAGGGGGCACCTGGTGTGGGAGTGTTGAGGGTGTGATGGAGCTGCCAGAATGCCTGGCAAACCCTGGGATCCAGATCCCTGTGCAAGGGATGCTGCTTGTGGGGGGTTTTTCCTATACCTTGTGGAATAATTGTTATACCTGGAGGAAATATAGAGATTTTTTTAAGCCAGGTGATGGTTTCCCTTCAGGCCAGGTGGGGTTTGGCTCTCCAGGTGGGTAAAGAGCAGCATCCCTGGGTGGTCTGAGGGGGTGCAGCTCCCAGGGCTTGGTGGAACCTCCCTGATTTACCCCACCCTGCAGATTTGCTCAAAGTTTGGCAGTGACTCAGCTCATCAGTGCCAGAAGGTTTTGGGAGTCATGAACCTCTTCCATGGCACTTGGGATTTCTGCCCTCACTAAAGGGGGCAGAGAAACTGTGGCTGCCCCACCCCTGGGAGTGTCCAAGGACAGGTTGGAGAGGACTTGGAGCATCCTGGGAGAGTGAAAGGTGTCCCTGCCCATGGCAGGGGTGACGCTGGATGAGTTTTAAGATCCTTTCCGACCCAAACCATTTGAGGATTCTCTCTGTGATTCTAAAGCTCAGGGAGGGGGGGTCTTGTGTCCCTCAAACCCCAGCACTGCCCTTGCCGAGGCTTTATCTCTGGAAAACTAGAACTGAAAGCTCCTTCCAGGGACCTGGACCAGGACCTGCATCAACTGCTGCTGCAGCTGGTCCTGGAATATGTCCCTTCATATTTCATGTCTGGGGGGTGGATATTTTAATGCAGAACTGGGCCCTTCTCCTGTAACCCCCAACTGCGTCGGGATGAGGCTCCGCTCCAAATTCCATCGGATTTGGTGCATCTGTGCTGAGCAAGTGAGCAAAGGGAGAGGGTGCTGGAGCAGGGGGGGAGCAGAAGGACTTGGTGCTGTGCCACGGCGCCGGGTGGGAGCCGGTGGGCGCGGCGGGCGCCAGCCGGGCCCTGGAGGTGTTGCCGCAGCAGTTCAGGGCCGGGATGCTGTGCCAGGCACCGCTCGGGTTGTGTCGTTTTGGGGAACAAATTCTCGCTTCCTGCTCCTCCAGGCTGGGTTTTGGTTTCCTCACCAGCTGGGGAGCAAAGCCCCAGCGCCGTGGCTTGCCCAGAGGGTGCTGGGGCGGCCGCAGGAACAGCTTGGGATGCGAGTGGAGCTGAGCCCTGAAGCACCAACTCCCGTGGGAGGCTGGCGGGGCCCTTGGGTGCCAAATCCTTCCCTCGGCTCCACCTGCCACCGCTTGGCAGGTCCCGTCTGGGCTCTGTGACGGGCCCTGCCAGCGCTCTGGGGGTTGCCAGCCTCGGCAGATGTTCCCTGCAGCCACGTGGCGCTGGTTCCTCTCCCGCAGATCCGTTCCCGTCGCTCCTCCGAGCAGGCTGAGCATCCTCTGAGCTGCCTTGACACCTCCAGGTTCTCGCTGGGCTCTGAGGAGTTTTTATGACTTGAGAACTTATCAGCCATCAGTTGGCTGAGTCTAATAAGAAACTACACTTTCCTGGCCCTTCAGCTGTGAAAGGCATCGAGCCGTGTGATGCCAAAAGGTCTTCAATGAATTTTTTTTTTGCTTAATCTGCTTTCCTTCCATTTCTGGGAGCAGAGGATCTGATCCGTCTGCTGGTACAATGAGATCACCTGCCTGTGGAATGGAAAAGGGCTTTCTGCCTGTCCAGCTCTAAGCTGCCCCACGTCTTATCATGCCTGGATGAGGGTCTTTTTCCCACTCCATCACTTCAAGGGTTGGGATAAGGTCTGGTGTGAACAGCCTGTGGCTGTTCCATCCTCTGGTTTGGGGCAGAACTCGTGTCCTGATGTGGCTTTTCCTGGCACAGTGATGGACATTGTTGTGTGAGGAGGGGGAATTTGGGCGTGGGAAAACACTCCCTGATGAGACACTGATTTTCCATCAGGAGTTCTGTGTCGTCCTTTGGTGGGTGCTGCAGCAGAGATTCCTTCTTCAGCCACCTCCTCCTTCCTGTGCTTGGGTACAGCAAGGAAAGGGTGTCTGTCTGTCTGTGCCCGGGCTCACAAGGACAGGCAGACCAACTGATACAGAAACTGCTCAAATCCCACATCTCAGTCACTCCAACCACTGGGAATGGGGCACATCCATTCCCACTTGTGCCCAGCATCCCACCCTGGGGCATGCAGGTGTTGCTGGGCATGGGCAGATCAAACCACTTGCAGCATGGCTGAGTTTTTGCAATACTTTCACTGTCAGTCCACTCCTGGTTAACTCCTTTTGCCCCTCCAGCACCCCTGGCTGCTTGGCAGGGCAGATCCCTTATCCCCCTCCAGCATCCCGTGCCCCAGGAGTGGAGCACTCTGTTCATCCCCGATATCTTGCCGTGGGAATGATGCACAATAGACCCACTGTGTGTGTGTGAGGGCACCACATGGGTGAGTCTTGCTGCATAGACTGTGTGTGCTGCCCCAGGGGAGCAGACACAAAGCTGTGCTGTCTGTCCCAGCCCCGGGAACACGGCCCCATTCCCATTCCATGACTGCCTCACTGTTGGGATCCCAACCGTGGCCGTCGGTGCCGGGGCAGAGCGAGAGTTCATTGTGCCCAGAGCTCTGCACGGGCATTGTGAGGAGCAGTCGTGGTTCTGAAGAGTTTATAGATTAATAAGAATGTGGGGGGTTTGGCTGGTGTGTGGAGGAGAGAGCACTGCCCTTCCCAGGACCTGGCACCAGCTACTGGAGAGCGGGCACGGAGCAGGGATTGGCTCACCCTTGTCCCCCGCGGGCACATGAAATGCTGGTGCTGTCTGGAAGTGGATCCTTGGGAGCTGCTGAGAGCAAACCCATGTCTGGTGCTGCAGGTGTAAATGCAGATCTCACCCTGATGTGTTAGAGCTGCTTTTCCCAGCCTCTCCCTGGGAATTGCCTCATGGACACGTCCTGGCTCAGCCTGGCCGATCCCAGCCCTGGTGAGGGCAAAGGGTCACCCAGCAGTGAGGTCTGGGTGTGCTCAGGTGGCTCTTGTCACCACCCTGCCACCTCAGGTTTGTGCTGCAGGGGAGTCATTGCCTTGGGGAGCCCCAAAGTGGGAAAATTAACCTTTGTGTTTAAAAACAGGCCTTCGCCTCCATTACTGAGTGTATTTGGGTGGGGTTTTGGAGTGCAAGTAATGATGTCCCTTCCAGTTGTGATGGCAGGACCCTCCTGGGGGCTGTCCCCATGGTGGTGGCACAGCAATGCCAGGTGGAGGTGAGGCTGGTGGCACTTTTGCCTGGCACCAACTCTCCCTGCAGCGAGAAGTGTCCTGGCATAACTCTGGGTGCTTGGAACCCCCTTTGGCTCCTGCCCCCATCCCGTGGCAGCTGCATTCCATGTGGGATGTGGGACAGGCTTTGCTCTGCTCTGCCCCGGGGACCGCCAGTGCTAAGGATGTGGCAGCTCTACATCTATAGGCGGGCACTTCCAAGCAGCTCTTAAACTGCAATAAAGGTTATTTACTCCTCATCAGCAGAGCAATCAGAATTAAAAGGTCACCCCATCCTCTGGCCCTCCCTGCAGTGGGACTGCAGGAACCAGCCAGGTTTCAGGGATCAGCAGGAAGGACAATTAATCCTTGCTGCCAGCAGCAACTGTGTTTGTTTTCCAGCATTTTCTGGCCATAACTCCACAATCCTCAAGACCCCAAATCTCCATCTTCAGCTCCGTGATCCCTGTGCTGTGTCTGTGGCAGGGAGCACAGAGCATCTTCTCTGGAGCACCACCAGGTCCTGGCCCACAGGAGATCTGGACAAGCTTCCCATCCCTGCCACTGATCTGCAGTTTGTCCTTGGTCATGTTTCCTCACCATTTGTTACCCTGTGTTGACTCAAAGCTTTTTGGAGCAACTCCTGCCCCTTCCCCACAGTGTTGGCCCAGCACAGTGCACCAATATAAATATCACCCAGATAAGGTCATGATATAAATGTCTAGGGAAAGATGCCCTTGGCCCCAAACTAGGGGAGAGAGGGGGAAAAAAGGCTCCCCTGTGTGTTTGGGGTGCAGAAACCAACTCATCTCTCTCCAGAAGTGCTTGGCAAAGAGGAGAATGAATTTTTGGAAGGGTTTGTCATGGCAGAGCATGTCATGAGTGTGGCTGTGCCAGCTGTGACTCATGGCTGCGGCTGTTTGGGAGCCTGGGAGGGCTCCAGCAGGGAGATTTGGGCTCCAGAGTTTCTCCCTTCTTGCCCTGCCACCGCTGGGCTCTGAGCCAGGAGTGGTCCTGCCCCTGTTCCCTCCGTGTCTCAGTTTCCCCATCACAAAATGGGGATAAAGCCAAACTGGGGGGGTTTCTGGGCTCCCAGCACTTCCCACCCGGGGTTGTTTGGACTGTGATGTCCAGGCTTGAGTGGCTGTGAATCCATGAGAGAGCCCTGGCTGGGGAGGGCTCTGGGAAGCTTCAGAAAGGTTCACTCCAACTCCTGCAAGACCCACCCAGCAGTAGAGTGTGACCTGATCCTGCTCAGCTGGTCAAGCTCCGAATCCAGCACCGTGTCCTGGGGACAAGCCCTTTGCAGAAAGGCTCTCCTGGCAGGCACATGCTGATTTTCCTTCTTATGAGCTCCCATGGCATGGGAACAGCCATGGGCCAGCCCTTGCCAACAGTGTGGGACTCAGGGTGTTTGTGCCCAGGGCAGCTTGGTGGCATCGGGCTCTGGTATCCCCAGCACGGAGCAGCCCTGGTGCCTTGGACCCTCCAGACTTGCTGCTGGGGGTGGTGTGGGCATGGAAGAGCTCCTGGAGTGGCTCTGGCAGCCTGTGGCACACTGGCAGCTCGTGGCAGGGCAGGGAGGGCAGCGCGACAATCTGCCGGCGCCGCTGGCAGTGCCCAGCTGAGCACCGGCTCCTTTCTCCCTGCCCATGTGATGTGTTTGAGGGGGCACGCTGACATTTCTAAAGGATGGGAAAAAAAGAATACCCAGGGACCGACAGGGAGCTCTGAGCCAGAAAAGAGAGCAAGAGTCGTCCGCGCGAGCGGAGGGATAAACCGGGCAGGGGGGAAGAGTTGGCGGGGCAGGGAAAGGATGTGAGGGAGTGCGCCGGCTGGAGCCGGGAGGATGCGATGGGCACTGGCACGGGAATGGTGGCAGGGAGTGACAGCCATGGAGAAGGCCCTGGGAGCCCCTCGCTAGGACAGGGACAGGGATCGCTCGGGAGCTCCGGTGCCCACCGGGCACGGCCGCGGCTCCGCCCGGCGCGCAGGATCCGGCGGTGGATGTGAGGTGACAGTCGCCACACGGCTGAGCGCCGAGCGAGGTCAGAGCGTGAGATAAGGTCGGTAACAACCCACCCACTGCTCACTTGGGCTGCGTGCGTGTTTAATAACGACCCGATCCCGTATTTAATTAACATAAACAACCAACGCAACTGGAGCCGTCTCCTTAGATCCGACTTGACGGAGACGCCGCGTTGCTTTAAATGCCAAGTGATTAGTAAAGCCATCTTTCGTTTGCTTTAAACATATGCCAGGAGCTGCATGTGTTTGTCGCACAGATTCGGGAGCCGCGCTCCGAGCGCGTTCTGGTTCCTCGCGGCTGCCTGGGTGCCACCATGCTGCCTCGCTGGGCAAAGCACCCCGCCAGCGCTGCCCCCGGCGCCCTGCCCAGGCTGCGGGAGCCCGAGAGAGCCATCGAGCCCGGGCACCACCGGCTCACCGCGCTGCTCGTGGGTATGGACCGGGGAGAGGCGGGTACGGGAGGGGGGCAGGCTCAGCAGGCTCTGGGTGATGCTGGTCCCACGGGGGTGGTCCCAGCCCCTCGCAGGGGGCTCTGCTCCAGCAGGGGAGGGATGGTGTGGGGTGAGGGATGATCCCAGCCCCTCACAGGGGGCTCTGCTCCTGCAGGAGAGGGATGGTGTGGGGTGAGGGATGATCCCTGCCCCTCTCAGGGGGCTCTGCTCCAGCAGGGGAGGGATGGTGTGGGCTGAGGGATGATCCCAGCCCCTCACAGGGGGCTCTGCTCCAGCAGGAGAGGGATGGTGTGGGGTGAGGGATGATCCCAGCCCCTCTCAGGTGGCTCTGCTCCAGCAGGGGAGGGATGGTGTGGGGTGAGGGATGATCCCAGCCCCTCTCAGGGGGCTCTGCTCCAGCAGGGGAGGGATGGCTTGGTGTAGGAATGGTCCCAGCCCCACACAGGTGGGCTCTGCCCTGGATGGGGACAGTGGCATGGGCTGGGGATGTTCCCAGCCCCACAGAGGTGGGCTCTGCCCAGGGAGGGGCCGATGGAGCAGGCTGGGCTGGGCTGGGCTGGGCAGGACTGGTTGCCCAGCACTGGTGGGAGGAGGCAGCGCTGAGGCAGCTGCTGCTGCCCTCCTTTTGCTTGACTAAACCCCGCTGCCTGGACAGCTTCTGACTGGCGCTGGTGGGAGGGCTGCAGGCTGGACAGGAGGTGGTTTGCCCTCCAATGTGCCCCAGCAGGGCAGGAGGGTTTGCTCAGTGCTTGAAGGGAGGGGTGGCATCTGCCCCTGGGATAGTGCAGTGGCCTTGTCCTCGTGTCACCCACAGCATTCCTGCTCTGAGGTGGAATGTGCTGCCATGCAGAGAGCCCTGTGAGGACTGGGCAGCTCAGTGTCCTTGTGCCCTGCAGACAGGGGCACATGTCACATGTCCCCACAGCATCCCTGTCCCATGATCTGTGCACCCAGAGTCACTGATCAGGCTGACAGGCCTGGATCAGGCTGGATCTTACCCCATGTTTTCCATTCCTGAGTGTGTTTTCCTGCATCTGAGAGGCTTTAAACGTGGATCTGAGATATTTTTTCCAGCATTTCTGATTTTTAACTAGCTGTGACTAACCAGGCTGGCACGGCAGGCTGTGACCAACCACCAACGTGCTACCTGTGTGCTTATAAATAGGGACTGTTCTCCACACCCCCGTTTGGAGCATTCCTGGGCTCCTGAGCCCCTCTGTGACACCAACCCAGCTTTTTCCAGCCTCTCCCCCACAGCTGGCAGAGCACAGCATCCCCCAGCTCCTGGCAGGAGTCACCCAGACAGGCAGTGCCCTGCCCAGAGGCCGCGGGAACAGGGCTCAGTAACGTGGCTGGACCTGCTGAGCTCCGGGATGTGCATCCAAGCACATCATGATGGTGGCAGTGCCAAGTCTTCGAAAGAGTTGGCTCCTCTGTGCCAAGGGGATGGACCAAGTGTTGTGCTGGGCAGTGTGGCATGGCTGTCACTGCACCATTGCTGTGGTCCCCAAAACTCCAAACCAGGAATAATCCCTTTTCCAAGCACTTTCTCATGGAGCTGATCTCTTTGGTGACTCCAACCAGAGCCCAGACTGTGGGGTAAGGGCTGGAAAAGCCACGGGTTTGGCTTGGATTCTTCTCTTAGTGGCTTTGTTGTGAGCCCCCTCCCGTTGGGGTGCTGGAGGGGTGGTCCCTTCCCTCATGGCCCGTCAGCTGGATTTGCTCCGGCGCAGCACGTGGTGGGAGCTGCTGTCAGGAGGCTGCAGCTCCCGCCGGCGGGTGTGTGGTGAGCATGACTGCACTGCTGGCAGGAGATGAGGGCACTGATCAGCTGCCTCACAGAACTGCATGAGTGTGGCCAGTGAGGCTGCAGAGCTGGCACGGGGCATTGCTGAGCCCCAGGCAGGATCAGCCCCCTCTGCCCAGGGCCTTTCCTGCCATGGGAACTCTGCACCCCACCCCTCAGCCTTCCCCCTCCCCATGGACTTGTTGAGGTTTGGCTCTGCCTTTGATCTCAAGCTCTCAGAAGCAGAGCCTGCCCATGTTTCCAGGCTGGCAGGGTGGCACCGGGGTGGTGGGCACACATCTCTCGTGGCTGTCCCCAGGGGATGTGGGATGGAAACGGCCTCGTGCCTGGCTCTTGGCTTTAATGTCGTGACATCCCACCTCAAAGGCTGAGGAGCAGGGGGACACTCGGCTCACAGGTAGACTTGGCTCTGCTTCACCACTGTGGGTGAGTCACTGCCCCACATCCACACATGCCCTGCATGGAGGCAGCCAAAATCCCGGGAAAACTCCAGATCCTTTTGGGACATGCTCATTACGATGGTGATTTCCCTCTGCTCCCACCTTGGGTTTGGGCCTCTCCTCTCTCAGCATCCCCATCTGCAGCTGGACCTGCTCTCTCTGCATGTTCCTCCCCTCCAGTGCTTCAGTTCCCTTCTCCTCTTCAGGCCAAGGGGGATCCCAAGGCTCGGACCTGGCTGGCGCCGCCCGGGCTATTCCCATGCCATGCCAGGCCCCGGCTGTGCCGCCTGGGATCGCGGCTGCCGCGTGGGTGGGAGAGCAGACCACAATGTGGCTTGTGTTTGAGCTGTGAAGAGCCTGGCTCTGGCCATGCTCTCCTCTCCTTTATTTTTATCCTGCGTCCCCAAGCTGTTGGCATCTCCCCAGCCGCTCTGCCATCCCTGCCAGCAGAGGATGCTGCCATCCCTTGCCAGGGCACGCAGGGCTCTGTCCTCCTCCGGTCCCCAGGCAGGGATGCTTTCCATGCTCAGAGGATGCCGCCGGCTTCGGCCTCCTGCCAAAGGTTGGGGAGGAAGCTGATGGTGGTGGGAAGATTTTCCTCAGCCGTCCTTCCCACGCCGTCTCACCCTCTGTGCCACTTGTTTTGCCTTGGCTGAGGGCACCTCAGCACTGAGGTGCTGATCCCAAGCTCAAAGCGAGCATCCAGGTGTGCCAGCCCTTCCCTTGGCACTGCCACCCGTGGCAGTGAGCAGGTGAACTCGTCTCCCATTGCCATGTGCACGCGTGGGTGAGTTAACACCCGGCGAGGTGGGAAGTGGCTGCTGCTTTTTCCAGGGCCGTCCAGATGGAATTTCTCCTTCAGTTTGGGTTTTGACAAATGACATGCGAATTTATCCGGTGGTTTCTCCACTTCCAAAGTAAAGGAGCTGCTTGTCAGGGCAGTGTCGTGGAGAGATGCCAGCTGGACTTCTCTGAGCTCCAGCTGGGAGCAACCAGTGTGCACCAGGACATGAAGTGGCTTCGGACTCCTTGTCTCTGTGCAGCTCCAGCGTTGACAGGGCTGGAATTAATGGGGTGCAGGCAAAATCCAGGGCGTGCAGAGGCTGGGAATAGGCTGGAGCACATCCGGACTGCCACCGTGCACGGGCACTGTGCCCCTGCCTTGCCCAGAAGCCAAGTGGCATCCTGGCTCCGGGGATCTGCCTAACCCAGCTGGGAAGTTTCTGATGAAGCAGTTGGAGTGTGTTTTATTTTCCTTGGTTCCACTGGAATGTGGGAATGAAAGGCACGGTGGGGAGCCCTCTGTCCACTGCTGTGCCCAGGCAGTGCCATGGGGAGGGTTTCTTGGGCATGGGGAGAGGAGATGGGACAGCCACAGCTCCCACATTCCATGGGACTGCTGGGCATACGGTGGGCATGGAGAGGTTTGTCCTGCAATAGGTGTTAATGGTTCCTTGTGGGGTGGTCTTGGCATCACCTGCCTTTTCCCAGGAGGTTTGGTGGATGGTGCCCATCAGCCCAGGAGCAAGAGGACTGTGGGGAAGCTCCAGCCCCGTCACCATCAGCTTTCACTCCCCGTGTGGCTGTGAGAGGGACAAGGAGGCTGTGCAGACTCCTCACTTTCACGGTCCCATGCAGGGATGGACCCTGTGTCTGTCCTGCTCCTGGCATTCCCATGAGGACACACAGAGTGAGCTGAGCCAGGGACAGGCTCAGAAAGTGCCTCTGAGGAACCTGGTCTAGTGGAAGGTCCCTGCCCATGGTAAGGGGTGGCACTGGATGGGCTTTAAGGTCCCCTCCAACCCAAACCATTCCAGGATTCTCTGATTTTATCCCAGCAGGTCCCAGCTCAGGAAGGGGTGGGTATTCCTGGCATTGGCTCTGCAGCACAACACGAGTTAAGTGCAGCGGCGCAGGAGCTGTGCAGGCTCTTCCTGCGCTTCCCATCCATCCCTCCCATCCCCGGGAGCCTGGCTGTGGCGCGGCAAGGAAGGGGTTAGCGCCGGGCAGGGCTCTGGGTGCTGGGCAGCCTCCGTGGGTGCTGAGCAGGCAGCGCTGGCAGCGCTGGCAGTGCGGCAGTGCAGCCTTGGGGAGGAAGCAAGTGCATCCCGCTCTTCCGGCGGCACTAATGGCCGGGTGCGGGGGAGCCGCATCGCTCCGAGGGGCTGCTATTCTTTCGCCTCCCTCTCTCCCCAAATGCACTCTCTGCCTCCCCTCCCCTCGCCCCTTTTTGTCCAAATGCTTTCTCGGCCGATTTTTCATGCTCCGCTAAGTGCCGCCGCTTTCACGACCCGCGTGAGCTTTGCTGCCTCATGAAGATTTATGAAACTGCAGTAATAAACTGTGTTTGAGAGATCCTTTGGATGATAAAGCCCTGCCAAGCTGCTGGCGGGGGGATCCGAGCGGACCGTGCCGCCCATCCCGCGGCCGCGCCGACCCGGAGCGGCTCCCGCGGGGCAGCGCCCACAGCACCGGGAAGGTTTTTGGGGGCCTTCCCTGCCCTGAAGAGCATCCCCTAAAGCACAGTCAGGCTCTGCTGCCTCTGGTCCCCCTGTTTTCCCGGGAAGCAGACGATGGCCGGACCCTGCTAGCAGCTGGGGCTGTGCCCCGGCACAGGTGACACCTCTGCTGGCAGGTGAGGAAGATGGATGGATGAATCGGCAAAGAGAACCGCGTTCCCTTAACCTCCCGCTGCTCGGAGAGGGGCTGGCCAGGCTTTACCGGGGGATCTTGGCTGTCGTGGGAGCCCTGCGTCCCGCCAAGGAACCGCCTGCAGCCTCTGGAGAGCGGGGGGCTGCCACCCCCCTCCCGCCGGAGCGGTTTGCCGGCCGCCACCGTGGGAACCGTCCTGCGCCCGCGGGTAAGCCACGGGAGCACAGCCCGGAGGGACACCCTGCTGGGCTGGGCTGGGCTGGGGCAGTGCCAAGGTGGGCACCCTGGGCAGGCTCCGGCCACCGGCTCTCCCACCCCAGTGACCTACTTGGAAGCAGCCTTGGAAAGCACTTTCCAGGGATCTGCTGCTGTCGTGGGCAGCCCGTGTGTGGGTACCACGGTCCGGTATCTCTGCACTGGAGGAGGAGAAACAACTTTGTGGGGGGATTTTGGGGTGGCAGGGTGGAATTATTTCCTTGGGGCGAGTCCCTGATGGAGGGATTAGCACTCCTTGCTCACGGATAGTGCCAGGAAAGCACGACTGACTGTGAGTGTTTTGAGGTCCCTTTGCAAAAGAGCCCCCTGTATCCCAGTTGATGGTAGTCTCCTTGTCCAATCATCTCTGCCCGCTCCGGGTGGGATATCTGGAGGGAAAAGGTGGCTGACATGAGGACAGTACACGTGTCTGCAGTGGCTTTTCCTCCTCTTGCCTTAGAGGGGTTCTTGGATCATGGGGTTTGTGGCATGGGGGTCATCACCCTCCTTTCCTCAGGATCCCGGGGATGGATGAGGGAGCGGATGCGGCACAGCCGGGGGTGGAAGAGCCCCCGATGGGATCCAGCTCTGTTCTGACCCCTGTGCAGCTTGTGCAGGGCTTTGAAATCATCCCTTTTAGTAGTCGGCAGAGAAACAGCGAGCTGGCGCGTTCCGCTCCCGGAGCGTGTAATTAGGGAGCGGGGAGCTGCATGCTGATCACGGCTCGGCAGCGAGAGCAGGAGGAGGAGGGCGGGAAGGAGCTGGAAATGCGGCCTCATCCCAGGGCTGCCGAACCCGGGGCTGCTGGAGGCACCAGAGAGGTGGTTGCAGGGAACAAGCCCCTGTAAAACCCACCAAATCCCCGTCCTTGCATCTTCCTTTAGCTCGAGGCCTCCTTGAGAGAGGAGCTGCAGCTCGTTCCTCCCAGCCCTGTCACTGCTGCAGCTGGAGCTGTCAGAGTGGCCCTTCATCCCTCTTTCAAAGCCTCCCTGGACACACCATTCCGATGGGATAGGACAAAGCTGGGGTGTCCCTGTGGTGCTCGGGATGCAGCACCACTGAGGGGCTGGTTTGGCAGGGATGGACCACACCGGGCACATCGGCTCTGTTATGGGGTGCCCAGAGTCCCACTCCCCCAAACTGAGCTGGGAGCGCCCTGGCTGCTCCCAAGGGTGCCCCAGGGTGCTGCCAATCATCACCCAGTGCTGGGTTTGGGATGGGTGTTGGATGCTGGACACAGTTGCCCCCCTAAACTCATCTCTGTTGCTCTGTGGTCATGGGACAAGAGTTTGAGCAACTGGACAAGGCGGGGCAGGGGGGGTGGGCAGAAATAATTTGCTGCCTGATATCAGCAAATCCCAGGGAGAAACATGTTCTGGGGCTGTTACATGAGAGGAGAGGCTGGCAGGCAGCTTCAGGGGCTGGCTGGGGGTCCAGGGCAAGTTGCTCCATCTGTTTCCCATCAGTGCTGGGCTTTGGCAGCAGCTCCACAGCTGGTGGGACCTTGGGATGATGCTCTTGCACCTCTCTGCGTTGCTTTCTTCTCTGCCAGCAGCAGGACCAAAGTGTCCCCTCTGACATCCCACTGTGCTGCTTTCCCTGGGGGAACTTGGGGTGTTTTGGACGTGGTGGTTGTGCCACTGTGCCCTCCCCTGTGCTGTGGTGACACAGGGACTGGCAGGGCAAGGTGGAGAGGGACGGGAGCTTCGGCTCTTCTCTCATTGTGCTCTTTTCTTCTGGGCAGAGGGGTGACAGCCTGGCCAAGGTCACATTTGGTGATGGGCTGTGGGAGATGGGAGCTGGACTGGCTGTTTTTTGGAGGAGGGAATGGGAATCAGGCTTTGGGATGTCCCCGTGGCATTTGCAGAGCGCGTGATGTCCCCACTTGGCTCGTAGCAAACCCCCTTGTACGACCTTGAGCAGAGGAATTCTGTCCGTAGCACACGCTGGAGTCCCATCCTGCATTAATGACACTATTGGCTGATACAAAGCTGGTATGTTGGGCTGATAAATAATTAAAGGAAAAGGAAAAAACCCTCTATGACTTGCTTAACAGGAGCTTGGGAAGGAAGGGAGTGGGGAAGGAAAAGGACGAGGAGGGAGATGAATAATGGATCAAGGTTAAAAGGGGAGTGAAAGGGAAACCTGGGCACGATGGGGCCCTGCAGCACACACTGCCAAACTTGTGAGTGGTGGCAAAGAGCCCGTGGGCTCTGAGCAGGCACAGCAGCAGCTGGGACCAGTCCAGGGCTGGGTGACACCAGCTCTGATGGCATAAGACACTCAAAAGTGGATTTTGGGGTGGAAGAGGGTGCCTTGGAGCTGCTCTGCAGTGGATACAGGGCTGGGGCTGAGGGCTGTGAGGTGGCCTCGTCCTGCAGTCACTGAGGAGGTGCCAGGAGCTGGCGGCGTGTGGGGACTTCCAGGCATTCAGCACCACTCGCACTGAGCTTCCCTGGAAATCAGAATCACAACGTGCAGCAAATGAATTATGAGCAAAGGGACAAGTCCCTTTTGCCTCACTGGACTTGTGACCCTCTGTCTGCCCCCTTGCCCCCTCCACTGCCTGCTCTGGGTGCCCGGGATGGGCTGAGCTCCGGGCAAGGGCTGGGACACGGCAGAGCATCCCTGTGGTGCTGGTTTGGTGCCCATGGGCTGGGACAGGGCAGAGCATCCCTGCAGTGCCAGTTTGGTGCCCATGGGCTGGGTGGGACAGGGCAGAGCATCCCTGTGGTGCCGGTTTGGTGCCCATGGGCTGGGACAGGGCAGAGCATCCCTGCGGTGCCAGTTTGGTGCCCATGGGCTGGGACAGGGCAGAGCATCCCTGTGGTGCTGGTTTGGTGCCCATGGGCTGGGACAGGGCAGAGCATCCCTGTGGTGCTGGTTTGGTGCCCATGGGCTGGGACAGGGCAGAGCATCCCTGTGGTGCCAGTTTGGTGCCCATGGGCTGGGACAGGGCAGAGCATCCCTGTGGTGCCAGTTTCGTGCCCACAGGCTGGTCCGGTCTCAGGGCTGAGCCCGCCAGTGGGGTCTCTGGCAGGGCATGGGGGGCCCTGCCCCCCTGGCACAGTGTCCACACTGAGGGGCAGACACAAACCTCCCCCACCCTGGCCTGATTTTGTTTTCTTTTTGGTTTGTCCTGTGTTATGTCCTCTGTCTGTCTGTGCTCCAGAGCAGTGCCCAGTTCTCGTGTTTGTCTGTGCTGTTTTAGTGACCCAACACTGTTTTATTCCTGTTTTGGTCTGCACATCGTGGGTTTGTTGGCACACCAGCCCCTCCATCCCTGCCACTGCCCCAGCCCCTTCATCCCCCCTGCCCCCTCCCACCTCCTGTCACCACCACCCCCATGTCCAGGAGTGGGGACGCCGCTGCCATCACAGAGGGACAACCCCTGCCCCCACCCCTGCCCGGTGTATCCCACCCAGGAATGACCCCACTCCCAGCAAGGCTCAGCCATCACTCCAAGCTTAAATCCCCATCCCACCCCCAAATCTCAGCCCCCCTGCCGTGCCCCATGGCGGTGGGGCCGGCCCTGACCCCTCTCTGCTCTCCCACCCCGTGCAGATCCCGAAAGGACGAGCACCCACATGATCTCTGCGGACGATGCCGAGTACCCGCGGGAGTACCGGACCCTGGGCAACGGCACCCGGCGCTTCTCCAACGTAGGGCTGGTGCACACCTCGGAGCGCCGGCACACCGTCATCGCCGCCCAGAGCCTGGAGGCCCTCACCGGCCTCCAGAAGACGGAGATGGAGCGCAAACGGGATGCCTTCATGGACCACCTGAAGAACAAGTACCCGCAGCACGCGCTGGCGCTCCGGGGGCAGCAGGAGCGCATGAGGGACCAGGTAAGGGGCGTCCTCTCCGGGCATGGGGGCAGACACAGACCCCTTTGCACTCCCTGGGGTGTCTGGAGGAGAGGAGGCTCGTGGGGGGCTTGGATCGTGCATGAAATGGGTGGGTGCTTGCGGCAGCCCCGGGGGTAGCATCCCCCAGGTGTGAGGAAGAGCATCCCCCAGGTGTGGGGAAGAGCATCCCCCAGGTGTGGGGAAGAGCATTCCCTTGGTGTGAGGAAGAGCATCCCCCAAGTGTGAGGAAGAGCATTCCCTGGGTGTGAGGAAGAGCATTCCCTGGGTGTGAAGTAGAGCATTCTGCAGGTGTGAGGATAAACATTCCCCAGATTTGAGGAAGAGCATCCTCCAGATGTGAGGATATGAGGATAAGCATTCCCCAGGTATGAAGTAGAGTATCCCCCAGGTGTGAGACTGGGCATCCACCAGATGTGAGGAAGAGCATCCCCCAGGTGTGAGGAAGAGCATTCCCTGGGTGTGAAGTAGAGCATTCTGCAGGTGGGAGGATAAACATTCCCTAGGTCTGAAATTGAGCATCTCCCAGATGTGAGGATAAACATTCCCCAGATTTGAGGAAGAGCATCCTCCAGGTGTGAGGAAGAGCATCCTCAATCCCTGGAGGGGAGCACCCCCTCTCCTCCCAGGAATAGGGGTCTCCCTGGGGTGACACCCATCCCTGTGCCTATGGGTGACACCCCTCCCAGTTCCTGGGTGTGCCCCAGGTCTGGGCAGCACCTCGGGGTGTTGGGGATCCCAGACCCCCCTTGCCTGGGCACCGGTGATGCTGTTTGGTGATAAATCCCCACATAAATGTGCCCTGGGGAGGGGGAGTGTGGAGCATCCAGAGGAAGTGGCTGGAAGGAAACCTCAGATCATCTCCAATAGACCCCGAGGGATGGCAGTGACAGCTCCCAGACCCGGCAGAAAGAAATCCAGCTTGGTCAGGAAAATCAGCAGCAGCAGCCACGGCACCGCTGCCTCCTCCAGGCTGTCACCTGCCTGGCACTGCCCCCCACACCCCCAAACACCCAGACTCTGGCTGGGGGATGATTGTTGATCGTGGCTTTGCCTTCACCATCAGCCACACATGGGGCCCAATCCGTGTTTGCCACTTCTGAGCTGGACCAGGGACTTTTCCAGGCACGGAGTGATACTTTCCAGTAAATAAATAGGATTTTTTTTCCTATTATTACAGTGATTAAAAGACTTTTTAAATAAGCAGCAGCCATAAAAAATCCAGCTTGTGTTGGCTCAGGGTCTGCTAAGCTGCAGAGGATTTTTATAAGGTGAAAGAAAGATGATCTGGATTCTGGAATTATCTTCTTTATTTCTGAACCAGTGGGGCTGTGGGGGGTGTCTGGGCAGCTATTGGCAAACCCAGACAGGATTTCTGGGGCTTGGTTGGAGAGGGTCCATCACTCCCCACCACAATCATCATCTATTTGCAACTGGTACAGAAAGAAAAAGCACCTCCAGATAAACCCCAGTTTTTCTTCCTTTTCCCCCCTTTTTTTCCCCCTTTTTCTTCATTTCCACCACAGGCAGTAAATAAGAACAGGGAGAAATGAATCTAGAAACCCTGGATACCTCAAGTGCCAACCTTTAAATGACATTGGGGGACAGCATTGGGTCTGCCTGAAACATTTGAAACTTGGTGTTCTGTTCCTGAGGAGCCTGGGAGGTATTTCAGATCCCAGGCTTTGCTGTTTTATTGAGATTTTGAAGAAAAAATTACATATAAGAGAGTTTGCAAGATCAGAGGTGAATAGAAACATTGCATAAATGTCAACATCCCTTTCAGCTTGGCAGAGCCCCCAGCAAAAAGCTGTTGGATTCATGCACAGGAATGGGAAAGGGAGAGAAAGACTCATTTTAATCTTGTGTGTATGTAACAGAGCAGGGAAAAAAAAATCCAGGGAAATAATTGCACCACCAGACTGGTGGTAAATGTGCAGAGAAGTGCGAGGGGCAGCCAAATAATTTAAAATCCAGATGGGAGAACGTGTGGAATGGGAATGTTAATGCTGAAGAGAGGAATGGGAATGGGATGGGGATGAGGAGCTGCTGGAGCATGTTGGCTGTGGGAGCTGGGGGGAAAATCCTGCCCGGGGAGGGGGAAGTCCAGCAGGAGAGGGGTGGAAGTAGATGATCTTTAAGGTGCCTTCCAACCCAAATTGTTCTGTGATTCCGTGGTCGATGCTCTGGGAGATGGGATTCATCTGGACCTGCCATGTGGTGCTCGATGCTGAATGTCTAGAAAGTTTGGAACTGTTGGAAAAATAAGGAATATTCAGAAAAATTATATTGTTGTGGTTTAAGGGGTTACTCAGTTGCCCATCCCTGATTCTCATATTCCTGTTGCTTTTGGATGTGCTTTTCCACACGGGGCTCAGCGGGTGCACAAGGACCAGGAACGTGTAGCTTTATGCAGATGGCTTATAAATCCTAGGAAAAAAAGGGATTACAGGCCTGTTTCTTGTCCATAACCTGTTAAAAGCTGTGTTGTGATTAAACCCCATCCTCTCAGAGTCCTGCAGTGTTGGGCACTGAGCCAGAGCTGAGGTGTTGCTCTCTCCACTCCCCAAAAAAGTGTCCAAAATCTTGGATTTCAGCTTGTCCAGTTCTGCTGCAGGGAAATAAAAAAAAAAAAAAAAAAAAAAAAAGCCAGGAAAAGGCTTGAGCTGAGTGTTAACGTGGTGGTGGCTGCCTGACGGCAGCAGATTTGCAGCTGCCCGGAATAAATCCGTCTTTGGAATGAATAAATAACAGGCAGCAGGGATGTACAGCCCTGAGGAGCCCCAGGGACACGGAGCGTCGCCTGGGGGTCACAGGTGGGCTGTGGGGCAGGAGGGGGGCAGGTGGGCATGGGGGGGGCAGGCAGGGATGTAGAGGAGGGTGCAGGTTGGGGGTCAGGTAGGGATGAAGGTGGGGCTGCAGGTGGGGGTGAAGGTGGAGGGCAAAGGGGGACAGATAGGGGTGCATGTGTGTGTGAATCCATCTGTACATCCATGTGAATCCATGTGCACACCCATCCATGAGTGTGTGAATCCATCTATGCATCCATCTGTGCATCCATGTGTGCATCCATGTGTGCCTCCATGTGTGCACATCCATGAGTGTGTGAATCCATCTGTGCATCCATGTGTGCACATCCATGTGCACACCCATCCATGGGTGTGTGCATCCATGTGTGCATTCATGTGCACATCCATGAGTGTGTGCATCCATGTGTGCCTCCATGTGTGCCTCCATGTGCACATCCATCCATGAGTGTGTGCATCCATGTGTGCCTCCATGTGTGCATCCATGTGTGCACATCCATGAGTGTCTGTATCCATGTGTGCCTCCATGTGCACACCCATCCATGAGTGTGTGAATCCATCTGTGCATCCATGTGTGCACATCCATGTGCACACCCATCCATGAGTGTGTGAATCCATCTGTGCATCCCTGTGAATCCATGTGCACACCCATCCATGAGTGTGTGCATCCATGTGTGCATCCATGTGCACATCCATGAGTGTCTGCATCCATGTGTGCCTCCATGTGTGCCTCCATGTGTGCCCCCATGTGTGCCTCCATGTGTTCATCCATGTGTGCACATCCATGAGTGTCTGCATCCATGTGTGCATCTATGTGCATGTCTGGGTACCCGTTTGTGTGTGTGGGTACATCCATGTGCACATCCATGTGTGTGAACATCCATGTGTGAATCCATGAGTCCATCCATGTGTGTGAACATCCATGTGCGAATCCATGAAGGCACCCATGTGAATCCATGAGCCCATCTATGTGTGTGCATCCATGTGTGAATCCATGAGAACATCCATGTATGAATCCATGAGCCCATTCATGTGTGTGTGCCTCCATGTGTGAATCCATGAGAACATCCATGTGTGAGAACATGTATGAATCCATGAGCACATCCATGTATGAATCCATGAGCACATGCATGTGTGTGAACATCCATGTGTGACTCCATGAGCACATCCATGTGTGACTCCATGAGCACATCCATGTGTGAATCCATGAGCACATCCATGTATGAATCCATGAGCACATGCATGTGTGTGAACATCCATGTGTGAATCCATGAGCCCATCCCTGTCAATCCATGTGGATCCATCCCCGTCAGTCCATGCGGATCCATCCCTGTCAGTCCATGAGCCCATCCCTGTCAGTCCATGCGGATCCATCCCTGCCAATCCCTGTGCCCATCCCTCTTTGCTCCGCCCCCTTCCCCCGGCCCCGCCCCCGGAGCGCAGCGCCCCCTGCCGGCGTTGCGGTGGCGGTGGTTGCCATGGCGACGGCGCCGCGGGCGGGGCGGGGCGGGGCCGGCGGTGGCGGCGGGAGGTGGCCCGAGGTGGCCCGAGGTGGCCGGAGGTGGCCGGAGGTGGCAGCTCCGCCACCACGGCCCCTCCCGCGGCCCCCGAACCGAGCCGAGCCGAGCCGAGCGGGGCCGAGCGGGGCCGAGAAGGGCCGAGAAGGGCCGGGCGGTGCTGCGGATCCCGCAGTGCTCACCTGCCGCAGGTACGGGGCGGGATGGAGCGGGGCGCATCTCTCCGGTGTCGCGGCTGCCCCTGCGCAGCCTCTTCCCCTTCCCCAGCCGTCCTGTCGCCTTTCCTATCCATCCCCGTATCCCTTCCCCAAAATTCCCGGTCGCACCTGGACATCCCGGTTGCAATCCCACCCCGGCACCGGCGGATCGTGTCCTCTCCCCGCCCGCGGGGTTCGGCCCCAGGGAGGGGAAAGTCACTCCATTGTCGCCAGCCCCATCTTTCCTTTAGTCCCTATTTCCGTCAGCCTCTCCTTCCCTCCAGGCTCCCCTATCCCTCCAACACCCCCTCATCCCTCCAGCCCCCCTTTTCCTCCAGTTCCCCTCTCCCTCCAGCCTCCCCCCCTTCCCCTTTCCTTGGGTTCCCCCCGATTTCCAGACTCGCAGCAGGAGTGGGTGGCAGTTTGATTGTCCCTGCATTGCCCTTTGGTGCAGCACTGGGGGGGGCTCACCTTGCCCACCCCATGTGCACAGGAGGCCATGCAAAGCCCCCGGTGGTGCCCGTGCAGTTCTGTGTTGTCACTGGTGTCCTTGTCCCCCCATGGGGTACACCGACCCCCTCTGCCCCTCTTGGACAGTGGAGAGGGGCAGATGGTGCCCTGCGGGGGTTTGTCTTGCCTCCAGCCCACCTGGCCGAGCATCCTTCCCACAGGTGGGCACCAAAGCCAGACCCCTGCAATGAGAGGAATAGTTTTCCCACAGCTCGCTCCAGCCCCCCAAGGGGTGTCAGAGCCAGGCATGGAGAGGTGCCCATGGCATTGGCATGGGATTGGCATGGTCTTGTCCTTGTGGGGTACCCAGCTGGGCTGGGGGTGCCCCAGCACGGGCAGGTTTGGGGGTACCTGGACACTCCACCTTTGCAGAGCCAGTGGGGCCGGTGGCTTGTGAGCGCTGCCCGAGGTGTCCCGGGTGGCAGGAACGTGGTGGGAGAGGGAAATGGGGCCCTCCACTGCTCCTCCCGGGGTCTCATCTTGGTCTCCAGAGGTGGAGAGCGACGGGAGCCGCTGGAAAGGGCTGTAATGGTGGAGCAGAGCGTGCGTGGCTGTCGGAGTAACGCGAGCGTGTGTGCGTGTCCCTGGGACTGCAGCCGGAGCCAGTCCTATTGATTCCTGGATTTTCCCTTACTGAGAGCAATTCCTGGCTGATTAAAAGAGCCCTGGCCCATGGTTTGGTTGGGAATGGGGGAGCTGCAGTTGTGCAAAGCTCTGTGGGTCACCCCACACCTCCTTGGTTGGGTTTTTTTTTTTTATAGAACCTGGTCTTGAAGTCTCAGAGAACTGGATAAAAAATATGCTGGTGACAGTGATGGCAGCCCTGGGAAGGGCAGGAAGGAGCCATGGAATAATCTAGCAGGGAGATGCCCAGTAGATGCCCATCAGGAACTGGAGGTGGGATGCACCTGGGGCACTCCCCTTGGCACAGCCTGGTTCCCGGTGCTCCCCCTTCCTCACCGCTGTTCCTTCCTGGAAGGGCTGAGCCTCTCCCTGCTCTCTGGCACACGCGGACAAGGTGAAGGCATTGATCCATCCCTGCCCCAAAGTTTCCTGCTGTTCCTAACCCAAATTTATTTCCTTCTGCCCATGGCCTCGGGGGTCCTTGCGAGACGGGCTGGTGCTGCCGCCCGCACCGGTGGCGCGGTGCTGGGCTGGCGCTGAGCGGGTTTAGGGGAGGGAACGCCACAGCCCTGCAGCAGCCGGAGCGGCGGCTCTGCCATCCCTGCGGCTCCTCCAGCCCGGCTCCGGCTCTGCCGTCCCTGCGGCTCGTCCAGCCCAGCTCCGGCTCTGCCGTCCCTGCGGCTCGTCCAGCCCAGCTCCGGCTCCGGCTCCGGCTCTGCCGTGCCTGCGGCTCCTCCAGCCCGGCTCCGGCAGCACCAGCAGTGCCGGGGAGGCAGCGAAGCAGAGCAGGTCGGTCTCCATCAGCCGTCTGTTGGGGTCCTCTGCACCCCAGGCTTTGCTGCTGGCTGGGCAGAGGGTGGGTGGACACCCCACCATGCTGGTGCCCCACGGGACCCTGCGGGGGGAGGCAGAGGGGCTGCGGCTGCTCTCACCCTCCGAGGGGATGGTTACAGTGCTGGTGGGTCTGGGGGACTCCGCGGAGGATCCAGACCTTGTCCCTTGGGTTTCTCAGAGATCTATGACAGGGATGAGTTTCCCCAGGTTTGGGGGGGCTGATGGAGGGAGGGCGGTCACACCAAAGTGCCGGGGCTCGGAGCGCGGTGCTGTGCGCGGTGCGGAGCGGAGCGGTGCTCACTGCCTGCTCCCTGCCTGTTTCCTGCCTGCTCCCTGCCTGTTTCCTGCCTGCTCCCTCCCTGCTCGCTCCCTGCTCCCTGCCTGCTCACTCCCTGTCGCTCCCTGCTCGCTGCCGGGTTTACCTTGCACGTCCCTATTGTGTTGGTCCACCTACGCCGTGCCGTTGCCATAGCTACTCTGCCATCTGATCTGCCCAACTTCTGCCCGCTTTCCCTGCCTTCCCCCAAAACCTTTGGCCCGGGAGCAGGATGGAAGGTGGAGGAGACCTTGACCCCTTTGCATGGCTGTGGGGAGCTCCTGTCGGTGCAGGGGCCAGGGAGAGATGGAACAGAGACCCCCCTGCTCCCCTCACAGGCAGGCTGGGGGTGTGCTGAGCACCAAAGCTGGTCCCCAGGGCACCTGCAGCACAGGAGAGGTCCCTGACCTTGGACGTGGAGGCTGCAGAAAGGAGATTGTAAAGCCCCAGCAGGCAGTGGCATGGCTGCTCCTCAGCAGAGCACGGCCTGGTGCTTTGCTCTAAACAGGCATTGCAGATTTGCTCATCAGGAAAGGAGCTTATCAGGAAAGGAGGAGGCTTGAGTAAGAGTTGGGGATGCAAATCCACTGATGGCCAGAGGTGTTTGGGCTCTGGTGTCGCCTGGGCTGCCCCAGAGACACCACGTTGTAGGTCAAGGCTGTAGTTAATGCTGAAGAGCTGATGCTCTTGGAGAGGAGGATGGTGCGTGGGCAAGTGGACGGTCCTGGAGGGAAAGTTTGAGCTGTGGAGCTGGGACAAGGCTTTGTGGGTTATGCCAGACATTGAGTCACTGTGACAGCTGGCCATGGCATCTCTGATGGCATCTGTGATGGCCAGCAGAGCCTCTTTGGGCTGGGAACTGGGGACAGGGATAGCAAACCCCAAGGCCCTGTGTAAAGATGCTGGTGCCAGAAAGATGAGAGCAAAACAAGTGCCTTGGTGCCCTTTGCATGGTGGGGTCTGGTTTAGGTGACCCACCAAGCACCCTGAGGAGTCCAGGTGTGATGGGAATGAGCCCCAGCCCTCCTGCATCCCATCTGGTCTCTGCTGGCCTCTCTCCTGCTCAGGGTTGAGGCATCCTGGCAATAATTGTGAGTCCTCAGGTGACAATATCTGCAGCACACGATGTTGGCGCCGCTCTTTGCTCTGTCTGGTCACTGTTTGTGTTCAACTCTCTATCTTGTCATTTTGCCATTTCCACTTAAATTCAGTTTCTCCTGTGCTGAAAAGCATTAAAAAACTTTAATAAGGAGAAACAGATTAAACTCACTTTATTGTTATTTTTCAAGGAGATTTGTGTTTGTCAAGATGTTGTGCCTGAGGGGGGGACTCGATCAGGAACTGGAGCTCCTGAAAATGAGTTAATTAAAAAGGTGATGAAGCTGCCTCTGTCCTCCCTTCAGAGCAGCGTGCTGGGGCTGCTGTGCTGCCCATTTTAGAGGGACACTTGGTCCTGTCTTGTTAATCACTAACAGATTTGTGTTATAATTGCTAACCAAGGGAAGTCCACCTAGGTCAAGGCGGTGACTCGCTTGGATTTCATTTACCTCCTGTCTTCTCCTGGGACAACCACAAAGAATAGTTTTGGTTTTTTTTAAACTTAACTCCAAAATGTGCTTGATTACATCCTTCCAGCTCTGTTTTTCCTCTCTGCAGCTTGTGTGTGTGTGTGAGTGCCTCCCTCCAAGCATCCCTGTGTGCATGGCTCCCTCCTGGCCGTGGGTTCACAGCCCCCCTTGCTCTTACACGTGTGTTCCAGCTCCTGTGCACACACATGGACACGTCTGTGCTTTGGTGGGGGGGTTAGTCTTGGTTAGTCCATCATTTTTACAGCATCATGGACACGACTTTCATTGTAATTATAATCTCAGCCTTTGTAATTCTGCCCACCTTCTGCAGAGCCCTGCTGCAAGGAGCTGCCTGCTTTATTGCTTGTAACGAGGCTGTCGCTTCAAATCCTCTCTCGGACCATTATCTCCCTTTGATGCTTTTGAAGAGCCAGCGATATGTTAATTCTACCTTGGCCCTCTCCTCTTCCCTTCTCTTTGTACAAATCCACCCTTGCCAGCCTGGCTGGCTTGCCAGGGGGCTGGCAGGGGGCTGGGCACCCCACTGGGGCTGTCCCTGCTCTGCCCCTGGGTTTAGGGGGGACATTAGTGGGATGTCACTGCATTTAAGGCTGTGCTATTCCAGCCCCATCACCGCTGTGCCCAGAGCAGGGTACCAGTGCTGGGGGTACAACCTCTTTGCTTTGGGAGGTTTGGGAGGGGTGGAGGCTGAGCTGGGCAATGTGTCAGAGTGGCAGCAGTGCCTGCAAGGACAGATGGAGCCCAGAAAGGTCTGCGTGGTGGTGCCCATCGCCCGCTTGGCGCTGGCAGACAGCACCAGATTGTCAGCCCTGGCCAGTCCTGCCTCCCAGCAGGGCCTGGGCAGGGCAGGCAGCGTGTCCCTGTCCCCCTGCTGCAGGCAAGGCTCTGCCCAGAGCTCCCACACTCCCACAGAAAGGGCTTTTCCAGGGCTGGATGCAGGGACCTGGGAGAGTGTGGGTGCTGTGCCATCCTGGCAAGTGCTCCAGGTCATGCTACCCAGCCTGAATCCTTCCAGAATGTTCTTGATTCCCTCCCACAGCACTTGGGGTTCAGACAAGCTCGTCAGCAGCGTGATGTGGAGTTGGTTGTGTGTGGTGGGGATGTAATTTATGGACTTTGTGATAAGCTTGTCCAGTCATCCTAAAATAATAAATAAAATACACACCCAAGGCTGGCACCAGATAGGATCAGTAATATCAGGGCTGAGGAAAATTACTGAGACTTTTCAAGAGCAAAATGAAGAGCAGGGAGGGGAAAAAGAAAAGTTGCAGAAAGGAAAAAGTCAGGAGCAACATCTCCTCCCACAGACTGCATTGGGGTCCTTTGGGGACTGGGCCAGACTGGTTTGAACACAGCTCTTCCCAGTGCTGCTGGAACATCAGATCTCATGGGAATGGCCCATTTCAGCCATTCAGAGCATGAAGGAGTTAAGAGGGGGGTGGGCACTGGGCATCCCTCTCTTGTGAAGGCAGCACACCCAGGCCTTGGGGACCAGGTACTGGGTGTACTGGTGGGGGCAGGTGGGGAGAACCAGGTGCTGGAATCTGCCAAGGGAAGGGGATGGAGGATTTACTGATCTACTCCTGTCCATCTGAAGCTGGCAGTGATTTATTGTATCTCCCTCCCTCAGACCTGCCTGGGCAGTGGCATCTGGTGTGGGGAGCTGGGCTGAGGCTGATGAGCAGGAGCAGAGTTACAAAACTGCTGCCCTGTGCAGCTTCACTGGAGACATTCCCGACTCCAGGCACAGCCTGGCAGAGCCTTCAGGGGCTGATGCAATCCTGCTGCTCACCTCCTGCTGCTGGAGCCTCTCCCCGGGGTCGGGTGCTTCGGATTGACATGTGGCAGTGCTGAAATCTGGGCTTTGCTGGGTGGGTACTGGTGCTGCCAGCCTGCCTTGTGCCCAGGGTCACTTGCCTGTGCCTGGTGTTGCTTGTCTGCTGCCCAGCACCCCTTTCCCTTCACCCAGCACCCCTTTCTCTCTCCCAGCACCCCTTTCCCTGTACCCAACACCCCTTTCTCTCACCCAGCACCCCTTTCCCTTCACCCGACATCCCTTTCTTTCACCCAGCACCCCTTTCCTTTCACCCAGCACCCCTTTCCTTTCACCCAGCACCCCTTTCCCTCACCCAGCACCCCTTTCCTTTCACCCAGCACCCCTTTCCCTCCCCCAGCACCCCTTTCTCTCTCCCAGCACCCCTTTCCCTCACCGAGCACCCCTTTCCTTTCACCCAGCACCCCTTTCCCTCCCCCAGCACCCCTTTCCCTCACCCAGCACCCCTTTCCCTGTACCCACCACCCCTTTCCTTGCACCCAGCACCCCTTTCCCTCCCCCAGCACCCCTTTCCTTTCACCCAGCACCCCTTTCCTTTCACCCAGCACCCCTTTCCCTGCACGCCCATCCTGCCCCAGGAGCTGAGGCTGTGGAGATGCTGGTGCAGCTCCATGTTAGTGGCTCCATGCAATGGGTGGCCTTGTCAGCCCCCAAAGCCACTCACTCCTAGCCTGTTTCCCACTTTCCAGTGAATGTTTTGGAAAAACTTGGCATGCCCAGGATAGGCTGGGATCCTGCTGGTTGTTATCTAATAGTGCCTGGTAATCACAGCTCGGAACTTCTATTCCTGTTCTGCCTCTGAGTCACGGTGTGCCCTTGGAAAAGACCTTTGTGCCTTGAGGCTTGTCTGCATGAAAACGCTGCACTTGTTTGACTTAAATCACTTTTAAAACAGTTTTGGTTTGGTTGAGGGTGAACTTGGGTTGGGACTACTGGTCCTGTATGGAATATTAATGTGAACAGCATCTTGAATTGGAATAAGAGTGTCCTGCTGAGGCTTGGGATGAGTCTAACAAGTGAATTTGTGTTTATACACATCGACTGGACCTCTGTTTGACTTGTCAGCAGAAGGGGGAAATCAGCAGCAAGTGAAGGGAAGGAAGCAGCAAATCTGCCAGTGGATTGGGAAAGTCCTTGGATAAATACTCTGAGATGGTCTAATGTTATTGCAGCTTCTCCCTCTGCTCCCAGAGCAATGTCGTGGGAGACTCCTTGGCAGTGCATTGCAGGGACTGGTGGGGACTGGTGGGGACTGGGAGCTCCATTTAGATTTAAATAATAATTAAAAAATAATTCTGTAAGTAACAGATTTGCGGGCACAGTGATGGTGATGGAGAAAGAAATGGGATGTAAAAACAAGGGGATGGGTGAGTGTGAAAGGGGAGAACAGAGCAAGGCAAGAACTTTGATCCCAATAAAAGACTGTTGGGACAAAAGCTGCTTTGTGGCCATTTCTCCCACCCCACCCATCACCTGCACAGCCCCTTCCAAGCAAGGTGGATCCCACCTGTTGTCACTGGATCCACCTTCCCTCCTGCTGGAGATGGGATGGGGCTTGGAGCCCCCTGGGCTGGTGGGAGGTGTCCCTGCCCATGGCAGGGGGTGGCACTGGATGAGCTTTAAGATCCCTCCCAACCCAAACCATTCCGTGGTTGTGTGACCTGCTGGGCTCCCTCAGCTCCATCCTGGCAGTGCCATCCCGATGCTGCCCAGGGAGGGGGTCCTGAGTCTCTGCCCCACAGCAGTGGGTGTTGCAGTGAGCTGAGCACCCTCAGTGGGTGGCTCAGGGAGCTCCTGAGCTGTGCAGCTCCCCGGGCTGTGAGCGGTGCCAGCGCCCGTCACTCGCCGCAGCACATCAGTCTGACACCTCTGCAAACCCAACACAGGGAGGGACTGGGGGCAAAGGGAGGGGGGGACTGGAAAATCCCTTTAAAATGAACATTATTCTGACTTGCAGCACTGCAGCAGCCTGACCAACACGTGCCAGGACGGTGTGGGCACAGCAGTGACTCCAGCAGTGATTCTGGGCTGCTGTCCCACTCCCTGCTTCGCTCTGCTGGGCTCACTTTGCACCTCAGTTCACATCAATCCCCATTAATCCACCTCCCCTCCCTGCCTGCATGATCCTGCTCCCCCTTAGCATGAAACTTCAGCAACCAGTTGGGAGGGACAGAAACCAGAGCAGGTTTAATATCGCAGTTTAAAGTCAACAAGTCTCAAAGGGAAAACAAAAGTCAAAGCAGAATCTTAATGGTAATTTTTTTTTGTGTTTCCTTTCGTTTTGTTGTTTTATTTTTTGTTAGCAACCCAACTACTGGAGCTTTAAGGTCAGTATTTCTGATTTTTCATGCTTCTGTTTGAAATGCATGTGCTTGGCCACCCTTGTCTCATCTCTGTGTCCGTGGAGGGGGGTGGGAGCTCGGGGTGTTTTTTGGTTGAGGATTCCTGTGCCAAAGGAGTTTGTTCTCAGCTCAGCAGTGGCTTAAACTTGTAAGAAGGATTTATAGTTTTGGGCTGAGTTGTGCAGATACAAACCTGGTCTCTGAGAGGGTGAGTCTGTGGCCTGCCTGCATTGTGACCACTCACCCCACAGTCAAATCCGGCTGCTGTGGAGTCATTTCATCACAGCAAAGACCTTAATTCTGGGAAAAGGATGGAAAAAAGTGTGTTTTGGATGGGGTCAGAAGTCAACCTGTGGAGCTCCATCCTGGTGGCTGCTCCCAGGCAGAGGTACAGGGGTTGCTCTGGTTTCCAGCCTCCTCCTTCTCCTCCTCTCCCTCCTCCCCGAGCTGAGGGGCTGAGCTTGTCCCTTCCCTCATGACCCTGCCGAGCTCTGGGACCCACCACACTTCCCATCACACGGTGCCTCCTTCATTTATCTGCACTTGGCTGATGCCCAGCACCTCTTCCCCATTCAGGCTCCTCATCTCCCTCTCCCAAGCCCCTCATTCCCCAGAAATCCCAGCTGATCCCACCCTGATGGGCAGGAGACGAGTTTGGGAGTCTCAGGACTGGAGATGCTGCGCCAGCACTTTGCAGGATTGATGGAGAGGGAGGAGAAATGGGCTTTGCAAGCTTGTGTTTGGTGTTGAGGGATCTCTAGAGCAGAAAACAAGGTTGGTTGTTCTGCTGGAGGTGTCTGGGAGGGGAAGGGACAGCTCTGTCCAGCCTTGGCTGTCACATCTTTGTCTCCATCCTCTGAGCTGTCACTTGGGTGTTACAGAGAAACAGAAAAACAATTAATGTTTGCTTTATTGCCCCGGGAGCTTTGTGCCCAAACCCACCTCTGCCAGGCTGCACAGAGGGGATGCTGTTGGGAGCCTCCTGGCAGCTCCAGAGCTCTGCCCCTGCCCCGTGGCTCCTGCCAGCACCTTGCAAACAGTCGGGCTATTGTGTGGCAGGGTGAAGTACGCATGTCTCCCTCCTCCTCCTCCTCCTCCTCCTCCTCCTCCTCCTCCTCCTCCTCCTCCTCCTCCTCCTCCTCCTCCTCGCCCAGGGATGCTGTGGCAACACTTCAAGGTCAGGCGTGTTGCTGGCTGACCTTGGTTTGTTGTCCCTTGTGGGTTTGCTCTTCCTCTGGTATAAACCAGGGGCTTTCCATGGTTGGCAGAGGAGGGTGGAGGAGTTGAAAAATGCCCAATATGTGCACTTGTCCCGAGTTTTCATTCTTGGAGTGTTTGCAGAGTAAAACCTGTGTGAGCAGCAGCTCCCTGAATATTCAGCTGTCTGAGTTCTCACAGCCACGTCCTGTCAGGGACATTCCTGGGACTGGAGAGGGGGAAGGCACAAAAGATTCAAATTTTATATTTTTCCTGATTTTTTTGTTACTCAGAAATAAAAGGGGGATGAACTTTTTAGGGATTCTCCCACCCCACAAGGTCCCTCCTCAGCAGCAGCCTGGGGGTTGCAGCCACAGAGATGCATTTTCTCCAATCACATATTTTCCCACCCAAGCCTGGGAGTACTTTGGTTGCAATGGGAGCATCTTCTGGCTCTGTCTGCTCTGGGAATGTGTTGTGGATTAAACCATCCTCCTCTTCCCAGCCCCAGCTGCCTGACCCTGCTACCAAGTGGGGCATGAGGCAGAGGCAGCTGGGGATGGCTTGTCATGGGCAGAGCCCTGAGGGGAGACTGATCCCAAGGAGCAGGTGCTGGGGGCTTCCTTGAGGCCACCACAGCCACCTGTGTCCCCTGGGGTCTTCTGTAGCTGCAGGCTGGGCCTTCAGCTGGGAAAGCTGCCTCCCACCCCCCTGCTCCCTCCCCAAAATAAAACTTTCATGACCCTTTAGGGTCCCTGGCTGTGTCCACCTGCCATCCTCCACCGCTGGGGGTGCAGGGCCAGCCCTTCTCCATCCCTTGGCCAAAGAGGGGGAGCTGCAGCCAGAGCTCCAGCAGATGGGGATGGAGGGGATCAGGTGGTGGGAAGGGCTGTGCTGGATTCCCAGAGACACCCAGGGATGTGGAATGTTGCTGCTGCTCATGGGTCTGGGGGCAGGACCTGCTGTCCTCCCACCCTGGCATCCCCACCTGCCTGGGGACAGGTGGTGGCAGTGATTTGGGGCTGTCCAGGCCTGGATTTGGGGAAGGGGATCCCTGCACTGCTGTGTTTGTTGGTGGCAGGTCCTTGTGGTGTGTGTTGGTGGCAGGTCCTTGTGGTGTGTGTTGGTGGCAGTGCTGTCATTGCAGAGGGGTGTCCAGGACATCACACTGTCCCCAGACGTTTCATCCCACATGTCCCCTCATGTCCCCCCTGCCTTTCCATCACCTGAATCCCATCCCAACCACCATCTCTGCCATGCTCTGAGTGTCAGCCTGTCCTGGGCAGGGGCATCTCAGCCCTGTGGCTTGTAGGGCTTGGGAGGTCCAGGGGCACATCCAGGGGAAAAATCCTGTGGGGAACACTGTGGAAAGAGTTGAGGCAGCACTGAAGAGTTGGGGCTCCTGCTGTGCTAATGCAGGGGGTGGGCTGGCTCCTGGTGGGATGGAGGAGGAATGGGAAGATCCAAAGGCAGAGCCTCAGTGGAGCTCCTTTGGTGCCAGGACTTTAAAGGAACATCAAAGGGAGCAAAGCAAAAGCTCGTGAGGGAAAAGTGACTGGGATGTGGGAGGGAGAGGGGGGAGGAGGAGGGGACACACAGGACACATTTGTCTTTAAAACAAGTGTCTGGGGCTGTGGTCCCCACTCTGTGCTCGTGCCTGGATCCTCTGCCATGGCACGGAGCTTCCTTGTGGGAAGCCATTTCCACCTCCCCGGCGTCTGCCCAGCCGGAATCACAGGCAGGCAGCGGTATTTGCTTGCAGGAGATGAGCAAATAGCAGGCAGCTTAGCTGCTGTAATCCCTCTGCTCCCGCAGAGCCTCCTCCCGCTGCCTCCCGGCTATCGCTGCTGGGAGGGGGCTCTGGGGTGGGCAGGAGGGGGCAGTGGCTGCTGAGCTCCCAATCCCACCCCTCACTCTGCTTTTGGGGCTCTTGCTGGTTTGCTGACCTGCGGTGGGAGCTGCTCTCCAGAGCTCAGTTTCCCATCCATCCTGGCAGTGTTTATTATCATGGAATCACAGCGTGGTTTGGGGTGGAAGAGCTTGAAGAGCATCTCATGCCAACCCCCCTGCCATGGGCAGGGCTGCCACCCACTGCATCAGGTTGCTTGGGGTGCAAGTGGCATCCTTAGAGTAGGAATGGGGAAACTGAGGCACGGTGAGACTTTCTGGGTGACCCAGGGGAGAAGCAGCAGCAGGACCTGCAGCAGTGGCCGGGCTGCTGTCCCAGGTCTGGGGCTGTTTCCCTGCTCCTGATCCTGCTGAAATTGGCTTTGGGGTTTCTTTGCACTGGCCCCTCCAAGCCTTTTCCCCCAAAGACTCCCACACACATTACCCAGTGCCTGCTCTCCCTGTCCACAGCTGTTCCAGCAAATCCTGCCTCAGATTCCAAAGGGCTGAGCCTTGTCACCTGCCACTGTGAAGTCCCTGTCACTGACACTGCTGATCCTTATCCCTTCTGGTTTCCAGCCTGTACCAGGTCCCCTCCTTGGTGCTGCAGCCTTTGATCCCTTGCAAGGACTTGTCCCCTCTCCCCCCATCCCCTTTCTCTGCTGCTTCCTCACACGTGGCTTTCCTTCCCATCCACCAGTGTCCCTGAAGGATGCAGTAATTTGCTTATTTTTGGAAGCTGCTGTCACACGAGGCAGCGGTGCCAGAGCAGGGACTGAGCACGGCCAGGAGGGGGTGGGTGAGGGTCGAGGCACCAGGGATGGAGGCAGGACTGGCCCTCTCACCCCCAAAAGCATCTCCTGCCACATACCCCTCCCTAATGCATGTCCTGGGACTGCCTCAGCCTCAGGGGAGCTGCTGGATCAGGACCCTCATTTGTCCAAGGTCTCATGGCAGGACACTCCTCTCCTCATGAATTTCAGGCTGGACATTCCTGTTTGAGACCCAGGGAAAGCAATTCCAGGAGGAAAAGCCCAGGTGCCTTTGCTGGGAGGTTAATAATTAATGATTCTCCTCCCCGTGGGAGCCAAGGTGGTGCCCAGCACCAGGAGATGGGTGGGATGAGGGTGGATGGACCTGTCCCCTCACCTGGGCTGTTCCCAGCTCCAACCTCCTGCCAGCCCTGCCCTGGGCACCAGGACCTTCTGCTGCCCCATGGTGAGCAGTGAGGCTGCTCCACCCCTGTGGTTTTGGGAAAAAAACCAAGCATTTTGGGGGCGGGACTCAAGCATGGCTGGACTCATGGGACAGCCCTTGGATCTTCCTTCTCCCGTGCAGGTATCCTGGTCCCATCCTGGTCCCCCCGTGCTGCCAGTGCCAGGTAAAGAAGGATCATATTGGGCAATCAGCAGAGTCAATATTCATGAGGCTGCAGAGGATCCAGGCTTTTAAATATTTATCAGGCAGGCAAAGGCTGGTGGTGCCAGCAGGAAGGGGGGAAATGCAGAGAGGGATGGAGCAGCCACCCGTGTCCCTGCAGAGCCGTGTCCGAGGGCAGGAGGGTGTTCCCAGCCTGGAGTGACATCCGAGTGCCATCCCCTCCAGAGGGTCGGGCAGGGGCTGCGTGTTGGCATCACAGGGGCTCTGGCTGTAGGTTCACCCCTTTGCACCTGCCCATGAGCACATCCCAGGGGAGAGAGCTCCTGCCTGGCTCTCTCACATCTGGCTGGCTGTGCACATCTGGAGGGGGAGGCCCCTTGCTTTAGTCAAGGGGTCCGGTTTAAAAACCTAATCCGATTTTAACGCTAATCCTGTTAACATTGAGATCAGGATTAATTCTGGGTTAATCGGGATAATCCTGACAAAATGTTGAGCATTAGACGCTGGTGAATTATTGCTGCCCTGAGCAGTAACGCTTTTAATTTGGTGGCCAGACAGGGACGGGGTGAGAGGGGAGGGGCTGAACCCCCTGCGTGGGGCACAACTCCTGGTGTTCCCTCTGGGTGATGCCCAGAGCACCCCAGGCCTCTCATTTCTTCCACCTTTAGTCCTGCAGCTCCAGCTACCTCCAGTTTTTCCTCCTTTTCTTCCCAGCTGGGCATCTCCTGGCTCTGACATTTCCAGGGACAGGAGCTGGGCTGGTGGAATTCCATCCTGCACAAAGACTATGCTGGAGTCCAGCACTCCTGCCTGCTGGAACTGGGAGGGAAATGCTGGACAAGGGCACAGAGAGGGTTTGTTTCACCAGGATCAGGCTGGGATGAAGTGCCTGAGCTGGGATGTGTGGGATGTACCACAGCCCTCTGTGTGCAGCACTGGGATGCCCAGTCTGGAACTGGTTTGAACCATGAGGGCTGATATCCAGGCTTGGGAGGGTGCTGAGCTCATGACTGGGTACCAGGGATGCTGAATTCCAGTCAGGGATGCTGAATTCCAGTCAGGAACGCTGAATTCTGGTCATGGAGGCTGGATTCCAGTCAGGAATGCTGGGTTCTGGCTCAGGGGTGCTGGATCCCAGTTGGGAATGCTGGATTCTGCTCAGGGGTGCTGGATCCCAGTTGGGAATGCTGGATTCTGGTCATGGAGGCTGAATTCCAGTCAGGAATGCTGGATTCTGGCTCAGGGGTGCTGGATCCCAGTTGGGAATGCTGGATTCTGGCTCAGGGGTGCTGGATCCCAGTTGGGAATGCTGGATTCTGCTCAGGGGTGCTGGATCCCAGTTGGGAATGCTGGATTCTGCTCAGGGGTGCTTCCCAGGAGGAATTTGCAACCAGACTGGAGGCGAGGAGGTGTCTGCTGGGGAAGTGTCCTGTTACCTGAGCTCTGCTCCTCTTACAAAACAGCATCAGCTCTTGGCTGACTCACCTCTGGGAGCATCAATAATTAAGGATGAGCGGAGTTCGTTAGGAATGAATGAATGAAGGAAGCAGTGAATGAAGGAGCAGAGCAGTTTGTGATGTGCTGGCACCAGTCTGTTTGCAGAGGGCTCACCACAGTGGTGGGGCACTCCTGATGGTCCAGGTGGGAGGGCTGGGGAGTCTCCAAGAGGTGTCAGACACCAGGTGGGCTCCAGTTGGCAACATTCCAGCATCCCAGCCCACAAACAGCACGTCCCTTCCCTCCACAGGAGCCCCCCCAGACAGTCTGGGGTCCAGGGTGGGACTGAGGTGGGGGGGCTCTCAGAGCATCACAGAGGGAAGGAAGGGCAGGGACCACCTGGGCTCAGTGACCCCCAAACAATCCTGTGGGATCAGACTGGCCTGGCTGAACCCCCCTGAGATGCTGTGATGGGGTCAGGAAGGCAGAGAAATGGTAGGGGGACGTTGCAGCACAGGTGTCTGGAAATCCACCCCTGCCTTCCCTGCCTCTGTTCTCGTAACAGCTCTCAGAGCTGCTTCAAAAAAGAAAAACAACAAAAAACAAAAACAAAAAAAAACCCAACAACCCCCAAAGCTTCAAATTTCAATTAAAATTTTCCTTGGGAATGTTGATGGAAGCAGAGCTGCAGGAGGGACAGATGTTGTTTTGCTCCCAGCTTTGCTGACAGCTTCATTCACTGCTGCCCCTCCTGCCAGCACCCAGACGAGGGGCCACAGCCCCAGCCCCATTCCCTGGGACCCCTCACCCTGCTGGGGTCCCAGGGGGTCCCCATCCCCTTCCTCTGGGCACTGGGAGCATCTCCCCCCTCCCCAGGGAGAGGCTTTCCCAGCACACCTTTCTCCAAGGGGTGGGGTGGAGGAGGCTCAGCCCTGTCCTGGAGAATCCCGGTGTGTTTGGGGATGGGGGTCACACCTGCAATATCCATGGAAAGGCTGTGCAGAGGGAAAAAGGATCATACCCTCTGGGGAGGTTTTCTGTTTTTTTTCCCCCCATCTCTTTGTTTCCAAGATCCATTTATCCTGGGCATGGTGTTTTCTGGGAGCAGGGAGCTGAGTCAGGCTCTCAGAGATGCTCCCCTCCAGCTCTGGTTTGTAAATCCAGACTGTTCCATCCGGCTGTGGCCTCACAGTCCCCACACGGCCAGGAGAGATGGGCCCTCCAGATCCAGGGAGCCAAAGCCTGGGAATTCCGGGCAGGAGGCTCAAGTAGCAGCACGAGGGGATGTGTGTGCAGTCAGGGCTGGGGATGGAGGTAGTGCTGGAGAAAAATAGATATTTTTAATATTTTTTGTAGATATTTTTTATTATTTTTAGAAGATTTTTTGTTATTTTTAGTAGATATTTTTATTATTTTTAGTAGATATTTTTATTATTTTTAGTAGCTATTTTTATTATTTTTAGTAGATATTTGTATTATTTTTTGTAGTATTATTATTATTTTAGTAGATTTTTTATTATTTTTAGTAGATTTTTTATTATTTTTAGTAGATATTTTTATTATTTTAGTAGATTTTTTTACTATTTTTAGTAGATTTTTTATTATTTTTAGTAGATATTTTTTATTATTTTTAGTCGGTATTTTTTATTATTTTTAGTAGATATTTTTTATTATTTTTAGTAGATATTTTTATTATTTTAGTAGATATTTTTATTATTTTAGCAGATATTTTTTATTATTTTTAGCAGATATTTGTATTATTTTTAGTAGATATTTTTTATTATTTTTAGTCGGTATTTTTTATTATTTTTAGTAGATATTTTTTATTATTTTTAGCAGATATTTTTATTATTTTTAGTAGATATTTGTATTATTTTTAGTAGATATTTTTTATTATTTTAGTAGATATTTTTTATTATTTTTAGTAGATATTTAGTAGATATTTTTATTTTTAATACTTTTTCTCTGTAGAGGGACAGGCAGGAGTGAAGGAGAATGATGGAGAAGGGGGGGTCCATGAAGCACCAGGTGGGACCCCACGTGAGGGATCCCATCCCTCTTCTCCCAGGGCTCTTCCCAACGCTTTCCCAAGGGATGCTGTGCCAGGAGATGGCTCAGGGAGGTGCTGGGCTGACCTTGGTCCCACAGCAAATGTTCCAGAACATCCTTCCCTGTTCCCAGCATTGCAGCCAGAGCCTGGTGGGGTCTCCTCATTCCCAGCCCAGCCCAGCCCACTGGGGTGCTGAGCTCCAGCACCCATCCTGGGGGCTCAGCACTCCACCAGATGGGACCTGTGCTGGGCTGCTGGATTAAGGATGAGAGGGGGATTATGAGGGATTAATCCAGATCAGTGTCCAACCAGGGGCTGGAGCAGGGCTTTGTGTACTTGGTAAATAACCGGGTGCGTTGCCGTGCCCAGGGCTGGCCCTGCCAGCGCCGTGCCAGCTGTTTCCCAAGGATTTCAGGGGTCCCTCGCCTTTATCCCCCTCATGTGGCACAGCAGAGGAGATGCAAACGGGCAGGAGTGGGGAAGGTGGTGGCTTTGGTGGGGCAGTGCAGCTGCCAGGACCTTCCCAGGGCTCCAGGGCGATGCCCAAACGTGCTCTGGGGCATCATCCCTGCCAGTGGGGCAGGATGGAGCCTGAGCTGGGGGGTCTGGGGGCTGCTGCCGGACCCAGCCCCCCTGGAGCTGCCCACCAAAGCCTGGGAGGCTTCTCCTGGTGACAGCAGGGTCCTGGGGAGAGGCTGAGCTTGGGGACAGACACTGCTGGTGGCATCAGGACAGTGAGGGCTGCGAGTGCAGGTCTGTATCGGTGCCTGGCTGGGGGTCCTGGGTGGTTTCTGGGGGGAGAGGGGCTGCAGAGCTTGGCTGGGCTGGGTGGGCTGGGAAGGGGAGCTGTGTGCTCTGTGTGTGTGAGGGACCCCCTTCTCCTCCCTCTCTCCTTGTTACAATAATATTTTACCGTGGTGGAAGCCCCTGAGCATCCCCCGTGCTGGGGAGGGGGTGATGTACAAGGGTCAGGCAGAAACAGCCCTGAAGGGACCATTTTCTCCTCAGATCGAATCCCACACAGCCCTCAGAGCCAGCAGGACTGAGGGACTGGCAGAGGCTCCACTGGGACAGACCTTGTGCCCCCTCCCCGAGGGTCCCTTGGCAGGGCCAGTCCTGCTGCCTGGCCTGGGGAGTGAGTGGAAACATTAATGGGCTCTGGTGGCTTTGAGTGTTGTGTGGGAACAGCTGCTCCATCCTGGGGCAGGATCCTTTCCCCATGCTTTTTTTCCCATGCTTTTTTTCCCATGTTTTTTTCCTCCTGTCTTCTTTGAAGTGGCCTGTGGGAGGTCCAGAGCTGCTCCTGTGCCCCTCCACCATCTTTGTGCCCCCCTTCTCTGTGCCCCTGGTCCCTCTGCTCCTCTCCTGGCCTCTCCCACTCTTCCCTTCTCCATCCAGATCCAGCAGCTCTGCTGCTTGTCTGGTAACCACAGTGCCCATCACTGCTGCATCCAGAGGGATGACCCCAATCCTTGCCCAGATTCCTCAAAAACCTGCTGGCACTTTGGGTCCCTCCAGCTCTGGGAATTCAGCCCTGGAAGTTGGGGAGGGAAAAATTGGAGAGGGGTGTGGAGGAAGGGAGAGAGGATGAGGACAAGGAGAGGGAGAGGCAGGAATGAGGAGAGGAGCATCCTTATCTAGCCAGGCAGATATAATGAAACTGCTTCTGTGCTCACAGTGAAGGGATTGTTGGGGGTTTTAGGAGCTAAAAGAATCACTTAATTGTAGCTTTTTTTAGCTCTGGGGAGATAAAAGACAAAAAACCCCCGAGTCTCCCTCCGTTCCCCATCCCACCTCTTTTATATAAGGCTCCCAGGAAGGCTCCTGTCCCTGCCAGAGTGGGAGGGTCTTCCCACTGCCTGGCTCCTCTGCCCTCTCCAGAGGGGCTGGGGGGAAGGTGGGAGCTTTGGGAGAGGGTTTTCACTGGGACACTCACCACAACAGCACCCATGGGCACTCCCAGGGTGTAAAGCTGCACCAACGTGATTCCCTCTGCTCTGGAATGCTGGAGGCTCCCAGGGAGGTTCAATCCCTGGCAGAAAAAAAGCAGGTTTGCTCCCTGGGGTGGGCTGTGGGCACCTGACCTTGGTGCCCATTGCCCACCCACCCTCTCACCCACCCTGCCCCTGCAAACCAGCAGCTCCACATCTTCCCTGCTGGCCTTGGGTGGCTTTTGTTTTCCTTTGGTGGCTTTTTTTAGCTTTGGGTGACTGCACTCCTTCACCTCCCCTTCCATGCATTCCCTGATTCCCAAGGGTTGTGGGGGCAGCTCCAGGATCCCTGGTTTGGAGGGGAAGCTGCTGCTGTGGCAGGAATCAGCCTGGGATCACATTAACCCTCTGTTAATGCTGGTTCAGCAAGAAATGGGTCATTTCCCAGCATGGAATCTCTGCAGCACGGGGACAACAAGCAGAGGGCTGTGTCCCCTCCCCTCCACCCCCTCACTGCCACCACGGGTGGGTTTCAGATCCCACAGGGAAAGATCTCGGTGCCCCCAGGGAATGTTGGGCTCTTCTGAAGCTGCAGAAACCCCTTGTGGGGGGGTCTGGGCTTGGATAAAACTGTTCCTGTGGGGACAAAACTGAGGAGTGTGGGGGACAAGGCTTTGTGCCCAGGCTGGGGGTCCAGGGTGGGTTTTGGTCACTGCAGGGATTTCTCCTGCACCCACAGAGTGGGGTGTGAAGTGGGATCCTGCATGCCCTGTGTGGGGTGACAGCAGGGAACATCCATCCTGGCACAGACAGCTCCTGGCACTGCCCATCCCTGGGTAGGTCCCTCAAGGCAGGATTGGCCCCCAAAAAAAGCATCTCCAGCAAAGCAGGGACCTGTGCACCCACTGCAGACTCCACAGGGATGGATGGATGGATGGATGGATGGATGGATGGATGGATGGATGGATGGATGGATGGATGGATGGATGGATGAAGCTGCATGAAGGTGTCATGTCCTGGCACAGCTGGGATGAGCCACAGCCTCGGTGACTGTGCCCAGGTCCCACCTGCTCTGGGAGGGCTGTGGGTGCTGTCAGAGGGGCTGGGGGGCAGCTGGGGCTGCCCAGCCATGGGCACAGCTGGTGGCAGGGACAGGATATGCGGGGGCTGAGCTGTCAGTTAATGTATTATCTGAGAGCAGGAGAAATCATTAGTGAGGCAGAGCAATAAAACCTCCAGTTCCCTCGGAGGTGGCTCATTAATGGGCTGCTGGAGGCCAAGGTCGGAGCAGCCACTGCTGTCCCCTCCATGGGCATCTCGGCTTCCCAACCAGCCCTGCAGGGCTCTGTGGGCACCTGGGTCCTGCTGCCCAAAATGGGCACTGGTAAAAGATGGCAGAGACCCCCACAGAGCGCTTGGAATTGTGTCCCACTACAGGACCTGCCCTTCCCACCAGCATCCTGAGGCACATGGGGGTCCCGTGCCCAGCTGTGGGGATCCTGTGCCCATGGGGGTGCCCTGAGGGAGGGGCACTGAGGAGGGGGTGTGTGGCTCTACCCTGGTGCCAGCAACAGTTTTGGGAGGCTGCTGCTCCCTGCTGGGGCTGGGGGAACACATTGTGTGAGCATCAGGCCAGAACTGTCCCTTCCGGGCTAAAAATCCATTAACTTCCATCCTGCCTGGTTTTTTCCCTTTTTTGTTGTTGTTGTTTGACTGATGCCATAATTATCTCCAGCAGATGAGTTTAATTACCTGAGGTCAGCAGCAGCCGTGGGGCAGGGGCACGAGGGGGCTGGGCTCAGCTGGACCAGGGAAGTTGTCCCTGTCACCTGCTCCTGCAGGTGTCCCATGGGCTGCAGGGACCCCAGGGCAGTGGGACTGGGGGGGTTTGGGGGTGGGGAGTGGAAAGGATGGATGGATGGATGGGTGGATGGATGGGAGAGAGGGAGGGAGGGATGGATGGATGGATGGATGGATGGATGGATGGATGGATGGATGGATGGATGGATGGGAGGGAGGGAGGGAGGGAGGGAGGGAGGGAGGGAGGGAGGGAGGGAGGGAGGGAGGGAGGGGGGAGGGATGGATGGATGGGAGGGAGGGAGGGAGGGATGGGATGGATGGAGGGAGGGAGGGAGGGATGGGATGGATGGATGGATGGATGGATGGATGGATGGATGGATGGATGGATGGGAGGGAGGGAGGGAGGGAGGGATGGGATGGAGGGAGGGAGGGAGGGAGGGATGGATGGATGGATGGATGGATGGATGGATGGATGGATGGATGGATGGATGGATGGATGGATGGATACAGGGCAGGCTGAGACCCCTCTGACACATGGCAGACAAAGGATCCAGGAGGGCAAAGCCAGGCTGAGGTGCAGCCCTGGCAGTGATAGCCACGTCCCTCTCTGGCCAGGGCTCCATCCCAGGTTGGGAGCTGAGTGGCAGCACCCCAGACCCAGAGCAAATACCTGGAGAAGGGCAACCACAAGCCCTCAAGGGTGAAAGGGTGGGGAGCCCCAAAAACAGCTGCTACACCCCAAAGACCTCCATGCCATGAACATGAGGAAGAGGAGAGGGGTCTGTCCATCACCTCCTGCCCACTGCAGCTTCCTCGCCTGCTGCACAGCTCCCTGGGGGTGGGAGTGTGCTGGTCCTGGTTGGATCCATCCCTGCAGCTCTTCCTTGATGTAGGACTTGAGCATCTGCGCTGCCAGCGCGCTTTGTGCTAAAGCAACAACAACTAAACCAAGCAGTCAATTTTCCAGCAATTAGCTACAGCGAGAACATTTCAAGTCCTCCAAAACCCCGCCTCGCAGGATTAATTAAATCTTCCAATTAATGTCTAATTTAAATGATGATGATGGCTGTTATCATTTCATATTGATTTTTTTTTTCTTTTCGGTCTTAAAATAGAGCTGTTGTCCCTTCCAGGGCTGCCTTTTCCACACCCCAGGAGCTGTTTGTTCCCTCTGTTTGATTTGCCAACGTTAAACATGTGTCTGGAAAATCAAGTCTGGTTTTTTTGGGGTATTGACAGGCAGCAGTGCTGGGCAGGCACCTGTGCCAAGGGGACCCAGCCACATATTTGGGGCTGTTTGTGCTGAAAATCCACATCTAGAGCATGAACTTCCCTGCAGTGAACGCACTCTCAGCCCTGTGAAATTGGGCTCCTGGCATATTAAATTTTTCCTGCTATAAAGCCCAATCCATTACTTTCTCCAGGCTCACACAGCCATAAACCTCACTGCTGCCTTGCTTCCACAATAAGCCAGGCATTTATGTTTCCCAGGAGCTGGTTCATTGGTGTAATGGATGTGTAACCTCCTGTAATTGTGAAGGTTATTCCAGTGCTTGCACGCGAGTCTTGGCTCCAGCACCAGCAGCTACTGCTGGGTCTGTGCCCGTCGGAGCTGGTGTGGGAGCTCAGAGGCATTGGAATGGCACTGGGAAGCTTTGTGCTGCCATCCTGGAGTGGGAAGTGGGAGTGAGGGATGGCAGGAGTGGGGGGACTCTGAATGGGGCTCCATGCTGAGAGCAGGAGGTGGAGGAGGTTTTGAACTGACACTGTGTCTGGATCAAATCAGGGCTTGAGCTCAGTGGGAATTCAGGATGGAGCATCCCTGGATGTGGCTCAGCCTCATCCTCAGGCACATAGTGGGATTTTCAGGGGTGTTCTGTGCAGGGCTGGGAGTTGCAGGTGATGATCTTTGTGAGTCCCTTCCAACTCGGGATATTCCATGATTCTGTGATTCACACAAGGCACTGAGCTCTGGAAGAAAGTGGGAGCAGCACCCACCACATCCAGGGGAGCAGAGCAGGGCTGGGGAACCCATCACCGGCCTCCTCTGACCTCTCCCCTCTCCCCTTCCAGACCAGGAGCTCCCGACACTCCCAGGGCTCCCAGCCTGGCTTGGCCGATCAAGCCAAACTCTCCTTCGCCTCGGCCGAATCCCTGGAAACGATGTCGGAAGCGGAGCTGCCCCTGGGCTTCAACAGGATGAACCGGTTCCGGCAGAGCTTGCCCTTGTCCCGGTCCACCAGCCAGACCAAGCTGAGATCTCCAGGTACCCTCAGGCTCTGCCAGGCACCTGCCTGGCACCAAACACCCCTGTGGGGCAGAATCCGGTGTGTGCTGGAAAAGGGATTGGTTTCCATCTGCCCAAATAAACAACCCTGGGAGGAGCAGGAGCACTGCAGGGTGGCACAGGGGGATGAGCTGCCTTCAACCTCACTGCTCCAGGGTGAGATTTGGGTGGATAGAGGTCCCCAAGTCCTTGGTTAGGTGCCACAGAGACCTCCAGGTGGGCAAACCTTCCTTGGTGGCCTGGGCACCTCTGGGATATTCTGTGGAGAAGGGGTGTGGACACACCTCACCACCCTCTGCTCCCTCTGCTTCCAGGGGTCCTTTTCCTGCAGTTTGGGGATGAGACGAGGCGCGTGCACATCACCCACGAGATCAGCAGCATGGACACCCTGCACGCCCTCATTGTGCACATGTTCCCCCAGAAGCTCACCATGGGGATGCTCAAGTCTCCCAACACTGCCATCCTCATCAAGGACGAGTCCCGAAACGTCTTCTACGAGCTGGAGGATGTCCGGTGAGCAGGGAGGGCTCAGAAATCCACCATGGGTTTGTTTTCCTTCCTTTAAGGGCATCATGAGCAGGGAAATCAGGGGGATGAAGCAGAAATGGGCATATGGGTGTAGTGTAGACTTTGAGGGGTGCCTGTCCGGGATGCTCAGGCTCTGCTTCTCCCTTCAGTGACATCCAGGACAGAAGCATCATTAAAATCTACCGGAAAGAGCCACTCTACGCCTCCTTCCCAGCCTCACACATCACCAATGGTGACCTGAGGGTAAGGGGGGACATGGGGTGTCACAGGGAGAGCCTGGGGGTGTCTGCAGCTGTTGGAGTGAGACCAGTAAAGAGAGAAAGCAACAGGGACTGGTAATTCCATGTGTTTGTGGCAGGAGGAGTGACTGGGATTCGTCTTGCCTGGATCCAGAGTGTTCTTTAAGATAGTGGATGTTTGGGGCCTGACAGCAGAGTAATGAACATGGTATTTAGGGAATTCATCAGAATAAACCATCCTGCAGCTGGATGGCAATGAGGGAGCTGCTCACCAAGGCCGGGAGTGGAGAGGCTCCCAGGGGTGAGGGGTCCCAGCAGGGCAGAGCAGTGGAGGGGATGAACCCCCGGTGCCACAGTGCTGACCCTGTGCCCCTTCCCACAGCGGGAGATGGTGTACACGTCCCGGGAGTCATCACCCACCCGCCGGCTCAACAACATGTCCCCGGCGTCCCATCTGGCCTCGGGCTCGCCGCCGCCGGGGCTGCAATCCTCATCCCCGTCCCGCTCCCGCATGTCCTACAGCGGTGGCCGCCCGCCCTCCTACGCCGGCAGCCCCGTGCACCACGGCGAGCGCCTGGCCAGCCTGCCCCCCGCCCAGGGCGTGTCCCCCAGCCCCAGCGCCATCCTGGAGCGCCGCGACGTCAAGCCGGACGAGGACCTGGCCGGCAAGAACGTGGTGCTGGTGAAGAACGAGGGGCTGTACGCCGATCCCTACGGGATGGTGCACGAGGGCCGGCTCAGCATCACCTCCACGCAGTCCCTGGCTGGCATGGGGGACCCTTTTGGCTACTCGGGGGGGCTGTACAAGAGGGGCTCCGTGCGCTCCCTCAGCACGTACTCGGCGGCCGCGCTGCAGTCGGAGCTGGAGGACAGTCTGTACAAGCCCAACGCGCCCATCTACAGCGACACGTACGGCCCCGGGCTGGGCTTCCGCATGCCCCCGTCCTCCCCGCAGAAGATGGTGGATGTGCAGTCAGGGCAGAGCCCCCACAGCCCCTACTCGGGCCCCCCCAGCCGCTCCTCGCCCGTCCGTCAGTCCTTCCGCAAGGATTCCTGCTCCTCGGTGTTCATGGACAGCCCCGTGGGCAAGACGCGCAACCCCAGCTCCTCCGGGCCCCCGGAGCTCTTCCCTGGCCCTGGAGAGCGCCCACTCTCAGGGTTTGGCTCCCCTGGACCGGCCAAGGACACGGAAACAAGGTGAGATGGGGGCTGGGAGAAGCCCTCCATGGATATGAGTTCTGCTGCTCTGGTGGGTTTCCATCAGGACAGCTGGGGAGGTAGAGGAGGAGCAGAGGAAGGCTTTGGATCATTACACTGTGGAGGTGCCAGGATAGGGAATGAGGCACCAAGTGAGGGTGGAGGGGAGTGACTGGGGGTGCTGGGGCAGGAGAGAGAGGGAATGGAGGGGGTGGATGTCGCCGGTGGCAGCAGCGCTGCTGCCTCCCTGATGTCCCTCCTGGGACAGGCGGATGTAAGTGAGGCCAGGACAAACCTCAGGGTGTCTGTGGCTCCAGATCCAACTCCTCACCCACCCTGTCTCCCTTTCTCCACGCAGGGAGCGGATGGAGGCCATGGAGAAGCAGATTGCCAGCCTGACAGGGCTGGTGCAGAGCGCTCTGCTCCGCGGCTCCGAGGCTGAGACCCCCAGGTGAGGAGCAGGAGGGCAGGTGTGGAACCCCAGGGGCTGCTGTGGGGAGGGGGATGCCTCCAGCTGGGCTGTTCCTGCCAAGACCAGGGGTCCTGTCCCCCTCCCAGGGGACACCAGCACCAGCCATGCCCCTGCCTCACTCCAGTGAGGATGGAAGTGCCTGATCCACACTCACTGCCCTTCTCTCTTTTGTTGCAGTGAGAAGACAGAAGCCACCAATGGTGGGACCCCCCCATCAGCGTGTAAGTGGCTGGAGATAAGCCCCTCACCCTGCAGCACCTCCTCCTCTGCCTGTGGGTGGTGGGCATCCCAGTGTGGGCACAGCAGTGGGGGTCTGCAGTATCCTACTCTGGGGCAGCTCTGGGGTGGCCTCTTAGCAGGGAAATAGTTTTGGAGACCACCAGAACTGCTGGCCTGAAGGACTGGGTGGGGAAAGAAGAGAAATGGGGGCAGAAACCTGTGCTGGGGTGGGGTATCAGCCCTCAACAGCCTCTGCTCTCCCACCTGGCAGCGACCAGCCGCAGTGGGGGGACACCAGTGCCTGCGCCCCCCCCACCCTCTGCCACCAGCACCCCCGCGGGGCAGCCCACGGCCATCACCCGCCTGCACATGCAGCTGCACCTGCACGACCTGCAGCAGAACGCCAGCGACCTCCGCAACCAGCTGCAGCAGCTCAAGAAGCTGCAGGTGGGTGCTCGAGGGGTCCCCAGCCTGGCCCAGCTCGTACTGGGGTGGAACAGGAACATCCCCTTTTCCTGGGGGCTCTTTCTGGTGTGAGGTTGGCTCTGTTGGTTGGGTGTGGTGCTGGCAGCACCAGGGTTGTGGGATTGCTCCTCATGTGGGTCATTCACTTACGAGTTGGACTCTGATCCTCATGGGTCCCTTCCAACTCAGAATATTCTGTGGTGTGGGAGAGCGAGGGGGTCCCTCCCCACACCAAGCTCAGGGATGGCCACTTGTAGGGACCCATTACCCATCAAGGAGGGTCTTGCCCATCCTGGACCCTCTTTATCCTCACAGCTGCAGAACCAGGAGACGGTGAAGACGATGCTGCGGCGGACAGAGACGGAGATCAGCGTGCGGGTGACGGACACCATGCGCAAGCACGAGGACCCTCTGCAGCGCCAGCGCAGCTTGGTGGAGGAGGAGAGGCTCCGCTACCTCAACGAGGAGGAGCTCATCACCCAGCAGCTCAAGTGAGCCCGGGCAGGGGGTCCTGGCATGTCCCTCCAGGGGCCAGATCCAATGTGGGTGTAGATCAGCAGCTCTGCCCACTGCCAGGCCATGTCCCTGTGTGAGGAGGGGTCTCCAATCCATTGGTCACATCCTCATATGAAGAAGGACCCCCAGTCCACTGGTTAAATCCTTGTATGAAGAAGGGCCCCCAGTCCACTGGTCACATCCTTGTATGAGATGGGCCCCCCAATCCACTGGTCACATCCTTGTATGAGATGGGGCCCCAGTCCACTGGTCACATCCTTGTGTGAGAAGGGGTCCCCAACTCGATGGTCCTCTCCCCTCTGCTGCATGGGGACCTGCCATCCCTGGGGTTTTCCAGCATCGTGGCACAACAGTGACACCCCTGCCCCTCTTCTGTGCTCACAGTGACCTGGAGAAGTCAGTGGAGAAGATCCAGAAGGATCTGGCCCACAACCACCGGCTGATCCCTGTGCAGGAGCTGGAGGAGAAGGCGGTGGTGCTCAAGCAGCTCGGGGAGACACTCACAGACCTGAAAGGTGAGGAAGGGCTGGGGGACAAGCAGAGCCTTCCTTGCTCCATCCCTGTGTGTGGGATGCTCCAGGTTGTCTGTTGCCTCTGGGTTTGCTTGTTTGCACCTGCCAGTGTGTCCACCTGAATTCCTGAAGCAGATATCCCAGTGCCCACCAACACTGTATGTGTCAGGGTGCTCATGGATATGAAGGGGGCACCTTCAGGGGATGAAATTGGTGCCCAGGGACCCCAAGTTTCCCACAATCCACCCCTTCTGCTCCACCTGGCAGGGTGCCCATGCTGTGGGTATGATTGTCATGGGGTTTTGGCAGCATTTTGGCACTGCCAGCTGGGCACTGGGATGGTCTCCCTGGCACAAGGGGGCCACGGTGACCCCCAGTCTGCCCCCCCAGCCCAGTTCCCCAGCCTGCAGAGCAAGATGCGGGTGGTGCTGCGGGTGGAGGTGGAAGCTGTGAAGTTCCTCAAGGAGGAGCCGAACCGCCTCGATGGGCTCCTCAAACGCTGCAAGACAGTGACAGACACCCTCGCCCAGATCCGCAGGTGAGCCCCAAGGGATGTTGATAAAAGGCTCATTTTTCTGCTGAGCAACTCAAACCCACCCTCAGTCCTTTCCAGGTCTGTGTGGGAACCCCCCTTTTCCTTACCACTTTGAGAAAAGAGGGATTGTGTATCAGGAAGGAAAGACAACCCTTAGTGTGATCAGAAATCTCTCTCCTGAGGAGCAGAGCATCACTCTGCTGGAGTGAAAAATCATCTCCCAGATCTAATGCTCATGGCAGGCTGGGTCATGCACTGTGGTGGAGCCCACCTGCCTCTTCCCATTAGGAGACCTTTCGGGATGGCTCAGGCTCGGCCATGCACCAGCTCCAGGATTGCCTTGGGCCATCACTAGCCTGGTTTTCCAGGGAAATTATCCTGTGTGATCCTGCAGTGTCTGAACTGCCTGGCTGTCATCCTCATCCCTAATAACTCCTGAATCCAAAGGGCAGTAAGAGCCAGCTCTGATGGAGAGGCAGGATTTGGAGAGATCCAGTTTCCTGCAAGGCTCATGGAAATGGGCAGCCAGGTAGAAGAGCTCATTTGTGTGCTCTGCCCAAACAGGCTGCAGCATCAACCCCAACCCCTTCCCAGCCCCACAGCACCAAATCCTTCAGCCATGTAATGCAGGAGAGCAGTTTTTTTGTGGTGTGGGGAGGGTGCAGTGACTCCCCCCAGCACTGTGCACACCCCAACGCCATCACTGTCCCTGACAGGCAAGTGGACGAGGGCGTGTGGACCTCCCCCAGCAACCTCAGCCAGTCCCCCAAGAAGGTGGCCCCCGAGACAGACTTCAGCAAAGGGCTGGATTTGGAGATGCCCACCAGCCCCCCAGTGAGCCTCCACCACCTGACAGCTGCCACTGAGACCCTGGGCATGCCCAGCTTCGGGCACAGCCCCCCCCAGACCCAGACCCACCCCTCCAAGAGCAATAACCCTTCCCGAGCTCCGGAGATGGTGCCCGCCAAGACACAGACGGGGCCAGAGACCCCCAGCAAGAAAAGCGCAGACAAAGCTGTGTCTGTGGAGGTGAGAGCCTGGGGTGGGGGTTCCTCAGCCTGGGGGGGCTCTTCTAGAAGGTCTGTCTATGTCTCCCAGCTGAAACTGGGACCAGGAGCTCCTCCTTGCTGGGGTGGCTGGAGGGTGGGGAGCCCAGGGAGATGCAGCACTGGGACCACCCCCATTGCATGTGAGGGGGTTGTGCAGCTTGAGGATGGAGCAACACTGGCCCCCCTGCTCCTCCCAGGATTGGCAGCAGGGCTGGGGGTCACATCCTGCCTGCAAGGGCAGGAGGAGCTGCCGTGTGGATGGGGCTGGAGCGGGCTCTGCCTGCCATCCACAGGCTGCGGAGCGGGACTGGGAGGAGAAGCGGGCAGCGCTGACCCAGTACAGTGCCAAGGACATCAACCGGCTCCTGGAGGAGACACAGGCTGAGCTGATGAAGGCCATCCCCGACCTGGAATTTGCTGCCAAGCACAAACAAGCCACGGGCAGCGGCAGCGCCGCCTCCACACCTGAGCACAAACCCTCCAAGCCACAACATGCACCAAAATCGGGGGGCAAAGGAGACCCCAACGGCCGCAGGGGCTCAGGTACAGTGTGGGGTCACCTCTGGATGTGGGGCTGGAGGGGTGTGATGGCTCAGGGGTCCTGGGCTGGTCCATGCTGCCCCAAGGGGAGGTTTGTGCCCAGGGAGAGCCAGGGTTGTATGAGAGGGGCAGGGAAAGGTCTCGTGCCCTCACAGCATCGTTTGTGCCCAGACGAACTGACGGTGCCGCGGTACCGGACCGAGAAACCCTCCAAATCACCACCACCTCCCCCTCCACGCCGGAGCTTCCCCTCATCCCACGGGCTGACCACGACCCGCAGCGGCGAGGTCATCGTCACCAGCAAGAAGGAGCCCGGGTTTATGAAGGTAGGGACCATGGGATGTGGGGTGGCCTCCGGGCTGGGACCCAGCGGGCCACCATCAGCAGGACCAGCCCCGGCTCCAGGTGGCCCCTGCCCCTCACCCCCCTGCTGCCCCTTGCAGAAGGCCGAGTCAGAGGAGCTGGAGACGCAGAAGCCGCAGGTGAAGCTGAGGCGGACGGTGTCGGAGGTGGTCAGGCCAGCGTCCACCCCCCCCATCATCGCCTCTGCCATCAAGGACGACGACGACGAGGATCGGATCATTGCGGAGCTGGAGGTGAGCGCGGGAGGGGCGGCGGGACCCCCAACTCACCCGCGCCACAGGGGATGCCCACCCTGCCCTGTCTGCTCACGATGCTCAGGGAACACCTCAGGTGGGGTCTGGGGTGGTGGGGGGTGACATCCCACATGTGGGCACCACACTGGGCTTCTCCCTCCTCCCGTCTCCCAGTAGGAGTGCAGTGGTGTGGGGAAGGAGCCGTGGCACCCACCCAGAGCCCTCTCTGGGTCCAGGTGCTGCACAGCTGGGCCACTGTCCCTCTGCAGCACTTCCACCCCATCTCAGGCTTTAAGCCAACCTTATTTGGTTTTTAACACTCCACAGCTGCAGCTGGAGGTTCGTTGGGTTTTGTGCACAGAGCACTGCAGAGATCCAACCTGAAATACCCTCCTCAGGCTGTGAACACTCCAGGCTGGCTGTGCCCCACATCCTGCCCCTGTTTACTGCAGTGAAGGTGCCCAAGTGGGTCATGGATGGCTTTTCCTTGGCATGTTTTAACTGAGGAGGCAGCAGAACTGGTGATGGTGCAGGCAGGGGGAGGTTGGTGGTAAAGGTGGGACCAGTAATGGTGGAGGGGATGGGTAATGGTACAGGCAGGGAACAGGTGATGGTACAGACAAGGGACAGGTGATGGTACAGACAGGGGACAGGTGATGGTAAAGGTGGGGCCAGTGATGGTAGAGTGGATGGGTAATGGTACAGGCAAGGGACAGGTGATGGTACAGGCAGGGGACAGGTGATGGTACAGACAAGGGACAGGTGATGGTACAGGCAGGGGACAGGTGATGGTACAGACAAGGGACAGGTGATGGTACAGACAGGGGACAGGTGATGGTACAGACAGGGGACAGGTGATGATACAGACAGGGGACAGGTGATGGTAAAGGTGGAACCAGTGATGGTGCAGGGGACAGTGATGGTACAGGCAAGGGGACTGATGATGCTGCAGACAGAGGGATGGTGACGCTGCAGTCCAGCTGACCAGTGATGCTGCCAACAGCAGAGGGGACGAGGCTGCCTCTGCATCTGATACCAGCCAAAGTTTCTTTCATTTGCTGCCAAGCCCCAGTCATGGTGTGACCACACCAAGCATCCCTGCAGGCACAGGCTGCGTCCTCATTACCCCAAGCCTCCCTCCTCCAACCCCCGTGTTTGACTCCCCAGGTGTTTCAGAGGAGCTCTGCCTCCCCTTTCCTCCCCAAGCTCCGGCACGACCCGCTCGGGGCCGTCCCCCCTGGGCTCGCAGAGCTGTGGCCCAACGGAGCCTCCATTGCAGCCGAAGGATGGAAGGTAACAGCTCGCTCTGAGCGACCACGGGGCTGCACTTTCACCACCTCCTCTCCTGCCTCTTTTTAACTCACTTCTGCTTCTTTCTCTGGTTTAACAAACTAATGGCTTCTCTCCACTCCCTCGCTCACGTCTCTGCGTGGCACAGGCACAGGACCCAGCACTAACCCACCAACAGCCCCTTGGCTCCCCTGAGGGCCAGGTCCGGATGGGAGGAAGGAAGAAGCCACCCCAGCACCACACTGGGCATGGCACAGGGAGGGCTGGCTGCTCTCACACCACACTGGGTGCCCAGGGGGGTGTCACTGGTGGGTGATGCATGGGAGACCCCACTCCATATGCATGATGAGGGCAGAATGGGAAGGGCTGGGATCTGCTTGGGCTCAGCCCCAGCTCCCTCCCAGCCTCCTGCCCTCCATCCTGGGCTCCAGGGTGAAGACAGCAGGAGGAAAGTGCCTGGAGAATGGATGGGTTGGAGCAGGGGATGTCCAGAGTGGGGGAACAAGGGGACCAAGAGCAGGAGAGATGGTTCTGCTGATGCCAGGAGGCACTAATTGAGGGGAGCTCTGCCTCATCCTCAGGCTCAGGGACAGCTGACTCTGGCATCTCTTCTGCCAGGAGGGCACACCTGGCTCTGGTGCCTCAGTCATTGCTCAGCTCGTTGGATCTCCCATGGAATGGGAACAGGGAAGGTGAGGGAGGAAGAAGAGCATTTTCCAGGTGACTTCTTGTGATTTAGGGTTGTAAAGGCTGGGTGCCCCTTGGCAGCTCTTTTGTGATGGCTCATCCCGTGCTGAAGCTCTGCCAGGAGCTTTTGCACCAGTGCTAGGCCAGTTCACACCAGCATGGAGAATTTCAAGCAGTTGGATTTCCAAAGGCATTTGGGAGGTGCAGCAGCACCGACTCAATTTTTCCTAGAAACTCCAGGCAATTCATTGCCAAAATCTCCCAGGCCCAGGTTGCTTTGAGCACAATAAAACCAATCCCTGTCTGTGCTGTGGGTCCTGATGGGCCATCAGGACTGGGCAGGAGGGAGCTGAGCATCCCATTCCAATCCCTGTCTGTGCTGTGGATCCTGATGGGCCATGAGGGCTGGGCAGGAGGGAGCTGAGCATCCCATTCCAATCCCTGTCTGTGCTGTGGGTCCTGGTGGGAAATCAGGACTGGTCAGGAGGGAACTGAGCATCCCATTTCAATCCCTGTCTGTGCTGTGGGTCCTGGTGGGCCATCAGGGCTGGACAGGAGGGAGCTGAGCATCCCATTTCAGTCCCTGTCTGTGCTGTGGATCCTGATGGGCCATGAGGGCTGGGCAGGAGGGAGCTGAGCATCCCCACCTTGCCCAAACACCTCCCTGCAGCGATGCCCGGAGGCACCGGTGCCAAGGGACCCCAATAGGGTGTGGGGCCATGTAGTGCCCCCCCAGCAGCTCCTGCTCTCCCCTCTGGCTCCTAATCTGTCTGAATTCTCTACCTAGGAGCCGCTGGCCCTGGCAGCCCCGGGGAGCCGGGCTTTCTCCCTCCCACAGATTGTGCTCACCGAGTGGGTGTCGGAGCCGCCGTCCCCCGAAGCCGAGCCGGAGGTGTGGGTGGAAACGGGCAGCGGAGGAGCAGGAGGGGAGTTTGCAGCCAAGGGGGCAAGGAAAGGCCATGTGGCTCCTGGTAGCCCCAAAAAGTCTCCATTGGTACATGGGCACCCTCCAGCCACAGCCCTGCAGCCACCCAGCAGCACATCTCGGGGTTGTGCCCACGCAGCAGGAGAGATTTGGGGGCTCCCTGTAACAGCCAGCAAGGTCCTGACTTTCCCAAGGGATAAAAGGAGCCACCCCACAGAGGGACAAGGAGGGGACATGGCTCTGAACGCTGCCAGCAGGAGAGAAGGCAGCAGCAAGATTTGTCACCAAGGTCCTGTGGCTGCACAGCCTCCTCAGCCCCAGCGAAAAGCTGCGGGTGCTGGAGCTGGAGAGGCCACACTTCCCTCCACCAGTGCTGGCATCACCCCTCAACTTCCCAGGGATGGGGAACCCCAAGGAGGAGTCAGGCAGAGTGTGCAGGAGGAATCACTCCCTCCTGGAGACTCTGCAGGGGCTTCCAAACCAGCCCCAGCCTGCCCAGTGCCAAATCCTGAAGCTTTCCTGGGCAGGGATCCAGCCCCACAGGGAAAGGGACAGTCCCAGGCTGAGCACCCCCTGGAGCAGGTCACTGTGTGCTCCAGGCCAAGCCACGGCACAGCAGCTCCGGGGTGGGATGGAGGGGCTGCCACAGGGGACTCTGGAATGGGCGGGAAGGTGGTGGAGGGACTCTGCCAAGGGCTGCTGTCCCCTCGCTGCCCCACGGCTCCGTGCAGCAAGGAGATCTATGAAGACACATACCAGAGACTGGACAGCCTGGAAGAAACGATCCGTGAGCTGGAAATGACCATCAGTGAGATCAGCAGCCACCCCTCGGTGGAGTCTGTGTTCCCCAAAGACCTGCTTGGACTAGCGGGATCCAAGGACACCAGGAAGGGTCTGGGGGACCTCAAACACAGCAGCTGTGATGATGGGACTGTGCTGGACCTCAGTCAGGCCAAAGATGATGTTCCCAAGAGCCCATCCCCAAGCAAGACCAAGCCACCGCTGCTCCCCAAGCCGCAGCTGCCCCCCGGCATTCCGCAGGTTTATTTTCTATTATCCCTCTTGCCGTGCTCTGCCCTGGACTCACTCTGATGTCTCTTCCTCCACCTCTACCTGCTCCCTCTCTGTGACTCTACCTCCAGGCACAGCCAAGGTGGAAAACCAACCTCTTTTTTCTCCCTGGCACTTGAAGGGGATTTGGGAATTGCAGGCAAGCAGGAGTGAGCTGAGGCAGGAGCCAGCAGCGGGAAGGGAGACGGTGCCAGGCAGTGCTGCCTGGTCCCATCCTGGATTAGGTCCTGGATAAGGTGGTGTCCTCTGCCCTGGCAGGTTTGGGGGCTGAGCACGGTGCTGGTGATGAGCGTGGGGTGCATGATGAGCATCCTGTGGGATCCGTGATGAGCATCCCATGGGGTCCATGATGAGCATCCCACGGGGCTGACGAGGGCTGGGTGCTCTGGCTGACGAAGCACCCACCGTCCTTCGTTTCACCATTTTGCATAAACACTTTCCTAATGAACTGCAGTTGGAGCCTGGCAGATGTTTCTCCTAATTAAATCACAGCGCGGGCTCCCTGAAGCCATCCAAATTACTTTCTGCTGGAATCCAGCTGAATAGCTGGGAAAAGAGGAGGGGGGGAATGCCCCAAGCTGCTCAGACATCAACCTGCTCCTTTATTAACAATCAGCACTGGGGAATAAATCTCCTTTCCCATTTGGAGCCATTATCCCAGCCCTGGTTCCCAGCAGTGCCAGGCCCTGTTGGGGTGCTCTGACTGGGAGAATGGGCTGGCAAGTGGGTGTAGCTGCAGTTTTTCCTGTTGTTGGCTCCTGATGTGCTGCCAGAGCCTGGGAAACTAGAAGTGGAGCTGCAGGATGGATTTGTGGCTGTGTCTGGCACGTGTGTGGGTGCACACAAAGCAAAGCTCGGGGTTAGGCTGGAGAGGCTGCTCTGAGTCTGTCCTAAAGAGGGAGAGGGCAGGTGGTGTGTCACCTTCCAAAAATGCTGCATTGGTTAGGAAAGCTCCCAGTGCCTGCTGTGTTGGGACTGCTGGAGCACTGGGGATGGATGGTGTGATGCAGGCACATGTGGGATGGTTGCAGTGTCCTGTGGAGAGACAGGAATTGGACTTCAGTGATCCTTGTGGGTCCCTTCCAGCTCAGGATATTCCATGTTTCTGTCATTCCCTTGTGCTGTGGGTACAGGAATCCCCTTGTCCCATCCATGGGATCACTGCGGATCACAGAGGGCAGACAAGGCAGAGCTCTGTCCCTACACAGATTTAGCAGCCTGGCCTCCCTGTGGTGATCTGTTGGCTCTCTCCATTGACTCAAGGCAGGTGGGAGGACACGGTGATGGCAGGGAGAGGATCTGGGGTGCCCCAGGCACGGGGGCACACGTAGTGTGTGGCACTGCCAGGCACCACTCTGGGGAGGTGTGTCCAGGTACCACTTCCCTCACTGCTGCTCTTGCAAGACTTTGTGTCTCCACCTGTGCACAGCCAGTTAATAAACACCTCTGTATTCCCACTGCCGCCGTTCCCACCTGGAATCTGCTTCTGCCTGCCGTGGCCTCTTTCCCTCTCTCTTGGCCGTGCACCTCTGCCCTGGCAGGGTGTGCTCCTCCTGCCCTCGGTCTCCCGGTGTTTGCCGTGTCTGCCCTTAACTCCCTCTTTGGTGGCTCCTGGTAAGTCCTGGCTGGTTTGGGAGCTCACCCATGAGAGCTCCTTTGGCACATGGAGCCACTGATCTCGTCCTTGCCTGGCTTTGCCACCCTGGGCACTCCAGGCAGGGACACCACAGCGGTGCCACAGGGGCTCGGCACAGCTCCAGGCATCCAGTGCCAACCTGCCCACGGTGCCTGTGGGGGCTTCACCTGCCGGTTTTAACCCCTTTTCCCGAATTCCCTGTCCCGGCAGAGCGGCAGCGTGTCCATCCCGGCCATGAAGGTGGTGAATCCGGCGTCGCGGCTGAAGCAGAGCCAGCAGGGCAGCCCCGACAAGAGCAAGCACATAAAGCAGCGCATGGAGTACATGCGGATCCAGGGCCAGCAGCAGGTAGTCCATCCCTAACAGCGTCCCAGCTGGCAGCAGGGAGAGCCACAGGCTGCCCACGGCCCTGGCATCGCCCTCACTGCCCAGGTCTGGGTGAGGGGCATGGCAGACCCCTGATGGTGATGGGTTTGGACACTGGGCTCTCTCGGTGCCACCTTGGCCAAGCCTGGTGGGGCTGGGGGCACAGGGGTGTGGCTTTGGGTTGTAGGAGGGGCTCTTGCCATGGTCTGTGCCTGCAGTGGCTGTTGGGGACAGGGACACAACTGCGTGCTGAGAGTGACAAACTTTCCCAGCACAATGTGAGGATGAAGCTGGAGTTGTTTGTCCCTCAGCCCTGTGTGTCACCACACCCTGACAAAAGGGCTGAGCCCCAGCGTTGGTCCCCTCACCCCAGGGGACCCTGAAAGCTCCTTGGCCATGGTGATGAGTGTGGCAGAGCCGTGTGCTTGGCACGGGGGCTCCAAGGGGATTCACTTGCCAGGGTTGGGGCTGTCCAACCCATCCTGAGAGGTTTTGGGGACCAGGACCCCCCGTGCACTGCAATGCCACGTTCACAGAAGCAGCTCATTTGGGGAGGGGGTGTCACGGGCAGGGTGATGGTACTGGGGCACCCAGCAGTGTGGGAAGAGGGTGAGTGGGCCACAGCAGCTGGAAGAGAAGCATTTTGGGATGGGATGGAGTGTCCTCCCCACCCAGCATCCAGCACCTACCCCTCTCCCATCCCTGGGGGCAGCTCCTGCTGCGGGCAGTGGGGCTCACCCTGCTCTGTCCTGGCTGACACCCCAGGGCTGGCCATGGATTCCCAGCTTGCTCAGGCCACGGGCAAGAGGACCACGGCCAGTTTGGTGCCCTCCCTCCCTCCCTCCTCACCTCTTCTCCCCACCTTCCAACACCCCCTTTCCCCTCGGTGGGCAGCAGCACCACGAGTGGGCTCGCCCCCTCCTCTCTCCCCCCACTCACCGTTCTGTGTCTCAATCCCCTTCCAGGGGCTTGGCATCAAAAAAAAAGGTGCAATAAACCCGATTCTGCTCATTCTCTTGGATCCATAAACCCTGTTGAATAAAACAAAGGTTTTTCTCAGCTGCTTGGAGCAGGACTGGGGAAGATTTCATGCAATTTGGACAAATATTGCATGAGCAAAATGGGCACCTCTCTGCCCCCAGGTCCTGGTTCTGGCACGTGGGTTTCCACACCCTGCAGAATCAGGGAGAGCCAGAGGGTTCCTTCTGCCCCCTGTCCAGGGCTGGACTGTGGAGAAACACTGGCCAAAAGGGCTGTACTGGGATTTCCAAGGGGCTGGGAAGCATCTCCTGACCCCAGACACCCCAGGGAGGCCACCAAGTCCCCTTCCCTGGGGGCCAGACACCAGCACAGTCCTGGGTGTTCAGTGTCACCGTGGTCCTCCTTGTCCCAGCCTTGGGGCACTATTGGCCACCTGGCACCTGGCATCTCCCAGTGACCACACTGAGGTGGCCAGAGCAGGAATTTTCCTTATTACTTTTGTCCTCACTACCCTCCTTGTGCAGGATTTGGCCACTCCACCCCACCCTGCAGCTCACCCCCTCCACTGGGGGCAAGGAGGGGGCTGGAGGATCCCTCTCCCTGTTCCCTGAGGGTTTATGAACATCATTCCCTCCCAGAGCCCTGGCCCAGCTTTTGGCTGTTCAGGTTGGCTCCTGTCCATGCCAGTGGTGCCCTCCTGGCACAGTGTCACAGTGGGATGGGGTGGGCACCGTCACCCCCCGGAGGCGCCGGGGCTGCCGAGGCTCTGCCAGGTGCTGTGCCCGGTCTAACACTGCCCTTCTTGTCCCCCCCTGCCTCTCCCCCTCTCCCCTCTGCCTGCCTGTGTGTGTGTGTGTGCCCGTCTGTCCACGTGGCCGTCCGTCCGTCCGTCTCTGCTCTCGGGGTCGTCCCCTCCCTGTCCAGTAACGCGTGGGACCAGCTCATCTCGTGCTGTTTGTGGTGGCCCTTTTCCAGCTGCTTGACCTCAGGCCTGACTCAATGCTGCTTCTGAACAGACTCCCTTTGGTTCTTGGTTGTTTTGGGTTTTTTCTGTCTCTTTTTTTTCTTCTTGTTTCCTTTCTTTGTCTTCTTCTTTTAAGACTGTTTTTTTTTTTTGACTTTCCTCCCCTTTCTCCTCCTCCTCCTCCTCCTTGAATCTTGCTTTTCTTTCTAGGCCACTAGACCATCTAAAGAGGCCAGTGAGACTTCCCCCACAGTCTCAGAAAAACCTGCATCTGGCAGAACATCCATCCCCGTATTGACTTCCTTTGGGGCAAGGAACTCCTCCATCTCATTCTGAGCATCCTTGCCAGCTCCACCCAACTGCTCCCAGGGCCGGGCTTCTCTCTTCCTTGGGCTCCTCTTCCTCCCTGGGACTTGTCTTCTTGAGGCACCTGGAGGGATCGTCACCTGTCCCTCTTTTTCTGTTTTATCAATGTCTTGCTCCAATGTGGCCGACCTCGTGTCTCGCCTCCGCTCCGCCTCGGCCCGACCTGTGTTTGCTCCGCTCCGCCACGGCCCGACTCCTGTCTCCCATCTCGCTCCGCAATGGCCAACCAGCCACTTTCTGTTTCTCTCTCTCTCCTCTCTCTCTTTTTCTTTCCTTTCTCCCTTTTCCTTTCCTTTGGATCGCTGTTGGTTTGGTTTTTCTCCCTCCCCCCCCGCCCTCCCGCCCCGCCGTTTTTCTGTTTATTTAAGAGCTCTCAGAGCTTCACTCCACCAGTTTCACCAGCTTCGAGCAAGGAGGAGCTTCAGGCTGGCACCGCGCGGGCAGCGCCCGGCCCACCGCGCAAAGGGGGCAAACAGCGGCCGCCGAAGACGCCCCTGGCACCGCCCGGCCCGACCGTGTGCCCCCCGGGAGTGCCATCCCGGCGGGAGGAGAGGACCCCCGGCGCTCCGGCTGGCACTCGGCGCTGGGTGACCGGTGACGGTGACACCGCGGCCGCGCCGCGTCCTTCGCTGGCCGAGGGCTCGGTGACATCCCGGGGGGGTGTCACTGCTGCCACCACCTTGGGGTCCCCCCGGGAGCTGGGGGGGAGGCAGGTGGGGCAGGGGGGTGCCCGGGCGTGCCAGAAAGGCCGGAGGGTGAGGGTGTGAAATGGGGAGGGGGCAGATGGGGCTGCCCAACCCCGCAGGGTGGAACGAAGCACTTTAACTGGTCACTGGGGTGGGCACAAGGGGTGCTGGGGGACCCCAGGGCACGGGGATGCCCTGCCAGACCCCTGTCCCCTTCCCGAGGGGACAAGCAGGTGGGACAAGTCCCCAGAGCCCCCTGCTCTGGGTGGGGGTCCCACACTGGGGGGGCAGCCCTGGCCTCACCAAGCCTGGGGGACCTGAGGGGTCCCTGGGGGGCGTGGCCAGGTGATGCCTGTCACAGCTGAGCCAGGTGTGCCCAGGTGTGCACCAGGTGTGCCCAGATGTGCACCAGGTGTGCTCTAGATGTACCCAGGTGTGCCCCAGCTGTGCTCCAGGTGGGCTCAGCTATGCCCTAGGTGTGTTCCTGGTGTGCCCAGGTGTGCCCCAGGTGTGTTCCTGGTGTGCCCAGCTGTGCCGCAGCTGTGCCCAGGTGTGCTCCAAGTGTGTCCAAGTGGGCTCAGCTATGCCCCAGGTGTGCTCCTGGTGTGCCCAGCTGTGCCCTGGGTGTGCCCAGGTGTGCCCCAGGTGTGTTCCTGGTGTGCCCAGCTGTGCCCCGGGTGTGTCCAGGTGTGCCCCGGGTGTGCCCAGGTGTGCCCAGCTGTGCCCAGCTGTGCCCTGGGTGTGTTCCTGGTGTGCCCAGCTGTGCCCCGGGTGTGCCCAGGTGTGCCCAGGTGTGCCCCAGGTGTGTTCCTGGTGTGCCCCAGCTGTGCCCAGGTGTGCTCCAAGTGTGTCCAAGTGGGCTCAGCTATGCTCCAGGTGTGTTCCTGGTGTGCCCAGCTGTGCCCCGGGTGTGCCCAGCTGTGCCCAGGTGTGCTCCAAGTGTGTCCAAGTGGGCTCAGCTATGCCCCAGGTGTGTTCCTGGTGTGCCCAGCTGTGCCCAGGTGTGCCCAGGTGTGTGTGTGTGTGTGCTCTATGTGTGCCCAGTGCACCACGAGATGGAATCACTCCTTTCGTTGGCTAATTCGTCCTTGGGTTGGTTATTTTTTTTTTTACTTTTGATTCTTTTTCTTCTTTTCCCCCTCCCCTCTTTTTTTTGTATCTCGATCATTTTTGTACAGAAGAACGAGCCTTTTTTGAATAACAAAGAGAAAACAAAAAAACCAAAAAAGACAAAAAAAAAGGAAAAAAAAATCATGATGCAATTTCTTTGGATTGCAAAAAGCAACTCTTTACATTTAAGTGAAGTGTCTTAACATTTTATATTGTTTTAAAAAATATATTTACATATTATATATATATAATATACGTAATATAAATATATATATAAATATTTAAAGAGAAAAGAGAAGAAATAAATCACGTCTGGTATATTAGGGGGTGGATTTTATCCCTGGTTAGACTAGAGCTCCTTGTGGTTTTGACAGGGCTGGTTCTGAGCGGCTTCTTCGCCCTCGTGCTGAGTTCCCATCCTCCTTCCAGCACTTTCCTTGTCCCATCCCTGTCCCCATCCCTCAGATCCCCACGGCTGGGTGGCCCTGGGGACACTGACCCCCGTGGGTGCCACCCCGGGGTGGGACACCCCCCCTGTCCCAGCAGCAATAGCAGTCACTTGATGCTTTTAATTTCCTTTTGAATTCTTTTTCTTGGTACCAAAGTGAATCATTGTAGCAAAGCCGCAGCTTCTTAGGCCAGGATGGGGTGGGGGGATCGCCCCCCTCTCCCTCTGCCCTGTCCCCCCCTTTGCAGCCCCCCAACCCACACCCATCCTGCTGCTTCGTGGGGATGGATGTGCCACTTTCCAGGCGCACAAAGAACCCCCCCCTTCACCTCGTTGTTGGAGAGGGGGTGAGGGGACAAGTGCCACCCCCAGGGACACCCAGAAAGGTGTCGGGGTGGGGGGGCTGTACTTGGTACAACCCCCAAACCCCCCAGCACCCAGGGGTGTCCAGGACACCCAAAAAGGTGTCAGGGGGACTGTATTTGGTACAACCCCCATCCCAGCAGCACTCAGGGGTGTCCAGGACACCCAAAAAGGTGTCAGGGGGACTGTAGTTGGTACAACCCCCAGGACACCTAAAGAGGTGTCAGGGGGGCTGTACTTGGTACAACCCCCACCCCAGCAGTACCCAGGGGTGTCCAGGACATGTCAGGGGGGCTGTACTTGGTACAACCCCCACCCCAGCAGCACCCAGGGGTGTCCAGGACACCCAAAAAGGTGTCAGGGAGACTGTAGTTGGTACAACCCCCAGGACACCTAAAGAGGTATCGGGGGGCTGTACTTGGTACAACTCCCATTTCAGCAGCACCCAGGGGTGTCCAGGACACTCAAAATGTGTCAGGGGGGCTGTACTTGGTACAACCCCCACCCCAGCAGCACCCAGGGGTGTCCAGGACACCCAAAAAGGTGTCAGGGGGGCTGTACTTGGTACAACCCCCACCCCAGCAGCACCCAGGGGTGTCCAGGACACCCACCCCACTGGGATCAAGCTGTCACACAGTTGGGGTGTCCCCACTTTGTCCCAGGACCCCCTCCCAGCATCGTGTCACGCTGGGTGATCCCCCTGCAGAGCACTGGGGTGCACAGTGCTGGGTGTTGGGGTGCACTGCCCTAAATAAGGGGGTGCCCGGTGCTGGGTGAGGGGGTTCAGGGCACTGCCCTGCACCCAGATGCCCCCCCAGCCCCCCAATCCCTGCCCCCCCCCACCCATCAGGCTGGTTTCCCCTTGAGCGTGTGCGTCCGTCCTTTCATGGCATCATGCAAAAAAAAAAACAACCCCTCCCTTGAGCACCGAGCTTGGTGCCTTCGCTGAAACAAGAGGACAAAAACAAACAAACAAACAAACAAAGCAACGTGATCCTGGTTCAAACCAGGAAAGAAATAAAAAAAAAAAAAAGGCAAAAAAACAGGAAAATGTTGCAAAAAAATAGCAAAAATCCAAGCGCTGCCTGCATGTGTCGGAGGCGCCCGCTGCATGCACACCCTGCTTTGCTGTCTGGATGTTGTTTAAAAAAGGCTACGACTCTGAAAAGGGAAAAAAAAAAAATAAGAAAAAGAAGAAAAAAAAATACGAAGTTCCTGATTCTCTTTAGAGGCTGTTTTGGGGTTTCTACAACGTCGTGTGTCTCTTCGCATGAATTTTCTCGTGAACTGTTTTAAAAGAAAAACAAAAAAAAAAAGAATTGAAAAATAAAAAAAAAAGAAAAAAAAAGAAAAAAAGGCCTTGCACAGGGTGGAGGTGGGGGGTGAGGGGGGATGTGCCTCTCCCCGTGCCCCCCGTGCCCCCCGTGTCGCTGTGGATGCCATGGGTAGTTCTGTGCACAACGTGACCATTGTAATTGCAAATCCCATGACAAAGGGTTGCTTTTTATTTTCCTTTTCCCTTTATTACTTTTCTTTTCTATCAGAGTGTCTGGCTTTAATAAAATTACTTTTTTTTTTTCTTTCTCTCTCTGGATTTTTTTCCCCCCCCTTTCTCCAGGTTGGGAATTTTGTCTCATTGTGGGTTGATGGGACACCCCCCAGCTCTGAGACCACCCTGGTCACCCCATCCCCTGGGACTGTCAGTGGGTTTGGGGGTCCATTTCCTTCCCTCAGCCTCATAGAAAAGTGGGATAAACCCTTCCATGGATAAACCCTTCCATGGATAAACCTTCCCTGGATGCTGCAGCACAGAAAATGGGGGTCCCCACACTGACCCCCCACCACGGGAAGCAATAACAGCAATAACCACCTCCTTGAATAACCAGTTTATTTCCAATATATAGACCAGGACTGGAGGAGGGGAGCAAAGCAGTGGGATTTTGGGGGTTTTTTTTGCAGTTTTGCATATCCTGGCACCAAGGCCGACTGGGACAACACGCCGGGAAGGGGCAGGGCCATGCAGGAGGGTTTAAAAAGTCACCACTGGTCCAGCACGTCCCCAGGTCGGGGCTGGCCTTTCAGCTGAGCAAAACTTCTTAAAAAATCCTTATAAATCCTTTGGAATATGTTACACGGGCAGAGATGATATTTACAGGGGGTAAGGGGGGGAGTAAAATAGAAGAAACAAAAAGAAAAAACAACTTTACATCAAATATTTGCATAACGTATGAGAACGACACGGAGGGACAGCGGCAGGACACGAGGCCACTGAGCTGGTGGCACCTGTGTGCCCTCACAGCTGGGCTGGGGATCCCTGCAGCCCCCCTGGATCCCCTTCCTAAAGTGCTTCTGGCCTGGGGGTAGGAAGGGGGGCAGGGTGGGAAGGTGCTGTGCCACACCCCGGGTCCCTCGGTGCCATTCACGGCTCGAGGGGGAAAGGATGGCAGTGTCCCCTCCCACCGCAGTGTCCCTCAGTGCCAGCCCCTCCCACCCGCTCCAGTGCAGCCCCCCAGCCCGTGGGGACCCCGTCAGTTGTGCCAAAGGCCCCCTGGCTCAGCTGTACCCCAACACAGAGCACCCAGGACAGAGGGACAGCACTGAGGTCCCCAAGATCCTCGGGGTCCCCAGAGCAGGGATCTGTAGCACTGAGGTCACCGGGGTCCCCAGAGAAGGGAAGGACTTTGTCACCAAGGTCCCCAGCACAGGGGCCTCTGACACAGGTCCTCAGGGTCCCTAAAGCCAGGCTTTTGTCACCAAGGTCCCCAGAGGAGGGAAGGTCTCTGATACAAAGATCCCCATGGTCCCCAGCACAAGGGTCTCTGGCACCAAAGTCCTCCCGGTCCCCAACACAGGGAAGTCCTTGGAAAAGCAGCCACAGAGCCCAGGGAAGTGCCTGCACTTCGTGCTGCTGTGGCCAGGACAGCAGGGCCACCACTGCCAGGGGTGGGGACAGTCCCCGTGAGCCCCCACACCCCTCCTGGCACTGCCCGGGGGCTGGGGGGCACTGGGACTACAGCGGGACCATGGGATGGGACTCCACAGGTCCCTGCTGGTCCCCAAAGCACAGGGGACAAGGTGGTTTTGTCCCACCCCTGCACGGGGCCACCAAGACCCATTAAATAACAGCAGCTTGTCCAGAGCACAATTAAATACAACGACAAGGGCAAATCCTTAAATTAAACACTGGCTGGAGGGGCTGGGAGGGTCAGAGACACTGGGGGAAGCGCAGGGGGGCCGGGGGGCCAGGGCTGCCCGGCGGGCTCTTGGTGCCCGTCCCCTCATTGGCAGTGCCAGGCTGTGCCGGGGTGGGGACCTGGGGCCGGGCTTTGGTGGACTCCAGGCTGCTGAGCCCCGAGTCCTTGTCATGGCAGGGGCCCGGGGATCCCTCCAGCCCCCGCGGCTCCTTCCACTCGTTGAAGTTGAGGTCTTTGAGGCCGCCGGGCACCACCACCGTGTGCCGGCGCCAGCTGCTCTTCTTGCGCCGGGTCTCGGGGGAGTGGGCTCGGCGCAGCCGCACCCCCACCACCCCCATGTCGTCGACCGAGGCTCGCAGGTGCTGCCGGAGCTGCTCCCGCAGCGAGGACCGCCCGGGGGGCACCCAGACCTGCTCGTCCCCGCCGGGCACCGCGGGCTCCCCGGCTGGCCGCGGCCGTGCCAGCTTCCTGCGCGCCAGCGTGTCGCACTGGATCAGACGGTGCGAGTTGAAGGACGGGCGGCCCAGGGGTCCCTTGTCCTCATCACCGGTGCCCCCGACCTGCCCCGGCCGGGCTCTGGTGCCTTCCCGGCTCTCCGTGTCCGTCTCCATGTGGCTGAGCTCGCTGCGCTCATCATCCGCCTCCTCCCCGCGGCTCCCGGCCACCGAGTGCACCTCGGAGCACAGGCTGCGGTCCATGGTGGACAGCGTGGAGTAGCCGGACACGATGGAGCGGGCGTCGGGCGCCGGCTCGGCCCTGCTGGAGCTCTCCCGCTCCGTCCCGGCCAGGCTGGGCTCGGTGCTGGTGCCACGGGGGGCTTTGCCAGGTCCCAGCGGGGTCCCCTCACGCTCCTTCTCCCGGCCCGGGGTGTCCCTGCGCTCCGCGTCATCGTCGGTGCTGCTCCCAACGCCTTCGGCCTCTCTCCTCTTCTTCCTCTTGCGGGCGGCGGCCGAGACGAAGGGGATGGCGAGGAGCTCGCGGTGCGGCGGCGCCTTGCGCGACGGCCACGTGCCCTGGGAGTGCGGGGACACCGGGTTAGGGGTGGCGGGACAGGGACAGGGACAGGGACAGGGACGGGGACAGGGACAGGGACAGGGACAGGGACAGGGACAGGGACAGGGACAGGGACAGGGACAGGGACGGGGACAGGGACAGGGACGGGGACGGGGACGGGGATGGGGACGGGGATGGGACAGGACGGGGACAGGGATGGGGATGGGGATGGGGATGGGGACAGGGTCAGGGACAGGGACGGGAACGGGAACAGGGACAGGGGCAGGGCCAGGGACGGGGATGGGACAGGATGGAGACAAGGATGTGGATGGGGACAGGGTCAGGGACAGGGACGGGAACAGGGACAGGGGCAGGGACATGGACAGGAACGGGAACAGGGACAGGGGCAGGGCCAGGGATGGAGACAGGGACGGGGACAGAGATAGGGACAGGGACAGGGACAGGGATGGGGATGGGGACAGGGACAGGGACAGGGACAGGGACAAGGATGGGGACAGGGACAGGGATAGGGGCAGGGACAGGGACGAGGACAGAGATAGGGACAGGGACAGGGATGGGGACATGGACAGGGATGGGGACAGGGACAGGGGCAGGTACAGGCACAGGGACAAGGACAGGGACGGGCTCAGTGTCCCCACCACTGCGTCCCCCTCTGCCAGCCCCAGGCCAGAGTCCCCCCTCACCTTCGGTTTGGCGGAGCCGCTGCGGGTCGAGCCTGGAAAGCAGAAGGGAGCAGAGGGTCAGTGAGGTCCTGGGGGTGGGTGTGTGCTGGGGAGGTCAGGGGGTAGAGCTGGGGATGCTGTTCCATTCCCCCAAACAAGGATGGGGACATGCCAGGGATGTCATGGTTGCTGCTCCATTCCCCCAAGACAGGATGGGCACATGCTGGGGGTGTCACACTGGCAGGGCCCTGGCAGGGACGCCAGTGCTGAGCAGGTTCATGAGTTGGTGGGTGCAGGAGGTGTTGGGGGGGCTCTGGGGGTCCCTGGCATTGCTCACCCACTGCAGAACCCCGAGGTGAGGAGTGGGAATAAGGGGGACACACACAGTCACACACAGCTGGGAAATACAGCCAGGACCCCAACCCTCCTAGGGCCATGAGGCACAGAGGGGACAGGGACAGGGCACTGCCACTGCCATGTCACCCGAATGGAGCATGGGGAGGTGGCTCCGCACCACATCCAGCCTCGGAGAGGGGTCTGGAATGGGCTGTGCTGGAGGGTGCTGGGACAGGCCATGGGGTTGTCCCAGCTCCCCTGGGGGTTAGGAGGTAAGAGGGGACACAGGGGTGACAGGCAGCCCTGGCACTGCTGCCTTGGTGTGAAGGACAAGGACAAGACACAGACACCCTCTCCCACCCCACATGCCCAGGATGGGGTTAACAGCTGCTGACAACGAGAGAGGGGGAGGCAGGAAGGGGGTGCTGACCTTCCCTTGGGCTTTGGGAGCCTCACAGCCCAGCGCTGGAGTCACAAGACACCCAGCACCCCTCCCTGCCAGGGAATGCCACCTGCCAACAACGTGGGACACCCAGGGAGAAAGGATTTGGGGCTCCCCAGAGGCTCAGCAGCCCCTCCCAGTGCTGGGGACCCTGGGGACAGTGGCCAGGCAGGACAGGGCCCCCTCCCCTCCCACTGCCCACCCTGCTCCCGCTCTCTCGTGGTCACCCGAGGGGTTAGTGCAGGAGCAATGCACCCAGGATCAAACTGTACCCGCTCTAGCTCTCGAGGAGGTCCGCTGGAGGAGGAAGAGGAGGAGGAGGAGGAGGAAGAGGACAGCACAGAGAAGTTCAAGGAAAGAACGTAAGAAATCAGTCGAACATCACAGTCTCCCGGTCTCCGGGCTGGCAGCGCGGGCATGGGCAGGGGTCCCATGGGGTGGGCACTGCTGGGGTGCCATGGAGGGATGAGGAGCAGCCACCAGAGAGAAGGGTGATGGGAGAGGGCAGGGAGGGGACTCGTCTGGCACCCCCAGGGAGGTTGTTCCCATTTTTCAGTGAGGAAGGTGCAGGGATGACACACTCCAGCACTCACGGGTTTGCCATGGATTGGCGAGCCAGACTGGCTGCCCAGAGGTGTGGGCATGGGGGACAGAGCATCCAGAGGGGCACCCCGGGGTGCCACAGTGCCAGGACAGGAGGGTCTGGTGTCACGGACACTGCCCCTCACCTGCGGCTTCGCCAGGCGCCGCAGTCCTGCCGATGTTGGGGAGCAGGTACTCGATGTTGGGCACGGACTGAGCCTCCTTCTCATCCACGGGGGTCTGCAAGGGGAGCAGGGACAGTGCTCAGGGGGCTGCCAACAGTCAACCAAGGCTCCTGTGTCACTCCTGCCCCACAGCAAGACCCCCAGTGGGGGACAGGACTCACCTTCTCACCCTTGTCCTCCTTGTCACTGAAGAACCAGTCTGACTGTGTGGGGGAGAGGAGAGGGGTTACGGCCCAGCGAGGAGCAGAGGGAGCTTGGCATGGCTGGGGAGCCCCTTCCCCAAGCCTGGGGTGCTGCCAACCCCCTCCTCCAGCCACACCAGTGCCCACCCACCCACTGATGCCACTTACATGCTGGATGAGGGTCTCCACGATCTTGTAGCGGTCGGGCATGTGCGTCACCATGTCGGTCATGTTGTCCTCGGACGTCCGAACCAACGTGGGGCCAAACACCAGGGCCAGGTTTCGGGGCTCCATCTGCAACCAGAGCCAGGTTAGTGCTGCAGCTCAACCCCAGCTGGGGGGCTGGAGGTGGGGCAGGAGGCTGGGAGATTCCCAGGGTGGGGGTCCCGTACCTTGTTCTTCTCCGAGTGGTCAGCGATGGTTTTCAGGTGACCCACCAGGAACTTGAGAGTCTCGTAGTAGTGACCTGGCAGGTCCCGGATCTGCAGGGAGGCACCAGGTCACCCCTCTGCTCAGCTCCCATCACCTTTCCCACCCATGCCAGCCCCCAGGGAGGGGCTCCAGGGCTGTGCCCCTCCCTCAGCCCCTGCCCCCTCTCCCTACCAGCTTCCTCAGTGTCCTCATCCTCTCACTGGCATCTTCTATCCGGTTGGCTTCAATAAAGTCGTTGTATTTATCTGAAAGTGGGACATGGGGGTGGTCAGAGCTGGGTGGAGGGGAGAGGACACCCCCCAGAGGTGGGGACCCCTGGATGAACCAGCTGCAGATTGTGGGGAAAAGGGTAGTGCTGGTCCCACTGGGGTGGGGCACTAAAGGGCAAGGAGGGAGAAGGACAAGGGCTGGCCAGGGGGCCTCGGTGAGGGGGGCTCTGCATTGTCCCTCCCCTTGGGTGGCCACTGACTCACTCACTCTGGGCCTGGTGGCCCAGGGGGAGGCAGGGTTGGGGTGCAGGACTCACCATCAGTGAAGAGGGGCTCGGGAAGCTTCCGGAAGAAGGATTTCAAGAGGCTGCTGATGACGTTCAAGTCCTGCCACCGCTGTGGGGACAGAAGAGGCTGCTCAGAGGGAGGAAGTCCCCAAACCAAGGGTGTCCCAGGCCACCCACACTGAGAGGGACAGTAGACAGCACCACCATGGCTGTGAGGATGGCAGGACAGCTGTTCCCACCCTGAGTGTGGAAGGGACAGCCCTGTGTCACTGCAGCGATGTGTCAAGAGGCTAGAGGGCAAAAGTGTCCCCAAGATGTCACCTACAGTGCTGTCACCGACCACTAGGCGGCCCTGCCACTCCAAGGAAGGTTGTAGCGATAGGGATGGGGATGGACATGGAAACAGGGATGACAGGACAAGGACGATGATGAAAACAGGGAAAATGAAGACGAGGATGATGATGGAAGACAGGGATGATAACAGAGATAGGGATGATTGGGACAAGAATGATGATGGGGACAGGGATGATGATGGAGACAAGGATGATGACAGAGATGGGGGTAGTGGGGACAAGGATGATGCTGTAAATAGGGATGATGGCAACAAGAATGATGACGGGGACAGGGATGATAATGAGGACTGGGATGACGACGGGGATGGGGTGATGATGAAGACAGGAATAGTGACAGAGCCATAGACCAGGACAACAGCCAGGAGAGCATTCCAGAGGCATGATAGGGATGAGGATAGGGATTGGGGACCAGGATGGGGACCCGCCCTGCCCTCACCTCATCCTGCAGGTTGATCTCTGTGGCTCCCTTGTTGAGCTGCTCCTGCAGGCTGGACACCACTGCGTTGTTCCCGGGCACACGGTAGATGCCCATGTACTCCAGCCCTCGGTCCTCCACCACCTTGCAGCAAGCTTCCACGATCAGGGGCACGTTCTGCAGGCACAGGGAGGGGGTCACAGAGTGCTGGGCAGGTGTGGGGTCCCCGAGCGGGGGCTGGGCTGGCGTGGCTCTACCTTGTTGTCTGGGGCAGGCTGGCACTCCTCCAGCCTCACACCAAAGGCACGGGGGGCAGATTTCTTGTTCTTCTTCATGATGTTGATGCCCCACGGGGCTTTCTGGGAGCTGCTCTCATCTGGGGAGGAAAACCCGCCGGATCACTTGTGAATGAGCTGGGATAAATGAGAAGAGCATCCCTGCTGCCCCACAGGGATGAGCACCATGGCAGTGCCAGGGTGACACCCCCATGGTTTGCCGTGGGGGTCCCCCATGCCACAAGGCTGGCACGTACCTTTGGTGACAGCTGCATCCTGCCTGGGGGACCGGGGCGCGCTGGTTCCCGTCTGCTTCAGGAACTCTGCTCGGATCCCCAGCCCACGAGGGCCCTTGGGTGAGGAATCGGGCTTGGTGCCCGCAGGGCTGCGGGGAGAGCGGGGGGCTCAGGTGGGGCACGGCCGGGGGGCACCAGCGCGGCGCAAAACCTCCCGGGAAACGCCGGCATCACTCCCAGGCTTCCTGGCATCCATGGGGAGCACCGAGCTGCTTCAACCCTTCTTAAATTTGCCAGGTGCCACACTGGCTGAGCAGGACCCTGCAGCACCCGGAGCCAAGCCGGGCACAGGCAGCACTTCCATCACTGCCCCATCCAGGGAGCCACTGGCCAAAGCCCCGGGGGCTCGGTGCCCACCGCCCCGGTCCGTACCTCACTTTCCTGTAGTCGTTTAACTTCTTGTTGATAAGTGCTTGGCTGGCAAAACCGGGGTCCTGGGGAGGCAGAGAGAAGAGGGGAAGGAGAGCTTGAGCAGCACGTCCACCAGAGACCCTGGGCAAGTCCACGCTCTGCCAGGCACAGCGTGAGGCTGGGCAGGACCAGGCAAGGGCAGCACCAGGTCCCTGCTGCCCCAGAATAACCAGGTAAGACCAGGCAAGGGCAGCACCAGGTCCCTGCTGCCCCAGAATAACCAGACAGGACCAGGCAGGGGCAACACCAGATTCCTGCTGCCCCAGAATAACCAGACAGGACCAGGCAGGGGCAACACCAGATTCCTACTGCCCCAGAATAACCAGGCAGGACCAGCACCAGGTCCCTGCTGCCCAGGAACAGCCACTGCTTGCCACTCCACTGCAGTGTCCATCACTCTGTGCCATGTGTCCAAGCCAGACACAGAGACATGGGGACATGCATGTCCCTCCATGGCACACACACACTCTCATCAACCCGTGCCAGGTATACCCAGTGCTCCACACAGCACCCACAGACACAGATCCATCCCCACGGGATGCTGGTCCTTCTCAGAGGCACCACAACTCCTGTGTTTGCCCAGATGACTCCACATGTTCCAACTCGGCAGCACCAGCACTGCCAACCCCACCGAGCCCACGGCACCCTCCGGTGCAGGGCTGTGCCACAGAGAACCAGACACTGCTCCGAGCTCAACGCACCCTCTGGGCCAGAGCCTGTCACAACCCGGCACGAGCACTGACACCAAACCACACCATGGCAGCACCACGGGGGAACAGCACACAGCCAGCCCAGCGCCGGCACAGCATCCCTGTGGATCCTCCACTGGATCAGCCCCAGGGGCAGCTCTCCCCACCTCAGACCCGAACAACATGTTGAACAGTCCACAGCTGCCTGGTGAGGGCTCAGCCCTGATCTGGCACCAGTCACAGCAGCACCGCACGGGCACCATGCCCAGATCTCTCTCCGTGAAAGGAGATACAACACACCATGGCAGAGACAGGTCACACCACGGCAAGCCATGACACACCATGGCAGAACCACGACACACCATGGCAGAGACATGTCACACCATGGCAGAACAACAACACACCAGGGCAGAGCCACACAAGCTCCTCTCCCACTGCACAACCAAATGCCACCAGCAGATCCGACGCCGACCCTGCCTGGAACACACAGAGAGCCACAGCACCTCCGCTGAGCACCCTGAGCATCCTGCACAGCCCACCCTGGCCGGGGCACGGAGCCACACTCTTCTTGGAGCCCCCACGCACCCCTGGGAGCACGGCATGGGCCTGGCCGTGGCCTGGGGAAGCAGCACAAGGCAAAGAGCCGGAGAGAGCCGAGGCGGTTAGTGCCGGGAGAGCCAGAGGCAGCCGGGAGCCCCATGTGGCTCTCACCTCGCCCTCAGCCTTGCTGTTCTCCCTGATGACTTTGATCCAGGCCAGCATGTCTTCCCGATCCTCTGCCTGAAAGAGATATTCACAGAAGTCAGCGGTCGTCAGGCGGAAGACGTGCTTCCTCTTGGTCTCGCTGTAGGAGATGTCCACCAGGCACGCTTGGATGCTGATCGGCGGCTCCTCCTCACCTGGGGCCGGGGCGCAGGTCACCGCCTCCCGCCTGTCCTTGCACAGGTACAGCGAGTGGGTGCGCAGCACGGCGAAGACGCGCTTCCACTGCCGGAGCCCTCCACCGACCTTCTGCGGGGACAAGGCACGGGGCGCGGCGCTCAGGGGTGCTGGCGGCGGGGAGCGTCCCCCCTGCATGGCCACCGGGCTCCGGGGGGCCCCCACCTGCCTACCTTCCCCTTTTTGGTGAGGATCTGCTTGCAGTGGAGCCAGCCCTCCTTCCTCACGGCGCTGAACGGGACGTCCGAGAGGTCGGAGGTTGAGTGTCTTTTGGAACGGGCGTCTTCAGACGTGCCAAGGCTGTCCAGGGACTGTGAAGGGGAACAGAGGGGCATGTTGGGGGGATGCCATTGGCACCCTCTGCTCCACCAGCAACCGCCCAGGCAATCCTGGAAATCTTCCTTTAGGGGCAGCCCCAGAACCCCCAACACAACTTACCCCATCGGTGAAGAAGCTCCTCAGCATGCGGAGGCTGGGGACCCGGCTGGGCATCCTCCTGGGGGGAGAGCAGCCCCCGTCAGTGGGGCAGTCGGGAGGGCATGGGAGCTGAGGGGTGGTGGGACTGGGAGGGGAGGTCCAGCCCTACCTTAGGATCTTGCCCTCATCCCGAAACGCGTTCAGACCATCATCGCAGGACTTGGAGCGCTCGGTGGTGATGGCCAGGAGGTAGGACGAGCGGCGGCCGGCCTTGATGCTGCCTGTGATGGGGAGGTGGGCAAAGCCCACACTGGTCAGCCCAGGGGCACAGGACACAGCTCCAGGGTGAGGGGCTGCTCCCCCTATTGCCCCCAGGATGGTTTTTTTCCCTCAGCACTTACTGCAATCCTGGGAATAGTGCCGGGACAGGGCAAAGGCAAAGGTGGGTGAGGAGGGGCTGGTGGCGACGGCGGGCGCAGAGTTCATGGCACTGGAGACCACCGAGGAGGCCGGGACGTGCTTGGCCTTCAGGTCGATGCTGGGGCTGGTGGGTTCGTCTGCGAGGGGGGTGGGCAGTGTTGTAGGGGGTGTTGGGGCAGGAGAAGTCCCTGCTGGGACCCCTCAGCCGAGGGCAGTCCAGCCCAAACCCCGGCACCCCAACTCCAAGCCCAGCCCTGCTTGGGGACAGCAAACCCTGAGGACACTGTGGAGTGCTGAGCAGTGAGTGCTGCTGGCACAACCCCATCTCAATGGACGGGTGCTCTGGAATTCTGCCCCACACCCTGCCCCCAAACAGGCCCTCCCTGGCACGGGACTTCCTAAACCCCCTCCCAGAGGTGACCAACAAGCTCCCCAGACTCACCAATGAAGGGGATGGACGCCAGGGAGTCCTCGGGGGCTGCCAAGGGCGCCACGCGCCGGCCCAGCCGCTCGGCCACCAGCCTGTCCCCTTTGCCCCTGGCGGACTGGGGGTCACAAATGTCCGTCTCCTTCACCCCCTCGGGGAACACAAAGTTCATCTGCCGCAGCGGTGGTGGCATCTTGCGCCCCGTGGGCGGCTTCTGCCGCAGAACCACCTCTTCCCTGCGCTCCTCCTGCTGCTCGGGCACACGGCTGCCCTCGGGCCGCTGCTCCCGGGGCACGGTGGGCACCGCCGGGGGGCCGGCGGCCGGTGTGCCAGGGGTGGCCATGCTGTCCATGAGCGGGGCCACCGCCCGCTGCGCAATGCTGAAGGTGGGCAGCCCCCCGAAGGCCGGGTCGCGGAAGGACAGGGCGTGCAGCAGCCCCGTGCGGCGCTGGAAGGACGGGCTGTAGCTGCGGTAGCCGATGTACCCCGAGTCATCCACGCTCTGCAGGTTGGGCTGCGACGGGTGTTTCTGCACCGGCGCCACCTCCCGCGAGGAGGAGGAGGAAGGTGCGAAGGAGCCGTGCGGGATGATGGGTGGCCCCGTGACCGCCACGGTGGCCCGGCAGAGCCGCTCGGGTGTCCAGGCGGAGCGGTCGAGGTGTGGTGGGAGCAGCGCTCCAGGCTCCAGCGCCTCCATGGAGCGCCCGTACCTGCCCAGCGCGTGGTCGGAGCGGGCGCGGGGGGCCCAGCCCTCGCGGGTGGGCTGCAGCAGGGTGTCGTGCGAGGCGCTGTGGGGCCACCCCCGGCTGGCAGCGCCCGCCGAGCCCCCCAGGCGGTCCTGGGACACGCTGCGGTAGCGGGGCAGGGCGTGCCGGCGCTCCTCCGAGGCGCTGCGCCGCGGCTCCTGGCTGCAGAACCAGCGCGACAGAGCCTGCTGGCACTCCTGGCGCCCGGGCACCCGCTGGGCCATGTCCCGGGGGGGCCGCCCAGCCCCCGAAGGCCCCCCGATGACCTCCTTGAAGCCGCAGTGAGTCCGGTGCTCCGGGAGGTGCTTGGGCACCGCGTAGCAGGGTGGGGTGGCAGGGGGCATCCCGTAGCGGTCGGGCACGGAGGATGCGGCGTTGCTGGGGCAGCCGGGGCGGGGGAAGGAGCCGGGGTGCCCGTGGGGTGCGGTGGGGCGCGGTGGGGGACCCCCAGGCTGGGGATCCTCAGGCCGGTGTGCGGGGCTGCCACTGGTGTCGCTGCGGGTGCCAAGCGGGGATGCGGGGCCGGCGGGAGCCGGGCGGTGGGCACGGGGATCCTGCGGCTGCCCCGGGGTGGGCTCAGCACCCCGTGCCTGGAAGGGGTATGTTTTCCGTGGGTAGCAGATGGGAGGGGGCTCAGGGATGCTCTGTGCCCCGCCAGAGTACGGCTCGTTGCCCTTCAGGTAGGCATCCTGGGAATATGCCTGTGGAGGGACAGGGGGTCAGGGTGGGGGCACAGGGTCACAGTCCCCCATCCCCATGATCTCTGCTCCTCCCAACCCACATGTAAACCTCCTGTCTGGGTGAGCTGGCCTGGCTTTTCTGCCCCCCTGGTCCTGCTTTCCCATGGGCCCCCCAGCACTGAGCAAAGCTGGCAGCAACCCCAGCCCTTCCACTCTCCCCTCCCCTCCTTCCTAAAATACCCTGGCATGGCCAGCCAGGCTCTCCCATCTCACTTTTCACAGATGCCTCTGACTTCATGGTGGGGATTCCCAGAATCTGGAGCAGTAGCACATGGGCTGTAAGACCCCCCAACCCCCATGGGAATGGATCTCCCAGGTTGAGGACAAGCAGTGGTGTCATCTGATATCCAAGATAGGACCAGAGGAGCACCAGGGGAAGGCCCACACACATCCCTCAGCTCAGGCCACCCTGCAGGGCCACTGTCACCCACAGATCCCACATAACTGCCAACAGAGTCACATGGGGTGCTCCGAGGATAAGTCAGACCCTGAGACTGAGAGCAACTCCAGCTACGCCTGAGAATGCCCTCCAAAAAATAGGGGCCACATCCCCTGTGTTTCTGCTCTGGACCCCCAGTACCTCCATATCTGCACCCATTGAACCTCCAGGAATGCTGGTGACCTCTCCCCACGTGTCCCCAAGTATCCCTGGCACCTGCCTGGCAAACTCACCAGCTGGAGGATGTCCTCATCCTTGGGCATGATGGAAAGTTCCAGCACATCGTCACTGGGGAGAGGGGACAGAAGGGTCAGGAAGGATGTGGTCAGTCCCCACCTTCCCCCAGTCACACCTGGCTGGATTTCCCATAGGATGAACATCCCCATCCCCACGTGACAGTGACAGCACTGCCTGTCCCTGCTTCCCTTGCAGCATCACTGCCTCAGGGCTCTGTCATCCCAGTGACACCCGGGGGACAGTGCCTGCTGTGACATGTCCCCATCCCGTCACCTCCCATCCCCAGGAAGGGGACTCACCTGTTCTGGATGAGGGCGATGACCTGTGAGTAGGTTTTCCCAATGATGCTCTCCCCATTCACCTTGACCAGCCGGTCACCTGCAGAGCCCCAGGAGAGGACAGTGTCACCACAATGGAATGGTGGCACCTGGATGTCCCCACAGCCACCAACAGCAGGGTTTGAACAGGGATTTTGCCAGGTCCCATGTGGCAAGAGGAGCCATGGGGACCCTAAAACCAGCCTAACCCATGGGGACCACAAAGCTGCTCTGAGCAACCCAGGCCAAGAGAGCCAAGAGCTCACAGAACCAGGTGGCAAAGAGAATCATAGAATCAGCTGGGTTGGAAGAGACCTCTGAGATCATCAAGTCCAACCCTTGGTCCAACCTCACTTTGATTAGTAGATAATGGCACTCAGTGCCACATCCAGTCTCATCTTAAAAACCTCCAGGGATGGAGAATCCACCCCCTCTCTGGGCAGCCCATTCCAATCCCTGAGCACTCTCTTTGCAAAGAATTTCTTTCTGATCTCCAACCTAAACCTCCCCTGGCAGAGCTTGAGCCCGTGCCCACTTGTCCTACTGCCTGAGAGAAGAGATCAGTCCCCACCTGGCTACAACATCCCTTCAGAGGAGTTGTAGAGAGTGATAAGGTCTCCCCTGAGCCTCCTCTTCTCCAGGCTAAACACTCCCAGCTCCCTCAGCCTCTCCCCACAGCACTTGTGCTCCAGTCCCTTCTCCAGCCTCGTTGCTCTTCTCAGTTGGGTTGGAAGAGACCTCTGAGATCATCAAGTCCAACCCTTGATCCAACCCCACTGGGATCACCAGCCCAGGGCACTGAGTGCCCTGGGCTGGTGATCCCAGTGGGGTTGGATCAAGACATGTTGGATTCTCTGTCCCTGGAGGTGTTTCAGAGGAGACTCAGAGCCACATCCAGTCCCTTCTCCAGCCTCGTTGCTCTTCTCTGGCCCCGCTCCAGCCCCTCAATCTCTTTCCTCAACTGAGGGGCCCAGAACTGAACACAACACTCAAGGTGTGGCCTCTCACCAGAAGGGGGAGAGAAAAAATAAAAGAAATGCAAGAAAAAGAGCAAAATATGCAAGGAAGTCCCTGGCAGAGGAGGCAGAGCATTCCATGGATCCTGGGAGCAGCCTGGAGCCACCCCCAGCTCCGCGTGCCCACTCACCCGTGCGCAGCCCGGCCTGGTGAGCCGGCCCGTCCTCCCGCACGTTCTTCACAAAGATGGTGTCCATGGGCTCCAGGCGGCTCCGGGGGGGACCTGCCCGGGGGGGACACAGGCTCAGGGAGCTGCTGCCACAGCCAGGACTACCCCACAGCAAGGAGCACGTTTGGCTCCTCGTGGTCACATCCCCCAGCCCTGCCAGCACCTGCGGGCACAGATCCTGCCCAGGGTGACACCCAGAGCTTGGGGCAGCCCCTGGTCCCCATCGCCCCCAGCCAGGGCTGCTCCCAGTCCCCTTGGCAAAACCAAAAGCCGTCGGGTGCTGGGTGGGCACGGTGCCCACAAGGGATTCCGAACCACTCTGGGACCACCCAGAGTGAGGGTCAGAGCCCCCCAGCCCTGCTGGGTGCTGGGTCTGGCACCGCTGCCCGCACTGGCTCCCCGGGAGCGCGGCCCCGGCGCCGCGTCACCGCGCCAGCACCGATCCGTTCTGACACCTTCACATTCACTCACATCACCAGGGGCCTCCAGGAGCACAGCAGGGCTGTGTCCCTGTCCCCAAACACCCCATGCTGGGTGGGGGTCAGCGCTGGCCACGCCACAGCCCCCCTGGCCATGGGCAGACCCTGTTCTGGGCGTGATGTCCAACAAACCTCCCAAGGGGTTTTGGGGACACTGAGCCCATCTAGGGCACAAAGTGCCACCAAACTGCCACCAAAGCACTATGTCACTTGACTGCCAGCTGAAATTTAGGGCTGTGGTGACAGCAACAGCAACAGCAACACCCGCTTTGACCCCCAACAGCCACGTGCTCCCCACATCCCTGTGCCCACCAGCTGTGCCTGTGGGGGTGTCCCCAGGGGTCCCCATGGCAGTGCCAGAACTCACCTGCTCGGTTCCCATTCTCCTCCTCCTGCCAAGAAAAGAGAAAAGCACTGATTTAGTGGTGGGGCCAGGGCAGTCGTGACAGGGGGACCTGGGGGGTTCTGGGGGGTGCCACCCCAGGAAGCCCCTCGTGGGACCCACGTGTCCCTCTGGCCTCTGCCTCTCCCAGCTAAAATTACCTCCTGACACCAGATCCAGCAGCCCTGGCAGTGGGAGGGAGGGGATCTGACAGAGCCCCCCACACTCAGCTGACAGCAAAGGGGTCGGTTTTGGGACAGGGGAGAGGGAAAGGGGCTCATCCAGCCCCGTGGGCCACCAAGCCTGGGCAGGGAGAGCCTGGGCCCCACAGTGGGGTTCCATCTCTGCAGCCTCCCACTGCTCGGGGTGGGCTGCCAGGGCTGCAGAGGGCACTGCAGGGGGGTGGCAAAGGGGTCCTGCACCCAACCATGGGCAGGGGACAGCTCTGGGAGCCACATGGATCTGTCCCCTGGCGTGGGAATTGTGTCAGCAGATCCCTGCCAGCAGATCTCTTCCCAGCAGATGGGGTCCCGGGGGGGGTTTCAGGACACAGGGTCCTGGCATCCACACTGCTGAGCCCCCAGACCAGACACGGGGCACCCTGGGCTGCTCAGCCCCACACGTGTGTCCCAGGGAGGGATCTGGACACCTGAAAGGGGAATTCTCACTCCACCAGTGCCAGATCCTTCCATCTCTGGGGGACACACAAGCCTGGCCCCAGCCCTCAGCCAGTGCAGGCCAGCAGGGACACAGCCTTGATGTCCCTCCAAGGTGCTGGGAAGGGACCAGTGTCCATCCCAGTGTCACGGGGGGACATTCCCAGCAAGGAGGAGGAGAGGGCTGGAGGCACCACTCCAGGGTGGGAAGGAAGAGCCACATTCCACAGCCTTGGCCCACAAGAGTGGCTGCCACGGTGCCAGAGCAGGAGCATGGGGCCACCGAGAGCCCCTGGAGGCACGGACTCACCCCCTCCCTGCCCTTCCTTGCCCTGTGGCATCCCAGAGCCCTTCCCGGCCCCGGGGCCATCCCGGCAGCCGCGCTCCCAGGGCGCGGCGGTGCCAAACACAGCGGCCCCATCCCTGCCACCCTCCCTGCTGAGTCAACCCACCGAAACTCAGCCCCCGGACCTGGCGGGCTGCCGGTGCCCGCGGGTGCTGAGCCAGCCCCGCCGCACCCTGCCCCGCCGGCTCCGGCACCAATTCCCAGCCTCTTTCCAAGAGCATCTCCAGCTCCCGGCGCTGATCTGGCTCCTTCCCACGCGGCCCCGTGTCCTCCCATCCCATCAGGGCTCAGCCCAGGTGCCCAGCGGGGCAGGATCAATCCCTCGCTCTTGGAGGATCCTTTGGAGGATGAGGGATAGGTAGGAGAGAGTGGGTCGGTTTGGAGGAGCTCCAGGCCATTCCCATGACAAAACCAGAGTCACGCTGCCGGAGACGGGGCAGGTCCGTGTTCCCGGTGCGGGAAGACAGGAAGGATTTGGGGAAGCAGAATACGAGGAGCCTGGGAAAAGCGCCGTGACGGAGGATGCTGAGCAGGGATTCCGGCGAGTCGGTTCTCCCCACCCTGTGACTCACTTCCCACTGCAGTTCCCTGTCTGCCAACGCCAGCCCGTGGGGCAGCTGGAGCCGGGGGGAAGCTGTGAAGCTCCAGGGTGATGGAGCATCCAGGTCTGCCCAGCCTGGAGCAGGAAAGGGTTGTGACAGACCACGCAGCTCCCAGACTCTTCTCCCTTCATCCACACAAAGCTGCTGCTGCTGCAGAAAACGGGGTGAGAAGAGGATTCCAAATTCCAGGAGATTGGAGCTGGCTTGTCCCTTTGCCTGCAGAGCTTCATCCAGACTGGAAGCTGCTGGGTGGTTTTCCATGGGATCCCTCCATCCTGGAGCCCAGACTGAGGTTCTTGGTGGTTCAGAGGGTGCAGGAGGGTCATCCCAGGGCTGTGTCCCCACAAAAGGCAGTGCCCAGAGAGGGTCCAGCTGCAGCTGGACACAGATGCCGGGAAAGATCGAGTTGGAAGGTTCCCACCAAAATCTAGGAGACTGGGAGCCAAAAATCCACCAGTCCCCACTGGCCTTGAGGGCTCTGAAGTGCCTTTTCCTGCCATTCCCAGGGATGCCAGAGCCATCATTCGGATCTGAGGGATTCTCTCTGTTCCCACAAACAGCCATGTCCCATCCCAAAAGGCTCTGGGATGCCTCCAGAGATGCTGCCAACTCCCACATCTCCCAGCAGTTCCATGGGCTCCTCCATTCCAGAACACCAAAGGCTGGGGGCACCTCCAGGTACCCCAGCAGAGCAGCTGTTGGATGGTCCACTCCTCATCCCCCCAACTCCCAACCCAAATACCAGCATCCTGTATCCAACCACAGCACCTTGGAGTCCCATTCCAGCATCCCTGGGGGTCCCCAGGGCCCCCCAAGCTTGCCCAGCCCTACCTTGGCCAAGTGCACGGCCGACTCCGGGGGGTACACGATGAAGTGGCGGAGGGTGAAGCCAAACCCCCCCTGGGGGCTCTTCCGCAGCACCAGCGTCTTTGGGCCCACCCAGGGGAAGGACCCCCCCTCTGGGGGCACGTTGGCATTTGGGGATGCTCCATCTCTCCGGCCCGGCGTCGGCTGTGGGGGGACAAGGACAAGGTGTCACTTCTGAGGAGGGAGGTACCAGCTCAGCACTCCATGTACACACCCCCTGAGTTCTACCCAAAAAGCTGCTCCACTCCTAAGACATCCCTCCTCTCTATTCCCAGCCTTCCAGAAGCAAATTCCAGCCTCCACAATCCACCCCAGATTCCTCACGTGGGACCTTTGGGAAGAAGATGAATGGAAAGGAAATAAAAATAAATAATGAGCTGTGCCTGGGGGTCTGGATGGGACCCAGGAGGAGAGATGGGGGTGGATGGGGGACTTGGGGACAAAAGGTCCCCTCTGATGACATCGTGGTAATAACCTTGGGCAAGCCGGAAAGAGCCATGCGGGAGGTGGTGGGATGAGTGATGCTTCCTGAGATGGAGCAGGGACCTGGCACAGTGTTGGGATCTGGCAAGGGACACTGCCCAGAGCAGCAGATGGGGCCAAAAGGGATGCGGGTCCATCCCACAGCTCCCAGTGCCAATGGTGGAAGAAGGAATGGGGTTGTGGTGAAGCTGGATCTGCTATGGGCACCTTGCCTGGCACCGAGGCAGGGAGCTGGGAGAGACATCCAGAGTCCCAACACCTTGGCTGAGTCTGGGAAGGTTTAGCACAGCCCCACTGAGGGATGGTGCTGCTCCCTGGGCTGCACATCTGGCTGCACATCTGGCTGCACATCCACCAGCCCAGCGGAGGTGGGAGCAGCTGCATGGCCAAAGGGAGCAAAGGGCACTGCCTGATGCCCTGGGAACCCTCAGGTCTGCTAAAACAGCAGGAACTGGAAATCTGGGAGCTGGAGGGACAGCCAGGGCTGTGGATCCACAGGAATCCTGCCCGAGTGCCGACTCCTTCCCCGCAGCAGCAGTTGGAGTCAGCCCATCCTGGGACGAGGGTGTTAAAATTCAGGGGCTGTCTGGGTGGAAGCGATGGATGGGGAGCGGGGAGGGGAGAGGGACAAGGGACACAAAGGGACAAGGCACAAAAAGCCTTTGTCTGTGCCTGTGCTGAGTGGGCCTTTTCGCTGCCGGTGGGGAGGTCTGAGGGCAGCTCGGCGGGGCCCGGCTGTGCCCCCATCCAGCACGTCCCACACGGGGCCTGGCGTGGGGATGGGGGTCCCTTCTCCCGAGGGATGGGGATCCCTTCTCCCGAGGGATGGGGGTCCTTTCTCCCGAGGGATGGGGGTCCCTGGGGTGAGGACATGGCCCTGCTATGAGGCATCACACCCACCAACCCACTCCACCACTGCTGCACAATCTGGGAGGGAGGGGACAACCACCCTGGGTGCTCCCACACTCCACAAACACCCAAACCACAAGGAATGCTCCAAACAGCACCACAGAAACCCCCACTCCCAACAACCCACAGGCAGCAAAGCCCCCCACAAGCCACAATCCCCGCCTTGCACCGCTCAATCCCAACGGATGACCCAACCCCAGATGGCAACAGGCGCCCCCCGCTCCTGTGGGACCCCCATGCCCTCGCCCCGGGGCCGGGAGCATCCCGGCGGCGCCTGTGCCCATCTGCGCCCTCCATTGTGTCGGCCGCCGGCTCGCCGGATTATTTTTAAGCTGACAGCTGAATGTGCCCTGCTGATTTTAACCGGCACAGACAGGCCTTGGAGAGAGGGCAGGATGGTTGGAGACACCGACGGCAGCACCGACCCGCGGGCAGGGGGACGTGTCCCCGTGTCACAGCCGTGGACACAGGGACACGTCCCGAGATGTGGCGACCCCTGTGAGGGACCATCCCACCAGCTGTGCCTCAGTTTCCCTCTTTGCCCATCCTGATTTGAAGCTTTTTGGGCTACAAAGCCCCCATTTGTGGGCTTGGACACCCTCCATGCTGGCTCAGGGCCCCGCAGATGCTCCAGTTCCCCCCACAGTGGGGTTGACACCCAATTTACCACCTCAGCCATTTGTCCTCAGAGCCCTGTCCCCACTCCCAGATTTTTGGCTTTATTAAACCTCATCCTGGTGGTTTCTGCTGGGCTCCACCAGCTGCATCCTCAACTTCCTTATCCCAGTTCTTCTAAGCCCTCATCCCATCAGGGTTGAGGGGATGGGGGGAGCCCCTTGATCCTTGGCATGGCTTGTGCCAGTGGCTGTGACATCCAGACCACCCCACCCAAGTCATCCTAATTCCTGTGAGGTCCTTTACCCACCAGCACCGCTGTCACCAGCTCCCTGTACCCCATGTCACCTCACCACCCCCATGGTGACATGATGGCACAGGCAGTTCCCACCAGTGTCCCCCTCCTGCAGAGCCAAGGAGTGTTTTTCCAGCACCCTGAGGGGCAGGATCCATCCCCCCTCCCAGACATGGCGAGCAGGGCAGTGGGAGCCAAACACCTTCCCAAGCAGGAGCCTGGACCCCCATCCCTGACCCTAACCCCCCTCCAGCACAGGAGGGGACGAAGGGGACACAAAGGGGACACACCACAGCCCTGCAGCTGTGAGAGCCCCCGGGCACACCCCACCCCGCGCCGTGGGAACCCCCCATACCCCTGCAAATCATCCCCCCACCCAAACCGGGCGCGCCCCCCGGCTCGCGGTTCTCACCCGGCGGCCCTTGGCGGTGCGGGGGGCCGGGGGCGGCCGGGGGTCGGGGGCGGCCGCGTGTCGGCGGAGGCTGCTCAGCCAGATGCAGCGGGGCTCGGGGGAGCTGCAATCCACCCCGACGGGGCGCTCCAGGCGCCAGCCCTTCCCGCAGCAGCGCTCCACGCTCCACAGCCTCTTGGGGCTGGGGACAGCCGGGGGGCGGCAGGGCCCCCGCTCCGCTCCGCCCGCGCTCTCTTCCACCATCCCGCCGCGCTGGGGGGCTCTCAGCCGGGGTTGGGCACCCCCATGGGCTCCCCGCAGCCCCCCAGGTGGGCGCTGTGCGGAGCTCCCAGCCCGGCCGTGCCGCTCACAGTCGCATCAGCCTCTCGCTCCTTCGCTCACAACCCCCGCAGCAACGCAGCCCCCACCCAGCCACCCCCTGCCTCCCGGATGGATGGAGGGTGGGATGGATGGATGGATGGATGGATGGAGAGAGAGAGGGAGGGAGCGAGGGAGGGAGGGAGGAATGGAGATCGGGATGAACCAGCCACACGTCCCGGCTGGGCTGGCGGGCTGGGGCTCCAGCTGCTGGCAGGGATCAGTGCCCAGCCCACCGCCCCCAGCCAGCCCCCCGCCCCACCCCCGCGCTGCCTGCGGTGTCACTTTGCCAAGACTTTCCCTTTTTTTTTTTTTTACATTTTTTTCCTTCTTTTTTTTTTAAACCGCCCCCTTCTTCCTCCATCACCCCGGGCAGCATCCCACCCTCTCCGCTTCCTCCTCTCCCTCCTCCCGGCCCCTTCCTTCCTTCCTCTCTGCAGGGCACCGGGCGATGCCGGGGACAGGCAGAGGGACAGCCTGGGGGTGCAGCAAGTGTCCCCACTGTCAGCCCCGGGTGCTGCAAGGGGGGAGCCAGGGGGGGCTCTCAGACAGCCCGTGCCGCCTCCCTGTCCCCTGCACCCAGCACAGTCCAGGCAGCAGGACACATAACCAGCCACAGGCTCTGCTGGCACAGCACCCTGGGGTCCTACTCAGCACCCCGGGGACCACAAGAGCCCTTTGGAGACCAAAAGAGCCCCTTGGAGGCCAAAAATAGCCCTTTGGAGACAGACACAGCCCCGACCCCTCTGCTCAGAGCCTGTGGCAAAGAGCAGCGGCTCCAAGGACACTTCCCACCAGGAGCTGAACCAAGAGTCACCCCCAGCCCCATCTCCCATTTTGGGGACTCCCAGGGCTGCAGGCCTGGCAGGTCCCTGGTGTCCTCCAGGCACAGGGCCACCACCACCCCCAGTTCCATCTGGGCTCCTCAATCAATGCTGGGGACAACAAGGGACAACAAACCACCCTCCCCACCGGTTCCTGGGCGTTCCCTCTGCTCCATGGGGACAAATCCCATTCCCCAGACCACGCCACACCCCTCTGTGCCCCCTGCTCTCCACCACAGCACCCAAAATCTGGGAGGAACAAGGGAAAACAGCAGCACCTTGGCGAGTCCAGCACCCGCAGACCCCCAGGCCGGGCCGGGGCTGTGGGTGGGCAGTGTGCCCCTGCCCCGGATCCCCCCGGCTCGCCTGTCCCTGTCCCTGTCCCCGCACGAGAGGGTCCCGCGCCGCATTCCTGCCGTGCTGGAGGCCGAGGAGAGGCACGTGCAGCCACGCCGGGGAAATGCCGGGCATTGCTGGGATTGCAGCCTCGGGGCCAGACACCCCCTCGTGCGTCTCGCCCCCTCCTCTGCTCTGCCCCCCTCGCTGCAGCCCACCAGGGTGATGCCACGCACCCGCGGTGGCACCAGATGCCAGCGAGGGGACAGTCCAGGGGTGCAATGCCACACAGTCCCCCTACACACTGGCAATGCTTTGGTGCCCAGAACACCCACAGTGTCCATGCTGCCCAAAGTGCTACAATTCTGCCTCAAACCTGCCCCAGTGCCCACCCCAAGCCCGACTTGGGGGGTTGGATTGGCTGGTGTGGTGACAGCCATGTCCCCAAGGACCCATGTGCACACCCCCAGCACCCTCACGGTGCCTCCCCACCAGCAGCCCAGGGAGAAACCGGGATGAGAAAATGTGGGAGCCAAATCCCTGCCATCAGCTTCTCCCTGGGGCCACTCTGATGCCACCTGGTGCCTGTGCCAGGGGTCTCCTGTGGGAGCCACCCCGGGGGCAGCCCCGTGCCCTCGCCCCAGCCTGGGGACAGGCAGCTGGCACGTCCCAGCATGCAGAGCTGCCTGGCTGGAGCAACCAGACAGGGCTGTGGGTGCAAGCAGTGCCCGGGGGGGCTTTGCAGCTGAAAAGGGGCAAAGAGCAGCCTGGCATGGTGGGCTGGATCGGGCCGGGGGTTCTGGAGTGGCTGGAGCAGCACTGGAGACAACAGGACTCATCCTGCCACCTCCACTCAGCCTGTCCCGCAGCGCTGAACAGGCAGGAGCTGCCCGGGCAGCCTCAGGGGGGTGTGGGGAGGGGGGTCCCACCCTTGGGTGGGGGGCACAAGGGCAGGACGGGCACTGGGATTGTTCCCGCAGCCCAAAGCGGGAAAGGTCAGGCGGCATTCGCGGGGGCAGATTCCACCCCGAGGAATGCAAGCCTGGACAACTTCCAAAATACTTGTGTTTTGCACAGGAGTGTCCTAAATACGCAGCCAAACAGGAGCAAGGGGGAAGGCAGCGCTCCCGGCATGCACCGGCACCGCTGGGGACACACGGACGGGACACACGGACGGGACACACGGACGGGACACACGGACGGGACACAGGGATGGGACACACGGATGGGACACACGGACAAGGACACAGGGATGGGACACATGGACAGGGACACATGGATGGGACACACGGACGGGACACACGGACATGGACACATGGATGGGACACACGGATGGGGACACACGGATGGGACACACGGATGGGACACATGGACATGGACACACGGACATGGACACACGGACGGGACACACGGACGGGACACACGGACATGGACACACGGACGGGACACACGGACGGGACACATGGATGGGACACACGGACATGGACACACGGATGGGACACACGGACGGGACACATGGACAAGGACACAGGGATGGGACACATGGACAGGGACACATGGATGGGACACACGGACGGGACACACGGACAAGGACACACGGACGGGACACACGGACGGGACACATGGACAAGGACACATGGATGGGACACACGGACGGGACACACAGATGGGACACACGGATGGGACACACGGATGGGACACACGGACATGGACACACGGACGGGACACACGGACGGGACACACAGACGGGACACACGGACGGGGACACACGGATGGGACACATGGACAGGGGACACACGAACAGGGGACATACGGACGGGGGACACACAGGGACACACGGATGGGACACATGGACAGGGGACACAGATGGGGAATCTCCATATTTTACACTGATGCCACTCCCCCATCCCACACCTGCTGCTCCCAGAGCTCTCCCACCCTGCCCAGATCCTGGTGACATCCCAGGATGGAGCTGGTGGTCCCAGCTGGGGACATGTCCTGGCTCCACCAGCTGCGCCCGTGGGGCTCTGCCAGCTGGGCCATCACTGGCCCTGGCACGCGGCGAGGATAACGTCACCCTTCGGGCAGGGACAGAGGGACAGGGACAGAGGGACGGGGACAGGGACAGAGGGACGGGGACAGAGGGATGGGGACAGGGACAGAGGACGGGGATAGGGACAGAGGGACAGGGACAGGGACAGAGGGACAGGGACAGGCAGCTGGTGGTGCTGGGCTCAGAACCCACCCACCCTCCTCTGGCACCACTTCCCTACAGGAAGGAGGTTTCTCCAGCCTGGATCCAGCAGGGCCGGGGGGGCAAACACTAATCCCTCCCGAATGGCCAGCTGAGATTAGGGTCAGAAAAATGAGGTTTTAATAGGATTTTTAAGCAGGAGAAAGCCCTGCTGAGACAATAACTGGTTTCCAGCCCTTATATGGCACAGCTGTTGCCACTCCCACCTGTGGGGGGAAATGGGGCAGGGGTGCCACCCACACCCCTCGGCCCCAGGCAGCTCTTGGGGAGGCAGCACCCCCAGAAAGAGCCAAGATTGATGCTCCCCTGCAGGTAGGAGCTGCCCGTGCCCACCCAGGCACCCTGGGCAGGGTGGGGATGCTCTGGCAGCAGGACCTGACCTGGAGGAGGAGGTGGCAGGAGAACAGGGGGCAGCACCCAGGTGACCACACCGGGAGCATCCGGGCATCCCACTGGCAGTGCCCCAGCCCCGGGGATTAGGGACCCGCAGGAGAAAGCGTTTTAATTCTCCTTAACTCAAACCAGGGCTGAGGAGCTTTGCAGCTCAGCGGGGATTTGGGGTGTGCTCGTTGGCTCACACACAGCCAGCACAGGCCCCCCTGCCCCCCGGGATGCCCCCACACAGCTGGATCCCCCCGGGAATGGGAGGAAGGCAGGCTGGGAGCCCCGGGGAGGGGATGCACAACCCACACAGGAGCAGCAGCGCTGGGAACGTGAAGGAGAAGCATCTCAGTGATGGAGACAAAACCCCAAGTGCCTCCAGCAAACTGTGCCATGTCCCAGCCTAGGCAGGGACTTATCAGGATGGATGCACCATCCATGAGGAGGGTGGAGACCCTGGGAAATGGCTTTCTGCTGATGGCAGCAGGGTTTGCTCCAAGCATCCACAAAGATTCCCAACAACTTCTTTTCCCAAGGCCTCACAACCACCCAGCTGCTCCCAGCACTCAACTGAGCCCCTCAGCACCTCCACAAACCCCGTGGAGCTCACAGGGGAACCAGGAACAGCCACCAGGACCCACAGGTGAGACCAGAGCCAAGGAGAAGCAGAGCAGAGGAGCCACAAACCATCCCTCTGACATTCCCCCCCTCTAGTTTGGGTGTTAACACGGGAAAGGAAATAACCTTGTTCCTTCCCAAACGTTTATCTTGACAGCATCTCCTTCACAGACTCAGACTCATCGTCAGCCCGTGCTGGGTCCCACGTGGCTCTCTCCTGGCAGCCTCCACACCAGGATACCAGTCCTGGCTCCACAGGGATCTCATTCCTGACATGTCTCAAAGCAGCAGCTCTGGCTCACCTGGTTGCCACATCAAGAGAAATTTGGGAGTGTGGCCAGAGACTCATCCCCTTTCCTGACCTCTCCTTGCCAGTCCTGGTGCCTACCATGGCCATGTGGCTCTGCCTGTGCTGGTTCCCACCACTGCTGGTATCCCTGGTAGGGATTCTGAGCCAGAATTGTTGGATTGTCCCCACTGACAGCCCTGCCAGTGGCTGATGACACCACACCAAAGTGAGTGTGTGCACGTGGAACCTCCACTCACACCACATCCCAAATCCAGGGCAGGCTCCATCCTGGCTCTCCTGTATCCCACCACAGCACCTCCAGCCCCAGAGCAGAGACACCCCCAGGGGACAGACCCACAGTGGTGTGGGATGCTCAGGGGTTCCCAGGGCCACATCCCAGGACAGCCAGAGGCACTTTTGGGGACATTAATGAAGCATCTCCCTATGTCACCAACAGTGTGTGAAGCCTTGTGGTCTCTCCATGCCCTGTCCTGGGTCTCCCAGGTCCTCAGCCCACATGGATTATCCCTAACACCCAGTGCCAGCAGGGAAAGCTGCTCCAAGGCAGGGACAAGGACTGGGGACCCTCAGCAGAGCCACATCAGAGTCTGAGCTCAGTGGGAATGTTCCCGATGCCCCCATGGCAGAGAGGTTGGGAAACCAGAGCCAGAGCCACACCAAGGAGTTTTATCTCTCAACCCATGAGGAAATGGGACCACCAAGGCCATGCTGGGGCTGCCTTCATCCCCAGCTCCTCCTCCTCCTCATTCTCTGCCCTGTCCTAAAAACGGCGTTATCGGCAGCAGGCCCTAGAAAAGTAACAGGATTCCGTTTCCTGTTTTTCCCATGGAAACCCTCAAATAGAAGCTGGCCTCATTATGGCAATTTTTTGGGTCTCTTTTTTTTTCAGCTGGGCTAACAATGAGCCATTTCCTGCGGCGGCTCCGAGAGGCACCTTGCGCTCTGCTCCCGCTTCTCCACGGCGGAAAATCCTACCCAGGGAGGTCAGGGCAAGGCTGTGCCTGCTCCTTCCAGCCCCTGCCCCGCTCAAGGCCAGGGGCCCAGGGTGGGGGTGCACTCCCCACACATGTGGGGGACCCCCCTGGCCCCCTGTGGGGTGATGCCTAAGGGTTGGGGCGGGTGGGCAATACTCGGATGTGAGGGATGCACAGAAGTGCCAAATCCCACATCCCTCTGGGTGGTGAAAACAAAGAGCCAAGGTGGGTCCTGAGCCTCCCTCCAGCCACAGCACGGAGAGGAGGCAGCTTTGGGCACCTGGCTTTGGGGACATGGCTTAGGGGACCTGGCTTTGGGGACATGGCTTTGGGGACCTGGCTCTCTGGGGACCTGGATTAGGGGACCTGGCTCTCTGGGGACCTGGCTTTGGGGACTTAGCTTAGGGGACCTGGCTTTGGGGACCTGATTTTGGGGACATGGCTTTGGGGACATGGTTTAGGGGACCTGGTTCTTTGGGGACCTGGCTTAGGGGACCTGGCTTTGGGGACCTGGGTTAGGGGACCTGGCTTAGGGGACCTGGCTTAGGGGACCTGGGTTAGGGGACCTGGCTCTTTGGGGACCTGGCTTTGGGGACCCAAGCCCCAGCACCAACACCTGGCAATGTTTTCCTGCCATCAGGAGCAGCCCAACATCTCTCCGCAGCCCACACTCATCCATTGGCCAAATGTCCGGCCTGTCCCCCTCTGTCACCTCCCCGCCTGGGGACATCGGTGTCCTGCCACTGGTGCCACACCAGTCACCGCCAGCCCCGCTGGGGACCCGGGCTCACCCCGAAAGCGCTGGCACCGCAGCCCGGCCCCCGCCTGGCGCGGCACAGAAAGAGCCCACTATGTGCCACAATGGCCTGATTGTCCCCAGAGCCACCAGGCTCCGTCCCACCCGCCCCGGGGCCGCCCCACGCGCTCGGACCCATCAAGGGACCCACTGTTGCCCTTAGGGGGCAGCGGGGGGGGCCCTGGGTGTGCAGTGACAGGTCTGTGGGTGCCACCAGTGGTGGGTGAGCAGGGGGGCTGCAGAGCCCCAGGACCTGCCTGGGTGCCCATTTTGGGGCAGGGGGACACAGCCCCTCGGGGCTATGCCAGGACTCGGGGCTATGGCAGGAACCTGTTCCCTACCCTGGCATGGCTCCTGCCATCCCAAACTCCCTCGGGGGATGGGGGACTCCACTGGGCCTCATCCCCTGGGCAAGAGCAGGATTGTCCCCATGGTCACCAGTGCCCCATTTTGGCCACTCTGCAATGACCTGTCCCCTCCTCCCTGAGGACAGCCCAGCTCCATCTTCACCCTCCAGCTCCTTTTTCCCAGCCTGGCTTGGGAATGGGACCGACCCCACATCCCTGCACGCCCCAATTCCAAGAAACCAACCCTCTCCCAGCTTTGGGGACCACAGGGAGCCCAAACCCACCAGGAATGCTGCCCATTCCCTGCCCAAACCCGCCGGGAGTGTTGCCCATTCCCTGCCGGACCGCGACGCCGCAGGTCTTGCAACACCAAGGTGTGCCCGGCGCGGCACGGCCCGGGCAGGCAATTAGGGAAAGGCTTAATGAAATCCCCGGGAGAAGCAGCCAGGAGGTCGGCGGCAGGTTTGAAGCAGCCACCCTGCTCTGCAACCTGGGGCATCCCAAGCCAGGCAGCCTCCTGGAAAGCCGGGTTTGGGGAGCAGGGCACACGGCATGGCATGGCATGGCACGGCATGGCACGGCATGGCACGGCACAGCTCACACCGCCGGCCCCACCGCTCGCGGGCCACGGGCAGCCAGGTCGATATTTTCCAACTTGGGAGCTTAAAATAGGTCATCTATCTCCATTCCTTTTTAAATCAGGTCTTGCTGCCTTGCTGAAGACAAACTTGGTTTATTAATGGGACGGCACCGACTTGAAACCTAATCCTTTTTTTTCCCCTGTAATGAGAATAAAAGGCCATCCCGGGGCTCGGCAGCTTCCCAGCATGACCCCCCCTCAGCCCTCGGTGTTTTCTCCCAGTCAGAGGCTCCCTGTGAGCTCAGGAAAGGCCCTTGGCTCTGGCTCAGAGCCATCCCAGCAGTGGCTCATGCAGCACCCACACTGTGACCCCAACCCAGGGCTGCCCCCTGGTCGTGGTGCCCAAGCCCCGAGGTCCCCAAGCCCTAAATAACACCCAGCAGTGCTTCCTTGGCAGCTGACACTGGATGATGGTGCCAGGCAGTGCTGCCAGCCCCAGGGGGGTTTAGGATCACACATCACCCATCAGTCCCCCCGCGGTGACGGGTGCCAGAGGTGCCAGGCGGGCACAGCATGTGACACACATCAAGGTTAAACCACAGAGGTTGGAGCCCTCCAGAACCCCTCCAAAACTCCCCAAAACTCCCCAAACCCCCGAGGCAGCCAGCAGGACCCCGGGGTGGCATCAGCCCGGTGCCCCAGCCGGCGCCAGTGCCAGGTTTTGCGCTCACAAGGCAGGATTGCAGCAGCAGCCCCGAGCACAGGCTTTTCCTGTCTTTCAAGTTCAGGGTTCAGAAAGAAAGGAGCAAAAAAAAAGGCATTAAGAAACTCAATTTGTTGAGCAGAGACAGTAAATGGGGGACAGGGGCAGGAGCCATGAGGGGTTGAGGGCAGAAGCCACTCGATGAGGGCTTGGGGACAGTGGGGCACAGCCCCTGCCACGCAGCCCCGGGGGCGGCCACTGGGCAGGATTTCTGCTTACACAGCACTGAACTCTCACTAGAGGACCACAAAGCGCCTTCCTGCCCACTGTCCTCCCCAGATAGGGTGGCCAAATAACCTCCCCCCAGTCCCCCAGCACCCCAAGTCATCCAGCACCCCAGGACTCGGGTCTTGCTCCAGGTGCTGTCCCCCCTCCCCCCCGAGGGCACATTTCACCCCCCAAAAAAGCAGATTTCAAGCCTGGAACCCCCCCTGAAAATCCACGAGCCAGCACTCAGCGGTACAGAGTAAGCAGGGAGGAATCTGAGGAGAAACCATGATTAATGCTCAGCCGCTCGCCGAGCAGCTCCTCATCCCTGAACCATTTCGCACACCCCAATTAATCCTTTGAGGCCGGTTATTACCCCCATGGCCGGGGCCGAGGAAGCCGAGTTCAAAAAACCAGGAACTGAGGAACAGAGGCCAAATTCAGCTCCGGGGCGAGGACGTGCAACCTCTGCTCAAATTAGCAGGCGCTGTGCCAGTGCCACACCGCAGCCACATCCCCGCCCGGCCGGCACCACGGTCCCCCCGCGGCCACCGGACCCCCACCCCGGGTCCCGCAGTGCCGTGCCCATCTCCACACCAAGGCTTCACCGGGATTGGGCATAAAATGGGCAGGAAATGGGGATTTAGCCAGCAGCTGGGCTGGCCTTCCTTGGCACCACCGGGAGACGGGAAGATGGGAATCGCCCCCGTGTCCTCCAGTCCAGCGGCGCCGGGCAGTGCCAAAGCCCGTGCCACGGGTCAGCAGATACCAGGGGGGCCAGATTTGACCTCGAGGGGCTATTTGGCATGTTGGGGAGTTGCTGCTTGCCCAGGGCCAAGAGCTGGGAGGGATGGATCAGCCGGAGCCACATGGAGACAGCCCAGCCGGGAGTTTGGGAGGAAATGCGTGGGTGTTTGTGGGTCTCGTCGTGAGAAGGGGCAGCCCAGCCCTGGGGTCTCACCCTGAGCTCCAAAGCCAGTTCCAGGCGCCACAGACCCTCCACCCTGCCATGATGCCGCTGTGGGTGGGCACTGGGGACAGACCACCATGGCCACCACCACCCGAGGCATCGTGTGCGTGGCTGGACCCTCCCTGGTCCCGCTGGCCCTGACCCACAGCCCAGTTCCAGGGTGCTGGCTCTGCCCCAGTGCCAGTCCCATCCCCAGGGTGAGCCCTGAGGAGCTCGGGCATCACCCACCCCCCTGCGCCACTGCCAGACCTCGGCACCATTCCCAGCAATACCAGTCCCTGCTCCACACTCCCCCAGCAACTCCCGTTCCCCACATCCCTACTACAGCCTCCTTGGTCCACCCAGTATCTCCCAGTTCCTCCCAGTCCCTACTTCCCGAGCCTACAGCCTCCCCAGTCCATCCAGTATCCCCCAGTGCCGCTCCCTCAGTATCCCCCAGTGTTTCTCCCCCAGCATCTCCAGTTCCTCCCAGTCCCCACTCCCTCGAGTCCACAATCCCTCCAGTCCACTCAGCATCCCCCAGTGCCGCTCCCAGTTGCTCCCAGTCCGCGCTCCCAGCGCCTTCCCAGTGCCCCCAGTGCCGCTCACCGCGGGAGCGGGCGGCGGGATCCCGACCAGGCAGAAGGCGATCCCATTCATCGGGGCTCGGCGGGCTCGGCTCGGCTCGGCCCGGCCCGGCTCCGCACGGCTCGGCTCTGCCCGGCGCAGTCCCGGACGGCGCGCTCCGCTCGGTGCGATGCGGTGCGGTCCGGCCCCGCACGGTCCGGTCCCGCTGCGTTCGGCCCGGCCCGGCCCCGCACGGTGCGGTCCGGCTGGGCTCGGCTCGGCTCGGCTCGCCTGGGCTCGGCTCGGCTCGGGCTGGGCCGGCGGCGGCCCCGGCCCCGGTCGCGGCTCCGCCTCCTCCGGGCGCCCGCGGCGGCGGGCGGGGCGCGGGGCGGCTCGAAACGGCTCGGAACGGAACGGCCCGCCCGGCGGGAGGGACCGGCCGCGAGCACCGGGACCGCCACCGAGACAGCGGAGCGGAGACGGGAACCGGCACCGGGACAGCGGGAACCGGCACCGGCACCGGCACCGGCACGGCAGGGACGGGAACCGGCACCGGGACAGCGGGAACCGGCACCGAGCTGGCACCGCGACGGGGACCAGAGCAGGCACTGGCGAGGGACTGGGATGGGCAGGGGATTCCCAGCAACAGGACCACACAGGGGACATCCAGGGACCGGGATGGGACACCCAGGGATGGGTGGGGGACACCCAAGGAGCGGAATGGGGACACTGGGGACCGGGACAGGCAGGGGACACTCAGGAACAGAACTAGGCAAGGGACACTGAGTGACTGGGACATGCACAGGACACCCAGGACCAGGACCAAGAAAGGGACAGGGATGGGCAAGGGACACCCAGGAATGTTACCAGCCAAGGTACATCCAGGGATCAGGAATGGCACATGGATGGGACACCCAGGGATGGATGTCACAGTAACAGTGACAAGGGACATCCAAGAACCAGGACAGAGATGGATACAGGACACCCAGGGATGAGGGCTGGGATGGGGAGGAGACACCCAGGACAGTTTAAGCCAGGACAGAGGGACAGGGACCGTGAGCAGAACAGATCAGGGTGGGCACAGGACAGAAGGACAGAGGGATGACAGGACAGCAGGGCAGAGGGATGACAGAACAGCAGGACAGAGGGATGACAGGACAGCAGGACAGGACCAGCTGGACAGGCACCGGCAGGGCGAGGCCAAGGCCAGGCAGTGCTGGAAGAGAAGCATCAGACAGGACACACGGACAGGAAACACCAGGACAGGGGGACAGGAGTGACGGGGACTGGCACAGGCAGACGTGGGGACGGAAACACCCGGGTTGGGGCTGACGGAGGGACAAAGGGTGACACAGACGCACAGGGAAAGGAAACAGCAAGGACGGGAAACAGCAGGATGGACAGACAGAGCCTGGCCTGGCAGAGAGAGAGATGGGGACAGCCAGGACAGGGACAGCTGGCATGGGGACAGCCCGCAGGCCCCCCTGTGCCACTCTGTATTCCCGGGAATGCCGGCCCGGGACACCTCAGCTGCCAAGCACAGAGTTTTCCGTGACACAATTAAGAAAGTCTGTGTCAACAACGACTTCCTCGGGCGCCTGGAGAAACCTCGGCACACCAGAACAAATAAATGACCGAGCTGGCGGCGGCCGCCGCGGAAGCGCCGGGAATTCGCGGCTGGAAAGAGGCCGCAGGGGCTGATCCTGCTCAGGGGCATGTCCTGCCCAGATGGCAGCTCCCAAAGGCTGCCATCCCAGAGCGGGGTGGGCAGGGGACACCCAGCAACGCGAGCAGGCAAGGGACATTCAGGGATGGGGAGGGGACAGGGAAATGAAGGGACCAGACTGGGCAAAGGACACCCAGAAACCACGACAAGGATGGGCAGGGGACACCGAGGGATGAGAACAGGGATGGGGTGATGGCAAAACAGCCACCCTGGGGTACAGCACCCATCACCCCAGGGCACAGCACCCATCACCACAGAGGTACAGCACCCATCACCCCAGGGTACAGCACCCATCGCCCCAGGGCACAGCACCCATCACCACAGAGGTACAGCACCCATCACCCCAGGGGGTACAGCACCCATCACCCCAGGGCACAGCACCCATCACCCCAGGGCACAGCACCCATCGCCCCAGAGGTACAGCACCCATCGCCCCAGAGGTACAGCACCCATCGCCCCAGGGTACAGCACCCATCACCCCAGGGCACAGCACCCATCGCCCCAGGGCACAGCACCCATCGCCCCAAAGGTACAGCACCCATTGCCCCAGGGCACAGCACCCATCACCCCAGGGTACAGCACCCATCACCCCAGAGGTACAGCACCCATCACCCCAGGGCACAGCACCCATCGCCCCAGAGGTACAGCACCCATCGCCCCAGGGTACAGCACCCATCGCCCCAGGGCACAGCACCCATCACCACAGAGGTACAGCACCCATCACCCCAGGGCACAGCACCCATCTCCCCAGGGCACAGCACCCATAACCCCAGGGTACAGCACCCATCACCCCAGGGTACAGCACCCATCACCCCAGGGCACAGCACCTCCAGCATCTGAGGGGTGGGATGGAGGGATCTTGCCCTCTGGAAACCTGTGTGTGCCAGCACCCGAGGGGGGCCCACAGGATCGATGCCACCACCACCGCTGTGCCCTGCCTGGCCTTGGGAACTGTCCCAGCTGCTGGAGGGAACAAACAGTCGGATGTGAGTGACGGGACGTTTCCTCCCTGTGACGATGCAGTTGGACACACTCACCCCAACTCCAGCACCCTCCACCCACGCTCAGCACCCCCAGACCCCACGGTGGGTCCCTCTGTCCCCAGACCCTCTGCAAGGACCACGCTCCCTGGGTTGTGCCAGCTGGGATGTGCCCGATGGCTGCCCTCTGCCTGCCAGCCAAGCAGCACTGCCCATCCCAGCCTCTCTCCAGAGGGACTTTCCAGGAAATGTCCTCTCCAGCTGGGTTTGGCACCGAGGGCCAATCCAGTGTGGGGTGATAGGTCTGATAAACTCTTGATGAGCTGAAGGAAACGCCTCAGCCCCCTGGAGGGGCTCCCACAACCTTTGTCAGAGGACAAAGAAATCCCAGTGGCTTTCCAAAAGTGCTAAAGCCAGACTGGTAAGATTGGCACAGGGTGGAGTGTTGTGAAGATGCCACGGTCACCTTTTGCCACATCTGGGAACAACCCAGAGTGCCAACCCCCAGGCCTGCGCTGTGTAGCACCTCAAAACTTATTACTGACTGTAGCCACTCAAACCACCTGAGAAAAAAAGTATAAAAGAGGTTGGGCATGAGCAAAAATTGGGGAGAAATGCCATGGTCTCTGAGGGGGCTGTGCTGTCTCCTCCCACTTCTTCAGATAATGTAGGGGTGAGAAACCCTTGTACTCTCTATATTTCATACTTTATACTTTATTCTCTTTCAACATCTATTACTTTATACCTTCTATCTCAAATCTTATACTATTCCTGTTACCTCATACCCTTCTATGCTTTCACTTCCACCTCACAGCTACTCTGATGCTCCTTTCACTTGGCTGGATCTTTATTCTATAGGCATCTTATTTACTAACTGTGTTTTGCTGCTTTAATACTAATAATTATGGCTCATAACTTGCTAGGTGTATATCTCACTTTACAGCGGTTGTTGTGTTCCTTTAAGGTGTGCAGTCCTTTATTAACATGTGTGTTAATGGGAAACAGCTCTATATTCTTTCCTTTTGCTTTGTGTAACAGAAGGTTCTGTGCAGGTCATTTTGTTGCTCTGTGTTGCTGAGGGAGTTCTAGATTTGTGGTTTAGGTTGGTGTGTTTCTGGTTAGGAGTTTTCTGTTGTTAGTTAAGTCTGTCGTGGGGGGTTTGGTGTCCTTGTCTGTGGAATGTGTTTTGTGCTGATTTCCTTGGGGGTTTTGTCATCAATTGAACACAATCCTGCAGCCAAACGTTATCACCAGCAACACAAACCCCACAATAACTGTCACATACTTGTCTTGATACAAGTTATTTCAGGAGCTGCTGTAGAGCAAGTTCTTTTCTTGCTATTAAGTGTGGTCCTTACAGAGTGTCAAAGACCCTTCCAACCTTTGTGCTGCCCAGTGTGTAAGACTTCAGTGTTCTGGGACACTTACAGATAATAAGTTCTCCCTGGCTAAAGTGTGATCCTCACAGGAAGGTCAAAAACCTTTCCAGCCTGTGTTCTGTCCATTGTTAAAAAGGCAGTGCTGGGTTCATAAAGCTTTAATTGTTCCAAGGACACTTATAGCTAATAACTTTATATTAATACAGGTGGGATGAGAAATTTCTGCATTTCTGCCCCTGCTTTTCACAGGACACCAACCAACATCCACCCTCTCCCAGCAGACAGTCCATGGGAAGCAGCAGAGACCTCCCCCAGCTGTGCCCACCCTCTGCCCCCTCCCATTCTCCTCTGGGCAGCCCCACTCTTGGGGGTCCTTCCTGCTGTGCCCCCTCATGAGGGACACATGGCCACATCCTGCCTGAAGTCCCTGGGCCAGGCAGGAGCTTGGTGGAGAAGAGCCACTGATGGCAGGACCCAGCCATGGACTCCCGAGTCCCCTCACTGGGGAGGTGACACAACCAGAGAGGTGACACCACCTGAGCTGGCCCTGGTGGACCCAATTCCCTACTTCATGTGAGGCAAAGACAGAGATGGGCCTCACAGGAGGTCAGGGAGAAGAATCTCCGTGAGGGATGAGCCCCATCCTGGGATGCCCAGCTGGGGAGTCCCAGTGGGGACCCCCAAGCCCCATCCCTGCTCCTTGGCAGCTTTCCCAGGAGGATGCCAACGGAGCAGGATGCCACCATGCCCCCAGCCAGCTGATGCTCCATCCCCACTCCCAACCCTCTTTGTCTCCCCCAGCCCCACCCCAGCCCCAAGATCTCATCATCCCAGCCCCCGGGGACACCTCCCTGCTCTGTCCCCACGTGCAGGGTGGGACAGCACACACCCGGCAGGGCGTCCCCGTGCCCAGCGCTGCCACTGCCACTCACCCACACCCCATTCCATGACCATCCACCCGAGAATCACCATCCTGCTGCCTGGGCAGCCGCTGCCCACCCTGCCCGGTGTGGCAGAGCAGACCCACCACACCTCAGTCCCCCACCCCAAATCCCGGCAGCCCGAGGAGCGGATCGGGGACGGCCCGACCCCCGCCCGCCCTCCGGGGCTGCCGCTCCCTGCGGAGCCGCTGCCGCGCCGCAGACAAAGGCAGCGAGCGGGGACTCCAGCCTGGAAAGATGGGTTTTAACCTAATCCCTGGAATTAAAAGGAAGAAAAGCAAAAGTGGGGCGCGGGAGCGAGGGGTGGGCAGCGGGGCAGGGCCAGCGATGCCCGCGGCCCGAGCGCTGCCCACGGGGGTGGCGTGGGTGCCCTCCGGGGTGGGGTTCCAGCTGCGCCCCCGGCGCTCAGCACCCCCCGGCCCCAGCAGCTCCGGCTCCCCCTCGGCAGCCACGAAGCCATTTTGAGCCGTCGGCGAGACGAAAGGGTTACGGCCCCAACCCCTCCTTCGCTGCCCGCAGCGGGGCCGTCGGGATAAACAACAGCAAGGCCGGGGGGATCTGGGCTGGGCTGGGCTGGGCTGGGCTGGGGAGGAATCCCGGGAGCGACACGGGGGGGGCGCTGCCACTTACACGCTCATCCCACATCAGGGAGGGGCTGCGATCCCGCCGGGAATCGGCGTGTCCTGCCGACCCCTCGCTCCGCGCATCATCCCCACCCGTGGGTGCCCGTGGCAGGAGGTGGGAGGGTGGCCGGGCAGCGCTGCCGGGCGCTTCCAGCCCTGCCCGGTGCCTCCGGGCACATGCCAACCTGCTGCCGCTCCCGGCCTAAAATTACCTCGGCCCCTTCCGAAGACGTCGCCGCCAATCAGGGCGGCAGGGAAGGCGTGCGAGCGGCTCGGGAGCTCCTCTGCATTGCAGCTGGATGTGGCACAGGGGGTTTTTCCAGCGGGAAAGCGAGCCCCGAGCCGCGGCGGGCGGGCAGGGGGTGCTCCGGGCACTCGCAGCCCCCGGGGGGGATGCAGCACCCGAGGGTGTCGGTGCATCGCGAGCAGCCCCCGCGGGGGCTTTGCCGCTCCGGCGGGGCGGGTGAGATGCCAGGGGGCCGATGGGGCTGCTGATGGTGGGTGCTCACCCCCCTCAGTGACACCCCCACGCTGTGTCCCCCCCCTCCCCGTGCTGCCTCTCCCCGCCGCGGCCCTTCCCGGGTCGGGGGGGCGGATTTTGCAGCACGCGGCCCCCAACGTGCAGCCAGAGCTTGCTGGGAGCTGGGGATGCGCCGTGCCCAGCGTGGTGGCTCTGCCCCTGTCCCCGCGCCTGCCACAGCCCCTCCTGCCCCGCGGAGGGTCGGGGGCTGAGGGGCAACCACAAAGCATCAAATCTTGCACTCAGACCTGAGCTGAGCCCGAGGGATGGGGCAGGGGGAGAAAAACACGAGACAGAGCCTGAGGGGCTGCAGGGAGGGATCTGGACTCCTCAGATGGGGGGAGATGATCTAAGGGGGAGAACTCCCACCCCAGGGACACTCCTGTCCACGCAGAGCCACGGAACGGGGGGACCAAGAGCACCCCCAGCCCCAGGTGGGCACCAGGGAGGGACAGCACAGCCCAGCCGGGCACAGCGGCCAGGATGGCATTGGGTGGTGAATAACGCGATGGGGAGACAGAGCAAAGACCCCACGAGGTTTTTCCACACCCCACAGCAAACACTGCGGGGCAGCTCCTGCCCATTCCCAGAGCAGAAAACCCTTCCCCAAATCAGGCTGCTCCCAGCAAGTGGGGCGAGACCCACCTCGGGCTGTGACAGAAACCTGTGCAGAGCAGGGACCGCGTCCCCCCGGCTGGGTGAAGCACATGGGTGAGGCTGGGGGTCCCAGATGGGTGATCTGGGGGCAGCCGGTGGGTGATGTCGGGGGTCCCATGTGGGTGATGCTGCGGTGGGACACGGGTGATGCTGGGCCAGCCGGTGGGTGGCTGGAATGGGGCAGGGGATGACGCGGGACTGGTGGGCCCTGGGGAAGGTGGGTGGGGACGCGGGAAGGCAAAAAGCAGTGGGTGGGGAGCGCACGGGTGGCAAGTGGGGTCCCCCCGACAGCAGGTGAGGTCCCGGGGGGGCGGTTCGTGTGGTGCCGCGGTAGCCTCGGATCCCTGGAACGGCGCCACGCCCGGGGGTGCTGGACCCGTCCCGTCCCCGCCACGGCAGCTCCGCTCCCGGTTCTAATCCCCATCCCTATCCCGGTCCCGCTCCTACCTGCTCCATGGGGCCGCTCAGGGCGCGGGCGCGGCGGTCCGGCCGCGGGCCATGGGCCGGTGCCGGTGCCCGTGGCGGTCCCGGTGGCGGTCCCGGTGCCGGTGGCGGAGCCGGCGCGCCCCGGTGCGGCCCCGCTGCTGCCGCCGCCTCTCGCCGCCGCCGCCCACGCCCGGCGCCGCCCGGCGCATCCCGGGAGCGGCGTCATGTGAGCGGCGGCGGCGGCGGCGGCGGCGGGAGGGGGCCCCCCCGGCCCCACCCGGACCCCGCCATCCCCATCCCGCTCCTTCCCTCCTCCTCCGTCCCTCCAGCCTCCCTCCATCCTTCCCGTTCTCCATCCCTGCATCCCACCCCTCCATCCTGCATCCCTCCCCTGCATCTGCATCCCACCTGCCCCTCACACCCAGTTCCACTCCAAATCCTTCTTCCATCCCTTCATCCATCTTTCCACCCCTTCTCATCCCTTCATCTTTCCATGCATCCATCCATCCCTCTTCCATCTTTCCATCCATTCCCATTCATCCTTTCCTCCTGCCCATCCACACATCCTCTGCCCCTCCATCTCCCCATCTCCCCATCCATCCATCCATCCATCCATCCATCCATCCATCCATCCATCCATCCATCCATCCATCCATCCATCTATCCATCCATCCATCTGTCCATCCCATCTCCCCAACCTTTTCCCATCCACCTGTCCACACCCCTCACCCTCTACCCCACCCTCCCTCCTCCTCCTCCTCCCTTCCATCCATCCCTTCACCCACCTCCCTTCTCCCAAAGGCTCCCAGGGCTGTGGAACTCCCGGGGGTTCCAGGGGCAGTGCTTGTGCCCAGGATTGGGGTGGCACCAGTGCAGGGCATGGGTGGCACAGGCTCCCCACTCTGCAGGCAGCGGATTCATGGCCCCTGGCCTGGCCACAGCCTTTCCCAGCACAGCAGCCAAGCCTTCCAGCCTGGATAAATATTAGCTTGGAGCAGCGCTGGTGCCAGCCCAGCATGGCCTGGTGACCCCTGGGGCACTGCCAGCGTGCCTTGGCCAGGGGCACCCGGCCCTGGGCCTGTCCTTGGATCCCTGGGAACAGCCCCACACTCAGCCTCAGCTTCCTTGGCACTGCCCTGTGCTGTGCCCTGGTTTCCCTTGGATGGGCCCAGCCTGTGCCTCAGTTTCCCTTGGAACAGCCCCAGCCTGTGGCTCAGTCTCCCTTGTTCCCACATTTGCTGCAGCACGTTGGGATGAGGAAGGATGAGGATGAGGATGAGCAGAGCACCCACCCCATCCCCTCGGCAGGACCCAGCCCCAAACGGGGGGACTGAGGCCAAAAAAGCCTCATAAAAGAGCACGGCCAAGAGTGATTTTTGTGTTTTGGCAGCAAGGGCAGGGGCACCCCGTGCCCCCCTCTGGGTCTGCCCAGCCTCGTGGTTCAGACACAGCTGCCTAAGGGTGGGATTCAGGGATGGGGAGCGGCTCTGGGACACCCCAAAGGTTGTTTTTGGGTGGGATTCAGGGATGGGGAGCAGCTCTGGGACACCCCAAAGGTTGTTTTTGGGTGGGATTCAGGGATGGGGAGCAGCTCTGGGACACCCCAAAGACTGGGTTTGGGTGGGATTCAGGGATGGGGAGCAGCTCTGGGACACCCCAAAGGTTGTTTTTGGGTGGGATTCAGGGATGGGGAGCAGCTCCAGGACACCCCAAAGGCTGGTTTGGGGCGGGGTCCCTGCCGGGCTCGGAGCTGGCACAGAATGGGCATCACCAGGAGTCACCCCCATGTCCCCCCACCTCGGCTGAGCCCCTGCCCCCCCTACCCTGGGCACCCTCGGGGCGCGGCTGGGGGTGTCGGGGCTGGGCTGGGGGAGCCGGAGCGGGAAGAAAGCGGCTTTGTCCGGGGGCTGCGAGTCTCGGGGGCCGCGAAATGTGCCGCTTTCTGATGCAAATGAGCTGGTAAAAATAAAGCTGCTGCGGCGCAGCCATGTTGGGGCTTTTCCAGGGCCGCTCGCAGGCGGATGGACAAAGCGGCTTTGTGGGCTCGGGGGGGGCACCGAGGAGGTGCCCCAGCCCTGCCCCCGGGCACGTGGCTCCCCTGGCACCCTCTTGGGCACATCCCGAGGTACAGCATCCCTGCCCGCAGCTCCTCGGGGCTGGGAGGACCCCCAAACCCGCCCGCTGCCCTCTCCCCCCGCAGCATCCCACGCGTCCCTTTGGCTCCCACCAGCCAAGCGAACATCCAAGAGCAGCCCCAGATGTCGGAGCCCGCCTGGAGTGCCCGTCTGGCCCCGTCAAAGCCGCCTTTGTCCCCGCACAGAGCCCTGCCCCGGGCACTGTCCCCGCGGGGGGACACGGGGGCAGGACCCGCCACCCCTCCCGTCTGCCCCGCGCCCAGGGCTGGAGGAGGAGGAGGAGGAGGAAGAGGAGGAGGAGGAGGGGGAGATGAAGGCTCCCCGAGGCTGCCAGCCCCTCCCCAGCCCCATTCTGTCGCTCCGCAGCCCTTTGATCTGCCAAACTCGGGGGCGTTCAAAGCGCCTCGGCGGAGGATTCGGGGCGGGCGGAGGGAGGGGAAGCACCGCACGTGGCCCCCGCACCGGGGCAGGGGCTGGGCAGGGGCACGGGGGCACCCTGGGGGACAGGAGGGGGTACCTGGGCATTCCCAGCCCTCGGGTCCTCATCCCACCCCACAGGGATGCTGGCACTGGCAGCATCCCAGGGGGGATACACTGGGAGCATCTTGGTGTCTTTTGGGGCACCAGGAGCACCCCGAGGGGGCACCCAGAGGGCACCCAAGACTCCCCATCGTTTTTGGGGGGCACTGAGAGCACCCCCAATGTGGTTCTGGGCACCAGCAACACCCAACGGGGGCACCCAGGGCTCCCCATTGTTTGGGGGGCACTGAGAGCACCCCCAATGTGGTTCTGGGCACCAGGAGCACTCCTGATGTCTTTCTGGGCATTGGGAATACCCCAGGGAGGGTGCCCAGGGCTCTCCCTGATTTTTTAGGACCAGCAGGGGGGTGTCACCGACTCAAGATCCAACACACAGAAAACACTCAACAATTTCCAAATATTTTATTTCAAAGCCCTCTCTCTTCCCTTCCCACCCCAACAAAAAAACAAAAAAAAAACACCCCAAAAAATTCCCCAAAATAACCCCAAGAAAAACAAACCCATCAGTCAAAGCCACGCTAGAAATGAGTTACAAACACCAAGTCAGCTCTCCCTCACTGACCACTTAAAAAAACCCCAACAAAATCCCCAAAATCCAGGAATTTCAGGCCAGTCCCCCCCCAGGACCTGCAGCAGGGACCAACATCTCCCACGAGAGGCCAAACATGCCTATTAATACAATATATACAGACAAACCCACAGGTACAGCCAGGGCTCCCCCTCCCCACCCCAAAAATAACCAAACACACCCAAAAGTGCATTTGTGGTTCATATCAAAAAACATTATTATTTTTTTTATCTGAAAGATTGGCCTGCAAGTCTGTTTTATTTTTTTTTTACCATTTAGTAACTTTTTAATATACTTTATGAAAATAAATTATACAGCAACTATTTTAATAAATTAAGCACACAACAACAACAAAAAAAACCTTTAAAAAGGGGGAAAATAAAGATAAAATTAAGCAAAGCTGCATTTTTTTTTTTTTGCTCTACCAAAGGGTGGTTCCTGCCCTTGGAGCTGCCAAAGTCTGTTCATTCCTTCTCTAAAGGCAAGGCTGGATCCAGTGTAGGAGTGACACCCTGGATGGGGTGGGGGGAGCACTGGGAGGATCCCAGGGGGGCACTGGGAGCTCCCTGATGTGTTACTGGGCACTGAGAGGATCCCAGGGGGGCACTGGGAGCTCCCTGATGTGTTACTGGGCACTGGGAGCATCTCAGGGGGGCACTGGGAGCTCCGTGATGTGTTACTGGGCACTGGGAGCATCTCAGGGGGGCACTGGGAGCTTCCCAGTGTGTTACTGGGCACTGGGAGCTCCCTGATGTGTTACTGGGCACTGGGAGCATCTCAGGGGGGCACTGGGAGCTCCGTGATGTGTTACTGGGCACTGGGAGGATCCCAGAGGGGCACTGGGATCATCCCGGGGGGCACTGGGAGCTCCCCAGTGTGTTACTGGGCACTGGGAGCATCTCAGAGGGCACTGGGAACTCCCTCATGTGTTACTGGGCACTGGGAGCTTCCCAGTGTGTTACTGGGCACTGGGAGCATCCCGGAGGGCACTGGGAACTCCCTGATGTGTTACTGGGCACTGGGAGCATCCCAGGGGGTCACTGGGAGCTCCCTGATGTGTTACTGGGCACTGGGAGCATCCCAGGGGGTCACTGGGAGCTCCCTGATGTGTTACTGCGCACTGGGAGCTCCCCAGTGTGTTACTGGGCACTGGGAGCATCCCAGGGGGGCACTGGGAGCTTCCCAGTGTGTTACTGGGCACTGGGAGCATCCCAGGAGGACACTGGGAGCATCCCAGGGGGGCACTGGGAGCTCCCTGATGTGTTACTGGGCACTGGGAGCTCCCTGATGTGTTACTGGGCACTGGGAGCATCCCAGGGGGGCACTGGGAACCCCTGATGTGTTACTGGGCACTGGGAGCATCCCAGGGGGGCACTGGGAGCTCCCCAGTGTGTTACTGGGCACCAGTTGTGCTTGTTCAGCTGGAGGCACAGTCGGAGGTGGCACTGCCAGGACCCCCCTCATCCCAAGGGATGTTTGGGAAGGGGGGTCCCACCTGCCCCAGGTCACCTGGAAGACTCTGGATGAGGCGTGAGGGGCTGCTCAGAGCACAAGGATAAATCCCTCCATTCCCAGAAGCCAAGGGGGGTTGGAAAGGTGGACAATTCCCTGTTCCCAAAAGCCCAGGAGGGGTGGGAAGGTGTCCAGGTCCTCCCCAAGCCCTCAGACCTGCTGGTCCATTTTAAGGGTAAATTAATCCCAACTGCAAAGAAAGAAGGGAAATATCCAGTTCCCTTCCCTGGAAGAAGGAAAGTTCTTCCTTTAGCAAATCCTGCTTTTCCTCCTCAAACTATTCCTGGCCTTGAGCCCCAGCCATGACCAGCAGCACAGCCCCACACACCACAGGTTGTTACTAAAACCACTTTTAGGCTTTAAAAAGCACTTTTAGGCATCAAAATCTGGTCAGATATGGCAACACCACATTCCTGGAGCTTCCAAATCCATCAGTTCCCTCCCACAGGAGCAGCCCAGGTGCTTCCATCCTGCAAATCCAGCCACAAAGCTCAACCCAACTCAAACTAAGGATGAATTTTTCCCCCTTTTTCTTTTTTTTTTTTTTGCTCCAAGGAGGTGGATACTGAGCTGGAAACTTCCATGTGAGAAAAATTCCCTGGTTTCTCCCAATTTCTCGCTGCTGGAGGGAGGAAGGTCATTCCCTACCTTGAAACAGGGTGGTGGGAGAGGAAGGAGAAGCTGCCCAGAGACCCTTGGGATCCTGCCAACCCACCCAGGGCTGAGGGCTGCACCCACCCAGCTGGAAAAGCAGCACTTCCAGAGGAAAAGGAGCTTTTCCATGGACACTTTCTGCGCTTTGGTGGGTTTTATGGTCCATTTCCCAGACAGGGGGAGCAGCACAACAACCACCTCTGCAGAATTCAAGGTTGGACAAAGGTGGTGATAACATTTTTCTTCCAGATCAGCAGGATGGGAGCAGCTTCCAGAAGGAGCCTGCAAACATTCCAGGTGGGATCCAGCACCAGGGGGCTGTTCCCAAACAGGGATTCACTGGCAAGGCAGGATCTCCTGGAGATGCTCCCCATGGCCTTGGAGCTCACTCTGCTTCTCCCCTCACTTCCAACAATGGATCAAAAACTCTGGATCATTCCCAGCCCCACAGAGACCAAATCCCTCCTTCCCCTCACCCCTCAATGGGCAGGAACAGCTTTATCTGCAACGGATTTCAGGAGAAGGCTGTTAACTACAGTTCACCTTGGGATCTCATCCAGCACCATCAGCCACAGGCTGGGGCTGGCACTGACCTGCTCCAGCTTTCCTGCCTGGCTCGGAGCAAGGAGAGGTGGAGCAGAGCCCTGGGAATGCTGAGGAGCATCTGCCACCTCCATGGATCCATGGGAAGGGTCTTGTCCCTATCCCACACCCCCAGTCCCCAATCCAACACACCCTCCCATCATTTCAGACCCAAAACTTTCCTGCTGGCCCAAATTTGGGAAGAGCTGCCCCCCCTGCCATGCTCAGGGTTCAGGTAATAGAACAGGAGCAGAAGCACCATCAGGTTTGTTGGGATAAATCCTGCAAGGACATCAACAGCCAACCAGAAACATGGAATTCAAGTATTGTCCCTGAAATCTGCCTGCTTCAGTGGCTCAGGGAGATGTGGAACCACCTCATCCACCCTCAGGAGGAGCTCTGGGGGGACACAGGGGTGGGGAGGGACACAGGGGTGGGGGGGGACACGCGGGGATGGGAGTGGGACACGCGGGGATGGGAGTGGGACACGCGGGGATGGGAGTGGGACACGCGGGGACGGGGTGGGACACGCGGGGACGGGGTGGGACACGCAGGGTGGGACACGCGGGGATGGGAGTGGGACACAGGGTGGGACACACAGGGATGGGGTGGGACACACCGGGACGGGGGTGGGACACAGGATGGGACACGCGGGGATGGGGGTGGGACACACGGGGACGGGGGTGGGACACGCGGGGATGGGGGTGGGACACGCGGGGATGGGGGTGGGACACGCGGGGATGGGGGTGGGACACGCGGGGACGGGGGTGGGACACAGGGTGGGACACACCGGCATCTCTCCTGACCCACCAGGGTTGTGCATTTTCACCCCAAAACAAGCCCAGCACCGATTCCTGGTGCCCACCCAGCACCACTTCTCCCTGGTCTGCTCTCCAGGGTGGCTCCTTTCCCTTCCCACACCCAGCCTGCACCTCCCCATCCCAGAACAGGGAGGGAAGGAGTGGGAATGCTGTCACTGTGGAGAGGATCAGCTTTCCTGACTCACAGCATCCCTGTTCCCTGCATCCCACCACCCATCCCTGATCCACACACCCCAGCCATGCCACATGTCCTGCTTCCAGGGTCTCTTTCTGGGGACAATCCTGGTGGGACACACCAGGCACTGAGCTGGAGACTCCGGTGTTGGAGCAGGCCTGGCTCTTGGGAAGCTTTTCCATCACACAGTCAGGATGGAGCAGTGTCCAATGAGGTATTTCTATGGATTTTGAAGCCAAATCCTTTTTGCAGACCATGTTTTTCCTCCAAAGCCCAGCCCAGGAGGGTTGGGAGGTGATGGTGGGAAGAGGGAGGGCAGGATTTGTAGCACCTTCGTGGCAACACTTGGCCGGTGGAATTTTTCCAGGCTCCTTTAAAATCCACACGACCGTGTCGGATTCCAGGACAGGGATCATCCTGCAGGGCAAGCCCAAGGTCCTGGCAGCTCACAGGGCACTCCCAGGGCACTCCCCTTGGATCCACAGACCTGGCAGGACGGAGTAATTCCTTGGATTCAGAGCACAGGAATGTGCTCCTCTAAATACAGGAATGAAGAGGCTTCTCCAAACTTCCCAGCATCACTTGAAAGTCCACCATGGAATTCCCACTCAGTGGCTGCAGTGGATGAAGCAGCAGACCAGGATTTGAAGGGGTGAGGGGGTATTTGTGCCCAAAAACATGGCAAGAGCCACCACCTCTCCTTGTTTTGCTGTTCCTGAACTGCTGTGGATCCATGGAAGTCCCAGAGACAGGAGGGATCAGATGCTGTTCCAGGAGAAGCCTCAGGGATCTGCTCCTTGTTCTGAGTCACCCCAGAGCTGCTCTTCATGCCCCAGTTCCTCATCAGGATCCTTCCCTGCTCCAAAAGAAGCCACTTCATTCCCAGCTTGTGGAATCAGCCAGAGAGAGGCTGGGCCTGCACATCCCGTGGCTCTGCAGGACTGAGGTCCCTGCAGGAAGCACCTTTGGTCCACACACAGCTCCAACAGTTCCAGCAACAGCTTCCCCACCTTCCTCCTGCTTCCCAGGGGTTCCGGGGAATCTTCCAGTGTTTGCTCAGGGAATGGTGCTTCCTCAGAGAGGAGCAGCACCAGCCATTCCCTTTGGATCCAGGACATCCCAATGGCTCCCACTCCTCCTTCCTTGAGTCCAGCCTTCGACAGGACCATCCTGCCAATCCAGCTGCAAAGCTCAGCTTGCCCAGGCCTGGGTTTGGCTCTCTCCTCCCAAACCCTGGGAAGCAGGAGAGCTGTGCTGTGGAGCTGCCCAGAGCTCCAAGCTTCTCCCAGAAAGCTGTTCCACGGAGCTGCACATCCTTCTGACTCAGTTTTCCTCCAGCTCCATCCCCTCTCCGTGAGGATCCAAGAACAGTCTTGCCACGATGCCTTGGAGCAGACGGATCTTCCCTTCTCCCTCCGTCTCTCCCCACCTCCAAGTTTCCCCATGGCAGGATAATAAAACCCAGCAGGGTCATCAGACAGTTATTTCTCATGCTGAAAATAAAAACTAAAAGACATCAAAAATAAAAACTTTCCCAAACCCTTGGAAATAGTGCCATGACATTCCTTGTTCCGCCCGGAGGCCGCGGGGCCGGGCTGGGCTGCCTCGGAGCCGCCTTTCCCGGGAGCCAGGGCTCTGGATCCTGCTCTGCTGGGCTGCTGGGCAAGCCTGGCCACTCTTCTCTGGCCAAACCAGCAGCAGGAGGGTCTGGGCCTCCTTCACCACGGCCTGGCTCGGGCTGCGGGACGGCAACAACCAAATTCCTGCAGGGAGAGAGAGGGGAGAGGGATCAGCCAGGCTGGGGGGGCACAGCCTGGGGGGCACCTGGGCACGAGGGAGGAGCAGGAGGCTTGGCCCCCTTCCCAGGGAAAGCTGGGAATGGGAAAAGACTGTGGGACCTTGTTCTCCTTCCCAGGGAAAGCTGGGAATGGGGAAACATTATGGAACTGTTCTCCTTCCCAGGGAAAGCTGGGAATGGGAAAAGATTATGGAACCTTGTTCTCCTTCCCAGGAAATGTTGGGAATGGGAAAAGGCCATGAGACATTTTTCTCCTTCCCAGGGAAAGCTGGGAATAGGAAAAGATTATGGAACCTTGTTCTCCTTCCCAGGGAAAGCTGGGAATGGGGAAACATTATGGAACTGTTCTCCTTCCCAGGGAATGTTGAGAATGGGAAAAGGCCATGAGACATTTTTCTCCTTCCCAGGGAAAGCTGGGAATAGGAAAAGATTATGGAACCTTGTTCTCCTTCCCAGGGAAAGCTGGGAATGGGAAAAGACCATGAAATCCCGCGCCCCTTTCCAAGGGTAAAAGGTCAGGAAGCCTCGTTCCCCTCTCCAGGGAAAGCCTGGGAATGGTACAAGGCCAGGAAGCCTCGTTCCCCTCTCCAGGGAAAGCCTGGGAATGGTACAAGGCCAGGAAGCCTCGTTCCCCTCTCCAGGAAAAGCTGGGAATACCCAAAGCCCACGGAGTGACCAGCCACGACTCCCCCAGGAGGGTCCTGTGGGTTGGCAGTGCCAGGGAACGGCAGGACCCGGGTGTGGTGCCAGGGATGGGGCCCAGCAGCATTCCCATACCATCAGTGCCAGGAGCACAGGAGAGGCAGCTCCGCTACGTGGAGGATTCCAGCTCCTGGCTCTGTCTGGAGATGAGCTGGGCCTCCTTCAGGGACAGGTAAACCTCCTCCTGCGGGTCGTAGTAGTAGAACTTGCGGATGTAGGAGATCAGGGGCCTGGAAAAGGAGCAGGAAGAGCTTCATCCCTGAGCCACAACCCCTCCAGCCTCCCCCCAGCACAGCCAGAGCCTCCTCCCAGCCCACCCAGCACAGTCAGTTCCACAGGAACAGGAATGTGCATCCCAAAGCTGTGCCATGGCAGGGAACACCTCGCTCCCAAGCTCAGCATTCCCAACGCATCCCTACACCCCACGGGACATTTATCCCACTGCTCCAAGGCTGGAGGAGTCAACTGTTCCCTCCCAGAGCTCTGGCTGCAGACTCAGACCCTTCTCCCTGCTGGGAGGGAACCACAGGGACTCATCCCTGGACTCACTTGGGCAGCGGGAGGTCGGGAATGTGGTCGATCCGGACCAGCTGCCGGATCCGAAAGCGGCAAAGGTGCTGAAGGGATTTGACGTTGCTGAACCTGGAGACTGGATAGAGGAGCTGCACAGGCGTTGGGGGGAGGCCTTGGGGGGGAGAAAAGCAACGTTGGAGGGGAGGGTGTGTTAGAAAGGAGGTGCTGCTGATCCCGAAGGGAAAAGCTGCACTGGGCAAGCTGAGCTCTGCACAAGGCTGCATCCCACAGGGAATCATGGAATGGTTTGGGTGGGAAGGGATCTTGGGGATCATCCAGTCTCACCCTCTGCCATGGGCAGGGACACCTTCCCCTATCCCAGGGTGCTCCAAGCCCTGTCCAACCTGGCCTGGGACACTTCCAGGGATCCAGGGGCAGTCACAGCTTCTCTGGGCACCTGTGCCAGGGCCTGCCCGCCCTCCCAGCCAGGAATTCCTTCCCAATATCCCATCTAACCCTGCCCTCTTCCAATCTAAAACCATTACCCTTCATCCTGTCATTCTCTGCTCAGATAAAAAGTCTCTCCCCTTCCTTTTTTATAAGCCCCAGGAGCTTCCCAGGATCCCAGTCCTTGGGAATCCCTGGGGAGCCAAACCTGCCAGGAGTGACCCCCCTTTGCCTGCAAACTCCTCCCTCCCAAGCCCCTGATGCCAGGGGGTGGCTGGGAAAGCAGATCCTGGGAAAAGCCAGCTCCAAACCACCAGGACTGGTAAATGAATCCTCCCTTTGAGCAGCAAGAGGGTGAAGGGAGTCAAAGGAGAAGGGAGGCAGCGTGGCCAAGCCCCAGGCTTTGCTCTGCATATTCCCAGGAGGGGAATGTGAGCCCTCCAGAGTTTGATGGATGAGGAAACAAGCTCAGCAACCAAACAAAGCTTCCCCATTCCCTCCTGGATTGCAAGCCCCTGCCTGTGGATGGGCTCAGGCACCACAGCCCTCCAGGGACTCCAAATCCACAGAATTATCCCCTGGGGCTCCCTTTGAGCTCACACCTGGAATCCCTCCCACAGCCCCACGTGGGTTCCAGCCAAGGGAAAACTGGGAAGCTCCAAAGCATGGAGTGGTTTGAGAGTGGGGGAGGGAGGGAGGGAAGGAAGGGGAGTTCCAGTAGCCAAATAATTGCTTGTGGAAGGAGCAGCTTCCTGGGTCCTGAATTTGTCACAGTGTGGGGGGGTCTCGTTGCTTCCACACTCCTGGAAAGGAAGGTTTGGGAAGTCTCCTCATCCCTCTGCTCCTCAGGATGGCTCAGGAGTGGGCAAGGATGGGGACCAGGACATTGAGCACAGCCCAAAGTCACCTAAACCAGCTTTGTGGGCCAGAGCAGCAGCTGATCCCAGAGGGGCTGATCCCAGGGGGGCTGATCCCAGGGGGGCTGATCCCAGGGGGGCCTCACCTGGAACCCTGGAGCGCAGGAAGTAGAGGAACTTCCCGTTTTTGGAGTGCATGATGGCCCTCTTGATGAACTCCACCACAGACTGGCACCGGTCCTCGAACTTGGGGTGGCACCACAGGCTGAAGGTCCCTTCCAAGAGAGCAGAGAAGGTGGCACGTTATGGCAGCACTGGTGGCAAGAGGGGACATTTAGAGACAGTTTAACATCCCAGGCCAACTTCCCAGAGCTGGGATGAGGCACTGAGAGGGAACACCAGTGGGACCAGCAGGTTGTCCCAGTGCTCTCCAAGAGCTGGGGACACACAGAGATGTGACATGACCCCTCAACCCAGAGGTGGCCACAGGCCACGTTTGCCTGAGCTTGTGAACAGCTACAACTGCTGGGCCTGAAACCTGAACAAAACACACTTCACCAGAGCATTTGCACAAATTCCTGCTCCTCTGCAGCATCCCAAAGCATTCCCAAGGAATCATCAGAGCACTTGGGGGTATTTAAACCAGACCTCCAGGTGCTGGTGTCCCTTTTCTCAGCCAGGGATCACTTTCCACAGCTCCATGTCTCTGCCAGCTGCTCCAAACACCTTAATTAAAGGGACTGTTAAGCAGGAGCAGAGTGACACCCACGACACAGCTGGCCCTGTCCCTGTCACCTGACACGACCCACGGGTGACACTGGAGATGGGGACACAAGGCCAGCAGCCTCCAGGCAGATCACAGACCTGCAAGTGGGTTAAACCTCCAGTCCCACCAGTCCAAGGACCCCCGTGCTGCACCAACACCCTCTCCCTGCACCAAAATTGTGCAACTGGTTGGGCTAAAGGTGTCCAAGATCCTCCAGTCCAACCTCTGGCTGGGTCACCACTAACCTGTGTCCCCAAGTGTCACATCCACAGGTTATTGGAACACTTCCAGGACTGGTGACTCCACCACTGCCCTGGGCAACCTGTGCCAGGGCCTGACCACACTGCCCATCAATAATTTTTCCTTAATTTAGGAAAAGGAGTTCCCTCAAGTCCCAGCCCTGACGTCACAAAGCAAAAAGAGAAGTTTCCAAAGCTCAGTTATGGAAAAGCCTCAAACTGCTCCAGCTGTGAGAGCTTCTCCCACTTTCTATGAGGACCAGGTGAAAATCCTTCCTTCTTGGCAGCAGCCAAGGACAGGGAACTGGCTCCGGACAGGCTGGAATTAATACTGGGACATCTTCCCATCAAGAGGGGCTCAGCACCCACAGCTCTTGCTGTTCCCCACACCTCAGCAGCACAGGATCCCCAACCCCTGCTGGCAGCACCTCTCTGGGGCCAGTTTTCCAGAGCAAGGTCTGAGGACAGGCACAGGGAGCTCTTTATTCCCAGTTTTCCAGAGCAGAGCCTGAGGACAGGCACAGGGAGCTCTTTATTCCCAGTTTTCCAGAGCAGGGCCTGAGGACAGGCACAGGGAGCTCTTTATTCCCAATTTGCCAGAGCAAGACCTGAGGACAGGCACAGGGAACTCTTTATTCCCAGTTTTCCAGAGCAAGACCTGAGGACAGGCACAGGGAGCTCTTTATTCCCAGTTTTCCAGAGCAGTGCCTGAGGACAGGCACAGGGAGCTCTTTATTCCCAGTTTTCCAGAGCAGTGCCTGAGGACAGGCACAGGGAGCTCTTTATTCCCATATTGGGGGACCACAAGGGGAGGTGCCAGGACCTCGTGGCACCACAAGGGGAGGTGCCAGGACCTCGTGGCACCACAAGGGGAGGTGCCAGGACCTTGGGGGACCACAAGGGGAGGTGCCAGGACCTCATGGCACCACAAGGGGAGGTGCCAGGACCTTGGGGGACCACAAGGGGAGGTGCCAGGACCTCATGGCACCACCAGGGGAGGTGCCAGGACCTCATGGCACCACAAGGGGAGGTGCCAGCCCCCCCAGTCTCACCTCTGTAGTGCTCCATCCTGGTGTGGTGGGTGATGCCCTGGGACCTGAAGCTCAGGCTGAGGATGTACCGAGGGTCGGAGCTGTCTCGCACCAGGAAGGAGCCATCAGGTTTCCCCTTCAGCTTCATCTCGGCGTCCTCCCAGTTCATGGGGCCCCAGTACCACCCACACTGGGGAGAGACACAGCCTGAGTGTCACAGAGAGCTGGCAAGGGGGGGGTGTCAGCAACCAAACACAGCACAGGCTGCTCCTGCTGCTGGAGTGCCCAGTGGAAGAGCTTTATATCCAACCTGGAGGGTGGATGGTTGGAAATTGCTGCTCCTGGAGGAGAGGGCAACTCCCCACCCATCCCTGCCCACTCCAGAGTGGGGAATCATGGAATGGATTGGGTTGGAAAAGACCTCTGAGATCATCAAGTCCAACCCTTGATCCAAGATCAGCAAGTCCAACACTTGATCCAACCCCACTGTGATCACCAGCCCAGGGCACTCCGTGCCCTGGGCTGGTGATCACAGTGGGGTTGGATCAAGACATGGTGGATCAAGACATGGTGGATTCTCACTCAGTGCCACATCCATAGAATGGATTGGGTTGGAAAAGCCCTCTGAGATCATCAAGTCCAACCCTTGGTCCAACTCCAGTCCCTTTACCAGATCATGGCACTCAGTGCCATGGCCAAGCTCAGCTGAAAACCCTCCAGGGATGGGGAATCCACCCCCTCTCTGGGCAGCCCATTCCAATCCCTGAGCACTCTCTCTGCAAAGAATTTCTTTCTGATCTCCAACTTCAATTTCTCCTGTTCCCCCTTGTCCTATTGCCTGGGAGAAGGGGCAGATGAGACCAGGACACCCCCTCCATGCACAACAAAAGGCTTTCCTACACTCCAAGAATCATGGAATTAAGGTTGGAAAAGATCTCTGAGACAATCCAGTCCAACCATTCCCCCATCACTGCCAAGGCCACCTCTAACCCACGTCCCCCAAGTGCCACATCCACGTGACTTTTAAATCCCTGGGCAGCCCTTCCAATGCCTGAGCACCCTTTTTCCCTCACATCCCTTCTAAACCTCCCCTGGTGCAACCTCAGGATGTTTCCTCCCATCCTGCTCCTTGTCACCTGCACAAGAGCCCAAACTCCTCACTGGGGGAAAGGCAGGGGGGGTTTCCCACTCTTATCTAGTCACACCCTCCCAAGTCCTCAAAAGGGATGGATCAACCCCCAGATCCATCCCTGAACATGCAGATTTTCCCTCCTGGCTGTTCCCCCCTCTCCCAGCAGTCCCTTTACCTTCTCCAGCTCCCTCAGGCTGGCGGCGAAGCTGCTGGAATCGGGTCGGGACAGGGGGCACTGCAGGGGTGGGATGGGCTGGGCCATCCCCTCCGGAGAACGCGCCGGGACCAGCCTGGGAAAGGCGTCTGCAAAGGGAGGGACAGCCCAGGGCCACCATCAGGGACAGGGACAGCCCAGGGCCACCATCAGGGACAGAGACAGCCCAGGGCCACCATCAGCCACAGGGAGAGCCCCCAGGGCCACCATCAGGGACAGGGAGAGACAGCCCAGGGCCACCATCAGGGACAGGGACAGCCCCCAGGGCCACCATCAGGGACAGAGACAGCCCAGGGCAACCATCAGCCACAGGGAGAGCCCCCAGGGCCACCATCAGGGACAGGGACAGCCCAGGGCCACCATCAGGGACAGCCCAGGGCCACCATCAGCCACAGGGAGAGCCCCCAGGGCCACCATCAGGGACAGGGACAGCCCAGGGCCACCATCAGGGACAGGGAGAGACAGCCCAGGGCCACCATCAGGGACAGGGAGAGACAGCCCAGGGCCACCATCAGCCACAGGGAGAGACAGCCCAGGGCCACCATCAGGGACAGAGACAGCCCAGGGCCACCATCAGCCACAGGGAGAGCCCCCAGGGCCACCATCAGGGACAGAGACAGCCCAGGGCCACCATCAGGGACAGCCCAGGGCCACCATCAGGGACAGAGACAGCCCAGGGCCACCATCAGCCACAGGGAGAGCCCCCAGGGCCACCATCAGGGACAGAGACAGCCCAGGGCCACCATCAGCCACAGGGAGAGCCCCCAGGGCCACCATCAGGGACAGAGACAGCCCAGGGCCACCATCAGCCACAGGGAGAGCCCCCAGGGCCACCATCAGGGACAGAGACAGCCCAGGGCCACCATCAGCCACAGGGAGAGCCCCCAGGGCCATCATCAGGGACAGGGACAGCCCAGAGCCACCATCAGGGACAGGGACAGCCCAGGGACAACATCAGGGACAGGGACAGCCCAGGGCCACCATCAGCCACAGAGAGGGACAGCCCAGGGCCACCATCAGCCACAGAGAGGGACAGCCCCCAGGGCCACCATCACGAAAAGGGACAGCCCCCAGGGCCACCATCAGGGACAGGGACAGCCCCCAGGGCCACCATCAGGGACAGGGAGAAACCACCCAGGGCCACCATCAGGCACAGGACGAGCCCAGGGTCACCAATCAGCCACAGGGACAGCCCAGGGTTGGTGGTCCCAGCCCCTGGCACGGCCATCCCAGCCCCTGGCACGGCCATCCCAGCCCCTGGCACGGCTCTGGAGCTCAGGGGAGGAGGAGCACCCACAGAAGGGCAATATCCATGTGAAGGACACAATGGGAATCGTTCCCTTCACCTGCTCTTTCCTGCCTCAGAGGAAAGGCGTGGGAAGGGTGGGAGGAGTGGACACATCCTGGAAAAGGGGCAGAGCCCTCTGGGTGCTGCAAAAAGCGAAAGCAAAAGGAGGAATGCTCAGGAAAAGTGTGTGTGGGGCTGTGGGGCTGCCCCAGCTGGGGCTCCTGCCTGGAATTCTGTCCCCATGGCACTGCTGACCCTCCTCATCAGGGTGAGATGGGGCCAAGAGGAAGCAGAGAACAGGAGAGGCTGAACTGAGGGCAGAGCTGGGGCCACCCTGACCTTCAGCAGCACCACCAGAGCCTCGGGAAGCAGAGCCTGGACATGGCAGTGCCCACAAGATCACGTGTCCCTGCGCAGCCAAGGCAGCAGCACTGATGGAAAAGGCCCTAAAGTTGGCCAAGGAAGCCCCAAAATGCCTGAAGGGAAGAGGCAGAGCCTTCCACAGCTGGGCTGACCTGGGGCGTGGGGCGGAGGAGGCGGAGGCAGAGGGAAAGACTGCAGGGAAGAGCCCATGGGACCCACTAGGACAGATGGAGGCAGCGTCCCACTGATATCATCTAGGAGAGAACAGAGGCAGGAGAAGCTTCAGAAAGCAGGAGACAGAGCAGGTGTGTGACAGAACAGAGCCAGGAAGCCAGCACTGCCTGGGGAAGGGACGTGGAGCTTCCCACCCTCCTCTGGCCTCTGAGCGTGGGCTCACACCAGCCTTGCACACACAGGGGAGGAATTCCTTGTCCAGCAAGAGAAAAAGAGGCAATTCCAGGAGATCTCAGGCCCAGCACAAGGGACAGCTGCTGACTCCACCCAGCCCAAGCTCTCCTGCTCAGAGGAAGCTCCTCCAGAGGAGGATGAGGAGCATCCCAGCCAGGCTGCTGCAGCTGCAGGAGCCTCCAATCCCACCAGCTGGATAACCCAGAGGAGATCCAACCTCACTGGGCCATGGGTGGGGAGGGGAAAAGTCCCCCCAAGGCAGCAGAAATGCCACAAACCCATCCCATTCCCTCCCACCATCCCTCCCCTCCTGCCTGATCCACAGGAAACCCAGAGACTCCTCTGCCAAGGAAGGGCAAGCAGGAGCAGCCCAAGGGCAGGAGAGCCTGGAGATGCTCCCCCATTCCCACAGGGACAAGGTACCGAGCAGGCTGAGGCTCCTCCGGGGTGGAGGGGGAGGAGTTGGAGGCTGAGGGGAGCTCAGTCCTCGCTGGGAGATGTCCACGTCCACCAGAGACACCGTTTCACCTGCGGGGTGTGGAGAACACAGTCAGTGCTGCACCTGCCCAGGGAGGGCAAGGGGCAGGAACCTCCACAGGCCTTGGAAAACCATCCTGCTGGTTGTTTCCAAACCAAATTTCCACACTGTGACACTGCAGAGACACCAAACTGAGAAGAAGAAACTCCCAGCCCCAAGGTCAGGCTGAGGGACTGACACTCCACCTGTGCCTGAAGCTCATCCAAGCCCACCAGGGTGGGATGAGGAGCATCCAAGAGGCCTTCCCAGCACGGAATTCCCATAAAAGCAGAGCTCATGCCCATGGGTGACACTGGGGAAGTGACCCCTGAGTGGCACCTGCTGGCCCTGACTCTGCTCTCACCCCTCTGAGTTTGACTCAAATGATCAACCACAAACACCCCAAAGGCCACAAAAATGCCCTTCAAATGACTAAGGAGGAGCTGGAAAGGCTTTTCCAACAAACACATCCAATAACTGGGATTCCCTGAAGCCCAAAGGCTTTGGATCCAGGATGCTGATTGGGGAAATAATGACACAAAGGCTCTTGAACCCAGAAAAGCTCTTAAAACTAATCTAAATTAAAACAAGGAAAGCTTAAAATTAGGTAAAAAAACCCCCACACAACAGTCTGGCTTAAATCCAGGAAAGCTTGAAATTAGACTGAAAAAAATCAGGCTCATTTAAAGTCAGAAAAGCTTAAAATTAGGGTAAAAAAACCCAGTCTAATTTAAAATCAGAGAAGCTTAAAATTAAGATAAAAACCCAGTCTAACTTAAAATGAGAGAAGTTTAATATTAAGCTAAAAAAAACCCAGTCTAACTTAAAATCAGAGCTTAATATTAAGCTAAAAATCCCAGTCTAATTTAAAGCCAGAAAAGCTTAAAATTAGGGTAAAAAAAACCCAGTCTAATTTAAAATCAGAGAAGCTTAAAATTAAGCTAAAAAACCCCCAGTCTAACTTAAAATCAGAGCTTAAAATTAAGCTAAAAAAACCCCAGTCTAACTTAAAATTGGAGCATAATATTAAGCTAAAATCCCCAGTCTAACTTAAAGCCAGAAAAGCTTAAAATTAAGCTAAAAATCCCAGTCTAATTTAAAGCCAGAAAAGCTTAAAATTAGGGTAAAAAAACTCCAGTCTAACTTAAAATCAGAGCTTAAAATTAAGCTAAAAAAAAGTCTAACTTAAAACCAGAAAAGCTTAAAATTAAGCTAAAAAAAAAACAGTCTAATTTAAAGCCAGAAAAGCTTAAAATTAGGGTAAAAAACCCCCAGTCTAACTTAAAATCAGAGCTTAAAAATAAGCTATTAAAAAAATTCTAACTTAAAATGAGATAAGCTTAAAATTAAGCTAAAAAAACCCCAGTCTAACTTAAAATTGGAGCATAATATTAAGCTAAAATCCCCAGTCTAACTTAAAGCCAGAAAAGCTTAAAATTAAGCTAAAAATCCCAGTCTAATTTAAAGCCAGAAAAGCTTAAAATTAGGGTAAAAAAAACCCAGTCTAACTTAAAACCAGAAAAGCTTAAAATTAAGCTAAACCAGTCTAATTTAAAGCCAGAAAAGCTTAAAATTAGGTTAAAAAAACTCCAGTCTAACTTAAAATCAGAGCTTAAAATTAAGCTAAAAAAAAAGTCTAACTTAAAACCAGAAAAGCTTAAAATTAAGCTAAAAAAAAAACCAGTCTAATTTAAAGCCAGAAAAGCTTAAAATTAGGGTAAAAAACCCCCAGTCTAACTTAAAATCAGAGCTTAAAATTAAGCTAAAAAACCCCCAGTCTAACTTAAAATCAGAGCTTAAAAATAAGCTATTAAAAAAATTCTAACTTAAAATGAGATAAGCTTAAAATTAAGCTAAAAAAACCCCAGTCTAACTTAAAATCAGAGCTTAAAATTAAGCTAAAAAAAAGTCTAACTTAAAACCAGAAAAGCTTAAAATTAGGGTAAAAACCCTCCAGTCTAACTTAAAACCAGAAAAGCTTAAAATTAAGCTAAAAAAACCCCAGTCTAACTTAAAATTGGAGCATAATATTAAGCTAAAATCCCCAGTCTGACTTAAAACCAGAAATGCTTAAAATTAGGCTAAAATCATGGAGAGGAATGAAAACATCAGATCAAATCAAGGTCAAAGCATCGGCCTCAGTACCAGGATCCAAATCCCAAAGGTAAGAAACAGCCATGGTGGGTTTTTTCCTCCAAAAAACTCACCCCAACCAGGCTCTGGGGAACCACCAGCTGATCCTGGACCAGGCTGGGAAGGAGAAGGAGCTGAGGCTGCCTCAGGTTGCAGGAACTCCCCTGCAGCTCCCACCCCTTGGCAGGTCCCTGGCAGGGAGAGGATCCACCTGCCCTGCACTGACTCAGCTTCCTCCTGCTTTTCCAAAGGCCTGGCTGTTAATTATTCCAGTTCAGAGCAGTGCTGGGGGTTGTTGTTGTTCTCCCTGGGGCAGCCACACTGGCCTCTCTCACCTCCACACCCTAAAAATGAAGGGGTTGGGCCACATTCAGCTGGTGCAAAACAACACCAAAGACACCCAGGCCAGGAGGAGCTGCAGAAATTCAGCTTTTAAATCCTTCCCCAGGCAGGGCAGGAGCACTGGAGGCAGATTTTTCCAAGGGGTGCCCCATGGAGAGGTTGGGAAAGGTAAGAAGAGGCTCCTCCAAGACCTTCAGAAAGTAAATTATCAAGACATTGGAATTCTGCCCCACTTTGAGCTGAGAAAATCCCCTAAAAACAATCCTTAAAGAAAGGAAGAGCTCAGAGTGTGAGGCTGGAGGAGCCACCACAAAGCAAAGCCAGGAAAATCCAGTCCTTTGGAGACAATTCCATGGCCTTTTGTGCAGGAAAATCTCCTAGGAGGGCACTGCCACTACTCCACCAACTGGTAAAAATTGACATAAGTCATTTGAAAAATAGTTAATAGGATAAACTAATAATTAATGAAATCAACCTCCTAAATTTAAAGCAAATTTTGTCATCTCCAAGTTTTCCTCTGCAGGTTCTGCTGAGGAAAAGCAACTCCACACACACAGTCCCTGCCATGACCAGCACCCAGAAGGAAGGGGGTTGTCCTCAGAACCTCCCCAGGGCAGCACAAGCAGCTTTGGGCTTTCAGCAGCCTGAAACTGCTTCATAAATGTGCACAGGACACAGAGGGGTCACGTGGAGAACAGCAGCTGAGGGGAGGGGGGGTTGGGGAAGGGACCATCCCCAGGGACTCTGCACCAGACCCAGGGACTCTGCACCAGACCCAGGGACTCTGCACCAGACCCAGGGACTCTGCACCATCAGCTGGACCACCCCAAGGGACTCTGGACCATCCCCAGGGACTCTGGACCATCAGCTGGACCATCCCCAGGGACTCTGCACCATCCCCAGGGACTCTGGAGCATCAGCTGGACCACCCCAAGGGACTCTGCACCATCCCCAGGGACTCTGGACCATCCCCAGGGACTCTGGACCATCAGCTGGACCTTCCCCAGGGACTCTGGACCATCAGTTGGACCATCCCCAGGGACTCTGGACCAGCCCCAGGACCACCCCAAGGGACTCTGGACCAGCCCCAGGGACTCTGCACCATTCCCAGGGACTCTGGAGCATCAGCTGGACCATCCCCAGGGACTCTGGACCATCCCCAGAGACTCTGGACCATCAGCTGGACCATCCCCAGGGACTCTGGACCATCCCCAGGACCACCCCAAGGGACTCTGGACCAGCCCCAGGGACTCTGGACCATCAGCTGGACCATCTCTAGGGACTCTGCACCATCCCCAGGGACTCTGGAGCATCAGCTGGACCATCCCCAGGGACTCTGGACCATCCCCAGGGACTCTGGACCATCCCCAGGGACTCTCCTTGGTCCCAGACCCTTCTCCTTTTTGGGTCTGAGGCCAAGCAGGACAGAGGGACACCACAGAGATCCTGGTTTGGGATCTCCTGGAATCAACATCCATCATTCAGCACAAACTGCTCGTTCCACAGCAAAATGAAACCCCAGACTGGGATGAAAAGCCTTCCAGGTGCTCACCTGTGAAGAGGGGGCTGAACACAACCGGGGAAAAGGCACTTTGAGTTCTTGTCAGTCTGTGTTTCCTGTTGGAAATAAGAAAAACGGGGTGAGGGGAGATGAGGAGAGTCCCCATCCCACCAGGAGAAAACACCCCTTGCCCTTCTCAGAGCAGGAGAACCTTCTCCATCCTTCCCAGCAGCTCCATCCACGTGTTTATCTGGCCTAAGTAGGGCAGGCCCAGCAAAGCTGGGGCTCTGTCCTGCCACAAAGCAAATGGCTAAGTAGGTAATTAATAAAGTCTTTGGAAAGAAATCCCCAAGCAAGTCCAGCAGGCAGAGCCAAGGAGGTGTTTCCCAACAGCCCTCACGCTGCTCCCCCGGCTCAGGCAGTGCCAAATTCCTTGGACAAACAGGTTGGGGCCCTGAGCAATGTGGGGCTGTGCCTGGATGAGGGTTTGGAGGGCACCAGACCCCCAGAATGCAGGGGAAGGGGAGGGGGCAAACCCAGAGCTGCCCAAAGGGCTGGAAACAGCTGCAAAGACACCCCTGGAGAGGGCCAGGAATACCAACATTCCCAGGAAGCTGCTTCCCAAGTGGTTTTATAACCACACTGTGCCCTCCCTACTCCTTCCAGCACCTTCCCTATGGAATGTTAAAGGGATTTATCCACATCCAGGCAGGGAAAACTGAGGCACAGAGTATGGAAACCCCCCCAGGACTTGGATCCAGGGCTGGGGTGAGTGAACTTCTGGTTTTTATGTCCAGACACATCACTTTTCTTCACACTTTTAACACTTTCTGTTCACAACTAAAACCACTCGAGGTCTCCTCACCATCATCCTGGCAGAGCTGGGCTAATGGTTGGACTCAATGAACCAACAAGTCCTTTCCAACCTAAATGATTCCATGATTCTCCACTAAAACCCATTAAAATGTGTGGAAGTGTTTTGATTTTAAGCCTCTCACATTTATTTGAGGTTGGGGTTTGGATTTTTTTTCCCTCCACACAGAGAATAATTCACTAATTATCAGCCACACACAAAATTACACTCCTGGATTAATATCAACCAGCTTTAAACTACAAGAACAGCTCAGCTCCCACCCACCAGGGCAGCCAGAAGGGAGAACTTCACTGTCACCAAAACAGCCCCAGTTCATGCCAGAATTTCACAGCATCAATTTCTGAGATTTCTCATTTCATCAGCCACGGGGAGAGAGCAAGAAATGCCTCCCATGGGCTGAATCCACCTCCAGCCTCCACCAAAACAACCCACCCCACACTCCTCCTGTCCTGCAGGATCCCAAAAGCCACAGAGGAGTCATCAGGTGTGACCTGGAGAACCCCAAAGGTGGACTCTGCCCTTCAGGAATGGAGAAATTCCACACCCACAAATCTGGGAAACCCCTGGAGCTCCAGAAAAATCAACATTTTAGGGTCACCAGGATAAAGAACTGATAAATTTGGGTACCAGCCTGGCAAGGGACTGGTGGCAGCTCATGCCCAACTTTGTGTCCTTCCCTCCAGCCTCCTCTGCTGCACAAATTCCTCCCCAAAACAGGCAATTTCACAACTATAACCTTTAAAAACCAACACTCAGGTCCTGGGTGAGAAGCCCCAGGTTGGTGTTTCCACCCAGATTTGGTTTCTTGCAGCTCAGCAGAGCCTGTTATTGATTTTGGACAACAGGGCTGGTTTTCTTCCAAGTTGCTGCTGCAGGTGAAGGGAAAAGCTGCACCCAGGTGGCTCCAGGGCTGGCAGCACCATGGGAAGGTGGGCAGCAACTCCAAACAGCAGGAATTCTGCTTATTCCACTCCAAACACCAGGAATTCTGCTTATTCCACTCCAAACAGCAGGAATTCTGCTTATTCCACTCCAAACAGCAGGAATTCTGCTTATTCCACTCCAAACAGCAGGAATTCTGCTTATTCCACTCCAAACACCAGGAATTCTGCTTATTCCACTCCAAACACCAGGAATTCTGCTTATTCCACTCCAAACACCAGGAATTTTGCTTCTTGTGGATGTTTAAAGTTAAAAAAACAGCCACAGACCAAGGGAGCAGCTTCACCTCCAGTCAGGAATAAGAGTTGGGGAAGAAACAGAGCCAGGAGTTAACTCAAAAGATGCTCTGACCCACCTCATCAGACCACCAGACCCATCCTCTATCCATGGGGGCCACAGGCCAACAACCTCCAGCTCTCAGCAGAGCCAAGGAAAGCTCCTGGTGCACCATCATCCCAAACCCAGCATTAATTACCAATCCCTCATCATCAGGATGGGATTCCTGGAACTGGGAGGAGCAAAGTCCTCTCTGAACCACAAGAGTTGCTGCATCAGGCACCTTGAAGTAACCTCTGTTAAAAAATGTCTAATTAGTGTGTGGAGCTGCAGGAGAAGTGACCATTACAGTGACCACTCAAGTGACCATTACAGTGACCATCCAGCTCCCTGACCAAGGGAAGAGCCAGGCAGCAATTCCCAGGTGTTCTCTGCTCCCTGCCAGCTCTCCACCACCTGATCCCAGCACTGGGAGGTCCCAGAACTCCTCGAATTAACCACAAGCCCATTAGCAAACATTATGTCATTACAGACACCTCGTTTGAGGCCCATTTAGTCATTTGTGGGGAACCTTCTCAAGCTGCTCCAACACCCCAGTGCCAAGTGAGGCTCCTCGGGGGCACAGGGGCTCCAGAGAGGACTCAGCAGCTGCAGGGCTGGGAGCTGCCACCTCCCAACCCACCCTCTGCTTCAAAGCACAGCTAATTTTGAGGTAATTTGGGCTCCTCGGGCTGCCTCGGGCTGCCCAATGTGCTGTCACCACACGCCGGGGCTGCAGGTCACACCTGACCCCAGGTCAGCAGCTCCAGCCTGCAGGAAAAGCTTCCTGCTCATCCCTCAGCAGGTCCTTGGCTGCAGGAGGAGGGAACACAGCCCAAAATCCCCGTGGGAGGTTCATGAACCCTGCAGGGAACGGGCTGGGCTGTAACACTGAGTCCATCCACTCATTCCACGCTGCTCCCCACACCTGGGCAGGCTCTCCAGACTCCCCTCCTGGGAGGCATTTCAGTTCTGCTGTTGGGAATGCCATGGAAAGTGGTTTCTGGAGCACAGGAGCCTGGGCAGTGGGTACAGAGCTGCCCTGTGCCCTCCACAGCTGGCAGCAAACAGCTGGAGCAGCCAGAGCTGATGGAGCAGGGGGGACACAGCCACAGATCCCGGGATTTGCCCCTTCATCCCAGACAACATCTGGCTGCCCATTATTCCTCCTGGAGGAGAACAAATTCCTCCAAGAGGGAGAGCAGCACCCACCACCACCCAGGAGCCACTGGAGCCTCAGCAAACCACCCTGCAGGATGTGGGAAGGGAGAGGGAACTCCAGTCCCTGGGACCCAGCGGTGGCACCAGAGGGGACAGCACTTCCCTGGCACCTGCAGCATCCCAGGGCTCCAGTGGCTCCTCCAAACCACCTTCCACCTCACTGGTCATGGGAAAAAAAAGGTTGGAAAAGCCCCCCAAGAGCAGCAAGTTCAACTTTCAAGCAAATCCCACCACAGTCACTAAACCACATTGTCCCCAAGAGCCACATCCACACATTTTTTGAACACTTCCAGGGATGGTGGTGATTCCACCACTTCCATGGGCAGCCTGTTTTGACACCTGACCAGCCTTTCCATGGAGAAATTTTCCCTAAAATTCAACCTGAACGTCTCTTGGTACAACTTGAGACCGTTTCCTCTTGTCCTGTCCTTTGTTCCCTGGGAGCAGAGCCCGACCATCACCTGGATTCACCCATCCCAGCACCCAAACGGGTCCCATCCCAGCACCCCAAACGGGTCCCATCCCAGCACCCCAAACGGGTCCCATCCCAGCACCCCAAACGGGTCCCATCCCAGCACCCCAAACGCGTCCCATCCCAGCACCCAAACGCGTCCCATCCCAGCACCCCAAATACACCCATCCCGGCACCCAAACGCGTCCCATCCCAGCACCCCAAATACACCCATCCCAGCACCCAAACGGGTTCCATCCCAGCACCCAAACGGGTCCCATCCCAGCACCCCAAACGGGTCCCATCCCAGCACCCCAAACGGGTCCCATCCCAGCACCCAAACGCGTCCCATCCCAGCACCCCAAACGCGTCCCATCCCAGCACCCCAAATGCGTCCCATCCCAACATCCAAATACACCCATCCCAGCACCCCAAACGCGCCCCATCCGTGCCGGAGACCCCCCGTACCTGCCCGTGTCCTGCTCGCGGCCGCGGGCCCCGCACACGTCGGTCAGACTCCCGGCCGAGGCGGCCGCAGCATCCCCGGCGGCGGAGCCTCCGCTGCAGCTCTTGGTGCGGAAGAGGCGGCTGAGGCGGATCCTGAGCGAGCCCTTCCTGCCGCCGGGGCCGGTGGCGGTGCCCGCGGGGGCTGCGGGAGGCGGCGGCGGGGGCGCTGCGGGCCCGGGGGCTGCTCTGCCGGCGGCTCGGGCGGCCCCGCGCCCGGGGGATCCCTGCTCGTCCTCGGAGCCGCTGCCGCCCTCGTCGGGCTCCAGCGCCTCCAGCACCAGCAGCGCATCGCTGGTCTCCTCCCCGGCGGGCGGCCCCAGGCACGGGCAGGGGGGTCCCGCCGGTCCCGCCACCCCCTTGGCCCCCAGCCCCGGCGGCCGCAGCCCCAGAGCCGCCAGCTGCAGCTCCAGCCCCCCGGGGGCCGCCCCCCAGCCCGCCGCCGCTTTGGGCTCCAGCGCGCAGCGGTGCCGCGGGCACAGCTCGGCAAAGCCGCCGCCGCCGCCGCCCCCCGGGACCCCCCCCGCCCGCCGCCGCCGCCGCCGCCGGGCCGCCGTCCTCTCCGGGCCGCCCCTCCGCCGCCGCGTTGCGGAAAACCATCAGCTGCGGCCGCGGCCCGCCGGGCACCGCCAGCCGCCCGCCCGCGCCGGGCACCGCGCCCGCCGCACCGGCACCGGCACCGGCGCCGCCCGCCGCGCCCGCCTCCGGCCCGGTGCCATAGCCCAGCAGCCGGCTCAGCACCCGGTACGACGCCGCGGCCGCGGCCGCCGCATCCCCGTCGCGCTGCATGGCTACGGCCGCCGCATGGCCCGAAGGCACCGGCACCGGGAGGGGACCGGGACCGGCCGCCGCCGCCGCCCTGGCACGGCCGCGGAGCCCCCCCCGCACCGCCGCTCCGCCCCCGCGCTTCCGCCGCTGGCCGCGCCCCCCCGGCCCCGGTCCCGCCTCTCCCGGTGGTGCTGGGCACGCCCCGGTGTGTGGATGCCGCGCCCCCCGCCGCGAGACCCCCGTCTGCACGTGAAAGGGCCGCGGGGACCGGCGGGGATGCGGTGAGAGCACCGGGACACGCACCGAGCGCGGGGATGCGCTCCGGAAACCCGCACTCACCGGGAGGACCCGCTGCGAGCACCGGGATGCGCTCCGAGCTCCGGCACACACCGGCGGCCCCGCAGCCCCGACCGGGGACCGGCACCGAGCCCCTGCACCCACGGGCGGCACCGACTCTGAGCCCCCCCGCACCCACGGGGGGCACCGGCTCCGAGCTCCGCACCCACGGGCAGGGGTGGGGGACACGGATGATGGCATGGGGGGCATCGGGGACACCTGGACACGCGGCTCGTTGCCCACCCCGGTACAGCTGCAGGGGAAACAGGCACAGCCGCCCGTGCCCTTCGTTTCGCGAGCCCAGCACGGCTCTTTCCCGGCTCTTTCCCGGTTCTGGCCCCGCCGGCGGAGCGAGGTTGGGGCTCAGCGCTCCCCGGGGCTGCTGGAGAGGGAGGTCCCCGTTGCTTCAGGCCGGGCAGGGAAGCTGAGCCGCTCCTGTGCCTCAGTTTCCCCTCTGTGAACACGACAGCGCTGCGCGGGGCTCGGGGCATCACGCACGGAGGGTGGGCTTCAAACCTTGCTCCTGCCCGCCCCATCCCGCACCCACGCGCCCCCAGCCCCGCAGGGACACCCCGCGTGGTGGTGGGGCAGATGCTGCGGGATTGGATCCCGGGACCGTATGGGGACCCCGCGGGCGTCCTGGTCCCCTCGGCTGCCGAGGATAACCGGCAGGAAAATTCCCGTTGGCGTTGCCATGGCTGCCCATCAGGATGCTCTTGCATCACGCCAGGTGCGGGGGTCGGTGCGGGGGGCTCCGGGCAGCGCTGCCGCCCGAGCGGGAGCGCGGGGGCGGGCGGGGGGGCAGCGCCAGTCGCTGAACACGGTTTGGAGCCGGTGACGTCTGCTCCGGCATCGCCGGGGGAGGAGAACGGGCGGCAGAGCGCGGGGCCGGCTCCGGGCAGCTCGGGGTCCCTGCCGGCCATGCGCCCCCCGGGCCGGCCGGGGGGCCCGCAGGGGGCCGGGGGGCTCCGCTGAGCCCCAGCCATGGGGCCGCGCCGGTGGCCGCTGTTCTGGGGCGTCCGCGCCCTGCTGTTCCACATCGCCGTCCTGACGGCGGGGCAGCGCCCGCAGGAGAGACCCCCGCGGCCGCCAGGATGGTCCCCGGGCCCCTCATCCTCGTGGGCGCCCACCCTGGAGCCGGGAGCGCCGGGGGACGCCGAGGGCGCGGCGGCGGCGCTGGCGTTCCTGCGGACGGGCGATGCTCAGCGCCTGGCACGGGCCAACTGCAGCGGGGGGGTCGCGGCGGGACCCCCCGGGCCGGGGCCGCCCCCGGCCCTGCGAGCCGCCCTCCGGGCCGCTCCCGAGGCGCTGGCACACGCCGCCAACTTCCTCAACATGCTCTTCCAGACCAACGACATCCGCGAGGCCAGCGTGGCCGAGGACGTGGAGTGGTACCAGGCGCTGGTCCGCAGCCTGGCCGAGGGGCACCCCTGGGTGCGCAGGGCGGTGCTGGCCCTCGACGCCCACCCGCTGGCCCCCAAGCCGCGGCTGATGCTCCAGGCCACCAAGGGGGACGGGCAGATCCTGCTGCAGGACGTCTCGGCCGCCGCCCCCAGCCTGGGCAACCTCAGCTGGGACAACGAGTGGTTCAACGCCCTCAAGTCCCAGCGGACCCCCGCGCTCCGCAAGCGTGTGCTCAGCAATGACCTGCGCAGCATGGAGACCCCCAAGTGGCAGCGGGGGGACAGCTACGTGGGCGACTCGAGCCACGTGAGGTGGTCGCCGCCGTTCCTGGAGTGCCGGGACGGCAGGTTCCTGCCCACCTGGGCGGTCACGCTCTCCTCTGCCTTCTACGGGCTCAAGCCAGACCTCAGCCCCGAGTTCAAGTAAGTAGAGCCCGGAGGGAGTGGGGAGGGATGTCAGGAGGGCTGGGAGGTGCCCCGTGTGTGTGCTGGGGGTGTCACCCTCGAGGGGTGGGTGTGTGTGCACCCCACGTGTGTATTTGCACAGAGGTGACCCCTTTGGTCTCCCTTGTGCTGCTCCCCTTGCACCCAGGCCACCCTGTCACGGCCTTGCTGGGGGTGGGTGATCCAGCTGGGACCCCTCCTGGGAGCCACCCTGGGTGGGGGGCACAGGGTGGGCACGGGGAGGGCCCACACGACCCCCATCCCTCTGCACAGGGGTGTCCTGAGGGTGGATGTGGAGCTGCGGGATGTGACCATTGACCAGTGTGCCAGCGGGCCGGGCTGGTTCTCAGACACGCATCGCTGTGACCTCAACAGCACCCAGGTACCCCCACCCCATCCCCACACCTGGCAGGGCTGGGGGACCCCCACACCCCATCCCTTCACCTGGCAGGACTGGGAGACCCCCACACCGAACCATGCCCGGGCTGCCCCTGCCCCATGTCCCTCCCTGCGGGCTGAGCTTTATCCTCTCCCGACCGACCCATCTGCTTCGTTCAGCTGCTCTCGCACCGCAGCGAGGGGTTTATTGTGCAAATCTTCCCTCCCCACCGCCAGCCACAGCGTGTGACCTGCCTGCTCCCTGCCCGGGCACCGCGGGCACGGGGCCTGGCAGCCAGTGGGCACACCGTCCTCCCAACCCCCCGTCCCCTCTGTTGGTGCCCACCCGGGCGAGCTGGTGATGCCTGAGCATTTCAGGGCTTGGCACAACCCACAGCACACCCAGCCAGGGCAAACCCCACATCCCCCCAGCTCTGCAGTCCCATCCCAATGACCAAAAGCTGTCCCCAAGTGGGAGAGGCGTCACCAGCTTCTGTTTCCTGCCAGCGGTGCCCTCTGGAGGGACAGGCTCTGTGCTGGGCATCCCTCCAGAACACAACAATGCCCAGCAGAGCTGCCAGCACGGCCCATTCAGGGCAGGATGCGGCCCAAGGGGATTAGGGAGCAGTGCCTGGCCTGGCACTGCCGTCATGGCTGGGCAGGATTAGGGCGCTCGGCTGCATTAGGTGTCCATTTAGGTTTTAGGGAGGGATTTGGGGCCAAGCTTTGGCTTTTAATTCTGAAATGTTTAACCACTGATTCCTCCCGAGCGTGGGGGAGGATGGTGTGGGGTCAGGTAGCCGTGAGCTGGGGGTGCTGGAGCCCCTGGGGCTGGGGGGCTGTGAGGATGGGGGAGCACACAGGCTGGGGGGTGAGCCCTTGCCCTCCCAACCATCTCAGCCTGTCTCCTTCAGTGTGTCCCCCAGGAGAGCCGCGGCTTCGTCCTCGGGCGGTACCTGTGCAGGTGCAAGCCGGGTTTTTACGGGGCCGGCGGAGTGGCCAGCGGTGCCTGGGCAGGTGGGTGCCATGCCCAGCCCCATTTCACCCAGTTTTACCCATGGATACAGCAGTGGGGGCCAGGGCTGGGGGGCTTTAGGAAGCCAGAATGTGTACCCTGGCACGGGAAGTGCCACCACGTGCTGGGACGTGGTGATTTCACCCGCCAGGTGAGGTGACTCGATGTTTCCACGTGGGTGCAGTGACTCCACCCAGCCCTCCCTGTGCCCCCACAGGTGCTGCAGGGCTGGACGGGGGGTCCCGCCTGGCGTGCTGGCCCTGCCGCCCGGGCTGTGCCACCTGTGAGGATGACAAGCCCTGCCTGATCCAGGAGGACCAGGTGCTGCGGGCGGCCGTGCTGTCGTGCCAGGCCTGCTGCATGCTGGCCATCTTCCTCAGCATGCTGGTCTCCTACCACTTCCGACGGAGCAAGGCAAGGTGTCCCCTGCTCCTCCCCTGACTGGCACCCCCTGCCCTGCTCCCCTCCTGCCCCAAGGTGTCCCCTGCTCCTCCCCTCCCCTGGCACCCCCTGCCCTGCTCTCCTCCTGCCCCAAAGTGTCCCCTGCTCCTTCCCCTCCCCTGGCACCCCCTGCCCTGTTCCTCTTCTGCCCCAAGGTGTCCCCTGCTTCTCCCCTCACTGTCACCCCCTGCCCTGCTTCCCCCCTGCCCCAAACCCTGCGGTCTCAGGGGGCTCTTGGAAGGGGATCATCCTGCCCTGGCTCCATCCCCTCCAAGCCCCAAACCCTGCAGTCTCGGGGGGGCTCTTGGAGGGGGATCATCCTGCCCTCCACTGTCACCCCCTGCCCTGCTCCCTTCCCACCCCAAACCCTACAGTCTCAGAGGGGGCTCTTGGAGGGGGATCATCCTCCCCTCCACTGGCACCCCCTGCCCTTCTCTCCTCCTGCCCCAAGGTGTCCCCTGCTCCTCCCCTCCACTGTCAACCCCTGCCCCACTCCCCTCCTGCCCCAAACCCTGCGGTCTCAGGGGGGTTCTTGGAGGGGCATCATCCTCCCCTCCACTGACACCCCCTGCCCTGCTCTTCTCCTGCCCCAAGGTGTCTCCTGCTTCTCCCCTCACTGTCACCCCCTGCCCTGCTCCCTTCCCACCCCAAACCCTGCAGTCTCAGAGGGGGCTCTTGGAGGGGCATCATCCTGCCCTGGCTCCATCCCCTCCAAGCACCAGCTCCTGTCTGCTCCCTCACTCCTCTGTCCCTGCAGAGGATCCGGGCATCAGGAATCATCCTCCTGGAGACCATTCTCTTCGGGTCCCTGCTCCTCTACTTCCCCGTGAGTATCCAGCTGTCCCTGGGGCTGAAACCCTCTGGGATTGAGTTTACAGGATGGAACTGCCCCAAGCAGGGCACGGGCACGACTCCACCTAATTGTTAATTTTGCTGGCACAGTCCCTGGGGGCTGCAGCATAAACCTTCTCAGAAAACCAAATCCCTTTTCTCCTGCTGGCTGTGGGAATTAATCCCTGCCCAAATCCCCTCTCCCTCCTGCACGAGCTGCGGCGGGTGCTGTAGGGTCAGTGGGGAGGGCTGGCCTGAAAGCAGGTGATTCCCGAGTCTCTGGCATCCCCATGCCATCCATGATCCCTCTCTCCCACCAATCCAGGTGTTCATCCTGTACTTCAAGCCGAGCATCTTCCGCTGCATCGTCCTGCGCTGGGTGCGGATGTTCGGCTTCGCCACCGTCTATGGCACCATCACCCTCAAGCTGTACAGGTACACAGAACGGGGGGCAGGGGGCTTGGGACCCCCGGAGTTGGGGGGGAACTGGGGGCTTGGGACCCCCATGGTGGGGCGGGTTTGGGTGTTCAGGATCCCTGTGGTGGTGAGTGGGGAGGGCTGGGGAATAAGGACTCCGGTAGCAAGGGGGTTTGGGTGCTCAGGACCCCCACAGTGGGGGGATTTGGGTGCTCAGGACCCCCACAGTGGGGAGGGCTGGGGAGTCAGGACCCCCACAGTGGGGAAGGCTGGGTGCTCAGGACCCCCACAGTGGAGAGGGCTGGGTGCTCAGGACCCCCACAATGGGGGGATTTGGGTGCTCAGGACCCCCACAGTGGGGAGGGCTGGGGGCTCAGGACCCCCACAGTGGAGAGTGCTGGGTGCTCAGGACCCCCACAATGGGGGGATTTGGGTGCTCAGGACCCCCGCAGTGGGGAGGGCTGGGTGCTCAGGACCCCCTCAGCGGGGGGATTTGGGTGCTCAGGACACCCACAGTGGGGAGGGCTGGGGGCTCAGGACCCCCGCAGTGGGGAGGGCTGGGGGCTCAGGACCCCCGCAGTGGGGAGGGCTGGGGAGTCAGGACCCCCACAGTGGGGAAGGCTGGGTGCTCAGGACCCCCACAGTGGAGAGTGCTGGGTGCTCAGGACCCCCACAATGGGGGGATTTGGGTGCTCAGGACCCCCGCAGTGGGGAGGGCTGGGGGCTCAGGACCCCCGCAGTGGGGAGGGCTGGGGGCTCAGGACCCCCACAGGGGGAGGGCTGGGGGCTCACCCCTGTGCCCCTCGCAGGGTGCTGAAGGTGTTCCTGTCCCGCACGGCCCAGCGCGCGCCCTACGTGTCGAGCGGGCGGGTGCTGAGGATGCTGGCGCCCATCCTGCTCCTGGTGCTGTGGTTCCTGGCTGCCTGGACCATCGGGATGCTGGAGAACATCAACAAGAACATCCCGCTGGTCATCCGCACCCAGACCACCCATGGGCTCCACTTCTACATCTGCGGCCACGACTGCTGGGACTACATGATGGTGATCGGTGAGACCACCCCCAGGGTGGCCCGGGGGTCCCACAGCCCCAGGATCACGTTCCATAAATGTGCCCTCTGGGGTTTTAATTTCCTTGCCCCATTTAATCCACCTGGAGGCTCCAAGGAGGGTTGGGGCACCTGAGCTGCCTCCTGCCCTCCCCTCTGAGCATCCCCAGATGGTACTGGGTGAATCACCTGGTGCAGGTGTTGAGTTCCAGTGGCCTTTGGAAAGGCTGTGCCAGGGGCTGCTCCAGACCCAGCATATTCCAGCAGCATCCAGGGTGAACGTGCCAGGCTGGATGCAGGGAGGTCCTGGTGGGCAGCAGCACCCACCCCGCAGCTCAGCACCCATAGGTGCCCCCTCAAAGCTGCTGAGGGCAGCAGGGTGGCAGGGCTGGGTGCTCAGCACCACTCCCTGCTCTCTCCCACAGCTGAGATGCTGTTCCTGCTGTGGGGCAGCTTCCTGTGCTACGCCACACGCGCCGTGCCCTCCGCCTTCCACGAGCCCCGCTACATGGGCATCGCCCTCCACAACGAGCTCATGATCTCCACTGCCTTCCATGTGGTCAGGTAGGACACGGGGCCAGGAGGGGCTGGGAACTGCCATTCCCATCCCTGGAGATCCTCAGGAAACATCCCCAGGCAGGCAGAAACTCTGGATCCCCAGGCAGGGGGAGGCTGTGGGGTTTAGAGGTGGGTTGGATGCCTTGGTGGGACCTGGTGCTGCCCTTCTTGCCCCTTCCAGGTTCATCATCGTCCCCTCCCTGCATCCTGACTGGACTCTGCTCCTCTTCTTCGCTCACACCCACGGCACCATCACCATGACCCTGGCCCTGCTCTTCATCCCCAAGGTACCGTGTCCCAGGAATGGCACTGGAGCTGGGAAGGGGCTGGAGCAGCAGGAGGGGCTGAGGGAGCTGGGGGGGCTCAACCCGGAGAAAAGGAGTCTCAGGGGGGACCTTCTTGCTCTCTGCAACTCCCTGACAGGAGGAGGGAGCTGGGGGGGAGTCAGGCCCTGCTCCAAGGGATTAAGGGACAAGACTAGGGGAAATGACCTCAAGTGGCACCAGAGAGGGTTTAACTTGGATTTTGGGGAGAATTTCTTAATAGAAAGGATTGTAAAGCCTTAGAATGGGCTGCCCAGGAAGGTGGTGGAATCAGCATCCCTGGAAGTGTTCAGAAACCCATGGATGTGGCATTTGGGGACATGGGCTAGTGGTGACATGGCAGTGCTGGGTTAATGGTTGGACTCAATGATCTTGGAGGGCTTTCCTAACCTTAAGGATTCCACAATTCCATGACTCTAAGGCTCAGCCCAGGGACTTGGGGAGCTGGGCTGGGGTCCCCTGGCCCATCAGGGACCCCTCAGTGACTCCCCTGTGGTGGCCCCCCCAGTTCCTGCACACGGGCTCTCCGCTGCGGGAGGAGATCACGGCCGAGGTGTACGAGGACGAGCTGGACATGCGGCGCTCGGGCTCCTGCCTGAACAGCAGCATCGCCTCCGCCTGGAGCGAGCACAGTCTCGACCCCGATGACATTCGGGTGGGTGGCACACTCAGGACCTTCTTTTGACGCTGGTTGTGCAGAGTAAGAGGTGCCTTTCGCAATCTTTTCCTGATGCAAAGCAGAGGGGAGGGAGAAGGGGGTGCAGGGTGTGACCCACCCCGGGTGGGCAAACCCTCCTTGGTTGGTCCCGGAGGGATGGGCAGCACGGGGTGTTTGGCCGCGGGAGCAGCATGGGGGGTTTAGGGGCTGCCCCAACCACAGCCTCCTCTGTACGTGCTCTCCTCTCTCCCCTCTCCCTGCCCTGCCGGCGCAGGAGGAGCTGAAGAAGCTGTACCGGCAGCTGGAGGTGCACAAGACGTGGCGCATGGCGGCCAACAACCCGCACCTGCCCCGGCGCCGCAGCTCCCGCCGCAGCCTGGCGCGCTCCATCCTCCGCCGCGGCACCGCCGACCTGCCCGACGGCTCCTCCTCCCGCCGCAGCAGCGCCGGGGACCGCGTGGGCACCACAGCACGACACGGCCCCTCGGCCAAGCGCGACACCGGCGGCGCCGGCTCCAGGATGCGGGATGAAGGATCCCGGCGCCGCTCCTCGGCCCTGCGCAAGTCCCGCAGCAGCAGCACCGAGGGACCCCCACGAGTGTCGCCCACCAACAGCATCCTCCTCCCCGAGGAGCCTTCGCCGGGGAGCTTGGACAGATCCGACAGCGACTCCCTGGACAGCGCCCCGCTCATGTGCAGGTCGGCCAGTGCCCAAAACCTGTCGGGGCACTGGCGGCAGCCCCCGGCCCGGGCACCCCTCCTGCAGAAGTCACACAGTGTCGTCAGTGGGGCGCGGGAGGAGGCCCTGCTCGCTGCCAGCCGAGCTGCCCGTGAGGAGTGGCACACCAGCAGGCAGCTGTCAGCTCCAGCCTCGGGGTACCCACCCAGCCACGGCCCCCCCAAGGACACCAGGAAGCCCAAAGGCCCTGCCAAGAGCTGCTCCCAGGAGGACACGTCCGCCCTGGGCGATGCCAAGGTGCAGAAACACGTCACCTACGCGCCCATCAAGAGTGTCAGCATGGACAGTGCCCACCCGCCCAGGAAGGTGCGGGTGGCTGTGAGGAAAACCCCCCCTGTGCCCCCCGTTCGCTACCAGAGCCTGGGGCGGCACTCGGTGCCAGCTGGGGAGTGCCTGGAGCCGGCAGAGCCACCCCCAGACCCCCCAGCACCGGTGGGAGAGACAGAGGGGACACCGGAGGGACACCCCGGGCACACGGACCCCGCGGTGGGGAAGGGTGGGCTGCAGGTCCCAGCGCCCATCTCGGCACAGGTCTGTCCCTGGGAGCTGATCCAGGACGAGATCCTGAGCAGGAAACAAAAAGCTGCCGAGGCAGCAGACTCAGGGACCCCCGGGGACACAGAGGCCACCACCCCCAGCCCCAGGGCACCCTCCCAGAAGACATTCCGGAGTCTGGGACTCGCCATCAAAGCCCTCAACCGCTCCAGGGGGAAGAGCATCCTCAAAGGAAAGAGGGAGAGCGAGGGGAGCCTCAGGAAGAGGGGCAGCAGCAGGAGAGAGAAGTCGAGCCTGGCAGAGGCTTCAGCCCTGTCTCTTGGGGGGATCAGCCAAGACCCCACTGCCAAGAGCCCCGAGGGGAGCAGGCAGAGGCCAGAGCCCCCCACCCGTGGGCACACAGTCCCCTGCCAGCAGAACAACAATGCTGCCACTCCTGGGGAAACCACGGGCTGGGGGGACAGTGGGACAGAAGGACAGTGGGACAGCCTGGCCCTGGGGACAGGTGGTGGGGACAAAGTGGCAGAGCAGCCCAGCACTCCCTGGGGGGATGTGGATGCTGGTGGGGGTCTGGAGCCCCCCTTGGGGGTGCATGAGGTCCCACCCAGCACTGGCCACCAAGGAGGAGCTGAACATCCCTGTGAAACCCTGGAGGTGGCCAGCAGGGGGAAAACAGCTCCTGGGGTGGAGATGGGGAAGGATGTTCCTGCAGTGGGTCCAGGGAAGGATGTTCCTGCAGTGGATCCAGGGAAGGATGTTCCTGCAGTGGATCCAGGGAAGGATATTCCTGCAGTGGGTCCAGGGAAGGATGTTCCTGCAGTGGGTCCAGGGAAGGATGTTCCTGCAGTGGGTCCAGGGAAGGATGTTCCTGCAGTGGATCCAGGGAAGGATGTTCCTGCAGTGGATCCAGGGAAGGATATTCCTGCAGTGGGTCCAGGGAAGGATGTTCCTGCAGTGGGTCCAGGGAAGGATGTTCCTGCAGTGGGCCCAGGGAAGGATGTTCCTGCAGTGGATCCAGGGAAGGATGTTCCTGCAGTGGATCCAGGGAAGGATATTCCTGCAGTGGGTCCAGGGAAGGATATTCCTGCAGTGGGTCCAGGGAAGGATGTTCCTGCAGTGGGTCCAGGGAAGGATGTTCCTGCAGTGGGTCCAGGGAAGGATGTTCCTGCAGTGGATCCAGGGAAGGATGTTCCTGCAGCAGATCCAGGGAAGGATATTCCTGCAGTGGGTCCAGGGAAGGATGTGCCTGCTGTGGATCCAGGGAAGGATGTTCCTGCAGTGGGTCCAGGGAAGGATGTTCCTGCAGCAGATCCAGGGAAGGATATTCCTGCAGGGGGTCCAGGGAAGGATATTCCTGCAGTCACACTGGAGGCAGGGACAGCTGAAGGGCTCCAGGGGACCAGCGGGTCCATCCAGCCCCAGGACCACTGGGAGAAGGAGCAGCCACCTGCAAAGCCCACCCCAAGCAGCCCCCACCCCTCCACCCCCCAGAGAGCAGCCAGGGAGAAGCCACAGGTTGGGGTTTGTCCCACGGGATCCCTGGGAATGCCAGTGGGAAGAGGAGCCTTGCTGCGCCAGGAGGCCATCGCTCCCCCTGAGGACAGTGGGATCCCCGAGGGGGAGGAGAGCCCGGCCAAGGCTCTGGAAAAGGTGAGCAGCCAGCCTGAACCTCTGGGTCCTGGGGAGACCCAGGAGCAGGGAAGGACTGTCAGAGCACAGATCTGCCCCTGGGACATGGAGGGGGCTCAGCCAGAGCAGGAGAAACAGGAAGGAGAGAGGGAGAGAATCAGACCAAAATCCCTGGGTGTGCCGAGCGGGAGCAGCCTGGCAGCAGCTGGGCAGCCCTGGGGCAGTGCCAGCACCAGGGAGGCTCCACCCAAAGCTGCTCCCAGGGGCTTGGAGCCTCCAGAAGTGCCCTCGAGGAGCCCAGCGAGTGCCCGGGCCTCGGTATGTCCCTGGGAGGCAGAGGGAGCTGAGGCTGATGCAGAGGTTTGCCCTTGGGAGAGGGGAATGGCCTTATCCAAAGCAGGAAAACCAGATGGTGGTGAAATTTCCCAAGGGCAAAGTGGGATTTCCCCACAGGCAGCAGCCCCAGGGCGAGTGGGAGGGCTGGCTCTGGCTGCAGACAAGGGGAGCAGCCAGAAGGGATCCCTCAGATCCGGAGAAGCTCTGGAGCAGCCCGGGATGGGGCTCCCAGCAAAACCCCCAGCTGTGCCCAAACCCTCATCCCAAGAAGCTGGAACCATCAGCAGCAGAAAGGCCACCATCTGTCCATGGGAAGTGAAGGATGAGCCGCTTCCTAAAACAGAAATCTGCCCCTGGGAAGAGGCTGCAGCTCCAGCAGGGAAGGAGAGGTTGAGTCAGGACACGCGTGGCACTTCCAAAGGGGAAGACAAACCAGGATCCAGAGGGCTGGAAGATCCCAAAGCAAAGCTGGCAGAGATGGGCAGCAGTCAGGCACAGCACAGGGACACCGGGATCTTTGCCAGGCTCGTTAGGAAAAGCCTGGAAAGCTCCAAAGCTGAGTCCAAGAAATCCCAGAGTGCAGAGAACATAAAGGAGGAGATCTGTCCCTGGGAGAGCCTGGGCATGGAGAAGCCCCCAGAACAACCTCCTGCCAGGAGCACAGCACTGCCCAAGTCACCTTCAGGGAAATCCCAGAGCACGGAGAGCCTGAAGGCAGAGATCTGTCCTTGGGAGGCTCAGGAGGGCAAATCCAGTGACAGAGCTGAAATCTGTCCTTGGGAAGGGGCTGAACCTGTTCTGCAGAGGGGAAGAGCTCCAGGGAAGGACAAACTCCCATCAAAAGAAGCCTCCAAACCTCTGGAGAAGGGAAGCAAAGACCGAGAGTCCATCTGTCCCTGGGAGAGCCTGGACATGGAACAGCCCCCAGTCAAACCCCAGGCTGGGGGCACAGAGCCTGCAAAGAAATCAGCAGAGATCTGTCCTTGGGAGTCTCAGGAGCTTCAATCCAGTGATAGAGCTGAAATCTGTCCCTGGGAAGGGGCTGAGCCTCCCTCCCATCAGTCCAAGGTCCCCAGTGGGGGCTCCAGGGGGGACAAGCACATCACACGCCAGGCAGCGCTGGCCAGTCCGGAGAGATCCCTGGGGAAGAGCGAGCGCCAGGCTGTGTGTCCCTGGGAGAGCCTGGGCACACAGGAACCCTCGGGAACATCCCAGGATGGGAGCACAGCACTGCCCAAATCCCCTGCAGGGAAATCCCAGAGCACGGAGAGCCTGAAGGCAGAGATCTGTCCTTGGGAGGCTCAGGAGGGCAAATCCAGTGACAAAGCTGAAATCTGTCCTTGGGAAGGGGCTGAAGCTCAGCTGGAGAAGGGAAGAGCTCCAGGGAAGGAGAGACTCCCATCAAAGGAAGCTTCCAAACCTCTGGAGAAGGGAAGCAAAGACCGAGAATCCGTCTGTCCCTGGGAGAGCCTGGACACGGAGCAGCCCTTGGCCAAACCCCAGGCTGGGGGCACAGAGCCTGCAAAGAAATCCCAGAGCACAGAGAGCATAAAGGCAGAGATCTGTCCTTGGGAGGCTCAGGAGCTCAAATCCAGTGACAGAGCTGAAATCTGTCCCTGGGAAGGGGCTGAGCCTGTTCTGGAGAAGGGAACAGTTCCAGGGAAGGACAAACTCCCATCAAAAGAAACAGATGCCTCCAAACCTGTGAAAAAGGGGAGCAAAGACCGAGAGTCCATCTGTCCCTGGGAGAGCGCAGACACGGAGCAGCCCCCAGTCAAACCCCAGGCTGGGGGCACAGAGCCTGCAAAGAAATCCCAGAGCACGGAGAGCCTGAAGGCAGAGATCTGTCCTTGGGAGTCTCAGGAGCTTCAATCCAGTGATAGAGCTGAAATCTGTCCCTGGGAAGGGGCTGAGCCTCCCTCCCATCAGTCCAAGGTCCCCAGTGGGGGCTCCAGGGGGGACAAGCGCATCACACGCCAGGCAGCGCTGGCCAGTCCGGAGAGATCCCTGGGGAAGAGCGAGCGCCAGGCTGTGTGTCCCTGGGAGAGCCTGGGCACACAGGAACCCTCGGGAACATCCCAGGATGGGAGCACAGCACTGCCCAAATCCCCTTCAGGGAAATCCCAGAGCACAGAGAGCCTGAAGGCAGAGATCTGTCCTTGGGAGGCTCAGGAGGGCAAATCCAGTGACAAAGCTGAAATCTGTCCTTGGGAAGGGGCTGAAGCTCAGCTGGAGAAGGGAAGAGCTCCAGGGAAGGAGAGACTCCCATCAAAGGAAGCTTCCAAACCTCTGGAGAAGGAATGCAAAGACCGAGAGTCCATCTGCCCCTGGGAGAGCCTGGGCACAGAGAACCCCCCAGAACAACCTCCTGCCAGGAGCACAGCACTGCTCAAATCCCCTTCAGGGAAATCCCAGAGCACGGAGAGCCTGAAGGCAGAGATCTGTCCTTGGGAGGCTCAGGAGGGCAAATCCAGTGATAGAGCTGAAATCTGTCCTTGGGAAGGGGCTGAGCCTCTTCTGGAGAAGGGAAGAGCTCCAGGGAAGGACAAACTCCCATCAAAAGAAACAGATGCCTCCAAACCTTTGAACAAGGGGAGCAAAGACCGAGAGTCCATCTGTCCCTGGGAGAGCCTGGACACAGAGCAGCCCTTGGCCAAACCCCAGGCTGGGGGCACAGAGCCTGCAAAGAAATCCCAGAGCACAGAGAGCATAAAGGCAGAGATCTGTCCTTGGGAGGCTCAGGAGGGCAAATCCAGTGACAGAGCTGAAATCTGTCCTTGGGAAGGGGCTGAACCTGTTCTGGAGAAGGGAAGAGCTCCAGGAAAGGACAAACTCCCACCAAAAGAAGTGTCCACCTCTAAACCTCAGGAGAAGGGGAGCAAAGACCGAGAGTCCATCTGTCCCTGGGAGAGCCTGGACACGGAGCAGCCCTTGGCTAAACCCCAGGCTGGGGGCACAGAGCCTGCAAAGAAATCCCAGAGCACAGAGAGTCTGAAGGCAGAGATCTGTCCTTGGGAGGCTCAGGAGGGCAAATCCAGTGATAGAGCTGAAATCTGCCCTTGGGAAGGGGCTGAAGCTCAGTGGGAGAAGGGAAGGGCTCAGGGGAAGGACAAACTCCCATCAAAAGAAGCCTCCAAACCTGTGGAGAAGGGGAGCAAAGACCGAGAGTCCATCTGTCCCTGGGAGAGCCTGGACATGGAACAGCCCCCAGTCAAACCCCAGGATGGGGGCACAGAGCCTGCAAAGAAATCCCAGAGCACGGAGAGCCTGAAGGCAGAGATCTGTCCTTGGGAGTCTCAGGAGCTTCAATCCAGTGATAGAGCTGAAATCTGTCCCTGGGAAGGGGCTGAGCCTGTGCTGGAGAAAGGAGCAGCCCCAGGGAAGGAGAGACTCCCAAAGCTGGTGGCAGGAACCAGTGCTGGGTCTCCAACAGCCCTGCTGAAGAAATCCAAGGGCAGTTCTGATGGGGAACCCAAGCACAAGCCCCTGTGCAGGATCCTGCCTGGCATCCAGCCCCCTCAGAGCAGCAGCTCCAGCCCCAGCACTGGCCTGGCCCAGGTGTGGGCCTGGGAGGCAGAGGAGGCTCCATCAGCACCTGCCAAGCCCAGCACAGACACCAGGAAAACCTCTGAGGTGTGTCCATGGGAGGAGGAAGGTGTGGATCCCCCCCCAGCCCCCACGGGCAGGGCAGAGCTGGGTGAGAGGGGAACCCAGTCCGAGGTGTGCCCCTGGGAGCAGCAACAGCCCCATCCATAAATCCAGGTGGCTTTCAGGAAGGGAAGGAAAGGCTGGAACTGCTCCCACTGCACAGCCACCGTGCTCAGTGTGAGGTGTGTGGTGGCCCAAGCCCACCCTGCTGTGTAACCACGTGTAAATACAGTGAATAAACAGTGTTGGTACAGAGTGTGCACTCAGGGGCTCATTCCTGGGGCTGGGGAAGAGCTGAGATACCCCCAGGAAGAGGCTGTGCAGGAAACCCAGGAATGGAGGGTTGGAGAGGGGAGATGGGGAGCCACACACTGCTCGAGTACAAGGAAAGGCCATTCTCCCCCAGAAGCCAGACATTCCACACAGAAAAACCCTTTTCCTTCAGAGCCAGGGCTGGAGAACCTCACAGGAACCCATCCTGGTTTGGGTTCGAAGGGATCTTAAAGCCCATCCAGTGCCACCCCCTGCCATGGGCAGGGACACCTCCCACTGTCCCAGTTGTTCCAACCTGCCCTTGGACACTCCCAGGGATGGAGCAGCTTCTCTGGGCACCTGTGCCAGGGCCTGCCCACCCTCCCAGGGAAGGAATTCCTTCCCAGAATCCCATCCAACCCTGCCCTCTGGCAGTGGGAAGCCATTCCCTTTGTCCTGTCCCTCCATCCTTTGTGAAAAGTCTCTTTCCATCTTTCCTGCAGCTCCTTCAAGGCCACATTTAGGTCACTGAATTTTCCCTTTTCCAGGCTGAACAACCCCAATTCTCTCACCCTTGTGCAGGTCTGGGTTGAGGAGTCACATCCCCCCACCTGTCCCAGCACACACAACCAGCAGCTCCCAGAGTTATTTTTGCTCCTGGCTCAGCTCCCACACTCCAAGAGCTCTCTCTGAGTGTCTCCTGAGCCAGGCAGAGGCAGAGGCTCCATATAGAAAGTTCTCTCAGGAACAGATTGTGACACCCTTCTGACTTCCAAAAGAGATGAAAGGGATTCCATTGCTGGCTCCTCTCCTGGCACAGCATAAAGATGATGTTCTGCCCTTTCAAAAGAACATCATTCACAAGAAACATTGAATACTCTGTGGGTTTTTTTACAGCTCTGCAAATTCTCTTTTCAAGGCAGAAATAAAACCACCCTGAACTCTCAAGGATGAAATAAAAATGCTCTGGAAATGGCTGAGTTAAAAAGTAAGACAAGGCTGAAGAAGAAATGCTTTGTTATTGGGGGGCTGGTGAGTGATTTGCTCTGTGAGAAGGAAATGGGACTTGGCTGAGCAGAACAGAGCAGGAATAAGGAGCCTCACTGGTTTATTCCCAGCCCTGGAAAAAGGTAACCTCTGGGTATGTTTTCCCAATCCTGCAGAACCAGGCACTGATGCAGGTGCCACCATGTCCACAGGATGGTGCCAGTCCCTCAGTGACAACACAAGGTCTGTCACAAACACCAAACCCCCCAGCGCTGGCAGAGGTGCCTTGCAAGGACTGGAAATTAAATTAAATTAAATTAAATTGACTTCTTGGTGCTGCCTCAGCCCCTTGGGGAAACTCCCACGAGTCCAGTCCCCCTCCCCAGACTTTGGTTTGAAGTGTTCTTGCTGCTTTGCACTGGTTTTTGTTTTAAAAAAGAAGTTTGGGAATCAGTAGAGAGGGAGAGAGGATGAGAAAACAACCTGGCAACAGCTACTGGTGGAAATTTTAATGAATGACCAGCAGGTCTGGGACACTTCCCATGGAAGTGACAAACATCCCATGTCTGGACACACTTCCAAGGGCTCTCACAAGGAGGTCCAGGACAGAGGTTGGGCTGAGAATGGCCCTGAGGACAAACACAGAGAGGCTGAAGCTGCAGAACACAAAGTCTACTTGGACAGAGTAAAGCTCTTCCCAGAGCCCACCCAAATCCCCCTCCCAAGCCCCTCTCACTCCTTCAGGGACAAATTTGGAGTGACTGGAGTCCATTCTGAAGCCACTTTGGTTGTTGGATGTCCACAGGGAAGGCACAGCCACGTCCAAGCTGCTGCCTCCACACACATTCCCAGTTCTCCCAGTTCTCCCAGTTCTCCCTGCCAGGCTGTGTCACTGCTGTCCCTTCCTGGGATCCAGAACTTGCTACTTCACTTCTTCATATTCCTGTGAGGGGTCCGGGGTTGGGCCAGGAATCATCACCGTCTGCAAGAGCAGGGAACAGGGTCAGCAGGAGACAGAGCAGCTCTGAACTGCTGCCCTGGGGATTCTCCATGTCACAGAGAGGAGGGAAGGGGAGAAGAGGCTTCTGGAAAGGGAAAGGAGGGGATTGGATGGAGGCAGCACAAGGAAAACACAAAGGGGGAACAGGGTGGGATGACAGACCGTGTACAACAGTGGAATTCTCATCTCCTTTGTCTCTGGGATCTATTTTTAATAACTCAGGAAGACAGAGCACCTGCAGCACTTTATCAGGTCAGGCACAGGGAGAAATAACTCCCTGAATTATCCCCTGGCTGCCCTCAGCCTGTTCCAGCTGCTCCAGGTGACAATGCCAGGCAATAAACAGCCCTGCCCATGGGTTAACCCACCACCTTCCCCTCCTCACTGTGAGCTCAGCTTTGTCCATTTCTAACCAGGAATCTGCATTTCCCAGCCATGCTGGTGCCTTTTCCTGGAGCCATTACCTTGATGATGGGATCCTTTGGAGGGGCCCAGGCTGGAATGATCTTCCCGTGCATCCTCCACGAGCCATAGGGGTTCACCAGGTACCTCTCAAACACCACATACTCCAGAACATCCCTGGGCACCTGCTCCCCACCATACATCAGCCTCCCAAAGCGGTCATAGATTGCCAAAATCTGCCAAAAGAGACAAAAAACAGGTTGGACAGGGTGGCTGCAGAGAGGACTGGAGGAGCCTGAGGGATCCTGCCAAGCCCAGCTCAGCTCCAGGGTGGCTGCAGGGAGGGCAGGATGAGCCTGAGGGATCCAGCCCAGCCCCTGGGTCACTGCAGGGAGGGCAGGATGAGCCTGAGGGATCCTGCCAAGCCCAGCTCAGCCCAGGGTGGCTGCAGGGAGGGCAGGATGAGCCTGAAGGATCCTGCCAAGCCCAGCTCAGCTCCAGGGTGGCTGCAGGGAGGGCAGGATGAGCCTGAAGGATCCTGCCAGGCCCAGCCCAGCCCTGGGTGGCTGCAGGGAGGGCAGGACGAGCCTGAGGGATCCTGCCAGTCCCACCCCACCCCAGGGTGGCTGCAGGGAGGGCAGGATGAGCCTGAGGGATCCAGCCCAGCCCCAGGGTGGCTGCAGAGAGGACTGGATGAGCCTGAGGGATCCTGCCAGGCCCAGCCCAGCCCCAGGGTGGCTGCAGAGAAGACTGGATGAGCCTGAAGGATCCTGCCCAGCCCAGGGTGGCTGCAGGGAGGGCAGGATGAGCCTGAGGGATCCTGCCCAGCCCAGCCCAGCCCAGGGTGGCTGCAGGGAGGGCAGGATGAGCCTGAGGGATCCAGCCCAGCCCCAGGGTGGCTGCAGAGAGGACTGGATGAGCCTGAGGGATCCTGCCAAGCCCAGCCCAGCCCTGGGTGGCTGCAGAGAGAGCAGGATGAGCCTGAAGGATCCTGCCAGGCCCAGCCCAGCCCCAGGGTGGCTGCAGGGAGGGCAGGATGAGCCTGAAGGATCCTGCCCAGCCCAGGGTGGCTGCAGGGAGGGCAGGGCAGAGCCTGAAGGATCCTGCCAAGCCCAGCCCAGCCCTGGGTGGCTGCAGGGAGGGCAGGACGAGCCTGAGGGATCCTGCCAGTCCCACCCCACCCCAGGGTGGCTGCAGAGAGGACTGGATGAGCCTGAGGGATCCTGCCCAGCCCAGCTCAGCCCAGGGTGGCTGCAGGGAGGGCAGGATGAGCCTGAGGGATCCTGCACAGCCCAGCCCAGCCCAGCCCTGGGTGACTGCAGAGAGGACTGGAGGAGCCTGAAGGATCCTGCCAGGCCCAGCCCAGCCCAGGGTGACTGCAGAGAGGACTGGATGAGCCTGAGGGATCCTGCCCAGCCCAGCTCAGCCCAGGGTGGCTGCAGGGAGGGCAAGATGAGCCTGAGGGATCCTGCCCAGCCCAGCCCAGCCCTGGGTGACTGCAGAGAGGACTGGAGGAGCCTGAAGGATCCTGCCAGGCCCAGCCCAGCCCCAGGGTGGCTGCAGAGAGGACTGGAGGAGCCTGAGGGATCCTGCCAGGCCCAGCCCAGCCCTGGGTGACTGCAGGGAGGGCAGGATGAGCCTCAGGGATCCAGCCCAGCCCAGGGTGGCTGCAGAGAGGACTGGATGAGCCTGAGGGATCCTGCCAAGCCCAGCTCAGCCCAGGGTGGCTGCAGGGACAGCAGGATGAGCCTGAGGGATCCAGCCCAGCCCCTGGGTCACTGCAGGGAGGGCAGGATGAGCCTGAAGGATCCTGCCAAGCCCAGCTCAGCTCCAGGGTGGCTGCAGGGAAGGCAGGATGAGCCTGAAGGATCCTGCCAGGCCCAGCCCAGCCCTGGGTGGCTGCAGGGAGGGCAGGATGAGCCTGAGGGATCCTGCCAGGCCCAGCTCAGCTCCAAGGTGGCTGCAGGGAGGGCAGGATGAGCCTGAGGGATCCAGCCCAGCCCCTGGGTGGCTGCAGGGAGGGCAGGATGAGCCTGAAGGATCCTGCCAAGCCCAGCCCAGCCCCAGGGTGGCTGCAGAGAGGACTGGATGAGCCTGAAGGATCCTGCCCAGCCCAGGGTGGCTGCAGGGAGGGCAGGGCAGAGCCTGAAGGATCTTGCCAAGCCCAGCCCAGCCCTGGGTGGCTGCAGGGAGGACTGGATGAGCCTGAGGGATCCTGCCAGTCCCAGCCCACCCCAGGGTGGCTGCAGGGAGGGCAGGATGAGCCTGAGGGATCCTGCCAGTCCCACCCCACCCCAGGGTGGCTGCAGGGAGGGCAGGATGAGCCTGAAGGATCCTGCCAGTCCCAGCCCAGCCCAGGGTGGCTGCAGGGAGGGCAGGATGAGCCTGAGGGATCCTGCCAGTCCCACCCCACCCCAGGGTGGCTGCAGAGAGGACTGGATGAGCCTGAGGGATCCTGCCAGGCCCAGCCCAGCCCAGGGTGGCTGCAGGGAGGGCAGGGCCCAGGCCAGGCCGTACCTGCCGCGTGTGCATCCGCACCGTCACCTGCCCGTAGAGGTTCCCGCGGCTGACGAGGCTGTCACAGCGCACATGGACCACCCTGGGCGGCTCCAGGGACTCCACAAAGCTCCACCGGATGGTCTTGTACCTGTTCCCACGCACCATTTCCTACCAAGGATAGAAAACAAGCAGCAGTTCAGCTCAGAGGAGGACAGGACAAGCAAAGTGCTGCACACAACAGTGTTTTGATTGTTGGCTGTTGTTGGATTGGGGTTTTCCCTCCCAGCTCTTTGGTGTGTCCAGAGAAAATGAGGCATTGTCAGTTTTAGAGAGGTTTAAAAATCCATGGATGATATCCAGAAAAAATGAGGCAGGTGATTAAATTCAGAGAGCTCTGTGAGCAGGGACAGGACTCAGGGAACAGCTGGAGCTGTGTCAGGAAGGTTTGGATGGGATTTAGGGAACAGGCTCTTCCCCCAGAGGGTGGTGGGATTATTGGGGTGTCTGTGCAGGGCCAGAGGTGGGACTGGATGACCTTTCTGGGTCTCTCCCAGTTCAGCATGTTCTGGGATCTCAAGCTGGGTGGGATCAGGTGGGCTCTCAGGGAAAGGCTCTTCCCCCAGAGGGAAGTGGGCACAGCCCCAAGGCTGCCAGAGCTCCAGGAGTGTTTGGACAATGCCCTGAGGGACAGGGTGGGATTGTTGGGGTGTCTGTGCAGGGCCACGGGTGGGACTGGACGACCTTTCTGGGTCCCTCCCAGTTCAGCATGTTCTGGGATCTCAAGCTGGGTGGGATCAGGTGGGATCTCAGGGAAAGGCTCTTCCCCCAGAGGGTGGTGGGCACTGACCAGGCTCCCCAGGGCAGTGGGCACAGCCCCAAGGCTGCCAGAGCTCCAGGAGGGTTTGGACAATGCCCTGAGGGACAGGGTGGGATTGTTGGGGTGTCTGTGCAGGACTTTGATCCTTTTGAGTCCCTTCCCACTCAGAACATTCCATGATATCCAGACACTCACAGGGTAGCAGCGTTCGGTCACCAGGGAGTGAAGTTTCTGCTTGTTGAAACTGCAAAGCAAACACACCCAAGTGAATACAACAAAGAGGTTTCCTCACAAATTCCTGCTTTTCCAGGAGGCACAGAAGCTCCAGGCAGAACAGGAAAAGCAAAATTCTCAGCTGTGAAAAGTGAAATGGAATCAGGACAGGAATGTGAGCTGAGCTGATGCAACTGCAGGGAAAGGCACAGGAATGTGGGAGCCAGTTCTGACCTCAATGTTTTATTGGGGGTTGGAACTGGAACCAGGAGAGATGCAGGTCTGAAATCTGTTACTGGAAAGCAGAGCCAACCATTTCATGGGCTGGAAAAGACCTTGAAGATCATCCAGTCCCACTCCTGCCATGGGCAGGGACACCTCCCACCAGCCCAGGCTGCTCCAAGCCCTGTCCAACCTGGCCTGGGACACTCCCAGGGATGGGGCAGCCACCCTGGGAAACCCTGAATTCCTCCTTGTCTTTCCAATCCCAGGAGGCTGGAACTGGACGAGCTTCAAGCTCCCTCCCAACCCAAACCATTCCATGATTCCATGGAAACCAGAGCATCTCAACAAACAGAAGCAGGGTCAGGGAAGGGTCTCACTTTGCCAGGCAATTGTGAGCTTCAATAAATATCTCCTGAGCCTTTTCTGGGAAGGTTTTGGTGCTGAAATCCGGGTCGTGATCTTTGATCTTCCGCAGGCTGGAAAGACAGGAAGAGGAGAGAAGGAACAGATTGGAGCTGTCCTGGGTGTGTTGGATGATGGCAGTGATCCCACAGAACTGTCCTGAGTGTTTGGATGATCCAAATGATCCCACAGAACTGTCCTTTGTGTTTGGATGATCAAAATGATCCCACAGAACTGTCCTGTGCATTCTGGAGGATCCAAATGATCCCACAGAACTGTCCTGAGTGTGCTGGATGATTCAAATGATCCCACAGAACTGTCCTGTGGGTGTTGGATGATCCAAATGATCTGATCCCACAGAACTGTCCTGAGTGTGTTGGATGATCCAAATGATCCCACACAGAACTGTCCTGACTGTGTTGGATGATTCAAATGATCCCACAGAACTATCCTGTGTGTGTTGGATGATCCAAATGATCCCACAGAACTGTCCTGAGTGTGCTGGATGATCCAAATGATCCCACAGAACTGTCCTGTGGGTGTTGGATGATCCAAATGATCTGATCCCACAGAACTGTCCTGAGTGTGTTGGATGATCCAAATGATCCCACACAGAACTGTCCTGAGTGTTTGGATGATCCAAATGATCCCACAGAACTGTCCTGAGTGTGCTGGATGATCCAAATGATTCCACAGAACTGTCCTGAGTGTGTTGGATGATCCAAATGATCCCACAGAACTGTCCTTTGTGTTTGGATGATCCAAATGATCCCACACAGAACTGTCCTGAGTGTGTTGGATGATCCAAATGATCCCACAGAACTGTCCTGAGTGTTTTGGATGATCCAAATGATCCCACAGAACTGTCCTTTGTGTTTGGATGATCCAAATGATCCCACAGAACTGTCCTGAGTGTTTTGGATGATCCAAATGATTCCACAGAACTGTCCTTTGTGTTTGGATGATCCAAATGATCCCACACAGAACTGTCCTGACTGTGTTGGATGATCCAAATGATCCCACACAGAACTGTCCTGTGTGTGTTGGATGATCCAAATGATCCCACAGAACTGTCCTGTGTGTGTTGGATGATCCAAATGATCCCACAGAACTGTCCTGAGTGTGTTGGATGATCCAAATGATCCCACACAGAACTGTCCTGTGCATTCTGGATGATCCAAATGATCCCACACAGAACTGTCCTGTGCATTCTGGATGATCCAAATGATCCCACACAGAACTGTCCTGAGTGTGTTGGATGATCCAAATGATCCCACACAGTTCAAGCCCAACTTCCACCAAGGAATAACTGAGAACTGGAGATTCCCCACTAACACAAAACCTTTTGGTGCTTCTAAACCAGACAGATCCACAGAATCCTCAAGAAAATGAGGGCACAGCATGTCCACTCCCCCCAGGAGAGGTGCCCTGTGTTCCTTCTCACACCTGGGACTTCTGGGGAAGTGGAAACACGACGACAATGGAAGAAACAGGCAGGAAACAACCCCCTAATTCCCCTTCTAGGTGAGATATTGGGGATCTCTCAAGGCAGAAGACACCAGCTGTGCCACAGACCAGCCAGCAAAGCTCCTGCAGCACAGAATGGAGTTCATGGATGAATTAACAGCAGGGACTTACGCCAGCTGGGAGGCTGCTGTCTGCTTCACCTGCTGCAGCTTCTGCTTCAGCCCATCCTTGGACAGGGAGCTCAGGCGGGCGTCGCCCTCGGGAGGCACGTAGGGATCGATGATGTCCCCTGGGAGAGGGGAAAGGGCAGGAGAGGCTCAGGAGCAGCCAAATCAGGGGGGCACAGAACCCACAGGGCTGCTGAGGGGTGTGAGGGGAAAGAGCAGCAGGCAGGGAGTCGCTGGGCTGAGCTCTTGGCAGCCCACACAGCCCGGGAAGGAGGGGCAGCCCCAGCCAGCAGCAGGGATGGGGAAGGCACTGCCCCCAAATGGGTCTGCACAGGTGGGATCCCACCTGGAAGTGCCTCCAGCCCTGGGGGCAGCACAGAAGGACATGGAGCTGCTGGAGAGAGTCCAGGGGAGGCACCAGGATGGGCAGAGGATGGAGCAGCTCTGCTGGGAGGGAAGGCTGGAGAGTTGGGATTGTTCAGCCTGGAGAAGAGAAGGCTCTGGGGTGACCTAATTGTGGCCTTCCAGGAGCTGAAGGGAACTGAGGGAAGATGGAGAGAGGCTGTTCTACAAGGGACTGGAGTGACAGCACAAGGGGAATGGCTCCAAACTGACAGGGCAGGGTTGGGTGGGATACTGGGAAGGAATTCCTGGCTGGGAGGGTGGGCAGGCCCTGGCACAGGGTGGGCAGAGAAGCTGTGGCTGCCCCAGGCCTGGGAGTGTCCAAGGCCAGGTTGGAGCAAGCTGGGACAGTGGAAGGTGTCCCTGGGTGGAACTGGATGAGCTTTAAGGTCCTTCCAACGCCAGCCAGCCTGGGATTCTCTAATTCCACACACAAAGGGGCCAGCAGGTGCAGGGGTCGGGCAGGACAGCAGAGTGGGAGGCTGGGTGAGATTCCAGCTCCTCGTTCCCCCTCTGTGGCCCCAGAGCTGCTGCTGCCCCACCTGTGGAGGCCAAGTAGAAGGTCCTTTCGACGTGTTCCTCAGCCGCGATGGGGATCATGGCCCGGAGCCGCCGCTCCTTCTGCGCCGGGCTCAGCTCCCGCGCCCACTCGGGCACCGCGTGGCTCCTCCTCTTCTTCTTCCTCATCCTCACCTGCAGCACCAGGCAGGGTGGGGCAGCCACGGGGCGCAGCAGGGAGCCCACGGCCTGAGGACACAAACAGCACCAACCCGCCATTTAACGCCGCTCACACCTCCCACCCGTGCCACGGCCCTGAGTGCGCCAAGCCGCTCTCCCCGCACCTCCCCGGGGGTCCCGCAGCCCCCCGGCCCGCTCCGCCCGGTCCCACCTGCCCGAGCAGCCGCGTCCCCCTCAGCCCCATCGCCGCCGCCATGGCGGCCGCCATGTTGCCGCCGCGGGGAATGCCGGGACGGGCAGGCGGGACCAATGGGGAGGCGCCTCGCGCGAGCGCGCGGAGGGGAGGGCGTGGCCTCTGCGGGAGGGGGCGTGGCCTGAGCGCGAGCGCGCGCGCCGCGGCAGCAGCGAGTGGAAAATTCCATCGGCTGCGGAGCCGCGGGGGGGCGGGGCCAGGGGGAGGCTCCGCCCACACACTCACCACGCGGACACCACACCCCGCACACCCCCCCCCCGGAGGGTGCAATGGGGGCTCCCGCCGTGCCCCGTGGCGCAGTGCGGGGGGCTCGGGAACTGCCAAAAGGGGGGGGATTGTTCTGCCCGAGACCCCCACCCTGGGCCATGCTGGGGGTGCAGGGGGGCTCGGAGCCCCCCTTGGACCTGCAGAGCCCTCACAGAGCTCCCCCAGACCTTCAGAGCTCCCCCAGATCTACAGAAGCCCCCCCAGTCTTCAGAATTCCTCCAGACTTGCAGAGCCCCCCCAGATCTCCAGAAGCCCCCCCAGATATGCAGAGCTCTCCCATATCTTAAGAGCTCCTCCAGGCCTGCAGAGCCCCCCCAGATCTTCAGAAGCCCCCCCAGACCTGCAGAGCCCCCCCAGATCTTCAGAAGCCCCTCCAGACCTGCAGAGCCCCCCCCAGTCCTGCAGGGCTTCCCCAGATCTTTAGAGCCCCCCCAGGCCTTCAGAAGCACCCCCAGACCTGCAAAGCCCCCTCAGACTGGCAGAGCTTCCCCAGATCTCCAGAGCTCTTCCAAACCTGCAGAGACCCCCCCCAGATCTTCAGAAGCCCCCCCAGAATGCTGGGATGCTGCCCCTCTGGGATGCTGCACCTCTGGGATGCAGCACCTCTGGGATGCAGCACCTCTGGGATGCAGCACCTCTGGGATGCAGCACCTCTGGGATGCTGCACCTCTGGGATGCTGCACCTCTGGGATGCGGCACCTCTGGGATGCGGCACCTCTGGGATGCTGCCCCTCTGGGATGCAGCACCTCTGGGATGCGGCACCTCTGGGATGCTGCACCTCTGGGATGCGGCACCTCTGGGATGCTGCCCCTCTGGGATGCTGCCCCTCTGGGATGCTGTACCTCTGGGATGCTGTACCTCTGGGATGCTGTACCTCTGGGATGCTGCACCTCTGGGATGCTGTACCTCTGGGATGCTGCACCTCTGGGATGCAGCACCTCTGGGATGCTGCACCTCTGGGATGCTGCACCTCTGGGATGCGGCACCTCTGGGATGCGGCGCCTCTGGGATGCTGCGCCTCTGGGATGCAGCACCTCTGGGATGCAGCACCTCTGGGATGCGGCACCTCTGGGATGTGGCACCTCTGGGATGCAGCACCTCTGGGATGCGGCACCTCTGGGATGCTGCTGCTGGGGAGGGTCTTACTTTAGGAGTCTGTCCAGTGACCCTGGGACAGCCCAAAACACTGGGATGCAGCACTCCCAGGATGCTGCTGCTGGAAATGGGGGCTCAGGGGAAAAGGACCCTCCCAATGTCCCCGGGACAGCCCAGGATGCAGCACCCACGCCCAAACACAAACCAACTTATCCCACACCCTCTCCCCTTGGAATTCCATCTCTGGGAGCCGCAGGGACACCCTGGGGATGCTCATCACCCGCCCACGGCCTCGGCCCATCCTGCAGAGCCAGCGGCACTCCCGGCACGGGGTGTGAGGCCTGGGGGGGCCCTCGGGAGCGGGGGGCTCGCCGGAGGCTCCGGCCGCGCTCGCTCGGCTGGCCCCGCTCCCAGTTTGCTTTGGGGACTGTTGATCTTGGCTCCGAGGCCGCGTTGCTCCATCGGACAGCTGGTTAATGTGTAGTGACGGCTCCGCTGTGCCCGAGACCGTTGATCCCGGCCCACGCTGTTATCTGTGCCGGCGGGAGCGGGATGAGCCGGGAGCGGCCGTGCCGGGGGGCACGGGGGGAGCCAGGCACCCATGGGGGACCAGGGTGGCATCTGCATCCCTGCAGCAGCTCCCAAAATCTGGGGCGATGCATGTGGAGGGTCAAAAGTAGGAGATGGGAGGATCTCACTGCTGCACCACAGTGGGAAAACTGGTTTGCCCTCTGGAAAACCGGGATGAAGCCTCAGGGCTGTGGGGCCAGTCCTGGAGCAGACAGGGCTGAGTCATTACCCCCAGTGCCCCATGGCCCTGGCGCTTTCCCACGGCTCAGGACTCGTGGGGCTGGATTTTCCCAGCCCTTCTGGCTCTCCCGGCTGCAGAGCTGCCCTGTGATGCCATCCCAGCCGGTTTCACCTCCGTGGGCAGCATTCCAGGGCTCAGGAACCCCCCAGGAGCCACGGCACGTCCTCACTGTGAGGGGCTCCTGGGGAGCACAGACTGGGAGCATCCGGGTTGGGATGGGGCTCAACCCCAGCAGTGGCCTCTGGAGATGCCACTTGATGGTGTCCCCACGTGTCACCTTGCCCTTGCACAAGCCACCACGCAGGGATTTGCCCCATGGGAGAGCAGGATCAGAGCTGGGATCAGGGCTCAGTGCCTGCCCAAAGCTGAGCTGTCCTTGCCACCTCCAGGCAGGGCCTTGGCCACGTTTACCTCCATCCATCCATCCTTGTGCAACTCGTCCCACATCCAGGAGGTGACGGGAAGAGCCGCACGCACACAGGGCCACGCAGAGGGAGAATCCAGGCAAAACACCTCCCAACCCCCCGGGAATGTCCCATGGAGCAAGAGTCCCCAAGAGCCACTCTGCAGCTTCGAGCACTGCTGTCCCCATGCTCCCGAATGCCAGAGATTCCAGCCCTAAGCCGCCGGCCCAGACCTGCGAGGCAGGATTAGGATTAGCCGGTGCCCTCCGGCTGCTCCCACTCCGCGCAGGAACGGCGAGAACTCCGCGAAAAGAAAAGCCTCCTTTGGGGATTTTCTTGTTCTTTTCTTCCCCTTTTTTCCCCGATTAGGAGGGAGCACTGACAGTGGTTGGAGGCTGCAGAGGCTCTCGGCTAATTACAGCTCTTGGCTCCCGCCCCATCCGTTTGTCCCCAGGCCCTCCCCAGTCTGGCGCTGCAGGAGAACCCGGTTTGGTCAGGACATGGTGAAGGAGGCGGCTTCCCCCCGGCTTTCTCCGTGGAGGTTCTGTCTTTCTTCCTTCTTTCTTTCTGGATTCTTGCTGACAGCAGCATCTGTCAGCTGACAACATCTCCCGTGTGGAGCAGCAGCCACGGAAAGCGCTCGGAGCCCTTTGCTGAGCACGAGCCCTGTGGCCACCGTGGCCACCAAAGCTCCTCACGTGCCAGGAGGGCACCCAGTGACCCTGTGGCCATCAGGGGCTGGGAATTAAAGCTCGGAGGAGACAATCCCTTCTGCTTCCCTCCTGCAGTGCCGAGCAGCTCTGCTCCAGGAATAGGTTCATCCTGCCCCTGACCTTATCATGGCTCTGCTCAGGGAGAGTCACCCTTGGCCACGAGCTGTGCCAGGGCAGCAAACGCCAGAGGAGAGGTGGGAGGAGATGGAATTTTTGGGCTGGCAAAATCCCTCAGCAGGACTGTGGCACAGCTGGGTTTCATCCCTCCAGCCATCCATGGTGGCCTCAGAGTGCCCTCAGCATGGCACAGCCAGGCTGAGTCCTATTCCCTCCATCCTGGCTGCAAATCCCTCATGGAACCTTCCTGATGAGCCGCAGGATCACCGCTCCAGCCCTTCTGTCTCTGCGGGGAGGAGACAGCACTTTCTCTCCAGCATCCAGCTGGGAGTTCACTTCCAAACCCAGCCAGGAAACATTCCCCAGCCCAGGTTTCAGCACCGATGTCCCCTCGCAGGCCCCACATCTCACAGTCCGCCCGTGTCCGTGTGTCCCGCGGGGCTCCGCACCCCACTGAGGCGCTGGGAGGTGGCAGGATGGAGGAGGGCGGCAGCTGCCGAACCCCCCGCGCCGCTCCAGCTGTTTCCAGCTGTTTCCTTGTCTCCCTTTCCTTCCCCGGGGCTCTGCAGCACAATGCGGCCCCGCAGCAGCCCCAGATGAACCCGGGCTCGGCAGCGCTTGGTTTTTATAACGATGTGCTAAGAGCTGTCTGTACTTTCTCCTTGCCCCAGTTCGTGCCGCTGGCTCCTCCAGGTCTCCCTGAATCCCTGCTTCCTTCCTGACCCCCTGCTGCCCTCCTCAAATCCCTCCTCCTCTCCCTTGAAGCCACACTCCCTCCTTCTAATCCCTGTTCTCCCCATCAAATCCCTACTCCCCTCCTCAAATCCACATTCCCTCACTTGAATTCCTGCTTCCCGCCTGGAATCCCTGCGCCCTCCTCAACTCCCTGTTCCCTCCTCAACTCCCTGCTACCTCCTCAACTCCCTGCACCCTCCTCAACTCCCCGTTCCCTCCTCAACTCCCTGTTCCCTCCTCAACTCCCTGCTACCTCCTCAACTCCCTGCTACCTCCTCAACTCCCTGCACCCTCCTCAACTCCCTGTTCCCTCCTCAACTCCCTGCTACCTCCTCAACTCCCTGCTACCTCCTCAACTCCCCGTTCCCTCCTCAACTCCCCGTTCCCTCCTCAACTCCCCGTTCCCTCCTCAACTCCCTGCTCCTTCCTCAACTCCCTGCTCCCTCCTCAACTCCCTGCTCCCTCCTCAACTCCCTGCTCCCTCCTCAACTCCCTGCTCCCTCCTCAACTCCCTGCTCCCTCCTCAACTCCCTGCTCCCTCCTCAACTCCCTGCTCCCTCCTCAACTCCCTGTTCCCTCCTCAACTCCCTGCTCCTTCCTCAACTCCCTGCTCCCTCCTCAACTCCCTGCTCCTTCCTCAACTCCCTGCTCCCTCCTCAACTCCCTGCTCCCTCCTCAACTCCCTGTTCCCTCCTCAACTCCCTGCTCCCTCCTCAACTCCCTGCGCCCTCCTCAACTCCCTGATCCCTCCTCAACTCCCTGTTCCCTCCTCAACTCCCTGCTCCCTCCTCAACTCCCCGTTCCCTCCTCAACTCCCTGATCCCTCCTCAACTCCCTGCTCCCTCCTCAACTCCCTGTTCTCTCCTCAACTCCCTGTTCCCTCCTCAACTCCCTGCTCCTTCTCTTCAATCCAACTCCCCTCCTTCCCTGGCTTGGCATTAACTTATCTTTTAAACAGCAAAAATAGATCTTTTTTTGTGGAGAAGGGAATAAAAAATGGATCAATCCCAGCTTTCAGTGGTGGAAGGCAAGGAATGATTTCCAGCCTCTGCCAGCTGTGCTTCCTCCTTAAAATGGGGAGTTTGACACCCACAAAGCCATGGCACAAAGTTCTGGGAGGCTGAGCTTAATCAGATCCATGTTTTACACCACATGGAGCCAGTGGATGAGTTCCTTGATCCAAAATCCAGAGCAGGGCTGGGCTGTGGCTGTCTCCCCAAAAGTGGGATGCAGGGAAAGCTGCTGGAGCAGGCTCCCTGATTCAATTTCCACCCTTCTTCTGTGCCATTTCCACCTGCATCCCTGGGCATCAATACCCCACTAACAGTGCTCCCTGTGCCCTCCCTGCATCCCTGAGGGGCCGGTGCCACACTAACAGTGCTCTGTGCCCTCCTGACCGCCAGTACCCACCAACAGCTCTCCCTGTGCCCTCCCTGTATCCCTGAGGGCCGGAACCCATTAACAGTGCCAACTGTGCCCTCCCTCCATCCCTGAGGGGCCGGTACCACACTAACAATGCTTTGTGCCCTTCCTGACCCCCAGCATCCACTAACAATGCTCACTGTGCCCTCCCTGCATCCCTGAGGGGCCGGTGCCACACTAACAGTGCTCTGTGCCCTCCCTGATCGCCAGTACCTCACTAATGGTGCTCCCTGTGCCCTCCCTGCATCCCTGAGGGGCCGGTACCCATTAATAGTGCCAACTGTGCCCTCCCTGACCGCCAGTACCCACCAACAACGCTCCCTGTGCCCTCCCTGCATCCCTGAGGGCCGGTACCCCACCAACAACGCTCATGTGCCCTCCTTGACCACCAGTCCCCCGCACTAACCCCCTCTCCCCATTCCCGCCATCACCGTGAGGGAACAGAAGGGGGCGTGGCCCTCACGGGGCGGGGGCGTGGCCACGCGCACGCGCACTGCCCCTCCCTCCCTCCCCTTACGCAACGCGCTCCCTCCTCTCCCCCCCCCCAGCTGTACGTGCGCGGCCGCGTGGCGCGCACGCGCCGTCCGCCTCCCCCCCCCCCCCCCCCCCCCCATCCCCATCCCCGCCGGGGCCGCCTCGTGCCGGGAGCGCGCGCGCGCCCCCGCCCCTCCCTCCTCCTCCTCCTCATCATCATCCTCCTCTTCATCCTCCGCTCCCGCCGCTCCTCCTTCCCGCTCCTCTCTCTCTCTCTCTTTTTCTCTGTCTGTCCCTCTCTCTGTCTGCCTCTGTCTGTCTCTCTCCGTGTGTCCGTGCGGGGGCCAGCGCCGCGTCGCCCTTCCCGCCCGCCGTTCCTTTTCCTTCCCCCCCCCCCCCCCCCTCCCGCCCCAACCCTCCCTCTCCCTTCCTCCCTCCCTCTCTTCCCCTCCCTCCCCGTCCCCCCCGCCCCTTTCCCCGTCCCTCCCCGCCGCCCCGCCGGGGGGGCGCAGCCCCGCACCCGCCGCGCTCCCGCCATGCCGGAGAAGCGGCCGTTCGAGCGGCTGCCCGCCGACGTGTCCCCCCTCAACTATGGGCTCTGCCTCAAGCCGGACCTCATCGACTTCACCTTCGAGGGCAAGCTGGAGGCCGCCGTGCAGGTACGGCCTCCCCACCTTCCTCACCCGCCCGCCGCCGCCTCCTTTCTCCTCATCATCTTCCTCCTCCTCCCGCCCCACCTTGAGGGGATCCCCCCCGGCCCACCTTCCCCTCAGGGGGATCCCTCAGTCTGCCCCCCACCAAGGGGTCCTTTCACCACCCCCATCCCCTCAGGGACCCCCCCATTCCCTCAGGGGTCCCGTCCTCCCCTTAGGGAACCCCCCCATCCCCTCAGGGACCCCTCGAGCCTCTCAAGGGTCCTGTGCCCCCCTCAGGGGACCCGCAGACCCCTCAGACACCCCCACATTCCCTCAGGGACCCCCGATTCCCTCAGGAGTCTCAGCCCCCCCTCAGGGACCCCCCGAGCCCTCAGGGGACCCCCCCGAGCCCTTCAGAGGTCCCGTCCCCCCCTTCAGGGCACCCCCAGACCCCTCTCCCCCTCCCCTCAACACCCAGGCCGGGCAGGTGCAGGGAGGCCCCTCGGGGCAGTCCCCGCCCTCTCTTTCCATTCACTATGGATGGATAAACCCCCCGTTCCCCACAAAAAAACCCTTCCCGACCTCCCCAAAAGCCGGCCCGGCCGGGGGGGCCCCGCCCAGCCCCGCTGCGGCCCCCGCGGGTCCCCCCGGGCGGCTCCTTCGGCACAACCCGGGATGTGGGATAAGCCTGGAACGGCTGGGAACACCGGGATCTGCCTGCCCGGGATCCCACAGCTCCCCTCTAAATCCATAGGGAACCCCTAAATCCATAGGGAACCCCTAAATCCATAGGGAACCCCTAAATCCATAGGGAACCCCTAAATCCATAGGGAGCTCTCCCTTCGTGTGTCCCCCCTGCTCCATCCAGGCGTTCGGATGGCTCGGGATTTTGCTGGAAAAAGCCAAATTTATGCGGTGGGAAGATCAGTCTCTGTTGTGGCACGGTAAGGGTAGGCCTCGGTGTGTCGGGAAGCTCGGAGGAGAGGCTGGGATAGCGCTGGGAAAGGGGTTTGCAGACCGAAAACACTGAGCTCTCAGCCTCTCCTGAAAGGCAGAAATCCTCCCTGCCTGCTCCTGCTTCAAAGCCACAACCAGGTTGATGAAATCCTTGGAGTCTCCCGTCATTCTCTCAGGCTGCTCTGCCACTCGAATTTGCCCTCGTGTCTTTCCTTGTGGTTTGAAACGGGTACGGAATTGTGAGGGGGAACTGGGTGTTTTTCCTTCCACGGGGGTGGTGGCACAGAGGGCTTGAAAATATTTGAGGGAGGTTTCGAATCTGAGATGTGAACAGATTTAAATCTTGGTCTGAGGGGGTGGTTAAGCCTTGTTTTAAAATGAGGTAATAAATACAAGCAGGCAATAAAGCAGCTGAATGTGAAGCACAGGTAGAGAGAGGGGAGAGAGAATGACTCGCTGGGGAGTGTCTGTGGGAGCTGGGAAGGGTGAAAGGCACGGCATGATGGGGAATCTTGTGACTTTTGGGACCTGGAGGAACCCGAGCAGAGATGAGTAAGTTTGTGTCATGTGACAGAAATATTGAAAACGTAAATCTCCTCTTAGATCTGCTGTCTAGCCCAGGATTTGGTTCCAGCTTTTTGGGGGCTGGGTTTGAAAATGCCAACTCGAGAAATTCCCATTCTCTTCCACCTTAATCCCGGCCACCTATTCCTGTCTTTGCACCCAAGTTGCTGCTCCTCAAGTCCTGTTACAGCTGTGGGGCTGTAAATGGGATCACTGAAATCATCCAGGTTAAAAATAACACTCGGGGGGAGGGGAGCAGTGGCTTTTTAAGCCCGTGTTGCTGCTGAGGAGAGGAGTGTTGAACAGCAGCCTTGGGATCTCTGCTTGGATCCAGGGATAACCAGCACTTGGAGCCTTCCTCTGGCACCCCTGGCTGGTTTGCAGGTTTTGGTGCTGTGGAGGTGTGTTTAATATTGTTTGCCATGCAGGGGATTGCTCAGGGAATTCCTGGAGCAGTGGATACACCTGGCAGGGTGAAATCCTGCACCACTGAGGGCACGGCTGAAGGAAGAACAGGGATCTGACAGGTTCCAGGTTGTATAAAAAAAAACAAAACAAAACAAACCTGCTTGTTCACTGCTCTGATGTTCCCACGGGATGGAAAAAAACCCGCCGGGTGAGGTGTTTAACACGGCTCTAACTTTGTATCTTTATTTTGGATAACTTTTAACACCCTGACCCAGGGAATGCCGGGCCACATCCCAGCCCTGTGGGAGTGGGGAAGGAAGGATTGCTCACCTGGCTGGCCCAGGCTGGGAATCTCCCTGCAGGGGGTTGCTGGGGCTCCCACTGCTCCAAGCACAGGGAAGGCACATTCCAGAAAATTAGAAGGAAACTCTTCTGCACCTTCCTGGGGAGAAGAACAACCTGCATGGACAGGATGCTTTATTTATACTGGGAGTGGCTCAGTGAAGGAAAAACAGTAACTATGAGCATACTTTTCTTGAGCTGGGGTTGAGTCTGGGAAATAAAAACATTGTTATGCTTTTGGGGTCAAATTGTGTCAATGTAGGACCTGTTGGGCCTTTCTGCCTGCACCTTGTGCTGAAGTGAAGAGCAGCTCCCCAGAGATGTTCTGTTTTCAGCAAACCTGAAGGTTTGGGCATCACTGTGCAGTCATTGCAGTGAAAGGGATTCTCTGCTGAGCCACAGACTTTGAATTTTCCAGATTTTGGGTAGGGAAATGCATGTGCTGCTTCCTCTTGAGGATCCTGCTGTTGTTTCTTTATAGCCAATCAATAATCACCAGCCCCTCAGCCCCATTCCAGTTTGATAATGGCTGGACAAGCAACAATCCACATCAAGGTCTTAATCCAGTGGTGCTTTCTGACCCAGGGGGTGAGTTCTGAGGCTTTGATTAATCCCAAAAACCATGAAACCTTCTCATTCCCTGCATCCAAAGTGGTTTGTTTGCTTTGCTATTTTGCATCTTTAAGAGCAGAGTGGAATTAGTGCAGGCTGTGATGTTTAGTCAAGGTATTACAAGTAAACACTTGATCATTCTTACTCACACCATTAGTAGGATTTACAACCCTCTCTGCAGAATTTTGGTCTTTCAACTCAAACGTTCCAGCCTTGGCTTTGGGGCAGGACACTCGTGTTGGATTTAGCACCTGTAAATAACTTAAAGCACTTTGTCTTTATGCCACAATAGTGAACGTTCACACTTCTGTGGCAGCTCCAGGTGATCTCCAGAGGATAAACCCCTTTATGACCCAAAAGATAAGGATGGTCCTTCAGTGGCAGGAGTGACCAGGCTGATTGCAGAGCCTTTAAAAGGAGAGATGCCTGTTTGTGGTTTATTGTGGCACTTCTGGTGTTCAGGTGAGGGAATTGGCCTTCTGGATAAAGGACTGGGACTGAAATCTGTCTCTTGACTGTTGAATTTTGTGGCTTTTTGAGCTGTGCTTGTGGAGTATCTGATAACCCCTGTGTTGGATCTTGTCCAGTTATTCAAGATTTTTAAATAATATAATTAATGTTCTTATGAATATTTCTGAAGCCTGTAGAGTTGTGTAACAATTACATAAACTGACAGTACATAATTCCCATTTATCACAGCTGAAAACCCCCAAAATCCTTAAATGAACCATTTCCCCAGGATCCCTCATCCCAGCTGGGACAAAGCCTGGATGTGGCAGAGTCAGTGGCAGATCTGGAGCTCCCACTCCTGGGATTGTGGTGGCAGATCTGGAGCTCCCACTCCTGGGATTGTGGTGGCAGATCTGGAGCTCCCACTCCTGGGATTGTGGTGGCAGATCTGGAGCTCCCACTCCTGGGATTGTGGTGGCAGATCTGGAGCTCCCACTCCTGGGATTGTGGTGGCAGATCTGGAGCTCCCACTCCTGGGATTGTGGTGGCAGATCTGGAGCTCCCACTCCTGGGATTGTGGTGGCAGATCTGGAGCTCCCACTCCTGGGATTGTGGTGGCAGATCTGGAGCTCCCACTCCTGGGATTGTGGTGGCAGATCTGCAGCTCCCACTCCTGGGACTGTTCTGCCAGCCCTGTCAGCTTGGACTGTTTAAACTTGATTTGTTGAGGGCGTGGGGATGGTTCTCAATGGGCACAATGAGGAGTTTTGGGTGGAAATAGTTCATTTATTCATCTGTGAGCCTGAGATTGAGTGGTGCCCGCCCTGGCTCTCAGGGCCTGGTTATCAGTGCAGGGCACTCGGATTACTCAGGGTGGCTCAGCCTTTTTTTCCACTCTGCTTTTGACTGCTGGGAGGGCTGGAACAAAGAGGGGATGTGTGACCCTTGTGCTCTCCAGCACCACAAACACGAGGAACCATCAACAAGCAGCTGCCTCCCCAAGTTCTGAGCTCTTAAATTCGAGTTCTTCACGTTGCAAACAGTCCCCGGTGTGGCACAGGGGGCAGAGCTCCAGAAAGCTGCACTTGTCCTCCAACTTCCTGGTATTTCCCTGTCAATAAACTCCCTTCCCCAGAGAGTGTCGTGGGGTGATTCATTTGGCTCCTTGCAAACCACACCGAGGTGTTTCTTGGTTGCAAAGCAACTTATCTAAAGAATTTACAACCTGAGGGACGTGGCCCTTTTAAATACCTTTTGCAGCCCCTTTATTGCATCTTAAGGATCCTCTGGTATATTTAGCAAAGTTTAACCTGTATATGTTGCTTTTTATAGCTTAATTATGCAGGATGTGGCAGCCTGAGGAATGTATAGTCTGATCCTGCTGGATGCCAGTTAAAGATTAATTGTGACACTCTTTGTGTGTAATCCCTGAAAAATGAAGCTTGATGGGTGTAGTATTTGTGCTCAGGATCTCCTGGGGAGAGGGGAAGTTATCCAGGATAAATAATAAATACATGGTTGTGTTACCCACTGTTGGAACTTGCATTTCCAGCATGTGCAATTAAACCTGAGTTTGCATTGCCAGGAAGTGAAATTAAACCTGAGTTTGCACTTCCAGCAAGTGAAATTAAACCTAAATTTGCATTTCCAGCAAGTGAAATTAAACCTGAATTTCAGAGTTAAGGATTAAAGCTGAGTGTTAAACCTGGTGCTTCCAAGCCAACACCTCAGGGCTCTCCTTATGCCACCAGCTCAAAAATAGGGATGTTTTGCCCTTTTCCCCCCAAAAAAGGCTCTTCCAGCCCCGAAATTCCCGAGGCTGGGAGGCTGCTCATGTAGAGATGGATTTACTTGGCTATGTGAATTTGACACCTCTGAGCCACTCTGGGGCTGGATGCTCTTTGGAATGAAGGGAATTTTTCCAGTGGGCCAATCAGTCAGTCATGGCCTTGCTAATTTTACTCCTTGGCTCCCAGAAATTTGCAGGGGATACAGATTAATAAATCTCTTTCCTCCCTAAGAATTCCATCCTGTTGAATTCTTAAACAGATCCACCCCAGAAGACAACTGAGGTAATTTTAGTTGTCTACTTTTAGAAGGTGAATTGCTAAAAACACACGTGCTTGTTACAATGCTGCTTTTAGGGAAGGGCTCTGGAGCTGTTGTGATAAAATTGGAATTATCTGGGCATATTTATGGCTCTGGACAGTTAGTTTGGAGTATGGGAGGTCTCTTTGGGTGCTCCTCATCCTGTATTTCAGGTAGGCTGACATTCCACCAAAGCCATTCCAATCCTTCTTCCTACTGCCCTAAGAAGGTTTTCCCATCAAATCCTTTCCTTCTCCAATGAAAATCTTTGAGTCCTGTTTGGCAGAGCCAAATAATCAACATTTTTAGTTCTTCTGCCATCAAATGATGTTACCTTGGAAAACTTGGGGACAACTTAAACTGTTGTCTCCCCTTGGGTGGGATTTTCCTTCCCTGTGGTGTCAGTGTCTGGCTGATCTCAATAAATATTGGAATTCTGATCAATTTACCAGAGTTTCACCAAAAGCAAGAGGTTTATGTTCCTTTATTTCAGATATTCCTGTGGGTTCCTCTGGTGTTAAATGTGCAGAAATGCTCATTGTGGGCATTTAGATCTTGCTCTTCCCTTGATTAACCTCTTGTTGCTGAAAATAAATTTATTATATCCTAGAACAAGGTGAACCAGGGTGACAGCCCCACATTTCCCCCTTTGTAATTGCTTATACCTTATGCAGAAAGCTGCTTTTTTTGCCCTTTAATACAAAAATCACTCCAGTTGTCTGAAATGGTTGGGCTGGAGGTTCTTGTGACATCAGATGGTCATAAGTTAAGTATGTTGGGCGGGTTCTGGTCCTGTTTTTGTTCTCACAGGTGTGTCTGTGCTTCAGGATTTCAGTGGAACAGGGGGAGGAGGAGGCTCATGCTGGAGCCTGTGTGGCAACAGGAGAACTTACTTCCCTCTCTGAGCTAAATTCTGGGAGTCTCAGCAGGTCCTGTGCCCTCCACTCTCTCTGAGTTGGTGCCCTCCACTCTCTCTGAGTTGGTGCCCTCCACTCTCTCTGAGCGTTGGTGCCCTCCACTCTCTCTGAGCGTTGGTGCCCTCCACTCTCTCTGAGCGTTGGTGCCCTCCACTCTCTCTGAGCGTTGGTGCCCTCCACTCTCTCTGAGCGTTGGTGCCCTCCACTCTCTCTGAGCGTTGGTGCCCTCCACTCTCTCTGAGCGTTGGTGCCCTCCACTCTCTCTGAGCGTTGGTGCCCTCCACTCTCTCAGAATTCCTGCCCTCCACTCTCTCAGAATTCCTGCCTGCACAAGGAATTCCACCCTTGGTTTTTTGGCAGGTGGAGGATAAAGTTTTTTAGCTGGTTCATTTAGTCCCTTTATACATTTCCTAGTTGTTGCACTCTTGTAAAACTGGCTTGATATTGGTACTAAGGAAGAAAAAACCCCTAAAAATGGGTGATTTTCTTTCTAAGGAGCCTTTAATTGTCTCTGCTTAAAACTGAACTGTCTTATTTTGCAGGCACTCCAAGTTGTGTCCTTGGCAGGGGCTGTTTTTTAAAGATCAAGCCTATTGTTAAACCCACATTGTCTGCAATTTGGGCAGCTCTTAATGCATCTTGAACTCCCAATCCAGAGAGATTTGGATTTATAGATTGAATAAAGGTCTCTAGACATTTATAAAAAGCTTTTCTCATTCTGATTTTTCTGTCTTTTAGAGGACCTTGAGAAACCCCAAACCCTCCTATTGTGATGAAACCCACTGGGCTTTGATTCTGAGTTTGGGGGAGTGGTGTAGTTGTTTAGTTTCATGGGCATAGAATTGGAAAAAAAAAAGATTTCAGATGGAAATCTTTGCTAGATCATCAAATCTCCCCTTGTGTCACCTCAGCTGTGACAGCTGCTTGTTTTGTGCTTTGCTTTCAGAACCAGGTTGGGTTTATTGGGGAAAACTGGTTGGGGTTTAATGCCATGAATGGCCCGAGTGGCTCTGCTGCACCTCTTGGTGTGACAGCACTGCAGGAGCTGGAAAGAGGCACTAATAATTACACTTCAAAAAGTTTAAACCTTTGGTAATATTTATTAAACAAACAATTCCATGAGTGGGAACAAACCAGAGAGATTTGCTTCAGGAGCAGAGTTGGTGGCTGAGCTTAGACAGGAGCTCCTGGTCAGCTGGGGTGTGTTCACCACCCACTGTGGGGTTGGATCTCCTTGGAAGAGCCTGTGGGAGCCCTTTGGCTCTCAGATGGAGGTGGGAACACCTCCCAAGTTACACAGTTAAGTTTCTTAAGCCTCTTATCACTGCCTGGACTGGAATCTGGGTTTTATGCCCCAGATGACTCAGGGGCCTGGGTAGAGCAGCTCTGCACTGAATATCCACTTCCTGCTCCTCCTCTCCCAGATCCCAGCCCCTGGTGGCACAGGGACAGCTGGGACAGCTGAGCTTTTATTTTATTGTGGCTTCCCATGCAATAAACCCATTTCACTGGAGATGCCAACAGGGTGAGCTGGGCTGGGCACTTCAAAATGGGAGGAGCAGCTCCCGGCCCATGGAAGCAGCTCCCATGGCAGGGAGAGCATGGAATGGGGTGGGAGGGACCCTTTGGACCATCCAGTTCCATGCAGGAATACCTTCCACTATCCCAGGGTGCTCCAAGCCCTGTCCAACCTGGCCTTGGACACTCCCAGGGATGGGACAGCCACAGCTTCTCTGGGCACCTGTGCCAGGGCCTGCCCACCCTCCCAGCCAGGAATTCCTTCCCAGTATCCCACCCAACCCTGCCCTGTCAGTTTGGAGTCATTCCCCTTGTGCTGTCACTCCAGTCCCTTGTAGAACAGCCTCTCTCCATCTTCCCTCAGTTCCCTTCAGCTCCTGGAAGGCCACAATTAGGTCACCCCAGAGCCTTCTCTTCTCCAGGCTGAACAATCCCAACTCTCCAGCCTTCCCTCCCAGCAGAGCTGCTCCATCCTCTGCCCATCCTGGTGCCTCCCCTGGACTCTCTCCAGCAGCTCCATGTCCTTCTGTGCTGCCCCCAGGGCTGGAGGCACTTCCAGGTGGTTCCTGCCCCATTTGGACATGGATACCTGTTTGGACACCTGTCCAGGTGTTAACAGGCATTTGAAGGTTATAAGGAAAAGAGAGGGCTGGAATTCCCTGTGCTCTGAGGGGCTGACTCTGAGGTTGGAGCAGTTTCTCCATGCACATGTTAAACTGGTTGGCTCTTACAGAATTTTTTACTCCTTTATTTCAAGAACTGGTCATCTCCTGCTTGAAATCACATCCAGGGCAAGCAACATTCCCAGCTCCATCCAGTCTGACTGTTCCAGTGGTTTCAGCCATAAATTTCTAAATAATTCCCAGCTTAACTCCCAAATATTTTACCCCTTTGTAATTAATTTATATTTAATTTGAATTCCTCTGCATTCAAGCCCTTGCACTCAAACAGAAAGCTGGCACAGCCCCCCAGTTTATTCCTAGGCAGGGAGCTGGCACTTGGTGAGTAAAGCAAAGCATGTGGAGCCAAGAGCTGGCAGGAGGGAAGATCCCAGGAAAACGGGAAGGAGAATCCTTTGCCAGATGTTTCTAACCCAGGAAGTTCTTACAGAGTCGAGCACCTGCACAGGGTGTGTTTCTGTCCCTCTCCCATCCAGGGTTTTTGCTCTGGTCTCCTGTAGGTCATCTCCAAAGGAGGCTCCATGGATTTTTATTGCTCCTGGGATCCCTGGCATGGACAAGGGCTCTATTGTCAAACTTTCAGACCCGGCAGTTCATTCCCTTAAATAATTTACAGTGTGATAAGCAGGCCTGGGTGGCTGAACACGGACCAAGTGCCTGTTCCGGCGCTTCCTCCCCGCTCCCAGCCAGGAAATTCCACTTCAAACACCTGCTGGGGGGGGTTTGGGGCGGATGGGAGGTGGGAATGTCTCCCTCAGGGGAGCAGGGAGTGCTGTTTTCATCCTGGTGCTCATGGAATCTCTTCTCTTGCAGGTGAAAAATGCAACCAACCAGATTGTGATGAACTGTGCTGACATCGACATCATCACGGCTTCCTACGCGCCGGAAGGGGATGAAGGTAGGACTGACCTCATCCCTGGACTTCTGGGAGCTGTTGCCAACAGCCAGCAACTCAGATTCCATCATTACATAACAGCTTGATAAGCTCAGGATTCCTTATCTCACTTCCACACTCGCTTTCCTTCCTCCTTTCCTTTCCTTCCATGAAATCTGCGTTCTGCCCCATCATTCCTGAGGGATTTCAGCAAAGGGTGCTTGGTTGGGCACTGTTGGTTACCTTTATATTGCATTAATGTGTAAGAACCTGATCTGTACCTATGGATTTGGGATTATTGGCAAAATCTGTGGCAGGGATTAGATAAGGAATGTATTGGTCATGACCTGCAGCAGGAAATACTCCAGGGGAAGGATTTGGGGAGTGCAGGAGACATTTCATTGGCATTGAGCAGCTTATTCCAAGTGTGGGACAACAGGGAAAAGGGTGACACTGTCTGAGTGACTGAGGAGGTGACTGAGGGCACAAGGATTGGGATCAGGCCCCCTGGAAGGCTGGAAGTTCCTGGGGAAGTGGAAGCAGCAGTGCCTGTTTGTAACACTCAGTTCTAGTCAGTGACTTCCCCAGTTGTATTTTGAGGAGATTTGCAAACACTCAGAAGGGTTTTAGCAGTTGGAGCATGAAATGAAGGAGGTGTGGAAAATAAGCTCCATCAAACAGTGATGGTCTAACAGTGGGCAAAGCCTTCCTGGGTTTTTTTCTGGAGCTTTTTCAAGCCCAGCAGCTCTTTGGTCCAACTGTTTCTGAAATCCTTCAGAGAAAAAAGTCTCTGCAGAGCTTCCCTTTCCTCAAGGAAGATATTCCTTTCTGTAAGGAAAATCCACAGTAATGTCATTAAAGGCTTTGTTACAACCAGAATTGTCAATTAATGGAATGATCTTGATGATGGAGAGGAGGAAGGTGTTCCTGTGGTTGGGTTTAAAGTTTATCCAACAACTCAATAAGGTTGGAGAGAAGGGCTGTGTTTGGACATTTAAAGAAGAAAAGAACTGTGAACTTCTGGGATGGATTTTGTAGAGATAATTCCAGTTCTGCTGCAGTGATGTTGTCCCATGGCTGATAGATTTGTACATGGCAAGTGGCCAGGCTGGATGGGCTTGGAACAACCTGGTCTATGGAAGGTGTCCCTGCCCATGGCAGGGGTGGGACTGGGTGGGCTTTAAGGTCCCTTTCCACCCAAACCATCCTGGGATTCTGAGTGGAATCATAGAATAGATTGGGTTGGAAAAGACCTCCGAGATCACCAAGTCCAACCCTTGATCCAACTCCACTGTGATCACCAGCCCAGGGCACGGAGTGCCCTGGGCTGGTGATCACAGTGGGATTGGATCAAGACATGGTGGATTCTCACTCAGTGCCACATCCACAGAATCACAGAATGAATTGGGTTGGAAAAAACCTCTGAGATCATCAAGTCCAACCCTTGGTCCAATTCCAGTCCCTTTACCAGATCATGGCACTCAGTGCCACGGCCAGTCTCACCTTAAACACCTCCAGGGATGGGGATCCACCCCCTCTCTGGGCAGCCCATTCCAATCCCTGAGCACTCTCTCTGCAAAGAATTTCTTTCTGCTCTCCAACTTCAATTTCCCCTGGCAGAGCTTGAGCCCATCGTGCCCCCTTGTCCTATTGCTGAGTGCCTGGGAGAAGAGACCAACCCCCAGCTGGCCAGAACTTCCCTTCAGGGAGTTCCAGACAGTGCTGAGGTCACCTCTGAGCCTCCTCTTCTCCAGGCTGAACACCCCCAGCTCCCTCAGCCTCTCCCCACAGCACTTGTGCTCCAGTCCCTTCTCCAGCCTCGTTGCTCTTCTCAGTTGGGTTGGAAGAGACCTCTGAGATCATCAAGTCCAACCCTTGATCCAACCCCACTGTGATCACCAGCCCAGGGCACAGAGTGCCCTGGGCTGGTGATCACAGTAGGGTTGGATCAAGACATGTTGGATTCTCTGTCCCTGGAGGTGTTTCAGAGGACACCCAGAGCCACATCCAGTCCCTTCTCCAGCCTCGTTGCTCTTCTCTGGCCCCGCTCCAGCCCCTCAATCTCTTTCCTCAACTGAGGGGCCCAGAATGTTGACAGTGAATCTTTGCATGTAAAGTGGCTTGAATTGTTTTTATTTTTAATACACTGTTAAAGCAAACCGGGGGTTTCTGGAGTGGGGCTGAGTGGGGAGGGAGCTCTGTGAGGAGGGATCTCAGTGCCGAGGGTGTGTTTGGAAAAGCCGAGCTCAGCGCAGGAAGTGCCGCGCCGCGAGAGGGAAGGGAATGGCTGAGGATCCTGGAGCTGGGCCACCCCATTCCAGCAGGGAGGGAATGGAGAGCTGTGCCCTACGTGCTGCGGGTTGTACCCTGGCACCGCAGCGTTCCCAGCCTTTCTCACGCTGCCAGAGCAGTGGGGTGGGTTGGGAGCAGGGTGTTGCTAAGCGCTCCTGGAGCTATTCCTTGTCCTGAGTAATGAGGAGATAACGAGCCCCAGTAAGATCGGAGCGTGTCTGGAGTCTGTTCCCTGCCACAGGCCCAAACCACCCAGCAAGGGCTTATTCTGCCAGTGAGAAAATGAAAATAAAGGTCAAAAAGTACCTGGGAATAAAATCTCTTACCAGTTAAATCAGAAAAAATACATAAAATAGAGTAGATCTTTTGTAACTTCGAAGTATTAATAGTAGCTCTTAACAGAGACTTAAACCCAAGTGAGTTTCTGTGGCTTAAATTCCTTCTGGTTTTTGGGATAGCCTTGAGTGTGTCACTCTGGACACTCAGGAGTTTGAGTACAGCACTCTGGCATCACAACTGCTGTACCATAAATCCTCCAGGTGCAGTTTCGTTGCCTGTTCACTGTCATTATCCTCAGACTTCACGGGGTTAAAACATCTCTGGGCTTGGGAAGGGGCCAGCCAGTGTAAAATGGCTTTGGAAGGAAAATTGCGTGGCATTGGCAGAGTGTTTGCTGGCACCTGTTGATACAGCTCGAGTCAGTCTCACTAATGCTTCTATTGTGTCCAGCTTTGGGATGGTAATTGTATAACTGCTCTGGAAACTGAGGGTGAAATACAGTCCAGGGAACCCACAGGAATATCAGCCAGTTCCCTGGGATTTAATTCCGTAGGTACCAGCTGCCTGCAGAGTGTGTGAAAAGCAGTGAGGAGTGAAAGGTGTTTTCTCCTTTAAAACTCTTTAAATCCTCTTTTAAAAGTCTCCTCCAGTGAAGAGTTGTTAACTCTCAGTTCTTTGTCTCAGTGGGCAAGAATTTGTCTCACCCTTGTCTGTAATGTGAGAAAAGATGAAAGATAATCTGTCACTTCTCTTCTTTCAGGTGTGGTTCTGTCCCAAAAAGTAGCTGTGGGAAAGAGACCTTATTCAGCAGGTCCCTGTCCCCTGTCTGAGGAGCTGACCTGCTGATTTTTGTGCAGAACAGCTCTTTATTTTCCCAATAATTCCTGTTAATCCTGAGTGCTCGTTGCTCTGTGGCTGTACAGGAGACTTTGGCCAGCACTGTGGGCTCCTTGTCCCCCTGTCCCCCCTTCCAAACATGGACACAGCAGAGGAAGGGCTTGGCCTTTGGAATTTTAATGCAGATTTGCAGGGAAATCAGATTATTGCCCAATATTTGTCGGGAAGCTGAGGGAGGATCTCTGCAGCTTTAAAGTGAAGAATTCTGCTGCGTAATCCCCCAGTGACAGTGAGGAACAAACCAGGGCCGCTGATTACTCAGAAAGATCTCCTGTTTCATCATCAAACCGGTGCAGGGATTTGTAAGTGGGGATTGTGGCTTTGCTGTGTGAGTGCCAGGAATTCTGTCATGGAACAAAGCTGCTCCAAACTCCCACTTTTCCGTTGCTCAGGCGGCTCCTCCCACTGATCATCACGAGTAATTGGGATTGAGGTGGTTTTTATTTTTTCCCCAAAGCTGTTTTTTAGCATTTCTAGTGCAGCTTTTAGGGGTGCACGTGCTGCCCTGCCCATATCCAGATGGTTGACTTGGCTCAGCTGAATGAAGAGCTGCAAAGACATTCCCAAGCAAGTTGAGTTTGAAGGGATTGAGTTTCAGACGTGCTGAATGCGAAGGAGTTGGAGCTTCCTGTGAATCTGTGAAATTGGGATGGAGTGACTGAATCTGGTTGTCCTTGGCTTGGAATCTCCTCAGATTCTGGTGGGATCTAAAGCAGCTTCTTCAGTTTAGAGGGGCTTGGAGGGGAACAGTTGGCAACTTCACACAGGAAATCCCAGGCAGCTGGAGTGATGTTTGTTTAGCAGGAATAATATCCCAAAGTACAACTTTGGGTTGTACTTCAACCTTTAAGAGGCTTTGAGGCCAGAACTCATTATTTTGGTCTTTCCTTTCCCACTGTGGGGTGCTGGTGGCACCAGAGGCTCTGCTGCTGTTTGAAACAAGAAACAAACCAAAAAAAAAAAACCCAAAAATCAGCAGTGCCTGTGGGAAGCTGAGCAGGGATGTGTGTGAGCAGGGCCATGTCCCGACAGTCGTGACACAGCCTGACATGGTGCTGCTGTGGGCAGGGCAGTGGTGCCTGTGCTCCCTCCCTCCCTCCCTTCTCCTGGCATTCCTGTTTGCCCTGCTGAGCAGCCAAGTGGATCAGGAAACTCTGCAAGGGGAAAAAAAGAGGCTGCTTGGAGACAAATCACCTTCCTGAGGGTGGTGTGTTAGTTCCAGTGGAAGGAAGGGAAAGGGAACATGAATTCCCACCTGGGGCCAGGTGGGAAAAACGACTGTTGTTGCTGCCTGTGGCAGAGTGGAGTTGGTTAAATTAAACCACTTGTGAACATTCCTTTGTTGTAGGGAAATTCTTCTTCATCCTTTTTTTCTGGAGAGGCCTCGATGTGACAGAGTTTTAGTGGAGGTTTTTAAGGAGAGCTGGAGTGTGGTGGCCTGGACTGGAATATCTGATACATGCCAAGACTTCTGACTGGTGTGGGGTTTTACAGCCAGTGGTTTGAATCTCATGGAAAGGCAGGAGAGGGCTTGGAACTGTTGGCATTCCTGGGAATTGCAGGACAAGGCTGGAGAAACCAGAGTGCCCCCAGCCCCTGTGTCTCCCGTGGGAATGCAAGTTCATTAAGGCACCATACCTTAATTGCCTCTGACTTCTCCATGCCATGGCTCGAGGGCCACTTGAGAAAACTCCACCTTTTGTGTGGGCTTTGAATTCAGGCACATTTGAGGCTGGATTAGTCCTTGGCTGGGAGCCAGGGGTGAGAAGTGATCCCACCCAGAAACCGGGATCATTAATCCATGGATCCCTCTCTGCTCTCTGTGCACTTGCAGGAAGTGCTCTGTGGAAGGACAGTTAAATTATTTCAGTAGCTGTTGCAGAATTTGGAGTGATCCAAGTTCTGGAGTGCAATTTTTAGGCTTTTTTTTTATCTTCCCAAAGACTTGGAGCAGCAGCTTTTGATTTTCTCATGCAGCTCAGCCCAGACTGTGTCCTAATGTGCTGGTGATTAACTTGCAACCTTGCACTGCCAAACTCTCCAAAGTTTGCAGGCTGCCAAAACTGGGCTGTTCTCCTCAGGAGCTTTTGTATTGCACTGGTAGGAATTCACACAGCCTTTTGCTGCAATCACATCTTTGTTACAAACAGTTCTATTAAACTCTTAACAAAAAGTATTGTTGATGGATTTCCATGGTTCTTTTGCTCTGGATTAAATTATTGGCACTGAGTAGTCAGTTGAAATGGAAAAATGTAGCTTTGAATCTTCCATTGCTTTGGAATTTTATGTGCAAGGAGCTGCTTTGAGTTAGACAGCCCTGGAGGTTTTATCTTCTCACTCTGTCCAGCTCTGTCTCTCCTGGTACAGGTTACAAAGCTTGTAAAGCAGCAGATCCACAAACTCCAACACACTTAAGAGCACTTCAGATTTGGGAGAGGAGGAGGAGGAGGAGGGGGAAACTTGATATCCATTGTCAACCTTTGGCAGAAGATCCACATAACACACATTCTTGTGCACTCCTCAGTTTCAGGAGGTTGGAGCTCTGCTCCTGACGTCCTGCTGCTGTTTGTCTCTGCTATCAGATCGTTGGAAAAAGATAAAAATGTTTGTGGTTTGCTGTGGTCCTTTTAAAATCCAGGAGGGGAGTGTTTCTGCATTCCTGAGCTGATCCTTATCCGGCCTTTCTCAGGTGTTCTCTTACCCTCTGACCACAGCCTGGACCAGCAGCAGGATCCCTGCAGGCTGCCACATTCCCAGCAGGATTCCAGCAGGATTCCAGCCTGTCCTTCCCTCTGTCCCAGGGCACCCACCTGCTGTTCCAGAACAACAGCTTTGTTGTCTGGTGGGTCAGAATTCCTGGGATCTGCAGGATGGAGCAGCACCAGCTCCTCTCAGCCCACTCCAGATCAACACCTTGCCCATCAGGATTGTTCTCCTGAAGCTCTTCCTGCATTTTCTGCCTCAGTACACCCAGAGTGAGAAGAAGAAAAGCCAATCCCTTATTTTTGGTGCTCCTTGCCCAGTGTTTGCTGGCAGTTGGATGTCCTTGGCACAGATTCTGTTTTAAATGCTCCATCTTACAACTGATTTCCAAAATCTTGGAACTCCCAGGCTGTCCCTTCTCCCAGACACTCAGCAACAGGACAAGGGGGCTCAAGCTCTGCCAGGGGAAATTGAAGTTGGAGAGCAGGAAAAAATTCTTTGCAGAGAGAGTGCTCAGGGATTGGAATGGGCTGCCCAGAGAGGGGGTGGATTCTCCATCCCTGGAGGTTTTTCAACCTGAGCTTGGCCGTGGCACTGAGTGCCATGATCTGGTAAAGGGACTGGAGTTGGACCAAGGGTTGGACTTGATGATCTGGGAGGGCTTTTCCAACCCAATCCATTCTATGATTCTGTGAATGTGGCACTGAGTGAGAATCCACCACATCTTGATCCAACCCCACTGTGATCACCAGCCCAGGGCACTGAGTGCCAGAGTGATCACAGTGGGGTTGGATCAAGGGTTGGACTTGGTGATCTCAGAGGTCTCTTCCAACCCAATCCATTCTGTGATTCTGTGATAATGCTGGTGAGGGGACTGGAGCACAAGTCCTGTGAGGAGAGGCTGAGGGAGCTGGGGGAGTTCAGCCTGGAGAAGAGGAGGCTCAGAGGTGACCTCAGCACTGTCTGGAACTGCCTGAAGGGAAGTTCTGGCCAGGTGGGGGTTGGTCTCTTCTCCCAGGCACTCAGCAATAGGACAAGGGGGGCACGATGGGCTCAAGCTCTGCCAGGGGAAATTGAAGTTGGAGATCAGGAAAAATTTCTTTGCAGAGAGAGTGCTCAGGGATTGGAATGGGCTGCCCAGAGAGGGGGTGGATTCCCCATCCCTGGAGGGTTTTCAACTGAGCTTGGCCGTGGCACTGAGTGCCATGATCTGGTAAAGGGACTGGAGTTGGACCAAGGGTTGGACTTGATGATCTGGGAGGTCTTTTCCAACCCAATGGATTCTATGATTGTATGGATGTGGCACTGAGTGAGAATCCACCATGTCTTGATCCAACCCTACTGTGATCACCAGCCCAGGGCACTCCGTGCCCTGGGCTGGTGATCACAGTGAGGTTGGATCAAGTGTTGGACTTGATGATCTCAGAGGTCTCTTCCATCCCAATCCATTCTGTGATTTTATGATTCTGTGATTCCTCAGCACAGATCAAGAGTCTGAAATTCTTCTGCTTGATCCTGTGAAGGACTTTTTTGCTTGCATTTGTTTCTGCACTTTATTTTTGCATCTCTTTCTATGTCGTTGGAGCATTTCTGTGTTTAACTCTGCTTAGACACTAAGCAGAGCTCTGTGAAACCTGCACTTCAGACTAATTAATTCCTGCAGTCCCTGCATTTGTGTGAGCACAGGTTTAAGGCTGAAATCACACTATTCCAGAACAAACAGCACTTGAAATTTTAGAACAACAGGAACCTGTTTCCAGCCCCTTCTGTCACGTGTGGGACAGCTCAGTGATCACCCTGAGGCTGAAACCCAGCACCTGGATGCTTGGAGTGATACCTGAGCCTGGAAAACGAGTCATTTTGTGGCTGAAATCGTTGCTGCAAACGAGCTTTGTTATTCAAGTCGTTGGTTGAGTGGCAAGTTTTCCTTTTGGGATGAAAAGGATGTGTTTTTGTGTCCAGCTTTATCAGGTTTGGCAGTGGAAGATGCTGCTGTAGAAACCATTTCTCCTGTGTTTTGGAGCAGGTTTAAAGTTCTTCAACGTGATTTCTCCGAGGTTTTTGCAGTGCTTGAATGACACAGGGAGCAGAACATGCAAAGGGAGGTCCTGTGTGGCTGTCCCAGACTTTTTTGGCTGAGGGATCCCAGATCCACTTCAGGTTGGAGGCAACAAGTGGGGCTTGAATGAGGAAGGAAGAAGTTTAATTGCTGTGGAGATTCCCTGCCCCTGTGTCTCCAGCTTGGCCCACAGTTTGGGTGTTTGCACCCACAGGTAGTTCCTGTGCTGTGTAAACACCAAACTGCTTCATTTTGGGGTGGGTTTGGGATACCTTTGCTGGTCAGCACAGGAACCCCAAGGCAGGGCCCTGCTTCTGAAGGCTGTTTTAAAATAACACCACCATTGTGTTTTTCCTTGTGGTTAAATCCAAGCAAACCCCCCCTTGCTCTGGAGATTAATGTGCTTTTCAGAGGCAGAGCCACAAACTGGGTGAATCAACCCTAAGCATCCTGTTTGGGATAATTAATAAAAGTCCTGCTGCACTGATGGAATCTTTCCCACCAAGGGGAGTTTTGGTGCAATATCTCACCATTTATCAGGATTGTAGCAGCTGTTCCCAACATTCCTGGTGTGCAGGTATTGTTCTTACTGCAGGTTTATAATTGATCAGCTCAGCTTTCACCTCTGGCCATGGCATTGGAATTCTGACCACGGGGAGGGTGTTCCTTTGCCTCCCCACATTTGTGTTATGGATTATTCACAGTCTCCATTGATTTGCTCAGTGGCTGCAGCACGTTGGGTTCAGCTGATTCAGTGAATTTGAAACGTTTTATTATTTATTATTATAAATGTTCATGAGCACAAAACCATCTCTGGGGCTGAGTTTGACCCAAGTGCTGTGTTTGCTTTTCCAGAGGTTCACGCCACAGGGTTCAACTATCAAAATGAGGATGAAAAGGTTACTCTCTCCTTTCCCAGCACCCTGCAGAAAGGTAAGAGCTATTCCCTTTGCTTCCTGCTGCCTCCAGCCCTGGGTTCAAGGGGTTTGCACTTGGAAAAGCTGCAGTGGGACAGCTCTGCCTCCCCTGAAATTCCTGAGTGTGGGTGTGGTGCTCTCTGTGGGATCTGTCAGTCACTTTGGGATTGGAAATCTGCTTTGATTAATGGTGATATTTGTTCCCAACACCTGAGGTGGCTCTAATTATTTCCCTGCTGTTGGGACACAGTTCCTGTTATTCCACATGAGCTGTTCCCTCTCCTGAGGATTTTCCTCTCCGATGATGTTTGGATTCTTCTGAAACTGCTACAGTTTCTTGCTCTGAGGAGCCTGTAGATTGAAGCAGCTCCTCAGCTGAAATAAAGCAGTTTTATTTCACCTGGATAAAGTCAAACAGCAGATTCTGGGATATCAGGCTGGAGTGTTTGGTACAAACAGCAGATTCTGGGATATCAGGCTGGAGTGTTTGGTACAAACAGCAGATTCTGGGATATCAGGCTGGAGTGTTTGGTACAAACAGCAGATTCTGGGATATCAGGCTGGAGTGTTTGGTACAAACAGCAGATTCTGGGATATCAGGCTGGAGGTTTGGTACAAACAGCAGATTCTGGGATATCAGGCTGGAGGTTTGGTACAAACAGCAGATTCTGGGATATCAGGCTGGAGTGTTTGGTTCTCTGGGATCTTGGCTGCTGCTCTGGGCAGGCTCAGGTTTCCCCTTTTGCACCGAGACATCAAGGGCAGAATAAATCCTGAGACTAATTGACTTATGGGCTTGAACACAGCCAGGGCTCCATCTTGGCTTTGGATGGAGTGGATTCCAGAGCATGCTGTTATTACTCACATCCCATATTTCTGCAAACTTTAAGGTAAGGATTGCAGGATCAGATTTCAGGAATGGCTTAAGGTCTGTCTCTCCTGGTTGTGCTTTGGGTTTAGAAGGTGAAAATGAGCATTGCAGCAGCCTCTGGTCCATCCTGAAAGTCTGTGGGGAGCCTGGCTTGGCCTGGGATGCCCTTCTGGAGTTTTTGTTTGGTGAGAGAGGGGGGTCTGGGGGAGGCTGGCACAGACGGGATGGGGAGCAGCAGAGGGGGCACCTCCAGAGGGGCAGTGGGTCAGCCCAGCCCTACTGGGACATCCAGAGCAGATCCAGGGCTCATTCCAATAACCACATCCCCTCTGTTTGTGTTGCAGGGACAGGGACACTAAAGATAGACTTTGTAGGGGAGCTGAACGACAAAATGAAGGGGTTTTACCGGAGTAAATACACGACCCCGAGCGGAGACACGCGCTACGCCGCCGTCACCCAGTTCGAGGTACGGGCTGGGCTCATCCCAGCTGGGATTTGGGCCTGGAAGAGGCCAAGACACTGCCTGGATCTGTCCCTTCTCCCAGCAATGGGACAAGGGGGCACGATGGGCTCAAGCTCTGCCAGGGGAAATTGAAGTTGGAGAGCAGAAAAAAATTCTTTGCAGAGAGAGTGCTCAGGGATTGGAATGGGCTGCCCAGAGAGGGGGTGGATTCCCCATCCCTGGAGGGTTTTCAACTGAGCTTGGCCGTGGCACTGAGTGCCATGATCTGGTAAAGGGACTGGAGTTGGACCAAGGGTTGGACTTGATGATCTGGGAGGACTTTTCCAACCCAATCCATTCTATGATTCTGTGATTCTGTGGATGTGGCACTGAGTGAGAATCCACCATGTCTTGATCCAACCCTACTGTGATCACCAGCCCAGGGCACGCAGTGCCCTGGGCTGGTGATCACAGTGGGGTTAGATCAAGGGTTGGACTTGCTGATCTTGGACCAATGGTTGGACTTGATGATCTCAGAGGGCTTTTCCAACCCAATCCATTCTATGATTCTATGACAATGCTGGTGAGGGGACTGGAGCACAAGTCCTGTGAGGAGAAACTGAGGGAGCTGGGGGTGTTCAGCCTGGAGAAGAGGAGGCTCAGGGCAGAGCTCATCACTCTCTACAACTCCCTGACAGGAGGCTGTAGCCAGGTGGGGGTTGGTCTTTTCTCCCTGGCAACTGCCAGTAACACAAGAGGGCATGGCCTTAAGGTCTGCCAGGGGAGGTTTAGGTTGGATATTAGAAAGAAATTCTTTGCAGAGAGAGTGCTCAGGCATTGGAATGGGCTGCCCAGAGAGGGGGTGGATTCCCCATCCCTGGAGGTTTTTCAGCTGAGCTTGGCCGTGGCACTGAGTGCCATGATCTGGTAAAGGGACTGGAGTTGGACCAAGGGTTGGACTTGATGATCTGGGAGGGCTTTTCCAACCCAATGGATTCTGTGATTCTGTGGATGTGGCACTGAGTGAGAATCCACCATGTCTTGATCCAACCCTACTGTGATCACCAGCCCAGGGCACTCAGTGCCCTGGGCTGGTGATCACAGTGGGGTTGGATCAAGGGTTGGACTTGCTGATCTTGGAGGTCTTTTCCAACCCAATCCATTCTATGATTCTGGATAAATTTATAAAGTCCCTGTTATTTTTGACTTCTTGCTCTGAGTGTGGGTCACACTAAAAACAGCCTTTCCACTGTGGCCTCAGTGAGTTCTGGATCTGCAGGTTCCCCAGGCAGGGGTGGTGCTGCTCTGGGATGATCCTGCCTGTGGAGCCACTCATGGTCACACACCTGAGTCAAACTGTATTTTTTTAAGTGCATCATTTCTTTCTAACAACACCCTGTGCCTTTATCTCAGTGTCTCACTGACACCCCAGCCCTGAGCTGGGTTCTGTGTTACATAAACCTGGCCCAAATGGCAGGTTTTACACCCTGTTGTAACCCCCCAGTTACATAAAGCCCAGAGCCCTCCCAGGCACACACAGAGGGTGTTTTCTGGGAGGAGTTTGATGGACCATAAACGGGTGGTCGTGTGTGCAGGGCCTGTGAACGCCTGGGTGCCCTCTCTGCTTTCACATGACTGAGCTTTGCTCCTCTCATGACTCTGCTAAATTTTCCTCACCCTGTACAATTCCATCAGGGCACAGAGGCCTTTGCAGCTGCTTTTATGTTTTCCAAACCAAGAGTGGAATAAGAATAAAACCCTCTAATGCAGAGGCCAAGAGTGTCAGTGAGGAGACCACACCACGATTCACCCACCTCTTGCTGTGAGATAATCTGAATTTGAGTGTTTTACTGCCACAATCTCTGTGCTTTATTTGTTTCCTGCTCTTTTTTTCAGGCTACTGATGCTCGCAGAGCTTTCCCTTGCTGGGATGAACCTGCAATTAAAGCAACATTTGATATTTCTTTGGTGGTTCCTAAAGACAGAGTAGCTTTGTCAAATATGGTGAGTCCTTGATGTGCAAATAAATATTACTTAAAATAAAGCTGTGATAACACCAGCTGCTTAATTGATAATTAATAAAGTGTCTTGGGAGCAGAATTAGGAGTACAGGCTGTCTTGCCATTGCTAAGGAGCAATAAATGCTGAGAGCTTGGAACAAGATCATGTTTGTGTCAGATGCACAAAGCCTGAACAGGCTGGACAAGGCTGGTGGTTTAAAAAAGTACAATAAATAATAATAGTATATGTAATATGTGTAAAATATGTATACAATATATACAATAAATAATAGTAGATCTTGGCCTATGTCAAGCCACGTGCTGGTGGATTAGGACTGACTGTGGGAAAGTACTTTGTGTGTTATCCAGAAGTACTTGAGAGTTTTCTGCTCTGGAGAATTTCTGTCCAGAACTGGGATAAAATATGGAAGCAGAAGCACCTCTGTCACAAACACAGATGGGCATTTTTAGTTTGCTGCCTGCACGTATTTTTAGATGATGTTGCTGCAGAAGAGTCGGTTTAAAAATAGACTTTTTTTTATTCCTACCACTGAGAGTTACCTGTAAAGTCTGGCCTGGCTCTGCCCATGTGGTTTGTGCTTCAAGGGAAGGTTTGTTTCAAGGGAAGGTTTCTGTGTCAAGTAAAAGTTTGTTTCAAGGGAAGGTTTCCAGCAAAAAAAAAAGGAAGGTTTCCTGGAGCCTTCCTGGGATAGGGGCAATGTCACTTTGGAAGGACAGAAGCTTTGGAAATAATGGAATATAACTTATATATTATTAAAACATATAATTGATATATAATATCATCTCCAGGTGGGACAGGGCATTTCACCAGGAGTGGAGCCACACCATGGCCTGCACTTTAAACCTTAACCCCCTTCTGTGTGTCCATGACTCACAAGGCTGGAATAGCCACTCCAACACATTGTGCAATCCCAGTTTCACTTCCCCACACTGACAGATCTGCTCCTGTTCCTGCAGAACGTGGTGGACAGGAAGCCCTACCCAGACGACGAGAACCTGGTGGAGGTGAAGTTTGCCAGGACCCCTGTGATGTCCACCTACCTGGTGGCCTTCGTGGTGGGCGAGTACGACTTTGTGGAGGCCAGATCTCAGGATGGGGTCCTGGTGAGGGTCTACACGCCCGTGGGCAAAGCAGAGCAAGGAAAGTTTGCCTTGGAGGTAAATGAGCTCAGGGGGTTTGGTGTCTGCTGAAGGGACTGGAGCACAAGTGCTGTGGGGACAGGCTGAGGGAGCTGGGGGTGTTCAGCCTGGAGAAGAGGAGGCTCAGAGGTGACCTCAGCACTGTCTGGAACTGCCTGAAGGGAAGTTCTGGCCAGGTGGGGGTTGGTCTCTTCTCCCAGGAACTCAGCAATAGGACAAGGGGGGCACGATGGGCTCAAGCTCTGCCAGGGGAGGTTTAGGTTGGAGATCAGAAAGAAATTCTTTGCAGAGAGAGTGCTCAGGGATTGGAATGGGCTGCCCAGAGAGGGGGTGGATTCCCCATCCCTGGAGGTTTTTCAACTGAGCTTGGCCGTGGCACTGAGTGCCATGATCTGTTAAAGGGACTGGAGTTGGACCAAGGGTTGGACTTGATGATCTTGGAGGGCTTTTCCAACCCAATGGATTCTGTGATTCTGTGGATGTGGCACTGAGTGAGAATCCACCATGTCTTGATCCACCATGTCTTGATCCAACCCCACTGTGATCACCAGCCCAGGGCACAGAGTGCCCTGGGCTGGTGATCACAGTGGGGTTGGATCAAGGGTTGGACCTGCTGATCTTGGAGGTCTTTTCCAACCCAATCCATTCTGTGATTCCTGGTCACTGTGCCCAGGAATCACCCAAATCCATGGGGTTTCTGGGGGTGTCTCAAAGAGCTCAACTGTGGACAAACCAGTGTCTGAAAGGACCAAACCATAAGGTTTAACTCCATTCTGATTTGCTGTAGTGGCTTGGAGTGGCTGAGCTTGATACTAAACCATTTCAGTTGTGCACAAACCAATCTCTGCAGTGACCAAAGCACAGGATTTAACTCAGTTCTGATTTGCTTCAATGTCTCAAAGAGGTTGAGTTTGGTTTTACACAGACTTTCAGTTGTGGACAAACCAATGTCTGCAGTCACCAAAAGGTTTAACTTAGTTCTGATTTGCTTTAATGGCTCAAAAAGGCTGAGCTTGTTATTGAAGAGGACAAATAAATGTCTGTAATGACTAAAACATATGGTTTAACTCAACTGATCTAGTTGTGATTTGCTGATTCTCTGATGAAGTTCTGACTTGAGGCTCTAATGAAGTTCTGACCTGAAGTTCTAATGAAGTTCTGACCTGAGGTTCTAATGAAGTTCTGACCTGAGGTTCTAATGAAGTTCTGACCTGAGGTTCTAATGAAGTTCTGACCTGAGGTTCTAATGAAGTTCTGACCTGAGGTTCTAATGAAGTTCTGACCTGAGGTTCTAATGAAGTTCTGACCTGAGGTTCTAATGAAGTTCTGACCTGAGGTTCTAATGAAGTTCTGACCTGAGGTTCTAATGAAGTTCTGACCTGAGGTTCTAATGAAGTTCTGACCTGAGGTTCTAATGAAGTTCTGACCTGAGGTTCTAATGAAGTTCTGACCTGAGGTTCTAATGAAGTTCTGACCTGAGGTTCTAATGAAGTTCTGACCTGAGGTTCTAATGAAGTTCTGACCTGAGGTTCTAATGAAGTTCTGACCTGAGGTTCTAATGAAGTTCTGACCTGAGGTTCTAATGAAGTTCTGACCTGAGGTTCTAATGAAGTTCTGACCTGAGGTTCTAATGAAGTTCTGACCTGAGGTTCTAATGAAGTTCTGACCTGAGGTTCTAATGAAGTTCTGACCTGAGGTTCTAATGAAGTTCTGACCTGAGGTTCTAATGAAGTTCTGACCTGAGGTTCTAATGAAATTCTATTTGCTGATTTCTGATGAAGTTCTGATTTCTGGTGTAGTTCTGATCCCCTGATGTCACTTGGGTCTGAAGATGCTGAGGAGTCCTGGGGGGTGGCAACAGCCTGGGACAAAACAGGGATGGGGAATCTTCCAAACCACTGTGCTGTGGGAGTGGGGCTTCTGGAAGAAATCTTTGTGCTGCTTTTTAGTTTCAATCATAATTTCTCCAGTTTTCCCAGTTCCAAGTTAACAGCACTTTTCTCCTCTTGTTTCTTACAGGTTGCTGCTAAAACTCTGCCTTTTTATAAGGACTACTTCAATGTTCCTTACCCTCTTCCTAAAATTGATCTCATAGCTATTGCAGACTTTGCTGCTGGTAAAGTAACTCACTTTATTGATGAACTGTATTTCATTTGAATTATAAACGTTTAGGAAGAGGTGTGTATCAATATCAATAAACCTTTGTATTTATTTTATAAAGGTGCCATGGAGAACTGGGGCCTTGTTACTTATAGGTATGCTGTTAAAATACTGTCTTTCCCCCCTCTTTGTTCACTAATTCTTGGAATAATTGGATTAGTTTTAGGGAGCTGTAATTACTGGGTGTCATCCCAAATAAGACAGAGTAAATACCTTCACTTTGGATAATTCTGGTGGTGTTGAACAGCTTAGAAAGGCAAAAACCAGCTAATGCAGGTACTGTCCAAGGGTGTGAGGGGTTTAAGTGTCTGGCAGCACTGCCTGTTCTGCAGGAAAACTTTCCTGGCCCCTTTTTTTCCCTGTCAAACTCACTGACACAACTGGAAGAGTTTCTTGTTTAACCTTGTGGGCAAGTTGGGAAATTGAGCAAGCACAGAGTAGTAACCATGTGGAGAGCAGCAAATCAAACCCATTAACTTGCCTTCCTTTTCAGTTTTATTTTTTTCCTTCTTCTGGTCAAGCTTTTGTGCTTTGGCTTGATGATATTCCACTTTCTGTGCTCATTGTTAGGATGATTTCCCTGCATTTTGAACAACTTGTAAGCTTTGGACTTGAAATCCTGACACAGCTTTAATTCTTTCTTCTAAGCTTTCAATTTGGCCTCAAAAACTGAAACAGAAATTCCAGGTTTCAAATCTATTTGTCTTCTCATTGCAATTCTGATGAAATCTGATATTTTACACCCTGTGGAAAAAAAAAATTGATATGTATTTATCCTGGATGAGGAGAATTTTTGGAAGCTTTTCTTAATGGTGCTGTTCATTTTCCCCCCTTGTGCTGAGCTGGACACGTTGGCTCTGCCCTTGGGGAGGCACCAGCTCTGCTGAGGGGTTTTCCCTGGAGTTACAGCATTCCAGGACTTTTTATCAGTCCTGATGGTGGCAGGGGGTTGCCAGTGGGAGGTTTGTGCTGATTCAATGGAGAAACTCATGTGAGACACCTTGGAAGAGCCAGAATTCCTTTGGGAATGGGGGAGGCAGGGAAGGTGTGCTGTGCATCCCTCCTGCAGCTGAGCCTCTTAGATTCTGTAGCTGAGCTGCTTTATAAATAAAGGATGAACCTTCTCATTCCTGCCTGGCTTTTTATTTTCCACTTGTCTTCTTGCATGCCATAAGGAATTCCTGCTCCAAAGCATTCCAAGAGCTGTGGAACTGTCCAAATGTCTACACTGAAGTAGCTTTGGGGTTGGTTTTTTTTTTCAGTTGTGCTGATCACTTTTTAGCTTATTTAGGTGATTTAACCTTCTTTTGCTTGTGTTTCTGCCCCTGGGCTTGGCCCCTGCTCAGTTCTGTCTCTCTCCCCAACACAGGGAGACTGCTTTGCTCATTGACCCCAAAAATTCCTGTTCTTCATCTCGCCAGTGGGTTGCTCTGGTTGTGGGACATGAACTTGCCCATCAGTGGTTTGGAAACCTTGTGACCATGGTATGTAACAGCTAAAAATTCTATTTTTATTATTTTTATCCTGTCATGCCCCAAGTGTGGTTAAATGCCCCTAATCAGCAGCATGGTGTCTTTAAAATAATAAATTTTAATATTTAAATAGTGCTTTATTACCATTGTCTTATTTCCTGTAGTGTCCTCTGGAAGTCTTCCTACATTTTTTCCATGTGAATTAATCAGGAGTTGTTTGAATGTGGTCCTAGTTAGAATTTAGCATTAAATTACCTTTGTCTTTTCCTTCTGAAGCTCTGGGTCTTCCAGAATTTTATCTAACAGCTTATTCATGTTGGTTATTGTCTTATCTTCTGTGATGCAGCTGTGAAGTAGGAAAAGACATTCCAGTGTTACTTAATTCCCAGAAAATCAGCTTTTCTTCCTCTCTAATGAGGTGCCTGGAGCAGAAAACCTCAGTAGCATCTCTGCTTTGCCACTTCTGGCCAGCTCAGTATCCCAGTTTTTCTGATAAATAAGGAAAATTCCAGGGGAAGAAATGGATTTGTGAGCAGTTACATTACCAGAGGAATAAGGGAGAGAAAAAGGGAGGGGAAAAGATACAGAAATCCAATCTAATTTCCCCCAAATCCCCCTTGCAGTGTCATCCATCCTTAGGCACCAGATTTGGAGCCTTGTCTGGGAAACAGATGCATCAGAAATGCAAAAGCAAATTGGATGGTCTCCACTCCAAAAATAAAGCAGGGCTGATCCCTGTGGGGTTTGTCACAGCCTTCCTTGTGGAATTCCACCCTCCCAGGGGGAAATGTTTCAGAGGAGAAGCAGAGGAGGGTTTGGGGACAGGATCCTGAGGGATCAGAAGCTCAGCAGGAGCCAACAGTGTACCCAGGTGGCCAAGAAGGCCAATGGGATCCTGGTCTGGATCAAGAATAGCGTGGCCAGCAGGCCCAGGGCAGTGACCCTTCCCCTGGACTCTGCCTTGGGGAGGCCACACCTTGAGTGTTGTGTTCAGTTCTGGGCCCCTGAGTTGAGGTAAGAGATTGAGGGGCTGGAGCGGGGCCAGAGAAGAGCAACGAGGCTGGAGAAGGGACTGGATGTGGCTCTGGGTGTCCTCTGAAACACCTCCAGGGACAGAGAATCCACCATGTCTTGATCCAACCCTACTGTGATCACCAGCCCAGGGCACTGAGTGCCAGAGTGATCCCAGTGGGGTTGGATCAAGGGTTGGACTTGGTGATCTCAGAGGTCTCTTCCAACCCAACTGAGAAGAGAAGAGCAACGAGGCTGGAGAAGGGACTGGATGTGGCTCTGAGTCTCCTCTTAAACACCTCCAGGGACAGAGAATCCAACATGTCTTGATCCAACCCCACTGTGATCACCAGCCCAGGGCACTCTGTGCCCTGGGCTGGTGATCACAGTGGGGTTGGATCAAGGGTTGAACTTGATGATCTCAGAGGTCTCTTCCAACCCAACTGAGAAGAGCAACAAGGCTGGAGAAGAAACTGGAGCACAAGTGCTGTGGGGAGAGGCTGAGGGAGCTGGGGGTGTTCAGCCTGGAGAAGAGGAGGCTCAGAGGTGACCTCAGCACTGTCTGGAACTCCCTGAAGGGAAGTTGTGGCCAGGTGGGGGTTGGTCTCTTCTCCCAGGCACTCAGCAATAGGACAAGGGGGCAAGATGGGCTCAAGCTCTGCCAGGGGAGGTTTAGGTTGGAGATGAGAAAGAAATTCTTTGCAGAGAGAGTGCTCAGGCATTGGAATGGACTGCCCAGAGAGGGGGTGGATTCCCCATCCCTGGAGGTTTTTCAACTGAGCTTGGCCGTGGCACTGAGTGCCATGATCTGGTAAAGGGACTGGAGTTGGCCCAAGGGTTGGACTTGATGATCTCAGAGGGCTTTTCCAACTCAATCCATTCTATAATTCTGTGATTCTGTGGATGTGGCACTGAGTGAGAATCCACCACATCTTGATCCAACCCCACTGTGATCACCAGCCCAGGGCACTCTGTGCCCTGGGCTGGTGATCACAGTGAGGTTGGATCAAGGGTTGGACTTGCTGATCTCAGAGGTCTTTTCCAACCCAATCCATTCTGTGATTCTTTCCTTGGCAGGAGTGGTGGACCCACCTGTGGCTGAACGAGGGCTTTGCCTCATGGATTGAGTACCTGTGTGTGGATCACTGTTTCCCTGAGTACGACATCTGGACCCAGTTCGTGTCAGCCGACTACACCCGGGCCCAGGAGCTCGATGCCTTGGACAACAGTCACCCCATTGAGGTGAGCCCTGGGCAAGCTGGTCCCCTGGGCAAGCTGGTCCCCTGGGCAAGCTGGTCCCCTGGGCATTCCAAAGGGAGCTCCCATATCATTCCTGCCACAAAGGGAAAGCTGTGGGTGTGCTCTGGGGGGTTTCCTCCATTTGAGCATCTCTGCACTAAGGAAACTCCCTCCTCATTCCTGGTGTTCTGGTGGCTGAAGGAGAATTTGATGGAATAGATGGTGGGAAATGTCCTTGCTTTGTGCAAAAGGTGATTTTAGTGATTCACTCCCTGAGTGTGTTTTGTTCACTGTCTCTGCATTGAACAATTCCCATGGGTTTTATTGCCTTGGGGGAAGTGCTGAACCAAATATTGAAGGAAGAACATTTCCCACTGGTTTTATTGCCTTGGGGGAAGTGCTGAACCAAACACTGAAGGAAGAACCCCAAATCCATTTGATTTAACACCAAAACCCAACTTAAAGTGTGTTTAACTCACAAACCCACCCCAGTTTAATTACCTGAGTGCAGAGATCCACTGAGACAGCCCAGTGCTGGATGTGCATGTGGCTGCTTTAGGAGGAAAGCCACCCCCCAAACAAACCAACAAGCAAAATCCACTGTTGTGGCAGCTCAGATCCTTCTCCCTGTGAGCTCTCCTGTCTCCCCCAGGTCAGTGTGGGCCACCCCTCTGAAGTGGATGAAATATTTGATGCCATTTCCTACAGCAAGGGAGCCTCTGTGATCCGGATGCTGCACGACTACATTGGGGATGAGGTAAAGGGACTGGGCTGGAAAAGCCACGTGGAGACTTTCAGATGGTTTTCACAGTTAAAAATTACTGGTTTTTAACAAAAAAATGAAATCTGTGAGTCCTGTATTTTGAAAAATCCCCCAGTTTTTGTTTGAACTTAATCTGGGAGGAGTAAGACAATGGGGGATGTGGAAGGAATTTCAGGTGTAGCCCTGGTTGGCAGAGCCCCTGGCTGGTTCCTGGGAATAAATGCAGCCCAGAGGGAGGGTGGGAAAGGCTCTGCTCTGGTGCCATGACATGTCCCTTGTGTGTTCCCAGGACTTCCGGAAAGGAATGAATTTGTATCTGACGAAGTTCCAGCAGAAAAACGCGGCCACAGGTAACTGTGAGGCCACTGTGGGGGTGGCAAAGGGGGTCTTGGGGGTCCAGCCCTTCAGTGCTGAAGTGATGGATTATCAGACAGCCCTTTCTCCACCTGAGACAACTGAAATTCCAGGAAATAACTGGCTTGTTTCCAGTTCCATGCCCTGCAGAGCCAGGAATCAGCATCCTTAGGGATCTTCTGCCTCAGGGGGGCTGAGGGGCTGTGAAAGGGCTGATTTGCCCTTCCCCACTTCTGCTCAGGAGTGGAGTTTAGAAACAGAGTCTGTGCTCTGCCAGGTGAGCCTTTTGCAAGCTCCCTTTGGCAGGTATTGATCGTGTGTGGGATCCAACAGGGCAAAGTCTTGTCCAATGTCCCCCAGCACTTTCTTTGCTTAAACCTTTTTGTGCAAATGTGGGAGTGGAACATCAAGCTCTGCCAGCCCAAACCACTCTGTGGTGTTTGCTCAGCAATTTTCACATCATATATAAAAACCTGAAGGAGATGCTTCTATTTGAATTTTTAATGTTAATTTTTATGATATTTTCTCCCAGTGTGTATTGCTTGCTTTGTTTTTTTAGTAGTAAAGAAGCTGCTTCTCTCCTTTCTCCCCCATGAGTGGTTTAAAATATTTCCTTTTTCCTGCCTGTCATCTATTATAATTTAATAAAAGCACAACTCAAAGCATAAAGACAAACTGGAGTAAGAGCCCAACCTCCTTTGTGTATCCTTAATAAATCCTGACACATCAAGACTCTGGGAGTCCTGAGTCAGACTTTTCTTCTGCAGAGGATCTCTGGGACAGCCTGGAAAAAGCCAGTGGCAAACCCATTGCTGCTGTGATGAACACGTGGACCAAACAAATGGGATTCCCCCTCATTTATGTGGAAGCTGAACAGGTAAATTCCACTCTGCCTTGAGCTGGGCTTTAGGATCAGGTTTAGTGCATCCACTGATTGAAGCCTTCTCCATGATCAGGGTGGCTTTGGGTGCTGACAGTGCTGGTTCTGAAGGGAGGGAGGTGCAGCTTCCTGGTGCAAATCCATATGGAGCCATCCCAGGAACCCCCCCTGGGTCTTTGGAGTTTGCTGACAGAGCCTGTTTGCTCTGTGTGTGTGTGAAATGTGTGCTGGGGGAGGGAGGGAGGCTCTGGTTTAGCTCACCCTGCTTCTCATTCCACCTCAATTATGCTTATTCCACAAGAATTGCAGGGTGAGGGAGGATCACTGGGAGCAAATTCAGCTGAGAAACAGGGAATGTGTGTTCTAACAGGAGCAGGGGTTTGTGTTCTGGAAAGATTCCCGAGGCAGGTCCTTTCTCCAGAGGAGAAAGCAGAGGGCACACACAGTGACAACAGAACCTGAAATTAGATGTTCTATTAATTCCTTCCTCTTCTTCCTTCTCTTTCTCTTCAGCAAGAGGATGACAGAGTGTTGAAGTTAGTCCAGAAGAAATTCTGTGCCAGTGGACCATATACTGGTAAGATGAGCAGGAGCAGGACAATTCTTGCTTTTCAGGGAATGGCAGCAATTCTGGGAGGTGGAACAGGTGGATCCCTGCTTGGATCCTGGTGGGAAAACTTGAGGAATTCTGAGGTTGAAGGCTTCCCACGTGTGGTTTCCACATCCTGCTCCCAGGAGCAGAATTGCTCTGCAGTCCTTGGCTCCAGAAATGCCCAGTTTGGGGCCAGCTGGGTGATGGTGGGGCTGCAATAAAAGTGCCTCATGTGGAAGCCACCTCTGCTTGAGACACAGATTGCACTCATCTTCCATGATCCTATAAATGAAAATGGTTTTGCCTTCAAAGAGGATTCAAAGATTCTTGGGTTTTAACCCTAAAACTGCCATTTCCCTTCAGTTTTGTGCCTCTTTCCTGCCTAATTTCAAGCAGCCAGTGCTGAACCTGCCGCTGGGATCTGTGTGAACACCTTGTTTCCAAGTGTTGTGTTTTTCCTTAGACCTTCCTCTCCATCCTTTCTCCTTCAGGGGAGGATTTCCCCATGTGGATGGTGCCCATAAGTATTTGCACGAGTGATGACCCCACCTGTGCCAAAATGCAGGTCCTGATGGACAAACCAGAGCTCACCGTGGTTTTGAAAGACACCAAACCAGAGCAGTGGGTGAAGGTGAGTCCTCAGCAGGGAGAGCAGGACTGGGCTTGACTTTGGTGCCACTGGGGTGTTCCCTTGCATTTCATTTTCCTCTTCTCTTCTTGTCCTTTCCTCTTGGAGTCTTGAATTCCTTCCAGGGGGGCCTCTCTATGCTGCTGTGGGGTTTTGGCTCCTCTCTGGACACTTCTTAGAGGAGCCTTTTCCCTTCCAAACCCACTCCAGACAATGTAAACTGCAACTTTTTAGGAATCCAAGCCTGTGCAATCAGAGGCAGCTTTGGAGTTGAGATGGGGTGGCTTTTTTAGTCTCCCATGGCAACCAGAGTTTAGTTCAAGTCCATCCTGAGCAAAAATAGTGCTGTTTATCTTTCATTAGTGGAAGGTTTTCTGGTGGTCATTGCCAGGGAAATGTGCAAGTGGAAAACCATCACTGACTGCTGAGCTTGGCTGCACTGAGGGAGTCTGAGAGCTGGGGGAGAACTCAGAAACTGGGAGGGAATTTAAAAGCTGGGAGAGGGTTTAAAAACAGAAATTAAAAGCTGAGAGGGGATTTCAAAACTGGGAGAGAATTTAAAAGCTGAGAGAGAATTTAAAAATAGGATTTAAAAGCTGAGAGGGAATTTAAAAGCTGGGAGAGGATTTAAAAACAGAGAGAATTTAAAAACAGAATTGAAAAGCTGGGAGAGAAATTAAAAACTGAGATAAACTAAAAACTGAGATAAATTAAAAGCTGAAAGAAATTAAAAGCTGAGAGAAGATTTAAAAGCTGAGAGGGGATTTCAAAACTTGAAGAGAATTTAAAAGCTGAGAGAGAATTTAAAAACAGGATTTAAAAGCTGAGAGGGAATTTAAAAGTAGAATTTCAAAGCTGAGAGAGGATTTTAAAACTGAGAGAGTTTAAAAACTGGGCATTTAAAAACAGAAATTAAAAGTTATGAGAAAATTTGAAAACTGAGAGACAATTCAAAACCAGAAAGGATCTAAACACTGAGGGACAGCAGCTGCTGGGGGAGCTCCCTCTCCTCTCCCTGTTCATTTCTCCTCAGAAATCCCCATTTTTCCTCCCTTCCTGTGCTTTATCTTTATTTAATGATGGCCACTCACTGCTGTGACCTGCTGTGGTGTTGTGGCTTTAGTTTGAGCTTGGCCTCAGTTCAGCAGGCCCAGAGGGTCTACACAGATTAGAGGGGACAAGCATCACCTGACTTAAGCAACCAGAGAGATATTTCATATCATTTGACATACAAATCAGGTATAAAAGAAGGTGTGAGAGGTGCCCAGCTCAGTCCCTTCATGGCCTGTGCTGAGCAGACCTGCTCTCACCCCTACTGGGGGTGCTGAGCCTCATTCACTTCACAGCTGTTTAGTTTGGGAACTACTTCAGCAAGAGAGGAGAAAACTTTTCTCCTTTGTTATTAGTTTTCTCCTCTTGCTGAGTATCCTCTGGGGGGAGCTTGGAGTGTTTTGTGAGCTGAGTCCTGGAGCTCTGTGTTGTTGGGTGAGCAACTCAGTGGCTGTTGTTGGTTTGGCTTTTTCCCCACATCTGTATATATATGTATTATATCACATTCTGGTTTTAATTGCCTCTTTTGTATAATATAAGAAGCTTGCTATTTCAGGTTTGGGGGTTTTTTCTTTTTGTTTTTTTTTCTTTTTTTTGTCCTCTGATTTTTTCCCTCCCTCCTCTTACCTTAGTGGAGGGGGGTCGATTCTCTCTCTGTGTTGGGCACTTTGCCAGCTCATTCTACCTCACCCCTGCCCATCCTGGGTCCCACCCCTGCCCATCCTGGGTCCCACCCCTGCCCATCCTGGGTCCCACCCCTGCCCATCCTGGGTCCCACCCCTGCCCATCCTGGGCCCCTCCCCTGCCCATCCTGGGTCTCTCTCTCCCCTGCCCATCCTGGGTCTCTCTCTCCCCTGCCCATCCTGGGTCCCACCCCTGCCCATCCTGGGTCCCACCCCTGCCCATCCTGGGTCCCACCCCTGCCCATCCTGGGTCCCACCCCTGCCCATCCTGGGCCCCACCCCTGCCCATCCTGGGCCCCACCCCTGCCCATCCTGGATCCCTCCCTGCCCATCCTGGGTCTCTCTCTCCCCTGCCCATCCTGGGTCCCACCCCTGCCCATCCTGGGTCCCACCCCTGCCCATCCTGGGTCCCACCCCTGCCCATCCTGGGCCCCACCCCTGCCCATCCTGGATCCCTCCCTGCCCATCCTGGGTCTCTCTCTCTCTCCCCTGCCCATCCTGGGTCTCTCTCTCTCTCCCCTGCCCATCCTGGGTCTCTCTCTCTCTCCCCTGCCCATCCTGGGTCTCTCTCTCTCTCCCCTGCCCATCCTGGGTCTCTCTCTCTCTCCCCTGCCCATCCTGGGTCTCTCTCTCTCTCCCCTGCCCATCCTGGGTCTCTCTCTCTCTCCCCTGCCCATCCTGGGTCTCTCTCTCTCTCCCCTGCCCATCCTGGGTCTCTCTCTCTCTCCCCTGCCCATCCTGGGTCTCTCTCTCTCCCCCGCCCATCCTGGGCCCCTCCCCTGCCCATCCCGGGCCTCTCCCCTGCCCATCCTGGGTCTCTCTCTCTCTCCCCTGCCCATCCTGGGTCTCTCTCTCTCTCCCCTGCCCATCCTGGGTCTCTCTCTCTCTCCCCTGCCCATCCTGGGTCTCTCTCTCTCCCCCGCCCATCCCGGGCCCCTCCCCTGCCCATCCCGGGCCTCTCCCCCGCCCATCCTGGATCTCTCTCTCTCCCCCGCCCATCCTGGATCTCTCTCTCTCCCCTGCCCATCCTGGATCTCTCTCTCTCCCCTGCCCATCCTGGATCTCTCTCTCTCCCCTGCCCATCCTGGATCTCTCTCTCTCCCCTGCCCATCCTGGATCTCTCTCTCTCCCCTGCCCATCCTGGATCTCTCTCTCTCCCCTGCCCATCCTGGATCTCTCTCTCTCCCCCGCCCATCCCGGGCCTCTCCCCCGCCCATCCCGGGCCTCTCCCCCGCCCATCCCGGGCCTCTCCCCCGCCCATCCCGGGCCTCTCCCCCGCCCATCCCGGGCCTCTCCCCCGCCCATCCTGGGTCTCTCCCCGCGGTGCCCGGCAGTGAGTGCCGTGCCCGGCAGTGAGAGCCGTGCCCTGCCCTGCACTGTGTCCCTGTGTCCCCGCAGCTGAACCTGGGCACGGTGGGGTTCTTCCGCACGCAGTACAGCGCGGCCATGCTGCAGGCGCTCATCCCCGCCATCCACGACCTGTCGCTGCCGCCCGTCGACAGGCTGGGGCTGCAGAACGACCTGTTCTCTCTGGTGAGTGGCACTGCTGGGCAGCACCGGGGCTGCCAGGGCAGGGGAGGGTTACAAACAGGGTTGGGACCGTTAGCACTACTGTCATCGTTGTCATTGTCATCATTGTCATTGTCATTATTATCATTATTACTATCGTGATAATGATTATCATAATTATCATTATCATCATTATCATCATTATAATCATTATTATTATCATCGTATCATTATTATCATCAGCATCATTATCACCACTATCATCATCATAATCATAATTATTAATATTACCACTATAATAACTATTATCATTATTATTATCATCATTAGTATCATTATCACCATCATTATTATTACCACTATAATCACTATTATCATTATTGTTATCATCATTATTATCATTATCACATCACCATTATTATTACCACTATAATCATTATCATAATAATAATTATCATTATTATTATCAATATTAAGAATATTACCATTATCATCGTTATCATTATTATCATCATATGATTGTCATTATCATCCTTAATATCATTATTGTCATTATTATTATCATTATCATAATTATATAAATTATCATTATTATCATTATCAATATTATCATATTTGCATCATTATTATCATCATTATTATTATCATTGTCATAATTATATAAATTATCATTATCATTATCAATATTATCATATTTGCATCATTATTATCATCATTATTATTATCATTGTCATAATTATATAAATTATCATTATTATCATTATCAATATTATCATATTTGCATAATTATTGTCATCATGTCAATATTATCATTATCACCATTATCATTATTATCATCATTATCATCATTATTATCATTATAATCATTATCATTATTGCCATAATCATTATTGTTATTACCACTATCACCATCATTATTATAATAATTATAATAATCATTATTATTACCATTATCATCATTATTATCATTATCAATAGTAACAATATTATCATTATTATCATCTTTATTAACCTCATCATTATCATTATTATTACCATTATTATCATTATTATCCTCATCACTATCATCATAATCATTACCATCATTATCATTATTTTATCAATACTATTATTTTCATTATTTTTATCTACCATTATTTTAATTATTCTATTATTATATTTTTATATTTGTTTTTCTTGATTTTATTTTATCATCATAATTTAGAAATATTACTATTGACAATAAATACTATTCATAAATAGTATTAGTTATAGATTATTATAATACTATTGTGTTCAAAATGTCACTGCTTATTAGAAATATTTTTCATTATAAGTGGTATTGTTTATTATTAAAGTGGAAAACAAAAGAAATAATAATATAAATAATCAAATAAGCAATAAATAAACAAACCAGTGAGCCATCAGTTGTCTGGGAGCTCATCCCAGTCCGTGCTCTCCCCGCCAGGCCCGGGCCGGGATCATCAGCACTGTGGAGGTGCTGAAGGTCATGGAGGCTTTTGTGAACGAGCCCAACTACACCGTGTGGAGCGACCTGAGCTGCAACCTGGGCATCCTCTCCACCCTCCTGTCCCACACCGACTTCCACGAGGAGATCCAGGGCTTCGTCAGGGACGTCTTTTCCCCCATCGGGGAGAGACTGGGGTGGGACCCCAAACCTGGAGAGGGTACGGAACTTCTCTGTGGAGTCCTGGGGGGTGGGAGAGTGCTGTGGGAATGAGCCAGGGCTGGGGGAACTTCTGGGAAATCCAGGGGTGGTTTGGGGAAGGTTGTGTGTCAGGAAGTCAGGATTTGGGGGAGAAGCTTCTCTGAAATCCACTGGAGGTTTTGGGAATGTTGAGTGTCAGAAAGTCAGGATTTGGGGAGAAACTTCTCTGAAATCCACTGGTGGATTTGGAAAAATTATGTGTCAAAACCTCAGGATTTGGGGGAGAAACTTCTCTGAAATCCACTGGTGGATTTGGAAAACTCATATGTCAAAAAGTCAGGATTTGGGGGAGAAACTTCTGTGAAATCCAGTGGAGGTTTTGGGAATGTTGTATGTCAGAAAGTCAGGATTTGGGGGAGAAACTTCTCTGAAATCCACCGGTGGATTTGGAAAAATTATGTGTCAAAAAGTCAGGATTTGGGGGAGAAACTTCTCTGAAATCCACTGGTGGATTTGGAAAAATTATATGTCAAAAAGTCAGGATTTGGGGGAGAAACTTCTGTGAAATCCACGGGTGGATTTGGAAAACTTTTATGTCAGAAAGTCAGGATTTTGGAGGAAATGTCTGTGAAATCCAGCAATGATTTTGGAAAATTCTTGTCTCAGTGAGCCATCAGAAATTTGGGAAAGGGGAGAGGAGGGAGGAAAAAGAGGCATTCAGGGATGATTTTATATTTAAAACCAGACACAAACCCCAGAACATCCTTCAGTTTTGCACCAGTTAAAATGGGAAAACCTTTCTGTACCTGCTCAGTGACTGGTAAAAATTCTCTGCTTAACTTCCCATCTGCTGGAATGCAGGAAAATCCTTGGGTTACAAGGATGGAAAGCCATTTATGTGCATGTTTACCTGCCCTGTCAGTCCTGGTGTAGGTAAAATGGTTAAAATCACTGATTTAACTCATATTTTAGACTTACATGTTGTGTTTGGGCTGAAATCCTCTTCTCCCAACCCTTTTTCTGTGAAAAAAATCAATGTATTCCCCACCAAGGAGAGGGGGAAAAGGCCTGGACTCAGCTGTGGCTCCCAATAATTCAAGCTGTCCCTCTCCTCACTCCCAGGTCACCTGGATGCCCTTCTGAGGGGGCTGGTCTTGGGCAAACTGGGCAAGGCTGGGCACAAGGCAACGTTAGAGGAGGCCCGACGCCGGTTTAAGGACCACGTGGAAGGCAAACACATCCTGTCAGCTGATCTGAGGAGTCCTGTAGGTTATTGCACACCCTGGGGCCCAAAACTCTGTCCCTGCTCCCCTTAAACAGGGAGCTGCAGGAAACCAGGGCCAAGGTGTGAGGCCAGCTGGTTTTGGCAGAGGTGGTGGGAGGTTGGATCAGCCCAAGGCTTGGATCAGCTTCCAAAGACAATGATCCTGGGGAGGATGAAACATCCCTGTCCTTGGCAATCTGGTTTTTGTGGGTTTGGCATTGCCAAAATCCTGCTGAAATCGAGGGAGAGGTGAAGGAGTGGAGGCATCTCTAAACCCAGTCTTAAAACACACAAGGCATCAGTGCTGGGACCTTCCAGATGTGTGAATTCCAACCCAAATCCCTACAAGTTGTTGCACTGGTGCCAGTTTTGAGGACACCCCTTGGGTTTGCTCTCTCTTAGGTCTATGTGACTGTGTTGAAGCACGGAGACAGCTCCACCTTGGACACCATGCTGAAGGTGGGTGCACCCTGACACCAAAACTGGGGAGTTCAGCCCTAAAGCTCCTCCCAAATGGGGGTTATCCACACCCAGGCTCCATCCCTGCTCCCTGGCTGGTGTGAAATTGCCACCTAGTGGAGTGTTCCAGCTCTCCTTTTGGGATAATCCCTCCTTGCTGGAGGCTTGGAGGAATCCTTGACCTTACACACTACTTGACCTTTACATAAACAGAGATGCAAATCAGTTTATTACTAATTTAATTTGTGCTGATGGGCACGGGGTGAGTCTGTGGTGGGGGAGTAACTGCAGGGTGAGTCACAGCCAGGTCAATTTGTCACATGTTGGGCTTGAAGATTAATTAGCAGCTCTGCCATACCCAGTGAGTTCATTAGGTGAGAAATCAGCCTTTTTTCTTTGCTCTTTTAACCCTGTTCCCTTTTCTCCAAAGCTCCACAAGCAGGCAGACATGCAGGAGGAGAAGAACAGGATTGAACGTGTTCTTGGAGCCATCTCTCAGCCAGAACTGATTCAAAAAGTTCTCACCTTTGCACTTTCAGTAAGTTCCCTGCTGGATATTAAGATAATAACCATAATTATAATAATAATAATCCCAATATTAGGATATTCCTTCAGGACTCTGTATAATCCTTCCCTTGTGGGAATGGCAAGTTCAGAGCACTTGGGGGGTTAGACCAGTGTGAACATTAAATGTGCCACAACAGGAGAAATTATCTTAGTAATTAAACCTTCTCTTAAAAATTCTTTTTGGGGAAAAATTGCTTTTATTTACAGATTAAACCTTTGAGTTGTGCCTTAAAACTTGGGGGTGGGGGAAGCTTTTATTGACAGATTGGTTGTAGAAATGCATCAAGCCTGGAAAAGCACAGAGCCAGTGCTGGATTTGTTGGGAGAGTGTGGAATATTCCTTGTATTTCCATCCCCAGGAAGAGGTACGTCCCCAGGACACGGTGTCAGTGATTGGAGGAGTAGCTGGAGGCAGCAAGCAGGGCAGGAAAGCTGCTTGGAAATTTGTAAGGGACAACTGGGAGGAACTTTATAATCGATACCAAGGGGGATTCTTAATATCCAGACTAATAAAGGTACGTGCAGGTGTGAGGAAAAGCCAGCCCTGACCTGTTCTCTTGGAAATGCTGGAGGCTCACCCTTGCTTTGTGTTGTTCTTCCCTTCAGCTCACAGTGGATGGATTTGCAAATGATAAAATGGCTGCAGAAGTGAAGGTAAGAAACTTGAATTAAGGAAGGGATTGACTCATCTGTGACAGGCTTTGTGTGACTGTGAGCACTGAGGGGAGAGCCAGGAGGTTCCATGTGGGTTTTGTGGCTGGGCTGTGGCCCTGCCCCATTCTGTCCCTGAATTCAGTGCTTGGGGTGGGATAAAATATCACTGAAATGCCTTCAATTAGCAAATTAATGTGCAATTCTGGTGCTTTGTTTCATTCTTTTGGACTTTGGTAAAATCCAGCACAGTTTGGAGCCTCCCCAGGTTCCACCCTGAGCTGGGGCTCATCCTCCCCAGACTGACAGGGCACCCAGGGGGAATTCCTGCCAGGAATTGGCTCAATTCCACCCTCTGCTCCAAGTTTCCTGTGGCCACTTGTGCTGTGCTTTGACTCAGGTCTGCAGAGTTTCTCTTGAATTGGTGGCTCCAGGTAATGGGATTTGTTACACCCCCTTTGTCTTGGTGGAGTTCTGAGAATGCCTCTGGGCTTGATTATTTATTCTTTCCCCACATTTTCACAAGACTGACTCCTTTGAGGAAGAAACCTAAAAATATTACCCTTAATTACCACTTTCCTGGTAGGGAAATACTCAGAAGGAATTGTTTGTTCCAAAGATGAGCTGAGCCCTCTCTGCCCTTTTTACCATCTAGTGATCTTTTCCTTGAGAACATTTAATAGATTTTACAGAGCAATCTTGCACTATAGTTGATGTTTTTTCCTTAAAAAACACTTTGAAAAACATTGACCAGAAACAAATCCCTAAATAAATCCCAATTCCTTTCCAAGAGGACTCCCTGGGCCAGCACACCAAGCTCTGAGCTGGAGCACTTCATGTGGCTGAGCCTCCATGGCACCTTGTGGCCACATTAGTGTGAGCTGATGTGCCAAATCCCAGGAAAAGCTGCTTGGATGGAGGCAGGAATGGCTCTCCTTTAACTGACTGCAAAGTGCAAAGTCACAGCAGCCTCTGGGGAGGCTCCTCCAGCCTCAGTTCCTGGCAGGGATCGCTGGGGTTGGTTCTGGAGGAGGGAGTGGGAGACCATCCAGCACAACTCCTGAGTGCTGCTTTCCCTTGGAGGTCATTCCATGGCTTGGAAAGAGGCCTGGGAGGAGCTCTGGGAAACCTGATCCCTGCACAAATGCTGCTGCAAAATGGCCTTAGGATTGCCCAGTGTCCCCTCTGGGTGTCCCGAAATACCCACGGGATGTGCTGCCTGGGGGGCTGGATTCAGCTCCTCAGGGCCTGGTGCTGTCCCTGCAGCAAGGACAGGACAGGACAGGCTGATGGAAAAGCCACTGGGGCTTTCCTTTAGCAGAGAAATGGAGGGATTTTGCTGTTCCCACTCCCTGTTTGGAGAAAACTCAGCCAGATTTTCAGTCTGTGCTGGTGTGACCTCACCTCGAGTGCTGTGGGCAGAATCTAAGATGGATCTAAAGCTGTTGGAGACTAAAGGAGGGAAAGGAGGATGGGGAAGGACCTTGAGGGGAAGCTGAGGGTGAGGGCAGTTGGTTTGTTCAGCTGGAGAATGAGGGGCTGCAGCTCCAGTCCCTGCTCTGTGTGAGCAGGGACAGGACCCAGGGAAGGGGCTGGAGCAGGGCCAGGGAAGAGCAACGAGGCTGGAGAAGGGACTGGAGCACAAGTGCTGTGGGGAGAGGCTGAGGGAGCTGGGGGTGTTCAGTCTGGAGAAGAGGAGGCTCAGAGGTGACCTCAGCACTGTCTGGAACTGCCTGAAGGGAAGTTCTGGCCAGGTGGGGGTTGGTCTCTTCTCCCAGGCACTCAGCAATAGGACAAGGGAGCACGATGGGCTCAAGCTCTGCCAGGGGAAATTGAAGTTGGAGAGCAGAAAGAAATTCTTTGCAGAGAGAGTGCTCAGGGATTGGAATGGGCTGCCCAGAGAGGGGGTGGATTCCCCATCCCTGGAGGTTTTTCAGCTGAGCTTGGCCATGGCACTGAGTGCCATGATCTGGTAAAGGGACTGGAGTTGGACCAAGGGTTGGACTTGATGATCTGGGAGGGCTTTTCCAACCCAATGGATTCTGTGATTCTATGGATGTGGCACTGAGTGAGAATCCACCACATCTTGATCCAACCTCACTGTGATCACCAGCCCAGGGCACAGAGTGCCCTGGGCTGGTGATCACAGTGGGGTTGGATCAAGTATTGGACTTGATCATCTCGGAGGTCTTTTCCAACCCACTTGATTCAATGATTCAATGATCCTGACTGCCCCTGGTTGTTTCTCCTCCTTCCCAGGCGTTCTTCGAGAGCCACCCGGCGCCCTCTGCCGAGCGCACGGTCCAGCAGTGCTGTGAGAACATCCTGCTCAACGCCGCCTGGCTCCGGCGCGACGCCGACAACATCCATCACTTCCTGGCGCAGCGCCCCCAGCCCGCCGTGTGAGCCCCCCCCAGGTGCCACCAGGCCTGCAACGCCCTCGGGGGGGGGGGGACAAGGGAGGAGCCACCCGGAATGCCAAGAATTTGGAGTATTTTTGGGTTTTGTTTTATTTTTTTCCTTTTTTTTTTTTTCCCCACCACTTCGGTGTGGGGGATTTTTGGACCGTGAATGTAGAGTTTAACTGGTTCCTGCTCACACTCCAGATTTGAAAATTCTATTAAAATTATCAGCAATTCAGCGAAAAGAGAGAGAGAAAACAAGGAAAAAGAAATCTGTAAATATGATAGTAATAAAATAGAGCATAACAAAACTGTGAAACTTCCTCAAGCCTTGTCAGTGGTTAAAATATTTAACACCCCCACCCCTTCCTCCTGACACTCTATTGACAGATGTTCTGTTTTTTACACCCTCCCCATCCCCAAAAAGGAAAATAAAGGAAACCAGTGGTTTGTGGGTCAGTGGAGAGGCTGGGGCAGGAAGGGGTTAATGCCTCAGCTTGTGTGGAACAGGTCACTGGGAAGGCAGGCAGTGCTAGAACAGTCTGTGCATCATCCCAAGGGTGAGGGTTTGGGGACATGTTCCTGCAAACCCCCCCAGTCCCTGCCTAGTGGGTTCCCTCCCTTTTGTGTTACCTCTAAGCAAAGACAAACACGTTCTGTTGCTCCTCAGTCCCCTCCTGGGCTCCACCCACTGATGTTCCTTCCTCGAGAGAAGGGGATTGTGAGGAAACACCTTCCACAGCCACACTGGAGGAGAGAAAAGGGTCATTTTTTGTTCCTACCTGCCCCCTCCCACTGCATGCAGGGCAGGAGATGCTGCAGGGCCAGGCCAAGCCCCCACTCCTTGGCCAAAGGATCCAACTGCTCCCATCTCCTCCTGGCCGTGGCTTTTCCTTCCTTTCTGTGATGTTGATGGTAATTAAGAAGCCTTAAATTAGTGCTGACTGGCATGATGATGATGATGATGATGATGAAGTCCCAGCTGTGTGCCATCATCCCCTCCCAAAGCAGCGTGGTCCACTAACCAGCCACAACACCCTCTAACAACACAAAGGTTGGAGTTCCACATTTTCCCTTCCCTTTTATTATTTTTCTTTAACAGGAATTCGTATTTGGTGTGGCTTTAACTGTATTTTGGAAGGTCATCAGACTAACTGTCAGGCTGCTTCCCTGAAACATTTTTGTGCTATTGTTTAAAAAAAAAAAAGAAAAAAAAGGTTACAAAGGAAAAAAAAAAAGATTTAAAAACAGTTGGCGTTAATAAAAATGTCAATGTGAAATTCATGTCCTCATCTTGTGTTCTGTTTGAAGCCTCCAAGGACCCAAACCTGGGAGGGGACAGCAGAGGACACGTGGCCAAGGTGTCAGTTACAGCCTCAAGGAACCCCCTGTCCCTCCTGGGGCTTGGGGAGCACAGACTGTGAGCAGAGCCTGAGTCATCTGAATAAAAATCATAGCCAGGCACTAAAGAACTGAGCAGGACAGGGAGTGGGAGGAAAAAGGAAAGGGACAATTAAATCTGAATGAGCAAATCTGTGTTAAAACATGGAAAGGTGGTGGCAGAGGGGAAAAGTTGCTGCTGAGAACTCCCAGAAATGGGAGTTTATGGTCTGTGGAGCTGCAGAGTTGTGGAACAGCATCACACTGGTAGAGCCTGAATCAAAATCACTACAGAACTGACCAGGACTGGATTTGGAAGGTAAAGAAAAGGAACAATTAATTGTGAATGAGCAAATTTGTATTAAAACCTGAACAGCTGAGGGGAGAGGGAACAGCATCTTGAACACTCCTGAGCCAGGGCAGGGAAACACCCCAGAAACAGGAATTCAGGAGCAGAGCTCTGAACAGTGTCCCTGGGGCTGGAGTGGGAAAAGCTTGGAGATCTCTGGAACACATGGATGGAGCACAGGATCCAGAGGCAGGGACAGCAGGAGAGGGGCTGCTCCTGCTAAATCCACACTGGGCAGAGCCAAGAACAGCTCTGGGAACATCAGGGGCTCTTCAGAGCAATCCCTGCTCCCAGCCTGGCACAGGGAGCAGCACCTTATCCAGCCTGAAGGGATGGAATTCTTGTGGCTGCTCCAGGGTCTGCCCCAGCCAGCAGATCAAAGGGAACTCACTGAGCAGTTCTGGGGTGAAATTCAGTTTTTTCCAGATGGGAAAAGGGACAAGATGGGAATGGAGGGGCCTCACAGAGCTGGATTTGCTCAACACCAGGGGACAGTCCTGCAGTGCCAACCAGGAAGGATTCCCTCAGGGAACTGCCATGGGAGAAGCAGCAAGAGAGAAAAAATGAAAGAATTTTGTGCAAATCTGGCCTTGGCAACAAGGAAAACCCCCAAACTCCAGGGTGGATGAGGACAAGGAGCCTGTGGAGCCACCTCCCCCATCCCTGCTCGGGCTGGAGCTGCAAACTGGAGCTGGATGTGGCTTTTCTCCTCATTCCCATAAATGGAATACTGAGCATCCACATTTGGAGTTTGTATCATCTCCTGCTTCCATAAACCAGCTGCAGGAACTGGAGAGATTCCCCCTCCTGAGGCTGCTCAGCACCCTCAGCTGTCCCTGAAAATCCTACAGAAATTCCAAGGCACTGGGACTGTCTGTGATTTTGGGCACATCCAGAGCTTGGGGTTCAGTGGGAATGGGGGTTTAGGTTTAAGGAGCCAGCACAGGAATCCACGAGGAGCTGATTCCCACCAAGGAGCACTGGAAGGACACACAGAGCAGGTTTGGCCCTTCCTCTGCAGGGGCAAAACATCACAGGCTGTTTGACACTCAAACTTCACAGAGTCATGGAATGGTTTGGGTGGGAAGCACCTTAAAGATCATCCAGTTCCACGGCAGGGACACTTCCCACTGTCCCAGGTTGCTCCAAGCCCTGTCCAACCTGGCCTTGGACACTCCAGGGATGGGAGTGTCCCAAATATCCTCCCTAATCATCACCTGAGCCCCATCTCATCCCTTTCCTCACCCACAATTCCTGCTGTTGTCATCTTGCCCCTCTCCTGGAGCATCAGTTGGTCTCCAATGGAAAAAAAAAGAGGTTTCCTATGAAGTGCACAACCCCCAAAGTTCCTTTCATGAAGAATTAAACTCTCCTTTCACTGCCTGCACAAGAGCCCAGGCCCAGCCAGTCTGCTGAGACCATTCAGTTTGCTCAGTGACCACAAAGCTGTTATTTCTGCCCCTCTCCTTCACGCACTTGCATGTCATTTGCATTGTTTAAAGTCAAAACAAGATCACCTCAACTTGCAGCCACAGGACTTCCCTCTGCAGACACGGCCAGCCCGCTGCAATCCCAGCCCTGAGGTCATTCTGTCTGGGCAGGAGGCAGAAGGGAAACCAGCTCACTGTGCTGACAGCAGTGCTGACAGCAGGGAAACACAGCTTGGTTACAGCTGCCACTCCGGGCCAGCAGAATTCCTGTGCCAGGCTCTTTTCCCACTCCAGCCCCAGGGACAGCAGCCAGTGGGACTCTGGGCCAGAGCTCTGGAGCTGCTCTGCTCCTGAATTCCTCTTTCTGGGCTGTTTCACTGCCCTGTTTCAAATCTCAGGCACAGGTGGACAAAACAAACATCCCAAGATTCTCCTGCAGGTTCCCTGGAATTGGGTCTCACAGGCAATTTAATGTAGAATCAGAATCCCAGACCATTCCGAGCTGGAAGGGACCCACAAGGATCATCAAGTCCAACTCTCAACTCAATGGCCCACAGAGGGGATTGAACCCACGACCTTGGTGTTGTTGCAACCAAGTTCTAACCACCTGAGCTGATCCCAGAGCTCTGGTGTGTCCCTGTAACCTGATTTTTTGGGAATGGTGGCTGTTTCTGTGTTGCAGAGCTGTGGGTGAGCTCATTTCCCCAGCAATGAATAACATCAGTCCCCAGGGCTTTGCTGCACAGCACAGAATTCCCGCAGGGAACGGGTTGTGTTTGTGGGGAAGGAGTGGAGGGGTGGGATGGGAAGCCCTGGAGGCACCAGGGACCAGTCTGGCTGCTTTTCCCTGTGTTCCACTTCCTGCTGGAGTGGGGAAGGAACCCTCCTGGGAGGGCCCAGCAGGGGTGGGATGGCTCTGGAAGCTGCTCCTCCTTTCAGTGTCCTGAACTCGGGAAGCACCTGGAGCCCGGGAGGGACTGACCTTCCTCCCAGCCCATGGAAAATGCAGCTGTTTGCAGCTGGAACGGCGGTGCCTGAGCCGCAGGACCGAGCCTGGAGGGGCAGGGATGGGAAGGTCGGGTCGGAAGCTCCAGGTGTTTGTAACTCAAACGTTTCCCTCTGCTGAGGTCACTAAACTGAAGATCATATGGAATCCTGGAATGGTTTGGATGGGAAGGGAGGTGAAGGATCATCTCGTGCCATGGGCAGGGACACCTCCCACTACCCCAGGGTGCTCCAGCCTGGCCTCGGACACTTCCAGGGATGGGCATCCAAAATTCTCTGCCCAAGCCGTGCCAGGGCCTGCCCACCCTGCCAGGGATTGATTTATTCCCGATATCCCACCCAACCCGGCCTCTCCGGGGACTTTTCCCGTTCCTCCTCGTTGCCCCCGCAGCGATGCCCGCATTCCATCGGATCCGTTTCTGGAGCGCGTCCCTTTCCCGGGGCGCTCATCCCTCATCTCGTCCCACTAATTGTCCCTTGGCCCCGCGTTTCTGGGATGCCACAAAGCGCCCGGTTGTGTCACTAATTGCCGCCTCCCGGCGCCGTTAATTATTCACCTCCACCTTGTCCCGCCCTCCTTTTTCCAGGTATCCCTTTTCCCCCTCCCTGTGTCCCGCATCCCAAAGATGCGGATCCAGCCCCGCTGCCCTCGGCTGTGCCCCGCTGTCACCGCTTCTTGGGGACACACCGGGACGCAGAGGAGGCACTCGAGGGTCGCAGGGCGGGGTCATGTCCCGGGGGAGCGGATCCATCCTCATCCTGTTCCATCCACAAGATTCCTCATCCCTGTTCCATCCTCATCCCTGTTCCATCCACATCCCAGTTCCCTCCTCATCCCTGTTCCATCCTCATCCCAGTTCCATCCACATCCCAGTTCCCTCCTCATCCCGGATCCATCCTCATCCCTGTTCCATCCTCATCCTGTTTCATGCCCATGCTTGTTCCATCCTCATCCCAGTGCCCTCCACATTCCAGTTCCATCCCCATCCCAGTCCCCTCCTCATCCTGGATCCATCCTCATCCCTGTTCCATCCTCATCTCAGTTCCATCCCCATCCCGGTTCCCCCCGCCCCATCCCGGTTCCCCCCTCCCCATCCCGGTTCCCCCCTCCCCATCCCAGTTCCCTCCCCATCCCGGTTCCCCCCTCCCTATCCCGGTTCCCCCCGCCCCATCCCGGTTCCCCCCGCCCCATCCCAGTTCCCTCCCCATCCCGGTTCCCCCCGCCCCATCCCGGTTCACTCGCGGCGCTGCCGCTCCCAACGCGCACGTGGCTTCCCCTCGCCGGTTCCGGTGCCGTGCCCGGAGCATCCCGCGGTTGCTGCGGGTGGAGCCGCCCCCCTCCAGCACTGCCCGTGCCGTCATCCCGATCCCCACGATCCCGATCCCCACGATCCCGGTGGTCCCCACGATCCCGGTGCTGCCGGTGCCTCCCCCTTTCAGCACGTGGTGGCTGCCCCCACTTCCCCACCACCCCCCTTCCCCCCCTATTCTTCGGCCAATGGTCCCGCCCGGCCCCCCCCTCTTCCCTTTCCTCTCCAATGGGGGCGCGCGGCGGGCGCGTCCAATGGCGCTCGGCGCGGGGGGGGGCGGCCCGGCGGCCAATCAGCGCGCGGGGCGCGGGGCGCGCGCGCGGGGCGGCCTCACCCGGCGTATCCCTCCGCCCGTCCCGGTGCGCGCGCGCCGCGCCCGCCGCCTCCGCCCGCGCGGCACCTTTTTTTTCCTCCCTACCCCCCCCAAACCCTCTCTCTCAATCGCTTTATAATTTCTTTTTTTTTTCTTTCCTTTTTTTTTTCTTCCCTCGTCTATAATTTTAATCCCTCCCGCGCCGCAGACGCACCGGGAGTTACACCCACCCACCGGCGCCTCCGCCCCGCTCCGGCGCGGCCCGGCCAGGCCCGGCCCGGCGGCTCCAGCGCGGGGCAGGCCCCGCCGCTCCGCTCCTTCCCCTCCCCGGGCCCGCCCCGCTCCCCCCCGGCCCGGCCCTCAACCCTCCCCTCCCTCCCTCCCTCCTCCCGCTCCTCCCGCCGGCGCCGGAGCCGCCACGCCGCCGCCATGGAGCTCATCACCATCCTGGAGAAAACGGTGTCGCCGGGTAAGGGCGGCGGGGCCCGGCGGGGCGGGCGCGGCGGGGCGGGCGGGCCGGGCCGGGCCGCTTGGGCCGCGCCTGACGCCGGTTTCCCCTCCCCCCCTTTCCCCGCTCCCTCCCTCCCGCAGACTGCTCGGAGCTCGAGGCGGCGCAGAAGTTCCTGGAGCAGGCGGCCATCGAGAACCTGGTGAGAGCTGCGGGAGGTGCCGGTGCCGGTACCGGAGCCGCTGCCGCCGCCTCGGCCCCGCCCGGCCCGGCCCGGCCCGACCCGACCGCCATGGCCGCGCCCGGTCGTGCCCGCGCCCGGCGCTCCGGCCGGCCAATGGGAGAGCGCGCTGCACCCCGGCCGGCCAATGGGAACGCGCGCTGCCCCCGCGCCGGCCAATGGGAGCGCGGCGCCGGGAGCGGGGGGTGAAGGCGGGGCGGGAGCGGCCGCGGGCCATGTGCGGGCAGCGCGGCCATGGCGGGAGCGGCACCGGCACCGGGATCGGGAACGGGAACGAGACCGGGGATGGGAATGGGAACGGGACAGCCCGTCCGGCATGCACAGGGGGCACGGGGACAGCCGGGATACCCGGCAGGGCACAGAGCCCACCCGGAGCTCTGACCGAACACAGGGCCTACCCTGATCCCACCAACATCCCTGCCCAGTCCCGGTGCCCAGTTCTAGAGCCGGTTCCAGTGCCACATCCCGGGACTCCCACCCACCCTGTGGGATCCTGCCTGATCCTAGTGATGGGTCCCAGTGCCCACTCCCAGTGCCCGCCGGGACACCCTCCCAGTCCCAGTGCCCCCCTGAATCCCCTCCCAGTGCCCGCCGGGACCCCCTGCCCAGTCCCAGTGCCCGCCGGGACCCCCTGCCCAGTCCCAGTGACCCCTAGATCCCCTCCCAGTGCCCGCCGGGACCCCCTGCCCAGTCCCAGTGCCCGCCGGGACCCCCTACCCAGTCCCAGTGCCCCCCTAGATCCCCTCCCAGTGCTCCCCAGAACCCCTGCCCAGTCCCAGTTCCTGCCTGTAGAACCCCCACATCACCCCAGACCCCTCCAAATGGGTGGTCCTGGAGCGATGGGGTCTGGAAAGGGGTCAGGGGGGTGAGGGGATCCTCTGGGTTGCACCCAGGCCCCCCAGTGACCTTAAAGCAGAGGAAAAAGGGGAAAAATTATTTAAAATGATGAAAAGAGAGAGGAAGTAAAGCCAAAGGTTCAGGTTTTTCCCAGCAGGGAAGTTGGGCTGGGCTTGAGAAGGGGTTTGCTTAGTCAGGGCTGCAGCCTTTGAGCCACATCAATTCTGGGTCAAAATCCCCTGGAATGGTGTTGGTGAAACCTCAGGGCACCTCCCACCGTTATCCTGGAGCTCCTGGGCTGTGGGACATGAAGGATTTGGGGTGGTGCTCCTGGTTTTGGGGTGTGGGAAAGAGCTGGAGGAGCTGTGGGGTTTCCAGGGTTTCATTGAGATCCTCTGAGTTGTCAGAGGCAGGTGAGGGGAGGACAGAGGAAGCAGAACCTGTGCTGGGACCCAAAATGTGTGTCCTGGGGTGGGGTGAGGGTGTGGAATGGTCAGGGCAGGAGAAGGGAGAGGATGGACAGAAGGATGTGGAGCTCAGGGCTGTTCCATCCTGGGATGTGGAATGGTCAGGGCAGGAGAAGGAAGAGGATGGAGAGAAGGATGTGGAGCTCAGGGCTGTTCCATCCTGGGATGTGGAATGGTCAGGGCAGGAGAAGGGAGAGGATGGAGAGAAGGATGTGGAGCTCAGGACTGTTCCATCCTGGGATGTGGAATGGTCAGGGCAGGAGAAGGGAGAGGATGGAGAGAAGGATGTGGAGCTCAGGACTGTTCCATCCTGGGATGTGGAATGGTCAGGGCAGGATAAGGGAGAGGATGGAGAGAAGGATGTGGAGCTCAGGGCTGTTCCATCCTGGGATGTGGAATGCTCAGGGCAGGAGAAGGGAGAGGATGGAGAGAAGGATGTGGAGCTCAGGGCTGTTCCATCCTGGGATGTGGAATGGTCAGGGCAGGAGAAGGGAGAGGATGGAGAGAAGGATGTGGAGCTCAGGGCTGTTCCATCCCAGGATGTGGTCAGGGGGTGGGTGGGAAGAGCCTGGATGGCCCCAGGAGAGGGCAGAGGGTGATGGAGCCTCTTGCTCTTCCTCCTCCTCCTCCCCTTCCTCCTTCCCCACCCAATTTAACCCTTTTGGCAGATTTAGCCCCTTGTCTGGGCTGTTCACGGGCACCTCTGGCAGTGAAGCTGCAAATCTGCATTTCCTGAGAGGTTTAATGTGATGCTTCTCATTTTCTGCTGAAATCAGCCTGAAAGCCCCACAAAAAGACATTTTTTTCCTGCTAATTTATGAGTGAGAACCCCAAAGATGCTTCTTCACCTTTGAGCTTCAGTAATTTTCTTCTCAAAGGTGGCAGCAACACTTTTCACTTCGCCCTGTGAGCATTTTTTTGGCTTGTTCCTCACTTGGGATAAAATCAGTGTATAAAACATGAGCAGTCTGGGTGGTTTGAAGGGGTTTAGGGGGTGGATTTGTAGAGTTTTGTCTGTTCCATCAAAATTTGGGAGCATCTCTGATGCTTTGCCCTCATCACTTGGAGTTTTCCCACATTTTTTGTCCCCAGATCTTGCAACTGGAACATTAAAAAGTTCTGGATGGAACAACTAAAATGAATTTTTATTTTAAGAGCTGGGATTGAGGACAGGAACTCGTCCTGTGCTGAACTCCTGAATGCTGATTTAATTTTAAAAATGGCTTTTTGATCTTTCTATGGATCTTAAAATCTCTTAAGGCTTTTTAAGAGGCATCTTAAGATTTCTTAAGAGATTATAGAAATGGATTTAATGTAACTGGAAGTTAAATATCTCCAGCAAAGCCACTTCACTGCCTGGTTTTAAAGCCATGCAGCAGCTCCCTCTCTTTCCTTGGAAGGTTTTCTGAGCAGCCAAAAAGCTTCTGAGGGGCAGGAAATTAAAAAACTCAAAATTCAGCTCCTTTTTGTGCAGCAGAAGCCTCTGAAATGTGAGGCTGTGGGATCAAGGCTTGGAAAATTAAGGGTTTAGCAAAGCAAGTGGCACCAATTTTTACCCCCTGGGGGAGCTTAATCATCATTTTGTTCTCCACCCCCTGGAAGTTTTCCCACATTTTTTTGTCTCCCAGTCCTGCAGTTTGGGTGTTGAGGAGTTCTGGGTGGAAGAATTCAAATGGATTTTATTTGCCCAAGACACAGGTGCAGATTTGGGAGTTTGGGACCTCCCAGAAATCCCTTTGAAACCTCCCAGACCCCTCTTTGGGACCTCCCCAGACCCCCCTTTGGGACCACCCAAAATTCCCTTTGGGACCTCCCCAGACCCCCCTTTGGGACCTCCCCAGACCCCCCTTTGGGACCTCCCCAGACCCCCCTTTGGGACCTCCCCAGACCCCCCTTTGGGACCTCCCCGAAATCCCTTTTGGGACCTCCCCAGAAATCCCTTTTGGGACCTCCCCAGAACCCCCTTTTGGGACCTCCCCAGAACCCCCTTTTGGGACCTCCCCAGAACCCCCTTTTAGGACCTCCCCAGAACCCCCTTTTGGGACCTCCCCAGACCCCCCTTTGGGACCTCCCCAGACCCCCCTTTGGGACCACCCAAAATTCCCTTTGGGACCTCCCCAGAACCCCCTTTGGGACCTCCCCAGACCCCCCTTTGGGACCACCCAAAATTCCCTTTGGGACCTCCCCAGAACCCCCTTTGGGACCTCCCCAGAACCCCCTTTGGGACCTCCCCAAATTCCCTTTGGGACCTCCCCGGACCCCCCTTTGAGACCTCCCCGGACCCCCCTTTGAGACCTCCCCAGACCCCCCTTTTGGGACCTCCCCGGACCCCCCTTTGGGACCTCCCCGGACCCCCCTTTGAGACCTCCCCGGACCCCCCTTTTGGGACCTCCCCAGAACCCCCTTTTGGGACCTCCCCAAATTCCTTTTGGGACCTCCCCGGACCCCCCTTTTGGGACCTCCCCAGACCCCCTTTTGGGACCTCCCCCGAACCCCCTTTAGGGACCTCCCCAGAACCCCCTTTGGGACCTCCCCAAATCTTCTTGGAACCTCCTAAATCCCTTTCTAACTCCCCAAAAATCCCTTTCTGACTCCCCAAAGCGGCACCTCCTTCCTTAACAATCCTCATCCGGGCGTTTCCCTTGGAACGAGGAATTCAGGGGCTCATTCCCATCCGGCAGATCCATCTCCAGGCCTGGGGAGTGGTTGGTTCCCAGGGATCCTCAGGGCAGCAGGAGCAGGGAAGGTGACAGAGCTATAAACGATCCCGGTCAGCGGGAGCTGACGGCGCTTCCCGAGCAGCTTAAGGCCCCTAATCCTGGGACAGAGGCAGGGCTGGAGCTGAGCAGGGACTGAGTGCAGGGGGTCTGGGGGCTCACCCTGCTCTGTGTCCCCAGCCCACCTTCCTGGTGGAACTGTCCAGAGTGCTGGCAAACCCCGGGAACAGCCAGGTGGCTCGAGTGGCCGCGGGGCTGCAGATCAAGAACTCGCTGACCTCCAAGGACCCCGACATCAAGGCCCAGTACCAGCAGAGATGGTTGGCCATCGACGCCAACGCCCGCAGGGAGGTCAAGAACTACGTGAGTGTTGCTCTTCTTGCCGGGGTCTCTCTTGGAGGGGTCATTTTTTCCATAGTTTTCCACCTAAAAGGGCTCCTGGTGGCTTTTCCTGTTCTCCGGAGAAGCAGCAGCAGCACCTGCTCAGGAGCTGCTTCTTGTGGGGTGTTTGTTCTGTTGGAGCAACAGGGTGGAATTGGGAGGAGGTTCTTCCCCCACAGAGGGTGGTTGGGCAGTGGAATTCCAGAGGGAAGTCACAGCTCCAAAGCTGCCAGAGCTCAAAGTGGGGTATTTGTTCTGTTGGAGCATCAGGGTGGAATTGGGAGAAGGTTCTTCCCCCACAGAGGGTGGTTGGGCAGTGGAATTCCAGAGGGAAGTCACAGCTCCAAAGCTGCCAGAGCTCCTTGTGGGGTGTTTGTTCTGTTGGAGCATCAGGGTGGAATTGGGAGGAGGTTCTTCCACCACAGAGGGTGGTTGGGGACTGGAATTCCAGAGGGAAGACACAGCTCCAGAGCTGCCAGAGCTCAGGGTGGGGGTTGGTCTCTTCTCCCAGGCACTCAGCAATAGGACAAGGGGGGCACGATGGGCTCAAGCTCTGCCAGAGGAAATTTAAGGTGGATATCAGGAAAAATTTCTTTCCAGAGGGAGTGCTCAGGGATTGGAATGGGCTGCCCAGAGAGGGGGTGGATTCCCCATCCCTGGAGGTTTTTCACCTGAGCTTGGCCGTGGCACTGAGTGCCATGATCTGGTAAAGGGACTGGAGTTGGACCAAGGGTTGGACTTGATGATCTCAGAGGGCTTTTCCAACCCAATCCATTCTGTGATTCTGTGGATGTGGCACTGAGTGAGAATCCACCATGTCTTGATCCAACCCCACTGTGATCACCAGCCCAGGGCACTGAGTGGCTCTGAGTCTCCTCTTAAACACCTCCAGAGACAGAGAATCCACCATGTCTTGATCCAACCCTACTGTGATCACCAGCCCAGGGCACTCTGTGCCCTGGGCTGGTGATCACAGTGGGGTTGGATCAAGGATTGGACTTGATGATCTTGGAGGTCTTTTCCAATCCGTGCCCTGGGCTGGTGATCACAGTGGGGTTGGATCAAGTGTTGGACTTGCTGATCTCTGAGGTCTTTTCCAACCCAATCCATTCTATGATTCTCAGGGACAGGGTTGGAATTTGGAGTGTCCAGGAGTTGCACTTGGTGCTCCTTGTGGGTCCCTTCCAGCTCAGGGTGTTCTGTGATACTGTGATGGTTTTAACCTTCAGGATTGGTTTGGGTTGGAAGGAAGGAAGAAGGTTTTTGCAATGAAGATGTTCAAACACTGTCACAGTTTTCCCAGAGAAGCTGTGGCTGTCTCTGGATCCTTGGGAGTGTCCCAGGCCAGGCTGGACAGGGCTTGGAGCACCCTGGGATAGTGGGAGGTGTCCCTGCCCATGGCAGTGGTGGGACTGGATGGGCTTTAACCCAATCCATTCTGGGGTTCTGTGACTGTGAATCCCTCTGTGTGGTGCTGCTGGGACTGCCCTGGGAGTGCCCCATCCCTGGGAGTGTCCCAGGCCAGGCTGGACAGGGCTGGGAGCACCCTGGGATAGTGAGAGGTGTCCCTGCCATGGCAGGGGTGGCACTGAGTGGGCTTTAACCCAATCCATTCTGGGGTTCTGTGACTGTGATTCCCTCTGTGTGGTGCTGCTGGGACTGCCCTGGGAGTGCCCCATCCCTGGGAGTGTCCAAGGCTGGGCTGGATGAGTCTTGGAGCACCCTGGGCTGGTGGGAGGTGTCCCTGCCCATGGCAGGGGTGGGACTGGATGGGCTTTAACCCAATCCATTCTGGGGTTCTGTGACTGTGATTCCCTCTGTGTGGTGCTGCTGGGACTGCCCTGGGAGTGCCCCATCCCTGGGAGTGTCCAAGGCTGGGCTGGATGAGTCTTGGAGCACCCTGGGATAGTGGGAGGTGTCCCTGCCCATGGCAGGGGTTGCCACTGGATAAATTTGGAGTTCCCTTCCCTCCCAAACCATTCCAGGATTCCTTGGCTGCCCCACTGAGCAACTGCACCTGTGTTGGGGTTTGATCTTTTAGAAGGAAGATTTTCCTTCCTTTTCTGAGGAGCAGCTTCCTCAGGAGCTGTGGGATCCCAGTTGGCACCCAGGCTGTGTCTGAGCACACACATTGACACGAGGCCTTGGGAGTTTTATGAGCAGAATGTGGTGGAAAGTTCCAGACAGAAAATGAGCTTCTTCCCTGTTGTGGCTTTGCCCGAGGGCTCCTTCTCTCCTTGGTGGTTAATTCAGGACCTGCAGCCCCAGGAGTGGATTTTGGGGTTCCTGGGGGTGTTTTGGGATTGGGGCAGCCTGGCCTGGAACTTGATTTTATGGAGTTGTTTTTGGTGTTTATGGAAATCTCTATAAAATCCCAGGATGGTTTGGGTTGGAAGGACCTTAAAGAGGATCCATTTCCACCCCCTGACACCTCCCACTGTCCCAGGGTGCTCCAGCCTGGCCTGGGACACTCCCAGGGGATGGAGCATCCCGAAATTCCCTGGGAATGATTGATAATGATAATAGTGGAAATAATAGAAATAATAATTATGGTCAGTACTAGTAATATTTTGGTTTAATATTATTTTAAATAATAAATAAATTTAATAATGTTGTTGCTTTGTGGTGATTTTTAATAGTATTTAATAATAATTATTGCCTTATAATTTTTCTTTGTTGTAAATTTAAATAATAATTAATAATAATAATGACGATTTTACTTGATAATAATTTTGATTTGTTGTAATTTTAAATAATAATTTAATAATAATAATAATGATAATTTTAGTTTGTAATAATTTCGCTTTGTGGTAATTTTGCACAATATTTAATAATAATTATGATGATTTTAGTTTATAATAATTTTGCTTTGTGGTAATTTGAAATAATAATTTAATAATAATAATGACAATTTTACTTGATGATCATTTTGATTTGTGGTAATTTTAAATAATAATTTAATAATAATAATGACAATTTTACTTGATAATAATTTTGCTTTGTGGTAATTTGAAATAATAATTTAATAATAATAATGACAATTTTACTTGATAATAATTTTGCTTTGTGGTGATTTTAAACCAGAATAATAATGACAATTTTACTTGATAATTATTTTGATTTGTGGTAATTTTAAGCAATAATAATAATGACAATTTTGCTTTATAATCATTTTGCTTTGTGGAAATTTCAAATAATAATTTAATAATAATAATAATACCATTTTACTTGATAATAATTTTGCTTTGTCATAATTCTAAAAAATAGTCATTTTAAAAAATAATAGTTTTTATAATAATAGTAATAATAATAATAATAATAATAATAATAATAATAGTTTTACTTTAGATTAATTTTGCTTTCCAAGTGGGGAGGGATTGTTTGAGCCCTGGCTGTGTCCCAGCACACGGAGTGTTCACAGAGCAACAGGATGGGTTGGAATCCCACCAGGATGCCCCTTCCCTTTGGGAACGTCCCCCTCCCTTTTTGGGAACGTCCCCCTCCCTTTTTGGGAACGTCCCCCTCCCTTTTTTGGGAACGTCCCCCTCCCTTTTTTGGGAACGTCCCCCTCCCTTTTTTGGGAACGTCCCCCTCCCTTTTTTGGGAACGTCCCCCTCCCTTTTTTGGGAACGTTCCCCTCCCTTTTTTGGGAACGTTCCCCTCCCTTTTTTGGGAACGTTCCCCTCCCTTTTTTGGGAACGTTCCCCTCCCTTTTTTGGGAACGTTCCCCTCCCTTTTTTGGGAACGTTCCCCTCCCTTTTTTGGGAACGTTCCCCTCCCTTTTTTGGGAACGTTCCCCTCCCTTTTTTGGGAACGTTCCCCTCCCTTTTTTGGGAACGTTCCCCTCCCTTTTTTGGGACGTTTCCCCTCCCTTTTTTTGGGAACGTTCCCCTCCCTTTTTTTGGGAACGTTTCCCCTCCCTTTTTTTGGGAACGTTTCCCCTCCCTTTTTTTGGGAACGTTTCCCCTCCCTTTTTTGGGACGTTTCCCCTCCCCGTTTTGGGAACGTTTCCCCTCCCCGTTTTGGGAACGTTTCCCCTCCCCGTTTTGGGAAGGTTTCCCCTCCCCGTTTTGGGAAGGTTTCCCCTCCCGTTTTGGGAAGGTTTCCCCTCCCGTTTTGGGAAGGTTTCCCCTCCCGTTTTGGGAAGGTTTCCCCTCCCGTTTTGGGAAGGTTTCCCCTCCCGTTTTGGGAAGGTTTCCCCTCCCGTGTTGGGAACGTTCCCCCTCCCGTGTTGGGAACGTTCCCCCTCCCGTGTTGGGAACGTTCCCCCTCCCGTTTTGGGAAGGTTTCCCCTCCCGTGTTGGGAACGTTCCCCCTCCCGTTTTGGGAACGTTCCCCCTCCCGTTTGGAACGTTCCCCCTCCCGTTGGGAACGTTCCCCTCCCATTGGCAGCAGGAGGCAGAGCCGTGTTGGGGGGTCTGGGCCCGGCTGGCCCTGCCTCAAGCCCCCCGTGCCCGTTCCAGGTGCTGCAGACCCTCGGCACAGAGACCTACCGGCCCAGCTCGGCCTCCCAGTGCGTGGCTGGCATCGCCTGCGCAGAGATCCCCATGAACCAGTGGCCAGAGCTCATCCCCCAGCTGGTGGCCAACGTCACCAACCAGCACAGCACCGAGCACATGAAGGAGTCCACGCTGGAGGCCATCGGATACATCTGCCAGGACATCGTGAGTCACTCTGGGGGCTGCTCGGGGGTTCCAGGAGGGGTTTGCTCCCAAGCTCTGCCCAGAACTTGTGTGCCTTTTTCTTGCTGTTCTGAAGCTGTGCCTGGGTTATATAGGCTGGATTTTGGGAAAGGGTCTCTCTCCAGGGTTTGGTCATGGCCCCAAACCTGCCAGAGCTCAAAGAGATGCTGTTTGAAGGATTTCCATGAGGGTTTTGTTCCCAAGTTCCTCCCTGCACTTCTGTTCCCTTTGCTCCCTGCTCTGGTTGGGATTGAAGCTGTGCCTGGGTTATTTAGGTTGGATTTTGGGAAAGGGTCTCTCTCCAGGGTTTGGTCATGCCCCAAACCTGCCAGAGCTCAAGGAGGTGCTGTTTGAAGGATTTCCATGAGGGTTTTGCTCCCAAGCTCTGCCCATCACTTCTGTTCCTTTGGCTCCCTGCTCTGGTTGGGATTGAAGCTGTGCCAAGGAGTTTTAGGTTGGATTTTGAGAAAGGTTCTTCTCCCAGAGGTTGTTCACGACCCCAAACCTGCCAGAGCTCAAAGAGGGAAGGATTTGTTTGAAGTATTTCCATGAGGGTTTTGCTCTCAAGTTCTTTCCAGCACTTCTGTTCCTTTTGCTCCCTGTTCTGGTTGGGATTGAACCCATGCCAGGGTTATCTAGCCTGGATTTTGGGAAAGGTTCTCTCTCCAGGGTTTGGTCATGGCCCCAAACCTGCCAGAGCTCAAAGAGATGCTGTTTGAAGGATTTCCATGAGGATTTTACTCCCTAGTTCTTTCCTGCACTTGTGTTCCCTTTGCTCCCTGCTCTGAAGCTGTTCCTGGGTTGTTTAGGTTGGATTTTGGGAAAGGGTCTCTCTCCAGGGTTTGGTCATGGCCCCAAACCTGCCAGAGCTCAAAGAGGGAAGGATTTGTTTGAAGGATTTCCATGAGGGTTTTACTCCTAAAGTCTCCCCAGCACCTCTTTTCCTTTTTCTCCCTGCTCTGTTTGGGATTGAAGCTGTGCCAGGGAGTTTTAGATTGGATTTTGGGAAAGGTTCTTCTCTCAAGGATTGAAGGACACTGGAACTTTCCAGGGTTTGGTCACAGCCCCAAACCTGCTCTGTTTGGACAACACTCTCAGGGACAGGGTGGGATTTTGGGATGTCCTGTACAAGGCCAGGAGTTGGGCTGGAAGATCCTCATGGATCCCTTCCAACTCAGGATATTCCACAATTCTCTGACTTGACAATCCTGGGAGGCCTTTCCAGCCTTAAGCATTCCATGATTGCACATCCAGGAGGCTGTGGAGCTTCCTTGTGCTGGTTGCCTCCAATCCTGCTGCCAGAACTCTGGGAGCAAACCCAGGGCTGCTGCCTGGAAGGACTGACCTGTTTTCCCAGCACAAATCCAGGTCATGTTCCCTAAAGGGAAGGTTTAAATCTCTGTGGTCACACCAGGCTGGGGGAAAACTCCAGCTCAGCACCCAAAGCTCCAGCTCAGCACCCAAAGCTCCAGCTCAGCACCCAAAGCTCCAGCTCAGCACCCAAAGCTCCAGCTCAGCACCCAAAGCTCCAGCTCAGCACCCAAAGCTCCAGCTCAGCACCCAAAGCTCCAGCTCAGCACCCAAAGCTCCAGCTCAGCACCCAAAACTCCAGCTCAGCACCCAAATCTTGGGTAAAATGGTGCTAGAACAGTGACCAGGGATTGATTCCTTTCTGCTTTGGGAAAATCTGACCCTTCATGTTGTTAGAGAAGCCCCTTTCTTGTTAATTTGGGAATTTCTGAGGAAGGTTGAGCTGTTTGAGGCACCTTCTGCAGGAGCTCTGGTGGGAATTGGTTGGAAAAGTGGCCTGACATTTAGAACTGGAATCAGCATCTGATTTTCTGGTCCTGGGGAATGTCCTGGGGAATGTCCTGGTGCTGTGTCCCTGCTGGAATCTCAGTGGAGTGAGGCAGGAGGAGAAATCTTGAGTTTGGGACTTTTTTTTGGCTTCAGGGGGTTGGTGTCAGTGAGGAGAAAAGTGAAACAAAAGAGGAAATCTGTTTGTGAAGAATCCCTGTGGCTCTGGAGTGCCTGTTCCTTGGGGTTTGGGTGGAATGGATCCCTAAGCTCTGGAATTTTGGGGTGGAATGGATCCCTAACCTCTGGAATTTTGGGGTGGAATGGATCCCTAACCTCTGGAATTTTGGGGTGGAATGGATCCCTAACCTCTGGAATTTTGGGGTGGAATGGATCCCTAACCTCTGGATTTTGGGGTGGAATGGATCCCTAACCTCTGGATTTTTGGATGGAATGGATCCCTAACCTCTGGATTTTTGGGAGGAATGGATCCCTAACCTCTGGGGGTTTTGGTGGGATGGGTCACTAAGCTCTGGAATTTTGGGTGGAATGGATCCCTAACCTCTGGAATTTTGGGTGGAATGGATCCCTAACCTCTGGGTTTTGGGGGGTTTTTGGTGGAATGGATCCCTAACCTCTGGAATTTTGGGTGGAATGGATCCCTAACCTGGATTTTTGGGGATTTTTTTGGTGGAATGGATCCCTAACCTCTGGATTTTTGAGTGGAATGGATCCCTAACCTCTGGATTTGGGGGTTTTTTTGGTGGAATGGGTCACTAACCTCTGGATTTTTTTTTTTTTTTTTTTTTTTTGTGGAATGGGTCACTAACCTCTGGATTTTTGAGTGGAATGGATCCCTAAGCTCTGGATTTTGGGGATTTTTTTGGTGGAATGGATCCCTAACCTCTGGATTTTTGGGTGGAATGAATCCCTAAGCTCTGGAATTTTGGGTGGAATGGATCCCTAACCTCTGGAATTTTGGGTGGAATGGATCCCTAACCTCTGGAATTTTGGGTGGAATGGATCCCTAAGCTCTGGATTTTTGGGGTTTTTTTAGTGGAATGGATCCCTAACCTCTGGAATTTTGGGTGGAATGGATCCCTAACCTCTGGATTTTTGGGTGGAATGGATCCCTAAGCTCTGGATTTTGGGGGGTTTTTGGGTGGAATGGATCCCTAAGCTCTGGATTTTGGGGGTTTTTTTGGTGGAATGGATCCCTGAGCTCTGGATTTTTGGGTGCCCTGCCTTGCTGGTTCAGTATTTTCCACCCTGTATTTCTTTTATCCCCTTTAGAGTTTCCAAGTTTTGTGACCCTGGTTTGGGAATGTTGAATTTATCTGCTGTTTAAATTCTGATGTCCCACCTCACCCAGTTCTTTGGGGGTCCTGCAAACTTCATTTACCACAAAGAAAAACGAACCTTTAGTGTATTCACAGCTTGATTCTTTAAGCCTTGAGTGTTTAACTGCCATTTAACACTTTCCTGCTCTTGCTGCTGGTCCAGACATGGCATTTTTTGCTCTTTTATCTGGAAAATATTGGCAAAAAACAGAGTCCCAACCAGAGGTGCTGGTGGAGAGGTCAGAAATCAGTTGGAAATCTGTGGTTTTAATATTGTGGATGAATGAAGTCAAGTCCTGGAGCTCAGTGGTTTGTGTTTGATACCCTGGGATTTATTGGGCATTTATGACTTGAATTTCTGCAGTGTTTGTGCTCATTTCAGTCTCATTCCCATCCCATTCTGGTGTGGCAATTCCTTGGATTTCCCAGCGAGCAGAACATCCTAAAACTTGTTCTTGTAGAGACCAAGATCGAGCTTAGAGGGTGCTTAAAATGCTGAGAAAAGCTGTTGAGGTGGCAAATAACTGTGTGCAAACTCCCTGCAGGATCCAGAGCAGCTCCAGGACAAATCCAACGAGATCCTGACAGCCATAATCCAGGGCATGAGGAAGGAGGAGCCGAGCAACAACGTCAAACTGGCGGCCACCAACGCGCTCCTCAACTCCTTGGAGTTCACCAAAGCAAACTTTGACAAAGAGGTGAGTGAGGAGGGAAAACAAAACCCCCTTGGCCTCCAGTTCCAGGGCTGAATCCACGGTCTGTGATGAGCAATCATGCACCACGCTGAGCTTTGATGGATAATCCTGTTCAATCTGAGACTTGGATTCAGCTGGAAGCCCCCCGGGGTCCGGGAATTCCGTGGGATTCTGCAGTGGGAAGGAAGCTCTGGCTCTTTGTTTGGGAGGGGGATGGATCTGAGCTGAGCCTGGTGGATGCTGTGCTTCCTGATCCAGCTGGGATCAGCACTTCCTTTCAAGTGCTGTGGCTCCAATCCAGGTTTATCTTGGCCTCTGGAATCTGGTGGGGGAGGAAAAGTCCAGCAGGGGCCTCGGGATGAGCCTCTTTGCAGAACAGCCAAACCTCCTGACTTTGCCTTTTCCTCCTCAGGTTGAGTCAATCCTTTAGTTCCTGCAGGTGGGATTGGGTTAAACCCGAGCTCAGAGGGGCTTTCAGTGACAACTCAGCCTAAAGATTCCTTGGGATTGTTGGGTTGGATCAGCTGAGACTTCCAGAAGTGGGGGTGGGAGGTGGATGATCCACTCAGGCTCCACTTGTGGGGGTTCAGTCCTGTTAGATGATGATGATGATGATGATAATAATAATAATTATAATGATAATTAATAATAATGATTATAATGATAATTAATAATAATGATAATGATAATTAATAATAATTATTATAATGACAATTAATAATAATGATAATGATAATTAATAATGATGATGATAATTAATAATAATTATAATGATAATTAATAATAATGATTATAATTATGAAAATTATGATTATTATAATAATGATAATAATAATGATTATAACGATAATTATGATGATTATAATAATAATGATGATTATAATGATGATGATAATTATGATGATAATAATAATGATGTTAATAATGATGATCATGATGATAATTAATAATAATGATAATAATGATGATGATAGTGGTAGTTAATAATAATGATAATGATGATTATGATAATGATGATAATAAATAATAATTAATAATGATGGTGATAATAATGATAATAATAATTAATAATGATGATGTGAATAATAATAGTAATGATTACAATGATAATTAATAATGATAATAATTAATATTAATAATGATTATAATAATTAATAATGATAATTTATAACAATAATGTGAATAATAATTAATAATGATAATTGATGGTAATTATGACGATATAATTAAAATACTAATAATGATAATAATTAATAATTGTGGTGATAATGATAATTAATAATGATAATTCTGATGATGATAATAATGATGATGATAATAATGATGATGATGATAACAACAATAACAGTAACAACAATAATCAATCAATCAATCAATCAGTCTGTTTTTCCCACCAAAGTGTGGGAATCCAAGTGCTGCCCCTGGAGCAATTGCTGTGCTGACTGGAGTTTCCTTGGAGGAACTGCTGAAATAGGAAACAGCAGGATTGTTTCCTTCTTTCCCTGAAAAGCTGAGCCTTTGTTTCACTTTTTATTGTCTGTTAAAACACTTCAGAAAGGAATGTTGGGATTCCCCTTTCTTGGGAAGGGAATGGTTTAAAATAGTGCAGTGAGTGCCCGGAGCTTTCCCTGGATCTTCAGGAGTGCTGCAGGAGGTTCTGGGCCAGTCCAGCCTCCCCAGGAAGCCTTGCAAGGCCTTGATGGATTTCTGAGACTCTCCTAATGTTCTTTTTTCTTTCTTTCTCTAGTCTGAAAGGCACTTTATTATGCAAGTAGTCTGTGAAGCAACACAGTGTCCAGACACAAGGGTGAGTGAGCTCAGGGCTTGGCTTGGCCCTGCACCTTCCTGGGGCAGCTGAGGGGGAACCTCTGCCAGCCCAGACAGAGAAAAAGGGCAGAAATGTGATAAATTATCCCCTTTTACCCACCAGGTACGAGTGGCTGCCTTGCAGAACCTGGTGAAGATCATGTCCCTTTATTATCAGTATATGGAGACTTACATGGGGCCTGCTCTGTTTGCTGTGAGTGTTCAGCTTTCTGGCATTTGTATCTCTCCCTTTTATTTGTATTTATAGTTCACCCATTTATTTGTACTGATAGTTCTCAAATTTATTTTTATTTATGTGTCTCACATTTGTATTTGTGTCCCACATTTATTTGTATTGATAGTTTTCATATTTATTTGTGTTTATAATTCTCACACTTATTTGTGTTTATAATTCTCACATTTATTTGTGTTTATAATTCTCACATTTATTTGTGTTTATAATTCTCACATTTATTTGTGTTTATAATTCTCACACTTGTTTGTGTTTATAATTCTCACACTTATTTGTAGCTCTAATTCTTATATTTGTTTGTATTCCAATTCTCATATTTATTTATATTATACCTGATCTTCCTTTATTTATATTTCTCACACTTATTTCTCTGACCTTCCTTTGATTGTATTTATATTCCTCACAGTTATTTCCCTGCTCTCCCTCTCCTCTGTCCTAACCCACTCCCAGAGTTTCCTGACATCCCTAATTTTCCTTCCTTTGCCTGTTCCTGTTCCTGGGAATGCCTCTCCCACCAAACCCCCTAAACCAGGAGCAGGAGCCTCAGCCCTGGCACTCCCAGAGCTGAGACAATGCTGATTTTGTAGCTGCTTTTCAGCCTCCCAGGGGGCTCAGAGCTGATCAAATAATCCTCTTTGGCAGCTCCAGGAACAGTAACCCCAACGTGGCATCTGATTTCAGCCACTCTGGAATCTCCTGCCCACAGGAGGTGGATTCCAGGAGAAACAACTTGCTGGAATGTCCTTTCCCCCTCTTTTCCTGGCTCTGCAGATCACGATTGAGGCGATGAAAAGCGACATAGACGAGGTGGCTCTGCAGGGAATCGAGTTCTGGTCCAACGTCTGCGACGAGGAGATGGACTTGGCCATAGAAGCCTCAGAGGTGGGAGAGGTGGGAAGGCTTGGATCCCACTGGGGAGGGGTTGGATCCCACTGGGAAAGGGTTGGATCCCACTGGGGAGGGGTTGGATCCCACTGGGAAAGGGTTGGATCCCACTGGGGAGGGGTTGGATCCCACTGGGGAGGGGTTGGAGCCGCCTGGGGAGGGGTTGGATCCCACTGGGAAAGAGTTGGAGCTGCCTGGGGAGGGGTTGGATCCCACTGGGGAGGGGTTGGATCCCACTGGGAAAGGGTTGGATCCCACTGGGAAAGGGTTGGATCCCACTGGGGAGGGGTTGGATCCCACTGGGGAAGGGTTGGATCCCACTGGGAAAGGGTTGGAGCCGCCTGGGAAGGCTTGGTGGGAAAAGGGTTGGATCCACCTGGGAAAAGGGTTGGATCCACCTGGGAAAAGGGTTGGATCCACCTGGGAAAAGGGTTGGATCCACCTGGGGAAGGAGTTGGATCCACGTGGGAGGGGTTGGGTCCCCCTGGGAAGGGCTTGGATCCCCCTGGGCGGGCTTGGATCCCCCTGGGAAGGGTTGGATCCAGCTGGGAGGGCTTGGATCCAGCTGGGAAGGTCTGGATCCTTCTGGACTTTGGCCACCCCTGGGAGTGTTTCCCAGGTGGGACAGAGCAGGAGGCTCCAGCTGAGCCCCAGGCTGGCTCTGCTGCTGCCACAGCTCAGGGAACAGCAGGATTTGGTTCCTTCTCTCCTTGGAAAACTCTCCTTGTTTCTCTTTTCCTTTTGGGCACTTGAGATGGGAGTTTGGGATTCCCATTTTGGGGAAGAAATGGAGTAAAGGGGGGCAGTGCTGAGCTGTGCTCGGGTTGTTCTGCCCTCCAGGGGAAATGTGAGGCTTTAGCTGGGGAGCTGCATTTGTGTTCCCTTTAATCACAGAATCATGGAATGATTTGGCTTGGAAGGACCTTAAAATCCCAATCCCACTCCCTGCCATGTGCAGGGACACCTTCCACTATTCCAGGTTGCTCCAAGCCCTGTCCAACCCTTTTCTTTAAAATAACCCAATTAAACTGCTCTTATTTCCTATTTCCACCTCATTCTGCACTTAAATGCAGGTGCTGCTCCTCTCCCAGGGCTCTCCCAGATTTCTGCTAAAAATAATGCACATAATTAATGGAAAAAAGACCAAAAAATAAATAATGCACATGATTAATGGAAAAAAGACCAAAAAATAAAAGTCATTTTTGCATGGAATGGGTGGGACTGGATTTGGGGTGTTGTTCTGCATGAAGATGCTGTTTGCATAAATAACTGCAGAGACCAAGAACAGCTGGAACTTTGAAGGGCTCAGATGAATCATTTCCATCTTTACAAGCACCTAAATATGTATTTATGTTGAACATCCCCAAAAAAAAAAGCAAGGAGAGAAGGCCAGGCAGCAGCTCATGGGTTTGGATTATTTGCTGAGCACCTTTTGCTCCTTCCCCTGGAGGTCACCTGGTAATTACAGAAATCAGGGATAATTGTGCCCTGGGAGGAGGGATCTGGCTGTGCAGGGAGTGGGAAATGAAACTGGAATATTTCACTGGGTGTCCTTGAGCTTCAGGTTTGTGTTGGGGAGGAGAGGAAAGTGTGGAAAGGGAATTTGGAGTTTACAAAGGGAGTTTGTAATAATTTTATATAAATAATAATAATAACAGTAATAACAATCCTGTAATGTTTTAATATAGTGTGTTAATGATGTAAATTATATATAATACTATTGATAGAGATATAATATCTAACAAAATGTAGAATATGTAATAAAATATGATATATAGTGGTATAATGAAGTATAAATAATATATACTCTTTAGTATGTCTAATATGATCCATAATATGTATAAAATGTTATATTATTGATGTAATAATTGTGAGGTATATTTTTATATCTCTATATCTATATATAGAGGTATATTTTTAAATATATATATTTATAGATGTGTGTATATATATGTGTATTTATATATATGTATTATATATATATGTAATGTGTATAAATACACTATATAATAATAATTTTGAAGGGAATTTATAATTCAGCCTCCTCAGCCCCTGGAAATTCACTTTCTATCCCATTTTTTCCAGGCAGCAGAGCAAGGGAGGCCCCCAGAACACACCAGCAAGTTCTATGCCAAGGGAGCTCTGCAGTATTTGGTCCCAATCCTGACCCAGACCCTGACAAAGCAGGTGAGTGCAGAATCCCTGCTGGAATCCCTGCTGGAATCCAGGGATGCTGCCCTGGAATGGGCTCCCTGGGAATTGGGTTCCTCTGGCAAAGGTGAGTGTGGAATCCCTGCTGGAATCCCTGCTGGAATCCAGGGATGCTGCCCTGGAATGGGCTCCTCTGGGAATTGGGTTCCTCTGGCAAAGGTGAGTGCAGGATCCCTGCTGGAATCCAGGGATGCTGCCCTGGAATGGGCTCCCCTGGGAATTGGGTTCCTCTGGCAAAGGTGAGTGTGGAATCCCTACTGGAATCCAGGGATGCTGCCCTGGAATGGGCTCCCTGGGAATTGGGTTCCTCTGGCAAAGGTGAGTGTGGAATCCCTGCTGGAATCCCTGCTGGAATCCAGGGATGCTGCTCTGGAATGGGCTCCCCTGGGAGTTGGGTTCCTCTGGCAAAGGTGAGTGTGGAATCCCGGGATGCTGCCCTGGGATGGGCTCCCCTGGGAATTGGGTTCCTCTGTCAAAGGTGAGTGTGGAATCCCTGCTGGAATCCCTGCTGGAATCCAGGGATGCTGCTCTGGGATGAGGCTCCCTGGGAATTGGGTTTCTCTGGCAAAGGTGAGTGTGGAATCCCTGCTGGAATCCCTGCTGGAATCCAGGGATGCTGCTCTGGGATGGGGCTCCCTGGGAATTGGGTTTCTCTGGCAAAGGTGAGTGTGGAATCCCTGCTGGAATCCCTGCTGGAATCCAGGGATGCTGCCCTGGAATGGGCTCCCCTGGGAACTGGGTTTCTCTGGCAAAGGTGAGTGTGGAATCCCTGCTGGAATCCAGGGATGCTGCTCTGGGATGGGGCTCCCTGGGAATTGGGTTCCTCTGGCAAAGGTGAGTGTGGAATCCCTGCTGGAATCCCTGCTGGAATCCAGGGATGCTGCCCTGGAATGGGCTCTCCTGGGAACGGAGTTCCTGCTCCAGGTCATGGCAGTCCTTGGTCTGTGATGAGTTTCATGCACCACTCTGAGCAGATGATGCATCATTTTTAGGGCTGAGACTGGAACTGCCTCCAGCAGGTTTTTGCTCCTCTATTCTGTGGTTTCTGGAGGGGTTTGGTGATTCCCTGTGTTCCTGATGGAATATTTATGGAATTAAAGCCAGTGTTGTACATGCTGAGATCCAATTCCTGCCATTTTGGAGCCTGAACTGCAAGGCCTGTGTTTATTTAAACACTTCCCAGGGACTTGTTTGGGCTGTGCTTTCCCAGCTAATCAAAATTAATGGCTCTGCTGCAGCAGGTCTAATTAGAAAATAAAACTGTTAATTAAGCTGCATGGGACAGAGGTCATTTGGCTGGGAAAAGTGCTCTGAGGGAGTCCAGGGATTTGTTTCCCTGGTTGTTTTGTGTCATGGATAAGGGGAGCTGAACTGCAGGAGGGTTGTTAAACACAACAGGGGAGACCAACCCAGGCTGAGCTTTAAGGGGTGTCAGAGCCTGAGTTTAGTGGGGGAAGGAGCTGCTGGACTGGTGCAGGGGCCACTCTGGGATGGAGGACATGGATCCAAGGGCTAAAACCTCCACCTGGCTGAGAGGGAAGCAGTTTGGGAGTTGGATGAAGGAGCAGAGGGTGTGAGTGACTCCGATCACCACAAACCCAACGCCCGGTGCTGAGCTGGGGTTGATCCCACACATCTGAGGGCTGTTCCTGCTGCTGTTCCAGGATGAAAACGATGATGATGACGACTGGAACCCCTGCAAGGCTGCTGGGGTGTGCCTGATGCTGCTGGCCACGTGCTGTGAGGACGACATCGTGCCCCACGTGCTGCCCTTCATCAAGGAGCACATCAAGAACCCCGACTGGCGCTACCGCGACGCCGCCGTCATGGCCTTCGGCTGCATCCTCGAGGGGCCCGAGCCCAACCAGCTCAAACCCCTGGTCATACAGGTCAGGGCTGGGGCCTGCAGGGCCAGGAGAGAGCCTGGGGCAGCTGGGGCAGGGATGCTGCTTTGGGGGTGCTTGTAATTTAAGGGGAATCTGAAGGATATGGTTTGGTTTGGGGGCTCACGGAGCTTAAAATCCCTGGATTATTTGGAGCAGGAATTCTGCTTGGCACGTGTGTTCATTTAGGGAGAATCAGAAGGGTATCACCTGGTCTGGGGGGCTTGTGGAGCTAAAAGTCCTTGGCTTATTTGGAGCAGGAATTAGAAGGATATCACCTGGGTTTGGAGGTTTGTAGAGCCAAAAATCCCTGGGTTATTTGGAGCAGGAATCAGAAGGATATCACCTGGTTTTGAGGGCTTGTAAAGCAAAAAATCCCTGGGTTATTTGGAGCAGGAGTTAGAAGGATATCACCTGGTTTTGGGGGCTCATGGAGCTTAAAATCCCTGGATTATTTGGAGCAGGAATTCTGCTTGGCACGTGTGTTCATTTAGGGAGAATCAGAAGGGTATCACCTGGATTTGGAGGTTTGTAGAGCCAAAAATCCCTGGGTTATTTGGAGCAGGAATCAGAAGGATATCACCTGGTTTTTGGGACTCATGGAGCTAAAAATCCCTGGGTTATTTGGAGCAGGAATCAGAAGGATATCACCTGGCTTGGGGGGCTTGTGGAGCTAAAAATCCTTGGCTTATTTGGAGCAGGAATTAGAAGGATATCACCTGGTTTTTGGGACTCATGGAGCTAAAACTCCCTGGGTTGTTTGGAGCAGGAATTCTGCAAGTGCTGTGGAGACTGTCCCTGCTACAGGTGTGATGGAAACCAAACGGAGCAGGTGTTTGGAAAAGGGATGTTGGGATTTGGCCTTTCTGGGGAGGCTGGAAGGAGAGATGAGGTGCTTTGTTCCCCACCACCTGCAGCTGCTCCTGTGGTGATTCCAGAACTAACTCAGGGACCAGGAGGGTTTTACCTCAGTGCAAATTCACTACCAAGGATTATCTCAGGTTCTGCCTTCTGAGAGAGTGGGACTGAGTGGAGAGGAGGATTTGCTCGTCAGAGCAAAGTTTGGAGCTTCCAGAGTGGGAGAAACTGGGTTGGCCTAAGGAGGAGAAGGGTGTTAATTAAATAAATAATTCTCTATGTTGCCTGTGCTGCCCTGGCTGCTGTTTCAGGCCATGCCCACGTTGATAGAGCTGATGAAGGACCCCAGTGTGGTGGTGAGGGACACGACGGCCTGGACGGTGGGCAGGATCTGTGAGATGCTCCCCGAGGCTGCCATCAACGACATCTACCTGGCCCCTCTGCTGCAGTGCCTGATGGAGGGGCTCAGTGCTGAGCCCAGGGTGGCCACCAACGTCTGCTGGGTAAGGAGCCCCCAGAGGAACCCCCTCCAGCCACGGAATGGCCCTGCTGGGCTGGGGGGGCTGAAGGTCCTGCTGGTCCCACCGTGCGCAAGTGCCACGTGGGGCTTAGACCAGCAGGGCTGGTGGTTCTGCCTGTTGGGATGGCTGGATGGGGGCTGCTTCCAGGCAGGAGTTTCCCCTGCTGCTTCCAGGCAGGAGTTTCCCCTGCTGCTTCCAGGCAGGAGGAATTTCCCCTGCTGCTTCCAGGCAGGAGGAATTTCCCCTGCTGCTTCCAGGCAGGAGGAATTTCCCCTGCTGCTTCCAGGCAGGAGGAATTTCCCCTGCTGCTTCCAGGCAGGAGGAATTTCCCCTGCTGCTTCCAGGCAGGAGGAATTTCCCCTGCTGCTTCCAGGCAGGAGGAATTTCCCCTGCTGCTTCCAGGCAGGAGGAATTTCCCCTGCTGCTTCCAGGCAGGAGGAATTTCCCCTGCTGCTTCCAGGCAGGAGGAATTTCCCCTGCTGCTTCCAGGCAGGAGGAATTTCCCCTGCTGCTTCCAGGCAGGAGGAATTTCCCCTGCTGCTTCCAGGCAGGAGGAATTTCCCCTGCTGCTTCCAGGCAGGAGGAATTTCCCCTGCTGCTTCCAGGCAGGAGGAATTTCCCCTGCTGCTTCCAGGGAGGAGGAATTTCCCCTGCTGCTTCCAGGCAGGAGGAATTTCCCTGCTGGGCAACCTGGAGCTCCCCTGGAGCAGCTTGGAGGTTGTTTGCTCTGGTCCTGGAACTTGTCACTGGGAGCAGAGCCCAGCCTGGCCCAGCTCCCTCCTGCTGGCAGGAGGTTATTGGAGTGGATAAGAGTGCAAAGGAATAGATAATGAATACACACAGTTCTGGGTTTTCTACATTTTTCTATTTTTTTCTATTTTTTTAAATTTTTCCCCCCTTTTGCCCCTCCCCCTTCCCTTTTGCCCCTCCCCCTTCCCTTTTGCCCCTCCCCCTTCCCTTTTGCCCCTCCCCCTTCCCTTTTGCCCCTCCCCCTTCCCTTTTGCCCCTCCCCCTTCCCTTTTGCCCCCTCCCCCTTCCCTTTTGCCCCCTCCCCCTTCCCTTTTGCCCCCTCCCCCTTCCCTTTTGCCCCCTCCCCCTCTCCCTTTTGCCCCCTCCCCCTTCCCTTTTGCCCCCTCTCCCTTTTGCCCCCTCTCCCTTTCCTGTATTTTCCCACTCACACCTCAATGGATTTCAGGCTGATTCATGACTTGCTCCCCCAACACACTCTGTGGTTGGCTCTTAAATTATTCCAAATCTCCTTTGTGGCTCTGGTAGGAAAGAATAAAGGACCAAGTGGATTCTTAGGAGGAAAATCAGAATATTCACTGTGTGCAGAAGTTGCCTTTGGTTTTAAATGCTGTGGGAACTCCCTGGGAATGTGTAATGGCTGTTTGGAAAAGGGATGTTGGGGTTTGAGGGTTTTTTGGGAGGCAGCTGGATTGGCTTAAGGAAGAGCTGCAAAACCTTTTTCCCCATCACCCAAACCTGGTCCTGTGGTGGTTCCAGAAGGAATTTTGGGAGCAGGAGGATTTTATCTGGGTGCAAATCCACTCCCAGAGGCATCTCTGCTCTTCCCTGTCCCTCCCTGCCTTCAGAGAGAGCTGCTGGGGTGGAACTGAATGGAGAGGGGGATTGGCATGGCAGAACAAAGGTTAGGAAGGGCAGGATCTGCTTTTCCACCATTCCAGAGGTTTAAAGGCTTCCCCTGCTCCTGGAAAACTCCTCCTGGCTGTGGCTTTTTGTCTGATCAAAATGATGCTCGGGGTGTGCTTTGAAATGAACCCCAGAAACTCCTCCCACCCACCTGGCTCAGCACAACTATTTGGGGCTGTTAATCCTGCACCTTTTCTGGGAACGGTTTGGAAAACTGCTGGAATGTGAGGGAAGCTCAGGGGAATTAAAGCAACGTCTCTGTGTCTTCCAGGCCTTCTCCAGCCTGGCTGAAGCTGCCTATGAAGCTGCAGATGTGGCTGAGGATCAGGAAGAACCAGCAACCTACTGCTTGTCCTCCTCCTTCGAGCTGATAGTGCAGAAGCTTCTGGAGACTGCAGACAGGTGCCTGGAGCTCCCCAGGGAGGCTCTGGGGGTTTGGGACCTCCTTCCTGAAGGCTCTTGGGTTGGCAGCTGAGACCTGAGTGGGGTCTGGGCAGAACTGGCATCTTTGGGCATCACAGGGAATGGAGAAGGGAATGCCAGGGAAACACTGGAGCATCTCACAGGGTTTTATCTGTGCTCTCAGGGAGTCTGAGGGTTCCCCCCCAAAGAGGGTTCCTCTTCCCTGTTTTCCTTTGGATCTCTTATTTTACTTTGAGTCTCCTGGTTTTGTATCTCCGGTTTAGCTCTGAGTGTGGGGCCAGCTTGGGGGTGAGTGTGGGGCCAGCTTGGGGGTGAGTGTGGGGCCAGCTTGGGGGTGAGTGTGGGGCCAGCTTGGGGGTGAGTGTGGGGCCAGTTTGGGGGTGAGTGTGTGGGGCCAGTTTGGGGGTGAGTGTGTGGGGCCAGTTTGGGGGTGAGTGTGTGGGGCCAGTTTGGGGGTGAGTGTGTGGGGCCAGTTTGGGGGTGAGTGTGTGGGGCCAGTTTGGGGGTGAGTGTGTGGGGCCAGTTTGGGGGTGAGTGTGTGGGGCCAGTTTGGGGGTGAGTGTGTGGGGCCAGTTTGGGGGTGAGTGTGTGGGGCCAGTTTGGGGGTGAGTGTGTGGCCAGCTTGGGGGTGAGTGTGTGGGGCCAGCTTGGGGGTGAGTGTGTGTGGCCAGCTTGGGGGTGAGTGTGTGGCCAGCTTGGGGGTGAGTGTGTGGCCAGTTTGGGGGTGAGTGTGTGGCCAGCTTGGGGGTGAGTGTGGGGCCAGCTTGGGGGTGAGTGTGGGGCCAGCTTGGGGGTGAGTGTGGGGCCAGCTTGGGGGTGAGTGTGGGGCCAGCTTGGGGGTGAGTGTGGGGCCAGCTTGGGGGTGAGTGTGTGGCCAGCTTGGGGGTGAGTGTGTGGCCAGCTTGGGGGTGAGTGTGGGGCCAGCTTGGGGGTGAGTGTGGGGCCAGCTTGGGGGTGAGTGTGTGGGGCCAGCTTGGGGGTGAGTGTGTGGGGCCAGCTTGGGGGTGAGTGTGTGGGGCCAGCTTGGGGGTGAGTGTGGGGCCAGCTTGGGGATGAGTGTGTGGGGCCAGCTTGGGGGTGAGTGTGTGGGGCCAGCTTGGGGGTGAGTGTGTGGGGCCAGCTTGGGGGTGAGTGTGTGGGGCCAGCTTGGGGGTGAGTGTGTGGGGCCAGCTTGGGGGTGAGTGTGTGGGGCCAGCTTGGGTCTGAGTGTGGGGCCAGCTTGGGTCTGAGTGTGGGGCCAGCTTGGGTCTGAGTGTGGGGCCAGTTTAGCTTTGGTTGTCCCCAGTTTCACCTCGTCCCCAGTTTAACTTTGCTTGTCCCCAGTTTAACTTTCAATCTCCTGCTCTACTTGGGCTCTGAGTGCTGAGTGCCCCTTCCAGGCTCAGCCAGGTTGGCTGCAGGGCACTGGATAACCAGAATTGCAGCAGGACACAACTAAAATCCAGATGTATTCTCCATTTCCCTGCCTGTTCCACCCCTGTTTCTTTCTGGAGGTTCCATCCCTTTCCAAAATATTTTGCTCTCCCTTCTGCAGAGGGAACAAACAACAAAACTGAAGTTTTATTGTGCCCTGAAGGCCACAGAAACCTCCCCAGCACCACATTTCTCACCCTCCCAGTGTCTGGGCTCTCAGGGGGACACTGATGTGCCTCTCACCTCTCTTTGGGGGCTTTGAGGCTTTTTTTTTTTCCCAGAGACTGAAGATACTGAAAATCATTCTTAGGGAATAAAAAGAAAGAAAAAAAAAAAGGTGGCTTCCTAAATTTCCTTTGCTTTCACAGCTTGGAAATCAGGGATGCAAGTGCTGCCTGTCACAGCACCCAAGTGTAGCTGTTGCTGGTTTACTAAAATAAAAGGTCTGTTTCTAAGCAAGGCTGAGCACTGAGAGCTGCAAATTATTCCTTCTGTTGCAGGCCTGATGGACACCAGAATAACCTGAGGAGTTCTGCATATGAATCTCTGATGGAAATAGTGAAAAACAGTGCCAAGGATTGTTATCCTGCTGTCCAAAAAACAACCCTGGTCATCATGGAGCGACTCCAGCAAGTGCTGCAGATGGAGGTGGGTAAATCCCAACTCCCACCCCCCTTGGGAGCAGCTGCTCCATCCCTGGAAGTGTCCAAGGCCAGGCTGGAAGGGCTGGGAACAACCTGGGATAGTGGGAGTTGTCCCAGGGGTTGGAACTGGATTAAGGTCCCTTCCAACCCAAACCACTCTGGGATTCTGTTTGAAGCTTCTGCACAGTCTCTCCTGTCTCAGATTTGAAAAACCCCAAATATTTAAGCCCAAATGGCCCTGCTGGTGCTGTCAGTGCAATGCAGGCTCCTCTCTCTTGTGTTCCAGTCTCACATCCAGAGCACCTCCGACAGAATCCAGTTCAATGACCTGCAGTCCCTCCTTTGTGCCACTCTCCAGGTGAGTCCCTGCTGCCTCTGGGGGGGTTTCTGGGAATGAGGGGAGTTTAGGGATGTCTCTGTGCCCCTGAGGATCCAAACTCAGGGCCTGTTGATCAGATCTGAGGGAGGAAAAGGGATTTGTGTCCCAGCTGACACGTGGGAGGTGAGACCAGGATCAGAAGCCTTGAGTGTGCTCCAGTGACAGAATTTGGGGCAGTTTGAATCAAGAGCACTGTGGGCAGCCTGGGAAAGGTGGAATGGGGGACTGTGTGTGCTGTCAGTGGAATGGGGGACTGTGTGTGCTGTCAGTGGAAAGGTGGAATGGGGGACTGTGTGTGCTGTCAGTGGAATGGGGGACTGTGTGTGCTGTCAGTGGAAAGGTGGAATGGGGGACTGTGTGTGCTGTCAGTGGAATGGGGCACTGTGTGTGCTGTCAGTGGAATGGGGGTCTGTGTGTGCTGTCAGTGGAATGGGGGACTGTGTGTGCTGTCAGTGGAATGGGGACTGTGTGTGCTGTCAGTGGAATGGGGACTGTGTGTGCTGTCAGTGGAATGGGGGTCTGTGTGTGCTGTCAGTGGAATGGGGCACTGTGTGTGCTGTCAGTGGAATGGGGCACTGTGTGTGCTGTCAGTGGAAAGGTGGAATGGGGGACTGTGTGTGCTGTCAGTGGAATGGGGCACTGTGTGTGCTGTCAGTGGAATGGGGCACTGTGTGTGCTGTCAGTGGAATGGGGGACTGTGTGTGCTGTCAGTGGAATGGGGCACTGTGTGTGCTGTCAGTGGAATGGGGACTGTGTGTGCTGTCAGTGGAATGGGGGACTGTGTGTGCTGTCAGTGGAAAGGTGGAATGGGGCACTGTGTGTGCTGTCAGTGGAATGGGGCACTGTGTGTGCTGTCAGTGGAATGGGGCACTGTGTGTGCTGTCAGTGGAATGGGGGACTGTGTGTGCTGTCAGTGGAATGGGGGACTGTGTGTGCTGTCAGTGGAAAGGTGGAATGGGGGACTGTGTGTGCTGTCAGTGGAAAGGTGGAATGGGGCACTGTGTGTGCTGTCAGTGGAATGGGGCACTGTGTGTGCTGTCAGTGGAATGGGGGACTGTGTGTGCTGTCAGTGGAAAGGTGGAATGGGGGACTGTGTGTGCTGTCAGTGGAATGGGGCACTGTGTGTGCTGTCAGTGGAATGGGGGACTGTGTGTGCTGTCAGTGGAATGGGGGAATGGGGGACTGTGTGTGCTGTCAGTGGAATGGGGGACTGTGTGTGCTGTCAGTGGAATGGAGGACTGTGTGTGCTGTCAGTGGAATGGGGGACTGTGTGTGCTGTCAGTGGAATGGGGGAATGGGGGACTGTGTGTGCTGTCAGTGGAATGGGGGACTGTGTGTGCTGTCAGTGGAATGGGGGAATGGGGGACTGTGTGTGCTGTCAGTGGAATGGGGGACTGTGTGTGCTGTCAGTGGAATGGGGCACTGTGTGTGCTGTCAGTGGAATGGGGGAATGGGGCACTGCGTGTGCTGTCAGTGGAATGGGGGAATGGGGCACTGTGTGTGCTGTCAGTGGAATGGGGCACTGTGTGTGCTGTCAGTGGAATGGGGCACTGTGTGTGCTGTCAGTGGAATGGGGGAATGGGGCACTGCGTGTGCTGTCAGTGGAATGGGGGAATGGGGCACTGTGTGTGCTGTCAGTGGAATGGGGCACTGTGTGTGCTGTCAGGGGAATGGGGGACTGTGTGTGCTGTCAGTGGAATGGGGCACTGTGTGTGCTGTCAGTGGAATGGGGCACTGTGTGTGCTGTCAGTGGAATGGGGCACTGTGTGTGCTGTCAGTGGAATGGGGCACTGTGTGTGCTGTCAGTGGAATGGGGCACTGTGTGTGCTGTCAGTGGAATGGGGGAATGGGGGACTGTGTGTGCTGTCAGTGGAATGGGGGACTGTGTGTCCTCTCAGCTTGGCTGCTGTGTTGGCTCCAGCCTGAGCAGCCCCTGAGCTTGGCCCAGCCAGGAGAGGCTCCAGCAGGGCTGGAATTCCTTCCTCTGCCTCTGGTGGTTGGTGTTCTTATTTCAGATGGCTCTAATTAAAGTGCACTGAGAGTCCTTGAAATTAAACATCTGGTAATGAGCCAGTGTGGCTGGGAGTGCAGTGCAGTGCAGGCCCTTGGGAACTCCTACACATTCCACTGGAAATATTTACTTTTCCCCAAAAGCAGCTGGTGAGGTTGATCAGAGTTGAAGGACTGGGGTGTTTGAGAGATCCCCCATTTGCTCATTTAAAACCCCCCACCATCAGTGGTGCCTTTCACTCTCCAATTTTTGGGTTAATTTAAAAAAAAAAGAGTAGGTGGGAATAATCTACCTTTAAATTGGGCTTTAATTTCAATGCCTGGAATCTCCTCCTGGTCCAGTGTGATCACTGATCTCTCCCAGGACAGCTTTGTTTGCCTCTGAGGAGTGTTATACAAGTAGAATTACACTGCCAGTTGTAGTTTATAAACATATTTCTTCATTATCCCAAACTCTGATCCTGAAGTATTTCCTCAGTTGCAGAAAATACTGAAATATCTGAGTCAAACTTGGCACTTTTTTCAGTGTTAAATCCACTGTTTTGTTGCAGATTTTTTTCCCCATTCTGCTGGAAATGCATAATATTTAATATTTAAAATAATATTTAAAAATTATTTAAAATAATATTTTAAATTTAATATTTAAAATTTAATATTTAAAATATTTAGCATTTAAAAGGAGAAAATATTGTTAATAATTAAAATGAGATGAGAAAATCTTATCCCTGGAGGTGTCCAAGGCCAGGTTGGGCAGGGCTTGGAGCAACCTGAGATAGTGGAAGATGTTTGATGGTCTCTGAGGTTCCTTCCAACCCAAACCACCCTGTAATTCTATAAATCAAAATTAATTATTTAAACAACCCAAGTCCATCTCTTTGGAGTGAAAAATCAGCCTTAAAGTAATAATTTTCCTTTGCAGATGAAGGAATTGATCCTTTTCTTTCCATAAACCACCATTTCATAGAATCATAGAATGGATTGGGGTGGAAAAGACCTGAAATCATCAAGTCCAACCCTTGATCCAACCCCACTGATCCAACCCTTGATCCAACCCCACTGATCCAACCCTTGATCCAACCCCACTGTGATCACCAGCCCAGGGCACTCTGTGCCCTGGGCTGGTGATCACAGTAGGGTTGGATCAAGACATGGTGGATTCTCCCTCAGTGCCACATCCATTGAATGGATTGGGTTGGAAAAGACCTCCCAGATCATCAGGTCCATCCCTTGGTCCAAGAGTTCCATTCTGTGGCTCAGGAGCCCATCTGAGCTCACACTGTGACAAAAAAAGGACCTTTTTTTGAATAGCATCAAATCAAATTCCAGCTCACAAATGCCAAGCTGGGAGGGCAGGAAAGGTAAATTCAGCAGGAAAGGTGAAATTCAGCAGGAAAGGTGAAATTCAGCAGGAAAGGTGAAATTCAGCAGGAAAGGTAAAATTCATCAGGAAAGGTGAAATTCAGCAGGAAAGGTGAAATTCAGCAGGAAAGGTGAAATTCAGCAGGAAAGGTGAAATTCAGCAGGAAAGGTGAAATTCAGCAGGAAAGGTGAAAATCAGCAGGAAAGGTGAAATTCAGCAGGAAAGGTGAAATTCAGCAGGAAAGGTGAAATTCAGCAGGAAAGGTGAAAATCAGCAGGAAAGGTGAAATTCAGCAGGAAAGGTGAAATTCAGCAGGAAAGGTGAAATTCAGCAGGAAAGGTGAAATTCAGCAGGAAAGGTGAAATTCAGCAGGAAAGGTGAAATTCAGCAGGAAAGGTGAAATTCATCAGGAAAGGTAAAATCATCAGGAAAGGTAAAATTCAGCAGGAAAGGTGAAATTCAGCAGGAAAAGTAAAATTCAGCAGGAAAAGTAAAATTCAGCAGGAAAAGTAAAATTCAGCAGGAAAGGTGAAATTCAGCAGGAAAGGTGAAATTGAGCAGGAAAGGTGAAATTCAGCAGGAAAGGTGAAATTCAGCAGGAAAAATAAAATTCACCTTGTCCTGTGGCTGCAAAATGGAGTGGAGCGAAATAAATGGGACTTTACAGCCACAAAGCAGATTCTGTTCCAACTGCAGCTTCCCTGATGGGGAGGGAGGGAGGGAGGGAGGGAGGGAGGGAGGGAGGGAGGGAGGGAGGGAGGGAGGGAGGGAAGGCTCCCCCAGCCCCAGGGGGTGGAGGCAGTGCCAGTGTGTGCCCTGTGCCCCTGCAGAACGTGCTGAGGAAGGTGCAGCACCAGGATGCCCTGCAGATCTCGGACGTGGTGATGGCCTCTCTGCTGAGGATGTTCCAGAGCACAGCAGGCTCAGGGGGGGTGCAGGAGGATGCCCTCATGGCTGTCAGCACCCTGGTGGAAGGTCAGCAGGGCTGGGGGGACACCCTGGGGTCCTGCTCTCTTGGGTTGGGTGGATAAAACCACCAGGAGTTGGGGGTTTGGCTGGAGGTGTTGTGTGACCCCCACCTGGGATGGGTTTCCCAGGAATTGCCCCATTCCAGAAGGGTTGGAGGGTGAAGGATGGAGCCCAAGGCACAAGGGACACATTTCAGGAGGGAGAGGGACTTTGTGTGTGGGCAGACAGTGCCAGGACAAGGGGGATGGTTTTAAAGTGCCAGAGGGCAGGGTTAGGTGGGATGGTGGGAAGGAATTCCTCCCTGGGAGGGTGGGGAGGGGCTGGAATGGATTTCCCAGCAAAGCTGTGGCTGTCCCATCCCTGGGAGTGTCCAAGGCCAGGTTGGAGCACCCTGGGACAGTGGAAGGTGTCCCTGCCCATGGCAGGGGGTGGCACTGGGTGGGCTTTAAAGCCCCTCCTGTACCCCAGGGTGCTGCCACAGCTGGGCCTGGCTGGTTACTCCAGACTCTGTTCCTGATGATTCCAATGTTCCAGTGCTTTGGTTTCACTTGATAATGTTGCCACAGAGCAGATTTTACCAGAAATCCCCCCAAATTAGTGCAGCTCTCTCCAGGTCCCATCCCAAGGGAACCTGTTCCTCTGGAGCAGCTCCAAGACAGACTGAAGGTTACCTGAGTGATTCACCCTCCTGGTGACTCAGGGCTGTTTTGGCAGGAGATTTACAGCCATTGCTCTTGGTTGTCAGAAACCACAGTGCCAAAAATCAGCCTTGGGAGGGGTGAAGTTAAGTGGGAGCTGTGGAATTCCAGGCAGTTTAAACCTCCTGGCTGAGGGGTGGAAGGTGATGAAGCTTCACCCAGAGCTCCAGGAGCTGACAGAGGAATGTGGAAGTTGAGGTGCTGCTGGAAGTCTGGGTGTCACCTTGGAAATGTCATAAACCAGGATTTTCTCTGGAATATTTTCTGTGCACAGTCTTAGGTGGAGAGTTCCTGAAGTACATGGATGCCTTCAAACCCTTCCTTGGCATTGGGCTGAAGAACTATGCTGAGTACCAGGTAGGGATCCATCCCTTTGCCCACAGAAACTGTGGCTGCCCCATCCCTGCAGGTGTCCAGGGCCAGGTTGGAGCATCCTGGTGTGTGCAAAGTGTCCCTGCCCATGGCAGAGGGTGGGATAAGATGATCTTTAAGGTCCTTCCAACCCAAACCATTCCATGATTCCAATTCTGTGCTCAAATTCAGGCTCAGTCCAATCCAGCCCAAACCATTCCATGATTCCAATTCTGTGCTCAAATTCAGGCTCAGTCCAATCCAGCCCAGACCATTCCATGATTCCAGTTCTGTGCTCAAATTCAGGCTCAGTCCAATCCAGCCCAAACCATTCCATGATTCTAATTCTGTGCTCAAATTCAGGCTCAGTCCAATCCAACCCAGACCATTCCATGATTCCAATTCTGTGCTCAAAGTCAGGCTCAGTCCAGTCCAGCAAAGCCTCCAGTGCCTTTGCACTGCACATTTGCTGGCCTTGATGAGCAAGGAGGTTCTGCTGGTTGTGATTTCCCAGTGGAATCTCAAATCCTGCTGAATTTCCTGGGGTTTGTTCACACCAAATCCCTGTCACTCCTTTGGCACCTGCACCTCAGCTCTGGGATATCTGGGTAACCAGGCTCGTTACCCAGAGGTTTAATTAACCTGTCCCCACTGCTGAGGGCTGGAATTGCTGCATCCCTGGGGGTGGAGCCCCTGACTCAGGGCTGGGGGTGTTGCTGTGCCCTTTTCAGGTCTGCCTGTCTGCAGTGGGGCTGGTTGGGGACCTGTGCAGAGCCCTGCAGTCCAACATCCTGCCTTTCTGTGACGAGGTGATGCAGCTGCTCCTGGAGAACCTGGGGGTGAGTGAGTGTTTCCCTCCCTGCTCATTAGTAACAGTTTGGCTGCACACTCCCAGGAGGTGGGAGGTGGGAGAAGCACAAAGTGTGAGGAGTGCTGGGATCATCTCGTGTTTGACAACTGTCTTTGCTTGCTGTTTGAACGGGATCCAAACTGATTGGGGGCAAGGATTTGCATTTGGAGTAAATATCTGCAGTTTTGGGCTCCAGCCCCCTCCAAAAGGAGCCAAACTGAGCCTGGAATCTCTTCCAGAACGAGAATGTCCATCGGTCTGTGAAGCCCCAGATCCTGTCGGTGTTTGGGGACATCGCCCTGGCCATTGGGGGGGAGTTCAAGAAGTACCTGGACGTGGTGCTGAACACCCTCCAACAGGCCTCCCAGGCTCAGGTGGACAAGGTGAGCTGTGCCCAGCCCAGCACTGGGCTCTGAGCAGCCCCAGGGCATTCCCAGGGGCTCATTCCCATTTTCCTGGGCCTTTTGCAGTCCGACTATGACATGGTGGATTACCTGAACGAGCTGAGGGAGGGCTGCCTGGAAGCCTACACTGGGATCATCCAGGGCTTGAAGGGAGACCAGGAGAACGTGCACCGTGAGTGGCCTGGCTGGGAACAGGCTCTGGGTGGGATCCTGGGAATGCTCAGCATGGAAAAGACCCAGTTGGTAACCCAGCCCTGCAGTGGCACCTCCAACCCCCGTCCCCAAGTGCCACATCCACGTGTTTCTGGAGCTGTTCCAGGGCTGTGACTCCACCACTGCACTGGGCAGCCTGTCCCAGTGCTTTGCAACCCTTTCCATGAAGAAACTTTCCAAAATATCCAATCTGAACCTCCCCTGGTGCCACTTGAGGCCGTTTGCTCTTGTCCTGTCCCTTGTTCCCTGGAAGCAGAACCCAGGAGGTGGCTCCAACCTTTTCCAGGCAGGAATAAACTCCCTCCAAGCCTCCTTTTCTCTGTTGTCACACCCATGGGGACATCCCTGTTCATTCCCTGCCCTGGGGGGGTGAACACTCTGCTCCCTTGAGCATGGAGTGGATTTGGTTCCTCTGGCATTTCAGAGAAGCTCCTCAGGGTTGGATTCCTGCTGTTTTGGGCTGCTGGGAATCCCTGGGCTGTGCTGCCCCTGTGTCCCTGCTCTGCCCAAGCCTTTCCCTTGCAGCTGATGTGATGCTGGTGCAGCCCAGAGTAGAATTTATCCTGTCCTACATCGACCACATCGCTGGGGACGAGGATCACACGGATGGAGTGGTGGCTTGTGCTGCTGGACTCATAGGGTGAGCTCCCCACTCCCAGATCCTGCAACCTGCTTTTCTTCCTGCCTCTCTCAAGCATTAAACATCAATTCTGGGGGTTCACTGGGTCAAGGTGTGCAGTGTTTGCACAGGTGAGAGGGTGAAACAGGAGGTGGGAGGGAAAGTTGTTACAGAAATTCCAGATTTAGGGTGAAACAAGTAACTTACTGTAATGACCAGGCAGAAAGTGTGGCAAGAAAGCAGAATCCACTGTGACAAATTAAAGTAACCCCATAATTAATTGAAATAACTAAAATTGCTAAGTATTCACCACAGCAGGAGGTGAAATGATGCCTCCTGTCCTGCAAAAAGTGGTGCAGGGAGGGGACTTGTGCTGAGTGGGTCTTCCTGAAATTATCAGTGAAACAGCTCCTGGTGAGCTGCTCTTGCACTCCCAGATTTGCAGCTACAGGGCATTGTTGCACCTTCCAAGACTGGCATGAGAAGCAGAATTTTCCAAATATTCAAATGTAGAAGAAAATATTAAATTTTATTGCTTTAAAGCAATGGGGATGAACAGAACCTGTATAAACATTTGGGGAAATAAAGGAAGCTTTAAAAATGCCCCAAACCAAAAAGCATCCCATCCTCTGGTTCTAGAGGAGCCCAGTTTGGGGTGTTTTCATCTTTCCTGCTGAATTTAGGGCAGATCAACCCCTGCACAGGAGGTTGAGCATCTCTTTAGTCACAAGCCTGAAATCAGTGACCATCTGCAGCCTCTTCCAAAGGATCTGTGAGTCACATCTCTGTGTGCTGGCACAGCTGTTTGTGGTGCTCAAAGCCTCTCTCTCTCTCTTTCTCTCTCTCCTTCCAGGGATTTGTGTACAGCATTTGGGAAAGATGTTCTGAAATTAGTAGAAGCCAGACCCATGATCCATGAACTGCTAACGGAAGGGAGGAGATCCAAGACGAACAAAACAAAAACTCTCGCTACCTGGGCCACTAAAGAGCTGAGAAAACTGAAGAATCAAGCTTGGTAAGGGCTCCCTCCCACCCCCTTTCCTGCTCCATGATTAGGGAATTGGCTCAGCAGAGCCTGCAAGAGGCACAATCCCAAAAAAAGCTCCCTTTGACCTCGTGGATTTTTGCTTTAAACAAAAGAGTTTGTGAGAACAAATCCAGGGAGAAAACTGGGTGTGGAACAGGCAGTCATGGAATGGTTTGGGTGGGAAGGGACCTTAAAGGGATCCAGTTCCATCCCCAGGGACACCTTCCATGAGACCAGGTTGCATCCTTGGACACTCCCAGGATGGGGCAACCTGTGCCAGGGCCTGCCCACCCTCCCAGGGAGGAATTCCTTCCCAGAATCCCACCCAACCTTCCCCTCTGGCAGTTGGAAATTGTTCCCTCTTGTCCTGGCTGTGTCTGCCCATAGAAAAGGTCCCTCCTGTGCTCCTTGGGGACCATCCTGCACCTTCCAGACCTGCTGGAATTGCAGCCTTGGAGTTCAGGAGCCTCTGGGGGCTCCTCTTTGTGCCACAGTTGAGTTTCAGGAGCTGGAATCTGATCCTTAAGGCTCCCTCCCAGCACAAGCCATTCCATCATTCCACTGAAACCCCTTTTGGAGGTTGTAGGGAGGATTATTTTGACAGAATAAGTGTCACAGTTTTGTCACCCACCTTCAGATTCCTTTGGTGTCCCTGTCCCTTCTCTTTTGCTTCTACAAAGTCAATTCTCCCCCTTGTTTAAAATTCCTTCAGAATGTCAGAGTTTTGTATTCCCCTTTTTTTTTGACTTCTCCAGAATATTAAATTTTAGATTTAGATTTTAGATTTTCCTTCTCCAGAATGTTAGAATTTAGATTTAGATTTTAGATATTAGATTTTTCCTTCTCCAGAATGATAGAATTTAGATTTTAGATATTAGATTTTTTCCTTCTCCAGAATTTTAGAATTTAGATTTAGATTTTAGATGGTGATTTTCCTTCTCCAGCATATCAGATTTTAGATTTAGGTTTTAGATATTAGATTTTCCTTCTCCAGAATGATAGAATTTAGATTTTAGATATTAGATTTTCCTTCTCCAGAATTTTAGAATTTAGATTTAGATTTTAGATGGTGATTTTCCTTCTCCAACATATCAGATTTTAGATATTAGATTTTCCTTCTCCAGAATGTTAGATGCTGGTTTTTGTTGTTTTTTTTTTTGTGGAATCCTGGAATCCTTAAGGTTGGGAGAACCCTTCAAGGTGAATTCCACCCATCAGAACAAACCCCAATTCTTTGATTTTTTTTTTTTTGTTTTTTTTTTGTTTTTTCCTCCTTCCAGATCTGTTACCATTGGGATGACACCTGAGACCCCCACTGGAAAATCTCCAATCTTTTGAAAAAAACCTGGAAGTGAGGAGTGTGCACGGATGCTGAATGTTTGGGAGTGAGAGGATGAGTGAGTGAGGCTTGAAACAAAACAAGGACACACCACGTTGAAAATCCCGCCCTGGCAACGGGAGGAGGCGCCGGGACGGAATCCCGGCCAGAAACACGAGGGAGGCTCTTCTTCCAACAGCCCAGGACTGGCTTCTCCGTGGGGAACAGCCAGTTGGGAGGAGAGAGGGAAAACTGGGATCAACTGTGGTGCTCTGTGAGGTCTTGGCTGCTGGAGAAAAAGTGGAGCTTTGGATTCTCCGGCACGGGATGAGGAAGGGGGTGAAGGATTTTCAGTCGAGGAGTGAGTGTGTGTGAGTGAGGAGGTATCCACATTCTCAACTTCAAGTCATTGCAGTTTATCTTTTCCCAAAAAAAAAAAACAACAAAAACAAAACAAACCCCACAAGACAAAAAGAAAAATCTCACCAAAAAAAAAAAAAAGAAAAAAAAAGGAAAAAAAAAGAAAAAAAAATAAGGGTTGGCTGTTGCATTTCATAAACTAACTGAGGTTCAGTCCTACTGATGCAGCGTAAGAGATGTACAAAAAAAGGGTGAAAAGAGGATAAAAAAAGTTAAAAAAAAAAAACAAAGAAAAAAGGAAAAAAATAAATAAAGGAAAGTTGCTCTTTAGGGCTTTTATTTTAGGGAAATGCTGACGAATGTTCAGAGCTCCCAGCGGGTGACGCTTGTCCTGCTCAAAGCGCCTTTCCTTCCTTAATATTGTTCAACTGTGAATGTAGAAATGGGGGAAAACACAACTCTTGGTTAGAGGGAGTAGAGAAAAATCATCAGGCGAGATTTGAGGCTGAAAGAGTTCACAAAACACCCACCAGGAAGTCAAAACCACCCAGAGTTCAGTGCTCCGAATTGGCTGTGAAAGGGAAAGATCTCTCCTGACTTGTACTGTAGCAGCCCAGAACACTCACACCAAAATTGTGCCAAAGAGTTCAAAAATCAAACGAAAAACAAAAACAAACCACAACTGAAAACTTCAGGTGATATTTTGGGTTGTGAACTGAGGAGAAATTCAAATGTGCAAACACACAGGGAGAAAAAAAAAAACACAAAACAAAACACACGAGAGAAAAATTGGATAAAATGCCATTTGGAAACTGCTTGGCCTTTTGTGCTCGTTATTTGATCAGATTTAATGTGGTTTTTGGTCTCTTGCTGCACTTCAAAAACACAGAAAAAAACAGGAAAAAAAGAAATTTATATAAAATATATATATACTGAGTTGAGCTGACACGAGGCGGCACTTGTAAAAGGTTCTATTTTTCCACTGCAGTTGAAGATGAATAAAATGGTGTCAAACATTCCCCAATATTTTCCTTTTTTTTTTTTTTTGTTTTGGTTTTTTTTTTTTTTTGGTATTCTTGGTCTTTCCAGTCCCAGGGGAACCCAGGAATAACGAGTGTTTTTGTTTTTTTCCAGTAGAGTAGTGACAGTCCGAGGGCAGCTCCGCAGGGATTGGCTCTTTGCTGCTTCCCACCTCTTGTTTCACATGAAGGATCAGAATTTCCTCCCGAAGGAGGGGGGAAATTGCTTTGTGAGGATTCTCCCTTAGCCTGGAGCCAGCAATAAGCCAAGGACCAGCACACACAGGAGGTGCAGGGGCTGGAGTTGGAGGTTTCCTTGGGAGGGCTCCGGGAGGGGGAGCAGAACCTGCAGCGCCGTTTGCTGGAGCTTTGGCTTTTCAATTTTTCATTTTTTTGTTTTTTTCTTTCATTTTTATAATTTTTTCTTTTTTTTTTCCCTTGGATTTTTTCCTTTTTTTCTTTGAATTTTCTTTTTTTGTTTTTTTTTCATTTTCTTGTTTCCTCTTTCTTTTTTTTTGTTCTTTTTTCTTCTTTTTCTTCCTTTTACTTCTTTTTCTTCCTTTTTTTCTTCTATTTTTTCTTTTTTCTTCTTTTTTCTTTTTTCTTTTTCTTTTCTTCTTTTTTCTTTTTTCTTTTTCCTTTTTCTTTTCTCTTTTTTCTCTTTTCTTTTTTCTTTTTCCTCTTTTTTCCTCTTTTTTCCTCTTTTTTCCTCTTTTTTCCTCTTTTTTCCTCTTTTTTCCTCTTTTTTCCTCTTTTTTCCTCTTTTTTCCTCTTTTTTCCTCTTTTTTCCTCTTTTTTCCTCTTTTTTCCTCTTTTTTCCTCTTTTTTCCTCTTTTTTCCTCTTTTTTCCTCTTTTTTCCTCTTTTTTCCTCTTTTTTTTTTTCCTCTTTTTTTCCTCTTTTTTCCTCTTTTTTCCTCTTTTTTCCTCTTTTTTCCTCTTTTTTCCTCTTTTTTCCTCTTTTTTCCTCTTTTTTTCCTCTTTTTTCCTCTTTTTTCCTCTTTTTTCCTCTTTTTTCCTCTTTTTTTTCCTCTTTTTTTTCCTCTTTTTTCCTCTTTTTTCCTCTTTTTTCCTCTTTTTTCCTCTTTTTTTTCCTCTTTTTTCCTCTTTTTCCTCTTTTCTTTTCCTCTTTTTCCTCTTTTCTTTTCCTCTTTTTCCTCTTTTTCCTCTTTTCTTTTCCTCTTTTTCCTCTTTTCTTTTCCTCTTTTTCCTCTTTTCTTTTCCTCTTTTTCCTCTTTTCCTCTTCTTCTTTTTCCTTTTCATTTTCTTTATTCTTCATCTTTATTCTTATTTTTCCATTTTCTATTCCTCCTTTTTCAATTCCCTTTTTTTAAATTTCCCTTCTTTATTTTCCTTTTTATTTTTTTTTCCCCTTTTTAAAATTTCCCCTATTTTTCATTTTTCCCAATTTTTTTCCTTTTTTCATTTTTTTTTTTTTCATTTTCCACATTTTTTCTTTTTTTTTTTTTTCCTTCATCCCTCCCCCTCTCCCTCCCTCCCTCCCTCCTCCTTCCCTCCCTCCTCCTTCCCTCCCTCCTTCCCTCCTCCTTCCCTCCCTCCCTCCCGGAGCTGCCCCCGGAGCTGCCCCCGGAGCTGCCCCACAGCACCACACGCTCGTACAGGGTATCAGACAAGAATGTGCCTTCAGTGCTGGGCTCGGCCCCCCCAGAGCCGCCTCTGCCCCAGAGAGCAGGAAAAAACTATCAAAGAAATAAAAACAAAGCAAACCCAAATGAACTGAAGCAGCTCCCGGGGGTCGGAGCAGAGGAAGGAGCTCCGGGAAGGGCTCCGGAGCACGGCCAGGGCCAGCCTGGCTCACCTTTCTAGTAATGCCTTTTCTTTTTCGTTCGGTTCTGGGGGAGGGGGAGGGCGGGATTTCCTAAAAATGACTTGAAAAAAATAAAAAACTATTAAAAAAAATAAATAAAGCGCAAAGCCATTCCTGGGGGAGGGCGCGGGGGAGGAGCCGGAGCACTCCTCGTGTCTGTCCTGTGTGGCTGTATCGGCTGTAGACGGCAGGAGAATAAATACAGAGACAGTAGTGGAAGTTCCTGTGTCTGCCTCTTCTTGGGGGAGTTTGGGGCGGGCTTGGAGCAGGGAATCGGCTCCTCAGATCCGCAGGAGGTGCCTCGTCATCCTCAATCCCATCGCTGTGGGTTGAGGACAAACCCCCCTTTTATATCCATTTATTTCCTTTAAAGGTGATTTCACTGCTTGGCAAGTTTAAATAATGGAGTAAATAACTTATTTTTATTAATTACCTTCTTCCTCCAGGTGCTGTTTCAGTGCTCAAAGTCTGTTTGGCTCAGCAAATCCTGCCTGGCCATTGGGTGGTGCTGGAGATTCCCAACTGCTGAGGGTTCCAAACTGCTGGGAATTCCATGTTCCCAGAGATCCCAAACTAGGATTCCATGCTCCCAGAGATCCCAGACTGCTGGGAATTCCATGCTCCCAGAGATCCCAAACTGCTGGGAATCCCATGCTCCCAGAGATCCCAAACTGCTGGGAATCCCAAACTGATGGGAATTCCATGCTCCCAGAGATCCCAAACTAGGATTCCATGCTCCCAGGTTCCCATACTGCTGGAGATTCCCAACTGCTGAGGATTCCATGCTCCCAGAGATCTCAAACTGCTGGGAATCTCATACTCCCAGAGATCCCAAACTAGGATTTTATGCTCCCAGAGATCCCAAACTGCTGGGAATTCCATGCTCCCAGAGATCCCAAACTAGGATTCCAAGCTCCCAGAGATTCCAAACTGCTGGGAATCCCAAACTGCTGGGAATCCCATACTCCCAGAGATCCCAAACTAGGATTCCATGCTCCCAGAGATCCCAAACTGCTGAGGATCCCAAACTGCTGGGAATCAGATGCTCCCAGAGATCCCAAACTACTGGGAATCCCAAACTGCTGTGGATCTCAAACTGCTGGGAATCCAAAACTGCTGAGGATTCCATGCTCCCAGAGATCCCAAACTGCTGGGAATTCCATGCTCCCGGAGATCCCAAACTGCTGAGGATTCCATGCTCACAGAGATCCCAAACTGCTGGGAATTCCATGCTCACAGAGATCCCAAACTAGGATTCCATGCTCACAGAGATCCCATACTGCTGGAGATTCCCAAATGCTGAGGATTCCCAACTGCTGAAGATTCCAGAGATCCCAAACTGCTGGGAATCCCAAACTGCTGGGAATCAGATGCTCCCAGAGATCCCAAACTGCTGAGGATTCCATGCTCCCAGAGATCCCAAACTGCTGGGAATTCCATGCTCCCAGAGATCCCAAACTAGGATTCCATGCTCCCAGAGATCCCATACTGCTGGAGATTCCCAAATGCTGAGGATTCCCAACTGCTGAAGATTCCAGAGATCCCAAACTGCTGGGAATCCCAAACTGCTGGGAATCAGATGCTCCCAGAGATCCCAAACTGCTGGGAATCCCAAACTGCTGGGAATCAGATGCTCCCAGAGATCCCAAACTGCTGAGGATCCCAAACTGATGGGAATTCCATGCTCCCAGAGATCCCAAACTGCTGGGAATTCCATGCTCCCAACAATCCCAAACTGCTGCAGCTTCCAAACCGCCACAGAAGGCGCTGTCCGTGATAATTCCCCCCTGCCCCTTTGTCCTGCCCTTCCCCTTGAATCAATCCCTTGGTGCTGGGGGGGATTAAATTTAAACTCATCACCCATCAACACAATCCTGAAACCGCAGCTCCAAATTGTTCAATTAATTAAATTTTATCCTTAATAACCAGCCCCTCGATGCTCCTGCGCCTTTAACCATCACCCCCTTCCCTCTGCCCGCTCCGTACCAACCACGGGAAAAACCATTTATTTACCTCCCGCATCAAAAATATATATAAAAATCCCACTTATTTTTGTTTTCCGTACTTTTTTGTGCTGCCTCATTTCCCCCGGGGCCGCTGCCAGGCTCCTTCCCCCGCCGGAGACTCGTGGGTGGCGGAGCGCTCCGAGAGTGACGCGCTCCCGTTTCCTCCCCGGGGGATCCGGAGGTGACAGCGCTGTCACCAGCGCCTGTGCCACCCTGCCTGGCACCGGGGACACCCGCGCTGTGCCCGGGATCGTCCCCTCGGCGCTGGATTTGCTGGGGAGCAGCTTCCCCTCGGGGCCGAGCTCGCCCCGGGATGCCCCGGGGGAAAACCTCGTTTCCCTTTGGAAAAGGTGGGAAAAAGAAGCGACAACTTCGGGTTTGGAGCCTCGGAGGTGCCGCCGGGGCCTCGGGGCCTCCTCCCAGTCCTTGTCTGGCGCTTTCCCAGCCCGGGGGTGCCGCGTGGGGCTAAACCGGGATCATGGTGGGAGTGGAAGGGCGGAGCTGGGATCAGGATCGGGATAGGAGTGAAAAAGCTGAGCTGGGATCAGGATCAGGTTGAGAGTGGAAGGGCTGAGCTGGGACCAGGATCAGGGTCAGGATTAGGATGAGAGTGGAAGGGCTGAGCTGGGATCAGGATCAGGATCAGAATCAGGATGAGGGTGGAAGGGCTGAGCTGGGATCAGGATCAGGATGAGAGTGGAAGGGCTGAGCTGGGATGGGGATGAGAATTAGGATGAGAGTGGAAGGGCTGAGCTGGGATCAGAACCAGGATCAGGACCAGGATCGGGATCAGGATGAGGGTGGAAGGGCTGAGCTGGGATCAGGATTGGGATGAGGATCAGGATGAGAGTGGAAGGGCTGAGCTGGGATCAGGACGAGGATCAGGATGAGGGTGGAAGGGCTGAGCTGGGATCAGGACCAGGATCAGGATCAGGATGAGAGTGGAAGGGCTGAGCTGGGATCAGGACCAGGATCAGGATCAGGATGAGGGTGGAAGGGCTGAGCTGGGATCAGGACCAGGATCAGGATCAGGATGAGGGTGGAAGGGCTGAGCTGGGATCAGGACCAGGATCAGGATCAGGATGAGAGTGGAAGGGCTGAGCTGGGATCAGGATCAGGATGAGAGTGGAAGGGCTGAGCTCAGCTGGGACAGGCTCAGCATGGGAACTCACAGGGCTTTATGCTCTCAGCTCACAGGATGCAGCTTTCCCTGCTCCCATTCCCTGCCATCCTCCTCCCCTGGTTTCTCCATCACCAGGAAGTTGCTCCATGCTCAGAGCTGCTGTTTTTGGAGAGCCTGGAGCGGGATGTGCCAGTCCTGGGTGTGGATCACACCCATCAGCCCCGACCCTTCCTGCAGCCTTTTCATGGGAGGCAGAGGGGCAGCACCTTGGGGGGTGCTGGGGCTGTGGGATGGGAGCTTGGACATTCCCAGGAAACCCCAGGGGTGCTCCAGCCAGCCCAGGGATCCCTCTGGCAGGGGTGGGAGATGAGCTCAGTGCTGGTTTATGAACACACAAGGCTGTTCTTCCAGGCCAGGGATGCTCTTCCAAGCCAGAATTATTCCACAGCAGGGCAGGATAAACCAAGTGGAAAATGGTCTGAGGTTTTCTGTGATGAGGGTCTGTCTCCTCTGCAGCTGCTGGTGGGGATGGAGGTTTATATTCCCTTTGGACACTTTTTGTGGGCAGGGACTGGTGGGTGAAGGCAGGTAAAGCCCTGGATTGGAGGATCCAATGGCCTCCTTCATTCCTCCAGAATGGGATTAAGGAGGGAACAAACCAAGGACTGTCACTGAGGATGATGAAGGGGATGTTTTGGGGTTCAGTTGGTGTTTCCAGCACAGCTCAGGCCTCGTGGGAAGAACTGGCAGCCTCCAGGAAACCCGGGCTGGGAGCTGGGAGAGATCCCTGCTCTTCTCCCCCTGCTCTTCCCTGCTCTCCACCATTCCCTGCCACGGGCTCCATGGAAGTGCCTCGAGGGTCCCTGAGATGAATTTGTTAAATAATTCACTGACAGAGCTGAGATGGGAATCCAGGAGGATGCTGGAACTGCAGGGAAGCAGCCCCAGGCAGAGGGCAGGGCCAGCTGCCCAGGGACCAGCCTTGGCAGGCAGCGTGACATGGGCACAGAGAAATGTGGATTTGAGCAGATCTTGGAGCAGATGAAAAGCAGGTGGAGCTCCTGGGCAGGAGGTGGGTGCTGGGAGTGAAGGGGGCAGGGAGGGGGGAGGCTGGTGGGGTGAGGGCAATCCTGCCCACATCCCTGCCCTCCTCCCTGCCCATATCCCTGCCTTCTCCCCTGCCCACATCCCTGCCCTCATCCCTGCCCATATCCCTGCCCTCATCCCTGCCCACATCCCTGCCCTCATCCCTGCCCTCCTCCCTGCCCACATCCCTGCCTTCTCCCCTGCCCACATCCCTGCCCTCCTCCCTGCCCAATCCCTGCCCTCATCCTTGCCCTCCTCCCTTCCCACACCCCTGCCCTCATTCCTGCCCTCTGGCACCGTTTCCATGCTGCCCTTTGCCCTCAGAGCAAGGAAAAGGGCACTCTCCTGCTGGGAAGGGAGGATCTTACCTGTTTCTCCAGTGATTCCCAGGAAATCTGCCTGCAGAGGTGGCTTTGGAGCCGTTCCCCTCCCTCTTGGCACTGCATCTCTCAACCACCGTGCCCCAAATCCCTGGGGGTGCTGTGAGCCCACCCTTGGCATTGGGGGATCTCCCCTTTGCCCCTCCCCAGAATTCCAGAGGGTGGGTGAGGGTGGGAGAGGGATCTCCCCAGTCGGAGGGACCTTCCCTGAGGCTGCTCTTGGCTTTAAACTTTCCAGAAACTGCTGGGGAGAGGAAAAAAGGCCCCAGGGGTGTGGGGGGTGCCCAGTGCCCCCCTTTTCTCCTGTCACCAGCCCCCCTGATGTGCTGGGGGGATGTGGCTGGGTGGGAAGGGCTCAGCCTCGGGAAGAGCAGAGCATCCCATGGGATGGCCAGGCTGGATCCAGCTCTGTCTGGAGCTTCACTCCCAGATGGTGCATTGGCTGAGGGGGTGCAATGGAGACCCCAAATTCCAGGTCTGGCTTAGGTGGGAGACAATTACAGGAGTTGGGATCTCTCCTCCTGCCTTTGGAGTCTCCCTCAGTTCTTCCTCTCCTGGGGTGGCTGCAAAGCTTGTCCTTATTGCCCAGGGACCTCCTGCTCCTCTTGGGGGGCTCAGGGGGGTCCCCCCGGGCTGAGCATCCCCAGCTCGGCGCTGCCTCCATCCCACACACCCGGGGTTGGGGCCGGGCTGTTCCCTTTGCGTCAAAATTAACTTCCAACCTGATGGAAAACCTTAATTTGCACTTCAAAGTGCTTTGCAGCAAATCCGCCCGAGCCGGCGCTGGATTTTTCCGGGGAGCTGTTTGCGGCGGAGTTCCCATTCCCGAGGATCCTGCCTGCCCCTCCCCGGGGTCTCCGCTGCTCTCCCGCCCAAAGGTGACACTCCAAGAGCTGTTTTCCTCCTCCAGGCCACGCACCAAAGGCGACACACGATCCCCTGGCAGGAATTCTGATGGAAACAGCCGTGCTTTGCTCACTGGAGCATCGGAACAGCCCAGTGCCCACCTGGCATCGCCTCCCAAAACATTCCAGGCCTTGTGATGCATTTTCGGTCCCAGTGCAGCTCCCAGGTCCTGTTCCAGCCATAATTCCGGACAGGAATCCCCAGGAATCTCAGCATCCCATGGGTGGTACCCCCAGTGGTGGAGCGGGCAGGGGTCTGGCCGTGCCCCCAGTCCTGCTCCTGGCGATGCTCCGGGTGCTGGATCCCCACCACGCTCTCCCAGCATATCCAAGGCTCCATCCAATGCTGGGAAGGGGGATCCGGGATGGGAGTCCGGTGGGTGCTCCCAGCTTGAGGCTTTGCTCCCTTTGGGTGCCTCGTAGGGAACAAGGGACTGGTGAATCCGAGCCGGATTTTACCCCAACTCCTTTCCCCCTCTCCCGATGAGCCCTCAGTGCTGCAGGTGGATGGCCAGGATCGGGATTGCTCCATTCTGACACCTCCCAGCCCCTCTTTGCTGCTGGATCCCCCCAGTCCCCACCCCAGCTCCTCCAGTGGGGCAGGACGAGGCCTTGGGAGGGATCTTTGTCCCATCAGGGTCACACAGAGACACGTCCAGGCCGTGGGTCTGTCCTGCCGTGGGTCTGTCCATCCAGGTTTGGGGGTCTGGGGGCCCCGGGCTGGCAGGGATCCCCCCACCCCGGGGGGCTGCAGGGGGTCCCTCCCCCGGAGCCCCAGCGGAGCAGCAGCAGCGCCGGCGAAAGGAGAGCAGCTATTAATAACCCTGCGCAGCACAGGGAAAAGCTGTAATTCCATAATGGAAGCGGCTCCGAGAACAATTCAGGGAATAAAATGTTCAGGGGGAGGGCAGGGGGACAGCCCAGCCCACACCGTGCCGGTGCCCCCCGGGGCTGAAGGGAGAAGCCCCCCGGCCCTGCGACCACCCTTGGGGGCTCCCCGGACTCAGGAGGGGGCTGGGGCAGGTGCTCCCCATTCCGGGGCAGGGCACGGGAGGGGGATCGGGGACACGGGGGGGTCTGAGGCAGCGCTGTGGCCCCTCCGGGAGCATCCCGGGGACCGGCCGTGCCCCGGGGGGGGGGTCACAGCCCCGGGGGCGGCCCCGGCGCGTGGCGGGGGAGGGGCTGGCGGCCGCCCGGTGCCCACGTGGTGTGTCGGTGTCTCCGGAGCGGAAGAAAACGGCGGCGGGGCCGGGGCTGCGGCGGGGACCGGGAACGGGAGCGGCACCGGGAGCGGGACCCAGCGGGGCGGGGACGGAGCCGCATCCCGGCGGGCGCCGCCGCAGCGCAGCATCAGCGCCGGTGAGTGCGGGGCCTGGGCCGGGGGGACACCGGGAGGGATCGGAGGGGGGTACGGGGCTGCCCCCACCCCACCGGGCCTGTCTCCTCCCGCCACATCGCGACCCCATCCCCGTCTCCATCCCCTTCTTCCCTCGCGGGTCCGTCGCTGGTTTCATCCTCATGCCCGGCTCCATTCTCATCACCATCCTCACCCCCTGCTCCATCCCCATCCCTGGCTCCATTCTCATCATTATCCTCATTCCCATCCCCGGCTAAATCCTCATCTTTACTCCCATCCGCGTTTCCGTCCCCATCCTTATCCCTTGTTCCATCCCCCTTCCCAGCTCCATCCTCAGCCCCATCCTGGCTCCATCCTCAGCCCCATCCTGGCTCCATCCTCATCCTCATCCCCATCCCGGCTCCGCCCCGGACCCCTCCTGCGTTTCCGTCCCCGTCCCCCGCCCGGCGACCCCCGGCTCGCTGCGGCCCCGGCCCGGCCCGGGGGCGCTCGGGGAGGGTTTCCCGGAGGGGTCGGGGCCGCCACAGGCCGGACCCCCCTCGCATCCCCCGGTGCGACCCCCGCCCGGGCTCACCTGAGCCCTGACCCCCTTTCCGCGCCTCTTCCACGCCGATTTCACGCCGATTTCATGCCGATTTCTCGCCGCTGTCCCCGCTCGTGGCCGTGGCGGTGGCATCGCGCCCCACCAGCCCCCTCCCCTCAGCCCCCAAGAACTGGGAAAGTGCCCAGAGCATCCCAGTAAATGAGGAGGGGGCTCGTCCCCACCGCAGCCCCCCGAGGCTCGGGGCAGGGCGTGCGTGGCAAGGGGGAGCTGCCCCGGGTTTGGTTCCACCCAGAGCATCCTCCCGACCCCCGAAGGGGGGGCCAAGCAGTAGCGCAGGGCCTGTCCCCGACACCAGCTGGGTGCCAGCACCCACTGCCTGGCACATCCCACTCCCATCCCTATTCCCACGGGGACACCGGAGCGCTGAGTGGCCGCCGGCCGTCCCAGCACCAGGGAGCTGCAACCCCGGGTTTGCTCTTTTCCAAGGCATTTTGTAGGCCTCGAGGAGGGGCCGAGCGCCAGGAACGTGGAGGGAACACGGAGAGAACGTGGAGGGAACACGGAGGGAACAAGGAGGGAACAAGGAGGGAACAAGGAGGGGACATCGCTGGCGTTAATCCTGGAACCCGATGAGAGCGTCACCACCTCCCACTGATCCTCTCGTGGACAATCTCTGGAGCTCCTGCCCATCGTGGCTCCCTGCCCACACCTGAGACACGTGTGCCCGCCCTGCCCACACCTGAGACACGTGTGCCATCCCTGCCCACACCTGAGACACGTGTGCCATCCCTGCCCACACCTGAGACACGTGTGCCCGCGCCGCAGCCCTGCCCAGCCCGCGCCGCTTCGCCCCACGCCTGGGGCGCGCTGCCAGGCAGGTGTCACAGCGGGGCACGGAGGGGGAAACCCAGGCACAGGGAGTTTGGGGGGCAGCAGGGCCAGGCCAGGGAGATCTGGGCCAGGTTAGGGGTGCAGAGCTGCCTCCAGGCCCTGTGTGCCAGGGACAGAGAGGGTCCTGCCCCCCGGTGCCCCCAAACCACAGGAAGGGGGGCTGGGAACCCACCAGCCCTACAACCAGGTCTTGCTTTGAGGGGTCACCAGAGCATGGGGAGTCTCCTCTGGGATTATGGGGGTGCCTCAGTTTGCCCAAGGGGGTGAGGACGGTGCCCTCCCTGCCCTCCTCTGTCACCACCTGGGCAGTGGATTTAAGACCCTCACAGGGAGGAGAGAGGAAGGGTCGCAGTGCTGGGGTTTGTCCCTGTTTCATGCTCCATGTCCCAGCAGAGGCTGTGACAGCCCCTGAGTGCCCACAGGAGCCCTCAGACTGGGGGTGCCAGCAGGGCTGGGGGTGCCAGCGGGGTTGGGGGTGCCAGCAGGGCTGAGCTGTCCCCAGGCTCCACCAGTGGCTCAGGGGAGGGCTGTGCTGTCCCCTCCCGTCCCCCTGCAGATCCCTCCTCCCTCTCCTGGCTTTGTGCTATGAATTATTTGTGCCGCGCTGGCTCCCAGATGTCTGCCGAGCTGGCGAGGCTGTGCCTGCCTGGCAGCTGCCCCGGTGCCCACGGGGGTCCCTTGGTGGGACAGGGGACAGTGCTGGGGCACCTTGTGCGGGTGCCAGGGCTCAGCACCCCAGGCACTGCCACCTCTCCAGCTCCAGACGCTGTTCCCGGGACAGCTGTGCCAAACATCCCGGGAGCCACCGGAGGCAGCAGCTTTGGGAACCTCAACCATCCAAACCCCTTGTCCGGGGGGGCAGCGCTGGGCAGGATGGGACCCCCCGGGCCGGTGCGGGGCCGGTGCCAGGAGCCAGGTGGCTCCCAGGGGGCGAGCGGCAGCGCCGGTATATAGGGCACGGTGGAGGCGTGGGAGGCCGGGAAGCAGCTCGCGTGCGGCACAGGGCGGGCGGCAGCGGCACCGGACGCTATTTCTGGTGCTCCTTTCCCCGGGGGGATGTGGGGAAAGTCACCGTGTCCCACCCCGGGGGGCTCTGCTGGGGAGGGGCTCTGCTCCTGCCCACATCCTGGGGGTGATGGATGTGGCTCGGGGGGTGTCAGGACCCCTCTCCCTCCTTCCCCCCGGTAGGGACAGAGGTGTTGGCAGGGACACTCCAGGGGACACTGGGAAGCTGGAGCTGCTGCTGGTGGCAGCGCCTGGGACTGTCCCTCCTCCATCATCCATTGTCACTGGAACACACTGAGCTCCCACAGACCCTGCTCTGTCCCCAGGATCCGCCTGGGCTCATCCATGGCTCCCCCTGCCCCAGCCTGGACCCCACCCCGGTGTCCCCACAGCCCAACCTGCTCCGGGGGTGCCACTGGCCGGGTCCATCCCTGCCCTGGGATCACCACTGTCTGTGTGTCTGTCCGGTGTCCCCCCAGGCAGGACATGGACTCCATGTTCGAGGATGACATCAGCATCCTGACACAGGAAGCGCTGGGGCCGGACGAGGACTGGCTGGACAGCCCCAACACCGACCTGTCGGGCGAGATGTGCTCGGCCTCCCACTTCGCCCTCATCACCGCCTACGACGACATCAAGAACCGGCTGACGGGGCTGGAGAGGGAGAACTCCACGCTCAAGCGCCGGCTCAAGATGTACGAGGTCAAGGTGAGGGGTCAGGAGGGGCTGAGGGGGTGTGTGGGGCTGGGGGGCCCTGCTGACCCCTGCCCCACGGCCACAGTACCCCCTGATCGGTGAATTTGGGGAGGAGCACATCTTCTCCCTCTACGAGGCCAAGGAGACGTCGCTGCTTAAGAGCGAGAAGGCGTCGCTGCAGCAGCAGCTCAACCAGTTCCAGCACGAGGTGAGTGGGGATGGCAGGCCAGGGGGGCATGGGGGGTCCCACAGCTGCCCACCCACCCCCCACCTTCTTCCCTGGCAGCTGCAGAAGAGCAAAGAGCGGGAGGAGCAGCTGGAGGAGATGATCCAGGCGTATGAGAAGCTGTGTGTGGAGAAGGCTGACCTGGAGACTGAGCTGGGAGAGATGGTGAGTGATGACCACCAGTCCCCTTCCTTTTTCCATGGCAACATCTTGGCTAAGGACAACTCCATCCCAGGGGATGCAGGGCTGGGGAGCCCTGGCTGCCTGCCCAGTTTGGGCCACACTGGGGGTTGTAGTGAGGCACGTGACTCAGATTTATCCATCTTCCCACTCCTGCCCTGCCCAAAGGATGCTCCTGGCTCCAGCATGGTGCCTGTCCCTGTCCTGGTGGGCATTCCTGGCTCCCCTTTCCCATTCAGATGATGCTCTGCCAGCTGAGGGGCCTCTCCTGCCATGCCACCCTCATCTGGGCTCACCACACGCTGGGACACCAGCACCATGGGGACCCCAAAAGTTGTGTCTGGGGCAGGATAAACCCCAGGGAGGGGGTTCAGCTCTGTCAGGACTCAGCTCTCTCCTCTCCCCGTGCAGAGGGCACTGGTGGAGACTCACCTGAGCCGCATCCGGAGCCTGGAGCAGCAGCTGCGGCAGCGCGATGGCGGCACCTTCCCAGGGCTGGGCACCCCAATGCCAGGCCAGGAGGTGCCTTTCATCACCCTGCACCCCAACCCCAGCCTGAGCCACGGTGAGCTGCCCCCTCCCTGCCCACAGGGCCCCCGGGACCCCCGGTGGTGGCGGGGGCTGAGCCGTGCGGTGCCCGCAGTGCTGGAGCGCGCCGGGGGCTGGCAGAGCCGGGGGCTGGAGGCGCAGGGAAGGCTGGAGGCAGAGCTGGAGGCGGCACGGCAGGAGTGCCAGCGTGCCCAGCACCGCGAGGAGCACCTCAAGGCCGAGTGTGAGCGGCTGCAGGCGGAGCTGAAGCACCTGCAGGACACCCGGGAGCAGGTACGGGGCAGGTCCGGCCATGTGGGACCCCCCACTCCTGGTGGGTGGGCTCTGGGTGCTGATGGGGGGTCTGCCCTCTGCTTGGAGCAGGTACAGGGCAGGGATTGTCTGTGTGGGACCCCCCATTCCTGCTGGGTGGGCTCTGGGTGCTGATGGGGGTCTGCCCTCTGCTTGGAGCAGGTACAGGGCAGGGATTGTCTGTGTGGGACCCCCCATTCCTGCTGGGTGGGGGTTTGGGTGCTGATGGGGTGTCTGCCCTCTCCAGGAGCAGGTGCAGGGCAGGGATTGTCTGGGTGGGACCCCCCATTCCTGCTGAGTGGGGGTTTGGGTGCTGATGGGGTGTCTGCCCTCTCCAGGAGCAGGTACAGGGCAGGTCTGGCCATGTGGGACCCCCCATTCTGGGTGGGTGGGTTCTTGATGGGGGTTTTGCTCTGCCTGGAGCAGGTACAGGGGAGGGTTTGTCTCTGTGGGACCCCCCACTCCTGCTGGGTGGGCTCTGGGTGCTGATGGGGGGTCTGCTCTCCCCAGGAGCAGTCAGAGCGGGACATGGCCTGGGTGAAGAAGGTGGGCGACGACCAGTAAGTGCTGGGAGGGGACTGGGCCAAGGGCTGGGCAGTGGTGGGGGCTCCCCTTGCTGGCAGGGAGGGATGGGGGCACGTGGCACTGGGCATCACACCCAGGGTGTTCACACCCTTGGCAGGCACAGGACCCACTTTGGGAAGGGTCCCTGGGGGTTCCCCCCACTGAGGTGCTGCCTCAGGTGGGATCCTGCACCCCAAAATCCATTGCTGTGCGCGGGGCTCCAGGCGTGGTGCCCAGTGCCCGGTGCCGTGCGGTGTGACCGGTGTCGGTGCCGCCGTCGTGCTGCCTCCAGAGGGCACTGCCAGCTCGTGGCTGCCGTGTGGCACCGGTATCACCCTGCCTTTCCTTGGCACCGATCCATGCCGTCCCTGTGCACCAATCCCTGCCAACCATATGGGACTAAACCGTGCCAGTCACAGGGCATCAAACTGTGCCAACTGCGTGGCACTGGGCATCACTGTATGGCACCAATCCATGCCATCCTTGTGGCACCAATCCATGGCATCCCTGTGGCACCAATCTGTGCCATCCCTGTGGCACCAATCCATGGCATCCCTATGGCACGAATCTGTGCCATCCCTATGACATCAATCTGTGCCATCCCTATGGCACCAATCCATGCCATCCCTATGGCACCAATCCATGCCAACTATACAGCACCAAACTGTGCCAACCATAGGACACCAATCCATGCCATTCCTACGGCATCAGTAAATGCCATCCCTGTGGCACCAAGCCATGCCAACCACATTCCAGCCCCACAGCCCTGGGTGCATGCCCAGGCTGCTCCTTGGAGCTGCTGGTTCCCCCTTCTCCACCTCTGGAGAGGCCAAACCTCACCAGGGTGTTTCCTCTTGCTGTGGGTGTGGAGCCGTCGTGGTGCCAGTGCTGGTGCCAGTGCTGGGTGTGGGTCCCTTGTGCCCCTTCCCAGTGTCCTCCTCACTCCACCTCGAGCTCTGGAGTCTTCCCAGGGCCTGTGTGGTGCTGAGCCCCTTGGATTTGATTTGGGGATTTGGGGGTGTGGACCAAGACACCCCAAATCTGGGAAGAGCTGATGGGAGATGGGGCCGTGCCCAGACCTCTTTACATGCCCCTGGGGCTGGGGGTGCCATCAGGGTGGGCACAGCAATGCCTTGCCCTAAAATCCTCCATCTGCAGCCAGTTTACCCCAGCAGCAGCAGCCTCCACTCCCTGTCCCCAGACCGGGATGTGGCAGTGGCACTTGGCACCCCTGTGTCCCCCCACGCTGTGACATTGGGCAGGACGTGCCAGGCTGGCACCGTGGCCCCCCCCGGGCACCAAAACCGGCAGCCTGTGCCGAGCTGTGGATGGATAAAAGGTGACACAGGGGGCTGGGAAGGTGCTGAGGTGCTGGGGAGGGTTCCCCCTCCTTTTCCAGAGGTGTTGGATGCTTTTGCTGTTCCTTGTCTTCCTGGCAGAAATCAGTGTGTGAGGATCAGGGGGGCAGTGGATCCATCCACGTTGGCATCCCTGGGAGCTGCCCAGCTCTGCTGCACATCCAGGGGTGGGGGAGTCCCCTCCATAGCCCTTCCCACCTTAATTCACTTTATTTCCATGAAGTTCAGTCTCCCATATCCAGAAGAGCTGAGCTCACCCCTCTGTGTTATCCCCGTCCCCCTTCCCACAATATCCAGCCCCCTCCAGAAAATAACCCTCCAATTCCCACCTTATTTGAAGCCCAAATTCCCCAAGCTGGGCCGGAGAACTCGAGGCAGGGCTGGCTCCACACCCGTGCGCGGGGCACAACCTTTCCCTCCCCGCTTTGTTCTTGTCAATTCAGCTCTTTTGTCACCTGCTCCTCTCCGCCACTTTTTGGGTGTGAAAAGCTCCTTATCGGCGTTTTCCATCTCGGGCTGATTCGCTGCTGCTCTGCCCCAGCGGGCGCGGGGCCCACTTTTCCTTCTTTGGGGTTTCTTTTCTTAGTTTTGGCCTTTCCCCCCCCGCCCTTTCTGAGCAGTTCCCACTTGGGCTTCTTCGGGAAGGACGAGCCAAGTGGGAAATGGGAGCAGGCGGATCCCGGGATGGGCAGGGGGGAGCTGGGGCAGGAGAGGTGGGACCGGCAGGGCCCGACTGGGGGGCATCTCCAAGTGTTCATGTCCCCAAGTGCCACCCTGGCAGGGCCGTGGGGACTCTGGGGAGGTGATGTGGGGACCCAGCTGGGGAAACGTCTGTTGCTTTTCATTTTCTTTTCTTTTTCTTTCTTTCACTGTCTTATTTTTCCTTCCTTTTTTTTCTCTTCTTTTGTTTTCATTATTTTCTTTTTCCCCTTCTGCTTTCTTTTTTCTCTTTATTTCTATTCTTTTTTTCTTCTTTTCTCTATTTTCCTTTTTTGCTGTATTTTCTTCACCTTTTTATGTCTATATTATTTTTCTTCCCTTTCCCTTCTTTTCTTTCTCTTCTTTTTTGTTTTCCTTTTTCATCTCCCATTTCCCTTCTTTACCTTTTTTCCTTCTGTTCCTTCTTTTCTTCCCTTTTCTCATTTTCCTCTTTTTCCTCCTTTTACTTATTCCCCTTCTCTTTTTTCCTTTACTCTCTACATTCTTCTTTTTCTTCTCCTTTTTCTCTATCTATTCTTCTTTTCCTTCTTTCCCTCCTTTTTCTTCTATTTCTCTATATCCTTATTTCCATTCTTCTTATCTTTTTCCTTCCTTTTCTCTCTACATTCTCTTTCTTCTCTTTTCCTCCTTTTCTTTATATATTATTTTCCTTTTTTCTCTATGTATTCTTCTTTTCCTTATTTTCCTCCTTTTTCTTCTATTTCTCTCTATATTCTTCTTTCCATTCTTCTTCTCTTTTTTCTTCCCTTTCTCTCTACATTTTCTTCTCTTTTCCTCCCTTATTTCCTTTTCTTTATACATTCTTATTTTCATTTTTTCTCTATATATTCTTCTTTTCCTTATTTTCCTCCTTTTTCTTCTATTTCTCTCTATATTATTCTTGTCATTCTTCTTCTCTTTTTTCTTCCCTTTCTCTCTACATTTTCTTCTCTTTTCCTCCTTTATTTCCTTTTCTTTATACATTCTTATTTCCTTCTTTTTTTCTCTATCCATTCTTCTTTTCCTTATTTTCCTCCTTTTTCTGCTATTTCTCTCTATATTATTCTTTTCCTTTTCCTTCTTTTTCTCTCTACATTCTCTTTCTTCTCTTTCCCCCCTTTTCCTCCTTATTTTCCTTCTTTTTTCTCTCTGTATCCTTCTGTTCCTTCTTTTCCCGCTTTCCCTTCCCCATCCTTACTTTTCTCCTTTTCTTTTTTCCTCTGTGCAGCCTTTCCCTTCCTTTCCCTCTCTCCCCCTCCTTTCCCCCCTCCCCTCCTTTCCCTCCCTCCCGTTCTTTTCTCACCCTCTCCCTCTTTTCCTGCGCTTTCCCCTCTCTCCGCCCGCCCCGCCGGGGGCAGTGGCAGTGCCAGCGCTGTCAGGCGCTGTCGCCGCGGTGCCCGCGGTGTCACAACCGCTCAGCGGAGCCTCGGAGGACGCGCCGAGCCGCGGGGCGCTGCCAGGCGGCTTCTCCCTTCGCATCCCCGCGGAGAGCCCGGGCTTGGAAAGCGACACCAACTCGGGGCAGAGTTGATGAGTTTGTCAGAGGAGCTGTCGGGGGAAGGCGGGGAGGGCACCGCGCCCACCCCGTGCCCGCCCCTGGATGCTCCGGCTGCTCCCACCATGCCGCAACTTTCCCTTTGTTTGACTTGACAGCCTGAATTTGGGTTGGGTTGGGGTTGGGAGGGGCCGCCCTGGCCGTGGGGACAGCGGGGCTGTGTCACCCTCAGAGCCACCTTGTCCCCGCCGCAGGGTGAACCTGGCGCTGGCGTACACGGAGCTGACGGAGGAGCTGTGCCGCCTGCGGAACCTCAGCTCGCTGCAGAGCCAGATCCTGCGGGCCCTGCTGCAGGACAAGGGCCTCAACGGCGGTAAGGGGGCCCGGGGGCTGCCCCCCACTGCCAGACAGGGCTGGGGGGCACAGACACTGCCTGGGGGCCCTTGTAATCCTGATGGTGCTGAGCTGATGTGGGTGTCGGTCCCCAAGAGCAGCCTGCCCTGGGAACATCCTGGGATCACCCCAGGAGCACCCATGGCTGGGATCACCCCACCCCAGGAGCATCCATGGCTGGGATCACCCCACCCCAGGAGCACCATATCTGGGAACATCCCACCCTAGGAGCACCCATGGCTGGGAACATCCATACCTGGGATCACCCCATCCCAGGAGCACCCATATCTGGGATCACCCCACCCCAGGAGCACCCGTATCTGGGAGCATTCTGCCCCAGGAGCATCCATGGCTGGGATCACCCCACCCCAGGAGCATCCATGGCTGGGATCACCCCACCCCAGGAGCATCCATGGCTGGGATCACTCCACCCCAGGAGCACCATATCTGGGAGCACCCATAGCTGGGAACATCCATACCTGGGATCACCCCATCCCAGGGGCACCCATATCTGGGATCACCCCACCCCAGGAGCACCCATATCTGGGAGCATCCCACCCCAGGAGCATCCATGGCTGGGAGCATCCATACCTGGGATCACCACACCCCAAGGGCATCCGTCCCTGGGAGCATCCACCCCTGAGTGCATCCCACCCCAAGGGCATCCATCCCTGTGAGAATCCATCCCTGGGAATATCCTTCACTGGCTGTATCCCACTCCCAAAGCATCCACTCCTGGGATCATCCCACCCCAGGATCATCCCTCCTGCTGAGGGTCCCCACAGCCACATCCCTCCTCCATCAGGGACACCCATGGATGCTGAGGGGTGTTTTCCACACCTCTGAGCTAACGGGAAGGTTTTCCTTTTCCAGGTCAGCGCCACTCCCCGCTGTCCCAGTGCCACTCCCCGCTGTCCCAGTGCCACTCCCCAGCCCAGCAGCGCCGCTCGCCCGCCCCTCAGTGCCCCTCTCCCGCGCCCCCGGGACGCCCCCAGTGCCAGTCCCCCGCCCTCCAACGCCGCTCGCCGGGCCCCCCCAGCCAGTCCCCTGCCCAGCAGCGCCGCTCGCCAGCCCCCGGCCCCTGCCAGTCCCCTGCCCAGCAGCGCCGCTCGCCGGTGCCCCCCTCCAGCCAGTCCCCAGCCCAGCAGCGCCGGTCACCAGCGCCGCCACCTCCCCCGTGCCCGTCCCCGACCTCGGCGTCACCGCACCGGCTGCCCGGGGAGAGGATGGAGCTGGGCTACGCCAAACCCTCCAGCCGCCACATCAAGGCCGGCTTCCAGGGCCGCCGCAGCTACTCCGAGGTGACCAACGTGGCCCTGTACCAGCAGAGCCGCTCGCTCTGGCTCCAGCCCGAAGCCTCCACGCTGCCCAAGCACCGGCCCTACGGGGAGGTGTATCTGGGGGGCGCGGGGGCCCCGCTGAGCGCCCACGAGCCCTTCGAGGAGCATGTGCGCTTTGAGAAGGGCTCGTCCGATGAGGAGGAGTGGGCACTGCCCAGCCCGCCCAGCCCCGAGGCCGGGGCCATCCGCTGCGCTTCCTTCTGCGCCGGCTTCCCCGTGCCCGACGCCGATGCCCTGCACAGGACGGCCGCTGCCTATGCCCGGGCAGAACATGCCCAGTCCTGGCCCTCCATCAACGTGAGTGGGACCCCCACACGCCCCCGGGGGGTGTTGTGGTGGATTGGGGGGCGGGAAACATCAACACACCCCCCAGGCAGGGTTTAGTGCCTCGGATTCCCCATTGCTGAGCCAACTTGCTCCAGGCAGTGGGAGGATTCCAGGGAAGAGATGGGGGAATGTGGCCACCCTGGGGGTCTCAGCCAGACCCTGTGTCCCCACAGGTGCTTATGGAGACCCCTTCCCACCCCGGGGGTGTTGTGGTGGGTTGGGGGGTGAGAAGCATCAAGGGACCCTCCCCCACCACACAGGCAGGTTTTAGTGCCTCGGATTCCACATTTCTGACCCAGCTTGCTCCTGGCTGTGGGAATGTTCCAGGGAGGAGATGGGGGGGTTGTGGCCACCCTGGGGGTCTCAGCACCACCCTGTGCCCCCACAGCTGCTGCTGGAGACGGTGGACTCGGAGGTGAGGAGCTGCCCGCTGTGCCAGCTGGCCTTCCCCATCGGGTACCCGGACGATGCCCTGGTGAAGCACATCGACTCCCACCTGGAGAACAGCAAGATCTGAGCCTTCCCCCACCATTCCCAACCTTTGGATGCTGCATGAGAACACACCAGGAGCGACACGGCTCCCGAAATACCTCCAAGTCTTCAGTAGCTACAGAAAGACTGAGCCCACCCCAGAGCCCCCGGGAGCCCCCCAGCCCCCTGTAAGTGGGTTCCTCCATGCCCACCTCGCCCCATCTCTGCGTCCATGCCAAGTTTGGATGCTGGAATTGGGGTACCAGGATTACACCATCCCAGGTGGTGGCCGGAGGGGACCTGTCTGTGCCCCTGGGTGTCCTCTGCACCCTTGGGTGTCACTGCTTGATCTCAGGGAGGATCCGAGGGGCCCAGTCCTGGATCCGGCCCCCAGGAAACAGATGAGGGGAAGGGGCTGCCCCTTCCCAGGCTCCTGGGATCAGAGTTGGGGTTGGAGGGCAGGGAGGGGGCAGCTGCTTGTTCTTGGTCCCCTCACCTCCTCCCACCGGTTCAAGCCTCTTTCCACTCTTTTACATTAAAAGCACCCCCTTCCCCTCAGATTCTCCACCCTCCCCCCAGCGATGCTGCTGAGAAACGACCCCCGAGGAGCAGCAAGGACCCCCCTCCCCACACTGCACTGGGCTCTGTGGCCCCGGGGCTCTCCCTGACCCCCCACCCAGGTGTGGGGACAGCGCAGCCCCCCAGCAGCCCCCTCCATGCCCCCCAGCCCCTCCCTTGCTTTAGCTGGGGGGCTGCAGGTGGCTGCTCACCCCGAGCCCCCCACCCCATCTCCCCCGTCCCGCCACGTTCAATCTACCTCAAAGCCGCCGGGAGAGGGGGGTCCGCAGCACTGTCCCCCCTCCCTGAGCCGCTCTGCGCTGCATGTCCCCCCCGTGTCACAGCGCACACCCCCCTACACACACCCCCGGGGGCTCGGCCGGGTGCGACCCCCCCCCCTGCACCGCGCCCCCCGGGCAGAGGGACCCGCCCTCGCTGCGATGCCACCGACTCCAATAAAACCTTTCCAGCGCCCAAAATGCCACGGCGGGAAGCGGAGCCGTCTCCTCTCTCTGGGTCCCTGGGGAAGGAGAGGAGGGATCCAGGCTGTGGGTGCCCCCTCGGGGCTGGGGATGGGACAGGGGACGAGCTTGGGGCTGGCACAGCCAAGCTTGGCAGAGCCAGCTTGTGACACTGGGGTGGCCACCGGGGTGACAGGGTTTGGGGGGCTCATTGCAGGTGTCCTGCACCCTTGTCCCCATTCCCAGTGACACGTTTCAGGTTTACTGGTCTGGTGGGTGACACAAAACGGGACGATCAGAAGCAAAACCACAAACTCACCAGCCTCGAGATGGCACAGGGGACACGGCCAAGCCCTGGCATGTGGGTCCCCTTGCAGGGCTTGGGGGTCCGGGGGAATGATGGTGGGGTGGAATCCTCCTGGGTATCCTGGGGGAAGGGTCTTCACAATTCAGGGGGCCCCCCAAGAGCAGCAGCACCGCCGGGACCCATTGGGTGTTATTGTAGGTCCTACAGCCTCCCTGCCCACGGGCTGAGGGGCTGGCGCGACCCTGATGCGATTTTCACACCCCGCGGGGCTGCGGGCACACAAACAAAGTGCTGAAACGCCTCAAACTCGGCTGCCCATGGAAATCCAGCCTCTGGTCCGGGCAGGGAACACCCATGGGATGAGCTGTGGGCGTTCTCCGGCCGCTCTGCCCGGGGAGGGGCCGCGGGGGGGTCTGTCCCGGCTCCCTGAGCCTGAGCCCAGCCCAGCCCCGAGCGGGGTGCGAAGCCGGTTCCCAGTGCTGCGGGGCGATGGTGTGAAGGAGATAGGCTCGGTACCGCCGCCTTATCGCCGCCTTATCTCCGCGCCTGCCAGGGCAGGGGGAGGAAGGGCAGCCCCTGCCCAGGGCTGAGCAGGATCCGGCCCCCGGGTGGGCACCGACAGCCCCAGAGTGAGGGGACTGAGCAGGGGAGGACGAGCCGGGGGGACACGGTGACCCCCAGGGAGACGTGATGCTGCAGGGAAGGGTCCTGAAAAGCACCACACGGAGGTGAATCCTGATCCGAGCTCCTTCTCCGCCCGTCCACCAGTTCGGACTTGAAAGGCAGCGGGACGGAGGAGGAGGAGGAGGAGGAGGCGCTTTGCTGCGGTCAGGGGGTGCCCGGTCCCCACCTTCTCCCGCCACCCACTCCCTCCCCACCGGGTTCTCTCTCTTTTTTTGAAATCACGTGATAAATATCAAACGTTACTCATCCCGACACCGTCCCGGCGCCTCTTCCCCCCGGGGGCGGCTGCCGCTGACTCAGGAGGCTGCTGCGCTCCCCCCGGGCCGCGGGGACCCCCCAAAACCTGGGCCGGGCGGGAGGAGCTCCGGGACATGTGTCACCTGGTGCTGATGTCTCCCCATGGTGCTCGTGTGAGTTCGGGGGTCCGGGTCCCCCAGAGCCGCTGCCTCTGGGCTGCCCTGCTCTTTGTCACCGTGTTGGGAGGGGTCGGGGTGCTGGCAGCGCCCAGGGATGCTCATGGTGGGCACAAGGCTCGGTGCCCATCGCTGTGCCATGTCTGGAGTCACAGGGTTGAGCACCTTGTCACCTCCAGTGAGCAGGATGGGGGAATATCCCCCCTCCCTGCACTGCCTTCAACCCTGGGGACCACCGTGCCCTGTGGGGAAACTCTCTGGGTTTGGTCTTGCCCTCACCCCCAGGATGACAGGGCTGTCACACGGGAATGTCACCCAGGGCAGCACTGGGGGTGCTCCTCACCCTGGGATGCCACTCCAGTGCTGCCACTTCGGTCCCCAAACCCAGCCCACAAGCCCATGTCCCGTGTGCCCCATGTCCCCCGTGTGCCACATGTCCCTCATGCCCCCCACATCCCCCGTGTGCCCCATGTCCCTCATACCCCCCATGTCCCCCGTGTCCCATGTCCCCAGTGTGCCCCATGTCTCCCATGTCCCCCACATCCCCCGTGTGCCCCATGTCCCTCATACCCCCCATGTCCCCCGTGTCCCATGTCCCCAGTGTGCCCCATGTCCCTCATGTCCCCCACATCCCCCGTGTGCCCCACGTCCCCACGCCAGAGGGTCACACCTACGTGACAACCTTCTTTATTTCATTGTTTTTCCCACCAAAACCCCCTCTTATTTCGGGCAGGTTTAAGGTTTCTTTTTCCAACTTTCAGGTTTGGTTTTTTTTTCCCTTTTCTCAGTGTTTTTAGCATTTAGGGGAAAAACAAAACAATTCTTGCTGCTCAGGTCCTGCTTTCCCCTGCAGGTGGGTGCTGGGGTGGGTGGAAACACAGGGACCAGGGATGCTCCTGCTCTGCTGTTGGCTGTTTGGAGTCTGATCCATGCAGGACGGAGTGTCCTGGTCCCCCTGGCTGCACGCAGGGGATTCTCTGATGTCTAACAAGATTGTGCTTCTTTCTTACTCCGAGCGTTTCTTTGTCCTTCCAACTTTACTCCCCCAAGGGGAGGGTCACCTGCAAGCACAAGTCGAGCCGCCCAAACCAGGGTGGAGCAATTCCCATTCTCCCTCCTGGATCCAGGAGGGCTCCGGGGCACTCCCAGCTTGGCTCAGGGGCCGCGCTGGCAGCTCATGCCCCGGTCCCCTCTGTCGGGGTTTATAGGAAACGGCTCTGCGAGGAAGCGCCGGCTCTCCTGCCCGGGTGAGCGTTTCTTTCCAGCCGTGGGCGCCCCGAAAGGCCCCTCTGTGCTGGGGATCCGGTGTGAGTCAAAGCCGGAGCCCTGGGGTTTAACCACAAGCCCCAGAGCTGCCGTGCCACGGGGGAGCCGTGCCAGAGGCGTTTATAAGAAATGGAAGGGTTGCCAAGGGGGAGGCACCCCAGCTGGCACCGGGGGCTTTGCCCACCCCTTGGGGACAGGCCCTTTGGCTCAGCTCTTGGCCCATGTTTCCTGCAAAGGACCTGGTGCTGCTGCACTTCACCTTCTCATCTTGGTTCTTTCCCAGGGGTGTTTGGTGCCCAGATCCCCCCAAAGTGTCCAGATCACCCCAAAGTGCCCATATAACCCCAGGGTGTCCCCAAGTACCCTGGGCACCTGCATCCAGCAAGGCACCTGGTGCCATCATCACCCCTGAGTGCCTGTGTCCAAGTTGGGTACCTGGTACCAGCGTCACTTTGGTGCCCACATCACCCCGGGGTCCTCACGTCACCCCTGGGCACCTGCGTCCAGCTGGGTACCCAGTGCCAGCATCATTCCAGCGTGCCCACATCACTCCCAGGTGCCCGATTCCACCTCGGTTACCCGTTCCCTGCATCCCGCAGGGTGCCCCCCTGGCAGCGATCCTGCCCTGCAGCAGCAGCAGCTGCCTGTCACCCTGTCCCTGCCCTGCCAGCCCTGTCCCCGCTGGCTGCTGTCCCCATCCCACACGTGTGCCGGCAGCTGCCTGACCTCTCGCAGATGCTCTTCCTGGAGACACACAAGGTTTTCGCACGTGCCTCGCCCTCCCCGGCCCCGCTCCCCACAGCCTTGGGGCGGGGGGTGGTGGTGGCACCCGCAGGGACATCCTGCCCTTCACACCCAGGACACGCCGCGGGATGTGCCCCCTCCCCTCCTGGCCAAGCTACCCCAGCGTCCCTCCTCATCCTCGCGCCGGGATCGCCTCTCGAATCCATCTGCCGTGATCCCCCTCCCCATCCCCAGCCATCGGGGGGGGCCGCGGCCTCAAATGACAGCGAGAGGGGGGACACACACACACAGAGACAGAGCCCCGGCTGCCATGTGCCCAGCGCCATCACGGCTGCTGCGGAGAGACAAGTGCCACCGGGCCCCCCGGGGACCCGCGGGCTGCCGGCCCGGCCCCGGCCCCGCGCGGGACCCGCCGTCTCGCTGCGGGGAGGTGACGGAGCCAACGCGCCGTGACACGGGGCTCGCACCCCCCCGTCACGGCCAGCGCCTCGCCAGAGCCCGCCGGGGGGGACTTCTCGGCTGTCACAACCCATCTGCGTCGGGGGCAGCGTCTGCCGGCGCCGTAAGTGGGGTTAAACTCGGGGTCACCCGGATCGAGCATCCAAAGGAGGGGTCTAGTTGAAGGCAACACCCCCCTCCCCAAATCCCCCCGTGCCCTGGCACCCCCTGCCCCCAGTTGCCACCAGGGTGGGATGCAGGGGGTGATGCTCCGTCATGCTGCGGGTGCAGCGGTGGGAGGGACAGTAAATGTGTCCCCAGGTCCCTGTGTGGCTCTCGGGGACAGCGCGGTGAGGGCCACATGTGTCCCCGGGGAGCCGCTCCTCAGCTCTCGCTGCGGGTCACCTCGGCCACGGCGACACGTGTGGCACTGACGGACACGACCCGCGGGTGGCCCCGCTCTGGCCGCTGGCCCGAAATCCAGCACCCAGCGGGTGCCCGCGGGACATCGACGGCCTGAACTCGCCGTGACCCGCCGGGACCGCTGGGCGAGGCCCCCCCAGCACCGCGTCCCCCTCCCGGGGCCACAGCCCGGCCCTCCCCGCTGCATCCCACAGCCAAACTGGGGGTGTCCCGAAGCCTTCCAGCCCCTGTGGGGCGGCTCAGGGCTGGGGCAGCGGCGTTTGGGGGATAAATCTGGCCCTGTGTGGTCAGTGGAGCCTCAGGCAGGTGAGGTTTGGGGCTGGGGTCCCACCGGCCCGGCAGAGGCGCGTGGTGTGGATGGCATATCCCATCCCCATCATCTCCATCGCAGCTCTCCCTCATTTTCAGCCCCCGCCGCTGCCGCTCGGGCTCACACGGTGCCGCTGGACCCACGGGCGGCTCCTTTTAACCCGCGGCTGAAATGGAACCGGCTCCGTCTCCTTCCCCGTGACCTATTTTTAACATTTGATTGGAATTTTTTTTCCTTTCCTCCCTGTTCCCGCGCTCCGGCCCCGGGTGCGACCGCGGTGTCAGCCCCGCGTCACATCAATTAACGCGCGCGGGGCGTCATTTGTCACTTTGCATTTCCCGAAGGCCCCTCGTTTGTGCCGCGGCGGTGGCGGGGGGCGCACGCCGGGCTGGGGGTGCCCCCACACCGGGCTGGGTGACGGGGATGCTCCTCCTGCCCCGTGTTTTTGGGGTGCCGGGACCCAGCGGCCGGTGCTGCCGCCCACCTCGGTGGGGGCCCGGCGCTGGGTCCGAGGGTCCCCGGCGGGGGCCGGGACACCCGAGTACGGGCCCCCCCCGGCCCCAGCAGCCGGTGCCGACACCTCCACTTCCGTCGGCAGGGCCCCCACGGGTATTTTTAACTCCCGGCTCTGCCGCTTGGCACGCGGTGAGTGTCCGTCCCTGCCGCTGTCCTGCCTCCAGCTGCCTCCCCCAGCCCGCGCCGCCCCCCAGGGCAGGATAAGACCCTCCAGAGACACGTCGGGTGCTGCCGGACTGCATCGGACAGGATAGGAATCCATGGGATAGGATTGGATTCTACTGGGGATGATCAGTGCTCACAGAGCAGGATGGGACCCCACAGAGTGGGATGGGACCCTGGAGGATGGGACGGGACCACTTGGAACAGAAGAGGATCCTATGAGGGATGATCAGTCCCCAAGCAGCAGGATGAGGCCTTGCAGAGTGGGATGGGACCCCATGGGGCAGGACGGAACCCACAGAGTCAGGATGAGATCCCATCTGGCAGGACAGGACCCTACAGCAAGGATGGGAACCTGTGGAGCAGGATTAGAGCCTTTAGGGCAGAGCCGATTCCTACAGGGCAGAATGGGGGACTGGAAAGCAGGAATAGACTCCATAGGGCAGGATCAGACCCTGCAGGATTGGACTTTGTGGGACAGAAAAGGATCCTGCGTGGCAGGACCTTCCAGACCTGGATGGGATGCTGTGGGTCAGGACGGGACCTAAAAAGGAGAATTGCCCTTGTGGGGCAGGATCGATCCCAGTGGGGAAAGATTTGCCCCTGTGGGGCAGGATCAACCTCTCCATCTCTCCGCTGGACAGGAGGATCCTCATCCCCGTCCCATAGGGGTCCGGGCCCCCTTGTCCCCGCGTCACCCGTGTCACCGAGCCCGCGGGCCCCCTCCCTGGCCGGGGAGGGGCTCTCGGGAGGGCGCTGGCAGCGGGGCGGGCGATCCCGCACACGCGTGTGCCCGCGGGGGCCGCGTGTTGTCAGAAGCTGTAGTCCGTGTCTCGCCCGCCGTCCCCCCGCCCGGGCAGCGCACATCACTCCCCGGCCTTCGCCTCCCGCTGACGAAGAGGAAGGGCCGGGGGCGCCGGCCCCGAGCCCCCCGCGCCCCCGTCACGCTAAGCCGGCCGGACAGGGGCTGCAGCCCCCCGGCGCTCCCCAGGGAGCCGCGGCTCTTCGCCGAGGATGCGGCTCCCGATGAAGCAAATCTCCTCGTACTGGAGCGGGGCGAGGGGCCGGGCACGGCGGCGGGGGGTGAAACGGAGTCCCCCCGGCCCGGCGGGTGCTGGAAGGGGGGGATCCCGCGGACCCCCGTGCGCACGGCGGGCCCGGTGAGCGCACACGGGCACGGACGCAGCTGCGGCCTCGCTGGCGGCCTGACACACTCACAGCGGTGCCCGTGCACACACCAGCTCCCTCTCACACCCCATTGCACACCCGTGCACACACTGGTGCCCTCTGACCTCCCAGTCCCCCTGCACACCCGTGTCCCCTCTGCCACCCATGTCCCCTCTCGCCCCCGTGACTCCCATCACACCCGTGTCCCCTCACACACTCGTGCCCTCTCAAGCACACAGAGGCTTCCTTGCACACCCACCCACACACCCAGCCCTCTTGCACACTCACACACACACACACACACCCAGCCCTCTTGCACACTCACACACACACTCAGCCCTCTTGCACACCCACCCACACACCCAGCCCTCTTGCACACTCACATACACACTCAGCCCTCTTGCACACCCACACACACACCCAGCCCTCTTGCACACCCACACACACACACACCCCTCTTGCACACTCACACACACACCCAGCCCTCTTGCACACCCACGCACACCCCCAGCCCACTCACACACCCACACAGCCATTGATCCTCCCTGGCGTTTCTGCCCCAGGCATGGTGGCACCTGGGACACGGTGACACAAGACAGGGACACGGTGGGACGCTGCCACCCCCCCCCCCCCACAGGCTCCCATGGCCAGGGTGAGGAAGAGGAGGAGGCACTGGAGCCAAACCGCAGATCAGTCTCCGGGGGACAGGCGGGACCAGTGACCTGCCACCTCTGAGTGCCGGCGCTCCGGGTGCTGGGGCTTGGAGTGGGAGCACCCCAGGGAGGGGACTTTGGTGGCATCTCCTGGAGGGAACTACCATGCCACCCAATGCCAGGGCCCCCGTGGGGATGGTGGCAGCAGTGACAGTGGCAGTGGTGCAGGGGACACAGTGGGCACAGGGAGCACAGGGGGCACAGGGAGCACAGGGAGCACAGGGAGCACAGGGAGCACAGGAGGCACAGGAGGCACAGGGGGCACAGGGAGCACAGGGGGCACAGGGGGCACAGGGGCACGGGGGGCACAGGGGCACGGGGGGCACGGGTGCTGGCGGTGCGGGACTCCGCACCAGGAGGGTTTTGGATGGCAGCGGCTGGAACGATGTTAATGACATTTCTTCCTGTCGCTCTCCTTTTACACCGAGGGCAGCTCCGTAACCAGAGCCGCTTCCTTCCCCGAGATTAAGGAGCCGTCTGCTCGGCCCCCCCCGCCGGTCCCTGACCCCCCCGGAGCTGCCACCGATTTGTCACCCCTGGCTGGCCCAGGCCTGGCCCTGGCAGCGCTGGGGAAGGGGTGCCTACCCTTAACACCCCTGGGTGCCACTGTTCCCGCAGGGTCCAGTGGTTTGGAGGTGCTGAGCATCCTCCCAGCGCTGCTCAGGATTCATCCCACCAGCTGGGGAGAGGGTTTTGAGGGTTCTCAGGAAAAGGGATCGCCGTGACCTCCCCTTCTCCCCTCCTTCCCCCCGTGGGGCTCCCCCAGAGCGGGGCTGCCCAGGGTGGAGCGTGGCAGCCGCCTGAGAGCGCCGGGCGGTTTGGGGCAGGAAGGAGGAGGGTGACAGCGCTGGGGCGCAGGGTGAGGAGCTGTGGCTTGGGGGGACGGGGGTTGGGACCCTCCATGGTGGGGGCTGAGCTCCCCAAACCGACCACTGGCTCTGCCTGCTCCTCATGACTCGGTTTCCCCCGCCCGCCCTGACTCAGATGTCACTGCTGGTGACAGGGGACCTGGCCACAGTTTTGGGGGGGACAAGGTGCTTGTGGTGCCCTGGGCTGTGGGACAGGAAGGGGCTTTTGCACCGTGGGAGCCTGGATGGGCTACCGGGGGCTCACCAGCATCGCTCCACTCCGGGGTACGAGCAAGGCGGGACCGGGGATGTGTCTCCTTCCCTTCCCACCGGGGGTGGCTGCAGGTGGGTGGCGGATGCGGCCCCGGGCAGGGGGTCCCCCGGGTGGGTGGCAGGTGGCCGGCCCGGCCCGGGAGCCCTGTGGTTTGCATTCATGCCTCTCTGAACCAGCTCAGCCCCGCGCTGCCTTCGAGCAGCAGCGAGATGCAAATTCCTCCGGGGTGGGGGGAGTATTTTTGGTTTTCCTTGAGCCCAAATTTAGCCCCCGTGGGTGCCCGGTGCCCTCATGTTCATTTTAAGAATGAAAACAGGAACAATGCCATTTACTAAGAAAATTACCCCCAAGTTTCCCCTCGGTCCCCAGAAGCCAAATTCCTGCCTCATCCTTCTCCAGCAGCGTCAGTACCTGCCTAACCCTGCACCCTCCGGGGCCGTCTCCTGCCCGGTGCCTCTGCTGGGAATTTGGTCCTGGAATCAGCAGGATGATGTCCAGGGGCAGTGAGATGCAGGATAGTGATGTATCAGAGGTGACAGGGAGCAAGAGGATGTCCGGGATAATCCCTGCAACAAAGGCTCTGACCCCATCCTGTGCCGCCGCTGGAGACCCCAGGGATGGGGATATTCAATCTTGCAGCTGCAGGAGGAGAAACTGAGGCACGGGAAAATGTCTCAGGGATGATCGGGAGCTTGGGAATTCCGCCGGGGATGGGCGCTGCAGAGATGCAGTGGGTTTGGGAGGGATGTGACCGAGGGGGCAGAACCTGCGAGGTGACAAGTGTTTCCCCAGCCCCGGGGCATATCCTGCAGCAGACGCACTTCCTCCCATCCCCTCTGCGGGCGACAGAGTTTGGTGAGTGCCGGAAACCAGACCCTGGTGGTGGCCGGGAGGGACTGGGCACGGTGGGCACACCGTGCTGCCCTTGGCCACCAACAGCCCCACTTGCTCAGGGACACTTGGATGTGCCAAGTGTCACCTTGCATCAGCCCTCTGCAGAGGGGAAAGGGTGGCACGGGGCTCGAATGGGGGGATTTGGCCCTGAGGAGGTCCCAGCGCTCCCTCCTGCCCTCCAGGAAAGCCCCTGTGGGTGAGGATGCCCCACCGGCTTTGCTGCTGTAGGGAGGGTTGGACCCCCAAATCCTGGTGCTCCCTTGTGGTGGAGAGGTGAGTTCAGGCCTCTTGGTGCAGAGACTGTCCCATCCCAAGGGACACCCTGTCCCAGAGGTGTCTGGGATGTCCTGGAGCATCCCTGTCCACAGCCAACAGGGTTGTTGGAGGCTGTTCAAGGTGACGGTCAGGACACGGCGCCCAGACCTCCTGTCCCTCCTGGCCCTGAGCGAGTCCTCCCTGTGCAGGGACACTTGTGCCAACCGTCTCCCCAGGAGTCCTGCCGTGTCTCCCAGTGTCCCTGGTGTCACTTTACCATGGCAGGGGGACACTCAAGGGCGTGACATCCTGGGGACAGAGCCACACTCCTTCCCCCACCCCACCAGGCCTTGCTGTTGGCACCATCCTGGGACTGGCAGGGCGAGAGGGACGTGGGGTGGCGGTGACAGGTCCCCAGCTGTGGGGGCAGTGGGGACACTGGTGAGCCTGGCACCCGTCTGGGTGGCTGTGCTGGCTGATCCCACAGCGGGGGGGTGTCCCTGTGAGTTTATCCTCCCCGGCGATGGTATAACAGGAATGAATTAGCACGTCGTGACGTCAGGCAGCACATGAGCTGCAGCACTTGCTCCCCCCCAGCTCCCCTAATGAGCTGCTCCCCCCACCACCCATATCCCCCCTCCAGCCTTTATTTCTCCTCTGTGAAAAATTTTCTGGAAATTTCCTTGTTTTCCTTCTTTTTCTTGCTTGGGAACTCGGCGGGTGATTCCTACAGGATGGACAGGGAGGGGGTGGCAGCACCCTGGCAGTCTGGGGGTGCCCTGGGGATGGAGGTGGCAGTGCCCTGGGGATGGGGGTGGCAGTGCCCTGGGGATGGGGGTGACAGTGCCCTGGCAGTCTGGGTGTGTCCTGGGGATGGGGGTGGCAGTGCCCTGGCAGTCTGGGGGTGTCCTGGGAATGGGGGTGTCCTGGGGATGGGGGTGGCAGTGCCCTGGCAGTCTGGGGGTGCTCTGGGGAGGATGGGGACAGCTGCATGGGGGGATGTTGTCCCCACTGCTGAACCCTCCACCTCCCACTGACTCCCAGTGGATTAGGGGCCGGCAGGAGCTGGCAGGGAGCCGGAAAGGTGTGGGGAGGGGGTGGGAGGGGTCAGCAGGGGGGGCTTTGCATAGAGATTGAAGCCCAGGACCCCTCTGGACAATGGCACAGGTGAAAAGCCGGCCCGAATGGCTGCAAAGCTGTGTCTGCTGGGCCAATACACAACCCCCTGCAAGACCCCCGAGCCCCCCGTGCCTGCCCAGCCTGACTCGCTGTGGGGACAGGGGTTCTGTCCTCCTGTCCATCCGTTCATCCACCCCCCATGGTCGCCCAGTGCATCCTTAACTCCCCATTTCCTCTTGCCCCACAGCTGGACCACTCCCTGGGGGAAGCAGAGATCTCCCCGTTCCTATCCTCATCCCCATCCCCATTCCTGTCCCTATCCCCATTCCTGTTCCCATCCCTATCCCTGTCCCCATCTGCTCCCACTGCCTCTGGGCAGCAGCATCACCTGTGACCCCAGATCCCAAGGGTTTGGTAGAGACCCACCTATCCCACTTTCTCCCCTTCCTGATCCCAGCTCCAGAGGGGTCCCACAGATGTTGGGAAGGAGCCCGGAGGGGCCTTCCCACAGCAGGGGGGACACATGGGCTGGTGGCAGTGCCACCCATCCTTCCATGCAGTGTGGGATCGACGGGCACCGGGTGGCACCCAGCCATCCCCCACCCTCCTGCAGCTCTGCCACACTGGGAATGGAAAGTATTGACGGGAGCTGAGCTGGGCATCTGCCAAGGGAAGCGGCCACTCCAGAGCCAAATGCCTCGGTGATGGCTCCAGGGGACACGGGGACTTCCCTGGGTGCAGCAGGGTCAAGGGCAGGTGCCAGGAAGGCCTGGCCTCGGGCTGGGCATGGGAATGGGCACGGGGGTGAGCACGGCTTGTCCGAGCTCCCCAGGGAACTCAGACTGCCCCAAACCCAGCAGAAGGGGAACAAGAAGAGGCTGAGCCTTAAGCCTCGGTCCCCAGGTGTGTCACCCCTCCAGTGACTGGTGACATCAGACTGTGTGTGCGGACCTGAAATATCCTATCCCTGTGTCCCCTCAGAGCCCCAAAACACGAGTGGATCAGTCCATCCTCCATCTCCGCGTCCCCGCAGTGTCCCTGTCCCCTCCTGTGTCCCCACCCCTGACAGCGTCCCAGGGTCCCGCAGTCCCTGCTCCTCCCGCGTCCCCCCATCCCCTCCCACCTCCCCGCTCCCCCCGTGCCCGATGTCTCCCCAGCGTCTCCTCCACCCCGTCCCGCGCTCCCCGCGTGGTCCCCTCCCCGCCCCCGGCCCGCCCCGGTGGGCGGAGGGCGGAGCTCCCGGCGCGGAGTCGCTTCTTTGGATAAGAGGCACGGGGGCCACGGGGATGGGCAGGTGGAGCGTGTGAGGGCACCGGGAGCAGCAGCGCCAATCCCCCCGACGGCACTTTTTGGGGGCTTTTCGGGTGTTTTGGTGTGTTTTTTGCGGAGTTTGTTTTTTTTGCCCGCCTCTCCCTTGGCCGATCCCGGTCCGCCGCGGGTCGCCGCCCCCCCGGGACCACCGGGCATGGAGGGGGCGGCGGGAGCCCAGCGAGGCGGGCAGCGCTGACAGGACCCGGTCCCGCGTCCCGGGGACCCCCATGAGCGGCTGAGCGGGGCCGGTGCCCCCCGCCCGTCCATGGGCGCGCTGGAGCCGGGCACCGGAGCCCCCCGCCCCGCCGCCCCCATGCTCAGCGCCGCCGCCACCTTCGCCAAGGAGCCGCCGGGCCCCCGGGACGCCGCCGCCTCTTACTACGGTGATGGAGGGGGAGCAGAACCGGGAGCCCCCCCGCTCCCCTACGGCGCTCCCGGCAGCTTCGGCGGCCGGTTCCTGGGGCCGTGCCCGCCGTACCGGGCGCCGCCGCCTCCCGCAGCCCCTGTGGAGGGTTACGGGGGCGCCGAGGGCGGTTTCGGCGGCGGGGGGAGCCCGTTGTGCCCCCCGCTCTGTGCCCTGCCCGGGTACCGCGCGGCGGGGAAGGTGCAGGTGATGCTCAACAACTACCCGCTCTGGGCCAAGTTCCACAAGCACCAGACCGAGATGATCATCACCAAGCAGGGCAGGTGAGCGGGAACACCGGGAGAGAACGGGGAAAACGGGGGTGGACCGGGGCGAGGGATCGGCGGGGACCGGGAGGCACCGGGAGGTGGGACAGGCGGGGCACTGGGAGGAACTGGAGGGGACTGGATGTTACCGGGACGGACCGGCGGGGCTCCGGCGGGACCGGCGGGGACCGGGGCAGGGGATTGTCGGGAAATCAGCGGGGAAATGGAGCGGGGAACTGATGGGGCATCGAGGAGAATTGGGATATACCAGGGCGGGCGACTGGCAGTGGCACCGGGACCTGCGTGGACACCGGAGGTGGTGGGGGACTGGTGTGGGCAGGGGTACAGGCACAGGGGGATGCCAGAGTGGGCACACCAGTGTGGACAGGGGTACAGGCACAGGGAGATGCCAGAGTGGGCACACCAGTGTGGACAGGGGTACAGGCACAGGGGGCTGCGAGGGTGGGCACACCAGTGTGGGCAGGGATACAGGCACAGGGGGCTGCGAGGGTGGGCACACCAGTGTGGGCAGGGGTACAGGCACAGGGGGCTGCGAGGGTGGGCACACCTGTGTGGACAGCCGGGGGTGGCTGTGGTGATGGACGGCGGGCCAGACCAGACACCACCAGGACTTGTTTTCTATGGAATTGAGAATTGTTGAAAGGAAAAGGGGGTCTGAGGAGTGTTCTCAGCTGTACCAGAGTGGGACAGGGGTTGTCCAGACCCCCCCCATATCAGGAAGCTGGCAGAGGGGGAGCCAGTGCCAGGGGCCTGGAGGCAGCATTTGTTTGTCCTCAACCCACGGGCTGGATCCAGAGCTCAGAGTTGCAACAAGTAGTGAGAGCCCACAGCCACCCGATGAGCACCGTGTGTGTGTGTGGGGGGGGGGGGGTGGGTGGGTGACACCCCCTCTACTCACTTTCCAGATGGAAATGCCCCTCTCCTCTGTGGGGCAGGGCAGGTACCTCCCTTGTGCCCGGGGAAGGGGCACCATTTTGGCAACATCCGGTGCGGAAAATGCTCTTGGTGATGCCGTGGCCAGACACCCACTGTCCCCTCTGTGCTTCCCCCACTGTGGGGTGTTCACAGGGTGTGAGTTCCCAGGGCTGGGGGGTAAAATTCACCCCACCTCTGCCAACATCCCTGTTTGAGGGTCTGCAGGGGACTGAGGGGCAATGGAGTCACCAGGACTTGGAGCAAGGGAAGCCCAAAATGCCGAGCCCATCCTTTGGCCCCACACCAGTGTGGGGTGGGTGAGGGCAGCCAGGCCCTGGGCTGCATTTTGGGGGCCTCAGTGGGGTTGTGCTGGGGTGAGGAGGGGAAGAGGAGCATGGCAGGGCCAGACACAGGGCTCAGCCACCACCACACCAGCCTGAGGGGTTCCAAAAATCCACGCCAAGGGGAAAACAGTGCAGCACACCCCTGCTGTGTGCTCAGCAGCTGGCAGAGACCCCTCCACCCCTCCTGCTGCGCCATCCCCCCACCTCCCGCTGCCATCCCTCCGCCCAGGGGGTCTCTTTCTGCCCAGCGCCGGGGCCGCCGGCAGCGCTGCCCCTTCCCTCCCTCGGCCGAGACAGATGGTGTCACTTCGATGCTGAGACCAACCTGCTTAATGTGTTGGAAGTCTAAACACGTTAGGGCCGCTTGGTTTGCCACGGCCCTTCCCAAGCCTGATCCCCCCGCTGGGCTCGGGGCCGCTCGGAGCGAACCAGCCCTGGCACAGAGTGGGTGACGTGTCCCCAGCGCTGGCCGAGGGGGTGGCAGGGGTGGCAGGGGTGGCAGGGGTGGCAGAGGTGGCAGGGGTGGCAGGGGTGCCAGGGTGGCAGGGGTGGCAGGGTGGCAGGGGTGGCAGGGGTGGCAGGGGTGGCAGGGGTGGCAGGAGTGGCAGGGGTGGCAGGGGTGCCAGGGTGGCAGGGGTGGCAGGGGTGGCAGGGGTGGCAGGGGTGGCAGGGGTGGCAGGGGTGGCAGGCACCCCAAATGGTTCTTCCTTGTACGTCATCGTGGTTCAGGTCTTACAGAAACACACTGAAATTCCACTTCTGTCCTCTCCTCTTTCCCAGCCATCGTGGTGGGTGCTGGGGCAGCGTCGGGATCTGGTGCTGGGGGGCTGGAGAATGGGGTGACCCCCGAGTGCCCGTCCTCTCTGCCCCACTCTGTGTTTGCCACCAGCTGCCAGCCTGAAAATGGGCAATTTTGGGGCTCTTTTTCCATCTCCATCCCTCACAACTGCCCTGCAGAGGGGCTGGGGGCTGGGGGGGTGGTTTGCTCTGTGCCCAGGGGGGCTCACAGCAAACCCAGCCCGTGGAGACGTCAAAGAAAGAGCCACAAAACATCCGTTTCCCCCAACCCTGAGCTGCTTTTGCAAAACTCGGTGTGCAAGGCCAGGCTGCAGCACTGCTGAGACACAGGAAAAACCCCAGAGTGGGGGCTCGAGGGGGATGTGAGCCCCAGAGTGGGGACCCACCAGGCTGGCGGGCTCTAGGGCAGGGCAGGGGACACTTTCCTGCCCTGCTGTTGGCACAGGTGACTCATCTCACCAGGCTATGCTGGTCCCTCAATGCTGGTGTCCTTGGGGTGCAGCCACCCGTGTGTCCATGAAGAGAAGTTGAGGCTGGGTGGGAAATGGTGGCACTGGGATGAACCTGGTTAGGCACTGGGATGGACCTGGTTAGGCACTGGGATTTAACCTGGTTAGGCACTGGGATTTAACCTGCTGCCACCTTTTTTGCCCTCTCCTGCCCCTCTGCCCCGGCTCCAACACACCGTCCCATGCCATCCCAGCCCATCCCATGCCATCCCAGCCCCAACCATGCCCAGTAAAGATAAATTCCTACTGGTTTCCCACAAAGGTCCCCATCCTGCCTCCACCCCACGGCTCTCGGGGCTCAGCCAGGGCAGGATTTCTGTGGAAAGCCCCAAGGACTCGCCAGCACCCCGACTGCGACTGGCCTGGGGAATTCCTGCCGTGGGGCTCTGCGGTGAAACCGGGGCTGGCTCTGCCTTTTGGGGGTACACAGGGAGTGGCTTTGCCCTCTGTGGGAACTCAGGGGCTGGCCCTGATTTATGGGAGTACAGATGAGCTGTCTTTGCATTTAGGGGGCACTCAGTGCAGCCTTTGCAGGTGCAGGGACTCTCTTTGCATTTGGGGACACAAGGGATGGCATTTCCTTTGGAGGGGACACTGGGAATGGCTTTGGGGACACAGGGGCTGGCATTGCCTTTGAAGGGGACACAAGGGACAGCTGTGCAGATGCCAGGGCTGGGTTTGCACTTGGCAGACACAAGATCTGGCTCTGGTTTGAGGGGTGCTGGGGGTGGCCGTGCATGTGGGGGGGCACAAGGGCTGGTGCTGCCTTTTTGGGGGGCTCAGGGGTGGTTTTCTGGGCTGGCAGTGCCCGTCCCCATGCAGGCTGAGCTGTGGGGACGTGCTGCCCAGCTGGCTGGACACAGTGGTGCAGCCATGTCGTGATATGTCACATGTCATGCTGTGCTGTAACATGTAGCTGTGCTGTGTCACCTGCACCATGCAGCACAGCTGTGCCACACAGCCCTGTGCAGGTGTGCCATGCCCTGCCACCAGGCCATGTCACAGTGCCATGTCACATTGCCATGTCCCCATTGCTGTGCCACTATGCCACGTCACCATGACATGTGTTTCCATGCCACCATGCCATGCCACCATGTCACCACACCGTGCCATGCAGCTGTGCCATGTCACCATGATGTGCATTGGTGTGCCATCATGCCATGTCACTGTGCCATGCATTGCTGTGCCACCCTGTCATGTCACTGTGCCCCTCTGCCATGTCACTGTGCCCCTCTGCCATGTCACTGTGCCACCCTGCCATGTCACTGTGCCCTGCATTGCCACGCAGCCATGACATGTCCCCATGCCAAGCATTGCTGTGCCACTCTGCCATGTCACTGTGCCACCCTGCCATGTCACTGTGCCCCTCTGCCATGTCACTGTGCCACCCTGCCATGTCACTGTGCCCTGCATTACTGTGCAGCCGTGCCATGCCATGCTGCTATGCCATGTCACTGTGCCATGCATGTCCGTGCCACCACTCCATGTCACCACGCCATGCATTGCCATGGATTCCTGTGCCACCGTGCCTGTCACCATGCTGTTTCCAGCAGCCATTCCATGTCACCGTGCCATGTCCAGCAGCCATGCCATACCACTCTGCCAAGTCACCGTGCCATGTCCAGCAGCTATGTCATGCCACCATTCCGTGTCACCATGCCACGCATTGCCATGCCACCACTCCATGTCCCCACGTCGTGCATTGCCACACCACCGTGTCACGTCCCCGTGCCACGTTCAGGTGCCGTGCCACAGCACCGTGCCATGTCCCCGTGCCACACAGCTGTGCCACACAGCCGTGCAGCGGGGGCTGCACCATCTCCCACGCGGCCGTGGTGGCTCCTGCGGTCACCGCGCTGCCGTCGGGGGAGGAGGCGGCTCAGGAAGCCGCAGCCGCCCCTCGATGCGCTGCCGGGGGGGTGGTGTAGGAGAGACACAACACCCTGCGGGGGTTGCGCTGCTGGACCTCCAGATTTTCCTTCCACCAGGTTCATCCTGGATGCGCTCCCTGTGTCCCCATCACCCCCGTGTCCGCAGGGCTGCGTCTCACCAGGTGTCCTCCTGACGCCCCGGGTGTGTCGGTGTGTCCCCAGCTCCCCGTGTCCCCTGGTTCCCTCCCTGTGACCACACGAGAGGTTCACACAGAGACTAAACCACGAGGCACCTCGAGAGCCGAGAAACAAAAACGCCGAGGGTGAAACGCGCGGTGCCCACCAGTTTTGTGGTGCTCAATGGGTGCTTAGTTGGGGCACCTCCCAAACCGCAGCGACCAAAGCCAGGGGAACCGAGTCCTGCCCGAGCAGCAGCCCCGGGACCTCGAGAGCCGGGGGATTTAAAAATAAAGGCGAGGCGAGCTTTGTTTCGGGTCTTGCCCCCACCCTGCCGTGCCCAGCCGGGCCGTGCGGTTTCACCGCGCAGCGTGTGAGAGCCGAGCCGCGCTCGCTGCTCCGCTGCCAGCGGAGGTTCGGGGCTCCCAACGGCGCTGGCGGAGCAAAGAGAAAAAAAAATCTAAAAAAAGCCTGGTTCTTTCCTCCCCGCTCCTTGCAGCAGCTCGGGCTGGTGCAACACCCGGGCTGGGTCTCGCCCCGCGGTCACCCGGCCCCGGGCTGGGCGCTGCGGCGTCCGGAGCGCGGCGGCATCGAGGTGGTTTAGAATGTGGCTGCACCTTTGATCGGTGGCAGGAACCCCCTTCCCTCGGCACAGCCGCGTCTTGCTCGCTCCAGAAGAGATGGGGGCGGCCGCTTTAGGGACACAAGTGAGGGGACGGGGTCTGTGCGGGCTCGGATGGAGCGCGGGGTACCCGGGATGTGCGGGAGCGCCGTTCGCACGGAGAGCACGTGTACAGCTCCTCACCAGGAGTGAGGGTTTCTCTATTCCTTTTTCGTTCTCTTTTTCTGCATATGTTATACTCTTCTTTTTCATCTTTTCTTTTTAAAAACATTTTTTCTTTATATTCTTATTTTTCTTTATATTTTTATTTTTCTTTATATTCTTATTTTTTTATATTTTTATTTTTCTTTATATTCTTATTTTTCTTTATATTCCTCTTCATCTTCTTCTCCTTTTTCTCCTCCTCCTCCTTCTTCTTTCTTATTATTTTCCTACTTTTTCTTAATCTTATTTTTTTGTTCATTTTGCTTACTCTTTACCTTCTTTTTCTTAATGTTAATCTTCTTTTACCTTTTTTTTCTCTTTTTCTGTTTCTTTTTCTTTCCTTCTTCTTTCTCTTTCTTTTTCCTTTTTCTTCTCTTTCTATTCCCCCCTGTCTCGCAAGGGCAATTTTGAGTCAGCGGCACCCGCTGACTTTTCTTTCCACCACTCTTTGCATTCCACTTCCCCGCTGCCGTGGCACTGCCCGAGCTCTGCTTCCTGCGGGGACCACAACCAATCCTGCCCGGTTCTGTGTGCCCCCAGCCCCTCGCTCTGCCCCTGGCAGCCCCCCAGCCCCAAGAGGTTCTGGATGAATCCCCTCTCATGTCGCGTGTGTCTCGCTCAGCTGGCAGAGCTGAAGGTCCCCGTGTCTCCCATGCCGGTTTGAAAGGGGCTCCAGAGATGGCTCATTAACGTGGGTGACACTAATTGGCAGGTCGGGCAGAGGGAGCAGGGCTGGTTTCCAGCTCCAGCCACCAAAATTCCCAAAGTTGCCAAAATCCCAAAATCTAAGAGCCGAGCTGAACCACAACCCTCACCACGGCTCGAGGTCCCACCATGACCCTGAGTTGGGTACTGGGGTGACTGGGGGCAATGATGGACATGAGAGACTGAACAGAGAGAGGGGAGGGAGAAATCCCACCGCAGAGCTGGGCTTTGGGGGTACACCCGGGGGCACAGCGGGGTGCAGCCCCTCTAGGGGTGGCAGCTGCATCCCCGTGGCCACAGGGTCCCCTCTGGCTGTCCCATCCTGTCCCCTTCCTGCCCTTGGCGCAGGCTGGCGCCCAGCCCGAAATAGCAGCGGTGTTGGTTTCCGATCCGGAAGGTGCTTGGGGAGGGGGAGGAAGATACCGGGGGGGAGGAATCGGCCCCGAGAGCAGCCCCCCAGCTGCCAGGGTCAGTCAGCTCCTCACGGGCACCCAGCCTGGCGCGGGAGGGGGGTGGGCATCGCGCTGCCTCAGTTTCCCCATCACCCCCCATGTGCTGCCCTGTGTGCCAGGGGCGAGCCTGGGGGTGACGGTGTCTGCGTCTCTGTCCCCTCTCCAGGCGCATGTTCCCCTTCCTCAGCTTCAACCTGTCGGGGCTCAACCCCGTGGCCCACTACAGTGTCTGCGTGGACGTGGTGCTGGTGGACCAGCACCACTGGCGCTACCAGGGTGGCAAGTGGGTGCAGTGCGGAAAAGCCGAGGGCAACATGCCAGGTACGGCCCCACCATCCCCTTCCTCATTCTCCTCGTGGTGCCAGGCACGGGCTAACCCCATCCTTGCTCCTTCCTTTGCCCAGGGAACCGCCTCTACCTGCACCCCGACTCGCCCAACACGGGCGCCCACTGGATGCGGCAGGAGGTTTCCTTCGGGAAGCTGAAGCTCACCAACAACAAGGGCGCATCCAACAACATCGGACAGGTGAGGGTCCTGCCGCCGTGCCAGGCTGGGCCGGGTCCCCGTGTGTCCCCCCCTGACGGCCCACTGCCCCCCCAGATGATCGTGCTGCAGTCGCTGCACAAGTACCAGCCGCGGCTGCACGTGACGGAGGTGAAGGAAGGGGAGGGGGAGGGCGGGTACCCCTCCCCGCACACCCACACCTTCGCCTTCCCCGAGACCCAGTTCATCGCCGTCACAGCCTACCAGAACGCCGACGTGAGTACGAGACCCCTCCCAGTCCCTGCCTTGGGGGTACCCACCAAAAAGTCCCCCCCAGCAGCGCAGGAACTCCAGCAACCTCCCCAGCATCCTCCCAGGGCCACAGAAACCAGTGATACATCCCAGTACCATCCCAGTAACCCCAGTAACGTGCCAGGAGCAGCCCCTGGTAACTGCCCCAGCATCCAGCACCCAAAACCCCCATGGCATCCCCCAGGACCCCCTGTCTGCCAACACTCCTGTCTGCAGCATCTCTGCACCCCGTGCAAACCCTCAGCATCCCAGTATCTGCTGCTGCAGCCCTTCAGCATCCCAGTGCCTCCCCCTGGATCGTTTCAGCATCCCAGAACCCCTCCCTGTATCCTCTGCATCCCCTCAGCTTCCCCTTCAACATTCCAGCTTCCCCCCAGTACTCCCCCCACATCTCCTCAGCATCCCAGTAGCCCACACCCAGTACCCCCCGCACTGGAAATGGGAGGGATTCTGGCAGAGTGGGAGCTGCTCGAGGGAAAAGGGATAGTGGGGACACCCTGGAAGGGGACAAGCTGTCAGCAGCCACCCCCCCACTCCGTGTCCCCCCAGATCACCCAGCTGAAGATCGACCACAACCCCTTCGCCAAAGGATTCCGGGACAACTTTGACTCGTGAGTGCCCCCCCTTTCCCTCCCGCCGGTCCCTCCCCTGCCCCGCCTGGCAGGAGGGCACCTCTCGATCCCACCCTGTGCCCCTCAGGATGTACACGACCTCGGAGAGCGACCGCCTCACCCCGTCCCCGCCCGAGGGTCCCGGCTGCCAGCAGCTCCTGCCAGCCCCCCGCTTCCAGCCCTTCCTGCCAGAGCAGTACCCGCTGCCCCCCGGGCGCTTCTTCGGCGGGGAACGGGGGGCTCCACTGTCGCTGCCCCCCAAAGACCCGCCCCACTGGTACTTTTCCCCCCAGCAGCCCCCCGCCGCAGGGGCGCTGGAATACGGCGGCTACGACGGCGGGTACGGCGGGGGCAAACTGGTGCCCTACGGGGTGAAACCCTTCGCTCTGCCGCCCACCCCGCACCCGCCCCTGCCCTACTACCCCGAGGGGCCGGGGGGCTTCGGGGTGCCGGGGGGCTGGAGCCCCGGGCAGTACGGCCCCAAGGGCAGCGCCGGGGCCCTGGGCTGGTACCGGGAGCCCCGGGAGGAGAAAGGGAAGGAGATGGAGGGCTGGGCCCCCGAGCCCCCCGCCGCCGCCTCGGGGGACTCGTCGGACTCGGGGCTGTACGAGTGCAAACGGCGGCGGGTGTCCCCGTACCCCTCCAGCACCGAGAGCTCCCCCCCGGCCCGCAACGGGGACCTCTACGACAAGGACCCGGTCACCGACGGCGGCTACTACGGCTTCTACGGCAACTGAGCCTCCCCCGGCACCGCAAACCCGGGGGCGAGGGGTCCTGTGTGCCCTCCCCCGCTGTTTAACACCCATATCCTGGGCAGACTCGAGTGGGAGGGGGTCCTGCAGCCAGACAATCAGCCCCCGGTGCCACCCCGGTGGGGCCGCGGGGGCGAGCGGGGAGGGAAAGGGGGGGATGCTGAGGGTTTTTTTTTGTTGTCGGTGGTTTTTAAGGGCGGGGGTGGGTAATACTGAAGTATTTATTGAGCACCCCCCGTGCCAGGCGTGGGGCGGGGGGGCAGCAGCATATCGCAATAAAGGGGACACTGTGGGGACTCTGCTCAACTCTCTGTGTGGGGGAGGGAAACTGAGGCACTGGGGGGGCTTAAGGGACTTGTGCCCACCCCATCCTGGGATAGCAGGGGGTCCTGAGCCCTGGGAGTGGTGCAGAGCGGGGAGGAAAAAACTCTCTGCACACCCAAACACTTCACAGCCTTTATTAGAGCAGCCTCTGTGCACAGTCTGGGGGGAGGGCAGAGGGATCTTCCCGCCCGCGGGCACCCCACGACCCCCTGTTCCCCCCCTCTCCCAGGCACCCTGTGCCCCTGCCCCAAAGTGCCCCAGGTGTCCCCAGGGCTCTGCCCCGGGTTGGAGGGGGGACATTGCCAGTGCCCCCCACCCCACTTTTATATCACAGTTTTATTTAAACACCAGCAAAATGGCTCGGAGTGGGGGGACACTGCACCCCCCAGTGCTGGGGGGACCAGCCCCACTGCTGGGCACCACTGCTGGGATGAGCTGGGGGGGCTCAGAGCCCCGTGGGGAGGGGCTACCACAGCACTGCACTGTCCAGGTGGGCAAAGCCGGGGTCCAGGCGCAGCTTCCAGTAGGTGTTGTTGGTGACCCACGACTCCTTGCCATTGGCATCCGTCAGCCGCCTGGGGGTGGGGTGGGGGGCATGTTTGGGGTGGCCTTGGCACCTCCAGAGGGGTTTTCCCATTCTCTGAGACCCCTGTGTCCCACTGAGCCACGGAGTGCCTTTGGGACTCCCAGGGGGTCTCTCCATTCCTTGACAGCCCCCACATCCCTCTGAGAGTCCCACATCCCCCTGAGAGCCCCATATCCCCCTGAGAGCCCCATATCCCCCTGAGAGCCCCATATCCCCCTGAGAGTCCCACATCCCCCTGAGAGCCCCATATCCCCCTTAGAGCCCCATAACCCCCTGAGCCATGGGTTGTCCTCAGGATCCCAAGAAGAGTCTCCCCATTCCATAAGAGCCCCACAAACCCCTGAGCCATGGGGTGTCCTCAGGATCCTGAGAAGAGTCTCCCCATTCCATAAGAGCCCCATAACCCCCTGAGCCATGGGTTGTCCTCAGGATCCCAAGAAGAGTCTCCCCATTCCATAAGAGCCCCACAAACCCCTGAGCCATGGGGTGTCCTCAGGATCTTGAGAAGAGTCTCCTCATTCCACAAGAGCCCCACAAACCCCTGAGCCATGGGGTGTCCTCAGGATCCTGAGAAGAGTCTCCTCATTCCATAAGAGCCCCACATCCCCCTGAGCCACAGGATGTCCTCAGGATCCTGAGAAGAGTCTCCTCATTCCATAAGAGCCCCACATCCCCCTGAGAGCCCCACAAACCCCTGAGCCACGGGGTGTCCTCAGGATCCTGAGAAGAGTCTCCTCATTCCACAAGAGCCCCACAACCCACTGAGCCATGGCATGCCCTCAGCACTCCCATGGGGTCTCCCCAACCCATAAAATCCCCACATCCCCCTGATCCAGGGAGTGCCCCAGCCCTGGAAACCCCTCCCAGGCCGGACCTGAAGAACCGAGCCTGGTGGGTGATGTTGTTCTCCTCCATGACACGGCGCCGGTCCCGCTGCAGCTGCTCGATCTGCCGCTTCTGCGCCTCGGCCGCCGGCACGTTCCCTTCCTCCAGGTACCTGGTGGGGCAGGACACGGCTGTGACGAGCTGGGTGGCCCCAGCCTGTCCCCTCCCTGGGGCCGGGGTGCCACTCACAGAATCACAGAATCATAGAATCACAGAATCAGAGACTATTCTGAGTTGGAAGGGACCCACAAGGATCACTCACCGCTGGTCGGGGCGCAGCCGGGTGTCCGTGGAGGGCAGGACCCTGCGCAGCTCCGGCGTGAGCTCGTTCAGCTCCAGGGCAAACTGGGTGAAGCCGTAATTCCTCTCGTGGTCACGGGGCATGGGGTCTGTGGGGAGCAGGGTGGGGACAGCGCTGAGACCCCCCAGATTGGGGTAAAACACCCCTCAGGGTGGGATATCCCCCACCAAGGTGGGGTAACTCCTCCAGTGGTGGGATATCGCCCACCAGAGTGGGGTAACTCCTCCAGGGGTGGGGTAACTCTCCCACCAGGGTGGGATAACTCCCCCAGGGGTGGGGTAACTCTGCCCAGGGTGGTCCCTCCAGTCCTTACTGGCTTTCCAGACGCACTGGCCTGGGGCAGGTCCGCGGTGCAGCCCCTCGTGCCACTTGCCCGCCAGGCGCTCCACGGTGGTCCCGCTGCGGCTCAGCACGGCCCCCTGCACCTCGTTGGCACCCGCGCCCCAGTACCGAGCCTGTGGTCACCGGGAGCTGGGTGGGGGTCCGGGGGGGCCAGGAGGGAGGGGAGGGGCTAATGGGAAAGGGCAGGGCCATTGGGGAAAGGGTGGGGCCAAGAGTGATGGAAGGAGTCACTGGGAAAGGGTGGGGCACTAAGAGGTGGGGCTACTGGGAAAAGGGTGGGGCTACTGGGAAAAGGGCGGGGCTACTGGGAAAAGGGCGGGGCTACTGGGAAAGGGCAAGGCTATGGATTATGGCAGTGTCCTGAAAGGATGGAGCTGCTGGAAAACAGTGGGGCCAGGAGCAAGAGGTAGAGCTATGAGAAATGGTGGGGCCATGAGTGATGGGGTGGAGTTATTAAAAAGGGTGGGGCACTAAGGGGGTGGAGCCACTGGGAAAGGGCAGGGCTACTGGGAAGGGCGTGGCCAGAAAAGGGGCAGGGCAACAACACAATTCAGATTAGTGAGTCGGTGAAGGGGCAGGGCCACGCCAGAAGGGGCGGGGCCAGGAGATTTCGAGGCAGACAGGTAGAGTGCGGGCAGGTGGAAGGGCAGAGCAGGGCAGGGTGGGTGGGCACACCTTGCAGAAGGTGAGCTTGCAGTGGTAGGAGGCGTCGCGGGTGTTGCGGATCAGCACCTCCCCATAGTGCTCGATCCAGCGGGGGCCACTCAGCACGTTGTGGATGCACGTGGTCACCTTGTTCCACTCGTAGTGGTCCCCAGTCCTGCGGGCACCACCCACGTTGGCCAGGGAGGGAGGGCAGGGGGGCCCTGGGGGTCCCACCTGAGGGGCCGGGGTCTCACCTGGGCAGCTGGACATTGACGGTGCCCACGGGGACGATCTCCAGGGACTTGCCCCAGAATTTGTTCTTCCACCTCATGTCTGGGGAGGGGGTGGGAGGAGGTGAGACCCGCCAGTCCCCCCCACACCGGGAGGAGACCTCCCAGTGTCCAACACCCTTCTGGGCACTCACCTTGCCAGAAGATGAAGTTGTCGGACTCAGCGTGGCAGGCAGAGATGGGAGGGTGGTGGGAGACCTGGAGGGGGGGAAGAGGGACATGTCAGCCCCCTGCCTGGCTCCGTGCCCCGCCGTGCCCCCCGCAGTGCCCACCTGCTCGCTGATGAAGCGGAAGCCGCGGTCGGGCCGCACACACTCGTAGGTCTCACCCAGCACTGGGTTGAAGGGTTTGCTGCCCGCCCGGTAGTAGGTGGAGGCATAGGCAGACACGGCAAAGGCGGCCACGTACACCTGTCCCACAGCCACCACGGTGCTGTCACCACACTGGGGACAGCCACCCATCCACGGCTTCCCCCCGACCCTGCAGCCTGCCCTGTTCCCACAACTCCCAGGAGAGACGCGTTTCCTCAAGATCCCCTAAATCCTCAAACTCCCCAAGTCCCTCCATGTCCTCGAGCTCCTCCACGCTCTCCAAACATCCTAAAATCTCAAGCTCCCCAAGTCCCTCCATGTTATCAAGATCCTCCATGTCCCCTGAGCCTCACTGTGTTCCCAGCCTCGCTGTGCATCCCGAGCCCCCACTCCCGAGGCATCCTCTGAGTTCCACCATGACCCTGAGTCCCCGGTGTCCCCCACTCTCTGGCATGTCCCCCACTCTCCCCCGTGTCCCCCGCTCCCCTGCGTGTCCCCCACTCTCCGCCATGCCCCCCGCTCCCCCGGTGTCCCCTGCTGTCCCCTGCTGTCCCCACTCTCACCAGGCGCTGCCGGGGGTCGCGGGTGCGGCTGGCGCGGTCCAGGAGCGCGCTGTACTCCAGCTCCTCGCAGAGTCTTTGCAGCGTGTTGAGCGGCTCGTTCAGCTGCACGGGCAGCGCCACTCGGGATAGGTCCTTCCCCACGCTGCTCCGCAGGAGTCCCCACAGGCTCACGTCCCCCGACGGCGCGGGGGGAGCGGGCAAACGGCTCCGCCGCCGCGGGTCCGGCCCCGGCAGCTCCAGCGGCGGCGGCTCCGCCGGTAGCCCCGGGCGCTCCGCTCCTGCCGGGCACCGGGCGGTAGGATGGAGTCGGCCCTCACCCCCAGCCTCCCCTTCCCGGTGACCCCCTCTGCCCGTACCTGTCACGGGGCGGCCCGGCCCCCCCGGCTCGGTGGCCTCCTCGCAGACGCTGGTGGTGGCCTCGCTGATGCACGACTCGTCATCCGACGGCTGAGGAGGCGCAGGGACCGTTCGGGGAATGGAGGGGTATGGGGGATATCCCATGGAGAGGAGTGGGAGGGGGAATAGCGGGACGGGCCCCTCTGGAAGGATGGGATGAGACCCGGGATCCTGGGATGGGATGGGATGGGATGGGATGGGATGGGATGGGGGTGTCAGGACGGGGAGGGGGTGGTGGGCACCAGTGGGGGAACAGCGGCAGGGGGGGCTCTGGCAGTGCCGACCCCCCTCACCTGGCTTAGAGACTGAAGAGACCCCGAGCACGGGGAGGGAGGGGGCTGAAGGGAGCTGGGGGAGAGATGGGGACCAGGGGGAGCACAGGGGCTGGGGGCACTACGGGGAGCTGGGGGGGCAGCTCCTGGGCTGGCTAGTGAGGTGGGATGGGGAGAGAGAGTGGAGAGATGAACCCAGAGCAGCGAGAGATGGCAGGGGGGTCCGCAGAGCCCCCCACCAGCAGAGCCCCCCTCCAGCAGAGCCCCCCCACCTCATTCTCGGAGGAGCTGGCAGAGAGGAAGACCTCGCAGGCATCAAAGAACTCGGTGTGGGAGTCAGCCAGCGAGACGATGCTGCGGTTGGAGAGCTGCTGCTCCCGGCCCTTGGCGGGCAGCGCGTCAGGCTGCAGGGACAGCCACCACCTCAGCCCCCTGCCCCGGGGGGACCACCCAGAGACCCCCACCCCACCCCACCCCACCCCATCCACCCCCCTGACCTCGTCGGGGTGCAGCGAGGCAAAGGAGTCCAGGGTGGTGTCGGAGGACACAGAGAGGGAGTGGAAGCGGCGCAGGGAGGGCTGTGGAAGGACGGGGAGGTTGAGCCAAGCCCCCTGAATGGTCCCCTCCAGCCAGAATGGGGCTGAGTGAGGCTGAGACCCCGCAGCACCCACCAGCACCACCCTCCAGGTCCCCCCCAAGCAGGGCAGTGCTGCCCAGCCCTCCGTGGTCTCTCACCGCAGCGTTGCCGGCACTGCCGGGGCGCGGGGCCGGGCACTGCCGATCCAGCGCCTGCCTCATCTCCTCCAGACGGGCCCTCTCGGCCATCAGCGCGGCCACCACGCTGGTGAGCGAGCCGTGCACTGCCAGGGGACATGGACAGGAGTTGGACTGTGCCATGGCACCCCAAAACCCGCCAGGACCCCCATCGGGGCTCAGCCCACCCTGCCCCAGCCCACCTTTCTGGGCCAGGACCCAGAAGCTCCGCTGCAGCTGGCTGTACTCCGGGGGCAGCCCAAAGGGCAGCTGGCTCTGGGATGACTCCAGGTAGCGGGAGAGGTTGGGGACGGAGCCGTGCAGGCGGCCCACCTTGGGGGGACATGGGGTCAGTGAGGTGCCAGTGGGGTCTCTGCCCCCCAGGCACAGCAGAGCTCGGTGGGATTCCAGCTCACCCTCACCCTGCCGATGGTGTCGTCCTTGGCAAAGCTCTGGGTGCACCAGATCTTGGTTGTCCTACGGCCCTTCTTGGGCCTCTCTGTGGCAGCTGAGGGCTGTGAGGCAGAGGCAGGGGCTGGAGCAGGATCCTCCCCAGGAACAGGGGCTGCTCAGCCCCCTCACCTGCTGCTGCCCTGCTCACCTGGGCACCGGAGATGAGTGGGGCAGAGGGGATGCGGTGCAGGGCCTCCAGGTTTTGGAGCATTCCCGTCAGCTCCTGCAGCTTTGCCTGGCACTCCAACAGCTCTGCCAGGGGCACAGAGCAGGCCTGGTCAGGGAGGGGGCACAGGGCAACCCCCTTGCCCCACAGATGCCCTCCTGCCTCGCTCACCGGCTGAGCAGCGCTCCAGCCCCTCACTGTCCTTCAGCCAGGCGTTCACCTTGTCCCGGGAGCTGGCGAGCGTGGACAGGGCAGGGGCACTTCCCGAGGGCAGGATCCGTGTCCACTGGCCCTGTAGAAGGGAAAACAGGGCACTGCCACCAGGAGCCCCTCGCCCAGCCCCTGCCCTGCATCACCACCCCAAGGCATCACCCACCTGAGCACTGGTGGGGGTCCTCCCCGTGGACCCCCCTGTGGGACAGGGCTCGCCGTGGTGGTGGGAGCAGAGGCTGCTCACCCAGCTGGAGAAGAGCTCCGGGGACTTGATCTGGGGGACATGGGTGAGTTGCTGGGGGACAGAACCTGATGCCCCCAGCCCTGGGGGGTCCAAGTCCCACCCTGGCCCCCAGTGGCACCTTGAGGTGGTAAATGTTCTCCTCCGTGTCCAAGTCAACCCTCTGTGCTTTCTTGTTGACGGACATGACGGACTGGCGGACATCGATGGCACCGTGCAGTTTGCCCTTGAGGACCTGGGGGAGCCCCGGGATGCCTGTCAGGGGGAAGACCCCTCCTTCCTCAGGGGGGCCATGGGGGTCTCCCCCACCCTAAGCCCACGGGGAGGCTGTGTGGGCACAGCCTGGGCACACACTCACGTCCTGGCGCGTGGTGGCGTATTTCAGGATCCCGTTTTCCAGCACAAAGTACCGCTGGGGATGGAGAGGGAAAGGTGCTGAGGGGGGAGCAGAGAGCAGTCCCTGTAGCCCCCCCCGGGGGTCCAGGGGTCCAAATCGTGCCAGGACCAGCTGGGTGATGGCTCTTGGTGCCAGCTCTGCTCATTACCTTGTGCCAGCCCTTCAGGGGCCATTTCCTCTTCTTGAGCAGGTACCCCTCGTGCCTCTGCTGCTCCTGCCCTGGGCTGCCCTGGGCACGGGGCTCCTCCACCACCTCCCAGCTCTCTGAGCCCTGCAGGGACGAGGGTCAGCGTGGGGGTCCCTCAGCACCAGAGGCAGATGACACTTGGTACCCCCAGGTGACAGGACATCTCTGTGTCACCCTTCCTAAAGCGGTGTGAAGCCCCCCAAGGCCTCACAGCACCCCCAGTCAGCCTGTGTGCACCACTGGGGTCCCGCTGAGCACCCCCAAACCCAGAGCCCTCCAACCTGCTGGACGCTGCTGTGCTTGGAAGACACGGTGCTGTTGGAGCGGGATAGGGCTCTTTTCGGGGAGGACAGGTCCTTCTCGTGGCTGCCCATGGCTGGTGAGCAGAGGGGGGTGGGCCGAGCCCCCCGTGCTGTCCGGCCCGCCGGGGTGGGGGTCCGAGCTTGGCCCTCACGGCGGGAGCCGCTGCGAGGAGGGGACAGCAGGTCAGGGAGATCAGAGGGGGCACCGCCACCCTCAGCCAGGCCCCCACAGTGACAGGGGGTGGCAGGGGTCTCCCTGCCCCCTGGGAGTGGGGAGTCCTGCATGCCACCACTGCTGGCACCCAGAAACTTCTGCGTGAGACAGAGCCTTTGACCCTCCCCAGCCTTATCTCGGCTGCACCGCCCCGTCTGGGTTCAGAGTCCACCCCCGACGCCCCATGGACTGGGTGCCACAGGGCAACCCCACAGCGCGGGCACAGCCAGGGGGGGTGACACCGGTACAAAGACCTGGATCAACCCCAGTCCACCCTGGCACTGCCGAGTCAGGACATGAGCCCTCCAAACCCCGCCGTGACTGTGCTGCTTTCCAGTAGAGTGTTCCCTTTGCCCTTCCCGATTACAGGAGGGGAAACCGAGCCGGGGGAAACTGAGCCACCCTGGCACTGTCCCCGACAGGGGACCCTGGTGGCCTGGCTGCTGCTGGAGCACGGAGTCTGGGAATACCCTGGGAGGGCAGCCAAGCCCCGGCACTGGAGACCATCGTACCAATACCCGCGGCACCGGCACCCGCTGTACCGGTGACGGGGCACCGAGGAGTAACCACGGTACCGATACATAACCACGGTACCCAGAGATAACCCCAGTACCCAGAGATAACCACGGCACCGAGAGATAACCACGGTACCGAGAGATAACCACAGTACAGAGATAACCACGGTACCGAGAGATAACCACGGTACCCAGAGATAACCACGGCACCGGTAGCCGCGGCTTCGCATCCCCCGTCTCGGAGGGGAGGACACCGGGGGTCTCCCCTGCAGTCCCACTCCCTTCCCTGCCCATCCCCGCAGCTGCCCCCGGCGCTCATCGCCGACCCCTCGCCCGGGAGCGGGGCTGTGCCGGTGCCCCCGGGGGTTTCCATCCTCCGTGGGGGACAAACCCATCCCCGGTGTCGCCCCCCGGGGCAGCGGGGCCGGAGGGTGCCCGGTGCTCACCTGGGCGGGCGGAGGGCGGGCGGCGGGGGCCGGTCGCATCCTGCCCGGTGGCAGCAGGAAGCGGAACACGGAGGGCGGTGCGGAGCCGCTCGGCTCTGCCCCCTGCACCGTGGAGGACCGGAGCTGCCAGGATCGCCGGGAGCCGCCAACATCGCCGGGAGCCGCCGGCATCGCCGGGACACCGGGAACGAGCGAAGCCGCAGCCCCCGCGCGGCACCGGCACAGCTCCGATCCCAGACCCCCGGAGCTCCCACCCGAGACCAGCCCGCGGGAAAACGGACAGCCCACGAAGGGTGGGGGGACCCCCGGGAGAGGCAGCACCTCAAGGGGGTCTCGGGGATCACCAATCCAGGGGAGTCCCGGGGCTTTCCCACCCCAAGGGGGTCCCAGGGATCACCAACCCACAGCAGTCTCAGGGGTCACCAATCCAAGGGGATCCCAGGGCATTCCCACCCCCCAGCGCTGCTCCCCCTGCTCCATCAGACCCCCAGAACAGCCCTGGAGTAGGAACCATCCCCCCCAGACTCCAGAAAAAAATCCCAGATGAGACTTTGGCATCTCCACACAGACTTTAATGGACACAACACCTGGATCAGTGCTACAGCACATTCCCCCTCATCCCCATTCTGGAGTGCCTGAAATCCATCTCTGGGGCACCCCCATGCTCCTCCTCTTCCTTTGGCTAATTCCAAAGACCCTCCATCACATTCCTGGAATGTTCCCAGGGAGCCAAGGGAAGGGCCAGGGCTCCCTGCTGAGGCTGAGGGGGGTGCAAGACCCTCAGTCCCACCCCTGGTTGCTCCTGGTTGCTCCTTCAGTGCTAGAACTCCAGTTGCTGATCCCTCCCTCTCCACAGCCATGGAAGAAGCTGATTCCTGCGGTCCAGAGACAGTGATTCCCTGTGCCCTGGGGGTCTCCCTGGGGGTCTCTGTGTTCCTCAGCTGGGGATGTAGCAGATTTGTGGGGCGCAGAGTCAGTGATTCCCTGTGTCCCAGTCTAGGGGGGTCTCTCCAGGGTTTCTGTGTCCTGCAGCTGGGGAAGGAGCAGATTCCTGGGACCCAGAGTCAGTGATTCCCTGTGTCCCAGTCTAGGGGGGTCTCTCCAGGGGTCCCTGTGTCCTGCAGCTGGGGAAGGAGCTGATTCCTGGGGCCCAGAGTCAGTGATTCCCTGTGTCCCAGTCTAGGGGGGTCTCTCCAGGGTTTCTGTGTCCTGCAGCTGGGGAAGGAGCAGATTCCTGGGACCCAGAGTCAGTGATTCCCTGTGTCCCAGTCTGGGGGGGTCTCTCCAGGGGTCCCTGTGTCCTGCAGCTGGGGAAGGAGCAGATTCCTGGGGCCCAGAGTCTGTGATTCCCTGTGTCCCAGTCTAGGGGGGTCTCTCCAGGGTTTCTGTGTCCTGCAGCTGGGGAAGGAGCAGATTTCTGGAGCCCAGAGTCAGTGATTCCCTGTGTCCCAGTCTGGGGGGCTCTCTCCAGGGTTTCTGTGTCCTGTAGCTGGCGATGCAGCAGATTCCTGGGGCCCAGAGCCAGTGATTCCATGTCCTATTCTGGAGTCTCCCCAGGACTCCCCATATCCCACATCCAGGGAAGGAGCCAGTTCCTGGGGCTCAGCATCAGCGTTTCCTCGTGCCCTGGGGGGCTCCCCGTGCCCCACAGCCGGGGAAGGAGCCGATCCCAGGGCGCAGCATCAGTGGCTGCCCGTGCCCTGCTGCTGGGGGGGCTCCCCGGGGGTTCCTGTGTCCCGGAGCCGGCGGATGTGAGCATCCAGCAGCGCCGTGAGGAGCGAGGGGCCCCGCTGGAGCAGGGAGCAGGTCTGGGAGGGCAGCAGGGCCAGGGCTCCCACCGTCTGCCCCTGGGAGGTCTCCAGGGATGGCAGCCGGGAGAAGTTCTCCACTCCCTGCCGGCTCAGGATCGTGTCGTCGATGCAGGCGCCTGGAAAAGAGCAGCTCAGGTGGATATGGGATAACAGAGCATTCCACAATGGAATTGTTTGCTCCTAAAGGCTCCCCCCCCTGCAGTTTCATGGATCCTCATTCCCAGCCCTGGATGAGCCACCCCGAGCCCAGCACCAGGATTTGGGGAGCAGGGAAGGCCCTCACCCAGCAGGTTGACCTGTGGAACTCCCTTCAGCACCCGCAGCATCTCCTTGGCCCGGGTCTCCGGGCTCACCAGAAGGATGTTGCGGCACACGAAGAGTGGGAGGAGGTTCCTGTACTTGGACTGCGCCAGCACCGGCCGGACAATCTGGGAGACAGCTTGGAATGAAGCCTGGAGCAGCCAGGATGCACCTCTCCCCCCTCTTTCCCACCGGGATCAGCTCCCACCTCGTTGAGGACGAACTTGACCTCAATGTTGTGCTTCCTCAGGTAGTGCTGCATGGTGACCACGTCCTCATTTGGCATGGAATTGTACTGGCACACAGCCACCATCCGGCTCTTCTGGAACACCTCCTGCACCTGCCGCTTCAGCAGCCGCACGTAGCCGTCCTCCTGGGGGACAGGGACACGTGGGACACAGGGACAGGCTGTGTGGCACCCCCATGGCCACCCAGCAACTGCAGGGACAGGGGTGAGGGGCTGCCATGGATCTCAAGGTGACCCATGGTCCATGAGGTCCATGAACCTCCAGGTGCTCTCATGGATCATGAAATGTTCCTATGGATCTCGAAGTGATCCCTCCCATGGACCTCAAGATGCTGTTATGGATCTTGAGGTGATCCATGGTCCATGAGGTGATCCCATGGATCTGCAGGTGCTCTCATGGACCATGAGATGTTCCTATGGAACATGATCCCATGGAACATGATCCCATGGACCTCAAGATGCTGTTATGGATCTCAAGGTGATCCATGGTCCATGAGGTGATCCCATGGACCTCGAGATGCTGTTATGGGTCTCAAGGTGCTTCCATGGTCCACGAGATGCTCCCACAGATCTCAAGGTGAGCTCATGGATCATGAAATGTTCCCATGGATCTTGTGGTGCTCCCATAGATCAAGAAGAGATCTCATGGAACTCAAGATGCTCCCACAGATCATGAAATGCTGCTGTGGATCTCAAGATGCTCCCATGGGTCTTAAAGTGATCACATGGATCATGAGGTGTTCCTACGGATCTTAAGATGCTGCCATAGACTGGGAGATGCCACCATGGATCTCAAGATGCTTCCATGGATCTCGAGATGCCTCCATGAATCTTGAGATGCTTCCACGAATCTCAAGATGCTCCCATGGATCTCAAGATGCTTCCATGGATATTGAGATACTCCCATGGATCTCGAGATGCTCTGATGAATCTTGAGGTACCTCCATGAATCTCGAGGTGCTCCCAGGAATCATGAGATACTTTATGGACCTCAAGACACTCCCATGGATCTCGAGCTGCCATGAATGGGGACTCACCTGGTTTCCAGCACCTGATGGGGCATCAGCATCCCACAACACCCCAAAAACGGGGATTACCCACTGCAGGAATGTCCTGGGTGGGCTCCAGCCAGACTGTGCCGGGCTCTGTGCCAGGCTCTGTGCTGGGCTGTGCCAGGCTGTGCCATGCCCTGTGCCGGGCTGTGCCAGGCTCTGTGCCGAGCTTTGTGTCGGGCTGTGCCAGGCTGTGCTGGGCTGTGCCATGCCCTGTGCCAGGCTGTGCCAGGCTGTGCCGGGCTCTGTGCCAGGCTGTGCCATGCCCTGTGCCGGGCTGTGCCAGGCTCTGTGCCAGGCTCTGTGCCGGGCTGTGCCATGCCCTGTGCCATGCCCTGTGCCGGGCTGTGCCGGGCTGTGCCAGGCTGTGCCATGCCCTGTGCCATGCCCTGTGCCGGGCTGTGCCAGGCTCTGTGCCAGGCTGTGCCGGGCTGTGCCGGGCTGTGCCAGGCTGTGCCAGGCTGTGCCGGGCTCTGTGCCAGGCTGTGCTGGGCTGTGCCGGGCTGTGCCGGGCTCTGTGCCAGGCTGTGCCGGGCTGTGCCGGGCTGTGCCGGGCTGTGCTGGGCTGTGCCAGGCTCTGTGCCGGGCTGTGCCGGGCTGTGCCAGGCTCTGTGCCGGGCTGTGCCGGGCTGTGCTGGGCTGTGCCAGGCTCTGTGCCGGGCTGTGCCGGGCTGTGCCGGGCTGTGTCCTCACCTCGTGCGTGGGGTCGGCGTGGCGCGGGAGGCACTGCGGGGGCACGGCGGGGCGCGGGGGCACGTACTCGGTCACGGCCAGCAGCTTCTGCCGCTGGAAGTGCATCGCCTTCCAGTGCCGCGTCACCGCCTTGGAGCCGCGGCGCACCAGCTGCAGGGCGGGCAGCCAGCCTGGCAGGGCGGCACTCAGCCTGTGCTGGGCACGGCCCCGCTCCCAGGCCTGGGCCTGATCCCGATCCTGATCCTGCTCCTGCTCCCAGGCCTGGGCCTGCTCCTGCTCCTGCTCCCAGGCCTGGTCCTGATCCTGCTCCTGCTCCCAGGCCTGATCCTGCTCCTGCTCCTGCTCCTGCTCCCAGGCCTGACCCTGATCCTGCTCCCGCTCCCAGGCCTGGGCCTGATCCTGCTCCCGCTCCCAGGCCTGGGCCTGATCCTGCTCCTGATCCTGCTCCTGCTCCCAGGCCTGGGCCTGATCCCGATCCTGCTCCTGCTCCTGCTCCCAGGCCTGATCCTGATCCTGCTCCCAGGCCTGATCCCGATCCTGATCCTGCTCCTGCTCCCAGGCCTGGGCCTGATCCCGATCCTGATCCTGCTCCTGATCCCAGGCCTGGGCCTGATCCTGATCCTGCTCCTGCTCCCAGGCCTGATCCTGCTCCTGATCCTGCTCCCAGGCCTGGTCCTGCTCCTGCTCCTGCTCCCAGGCCTGATCCTGATCCTGATCCTGATCCTGATCCTGATCCTGCTCCCAGGCCTGACCCTGATCCTGCTCCCGCTCCCGGGCCTGGGCCTGATCCTGCTCCCGCTCCTGGGCCTGGGCCTGATCCTGATCTTGCTCCCGCTCCTGCTCCCAGGCCTGGTCCTGCTCCTGCTCCCGCTCCTGGGCCTGGGCCTGATCCTGCTCCGTGTCCTGCTTCCAGTTCTGATCCTGATCCCGCCCCACTCCTGGGCCTGATCCTGCTCCGTGTCCTGCTTCCACTCCTGATCCTGATCCTGCTCCACTTCCAGTCCTGATCCTGATCCCTGCTCTGCTCCCACTCCTGATCTCGACCCCTGCCCCATTTCCTGCCCCATTTCCGTTCCCGGTTCCTGCCCAGTTCCCTGTCCCAGTCCCAGTTCCAGTCCCCATTCCCGTTTCCATTCCCATTCCTGGTCCTATTCCCATTTCCTGCCCCATTCTCATTCCCATTCCCGACCCCTGCCCCATTCCCATTCCATGCCTCATTCCCATTCCCTGCCCCATTCCCGTTCCCATTCCCTGCCCCATTCCCATTCCATGCCTCATTCCCATTCCCTGCCCCATTCCCATTCCCGTTCCCTGCCCCATTCCCATTCCCGTTCCCTGCCCCATTTCCATTCCCATTCCCATTCCCTGCCCCATTCCCGTTCCCTGTCCCATTCCCATTCCCGTTCCCATTCCCATTCCCATTCCCTGCCCCATTCCCATTCCCTGCCCCATTCCCATTCCCGTTCCCTGCCCCATTCCCATTCCCGTTCCCTGCCCCATTCCCGTTCCCTGCCCCATTCCCATTCCCGTTCCCTGCCCCATTCCCGTTCCCTGCCCCATTCCCATTCCCATTCCCTGCCCCATTCCTATTCCCTCACCTCGCCTCCATCCCGTCCCGCCGCTCAGCGCCGCCATCTTGGCCGTGTCCCCGCAGGGCCTTCTGGGCAGGCGCAGGACCCGCCACTTCCGGCGCGCCGTCTCCATAGCAACGGGCCCAGCGCGGCCTGCGCGACCCGCCCAGCCTGGACGGGCAACTCCGAACCCCCAGACCGGGTCAACCAGGGCACGGAGAGCCCCTTGACCCAAACCTGAGGGTCTCCGAGCCTCAGCCCGGGGGTCTCTGAGCCCCCCAGCTCCACCTCGCTGACTCCAGTGGCATCACCACAGGGCCTCTCTGCTCCAGCCGGCGGTCCCAGCTCTGAGCCCCCCATCCCAGCAGTTCTGTCCCCACCGAACCCCCACCTCATTCCACAGGTTTCTGTCCCCCCTTTCCCTCAGACCCTTCCACTTTCAGCAGTGCCAGCCCAGCCCCCCAGACACCCACCCGAGGGCACGAGGTGGGCACGAGGACCCCCCCAGGCCACCCCTCGCAATGGCCGAGCAGGGGGAGACCCTTTGTGGGGGTGAGTGAGACACTGAGGGGTCCCCCTGGGCAGGGAGGGGGGAGAGGGGCTGCACCCCCAGCCTGGACCCTCACCTGCTGATCCAGAGACCCCTCAAGGAAAAGGATTTTATCCTTTCTCCATCAAATCATAATGGTCTTTACTAATTTTTAATCAGACCTGTACTAACTTTGTACTTGATATTAATGTTTTATTTTAGCTTGTACCCAAGTCTGTCAGTTCTCTTGACCATGCAGAGCTTTAGACAAAGAGGAATTTAACCCTGAAGCTCTAAGATGAACTTTAAGAAATAAACCAAAATCCCTGTTGAGATTAGAAGCTCAGCAGTGAGAAGTAAATCAGAAAACCTGTCCAGATTTGAGGCTGGAACATTGTTTGGTTAAAAGGAAATACAGAGATAAGAGCAGCCCATTTGTTACAATCAACCAAAATATCCTGCTCAGCTTTGGGGAGGAGTTTTCAGTTTTAACTAAGTGTGTAAACCTGGAAACACAAAAGCCTCACTGAACATGCCTTTGGTGGAATTATCCCCCATGTTCCCAGTGCTGAATAAAAGGGATTTTGTTCTATTCTATTGGATTGGACTGTTAATTCCCTGGAATTCCACAGAGCGTGAGGAGACACTGCCAGGAGTGACCCTCAGTGACAGCCTCGTCCTGTCCCGGAGCAGGTGAGGACCCCACAGAGCCTGGGCTGGCAGGGAGGGGGCTCTGGGCACCCCAGAGACCCCCCATCCTCCCCCTCCAGACCCACAGAGCTGCTGCCCCTCTCCACCATCCGCCTGGACAGGGAGAACATCTCCTCCATCGGGAAGCTCCGGAGTCTGGGAGACATCCACAGCCTCTACCTGCAGCAGGTACAGAGCTGTGGGGCAGCCCTGGCCCTGGGGGGGCACAGACACCCCCAGATCTGATCCTGTCTCCCCTCCCCAACATCCAGAGGGGCAGGAAAACAGTTTCCCTCCATCCAGGGTGGATCTGATCCCAGCAATCCCACCCCAGAGGTCCCTGAGCCCCCCAGCCTGGAGGGAAAACAGTTTCCCTCCATCCAGGGTGGATCTGATCCCAGCAATCCCATCCCAGAGGTCCCTGAGCCCCCCAGTCTGGAGGGAAAACAGTTTCCCTCCATCCAGGGTGGATCTGATCCCAGCAATCCCACCCCAGAGGTCCCTGAGCCCCCCAGCCTGGAGGGAAAACAGTTTCCCTCCATCCAGGGTGGATCTGATCCCAGCAATCCCACCCCAGAGGTCCCTGAGCCCCCCAGTCTGGAGGGAAAACAGTTTCCCTCCATCCAGAGTGGATCTGACCCCAGCAATCCCACCCCAGAGGTCCCTGAGCCCCCCAGTCTGGAGGGAAAAGTTTCCCTCCATCCAGGTTGGATCTGATCCCAGTGATCCCACCCCAGAGGTCCCTGAGCCCCCCAGTCTGGAGGGAAAACAGTTTCCCTCCCATCTGATTCCAACCCCACTGGAATTCCAGTGAGGGTCTGGAATCAGCCAACCAATGTTTCCAAAACCCACTTGAGGAGCTTTGGGGTCCTCCTGAATTTCGGGATCTCTCATGTCATCACCCCCACCCCCCTCATTCCCTCTCCATAATCTCCCATGGCTGTGGTGGGACATTCCACCCACAGCCCCAGGATGCTCCCAAAAATCCACTTTTCCAGGCAGTAGGGAACCATGTTGATATTTATATTTTATTTTCCAGAACAAAATTGAGAAGATTGAGAATTTGGACTGTTTTCCCAACCTGAGGTATGGCAGCTCCTGCTCCCAAAGAAATGGCTCTCCATGAGTTCCCACCTTCCCTTGGCCAGGAAGGGGCTCAAATTCCAAGCCCTGAGAGCCCCTGGGGGCTGTGACACCCCCTCCTCACCCTCCCTGGGCTCTCCAGGTTCCTCTGCCTGGCTGGAAACCGCATCCAGAGGGTGGAGAACCTGCAGCCCCTGGCACACCTGTGTGCCCTGGACCTGTCCCACAACCAGATCCAGGTGCTGGACACAGGTGGGATGGCAGGAAGGGATCCAGGGGTGGCCTGGGCTGTCAGGGTGTGTGTGCAGTGCTCATTCCCACCCTCCCTGCCTTGGTTTTTCCTGGCTCTGAGGTGTCAAGGCTACTCCAGGAGTTGCCTTGGGAGTGGGTGAAGAGCTGTGGGAGTTTGGGAGAGCAGGAATTTGGCTGGGAGAGGGCTCAGCTCCCACCTCAGCACCTTTTTGCTTCCTTTTGTCCTGGCAGAGGAGCTTCCCCGGAGCCTCCAGCTCCTGGATTTGACAGGAAATGGGTGCACCCTCCAGGATGGATACAGGTGGGTCAGGGGGAGAAGAGGGGGGACAACAAGACCCCCCTCCAAACTACAGGGCCCTCTCAGCAGCCCCCCAGATCAGGAGGAGCTTTGGGGTGACCCAATTGTAGTGCCTGCAGGGGCTCCAGGAGAGCTGGACAGAGGCTTTGGACAAGGGCTGGAGGGACAGGACAAGGGGGAATGGCTTCCCACTGCTGGAGGGCAGGGCTAGGTGGGATATTGGGAAGGAATTCTTCCCTGTGAGGGTGGGGAGGGGCAGGAATGGATTTCCCAGAGAATTTTGGCTGCCCCATCCCTGGGAGTGTCCAAGGTCAGGTTGGAGCAACCTGGGCTAGTGGAAGGTGTCCCTACCCATGGCAGGGGGTGGCACTGGGTGGATTCATTCCAACCCCAGCCATTCCATGAAATATCAAGCACAGCCTGCCCCTGCCAGGCCTCAGGGATTGAATCCCTGCTCTCTGCCCAGGCTGAGCTGGGCTGTGCAGGGGGGAACACGGTGCCAGGGGGGTCGGTGCCACCCCAGCCCAAGGTGGAGGGGACATCATCTCTTCCTTCACGTTTTCCAGGGCGCTGGTGTTGGCAGCCCTGCCCCGCCTCCTGCAGCTGGATGCCCAGCCCATCCATGGTGAGGAAGAGGAGGGAGGAGGCTCTTCCAGCAGCAAGGATGAGGATGATGAGCTGCTCCCTGAGCCGAGCGGCCCTTTCACTGTGGACAACGGTCCTCGTTCAGGCTGAGGGGACACGAGGCGCTCCTGGGGGCAGGAGTGGCAGTGCCAGGTCTCCTCTAATCCTCCCTCCCTGCATCCCTGGCAGGTTTCTTTGCGGATCTGCGCCGGGAGCTGGCCGGGCGCTCCCAGCGGAGGCGGAGGGAGACTCTGCAGGAGCACCGGGCGCGGCTGGAGGAGCTGCAGGAGCGCCGGGAGCTGCTGCTGGACACACACCGGGATGGACCCACCGGCCCGGAGCCGCAGGGGTGCCAGCCCCGGCCCCGGGCACAGCCAGGGACACCGCTGCCACCCCTGCCGGGATCCAGGGCGTCCCAGCGAGCTCCCAGTGGCATCCAGTCCCGGAACAAAGGAGCAGGAAATAGGCAGTTATCCCAAATGTCCCGCAGCAGCGTGGCATGAAGCACGCGGGAATAAAGGCTTTGTCCGCACCCCATTCCCGGGAATAAGGGCTTTGTTCCCACTCCAATCCATCTGAATGCTGGGAGCCCCCACCCTGCAGCCATCGAGGGGGCCTGGCACAGGCAGCTGTGCCAGATCGGGGGTGAAACACACACGGGGCTGTGGGCAGCACTCCAAATCCCACTCCATATCCCTCTCCTCCCTCTGCACCTCATTCCAGGCCATGGAATTCCAGTGCTTTCTCCAGGGTAAATCAGGGGCTCCACAGCCCCAGGCAGAGCTGGGACCCGCGGTGGGAGGAGATGAGGAGCCAGGGCTGGACACCAGGAGTGTTTCCTCATTCCCCATCCAGGAGCAATGCCAGGGGGAAGCCGAGCCCACCCACCTGTGTGGGTTTTATGTGTAAAACTTCATCTCAGCCTCCACGCAGTCAAAGAAGAGGTCGGCCAGTTCCTCCGGGCGGGGGGTCTCTGTCCCCTCCAGCAGCGCCTTCATCCCCTCCAGGCCCTGCTGCTCCAGCTCCTGCAGCGTCTCCAGGAGCTTCTGGCCCCGCTCCTGGTGGGATCAGGAGGAGAACTCAGGGAACCTGATCCCCAGCACGGGGCAGTGCAAGGATCCCAGGGTGGGGAAGGGTCTGCAGGGTCTGTGGTACCTGGTCCTGCTCCATGAGCTCCAGGGCTGCCTGATGCCGGCGGTACAGCTCGTGCCGCCGATCCACCGAGCGCTGGAACCGCGGGAGCTGCTTGGCAGGGTCGTGGGGGAAGGTCGGGGACCTCACCTGTGGCACGGGCTTGATGCCAGCCACGAACACGAAGGGCTTGAAGACAGACCTGGGGGAGAGGAGCACCACAACCCTGGGACCAGCCAGCTCGAGGGTGGGTGATGCTTCCCGGGAGCTCCTCATCCCCGTCACCCCCAGAGCGGGGCTGTCCCCTGCGGTGGCCTCACCTGGAGGGGTCAGGGGTGGCGGTGAAGAAGTGGACACAGGGCAGGGCGGGGTCACGGGGCAGCACGGACACCATGCTGCCCGCCGTGCGGAACCCCGCCGAGTCCACGCAGATCCCGCTCTCCTTGTCCCGCAGGATGGACATGAGTGTCTCTGCCGTGATGTGACCTGGTGGGAGAGGCACAGACATGTCACTGCTGCCAGCTCAGCCACGGGAGCAGGGACACACTGGGGTGGCTGTCCCCATCCCTGTCCCCGTCCCTGACCCCGTCGCTGACTTTGTCCTGTTCCTGTCCTGTCCTGTCCCCACCTGCCACAGCAGCTCCTTGCTGGTGCAGAACAACCCTTGGCAATCCATGGGTGGCCGTGTCAATCTCTGTCCCCATACCTGCCTCTGTCCTGTCCCTTTCTTCATCCCAGTCCCTGTCCTGTCCCTTTCTTCATCCCAGTCCCTGTCCTGTCCCCTTTCTTCATCCCAGTCCCTGTCCCCATTGCTGTCCCTGTCCCGGTCCCTGTCCCCACCCATGTGCTGCTGTAGCAGCTCTGTGCTGGTACAGAAGTGGCCCTTGGTGAACCATGGAGGACCATCCCCATCCCTGTCCTATCCCAGTTCCTGTCCCTGTCTCCCATCCCTGTTCCCATCTCCTATCCCTGTCCCTGTCCTACCCTAGTCGCTGTCCTGTTCTAGTCCTTGTCGCTTTCCCTGTCCTCATCCCTTTCCCTGTCCCCAACTGTGTCCTGTCCTTCTCCCTGTCCCCACTTCCATCCCCATCCCCATTCCCATCTGTGTCTTGTCCCTCTCCCTGTCCCCATCCCTCTCTCTGTCCCTATCCCTGTCCTATCCCCATCCCCATTCCCATCCATGTCCTGTCCCTCTCCCTGTCCCCCTCCCTTTCCCTGTCCCCAGCCCTGTCCTGTCCCTATCCCTGTCCCCATCCCTGCCCTGTCTCTGTCCTGTTCTAGTCCCTATCCCCAACTCTTTCCCTATTCCTCTCCCCATCCCTTTCCCTGTCCCCAGCCCTATCCTGTCCCTCTCCCTGTCCCCGTTCCTGTCCCCACCCCTGTCACCTTCGTGCTGCCGCAGCAGGTCCCTGCCGGCACTGAACCGAGCCTTGGCCGCCTCCATGCGGGGGGGCTGCTGCTCCAGGGAGAAAGCCTCGGCAAAGCTGAACTGGCCCTCCCCGCTCCACCAGCCCTGGCTCTGTGCGCGCTGCCGCAGCCCCGCGTGCTCCGTGGTGATCTCGCTGCCGATGCTCAGCTGGTTGGAGATGTTGCGGCTCCCCTCTGTGACAGAGGGGTCAGCAGTGGGGGGACACAGGGAGCTCCCAGTACATGCCCTGTATCTCCTGGTGGGGCATCCCCCAGCAGGGATCCTGTATTTTTTCTCCCCCGTCCCTGGGGGACCCCATGTCTGTCCTGCACCCCTGGCTGGGGGTCCATGAAACTCAGTTTTTAGACCTTTGGGGTCTTACACCCCAAATTTGGCAGAACCCCTTGGACACAGAAGGAGATGCTGAACCCAAGACCTGGAGAGGTGCTGGGGTGGGGTGGGAAGGGGTTCACTGGCTGCTCGAGGCACCAGTGCCCACTCACCTGAGATCCTCTGGGCTGCCCAGTAGCGCCCGGCCGTCTCCAGCACCCAGGCCTCGGTGCGGTCGGCCAGCAGGAAGGTGTTGTGGTACACGAAGGGCACCGGCTCCTCCTTGCAGCTCCCGCCCTGTCCATAACGCTCCAGCAACGCCGTGATCACCTCCAGGGCCTCCCGTGCCGAGCTGCCCCTCTCCAGACCCAGCCTGTGCCAGCAGTGCCCATCAGCTGGCACCGGGGGCCAGGGTGGGGGGCACACGGCGCCGCGCTCACCTCACCAGGTCCATGCCCAGCAGCGCCTCGTCCTCGCCCAGGGGCTCGCGGGTCCACACGCCCTCGTTGCCCACGCACACGCCGTGCTCGTTGGCGCCCATCTCAGCACCCCAGAGCCAGGCAGGGCGGCTCAGCACCACGGCGTGGGTGTGCTCTGCCTGCTCGATCTCCAGGTATGTGCACTGGGGGGGACATGGGGGGCTGAGAACTGGCACACTCAGTGCACCATCCCCTGCAGCCACCTTGGCCCAGGTATCTTCTCTGGGGGAGACACAGGGGGCTGAGAACTGGCACACTCAGTGCACCATCCCCTGCAGCCACCTTGGCCCAGGTATCTTCTCTGGGGGAGACACAGGGGGCTGAGAACTGGCACACTCAGTGCACCATCCCCTGCAGCCACCTTGGCCTGGGTATGTGCACTGAGAGGCACACACAGGACTGAGAGCTGGCACACTCAGTGCACTGTCCCCTGCAGCAAACCTGGCCCAGGTAAATGCTTGGGGAGAGACATGGTGGGCTGAGAACTGGCACACTCAGTGCACCATCCCCTGCAGCCACCTCGGCCTGGGTATGTGCACTGAGAGGCACACACAGGACTGAGAGCTGGCACACTCAGTGCACCTTCCTCTGGCCCAGGTGTGTGCACTGGGGGGGACACACAGATGGTCTTACACCTGACACAGTGTCCCCTGCAGCCTTCCTGTCCCCAGCATGGTCTCACCTGGACTTTGTCCCCGGGCTGGTGGGTGGCAGCGGGGACATAGATGACCTCCTGGACCTCGTGGGACGGGCGGTCGGCGTTCTTGCCGAAGATGACAGCGGGTGACGCGGTGTGGGGTGGCAGCGCCACGAAGCAGTCGCAGGACGAGGGCACAGGATCGTGCCCCGCCATCCTAAACCGGGTGAGTGGGACAGGGAGGGGGCACCGAGAGGATGTCACCCCCTTATCCCTGCCCTGGATGTGTCCCCAGGGTCCCTTTGGAGGCACACTTGGAGGGGTCTGGGGTATAACGCGGTCCCTGAAACTGGGGGGGACATCGGTGACCCCGAGGAGGGGTGGGCAGAGGGGACACCTCCCGTCCCGGGACCCCGCAGCTCCGCAGCGACCGGAGACACCCACCCGCACAATCCCGGTAACCGGGATCCCCTGCACCGACCGCGGACGGGACCCCCTCCCGCACAGCCCCGGTAACCGGGATACCCCGGGACCCCCATCCCTACGGACCTGCCGCTGCTCCCGCAACGCCGCCGCTGTCCGGTCCCGCCCCTCTCCGTCCCATCTCGCACCGTCCGTGCGACGGCGGCGCCCACTGGTCGGAGGCCGAACGGCGGCAGCGGCGGGGACTGGTACCGACACCGGCACCGGCACCGGCACCGGCACCGACACGGACACGGACACCGGCACCGGAACCGACCCCGGCACCGACACCGACACCGACACCGACACCAACACCGACACCGACACCGGCACCGGTACCGGCACCGGCACCGGCACCGACGTGGGCGGGGAGGAATCGGACCCGAAGGACTCCCGGGGACGGAGGTCCCAGTTTTCCCCCTCCCGTGGATCAGGGAGAGTCCCGTGGGTCAGAGCCCTTCGTGGGCAACACCCCTCGTGGGCAGTACCCCCATGGGCAGCCACCCCCGTGGGTATCGCCCCGCGTGGGCAGCGCCCCGCCCGCCCCGCGTTATGCGGGCGGACCTGCCGGGCAGCGCCCTGCCCGCGGGGGGACCCTGCGCGCCCGCCCGGCGCGGGGTTGTGGGGCAGGATGTGACCCTCGGGGGGGGGCTCAGCTGGTCCTCAGCCGGGTCATCCCACACCCAGCATCCTCCAGCATCCCCAGAGGCCCGAGGCCAGGGTGGGGGACAGGGTGCTGGACCCTCGGACCCCTTGGTGAGGGCGGTGTGGGGTTGGGGTGCTGGACTGATGGGTGGGGATTGGGGTGCCAGACCCCCGGGTCTAGTTGTCGGGGATGATTTGGGGTTGGAGTGCCAGACTCTTGGGTGCCTTGGCAGGGATGGTTTGGATTTGGGATATCAGGCCCCCGGGTCCCTCAGCAGGGATGATTTGGGGCTGCAGTGTTGGACCTCTGGGAGCCCTGGCAGGGATGATTTCAGGGTGGAATGTTGGACCCTTTGGCAGGGATGAGTTGGATTTGGAGTGCCAGACTCCTGTGTCCTTGTCAGGGATGATTCGGGGGCAGGTGCAGGACCCTCGGCTGTACCTTGGCAGGGATGATTCGGGGGCGGGGGCAGGTGCAGGACCCTCGGGTGCACCTTGGCAGGGATGGAGCCGGAAAGCCGGAGCGTGGAAAACACGCGGCGTTTATTCCAGTACAAAACCCAAACCCACAGCCCCACAGCCTCTTCACAGCACAAACACTCCCCTCGCCGGGTGGGGGGCACCCTTCGCCCCAGGCTGCAGCACCTCTTGGGCCACCCCACGCCTCCCGCAGCCGGGCCGGTCCCTCCCTGCCCCGGGGAGGCGCCCGGGGGTGGGGGACGCGGCGGTTCGGGCGCAGGGCCGGGATCCCCACGCCGCAGCAGGCTGGACTGGTTTCCCGGCCGCCGTCCCTCCCCACCCGGTTTTACAGCCTTCATTGCCCCATCGCGGCAGGCAGAGCCCCGGGGGTGCGGGGGCTGAGCACACCTGGGGGGGCACAGCACACCTGGGGGGGCACAGCACACCTGGGGCCCCTCCTCGCAGCCCCCTCCGGCTCTCAGACAGGTGAGGCTGAACCCCCAGTCTCGGTGCCTCAGTGGGACCCCCTGCATGGCGGTTCCCTCCCCAGCCCACCCTTTGGGTGGCCCAGATGTAGCCCGCCCAAAATCTGCCTTGGCAGCTGCAGCAACAAGGGGGTCCCCAAAAGGCCCAGAAGCCCCCCAGGTGCTGTTGGAGCCAAATTTGGCCACTGAAATCCCACTCTGGCACCTTGGGGAGGGTTCTGAGCCCCACTGGGGTCCCATGGGGAGATGAAATCCCATCTAGAGGGCACCGAGGGGGAATTTTGTGCTGGAAAAGGCAAATGCTGGAGTCAGGGACATCCTTCGAGAGCTGCAGGCAGCCCAGGTCACCCGAGTCCTGCAGAGGGACAGTGGTGGCCGTGCCAGGGCTGGGGACACGTCCTTGCAGACCCCCCCGCAGCGAGACTTCACCTCGTGCTGGGGGGCTCCAGCCCCATGGCTGTCCCTGCCCCACAGCGCTGGGGGACTGCTGTCAGCCCCTCACACATCCATGGGGACAGGGATGGGGACAGGGACAGGGATGGGACTCTCCGAGGGGTCCTACCCCCTCCTCCCCATCCTCACAGCCCACACGGCCACAGCTTCGGCCTGGGATGTTCGCTCTGCCCGAGTGGCAAAGCCTGGCTTCACCTTAATAAAATAATAATAATTAATAATAATAATTAATAATAATAATTAATAATAAAACAATCAAAACCGAAGGTCTTGGGGCGCCCTCTGGGCACGGACCCCACTCGACTTCACCTCTACCCCTTCCCCCCAGACCTCAGGGTGCTCCAAGCCCGGGCAGCCCCCAACATGGCCCCCCCCAGAGCCCCCAGGAGATCAACTCCCCAAAATTTCCCCCCCTCCCCAGATTCCCAACTGGTGTGAACTGGTGTTGGCTGGGGGGCAGAGCCGGGGGGACCCCCGGGTGCCTCGAGCAGCCAGTGAACCCCCTCCCACCCCACCCCAGCACCCCCCCCAGGTCCCAGTTCAGCGTCTCCTTCTGTGTCCAAGGGGTTCTGCCAAATTCGGGGTGTAAGACCCCAAAGGTCTAAAAACCGAGTTTCATGGACCCCCAGCCAGGGGTGCAGGACAGACATGGGGTCCCCCAGGAACAGGGGGTCGACCCCAGGGGAGGAAAAATATGGGGTTCCTGCTGGGGGATGCCCCACCGGGATATACAGGGACCCTGGAAGGGACAGCCCTGGGGCCCCTGGGGGGACAGGCAGCATGCATGGGGGGCCAGGCAGAGGTTCCCTGGAGATGTGGGACCCCGGGCAGGGATGGCTACGGGGCCACGGGGGGACAGGCAGCATGCACGGGGGGACAGCGGGGACCCCCTGGGGTGTGGGGTGTGGGGTCCACGAGGGACCTGCAGCACATCCAGGGGGATGGCCACGATCCCCAGAGAGGGACGGCAAGTGGGGGGGACAGGCAGCTTGCCCGGGGCGGGGGATGCCCCGCAGTGCCGGGGGGCGAGGCGGGGGTCGCGGGGCGGGGGATGCCCCGCAGTGCCGGGGGCGAGGCAGGGGATGCCCCGCAGTGCCTGGGGGCGAGGCGGGGGTCGCGGGGCGGGGGATACCCCGCGGTGCCGGGGGACGAGGCGGGGGTCGCGGGGCAGCGCGGCCGGGCCGGGCCGGAGGAATGTGGCCGCCCCGGCTCTCCCAGGCCCGCGGCCGCCCCGGTGCTTCCCGCCCGGGGCTGCGGCGGTGGGTGTGGGAAAGCTGCAGGTGTGCGCTTGGGCAACCGCCCCGCCGTGCTCCTGCGGCCCCCGCAGCCCCCCGAGCGCCCCGCGGCTCACATTCACGCAGGACTTGGTTTGTTTGGGGGTTTTCCCCATTTTAGCCTCGATTCCGGCCAAAAAAAGGGCTTCACATCCTCAAGCTCCCGGCCAAAGCGGGGCTCCGAGGGGTGGGCGGCTTCCACCAGCCCAGCATCCCCAGCTGGGGCGGGGGGTGATGGCAGCCCACGCCCCCCGACGTGTCCCACCACATGCCAAAAACTCGTGGGTGATCAGCAAACGGAGCTGATACGTGGGGGGCTGAGCCCGGAGCGTCGCAGCTTGGGGGGGACCTTGGGGAGGGGTCGGGGGGCTGTGGCCGCCCTCCCTGAGCGGAGGCTTCCCGGGTTTCTCCTCTCTCCCTTTCTCCTTCTCCTTCCTCCCCTTTGGGCTGGACGTGCCCGGGCAGCGCCTGCTCCTTCGGCTCCCATTGATGTTCCTCCCAAACAGCCCCGCCGCCTGCCAGCAGCCTCCCGAAAAAAGATTTGGGAAGCCGGGGGAGGATGGGGGGAACCGGGGCGGGAGAGCGGGAGCGGGACAAGTGAAACCGCCGCGGGGCAGCTCCGGCTCCGGCGCTCCCCAAACGCCGCAGCGGGGGCCGGGGCAGTGCCACCAGCCTTGTCCCCTTCCTCGCCACCGCCCCCAGCACAAGGTGCCAGCCCTGCGCCCACCACCCACCCAAAAACCCTTCGGAGACCGGCCCCGGGGTCCTCCCCACCTCCAGCCGTGCCCCCGCCGGGGCTCAGCGGCTCAGTTTGTGGGGGCTGCGTTCCCCCCCTCCGACTCCCTCTTGCCTCCCTTGGCGGCCGACGGGTCCCCTGCGCCCTTCCCCTCGGGTTCGCCCCCGTCTTTGCCCCCGTCGTGCGTCTTCATGTGCTTGCCCAGGTGGTCGCTACGCATGAAGACGCGGCCGCAGACGGGGCAGGCGAACTTCTTGGCTCCGGTGTGGGTCTGGAGGTGCCTCTGGAGCTCGTCGGAGCGGGTGAAGCGTTTGCCGCAGAAGAGCCAGTTGCACACGAAGGGCCGGTCGCCGCTGTGCCAGCGCAGGTGGGCTTTCAGGTGGGAGGTCTTGGCGTACGCCTTCCCGCAGCCGGGGATGTGGCAGTTGTGCAGGTGCTTGCGCTTCACGCCCTCGGGGCAGGGCCCCCCCCTCTCCGCCTCCTGGCAGTTGGGGCAGCGACACGCCGCCTGCCCCCCGCCCCTCGGCACAGCCCGCCGGGCACCTTTGGGGCGCCCCCCGCCCTCCGCCTCCGGCCCACGGGGCTCCGGGGGACCCTCCAGCGCCTTCGCCCCCTCCGCTGCCAGGAGATGCTGCGCTGGTGGCGGCAGCAGGTGGGCTGGGGGGGCGCAGAGCTGGTGCTCCCCCCCGCTGTACCCCCCCAGGGCCGGCGGCAGCCCGGGGTGCGCGGGCACCTGCAGCCCCCCGCCCTGCCCAGGGGGCAGATCCATCCAGCTGGCTCCGGCGTGGAGGTCCCACCAGTTGACTCCCCCCTCCTCACCGGGGGCTCCGGGGTGGGGCGGCCGAAACCAGGGCTCGTAGGGATGCGCCATGTCCGGGGGCGCCGGCAGCAGCTTGGCGTAGGCTCCGGGGGCGGCGGGGCCGTCGGGGGGCAGCTCTAACCTCGGGGGGCCATGGGGCTCGTAGGTGCCGGGGGTGGCGAAGGCGGAGTCGTCCGGGACGGGCAGCGGCAGCTCCGGGGGAGGCAGCGGGGAGGCGAAATCGGGGGCGCCCGGCGCGGCGGGGCCGTGGGGCTGGAAGGGCTGGAGCGGCTGCAGGTCCAGGTGGGTCGGGGAGGCGCGGGGCGCGTCCGAGGGCTGGGATCCCAGGGAGCCGCAGACCGCCGTCAGCATTGCGGGGCGGCGGCGCACACAGACCTGCGGGGCCAAGGAGGGGGAGAGGATCTGTGAGAACAGGACGGGGGGTGGCACATCCTGCAGCCCCTCCCGCCCCTGCCCGCACTGGCAGCGCCTCCAGTGCCCATCGCAGACGACCCGCGGTTTGGGGGTCACCAAACCAAGGGGGTTTCGCTGCTCTGCAGCCCGGTGTGACACCAGGATGATGGCACCGGTTTGGGGGGGGGGGGCATCCCTTAACGCCTGACCCCACTACGGACCCTGTGCCAGCTCCTGGTGCTGGTGGGTCACATCTGTGACCCAGAGGGGTCAGTGCCTAATTCCAAAATCCAAGGAAACCGCCAGCATCTGCCTTGTCACCCCCCAGACCGTGTCCCCCAACATGCCCGGGGTCCCCAAGGGGACGTGTGTGGTGTCCACGTGGGGACATGGCACCCACAGGGGGACACGGCACCCACAGAGCCACCTGGGCTCTCCTGCCTCTCAGCCAGGCTGGGAAACCATCTCCCCATAACGCTGCTCCTGCCCCAGGCCAAGGGACTGGCTGAAAGCCCCCAGGCATTTTTTGGGGGAGGGGCTGCACCCCCAGGCTGGCTGGCAGCGGGATGAGGCAGCGGAGCCCTGGGCCTGACCCGTGGCAGCCCTTTGAAGGCAGGCTCTGGGCTGCCTTGGACCCCCGGGGCACCGACTGCACCCCCAGAGCCCCAGGGCACCGGCTGCACCCCCAGACCCCCGGGGCACTGCCTGCACCCCTGGGGCACCAGCTGCACCCCCAGACCCCCGGGGCACTGCCTGCACCCCTGGGGCACCAGCTGCACCCCCAGACCCCCGGGGCACTGCCTGCACCCCTGGGGCACCAGCTGCACCCCCAGACCCCCGGGCAGCGCTGCCTCCCCGGCAGGGCCGCCGTGACTCAGCCCGAGCTGTGCAAACCCCACTGGGGACGGGCCCCACCCCGGTGTCGAAATCCACCTGCCGCCACCACCTCCCGCCCCCCGACTTCCCACCGGCGCCGGGTGAGCCCCCCTCCCTGAAAAACCTCCCACCTGGAAAACCTCCTGGCACCATCTCCTTCTCCCAGCCCACCCCCTCACCCTGTTCCCCCCTGCTCTCCACCACCCCCAGCCCGTGTGGGACAGGGACAGACCCTCAGGAAGACACTTGGGGGGTGCTGAAAGCTTTGGGGTGATCCCCTGAACAAAGGGGCCCCAGAGCTCCTTGATCTCCAGCACTGAATTTGGGGCAGGGAGGCTGCCCACAGGACCCCCCAGCTGTGTGGGGACACATTTTCCCCTGCCTTTGGGGGGGTCCCTAAATCCCCTTGGCAGAACCAATCTCTGTCTGTGCTACCGACACTTTTGGGGGCTCAGCCTCGAGCTGGTGCTGGGATGAGCCCCCTGGGGTGGCAGCCTGAACAGGTTTTGGGGTCCTGCTCCCCAGCTGGAGCTCAGCTTTGCCTACCCCAACCCTGGGGACCATCCCTGCCTCCTCAGGGTGTCAGCAGGAGAGGGCTGGCACCAAAAGGGTCCCCACTTCCACCCACAGTGGTCCCCAGAGGGGTCCTGAGCCCCTCGACCTCCCTGATCTCCATAGGTGTAAAATTGGGGTCAAACCCACAAAACCCCCACGGTGAGGGCCCATCACGGGGCTTTGGGGTGGCAGCTGGAAGGGGATTGAGGGGACCTGACAGGGACATCCCTGAGCCCCCCAGTTCTGATGGGAGGAGAATGAACCCTCCGTGGGGTCCCAGGGAGGTCCCAACCAACACAGATCCAGCACAGCCACACCACAGCTCTCCTGGTGTTCCCAAACCCAACCGTCCCCCTCGGCTTGGGGGTCCCACCAAGCCCCCCAGTGCAGCCCCACCCCGACCGGTCGCACCAACGCCACCATCTCCACACTCCTCCCAGCTCCAAAACCAGGGAACGAGGACCACAACTGGAATGGGTGAGGGAGGGGGAGCGCTGGGCCTGCCTCAGCTACACACGGAGCCTCCCAGGACATTTTTCCACCCGGGAACGATGACAAAAATCCCCAGCGGCCGCCAGCGTCCTCCCTCCCTCCCTCCCTCCCTCCCTGGCGGGGCCCGACGACGACGCGCTGGCCATTTCACCGCAGGGAAACTGAGGCAGCGGCGGGTGAAGCGTCCCGTGAGTCACGGCCCGGGCTGGGCACAGGCGGCCCGGCCCGTCTCCAGCCCCGCCGGTGCCTCGCCCCGCGGCGGGGCCGGGCGGGCGCCGCTGCCCCCAGCACCGGCAGCCCCGACGGCTGGCACGGGGGCGGCTGCGGGGGCCGTGGGTTTAGGGGCGTGCCGTGGGTTTGGGAGGATGCCGCCGGTCCGGGGGGATGCTGCGGGGTCCGGGGGGATACCTCGGGGTCGCGGGGATGCCGTGGGTTTGGGGGGATGCCGAGGGTTCGGGGTTCGCTCTGTCCAGCCCGCAGCAACGAGCCCCGGAGCCGCAGCGAAAGTCCCCGGGATTTTTCGGGGGGAAACGGGGGTGCACCGGGGGCACCGAGGGGTCCAGCCTGTCCAGCCCACCCACCAGGGCTCGGCACCAGCGCGGGGTCCCTGCGGCGGCGGCGGGCTCGGCCACACGGCAGCGGGGCTCAGCCCCACAGGAGGGGGGCTCAGACCCACGGGAGGGGGATTCCATTCCACGGGAGGGGGTCTTGGTCCCGCGGGAAGGGGCGTCACGCTGTGAATTGGAGGGGCCGTCGCAGCGGGGTGACCCGGGAGGCGGCGGGGTCGGGAGCCGCGGGGCTCGGTGGCCACTGGACGCGGCGGGGTGGCGAGCAGAGACCTGCCTGGACCGGAGCGGGCGGCGGGGCCGCCACAGCCCGCTCGCAGCCGTCGGTCAGGGCACCCGCGTCCCCGGGACCTTCGCGGAGGTCCCGTCGGGGGTCCCCGCGCCCGGCAGCACCGGGGGTACGTACGGGTCTAGCGGCAGCGAGGTCCCGGCGGGTCCGTCGTCATCGGCGTGGCGTGGGCGCTGCTTCGCCAGGGGACCCCGAGGGACCCGCGCGGCTCCCCAGGGACGGGGCACCCACTGGGCCGGGCGAGCAGGAATGGCCGGGTCCCAGCCCGGCCGCCGGCTCTTCCCTCCGCCCCCCCGCCCAGCTCCACCCCCGGCCCCGGTGATTTTAACCCTTGGAGGCAGAGCCCCAGCCCCGCCGCTTGACAGGAGCCGGCTCCGGTCCCAGGATCCGGCGGATGAAAGCGGAGGGAGGGGACGGGAAGTTCGAAGCAGACACCGCAAACAGGGGGGTAATTAAAGAAGAAAGAAACAACCGCCTCCCTCCCGCGCCCGTGGCCGCCTCCTCCTGCCACCCCCACGGGGACCCCCGGGCGCCCCTCCTGTCCCGTCCGCCCGTCCAGGCGCCCCAGCTGTCCCCCCCTCGCGTGTTGGTGACACACAGGTGGCTGCTCTTCTCCTGCCAGTTCCCCCAGGTCCTCCACAGCTGTCCCCCCAGCCGGGGGTGGCTCACAGAGGTGACCACCCTCTCCTGCCACCCCTCCTGGGCACCCTCAGTCTGTCTCCCCACTTTGGGGGTGTCACACAAAGGTGACCACCTGCTCCTGCCCCCAGGGATGTCACCTGTGCCCCCCATGGGGGGCTCAGTGCCCCACGTTGCAGCTCAACCCTGTGCCACGGGATAAACAGGACAGGACAGACACAAGGAATGAGTTTTGGGGCCAGAACTGGACCCGCAGCAGGAGGGAGTGGTGAGATCATGGCAGGACCCACCACGACCCAGATTGCTTTGAGGAAGCCAGAAAGGGTCCAGGAGGTTCTGGGTGATCTGTCCCAGCTCAGCTATGGGTGCCCAACCCTCCCTGTCCCCCGTGTCCCCCCCGAGGCTGCCGAGAGGGAGAAACCGGGTGACAACACCACGGCCGGTGGAGCCACTTAATCACCGGCGTGTCGTGTCCCCATTTCCACGGCCAGCACCCCTGGGCCTGGCTGGTGGCGGCCACAGCCGCGTGGGGACCCTCGGTGGAAGCCCATCCTGCCCCGAATTCCATGGGAAAGGGTGCTGGTGCCTCTCCAGAGCCAGGACTGGGCCGGCAGCGCCGCGATCCCGGCGCGTGGGAGCCCAGAGCTCCCGGCGAGCCTGCCAAGCGCCCGGCCGGGCGGAGGGTGCAGGGAACTCCTTCGCCCCGGGGAAAACTCTCCTGGTTTTCATCATCCCAGGGACGGCTCCGCCGCCGCCGCCGCCACCAAAACGCGGCTGCCTGTGGGGTGAGCGTGGCCCCACGGTTTGGCTTGGCTTGGCTTGGCCAGGAGCTGGGATGGGGACACTGGGGTGGGAACCCCGGGATGGGGACCTCGGGATGGGGACACCAGGATGGGGACCTCGGGATGGGAACCCTGGGATGGGGACCTCGGGATGGGGACACCGGGATGGGGACCTCGGGATGGGGACACCAGGATGGGGACCTCGGGATGGGAACACCAGGATGGGGACCTTGGGATGGGAACCCTGGGATGGGGACCTCGGGATGAGAACCCTGGGATGTGGACACCAGGATGGGGACACTGGGGTGGGAACCCTGGGATGGGAACCTGGGATGGGGACCTCGGGATGAGGACACCAGGATGGTGACACTGCAGTGGGAACCCTGGAATGGGGACACCAGAATGGGGACACTGCAGTGGGAACCCTGGGATGGGGACCTCAGGATGGGAACCCTGGGATAGGGACCTCGGGATGGGGACACTGGGGTGGGAACCCTGGGATGGGGACCTGGGGATGGGGACATCGGAATGGGAACCTTGTAATGGGGACACTGGAATGAGGGTGGCAGGATGGGGACACTGGGATGGGGATGGCCCAATCCCCAGCCCCAACTCCATTCCCCAGCCCCATCCCAGTCCCCAGCCCCACTGTGCCCCCACAGGAAGCAGAGATTCCATGGTGGGAATGCTGTCCCAGTGTCCAGTTTCCCCACAGCCACCAGGAACAACGTTCCTTTCCCTGTGCATCGTGCACATCTGGCACGTCCCACGTCCCTTCCCTTCAGGGTGTCCTCCCAGTCTCCCCAGTGCTGCAGTGACTGGTGTGGTGGGAAGGAGACGTGACCCTGGCCAAGGATACAAGCTGCTGGATGCCCTGGCTCCTATCCCAGCTGTTCCCAGTATGGCTCCTCTCCATGGGGACAAGGGACAGGGACAAGGACCTGGGAAGGCCCTGACCCCCTCATTCCACTGACACCAGACCCCAAAGCCCACCCAGGACCCTCCAGATCCATCCCAAACACCACTCCTGGACTGGGGGGGGAGGCAGGAGATTCTGGGATGTGTCCAGGGCTGAGATCCTGTGGCTGGATGGGGCAGTGCCACAGGGCTGTGGGGACCGTGGGGACCAGAAGGACCAGGATTTGGGGTGACAGAACTCTGGGGGTGCTCCTGGAACCCCCTGAGCAGAGCTGGAGCCCCAGCTGGGACCACAAATAGGCAGGGAATTGCAGCGATGCTGGAGCATTCCAGGGGGCATCTCCTCGCCACCGAGTGTCTGAAACCCTGAGCCGTGCCTTGAAATTACAGCTAATTACTGAGCTCATTTGCATAAATTATAAGGCAAGAGGCAAATGCCTCCAATCCCTCCGAGTGATCAGGCAGCAGGAGCTGCTCCAGCTGCTCCAGAGAAAAGGGAACCGAGGGGTAACTGGGGGGTTCTGGGTCATGCCCAGAGCCAGGGTGGGCACAGGAGGGGTCGGTGCTCCCCAAAAATGCAGCAGGACCCTGTGTGCGGGTGGGCACGAGGCAACAGCGACCTCCAAACCCCCAGAGCTGCCCCCAGAGCTGGGCACAGCCTGGTCCTGCCCCAGGGAGGGGGGGCACAGCTCGGTCCTGCCCCAGGGAGAGGGCACAGCCTGGTCCTGTCCCAGGGAGGGGGCACAGCCTGGTCCTGCCCCAGGGAGGGGGCACAGCCTGGTCCTGCCCCAGGGAGGGGGGCACAGCTCGGTCCTGCCCCAGGGAGGGGGCACAGCTCGGTCCTGCCCGAGGGAGGGGGGCACAGCCTGGTCCTGCCCCAGGGAGGGGGCACAGCTCGGTCCTGCCCCAGGGAGAGGGCACAGCCTGGTCCTGCCCCAGGGAGAGGGCACAGCCTGGTCCTGCCCCAGGGAGGGGGCACAGGGCCCTCGCTCTTCCCCAGGAGTGGGAAGGGATGGGAAGAGCTGGCAGGAGACAGGGGCAAGATGGGACTGTGGGCACAGCCCTACAGCACGGGGAGTTGGGGACACCCCTGTCCCCAGGGGAAATAGGAGTGGGGGATGAAGGGAAGGATGGAGGGAGAGATAAAGAGATGGAAGGACGGAGGGAGAGATAAAGAGATGGAAGGACGGAGGGAGAGAGGGATGGGGGGAGAAAGGGGGAGAGTCACCTCGTGGTCACCCCAGGAGCAGAGGATGGAGAGATGGAAGAGCAGGGATGTCCCCTCAGGCCCCAGGGGGATGTTGGGGGACAGAGGGACTTCCAAGCCCCCTCCCAGCCCTGGGGCCGAGCACTTCAAACGCTCCCGGCTCCGGAAAGGGCGGCAATTTCCTGCTCTGCCATAAAACAGATTGGTGGGGGGTGGAGGGTAGCGGGGCCGGGGAATGTCCCTGCAGAGGGTGGGGGTGTCACATCCACGCGTGTGCCCACGTGTGGGACCCCCGCACTGCCCCGTGTGGGACCCCCGCGCCGCCCCGTGCCCCGCGTGTGAGCACAGCCACGTGCGTGTGAGCACGTCCCTGTGCACCCACCCACACATGTGGGTGCCGATCTCGGGGCGCCCCGGGGGGCTCCCCGGGGGGGTCTGCGGCGGGTGCCACAGGGCTGCGCCGTCTGGGTCGCCCCATCCCGAGGGGACACCCCCGGGGGTGGCTGCGGGGCCTGAGACAGGGAGAGACACCCAGATCCTCCCCGGAGGTTTTAGGGGGGCCCCACACCCAGACAGTCCCCAGGGGGTGACGCTGGGGTGACGTTGGACCCCCCGGGGTGCTGGCGGGAACCCCGAGACTGTTGGGGGGGGCACGGTGGGGATGATGCCAAGTGGGTCAGGGATGGTGGTGGCACTGGGTGGTCACAGTCCCCATGGGGGTGTCACAGTTCCTATTAGAGTGTCACAGCCCCGTGAAGAGATCACAGTTCCCACGGGGGTGTCACAGCCCCATTGGGATGGTCACGGTTCCCACGGGGGTGTCACAGTCCCCATGGAAGGATCACAGTCCCCATGAAGGTGTCACAGCCCCCACGGGGGTGTCACAGCCCAGCAGGAGTTTCACAGCACCCGCGGGGTGGTCACAGTCCCCACAGAGGGGTCACAGTTCCCATGGGGGTGTCACAGCCCCACAGGGGTTTCACAGCCCCTGCAGGGTGGTCACAGTCCCCACGGAGTGGTCACAGTCCCCACAGAGTGGGCACAGTCCCCATGGGGTGGTCACAGTCCCCACGGAGTGGTCACAGTCCCCACAGAGTGGGCACAGTCCCCACGGGGGTGTCACAGTCCCCATAGAGTGGTCACAGTCCCCACGGGGGTGTCACAGTCCCCACGGGGGTGTCACAGTCCCCACAGGGGTGTCACAGTCCCCACAGAGTGGTCACAGTCCCCATAGAGTGGTCACAGTCCCCACGGGGGTGTCACAGTCCCCACGGAGTGGTCACAGTCCCCACGGGGGTGTCACAGTCCCCACGGGGGTGTCACACTCTCACTGGGGTGCTCCCAGTACACGGTGGGACACGATCCTATCCCTGTCCCCAAGCTGTGCCATGATGGGGACAAGGACTCATCCCCGTGCCAGCTGTCGTGCCCCAGGGAATGGCTGGCACGGGGCTGCCCTCCTGCTCCCCGAGGACAAGGGCACCTGCCTGCCTGGCAGAGATTCCTATCGGGATTATCGCGACGGGATTCCCCTGCCCGCAGTGCGTGCCGGGTCACGGCGTGCCCCGAGGGAGCGTTTCCTCACCGGGAGCAGGAATTGCTGTCGGGACTCGAACTCTGCGACGCAGCGACGGGGCTGGCGGCTCGGCGGAGGGTTAAATGGGAATTTTAATTGGAGTTTTAATTAGTCCCGTGTTAATCTCTCTGCCGTATCTGCTCCCAGCCTGCCCGGCTGTCAGTCACGACGTGGGGAAACCTGCCTGGCACGGGGTGCGGAGCGCCCGGCAGCGCCTTCCCGGGAATGGGGCACGTGGATGGAGCGGGAATGGGGAGGTGGGGACGGATCCAGTGGGGATGGGGAATGGGGATGTGGGGATGGATCCAGTGGGGATGGGGAATGGGGAGGTGGGGACTGATCCAGTGGGGATGGGGAATGGGGATGTGGGGATGGATTGGGGATGGGGACAGGGACACGCAGCTGCACCACAGACTGGACACTGGGCTTGGGAACATGGATGGAGCAGGAATGGGAATGTGGGAATGGATCGGGGATAGGGACAGGGACATGCAGCTGCACCAGGAAGGGGACACTGGGCTGGGGCACGTGGATGGAGCAGGAATAGCGAGGTGGGAACGGATCCAGTGGGGATGGGGAACTGGGATGTGGGAATGGATCAGGGATGGGGACAAGGACACGCAGCTGCATCAGGGAGGGGACACCGGGCTGGGCTGGGGACATGGATGGAGCAGGAATGGGGATGGATCAGGGATGGGGACAGGGACACGCAGCTGCACCAGGGAGGGGACACTGGGCTTGGGAACATGGATGGAGCAGGAATGGGAATGTGGGGATGGATTCAGTGGGAATGGGGAATGAGGATGTGGGGATGGATTCAGTGGGCATGGGGAATGGGGATATGGGGATGGATCAGGGATGGGAACAGGGACACTCATCTGCATCAGGGAGGGGACACTGGGCTGGGGAACATGGATGGAGTGGGAATGGGGAGGTGGGGATGGATCAGGATGGGATAAGGACAAGTAGCTGCATCAGGGAGGGGACACTGGGCTGGGGACAGGGATGGAGCGGGAATGGGGATGTGGGGATGGATCAGGATGGGGACAGGGACACTCATCTGCACGAGGGAGGGGACACTGGGCTGGGGAACATGGATGGAGAGGGAATGGGGATGCGGGGATGGATCCAGTGGGGATGGGGAATGGGGATGTGGGGATGGACCAGGGATGGGGACAGGGACATGCAGCTGTACCAGGGAGGGGACACTGGGCTGCACTGGGGACATGGATGGAGAGGGAATGGGGATGCGGGGATGGATTCAGTGGGGATGGGGAATGAGGATGTGGATGTGGGGATGGATCAGGATGGGACAGGGACACTCAGCTGCACCACAGACTGAACACTGGGCTCGGGAACATGGATGGAGCAGGAATGGGAAGGTGGGGATGGATCAGGGATGGAATAAGGGCACCGAGCTGCATCAGGGAGGGGACATTGGGCTGGGCTGGGGACATGGGGACGTGGCTGCCCTGGGAATGGGACACACGGATGCAGAGGGGATGGGGAATGTGGATGCAGAGGGAATGGGGATGCAGGGATGGATCAGGGATGGGGACAGGGACACTGGGCTGCACCACAGAGGGGACACTGGGCTCAGGAACATGGATGGAGCAGGAATGGGGATGCAGAGATGGATCAGGGATGGGGACAGACACACTGGGCTGCACTGGGGGTGGGACATCAGTCACATCAAGGACAACTCATGGCTGAACTGGGGACAGGGACACCGGGATGTGCTGGGGGCGGGGACACACGGAGGTGTCCCCTTGTAGCCTGGGCTGAGCTCGTGGGGTCCCCACAACGGGGTGCCCTCCTTGGAGGGTGGCAGTGCCACCTGGGGTGTCCCCTGGCAGCGCTGGGGTCCCGCTCCGGGGTGCGAGGTGAGATTCGGGGTGCGGGGCCACATCCCACACGTCCCCGGTGTCACGGACACAGCGACACCGTCACATCCTTCCCGTGGCTTTTACGAGCTTGGCTGGAGCTGCACCCAACCCCTGGGGGGGTCCATGGGTGCCTCCCACCCCCCGGGACTGGCATCCCACCCCCACCAGGACGGACAGCCGGGTGTGAGGGGGTGTCTGCCCGTCCCCAGCACCCCCCGGGTGGGTCTGGGGGGGTCGGGGCGGGGGTCGGGGCGCCGGTGCCAGGCGGTGAGTAAGCGGAGCGCGGGCAGGGAGGGCGGTAATTAAAGGGAGGCGCTCTCGCCACAGCAGGTTCCCACAAATGGGAGGCCCCGCGGCCACAGACACGGCACAACAAAGCACCGGGCAATTATTTGGCTCCAGTGGGAGCTGCTGGTCCCGTGGGGGCTGGAGCCAGCTGGGCACCCCCGGGCTGGCAGGGCTGGCACCGGGGCAGGGGGCAAAGGGGGTGGCGTGGGGTGGGTGAGGGACCCTCTGGAGAATGGTGGGTGGGTGGGGAAGCCCCTGGAGGGTCGTGGGGACCCTCTGGAGGGTCGTGAGGTGAGTGGGGGACCCCCTGGAGAGTGGTGGGGTGGGTGGGGGACCCCCTGGAGGGTCGTGGGGACCCTCTGGAGAATGGTGGGTGGGGAAGTCCCTGGAGGGTCGTGGGGTGAGTGGGGGACCCTCTGGAGAATGTTGGGGTGGGTGGGGGACCCCCTGGAGGGTCGTGGGGACCCTCTGGAGTGTCGTGGGGGGACCCTCTGGAGAGTGGTGGGTGGGTGGGGGACCCCCTGGAGGGTCGTGAGGTGAGTGGGGGGACCCTCTGGAGAATGGTGGGTGGGGGGACCCTCTGGAGTGTCGTGGGGTGAGTGGGGGACCCTCTGGAGAGTGGTGGGTGGGTGAGGTACCCTCTGGAGGGTCGTGGGGACCCTCTGGAGGGTCGTGGGGTGAGTGGGGGACCCTCTGGAGAGTGGTGAGTGGGTGGGGGGACCCTCTGGAGGGTCGTAGGGTGGGTGGGGGAACCCTCTGGAGAATAGTGGGTGGGTGGGGGACCCCCTGGAGGGTCGTGGGGTGAGTTGGGGACCCTCTGGAGGGTTGTGGGGTGGGTGGGGGGACCCCCAGCCCTACAAGGGGACTGAGCACCCCAACGACCCCCAAACCCCCTTAACCCCAAACCCAAATCCTTGTGAGGGGACCCCGATCCCCTCTGAGCACCTGAACCCTCCCGGGGGGTCCGGAGGGACCCCAACACTCTCCATCACCCCAATTCTGTGTCTGGGGACCCCCCACCCTCTCTGAGCACCCTGATCCCTGGAGGGGACCCCAAACCCCTCCTGCGACCCCACCGGGGGGAGTTGGGGTCCTTCAGGAGCCACTGTGGGGCGACACCAAGTTGGGGTCCCCCCCAGATCCTCCTCACAGACCGCCCTAGGGGGGCCTAGGGGGTTCCGAGGGGTCAGTGATGGCCGGAGGGGTCTGGGGGGTCCAGCGGGGTCAGCGATGGCCGGAGGGGTCTGGGGGGTCCCGAGGGGTCAGTGATGGCCGGAGGGGTCTGGGGGTGTCCCGAGGGGTCAGTGATGGCCGGAGGGGTCTGGGGGGTCCCGAGGGGTCAGTGATGGCCGGAGGGGTCTGGGGGGTCCCGAGGACCGGCCTTGGAGGGCGAGGGGGGTCCTGGAGCCCCCCCGGGGGATCCCCGGGACTCCCCACGACCCCACTGACGTCATCAGGCCTGAACTACTCAGGCCCGCCCCTCGTCCCGCTCTCCACCAATCACAAGCGCAAATCGGCAGCTTCGCATCTCTCATTGGTTTATATGCATGTCAATCAAATGCCCTCGGCCAATCGAGAGGCGTATTTTGGGCGGGTCGTCCCCCCAACTCGGCCTGTCAATCAAACAGCGGATGGGCATGGGCGGGTTAACGCCTATTGGCTGAGAGTGCTGTCAATCAAAGATCTGCCCTTCCATTGGGCTCTCTCGTCTGTCCGTCACCGCGGAGCTCCGCGCCCATTGGCGGAGCCGTCCCTCCATCACTCTCCCCATTGCTCGGCAGAGCTGCCAATCAACTTCAACCCCGCGACTGATTGGTCGGCCACCATCCGTCTCGCCGCCGATTGGCCAGAGCGGCGGTAAGCCGGGCGGGGATTGGCTCCGAGGCCGGCGCGGGGCGGGGCGCGCAGGGCGGTGCCCGGCGGAGGAAGATGGCGCCGTGAGCGGGTCGGAGCCGCCGCCGCCCCGCCCGGTCAGTGCGGGACGAGCGGGGCCCGGGGGTGGCGGGGCCCGGGGCGGCGGGGCCGGGCGGTCACCCCCGGCCTCCCCGCACCGCCCGCCCGCACCGCCCGCACCGCCCGCCGCGCTTCCGGCGCCGGGGCCCGGTCGGGGGCGGGCCCGGCCCTTCGGACCCGCCTCCCCGGGGACCGCCCGGAGGGGCCGGCGAGGGGGGCCCGGAGGGTCTGGGGGGTCACTCAGGGCCGCTCCGGGGTGGGGGGGTCAGTGTGGGGGTCCCCGGGCCGGGGGTGCCCGGGATGGGGGTCAGGTCTGGGTTAGGGGGGGATTCCTTCCCATGGTGGGATTTGGGAATGCTCTCCTGGTGGGATTCATTCCCTTGGGATTCATTCCTTGCGGGATTCGTTCTCGTGGTGGGATTTGGGCAGGTTCTCCTGGTGGGATTCATTCCCATGGTGGGATTTGGGCAGCTTCTCCTGCTGGGATTCATTCCCATGGTGGGATTTGGGAATGTTCTCCTGGTGGGATTCATTTCCTTGGGATTCATTCCTGGTGGGATTTGGGCAGGTTTTCCTGGTGGGATTCAATTCCTTGGGATTCATTCCTGGTGGGATTTGGGCAGGTTTTCCTGGTGGGATTCAATTCCTTGGGATTCATTCCTGGTGGGATTCATTCCCATGGTGGAATTTGAGGAAGTTTCTTTGGTGGGATTCGTTCCCCTGGTGGGATTTGGGAAGGTTCTCCTGGTGGGATTCATTTCCTTGGGATTCATTCCTGGTGGGATTCATTCCAATGGTGGGATTTGGGCAGGTTTTCCTGGTGGGTTTAATTTCCTTGGGATTCATTCCTGGTGGGATTTGGGCAGGTTCTCCTGCTGGGATTCATTCCAGTGGTGGGATTTGGGAATGTTCTCCTGGTGGGATTCAATTCCTTGGGATTCATTCCTGGTGGGATTTGTTCCCGTGGTGGGATTTGGGCAGGTTCTCCTGCTGGGATTCAATTCCTTGGGATTCATTCCTGGTGGGATTCATTTCCTTGGGATTCATTCCTGGTGGGATTTGTTCCCGTGGTGGGATTTGGGCAGGTTCTCCGGGATTCATTCCAGTGGTGGGATTTGGGAATGTTCTCCTGGTGGGATTCAATTCCTTGGGATTCATTCCTGGTGGGATTCATTTCCTTGGGATTCATTCCTGGTGGGATTCAATTCCTTGGGATTCATTCCTGGTGGGATTCATTCCCGTGGTGGGATCTGTGCCCTGGCAGTGCCAGGGGGCCCGTCCCTGCCCCGGGGGTGCCACAGGGGCACAAGGGCCCGGCGTTATCCCGGATTCCTGGGATTCCTGGGGCTCAGCCCCTCGGGAAAACACGGCCTGATGCCTCTGGATGTTTCCAGGGGGGCTGTCCTGGCTTTGGGGGTGCCCCACGATCCAGCTGATCCCACTCAAAGCCTTTCCATGGATGTGGAGCCATCCCAGCCATCCCAGCTCCCTCAATTCCAGCTGCTTCTCCTCCTGCCCCTCCTCACAACACCCGGGAATTTCCAAACAAAACCAACCTCTGGATGTTGGCAAATGGCTGGAATCCTGGAATCCCACCCTGTCCCGGTGTGTGGGAGCCAGAACAGGATTTAAACCAACCCCTCCCCAAATCCCAGCTGGATTATTCCCAGGTTTTGTGGATTTCCTGCTGTTGGGATGTCAATCCACAGGTGCTTGAGCTCTTGTTGGGGCTTTGAGTGCTCCTTTTTCCCTGACAAAGGGAGTTGCTCCTCTTGGATTTGGGTTTTCCCGGTGACCCTGCTTGGATCCATAATCCCGAGGGTTTGGTTTTTTTGGAATTGCTGAGTTTTCCATGGATTTTAGGGGCCTCTGGTTCCCCAGACTCTGATGTGAGTGGGGTGGGGATGGTGCTGGATCCGCAGCTTCTCCCTGGGTCATTATCCCTATTTATTTGTCTGGGATAATGGGATCTCCTGGGATGTGCCTCTGGTTGGTAGTCAGGGCTGTTAATCCTCAGCTCTTCCCTAATCCTGCTGGAAGGGAGGGTGCAGCCCCACAAATTCCCTGTTTTCTGGGAGGAAAGCTCCCAGCATTCCAGGAGGAACATTCCCTTTCATCCCAGGCCAGCGCTGGGCACCAGCCACCAGTGCCATCATCTCCAAGGGAATGGATGCCCTTTGCCAAGGAATGTGGCTGCTCATCCCCAATTCCCATGCCATTCCAGGGGACTCCAACCTGCCTTTTTCCAGGGATTTATGTGCTGTGGAAAAACCTGGAGAGGAGCCCTGGAGCTGGGGCTGGTCCAGATCATTCTGGTGAAAGGCTCCACATTCCCAAGGAGGAGAAGCATTTCCTGGGATATGCCAGGGATGTGGTGGGAGCCAGGGGGTCCCTCCTGTGGTTTTGGAAGAGCTGTGGCTGCTCCTCCTTTTCCTGGAGGAATTTCTCCTGGTTTAAGGGGTGACATCCAGCCCTTCCATGGGGCAACGACGTGGCCCCTGCGCTGTGCCAGCTCCAGAATGAAGGAACATCCCTGTTTTCCCTTTTTGCTGCTTCCAGAAAGGTCCTGGTTGTCCTTTCCAAGGTTGGATGTTGTGTCCCTGTCGCCCTCACCCAGGAAAATGAGGGAGAGCTGGGAATGCTCCCTGGGAATTGCCTTTGGTGGCAAACAGAGTGTGGGGAGAAGGGATGAATTTCTGTACCCCCTTTGTGACCCCCCCTCAGGAGGTGTGGGGCAGTTTGGGGGGTGCAGGGGGATACCAGGAGAATCCCATGGGATTGGGCTCATCCCTCTGCTCTCTCCCAGCAGCTCCAGGGACAGCATGGCTGCGACTGCTGCCGTCAGCCCCAGTGAGTACCTGCAGCCGGCCGCCTCCGCCGCCCAGGTGAGTGCAGGGCCCCCTCCCCAGCCCCGGGCACACGGGGGGAGTCCTGGGATGCAGGAGGAGCAGGGGCAGAGCCACTGTGGCTGTCAGGGGGAGGGCTGGTGGCAGCACAGGCTGGGGGGCTGTTTGGTGCTTGTTCCCAATCCCAACACCAGCTCTTCAGAGTGTGGATTCAATGCTTATTCCCAACACCAGTTCTCCCAGAGTGTTGGTTCAGTTCCTGTTCCCAATCCCACCACCAGCTCTTCAGAGTGTGGATTCAGTGCTTATTCCCAACACCAGCTCTCCCAGAGTGTGGATTCAGTTCCTGTTCCCAATCCCAACACCAGCTCTCCCAGAGTGTGGATTCAGTTCCTGTTCCCAATCCCACCACCAGCTCTTCAGAGTGTGGATTCAGTTCCTGTTCCCAATCCCAACACCAGCTCTCCCAGAGTGTGGATTCAGTTCCTGTTCCCAATCCCAACACCAGCTCTCCCAGAGTGTGGATTCAGTTCCTGTTCCCAATCTCACCACCAGCTCTCCCAGAGTGTGGATTCAGTTCCTGTTCCCAATCCCACCACCAGCTCTTCCAGAGTGTGGATTCAGTTCCTGTTCCCAGTCCCAACACCAGCTCTCCCAGTGTTGGTTCAGTTCCTGTTCCCAGTCCCAACACCAGCTCTTCCAGAGTGTGGATTCAATGCTTATTCCCAACACCAGCTCTCCCAGAGTGTGGATTCAATTCCTGTTCCCAATCCCAACACCAGCTCTCCCAGAGTGTTGTTCCTCCTCTCCACGTTGTGTTTCCCTTAAGGATCTCTCAGGTCAATACCACAAGGTGGTCTTGGAATTCAGGCTGCCTGTGACGCTCCAGGGGGTGGGATTGGGATAAATCCCACCAGGCTTCCTGGATATCCAGAGCTCTGTAGTGGTTGTGGGGACACAGGGATGTGATTTAAAGGCCATCCTGATGGCTTGAGGTGTGACGAGGTCTGGCTAAAGGTAATTAAGCACTTCCTTAATGAGGGGTGTCTCAGCGTGGACTGGACTCGCTCTCCAGGTGTTTGGCACATCCCTCCCTCTCTGACTTCCCTGTTTCTCTGCTCCCCAGGACTCCCAGCCCTCTCCCCTCGCCCTCCTGGCAGCCACATGTAGCAAGATCGGCCCTCCTGCCGTGGAAGCCGCCGCGACCCCCCCGGCCCCACCGCAGCCCACGCCGCGCAAACTGGTGCCCATCAAACCCGCCCCGCTGCCCCTGGGCTCCAGCAAGAACAGCATTGGCATCCTCTCATCCAAAGGGAACCTCTTCCAGATCCAGGGCTCCCAGGTGGGCACCTCCTACCCGGGGGGGCAGCTCTATCTCGCCATCCAGAACCCGACCGTCATCAGCAAGGGCTCCCGCTCCTCCTCCAGCATCCAGTACCAGGCGGTGCCACAGCTCCAGCCCGCGGCGGCACAGGCCATCCAGGTGCAGCCCAACGTCACCAACCAGATCCAGATCATCCCGGGCACCAACCAAGCCATCCTCACCCCTTCTTCATCATCCTCGTCCTCGTCCTCCTCCTCCTCCTCCTCCTCTCACAAGCCCGTGCCCATCAAACCGGCCCCGGCGCAGAAAGCGGGCGCGTCGCCGGCGCAGGGCACGGGCAGTGTGGTCAAGTTGCCCAGCAGTGGCAACGTCACCCTCACCTTGGCCAGCAACAACCTGGTGAGCCCCGAGCAGGGCACCCAGGCCCAGATCCTCACGGACAGCCCTTCCAAACCTGGCAAAAAACCTCGGAAAAAAGCCATGTCTCCTGCCCAACCCACCGCCGTGGCCGTGGCCGAGCAGGTGGAGACGGTGCTGATCGAGACAACAGCAGAGAACATCATCCAGGCAGGGAACAACCTGCTGATTGTGCAGAGCCCTGGCACGGGCCAGCCCGCCGTGGTGCAGCAGGTGCAGGTGGTGCAGCCCAAGGCTGAGCCCCAGGTGGTGCAGATCCCTCAGCAGGCCCTGCGTGTGGTCCAGGCCGCCTCCGCCACGCTCCCCACCGTCCCTCAGAAATCCTCCCAGAACTTCCAGATCCAGGCAGCAGAGCCCACTCCTACCCAGGTACCACCTCTGGAAGGGTCTCTGCTTGTTTTTTCTCCTCTCAGTGTTGCCAAGGGGTTTAGGAGCTGAAGGGTTTTGTGAGCCACCAAACCTGCCCAAATTAGCAACTGGTTTAGGCATTGCTGTGTGGGTTCTCTGTTGTCTAAGGAGGGTTGGGAGCACAGCCATTCCCTCTGCAGGGATTTAGGGGGTCTCCCATTCTGGCCACCTGCTTTTATAGGAGCTGGAGGAGCTCAGTGTCCTTGAAACCTCTCCTGAGCCCCAGGCTGGGGTGAGCCATCCTGCTTGGCAGCTCCTGGGAGATGGAGGGAGGTGGGAGGGGGCTCTCAGCCTGTGGATCTGTGACTTTGGTGTGGCCTTTGAAATCCAGACTGCAGGGCCAAAGCCAGGACCTTTCTCCAGGAGGCACACAAAGGGTCTTGAGATGCCCGTCCATGGCTCATGGCAGGCCCAGATTTACTTCCCTGTGAGGGTAGGCAGGCTCTGGCACAGTTTGCCCAGAGAAACTGTGGCTGCCCCATCCCTGGAAGTGTCCAAAGCCAGGTGGGATGGGACTTGCAGCAACCTGGGCAGGTGTGGGTGGGACTGGATGAGCTTTAAGGTCCCTTTCCACCCCAAACCATCCATGATTGCTGGGGTGTGTGGGAAGGGCAACCATTCCCAGTGCTCCCATCTCATCCCACTCCTCTCCTCCCCTCAGGTCTACTTCAAAACGCCCTCTGGTGAGCTGCAGACAGTGGTGCTCCAGGAGGCCTCCGCCGTGGCCGTGGCTCCGTCGGGGTCGTCCTGCAGCAGCCCCGTGTCCCGCAGCCCCGGCCCTGGCGGGGGCAGGAGGGCGGCCCCTCGCAAGGAGCGCCCCCTGCCCAAGATCGCGCCCGCCGGCGGCATCCTGGGCCTGAGCGCGGCACAGCTGGCGGCAGCTGCCCAGGCCGTGCAGACCATCAACATCAACGGCGTGCAGGTCCAGGGCGTGCCTGTCACCATCACCAACACCGGAGGTGGGCTGGGCTCTGCCCTGCTGTGGGCTGGGAAGGATGGGCAGGGGCACAGAGGGGTATGGGCAGCGCCCTGAGCCTCTGGAGAGGTGGGTTGGATGAGATCCCTCGTGCCCCAAGGCTGGATGTTGCTGTGCAGTGTCAGTGGCTCCTGTAGCTCCCATGGCTCCAGGAGTGTTTCCTGGCATGGATTTTGGGTGGTTCCAAGCCCATCCTGGTGGGCAGCACAGACTTCCTGCCGAGCTGCAGGAAACATCTGAGGCTTCTCAGAGCCCAGCCCAGCTCCATCCCCTCCTGAGCTCTGCACAGAAGACACTGAGCTGTTCCCAGGTCCTTGAGGTGTCTTTTTTTTGAGGTCTGTTTTTCCAGAGGGCTGGGACCCAACCAGGCAATGGGACAAGGTGTGGTTGTCCCTCCTGCAGCTGCCCCTGCCATGGATCAGGCTGCCAAATCCCAATCCCAGTGCTGGGACATCTCCCTGCACCTGCTGGGAGTGATGGCTGCTGGTTTGCACTCCAACAGCTGAACCAGGAGAGGCACATTCACACACACAGCTCTGTGCTTCAACTTCCATAGCAAGGGATCACCATTCCCAGGGAGTGAACTCACCTCCTGGGATCTTCCTTAAGCCAAACCCAGCCAGACATGAGCCACAGACAGCCCTGGTGCCCCTCAGTGCCTGATTGCAGGACAGTCACATCCCTGCAGCCACTCTGTCCCCACTGCTGCCACCAAACCTTCCCAGGGAGCCGAGGGGAGGGAGCTGTGCCTGCAGGAGGTTTATCTCCTTCCCAATCCAGCCAGACCTGCTGCCTTGCTGTGGTTTCTGTCCCAGCAGCAGCCCAGGCTCGGTTTGGCAGTGGGAAGCTGTTCCTTCTTGCTTGGCTTAACCCATGTCAGCAGAAAACTCAGCCTGTTGTGGTTTCCTGCTCCACCTTGGCCACTGTTCTCCCGGGACTGACTTTCGGGGGGGGTTAATTTTTTAATTGGAACGTGGGGCCGGCCTGGAGCGCCAGGGAGATGCCAAGGGCAGATGTGGAGGGGACTGGTAGGACCTGCTGGCTGCCCACAGGTGCAACGAGCCGAGTCAGGTCTCAGCCTGGGTTCAGCAAGGACATTCCCACCTCCAGTGCTGCCAGGGAGCTGCTCCAACCCTTGGCTTTGCTCTTCCTTCCCAGTGCATTCCTTCGCTCTGCCTGTGCTGCCCTCCATCCTCCCTCTCTGCCATCACCCCTCTGCTCTGCTGCTGAATCCCACTCCTCCTCTTCCTCCTGCTCCTCCTCCTCCTCCTCCCTGCTGCCCTGGGAGCAGCATTCCAGCTTGCTGATGCTGATCCCATCTTCTTCTTTCCAGCCCCTGTCCCGGCTCTCCGGGTGCTGCCGCCTCCGTGAGCGCCCGAGCCTGGAACGACCCTTAAGGGTCTGGGGTAAGTCCCGTTTTTTTGCTCAATATATTGCACGTTTTTTCAAAGTTTCTTTTTTGTTTCCTCTTTGAACCATTTCCCCACCCCGAAGGGTCGAACCGAAAACTTTGAAAAACCGCACAGTATATTCAGAAAAAAGGGGACTTACCAGGGGGAGCTGTGGCAGTGCTGCATGTGGGGCTGGGGGGGATGAGATTTGGCGTGGGGGGGACAAGATTTGGGGTGTCCCGTGCTCTTGGTGGGGGGTCCTCCCTCCATCCAGCTCCAGAGGGCTCGGCAGAACCCGTGGGAGGAGCGTGGATGGCTCCTGACCCCCCTTGTCCTCCCCAGGCCAGCAGCAGCTGACGGTGCAGAATGTGTCTGGCAACAACCTGACCATCAGTGGGCTGAGCCCGACCCAGATCCAGCTGCAGATGGAGCAGGCGCTGTCTGGAGAGGTCCAGCCTGGAGAGAAGAGGCGGAGGATGGCCTGTACCTGCCCCAACTGCAAGGATGGGGACAAGAGGTGAGTGTGGAGTGGTGCATCCCATGGGAATGCCACCCATCCCTGAGCCTCACCCTGCCTTGTGATCTGGTTATTAAAGTTACTAGAAGTGCCTCTGCCTGGATTAAGGAATGAGACCATGTGCCAAAGTCAGTGGTGTGGGTTTTATCTGACAGTAAATGTGAGGCAGAGAGAGAGAGAAATAGGAAAAAGGAGTGCAGGGAGAAGAAAGAGAGGAGCACAGGGAGATTAAGCAGAAAATGTATCACCACTGTGGAACCTGCAGCATCCTGTGGGTCATCTCGGTGATGGGGATCCCATAGAACATGAATCCAGTGGATTAATATAATTCAGGAGATTCCAGACACCTCCTCTGGAGAGGGGAGCTTTGCAGGGTTCATTATTCCAGAATTAAAAAGGCCAAAGCTCCTCAGGTAGATTGAAGAAGAAATGAAGAAGAAGAAACAAAGTGCTTAAGTCTTGTTTTGCTCTCCAGACAGTGGGATGAGCTTTGCTTAGTTCTCCTCAGACTTGAGATAATTAGACAACAATCTGATCTCCAGTTCTCCATCACAGCCTGAACTCCACTCAGGAGGCATTTTTGGGAGCAGGGGGTGCTTTGGTGGTTCCAGACACAGTTTGCCAGAGAGTCCAGGACTGTGACACTCCCCACCTGTCCCTCTGCAGGCTGGGGGATCCAGGGAAGAAGAAGCACATCTGCCACATCCCGGAGTGCGGCAGAACCTTCCGGAAGACGTCGCTGCTGCGGGCGCACGTGCGGCTGCACACGGGGGAGAGGCCCTTCGTCTGCAGTTGGGTGTTCTGCGGGAAGCGCTTCACGCGCTCCGACGAGCTGCAGCGGCACGCGCGGACACACACAGGTCTGGGGGCCCGGGCACCCCAAACCCTGCCCTGGGGCACCCCCAAACCGGCCCCAGGGCACCCCAAACCCTGCCCCGGGGCACCCCCAAACCTGCCCCAAGGCACCCCCAAACCCTGCCCCAGGGCACCCCCAAACCTGCCCCAGGGCACCCCCAAATCCTACCCCAGGGCACCCCCAAACCCTGCCCCAGGGCACCCCCAAACCTGCCCCAGGGCACCCCCAAATCCTACCCCAGGGCACCCCCAAACCCTGCCACGGGCATCGGGGGCACCCCCAAATCCTGCCCCGGGGCACCCCCAAACCTGCCCCAGGGCACCCCCAAACCCTGCCCCAGGCATCGGGGGGCACCCCCAAACCTGCCCCAGGGCACCCCCAAACCCTGCCACGGGCATTGGGGGGCACCCCCAAACCCTGCCCCAGGGCACCCCCAAACCCTGCCCCAGGCATCGGGGGGCACCCCCAAACCTGCCCCAGGGCACCCCCAAACCCTGCCCCAGGCATCGGGGGGCACCCCCAAACCCTGCCCCAGGGCACCCCCAAACCCTGCCCCAGGCATCCTGGGACACCCCCAGACCTGCCCCAGGCATTGAGGGGCACCCCCAAATCCTGCCCCAGCCATCCTGGGACACCCCTCAAATCCTGCCTCAAACACCCTGGGACACCCCTCAAATCCTGCCCCAGCCATCCTGGGACACCCCTCAAATCCTGCCCCAGCCCATCTTGTGTTGTCCTTGTGGGTGGAGTTATTGGTGGGGCTTGAGGGTTTTGGGGGGTCTCTGCTGCTTTTGCGTTGTCCTGATGATGGAGCTGCTGTGGGAAGGGAATGAGGGGATGAAGGGGGACATGCCCTGGGGGTGTCACCACCACCCCAGGAGCCACCAGTAGGACTGGGATGATGTGGTTGGAATTACTGGGGAGGGGCTGGAGGATTTTGGGGGGTCTCTGCTGCCTTTGGGTTGTGCTGATGATGGTGGTGGTGTGGGAAGGGGATGAAGGGGGACCTGTCTTGGGGGTGCCACCACTGTCCTGACCGTGGCAGGTTCAGGAGAGCGCAGGGACAGCCCTGCTGGGCTCATGTGCCACCAGCAGGTGCCACCCCTGAGTGTCCCCTCTCCCCGCAGGTGACAAGAGGTTCGAGTGCGCCCAGTGCCAGAAACGCTTCATGCGCTCGGACCACCTGAACAAGCACTACAAAACCCACCTGGTCACCAAGAACTTGTAGGGGCAGGAGCTGCCCCCAGACCCCCCAGCCACGGACAGCCCCGTGGGCACTCCAGAGCCCCGGGGAGGGACCCCCGGGGCCACCCCCCTGCCCTCCTGCACCCCAGAGGGGTGAGGGGCCACCCCCCCTGCGGACCCCCAGGGTCAGGGGGCGGCCCAGGAGCCGGGCACGGAGGGGAGAGGCTCCACAGCACATTCCTACTTTGTATTTAAAGTCTATAAATAGCTATAAATATCTATATCCCCCCTTTGGAAGGTCCCCTTTTTCTATGGAGATCGTTGCCTTACGCTCCCGATTCCCACCCTGTGGATCATGAGTGCTTTTCTAATCTCTATTTAATCCCTCTCTAAGACCCTCCCCATCCCACCCTCGCTTTTTCTCCTCCTGTTTCTTTCCCAAAACATAATTTTATTCTTTCTCCCTCCCTCTCTCTTTCTCTCTTTCTTAACTTTTAATTCCCAAGAATGTGGAAACGTTTTCCTTTTGAATCCTGGCACTTCCCGGTGCCCTTTCCCTGCCCCGTGTGCCCTCCCTCTCTGTGTATAGTGTACATTGTATCATAGATTATATTGCTTTGGAGCTTTTAAATTAAACAAAGTCCACTTTATTTTTTAGTTGTAACAGCCCGAGGGTGTTTCCCTGGATTATGTGATGGATCTGTTCCTGTTTTTTGAACTGTACCTGGAGACAGCCAGGAGCTTTCCTTGCTAAATAAATTTAGTCACCAGAGGCAAACCCAGTGCAGCCTGTGCCACCAAAGAGTCCTTTCTTTCCAGAGCTGGGAATATTCCGGATCCAGCGGGATGTGAGGAGCTGAGGGGAGCAGGAAAGTGGGATTTATTTACAGGAATCCTCAGGTATCGCTGGAAATGGAATTTACTTCCAGGAGAATAGTCCTGGAGCTGCTGCTCCCACGAGCTGCAGGGACATGAGCGTGGGCTTGTCCCCAAATCCCAGTGTCCCACACCTTCCCTGTCCCCCTTGTCCCTTGTCACCATCCCCCAGGTCCAGATATCCCATTCCCATTTTCCTTCTCCCCATTGCCCCCAAGCTCAGGGGTGTCCCCTAAACCCAAATACCCCATTCCCATTTCCTTGTCCCCATTGTCCCCAAGCTCAGGGGTGTCCCCCAGACCCCAAAATCCCATTCCCATTTTCCTTGTCCCCATTGTCCCCAAGCTCAGGGGTGTCCCCCAGACCCAAAAATCCCATTCCCATTTTCCTTGTCCCCATTGTCCCCAAGCTCAGGGGTGTCCCCCAGACCCAAATACCCATCCCCACTCTCCTATGCCCAGTGTCCCCAAATCCCTGTGTCCCCCCATCTCCCAGCCCCTGCCCTTGTCACCATCTCCCAGACCAGTTATCCCGTCCCCCCTCCCTGTCCCGTGTCCCCAAGTCCCCGTGTCCCCCTCCCGGCGGTCGCGGTCCCTTTAAGGCCCCCACCACGTGCCTGTTTGCACCCCAACGCCACTTCCGGGTCTCCTCACCACGCCCCTCCATTTCCTCCAATTGGCTGCCAGCGCTCCATTCCGCGGGTTCTCATCTCCGCTCTCTATTGGCTGTCGGGGTGGGGGCGTGGCCAAGGCTCGCCACGCCCCCGTGCGGTGGGGGCCGCGCTCGGCTCCGGCGCGATGGACCTGGAGGGGCTGCGGAAAAACTACCGGGGGGACACGGAGGTGCGACAGGGCGGGCACGGGGGTCCTGCGGCGGGGACACCTCCCGGGATGTCCCCAGGACCTCGGGTGACACCCCCCACATTGTCCCCAAGGCCTTGGGTGACCCTTTACATTGTCCCTAAGACCTCAGGTGACACCCCCAGATTGTCCCCAAGACCTCAGGTGACCCCTTGCATTGTCGCTAAGACCTCTGGTGACCCGGCCACACGGTCACACTGTCCCTTAGACTTCGGTGACCCCCCCAGGTTGTCCCCAAGACCTCAGGTGACCCCTTTTACATTGTCCCCAAGACATCTGGTCACTGCCTTCCCTTCCCCCACCCCCAGGTTGTCCCCAAGACCTTGGGTGACCCTTTACACTGTCCCTTAGACCTCGGTGACCCCCCCAGATTGTCCCCAAGACCTCAAGTGACCCCTTACATTGTCCCTAAGACCTCTGGTGACACCCCCAGATTGTCCCCAAGACCTCAAGCGACCCCTTACATTGTCCCTAAGACCTCTGGTGGCCCTCCCAGGTTGTCCCCAAGGCCTGGACTGACCCCCCCACCCCTCGGTTGTCACCTCATGCCCTGTGCTGTTCGTGCCCTCGAGCCTGATGTGACTCCCACAAGTGCCCGCTGTGTCCCCAAAGCCCAGAGTCCCCAAAGCCTCACAGTGTCCCCCCATGTCCCCAGGCCTTCGAGGAGCAGCACTTGGTGTCCCACGATCCCATCGAGCAGTTCCGAGCCTGGTTCCAGGAGGCGCTGCAGTGCCCGGACATCGGCGAGGTCAACGCCATGTGCTTGGCCACCTGCACCAGGTGACACGGGGAGGGGGGACATGGGGACCAGGGGTGTCCCCTGGCCGTGGGGAGGGTCCTGCCCTCACCCCCCCCCCGTCCCTCTGCAGGGACGGGAAACCCTCGGCCCGGATGGTGCTGCTGAAGGGGTTTGGGCAGGACGGATTCCGCTTCTTCACCAACCACGAGAGCAGGAAGGGGAAGGAGCTGGTGAGGGCTGGGGGGTCTGGGGAGGGTTCTGGGGGTCCCCAGGGGGACAGCAGCTTCCCAGCCCCTCTCCCCTGGCACTGGGGCTGTGGTTTGGGTCGAGGTTGTGCCCAACACCCCTGGAGGCAATTCCTGCCTCGGCACATTCCGGGTATCCCGGATTTCTGCAGCTGGGAGTGATGTGGGTGTGCTGACAGCTCTGCCCCCTCTCCCCCAGGATTCCAATCCCTTCGCTTCCCTCGTCTTCTACTGGGAGCCCCTCAACCGGCAGGTGGGTTGGGGTCCCCTGGGGATGGGGGGGGAGCACGGCTGGATCCCTGGAATGGGGTCAGGAAGTGGGGGCTGCCCCTCAGGGGGGCACCTTGGGGCTCACACGGGGTGGGGGTCCCACTCCGAGGGGTCCCAGCCCCTGGAGGGGAGATGGGAGGGGGGTGTTTTGGGGGGAATAGTCAGGAAATGGGGAGTTTGGGTGGGAAATCAGGGAATGGGGAGTTTGGGTGGGAAATCAGGGAATGGGGTGTTTGAGTGGAGGGAAAATCAGGGAATGCGGAGTTTGGGTGGATGGAAAGTCATGGAATGGCATTTCCATGCCTGGGAGTCCCTTTGGAGCTGTTGGATGGAGGTCAGCTGATGGGAGCACCTGCATCTTGGGTGGGAAATCAGGGAATGTGGAGTTTGGGTGGATGGAAAGTCAGGGAATGGGGAGTTTGGGTGGGAAATCAGGGAATGGGGAGTTTGAGTGGAGGGAAAATCAGGGAATGGGGAGTTTGGGTGGGAAAGTCAGACTATGGGGAGTTTGGGTGGGAAATCAGGGAATGGGGAGTTTGGGTGAAGGGAAAGTCAGGGAATGGGGAGTTTGGGTGAAGGGAAAATCAGGGAATGGGGAGTTTGGGTGGGAAATCAGGGAATGGGGAGTTTGGGTGGGAAAGTCAGGGAATGGTGCATTCCCATGCTTGGGATCCCCTCTGGAGCTGCAGCTGGGCTGCTGTTCCCGGCACAGATCCGGGTCGAGGGCTCCGTGAAGCGGCTGCCGGAGGAGGAATCCGAGCGGTACTTCCAGTCCCGGCCCAAGAGCAGCCAGATCGGGGCCGTGGTGAGCCGGCAGAGCTCCGTCATCCCGGACCGGGAGGTGAGCCCGGCCCTTCCCACGGGGGTCCCTGGGGTGCTGCCCCCCCCTCGGGCCCCTTCACCCCATCCCTGTCCGGCAGTTCCTGCGGCAGCGGAACGCGGAGCTGGAGCAGCGGTACCGGGACACGGCGGTGCCCAAGCCGCAGTACTGGTGAGCCTTGGGGGGCTGTGGGCAGGGGGGCTGTGGCACCCGGAGTGCCCCCCTAAAGCCCTGCGTGTCCCTGGCAGGGGTGGGTACATCCTGGAGCCGGAGGTGGTGGAATTCTGGCAGGGCCAAACCAACCGGCTGCACGACCGGATCGTGTTCCGGCGGCTGCGGGACCGCTCGGCCCCGCTCGGGGCCATGACCCACCGGGGACACGGGGACTGGGTCTACGAGCGCTTTGCCCCCTGAGGAGGCTCTGGAATGTCACCTGTGCCAAAGCCACCCCCCTGTCCCTTGAAATGCATCCTGAGCCCCGGGAATTCCAGCGGGAGGGCTCCAACCCCAGCGCCTTCATCCCCTTCTGCCTCCCCCTGGTGCGTCCCCAAGTCCATCTGCATCCACTCACTGCGTTATTAACCCTTGCTGGTGGTTAATTAATCATGTTAATGATTGTGGAGGGACCAATCGTGACCCCAGTGACCTCCCATCCTGCTGCTGTCACGCCTCGTGCTCCGTGTTTTGCCTGGAATCGTGGAATGTGCTCGATCCCCGCTGGGTTATTGCTATTACTTAATTAAGTTATTTAATAATGTCACCACTGTGTCACCCCTGGCTCTCTCCCAGGGCTGTGCCACCCCAACCCTCACGCTGTCCCCTCCTCCAGCTGCTTGTCCAAGCTTGGAAAAAATAAACCTGGATGTGGAGGAGGTTTGGGTTAATGTTTAGCCACACAGGGCCGGGCTCTCCTGGAGCAGTTGGAGCTGGAAGGAGCCAGGAATCCTGGCCCTGGATCCAGCACTGGGTCACATCCCAGTGAAACCAGCCCTGAATCCCAGTCCTGGACACGGCACTGGGTCACATCCCAGTGAAACCAGCCCTGAATCCCAGTCCTGGACACGGCACTGGGTCACATCCCAGTGAAACCAGCCCTGAATCCCAGTCCTGGACACGGCACTGGGTCATATCCCAGTGAAACCAGCCCTGAATCCCAGTCCTGGACACGACACTGGGTCACATCCCAGTGAAACCAGCCCTGAATCCCAGTCCTGGACACGACACTGGGTCACATCCCAGTGAAACCAGCCCTGAATCCCAGTCCTGGACACGACACTGGGTCACATCCCAGTGAAACCAGCCCTGAATCCCACCCTGGATCCAGCACTGGGTCACATCCCAGTGAAACCAGCCCCAGATAACCTTCCTGCTCCCAGTTTGTTGACCCAGCCTCTGGCTCTTGGAGCAGGATCGTGCCAAGAGTTGTCCTTGTCCTGTGGTTCCCACCCTGGATGGTGGAAGGGCAGCCCTGGGAGGGGGAGCCGGGTTAGGTGGCCAGAGGGGACTGTCACACACCTCGTGCTGGTGTCACAGCCCCACTTGGTGGCCTCGGACCCCCCAGCTGTGCCCATCTCTAGGGAGGACCCTCCAGCTGTGCAGGACCCCCCAGCTGTGCCCATCCCTAGGGAGGACCCTCCAAATGTGCAGGACCCTCCAGCTGTGCCCATCTCTAGGGAGGACCCTCCAGCTGTGCCCATCCCTCGAGAGGGCCCTCCAGCTGTGCCCATCCCTCAGGAAGAGCCGAGGGGACAGTGGGATGCCCCAGGAAGGGGCTGGGGGTGGCAGCACAGCTGGCTCTGCCCCCCATCCTGGCAGGAGGAGCAGGACCCGAGCCCAGACACCCCAAGATGGGTGTTATGACCCGATGGGCTCCACTCTCCTCCTGTTGCTCCCTCCCTTCCCTCCCGGGAACAAAGAGCAGGCTGAGAGCAAACAGAGCCAAGGGCGGGGACCCAGGGGGGGTGCCCTGGCTGCCCTGGCACCGGCTCTGTGCCGGGAAACGAGGGGTGGGACTCGGGCACTTGGCACCCTCTGGCTTTTGTCAGAGCTGGGAAGCTCTTGGAGCTGCAGAGCTCTGGCACAGCCACACCCTGAGGGACAGGGGCGGTGGCACCAAGGGCACCGGCCACCCCTGCCTGTCCCCTGCTCCTTGGGGACAGGGATTCCCTGGGATGGCTCCACTCCCACCTGGGTCTTCCTCAGGATCTGGAGCCTTCCCAGGGATCTGCTGAGCTCTCCCAGAGCTGCCTCTGCTTCCACCCCCAGGTGTCCCCTGTCCTCGGGGTCAGGGATTCTCTGGGATGGCTTTGCTCCCACCTGGGCTCTGGATCCTTCCAGAGCCCTCCCACTCTTCCAGGCCAGGTCTGGGGATCTGCTGAGATTTCCCTGGAGCTGCCTCTGCTTCCATCCCATACAGGATTAGGGATTCCCGGGGATGGCTCTGCTCCCACTGGGGTCCCAGAGGGATCCAGAGCTCTCTACCCTGTCAGGCCAGACCCAGGGATCCGCTGAGCTCTCCCAGAGCTGCCTCTGCTTCCAGGCCTGGTTTATTAACAACAGTTAATTAGCAGCAAGTTCAAGAGCTTCCAACACCCCAAACAAACAGCGGGAGACCCTCAGGGTTGGTTCCTCCTGGGAGCTCTCCGAGGTTGCTGTGGAAGCAGCTCAGGGTGGATTTTGCCCACCGGGGCAGGGAAGTGCCACATTCCATGTTTTGGGGGTGACTTGGCAAGGACATGGAGTGAGGGGGCTTGGTGTGGGCCTGGGGCAGAGCTGGGTGGGCTCTGGTGGCCACTGAACTGGGGGAGCATCCTCTTCCCAGTATGAACCAGTCAGTCTCAGGGGGCAGTCAGTCAAAGAGGGTCCTTGATCATCCCTGAGATAAACTCCATGCTGAGTCCTGTCTCCTCCTGGAACTCTCGGGCTGGCCAGGGGATGACATCCCATCCAGCATTCCTGGGGTGGCCGGGGGGTGACATCCCATCCAGCATTCCCGGGGTGGCCGGGGGGTGACATCCCATGTGGCATTCCTGGAGTGGCTGGAGGGTGACATCCCATCTGACATTCCCGGGGTGGCCGGAGGGTGACATCCCATGTGGAATTCTCGGGGTGGCCGGGGGGTGACATCCCATGTGGCATTCCTGGGGTGGCCAGGGGGTGACATCCCATGTGGCATTCCCAGGGTGGCCGGAGGTGACATCCCATCCAGCATTCCCAGGGTGGCCGGAGGTGACATCCCATGCCCCCGGGTCACTTGTCCTCGCGCTCGGTGGCCCCGCACAGGTTGGGATGCTCGGCCAGCGTCGCCCTCACTTTCTTCTTCTCCTTGAAGCGCCCCGAGTTAGAAACCTTGACGTGCTTCCCCTTGGTGCTCTTGTCCACGAGCTTCTCCAGGCGGGCAGCGAAGCCCGGGGGTCCCTCGGGGTCTGTGCCCTCCTGGGTGTCCCCCGTGGGGGCCGCGGGGCCGTCGGGGCTCTCGTACAGCACGGTGGGCGCTGCCTGGCGCTTCCTCAGGAACGTCAGCTTCCACCAGCCGTGGCTCTCAGCCATCCTGGAAGGGAACTGGGGGTCGTGCTCCCTCCTGGGGGTCCCTCAGTCCCTGTCCCAGCTCCAGCCTTGAGATTCCAGAGGGATGGGATCACAGAATCACAGACTGTTCTGAGTTGGAGAGACCCACAACAATCGAGTTCAGCTCTTAAGTCTGGAGAAGAGGAGGCTCAGAGGTGACCTCAGCACTGTCTGGAACTCCCTGAAGGGAAGTTCTGGCCAGGTGGGGGTTGGTCTCTTCTCCCAGGCACTCAGCAATAGGACAAGGGGGCACGATGGGCTCAAGCTCTGCCAGGGGAAATTGAAGTTGGAGATGAGAAAGAAATTCTTTGCAGAGAGAGTGCTCAGGCATTGGAATGGGCTGCCCAGAGAGGGGGTGGATTCCCCATCCCTGAAGGTTTTTCAGCTGAGCTTGGCCGTGGCACTGAGTGCCATGATCTGGTAAAGGGACTGGAGTTGGACCAAGGGTTGGACTTGATGATCTCGGAGGGCTTTTCCAACCCAATCCATTCTGTGATTCTGTGGATGTGGGACTGAGTGAGAATCCACCATGTCTTGATCCAACCCCACTGTGATCACCAGCCCAGGGCACTCAGTGGCCTGGGCTGGTGATCACAGTAGGGTTGGATCAAGGGTTGGACTTGATGATCTTGGAGGTCTTTTCCAATCCTTGCCCTGGGCTGGTGATCACAGTGGGGTTGGATCAAGGGTTGGACTTGATGATCTGGGAGGTCTTTTCCAACCCAATCCATTCTATGATTCTGTGACCCACAGAGGGGATTGAACCCATGACCTTGGCATTATTACAACCAAGTTTTAAGCACCTGAGCTGATCTCAGGGTTGTTGTGGGTCCCTTCCAACTCAGAATAGTCTGTGATTCTGTGACAGTCTGTGAAGATGGTTCAGGGCCTGAAGAGAGAGGGCACTGAGGGGGAGACCTCAGTGCAGGGACAACTTCCTTGGAATGCTTTGCCAAAGGAAGCTCTGGCACATCTGCGGTGGGACCAGGGGTGGGGGGACACCCCGCGGGGACCAGGAGGGGGATGTTCCATGGCTTGGGAATTGCGGAGCGCCGGGAAAAGGCCTCTGGCAGCGCCGGGAGGTGCCTTATCAGCCACGTGTAGCGGGGCAGGGAGGGAGCCCGGGGAGCAAACAGGAACAGGAACTGGGAACAGGTGGGAGCTGGGGAGGTGCCAGGGTGCCACCCCGGCTCTGGGGGTGGCCTTTGCCGGTGGGGACAACCAGGAGCGTTGCAGGGGCTTGGGAATGTTCGGGGAGCATTCCAGGAAGGCTCCGACAATCCAGGAAGGCTCCGGAGCCGCGCGTGGCTCCAGGGCAGGAACCAGGGCAGGAACCGGGGCAGGAATCAGGGCAGGGACCAGGGCAGGCGGTTCCCGACAGGAGCAGCCAAGCGCTTCCCTGGCCGCGGGCACGGAGGGGATTCCCATCGCCCTGTGCCCATCCCGGTGGGCACCACAGCCCCGTGTCCCCCCCCGCGCTCAGCCACGACCGACCCCAGCCCGACCCCTCCCCAGTGGCACCCCCGGCATCACTTTGGGGGGATCGAAAACCTCCTTGTCCCACTTTTCCCCACTGTGGGAGGAGGGATAAAGTCACAGTGCCCCCCGTGCCCCCCCACCTGCCCCTCCTTGTGCCAGAGCCAGGTGGGACCACCCCGACCCTGTCCCCGGAGTTTCCACATCCCGTCCCCACCACGGGCACCCCATCGCTGTACCTGCTCCTGCCACGCCCGGGGGTGACCCGGGGGTGTCCCCGGGGGTGTCCCGGGGGGTCCCGGCCGGGCAGCGCAGGCAGGTGCCCTTTACCTGCCGCTGTCCCGGTGTTCCCGTCAAGGTGAACCCGCGCCCAAACCCCTCCTGCCGGAGCAAACAGCGGGGCCGGACCAGGCACGGCTGAATATTCATGACCGGGAGCGGTGCCAGCCCCGGGCGGGTGGCCCTGGGTGGCCGTGGCACCGCTCCAGTGTCGCCGCTCCGGGGGTCAGGAGGGAGTTCGGGGCTGCGGCTCCCGGTGGGATCAGCCGAAACCGGCGGCTGCAGGGCCGGTCCTGCCTCCCGATGTCCCCAAAGGGATGTCCCCAAAGGGACGTGTCCTCCGTGGGGGCGACCTGGCAGCTCCCCGCGGCTGGACCTCCCAAATCCCTTGGGATCTGGGATCAGTTCCAGCTCCTCCCCAGGGATCCCTGAGGGACCTGGGATGCCCTCTGGGGGTCCCGGTGTTCCCATGGGGATCTTGGGTCTGTGCTGGGGCACCCAAGGGATCTGGGAACTGCTGTGGGGGATGTTGGGGATCCCTGAGGGATCTGGGATCTGCTCTGGGGGGTGCTGGAGATTCCTGAGGGATCTGGGATCCACTCTGGGGGGTGTTGGGGATCACTGAAGGTTCTGGGATCTGCTCTGGGGGATGTTGGGGATCCCTGAGGGATTTGGGATCCACTCTTGGGGATGTTTGGAATCCCTGAAGGATCCGGGAATCTGCTCTGGGGAATGCTGGAGATCCCGGGGGGATTTGGGATCCACTCTGAAGGTTGCTGGCGATCCCCGAGGGACCTGCCCTGGAGAATTCCACTGATCCCTGAGGGATCCGCTCTGGGGGATGCTGAGGATTCCCGGGGGATCTGGGATCTCTTCTGGCTCCGATTGGCCAGCGCCAGCCCCGCCCCCTTCGCGTCTCAGCCAATCGTGACGCGGGCACGTGGCGCTGCCGCGCGGCCGCTGCCATCGGATTGGCGGGAGGGAGAGCCCTCTGGAGGGAGCGCGATATGATTGGCTGGAGGGCGGGCGGTGTGGCAGGGGATTGGCTGAGACGCGGCGGGGCGGGGAAAGGCGGAAGTGGCGCCTGCGGACGACATGGAGGTGCGGAGCGGGAGAGGGGCCGGGAGCGGGGATGGAGCGGGAAAGGGCCAGGAACGGGGTTGGGAGTGCGGATGGGAACGGGGCAGGGGCCGGGGATGGAGCGGGAGATGGAGAGGGAAAGGTCCGGGAGCGGGGTCGGGAGCGGGGCAGGGGCCGGGGATGGCGCGGGGGTCCCGCCGCTGCTCCCGCTGCTCCCGGTGCCGGTCGCGCCCCGCCAGCCCCGCTCCGCCCGTGTCCCCCCCGCAGGCCCCTGCCCAGGACTACCGGAACGTGCCCATCGACATCCAAACCAGCAAACTCCTGGGTACGGCCGTGCGGGAAACTCATCCCAGGATCTGTGTCCCACCCCGATCCCTCCTTTCTCCGCCAGACCTGGGGAAGGAGCCGGGAATTCATCTCTGTTTGATCTCATCCCAATTCCTGACCTGGGGAAAAGCTGGGAATTCATCCCTGTGTTTGAATCCTCCATGATCGATCCCTCTTTCCCTTCCCAAACCTGTGAAAGGAGCTGGGAATTTATCCCAGTGTTTGGCCACCCCCCTGACCCCCTTTTTGCCTCCAGACCTGGGAATTCATCCCTGTTTGGCCCTTCCCTTTCACCCTCAGACCTCGAGAAGGAGTCGGGAATCCCTCTCTGTTTGGCCCCATCCCAGTTCCTGCCTTTCCTCTCCTGACCTGGAGAAAGAGCTGGGAATTCATCCCTGTCTTTGGCCCTTCCCTTTCACCCCCAGACTTGGGGAAAGAGCTGGGAATTCATCCCTGTCTTTGGCCCTTCCCGTTCACCCCCAGACTTGGGGAAAGAGCTGGGAATTCATCCCTGTCTTTGGCCGCTCTGGGACATGGGGGGTCTGTGCTCCCCGGAGCCTCATGGGGGGATGTCCCCCAGCCCAGGTGGCCCCCCAGGTGACCCGTGTGCCCCCCTGGCCCAGACTGGCTCGTGGACAGGCGCCACTGCAGCCTGAGGTGGCAGAGCCAAGTGCAGCTCATCCGCCAGCGCATCGACGTGGCCATCCAGGACATGCCGGAGAACCAGGAGATCAAACAGCTCCTGGACGGGGCCTGTGAGTGGGATCAGGGGTTGGGAATGCCAGGAAAGCCGGGACATGGCGTGGGGGGGCACCTGGAGGCTCTTCCTGGGGGTTTGGTACGGTGGGAACACCCCCCTGAGCTGGGGCACAGGAGATGGTGGGGACAGGGCTGAGCTGGGAGGGAATGACCCCCTCCCCCAAATTCCTGGTGGTCCCCCAGACTTCCTGGTGATCCCTCAGACTTCCTGGTGAACCCCCAGACCTCCTGGTGAACCCCCAGACTTCCTGGTGATCCCCCAGACTTCCTGGTGATCCCCCAGACTTCCTGGTGATCCCCCAGACCTCTTGGTGATCCCCCAGACCTCCTGGTGATCCCCCAGACTTCCTGGTGATCCCCCAGACCTCCTGGTGAACCCCCAGACCTCCTGGTGAACCCCCAGACCTCCTGGTGATCCCCCAGACTTCCTGGTGATCCCTCAGACTTCCTGGTGATCCCCCAGACCTCCTGGTGATCCCCCAGACCTCCTGGTGAACCCCCAGACCTCCTGGTGAACCCCCAGACTTCCTGGTGATCCCCCAGACTTCCTGGTGATCCCATCCCACTCTCCACCCCAGACCTGCACTACTTCCACTGCCTGAGGATTGTGGAGATCCTCAAAGGCACCGAGGCCTCCACCAAGAACCTCTTCGGGCATTACTCGTCCCAGCGCATGAGGGTGAGGTGGGGCTGGGGGGGCTCAGCCTTGCTCTCCTTCCTCTCCCTCCTCATCCTCCTCACCCTCCTCTCCCTCCTCCCCAGGACTGGCAGGAGATCGTGGCCCTCTATGAGAAAGAAAACACCTACCTGGGTAAGGCAGGAGGGGCTGGAGAGCCCTTGGGGGGTGTCACTGGGAGGTTTTTGGTCTCCAAACTGGGATAGGATGGGCAGGGAAAGGGCAGATGTGCTGGGATGGCAAATCCCACCGGGCTGAGAGCCCTGTGGTGGTCGGGGCACCCCGAGGGTCCCGTGGGTGACCCCCCCACACCCCTGGGTGCCCCCCAGCCGAGCTCTCCAGCCTCCTGGTGCGCAGCATCAGCTACGAGATCCCGTCCCTGCGGAGGCAGCTGGGGAGGTGCCAGCAGGCCCAGCAGGACTTTTCCCGGCGGGAGGACGAGTGCCAGCTGGGAGCAGCCGAGCTCCGGGAGCGCTTCCTGGGCTCCTGCCGGCAGTACGGCATCAGCGTGAGTGCCAGGGGGGCTGGGCACCCCAAAGTGCCCCCAGGTATACCCCGGACTGCCCCCAGTGTGGCCCAAACTGCCCCCGGTGCGCCCCCCAAACTGCCCCCAAATACACCCCACACTGTCCCCTTACACCCCAAATTGCCCTCAGTGCACCCCGAAAATGCCCCAACACACCCCAAACTGCCCCCAGTGCACCCCCCAAACTGCCCCCAAATACACCTCAAACTGCCCCCAGTGCACCCCCCAAACTGCCCCCAAATACACCCCAAACTGCTCCCAGTGCACCCCCCAAACTGCCCCAACACGCTCCATACTGCCCCCAGTGCACCCCCCAAACTGCCCCCAAATACATCCCATATTGCCCCCAAATACACCCCAAACTGCCCCCAGTGCACTCCCCAAACTGCCCCCAAATACACCCCAGATTGCCACCAAGTACACCCCAAACTGCTCCAAAATATACCCCCAAAACCCCCCAAAACTGCCCTGTGACCAGAGGGTGAACTGCCCCCTCGGGGGGTGCTTTGTCTGCCTGTCCCCCTGCTGTGACAGTCCCCTCCCTGTGCCCAGGGTGACAACGTGCGCCAGGAGCTGCTGGCGCTGGTGAAGGACCTGCCCTCGCTGCTGTGCCAGGTCGGGGCGGGGGTCAGTGCCCTGGGAGAGGCCATCGAGCTGTACCAGGCCTGTGTGGAGTTCGTGTGTGACAGGTGGGGACAGAGGGACAGACCCTGGGGGACAGGGACAGGGGGACAAACCCCTGGGGACAGACCGTGGGGGACAGAGTGACAAACCCCTGGGGACAGACCGTGGGGGACAGTGACAGACCTTGGGGGTCAGGGACAGACACGAGTGACAAACCACCAGGGACAGACCCTGGGGGACAGGGACAGAGTGACAAACTCATGGGGACAGACCCTGAGGGACAGTGACAAAGCCCTGGGGACAGACCCTGAGGGACAGGGACAGAGAGACAAACCCCCAGGGACAGACCCTGAGGGACAGGGACAGACCCTGAGGGACAGGGACAGAGTGACAAACCCCCCGGGGACAGACCCTGAGGGACAGGGACAGACCCGAGTGACAAACCACCGGGGACAGACCCTGAGGGAAGGGGACAGACCCTGGGGGACAGGGACAGACCCTGAGGGACAGGGACAGAGGGACAGGGACAGAGTGACAAACCCCCAGGGACAGACCCTGAGGGACAGGGACAGAGTGACAAAGCCCCGGGACAGACCCCGAGGGACAGGGACAGACCCTGAGGGACAGGGACAGAGGGACAAACCCCCAGGGACAGACCCTGAGGGACAGGGACAGAGTGACAAAGCCCCGGGACAGACCGTGGGGGACAGGGACAGACCCTGAGGGACAGGGACAGAGGGACAAACCCCCAGGGACAGACCCTGCCATCCCCACCGCGGGGCTGCCCCCAGGCTGGGGCTCTCCGGGCGGGATTGGGGGGTCCCGTGGGGGATTGAGGGATGGTCCCAGCACTGATGTCCCCCCCGTGGTGCCCCCCAGCCCTGGCACGGTGGTGGTGCCGCTGCTGAGGCACGTGGCGAGCCGCGGGAACACGACGGTGTTCGAGTGGAGAACGGGGCAGGAGCCGCGGCGGGTGGAGCGGCCGCAGCTGCGGGAGGAGCCGGAGCCGCCCGGGGAGGACGCGGTGGGTGCCGGCGGGGCTGGGAGGGACCCCCGAGTGCCCTGCTGGGTGTTCTTGGGGCTCAGCTGCACCCCCCTGGTGTCTGAGCAGGGTTTGGGGGTCCTTCTCCCTGCAGATTGACTGGGGGGACTTCACGCTGGAGCCCATCCAGGTGGGGGATGGAGCTGCTGCTGATGGGGGGGCTCAGGACGAGGAGATCGACTGGGGCATCACGGTGGAGCCCAGTGCCCAGGTGGGTGAGCCCTCCCTGGTGTTCCTCCCGGGATCAGCCCCTGCTCCAGGGCCCTGGGGGTGTCCTGGGCCCCCCAGTGTCACCGGCTGCCCTTTGTGTCCCAGCAGGACGATGGCATTGACTGGGGGGATGGAGAGGCTGAGCAGGTGCAGATCACGGTGCTGGAGGCTGGTTCTGAGGGTGAGCAGGGCTGGGGGTCCCACAGGGGCCTGGCAGCCCCCACCACACCTTGGTCCCCCTTCCCAGTGCCCTTGGGCACCCTGGCTGAGCACTGGGGGTTTTGGGGATGGAGCAGAGGGCAGGATGTGCTGGGCAGGAACAGGGCAGGTCTTGACCCCACCATGGGGTGATTCTGAGTTGGGGTGGGGGTGAGGACCAAATTGAGCCATGTGGGGTCCCATCTGGGCTCCCCTCACCCCCATCCCACCCCCCAGTGCCCGAGGGAGTCGCCTGTGGCTCCGATGCCCTGACACTGCTGGAAAACCCAGAGACACGGAACCAGTTCATTGATGAGCTCATGGAGGTGGGTGTGGGGTGGCAGCAGGGATGGAGCTCATGGAGGTGAGTGTGGGGTGGCAGCAGGGATGGAGCCCATGGAGGTGGGTGTGGGGTGGCAGCAGGGATGGAGCCCATGGAGGTGGGTGTAGGGTGGCAGCAGGGATGGAGCTCATGGAGGTGGGTGTGGGCTGGCAGCAAGGATGGAGTTCATGGAGGTGGGTGTGGGCTGGCAGCAGGGATGGAGCTCATGGAAGTGAGTGTGGGCTGGCAGCAGGGACAGGGATGGAGCTCATGGAGGTGGGTATGGGGTGGCAGCAGGGGCAGGGATGGAGCCCATGGAGGTGGGTGTGGGCTGGCAGCAGGGGCAGGGATGGAGCCCATGGAGGTGGGTGTGGGCTGGCAGCAGGGGCAGGGATGGAGCCCATGGAGGTGGGTGTGTGGTGGCAGCAGGGATGGAGCCCATGGAGGTGGGTGTGGGGTGGCAGCAGGGGCAGGGATGGAGCTCATGGAGGTGGGTGTGGGGTGGCAGCAGGGGCAGGGATGGAGCTCATGGAGGTGGGTGTGGGGTGGCAGCAGGGATGGAGCCCATGGAGGTGGGTGTGGGCTGGCAGCAGGGGCAGGGATGGAGCCCATGGAGGTGGGTGTGTGGTGGCAGCAGGGGCAGGGGCAGGGATGGAGCCCAGAGTGACCTCTGTCCCCGCAGCTGGAGCTCTTCCTGGCGCAGCGTCTGGTGGAGATGGAGGAGGAGGCCGACATCGTGGCCATGAGCCAGCTCCAGCTGGCCCCAGCCCTGCTGCAGGGCCAGACCAGTGCCCACGTGGGCTCCCAGCTGGCCACGGTCCGGGCACTGCTGGCACAGCTCTGCTCCCGCAGCGTCCAGCACCTCTGCATGATCCTGGCCTCGCCCAGGTGCCCCCCACCCTGGGAACAATCGAGGGCTGGGCTGGGGAGGGGTCATGGGGGATTGGAGCAGGAGGTGGGAGTGTCCTGGGGTGGAGGTTGGATCAGGAGGAGAAGGAGGAGGTGGAGGTGTCCTGGGGTGGGGATGGCACCTGGGGTGACTCTGGAGATGTCCCAGGGTGGGAATGGCATCTGGGGTGGCTCTGGAGGTGTCCCAAGGTGGGGATGGCACCTGGGACAGTTCTGGAGGTGTCCCAAGGCAAGGATGGCACCTGAGATGACTCTGGAGGTGTCCCAAGGTGGGGATGGCACTTGGGACAGTTCTGGAGATGTCCCGAGGCAAAAATGGCACCTGGGGTGGCTCTGGAGGTGTCCTGAGGTGGGGATGGCACCTGGGGTGGCTCTGGAGGTGTCCTGAGGTGGGGATGGCACCTGGGGTGGCTCTGGAGGTGTCCCGAGGCAAGGATGGCACCTGGGGTGGCTCTGGAGGTGTCCTGCCATGGCGATGGCACCTGGGGTGGCTCTGGTGATGTCCTGCCATGGGGATGGCACCTGGGGTGGCTCTGGAGATGTCCTGCCTTGGGGATGGCACCTGGCATGCCCAGGGGGCTGAGGGGGTCCCGGCTGTGCCCCCCAGGTACGTGGACCGTGTGACTGAGCTCCTGAGGCAGAAACTGAGACAGGCAGAGCTGCTCCTGGCCAAGAAGGAGGCGATGGCCCGGAAGCGCCAGGAAGCCCTGGCAGAGCAGGGATCCTTGGAGCCCAAGCTCGACCGGCTGCTGGAGAAGACCAAGGAGCTCCAGAAGCTGGTGAGGGAGGGAGGGAGGGGCACCCTGAGGACCCCCCTTTTGCCCCCTGCCCACCCTGAGCCCCCTGTCTGTGTTGCAGATCGAGGCTGACATCTCCAAGCGCTATGGAGGGCGGCCAGTGAACCTGATGGGCATCAACCTGTGACCCCCACCCCAGAGGGGCAGGGTGGGCCCCCCAGACCCTCCTCCACACCCCTGGGGTGCTGCTGGGTGGCCGTGGCCTCACTGGGAGGTGGATGTTGGGTAATAAAGGCCATTCTCCCACCCATCCACCTGGATTTTTTTGAGGGGGGAAGAAGCCCCAAACCCCCCCGAGGGTGATCCCAGGGATGCCAGAGCCCCCCACGCCCTGCCCTTGGGGTGGCCCTGGTGGGAGGCAGCGCATCCCCCCGGGCTGACAGCCCTCGCCGGGAGGGGCGGCGGGGGGTGATTCGATTTTAATTTCATAGCAGAGCAGTTGATTCATGGCCGGGTGTCGCCGCCGGTGACGCCTGTAATGACTTTCCATCAGCGGCAGAAGCGGAGTGACACCGCTCATTATTCCTGCCGCTCGTTAGCGCGGCGCGGGGGGGCCCCGGGCCCCTCCGGACAGTGAGCGATGGCCCCCATTAATCACCCCCCGCATGGCCCCCCCGGCCGCGCTGGGCTGTACTGGGACACACTGGGCTGGGCAGCGCTGGAGCCCCCCCAGCATCTTTGGGGCGGGGTCTGCCGCGCTCTCTGACGTCACGCATTGGTCACCCCCTCTCTGAAAGGTCACTGGGCCGTGTGAGGGTCTTGTCCTCCCCCCCCGACACGTCACAGCTGGGGCAGGTCTGTCCCCAGGGTTCTGGAGGCTCCTGGCCCCATAGGAGCCACTTGGGGGGCTCCTGGCCCCCCTAGGATCCAGTTGTGGGGGGTTCTGGCCACCTGGAATCCACCTGGGGGCATTTGGGGAGCTCTTGACTCCATGGGATCCACCTGGGGGGCTGTGGGGGTTCCTGGCCCCACGGGATCCAGCTGTGGGGGCTCCTGGCCCCACGGGATCCAGCTCTGAGGGCTCCTGGCCCCACGTGATCCAGCTGTGGGGGCTCCTGGCCCCACGGGATCCAGCTCTGAGGGCTCCTGGCCCCATGAGATCCGGCTGTGGGGGCTCCTGGTCCCACGGGATCCAGCTCTGAGGGCTCCTGGCCCCACGGGATCCAGCTCTGAGGGCTCCTGGCCCCATGGGATCCAGCTGTGGGGGCTCCTGGTCCCATGGGATCCAGCTGTGGGGGCTCCTGGCCCCATGGGATTCAGCTGTGGGGGCTCCTGGTCCCACAGGATCCATTTGGGGAATTGTCAAGGGTGCTGGCCCCGTGGAATTCAGCTGTGGCAGGTCCTGGGATCCACTTGGGGGGCTGTGGCTCCAGCTGTCGCCCCCCACATTCCACACCCCCCCATCGCCCCCTTCCCGGTGCCACCCCCGCGGAGAGGCAACCGGGCTTCGGGGAGCCCCCTCATTACCCCGCTAACGGTGATTAACGGGCTAATTAAACGCTGCCGGTAACTCGCGGCTGGCTGAGGATGGAGCCGGGGAGCGGGGAGGGTCCCTCCGCCAGGGTGGGGGTGCCAGGGGGGTCCCCATCCCGCCAGCACAGCGGGGGCTCAGCGGCGGCTCTGGGGGTCACCACCGCCCTCGTCTCCATAGCGAAGGCATCCGGCACGGGGGGCTCGGGCCATAAAGCCCCTTTATCCCTGGAACTAACGCCCCCCCGCCGCGGGCCCCCGGCCCCTGACCCCCCTGGACCCCTGGCCCGCCCCACAGGTCACGGTGGCCCGGCGGGGGCAAAGGGCAGAGCGCCCGCGGGGGGTCGCGGCTGGCGGAGGGCACCGCGGGGGCTTTGATGGGGAATTCAATGGGCCATGGCCGGGGGGCGGGGGGACAGTGGTGGTGTCCCCCACCCCGCACCCCTCCACCGGGTCCCTGTCACCACCCGGGGTGGCCGCCCCCAGCTTTTGGGGCTTCCTTTAGGGCGTTATAAATATCCCCGTCCCCGCCGTCCCATCGCGGGTGAAATACCGGCCGGCGCAGCCGATCGCTGTTCCCATTATCCCCGACATTCCCGGGAAATGATGACAGGAAGACAAACCACCCCCGGCCCACCCCGGTGGTGGGGATGGGGGGTTTGGGGGCACCTTGTGTGGGGTTTCTGCCTGTGCCCTGTGTCCCTTGGGACGTGGAGACGAAGGGGACATGGCAAGAGGGGACACGGACCAGGGGGGGCACGTGGATGGAGGGGACACGAACTGAGATGTGGGAATGGAGGGGACATGGATGGGGGACAAGAGAGACATGGACAGAGGGGACCCTAATCGGGGAACATGTGGATTTCAGGAACATACAGTCCAAGACAAGGAGCACCCCCCGAAATGCTGGGGTCCCCTGCAGGTCCCTGCCCCCCTTGTGTCCCTGTCCCCACTCTGGGGTGATGCCACCGGCCCACCAGGCTGCAGAAGGGACATCCGCGGCCCTGGCGGGGCTCAGGGCTGAGTTTGCTCCAGACAAAGAGATGGGACAGGGCTGGGAATGGGGATCTCCAGCCCTCGGGGGTGTCAACCCCCGTCCACAGCTCTGGCGGTGCCGGGGAGTGGCTCCGCCTCCCTCCCACCCCCCACGGGGGCCCTGCTGCTGCTCCATCTCACCTGCCAGGGAGGGATTTAATTACCAATTAAGGTCCCTCCATCTGTCCCCGCGTTCCCGCTGCCGTCACATCGCTGACAGCCCGCTCGCTCCATTAGCTGCCGGGCGCAGCCGGGAGCCGGCGCGGGGGTGGCCCCGCGGCCCCACCATCTGCGGGGCGGCCCGCGCCCCCTCCCGCTGTCCCCAACAGCTCCATGGCCGTCCCCAGCCATCCGGCCCCGAAGTCCTTGTCTGTCCTGTGCATCTCTCCTCCATCCATCCATCCATCCATCCATCCATCCATCCATCCATCCATCCATCCATCCATCCATCCATCCATCCATCCCTCTGTCCCTCCAGCTATCCTTGCATTGTTTCCTGCATCCCTCTGTCCAACCCTGCATCCCCTTGTTCCTCCCTCCATCTCTTCCTCCATCTTTTCCTTCATCCCTCTATCCCTCTGTTCATCCCTTCCTGCACGCCTGCATCCTTTCCTGCATCCCTCCCTCCATCCCCCTATCCCTCCCTCCATCCTCACATCCTTTCCTGCATCACTCCATCCCTCTCTCCATCCCTCCATCCTTCTGTCCCTTCCCTCCAGCTATCCCTGCACCTTTCCTGCATCCCTCCATCCTCCATCCCTCCTGTTCGTCCTTCCCTAATTTCTTCCTGTATGCCTCCATCCCTGCATCCTCCCATCCCTCCCTCTTTGCTTCCCTCCATCCCTCCCTCCTTGCAACCCTCCATCCCTCCTTGCATCCCTGAATCCCTTCATCCCTCCTTGCATCCCTGAATCCCTCCCTCCATCCTTGCATCCCTGAATCCCTCCATCCCTCTCCCCACTGCCACCCTGCTGAGGGTGCTCTGCATCCCCCTCCTCGCCCCCTCCACTCCCTCTCAGCCAATTTTTAGGGAGAAGCAGCAGATCCCACGGTCTCCAGGGGTTGGGGATGGCAGAGGGTCTCGGGATGGCACCCCCCCCTCCCTCCCCTGAGCCCCTCGGAGCCCCTCCCGGCTCTCCCTGTGCTTTGCCGCGGGCAGACGCTGCAGCTGCTGAGAGGGCTCCGAATTTCCTCGTTAAAACAACACGGAACGGGGTGACAGATGTCCCAGCACACCCGGGGACCGATGTGTCACCCTGGGGGGACAGCTCCGTGCAGGGGGTGCGGGGTCGGCTGGGCCATGGCCCAGATGGACCGGCTGGGGGGTCCTCCAGAGCCTGGGGATGGGACAGAAACAGGAGAAGGGCACCAGAGAAGGGAAAACCCTCGGGGTTATTTTTTGAGGGGCTCAGTGTGGACACACCCCCTGGCTGGCAGTGCCCATGGGTGTGATGAGCTGGGGAGGATCAGCCAGGGCGTTTTGGGGGTACAGGGGGCTCATCGTGCAGCAGAGCATGGCCAGGAAGGGGGTGCAGCCCCCAGCTGGTCTCTGGGGGCTGCTCGGGCCCCCCAACCCCAGAGGAGGGGGATCCCCAGCCCCACAGCCCCCCGGTCGGGCCATCCATCACCACGACAGCCCAGGGAAAGGCGAGGGGGCCCCTCCCTCGGCACCCCAACCCCTGTACCCCTCCCCGCCCCGGGGGCTTCTTTCCCCTCCTCTTTCCCTTTCTCTTCCCTTCCTCCCCCCGCCCGGGAGACAAAACCCGGCTGACAGGACGAGGCCTGGCCATCCATCAAGGCGGCCGCTGGAACCACCTCCCTCCCACCCTCCGCTAATGAATCCCCCGCCACCACAGCCCCCCAAAACAGCCATCCCTGGCACTGCGTCCCCCGACACGGGCACCCAAACCAGCCACCCCCCAGCACAGTCACCCCAAAACAGTCTCCCCCAGCACGGCTGGCACTGGCACCCCAAAACACCCAACCCTGGCCAGGGGGGCACAGCAGGGTGGGGATGGAGCAAGAGAAGCAGTGACCTGAGTGCAGGGTGACATGGGTGTGGGGGTGACACGGATTTGGGGTGTCAAGGTTTGGAGGTGTCAGGGTTTTGGGGTCCCATGGGACTGGAGGTGACAAGGGGTTGGGGTGAAATGGGATTGGGGGTCTCTGGGTTTTGGGGGTGACAGGGTTTGGGGGCAGTGCAGCCCCAGATTGTCAGGATTTGGGGTGCAGGGTGGCAGAGATGATAAATTTTGGGGGTGGGCTCTCCCAGCTGTGGGGTCAGTGTGGGTTTGGGGGTGCAGTGGGGGGTGGGCGAGCAATGGGGTGCCATGGGGTTGGTGCCCCTCAGCCTTTTCCCTCCTGGGGAAGCCCCCGGTCCGGCAGGTCCCCGTGTGTCCTGTGCCACCCCAGCCCCGCAGTCCAGGGGGGTGAAGCCCCTTTACCCGGGGCCTTTGTCCCCATGTCACCTCAGGGGCACCAGCTGTCACAGCCCGGCACCGAGGGGCCTTCACACTCCTCCTCCTCCTCCTCCTCCTCCTCTTTGTTCTCCGGCTGCCCGCGATGGGGAGGGAGGGGGCAGTGGGGACACAGAGCCCCCCATGATGGGACACCCCACCCCTGTCACAGCCCGGGGAGCAGATGGGGACTCGGGGTGGGTTTTGGGGTACGTTTCATGCCCTGCCCCAACCGTGGGGTGCCCGAGCTCAGGCCGACTCTGGGTTGGGGGGCTCCAGGGTGGGTCCCCCTCTATTCCACCAACCGCGGTTTTAGGGTGGGGGTTCCCACCGAGCCTTTGCCACCCATTGAGGGGGGCAGATCCAGGGCAGGAGGGGGACACAGCTGGGGAGGGGACACAGTGGCTGTGGGGACACGAGGGGGGTCTCCCGAAGCAGAGGGGCTTTGGGGGGCACAGAAGGGTTCTGGGGGGGTCCCAGCTGCGGGGACATCTGCAGGGCCCCTCCCTCAGGGGAACACGGGCAGCTCTGCCAGCTGCTCCCCCTGCCCGGCCTGGATTTGGGGGTCCATCCATCAATGTCTGCCCGGGACGCCGCCCCCCCCAAGACCCCCGCAGGTGGGCTGGATGGAGTGGGGGGTTCCAAGGGGCGACGGGAGGGAATTTGGGGCGCCACTCGCGTGTTGGGGCGGCACACACCTTTGGGGACACGTGGCTGCACGGTGGGGGTGACCACAGGAGGGGCTGGGGCAGGTGGGGAGGGGGTCTGGGGGGGCTCCGGGGAGGGGATGTGGGGAAAGGGGGATTCATGGGGGCGGGGTGTCTCGCGTGGGGTGGGGTGGCCCTGGGTTTGGGGAGGGGTTCAGGGCGGAGGGTTCTGGAGATTTGGGGGTCCCAGTTTTGGGGGGGCTTAGGGTGGGGATCCCAGTTTGAGGGGAGCTCAGGATGGGGGTCCCAGTTTCGGGGGGGCTCAGGATGGGGGTTCCGGTTTTCGCGGGGGTTCAGGGTGGGGGTCCCAGTTTCGGGGGGGCTCAGGGTGGGGGTCCCGATTTTGGGGGAGCTGTGGGTGGGGGTCCCGGTTTTGGGGGGGCTCCGGGTGGGGGTCCCGGTCGCTGCCCCACCGGCACCGGCAGGTGGCGCTGCAGGACCGCGAATGAGCACACGGGGCGGAGCCAACGTGGGCGTGGGCGTGGCCATGTACCATATAAGGAGGTTTCGGGGCGGGGTTATGTAAATGAGCCTGGATCGCTGTGGGCGCGTCCCGCGGCGGTCCCTTGGAAAGAGGGTTCCCAGGAAGGGGGTGATCCCAAAATTCAGGGGTCCCCAGGCTCTGTCGCAAGGTTGGGGGGTGTCTGTAGGGTGGGGGGGTTTCAGGAAGGGGGGAATCCCCAAATGAAGAGGTCTCTAGACTGTGTTCCAAGGGTGGGGGGCGTCTGTAGGTTGGGGGGTTCCCAAGGAAGGGGGTGACCCCAAAATCAAGGGGTCCCCAGGCTCTGTCACAAGGGTGGGGGGCATCTGTAGGGTGGGGGGTTCTCAGGAAGGGGGGATCCCAAAATTAAGGGATCCCTAGTCTGGGTGTCTACAGGATGAGGGGTTCCCAAGGAACGGGGTGACCCCAAAATCAAGGGGTCCCCAGGCTCTGTCGCAAGGCTGGGGGTTGTCTGTAGGGTGGGGGGTTCTCAGGAAGGGGGGATCCCAAAATCAAGGGGTCTCTAGACTGTGTTCCAAGGGTGGGGGGCGTCTGTAGGTTGGGGGGTTCCCAAGGAAGGGGTGACCCCAAAATCAAGTGGTCCCCAGGCTTTGTCGCAAGGTTGGGGGGTGTCTGTAGGGTGGGGGGTTCTCAGGAAGGGGGGATCCCAAAATTAAGGGATCCCTAGTCTGGGTGTCTACAGGATGAGGGGTTCCCAAGGAACGGGGTGACCCCAAAATCAAGGGGTCCCCAGGCTCTGTCGCAAGGCTGGGGGGTGTCTGTAGGGTGGGGGGTTCTCAGGAAGGGGGGATCCCAAAATCAAGGGGTCTCTAGACTGTGTTCCAAGGGTGGGGGGCATCTGCAGGGTGTGGGGCTCCCAAGAAAGTGGAGATCCCAAAATTAAGGTGTCTCTGGGCTGCGTGTCCACAGGGTGGGGGGTTCTCAGGAAGGGGGGATCCCAAAATCAAGGGATCCCTAGTCTGGGTGTCTGCAGGGTGTGGGGTTCCCAAGGAAGGGGGTGACCCCAAAATGAAGGGGTCCCTAACTTTGGGTGTCCCAGGGGGTCTGTAGGGTGGGGGGATTCAGGAAGTGTGGGGCAGTTCTGGGGGTTTTCAGCCCCCTGCCAGGCCCAGGGGACAGACCCTGGACCCCGTTGTGATGTGGTGGCTTGAAATGATCAATCCACAGGGACTGAGATTTAACCAAAGCCCCATAAATGTTGTTTTTGTTTCCAATGGAAACACACCAAGGAGGGAAAGGCCCCCTGGGTGACATCGGGGACCCACCAGCCCCAACAGGAACTGGGGAGAGAAACTTCAGCTGTGGCTGGGGGTGAGTGGGAAGGACAAATCCATTCTCCTTTATTAGTGCCTAATTATTCTCTCCATATTATTAATGGTGGGGGTGGATACCAGACCTGGAAAGGGAGTCCTGGAATATCCCAGCTGATCCCACCCATGGGGCTCAGCCCCCCCTCCCTGTGTCCCTGCCCCATTCCCTGACCTCTCCTGGCAGGGAATGTTCCAATGACTCACCAGTTGCACCCAAATCTCCTGGATTTGCTCTGGGGCTGGAGTACTTTCCCATGGGAATAGTGGGGAAGGGGCTCCATGCCAGCACGGGGTGGGGGAGGACTGGGCACAGGGACAGGGACACCTGCCAGCCTCCAAATAGTCCTGGAGGGCACTAAAAATAACCCCTGAGGGGCAGCCCAGCTCCAATTCCCAGCTGGAAGCTGCCCATGGCCCTGGGGAGCTTTGGGAGAGTTCTGGGGGGCTGAGAGACCCCATTTCCCCCCAGGGAGTGGAACTGGAGCCAGGATAAAGCCCTGGAGTGATTGAGCCCCACTGTGAACCCTCAGGTGGCATTGGAGGGGGCAGCAGCCCCAAATATGCCCACCCAGAGTGGGCAGAACCCCCAAATCTCCAGCCCAGGGGCCATGGGCTGAGAGGCAGTTGGGGTCTCTGCTCTCCGTGGGGCCGTGCCCATGGAAATTCCTGGCTGTGGCACAACCACACCCCAACTCCCGTGGGTGTTCCATGGATTGTTTTCCAGGAGGAGATTAAGGACAGGGAGCAGCTGGAGCAGAGCAAACCCATGACCCCAAATCGCCCAGATCTGGGCACTTTCAGCCTCCTGAACACCTTCCTCTGACTGTTCCCAGCCCTTTCCCTGCTGTCCCTGTCTCCCTGAGTGCATCCCTGTTTTCCTGAGTGCATCCCTGTTTCCCTGAGTGCATCCCTGTCTCCCTGAGTGCATCCCTGTCTCCCTGGCTGCATCCCTGTTTCCCTGGGTGCATTCCTGTCTCCCTGGCTGCATCCCTGTTTTCCTGAGTGCATCCCTGTCTCCCTGGCTGCGTCCCTGTTTCCCTGGGTGCATCCCTGTTTTCCTGAGTGCATCCCTGTCTCCCTGGCTGCATCCCTGTTTCCCTGAGTGCATCCCTGTTTTCCTGAGTGCATCCCTGTTTTCCTGAGTGCATCCCTGTCTCCCTGAGTGCATCCCTGTTTCCCTGGGTGCATCCCTGTCTCCCTGGCTGCATCCCTGTTTTCCTGAGTGCATCCCTGTCTCCCTGGGTGCATCCCTGTCTCCCTGAGTGCATCCCTGTTTTCCTGAGTGCATCCCTGTCTCCCTGGCTGCATCCCTGTCTCCCTGGGTGCATCCCTGTCTCCCTGGCTGCATCCCTGTCTCCCTGGGTGCATCCCTGTCTCCCTGAGTGCATCCCTGTTTTCCTGAGTGCATCCCTGTCTCCCTGGGTGCATCCCTGTCTCCCTGGCTGCATCCCTGTCTCCCTGGCTGCATCCCTGTTTCCCTGGCTGCATCCCTGTCTCCCTGGGTGCATCCCAGACTGCAGCATTGGAGCTCTCCAGGTTTTTGGGGGGACACACAGCCTGTCCCCCCTGTTCCAAGCCTGAAGAAAACACCCCCAGTCTGGGAAACCTCACCCTGCTTGGAGCCCACGCTGATTTTCCATGTTTTGTTTTTTTTTTGATGAACTATTGTCTTTGGCATCCTGTTTGTCCCAGCAGGTTTCTGGGGCAGGGAAGAGGATTCCTGGGATTGCAGACAGGGGTGGTGCTGCCTGTGCCTCCTGCCTGCCCTGTGGGTGCTGGCACTGATTTGGGCAGGAATCTGGATCAGGAATCCCACATGGATCCATGTGGGAAGGGCCAAATAAACGAGACAGGTTTGAACACTGGCCCTGCTCTGTGGTTATTTCAGTGGGTTTGGGGGCTGATCAGCCCAGGGAGGTGAGGACAGGATGGGCCTGGTGCCAGGGTGGGCCTGGTGCCCTCCTCTCCTGCAGCTCCAGGGGGACATCCCAGCTTGGGAGCAGGTCCTTGGGCACGTGGGGAGGTGATTGGGAAGAGTCACAGCCTTTCCCTCCCTTCTGACTGTCCCCAAAGCCATCGAGCCAAAGTTCCTTGGTCAGACTCAAACTGGTTGGTGGGTTAATCCATGACCAGCAGTGTTGGAATGACCCAAGGACAGGGAGACTGTTTTGGTGACATCCAGACATGGGGACAGCCCTCAGGAGGTGGCTGGGAGCAGTTCCCAGGTGCCAGCTCTGTCTGGGCACTGGAGAGCCCCATCCTGCTCCAAGCCCCTTGGAATCACCTCTGGCTGGCACAGGTGAGGAGCAGCGACCTGGAGACATCCCTTTCCTCCACCCCAAAGGGTGTGCTGGGCATGGAACGTGGCCGGGCAGCTGCTGGCCTGTGGAATGAGAGATGTTTAATTAATTAGCACAGGGCCGGGCACAAAGGGCTCCCAGCCCAGCTCTGAATCACAGCCGGGCTCAGGGCCAGCTCTGCACCTCCCACGCAGGACCCATCAGGGTGGGCACCACCGTCCCAAATGTCCCTCCCAGGGTGTCCCCAAGTGGCTCTGGGGACCCGCGGGACCATCACGAGCATCGCCGTCCGCAGGGGCTGTGGCTGGCAGGGCTGGGCCCTGCGATGCTCCAGAGGGAAACAAGGGCTGAGGAGCCGCCTCAGAACCGCCTCCAGGCCGACGTGTGGCCTGCTCGGAGTCCCCTCGGCCAGCGGGGGATGTCGGGGCTGTCGGGAGATGTCGGGGGGTGTCGGGGGTGTCACCGGGACCCCCTCGGGCCGTGTCGGGGTCCGGGCCGAGCGTTGCCATGGCGACCGCCGCGGGGCGAAGGGGGCGGTGCCGCTGCCTCGCAGCGATTGGTGGGCGCGGCTGCCACTCAAAACGCGCCGGCCTCCGCTCGTCGCCTCATTGGTAGAAACGCCGGGGCGATTCGCGTGCCCATTGGACGAGCGCGCTGCCACTCAACCTCCGAGCGGGGGCGGGACGCGCTCTTCGCTCTCCTCCTCCCTGATTGGTCCGCAGCGCTCCGGAGGGCGAGGGTCTCCCGCGCTTCTATTGGCCGTCTCGTCTGTCCATCCAGGCAGCTCCCGGGGAGGAGGCGGGACCAACGCCTCGCCGTCGCCTCCCCATTGGGCGGCGCTTCCTTCTGCGGGCGCTGATTGGCGGAGGCGCCGCCGCGCGGGGCGGGGTGGGGGGGGGGGCGGTTGAGGCCGGGGCGGGGAGCGGGAGCGGCGGCGGGGCCGGAGCGGCGGCGGAGCCCGGCGGGTACCGGAGGGTGCGGGGGGCGGAGGGCGGAGGGTGCGGGCGGCGGAGGGTGCGGGGAGGTGCGGGGGAGGTGCGGGGAGCGATGGCGGGGCGGGCGGAGCGCTGAGGGGGGAGAGCGGCGGGGCCGCGCGCGCGCGGGTGGGGCGGGTCACGTGGCGCGCGGGGAGCGGGTCACGTGGAGCGCGGGGTCTTAAAGGGCCCGCGGGCCTGGAGCGGGGTTGGGGTGGGGGGGACAAGGGAGAGAGAGAGAGAGGGGTATTTGGGGGGGTCGTATTGTTGGGGACCCCCATCCCCGGCACACCGGGAGCCGCCCCCGCTGCGGGGAGGTGGGAGCGGGGCGGGCCCGGCAGCGCTCGGGGGGGTGTTTTATGGAACCCCCTCCCTGGCCGGGCTGGAAAAGGGGCTGAGGAGGGAGCGAGAGGGAGCCCGGATTCCTTGGGAGAGCGGGAAGTTGACGCACCGGCCTAAGAATAGCTCGGGGAGGGGAAGCGCGGACAGTGTTGCCACCGAAGGTAACTCCGCCGGGGGTGTCGTGTGGCAGGGGGAGAGCAGGGGGAGGCGAAATTCCCTGGGTTTTCCCGGGAAAAGGCGCGTGGGGAAGGCGGCGGGGGCAGCGCCGGGGGCAGGGTGTGCCGCGGTGCCTTACCGGGTCCGCTCTCTGGTTACATTTCAGCTGCTGATGAAATCGCAGCCGGGAGCGGAGGAGTCTTTGGACCTTCCCATGGTCGGGACCTTTGACTCATAAAAGGCTCCTTCAAAAAGCTTCGGGGGCAGAAGAGGGGAAGGAAGAGCGGCTGGAGCAGGAGAGGGGAAGAAGGAGCTGTTGGAAGGAGCAGAGCCCGACCCTGAGCGTGGGGATTTAGGGAGGGAGAGAGAAAGTCGCTGTATGTGGAGTTTTTGGACAGTAAGTCACATGGATTTTTATGTCTCTGCATGGCCTGGGTAATAAACACAAAGGGAAAGGGGAGGGTGGAGCTGTCGGGGAGAGTTGTTGTTTCTTGAGGTTTGTCTTTGATTTCCCCGAGTTCTCCAACCACCAATTCCAGAATTTTTAAAGGAAAACAAAACCCTCCTGAAGGAAAAATCCTCGACCACTCTTTAAACTTAAAGACCATCCTGGTTTTTTTTAGCACTGCCCTGAACACGAATCACCCCTTTATTTTGTTTGCTTGAAAGTGGGGCAGAGCAAAGCCAAACCCAACCAACCTGTTGTGTGGAGGCTTCACCCGCCGCTGGCACCTTGTTCTTGTTCATTCCCAAACATTCCACCTGGATTTCTTTCCTGTCTTTCTCCCACCAGAGATGCTTTCTCTGAAGAAATACTTCACCGAAGGCCTCATCCAGTTCACCATCCTGCTCAGCCTCATCGGGGTCCGTGTGGACGTGGACACCTACCTGAATTCCCAGCTCCCGCCTCTCCGGGAGATCATCCTGGGCCAGAGCTCTGCCTACACCCAGACCCAGTTCCACAACCTGCGGAACACCTTGGACGGTTATGGCATCCACCCAAAGAGTGTAGACCTCGACTATTACTTCACTGCCCGCCGGCTGCTCAACCAGGTGAGGGCCCTGGACAGGATCCAGGTGCCCAGCACCGAGGTCAATGCCTGGCTGGTGCACCGGGATCCAGAGGGATCCGTGTCCGGGGGCCAGCCCGGGGCGGGCTCGGGGCTGCAGGACGGCGGCGGCACCGACAGCGCCGTCAGGGAGAGCGGAGCCGAGCAGGGCTTTGGGGAAGAGCTGGAGGATCTGGGAGCTGTGGCTGCGCCAGCCAACGGAGACCTGACCAAGGAGGTAGGAAAGAGCTGCTTCTTTTTGTGGGTTTTTTTTTTTTTTGGGATTTGGGAGCTTGGAATTTGCCATACTGTTTGTGTTTGCACTTGGGGAAAGTGTGTCCCTGCTTAGGGATGTTGCAATCCTGGCTCAGGGATCAGTTTCAGCGCTCCGGGGGTAATTCCAGGGTGATTCTTTTCCCCCCCTTTTTGTTTGTTTGATTTTGGCTTGAAAGGAATAGTGAAAGGAGGGGGATTTGGGGGCAGTGCCCACGTGACTCGGTGTTGGGAAACTGAGAAATCCAGCTGGGGAATAAACAGGAGCATTGGGAAACAGCCCCAGCCCAGGTGTGGAGCAGGTGGTTGGGTTACTTGGCTGGAGCCTGTCCAGGATCTGTGTTCCCTGCTCAGTTTTCATCCCAGCTGGGTGGGGAGAGGTGAACTGCAAAGTGGTTTGTTTTTCCTGCCTGGGCACAACCTTTGGGAAGGCCGGGATGCAATTCCAGGCTCTTGGAGTTGCTGTTCTGGCTTTGGCAATGCTCCCTTTGTCCAGTGGCTCTGTGGGGTGTGAGGGAGTGTCAGTGGTGATCCCTGTCCTTGGATCTTTGCAGTGTCGTGGTGGGGGGTCAGTGCTGATCCCTGGCCTCAGGTCATTCCAGGGTCAGTGGTGATTCCTGGCCTTGGATCCTTTCAGGACTGTGGGGGGTCTCAGTACTGATTCGTGGCTTCAGGTCCTTCCAGGGTCAGTGGTGATTCCTGGCCTTGGATCCTTTCAGGACTGTGGGGGGTCTCTGTACTGATTCGTGGCTTCAGGTCCTTCCAGGGTCAGTGGTGGTTCCTGGCCTTGGGTCCTTCCAGGATTGGGGGGGGTGTCAATCCTGATCCATGGCCTTGGGTCCTTCCAGGGTCAGTGGTGGTTCCTGGCCTTGGGTCCTTCCAGGATTGTGGGGGGTGTCAATCCTGATCCATGGCCTCGGGTCCTTCCAGGGTCAGTGCTGGTTCCTGGCCTTGTGTCATTCCAGGATTGTGAGGGGTGTCAATCCTGATCCATGGCCTTGGGTCCTTCCAGGGTCAGTGGTGGTTCCTGGCCTTGGGTCCTTCCAGGATTGTGAGGGGTGTCAATCCTGATCCATGGCCTCGGATCCTTCCAGGGTCAGTGCTGGTTCCTGGCCTTGGATCCTTCCAGTGTTGCTCTGGCGTTTCCCAGATCACGTCTGGGCATGGGAGGAGTGGAATTTGAGCAGTGCCAGCTCTGTCCCTGCAGCAGGGAGGGGGCAGTTGGATGCTGGGAGCTGTTGTCATGTGGCTTGGGCACAGCAGCAGGCAGGGAATGGGAATGGGGTGTGGGGATGGGTGTGGGAAGGGGAGTGAGTGGCACAGACAAAGGTGGTGCTTGTTTTGGGCCTGGGATTGGTGGGTGAGCAGTGGGATGGTGTCCTGGTTGTACCTCTGGGCAGGTTTTCCTGGCCCGTGGGGGTCTCCTGGCTCTGCAGGGCTGTGGGATTGAGGGGAAAATCCCACTCTGGGTTGGCAACTGACCTTGGAGGTGTCAGAGGGTCAGAGAACACAAGGCCAAACCCTCCCACCTTCTGGTGCTTCCCAGAGAATCGAGAGAGGCAATTCCCTGTCTCGGGAATGGCGAAAGATGTGATGAAATGCCTTGTGCAAGGTCACTCCTGGAAGGCTTTGCTGCCCTTCCCACGTCTGGGATTCCTGGCTGAGGGTTTGGGGAGCCTTCCCAGTGGGGTGTGGGGAAACAGGGGCCAGATTTTGGGGAGAAATGCTGCAGATTTGGGAGGTGAAAGGCCGGTGGCTGCTGTTTTCCAGAGGCCTCTGTGCAGCTGCAGCTCGGCCTGGATGTGCAGGGAATGAAACTCCCAGCCAGGCTGGGAATCTCCTTCAGGAAAGGGTGGGGAGATCTGCATCTGCACCGTGCCTGATCCCAGGCCTTCCAGCATCCCTGCTCTTCCTGGGTGTCTGTTTTCCATGGTTTTTCCCCAAGCCCCTGGATGGACAGGAGGGGAGGGAGGGAGGGAGGGTGTTGTTGCCAGGGCCCAGCTCCAGGAAATCCCGTCTGGCTCCCACGTCACTCGGTCACACCATCCCTGCGCCCTCCTCCCCCGGGGCCAGCGAGACCCAACTCGCTGCTGCCACCTCCAAACCACCCTGATTTTAAGGTTTTTTAGGGTGGGGTGTTTGTTTTTTTTTTTTGGTTTTGGTGTCTTTGACTCCCTGGTTAACCCGGAGCAGCCGCAAACCTTTCCAAGGGGAATATCCCGTGAGCTCTGCAGCTCCCCGGGAGGCACCTGCAGGGCCTGGGGCGGGTGATGATCTGCAGATGGCTCCGGGGCCGGGCTTTAAATTTTTCCATGACTTTTCCTGGCACATTGCGACTCCCTGGGCCAGGCACGACCTTGCTGGGGGGGAATAGGGACGATATAAATAATTTCGGGAATGCTGTGCGTGGCTTTTTGGGCGTTGCAGCATTGCCACGGCCTCACCCGAAACAGGGATGAAAAAAAAACCCCAAACCAACAGAAAACCAAAAGAAAAAAAAAAAACCCAAACAACATTTTGATGCCGGGTGGTTGCCGGGCTAAAGACAAAGCTGGGATTAATCCCGGGCGCTTCCCTCTGCAGCATTGGGGGTGGGGAGGGCGGGAGGCTCCGTGCCCGGGGCCCGTTTCCACAACACCGGGATAAAAATACGCGGCCGCGGGACATGTGATGAGCTGCGGGGGCTCAGCCCGCGGCCCCCCCGCCCCGGCACGGATCTCCTTACACTTGGCCTTGGCCCCGGGGGGCTGTGCTGTGCTTTCCGTCGTGTCCGGGGGCAGAGGAGGAGCGGGGGGCACCGGGAGGGGTCTCACCGGGGCAGCTCCGGGGAGGGGTCGCGCCCTCCGGGTTGGGGTCGCTCGCTGCGGGTTGGGGTGTCCCGCGGGCAGCAGCCAAGGTGACCCCGGGCCGCGTGGCCTCCCCCGCCCCCGGCGGTGTCCGGGGGGGTCCCGGTGCCCCCCTGTCCCCGTCCCCGTCCCCGTCCCCATCCCCGCCCATGCCCGGTGCGGTGCGGGGGGGGCGGCCCCGCTGCGCCAGGGCGGGGGCGCGGCCCGGTGGGCGCCGCGCGGCCGCTGATTGGCCGAGCGGGCGGCCCCCGCGGGCGCTGATTGGCCGCGGACACCGCCCGGGGCGGGGCGGGGCCGTCGGCGGAGGGGGCGTGTCCGGTGGCGCCGCATCCCGGCGGGGCGGGGGCGGGGCTTGGCCGAGGGGGCGGGGCTTGGCGGCCGCCGCAGCCGGGAACGGCGCGGGGGGGGGCGGGAGCGGAGGGGAGGGGGGGGCGGCCCCACCGAGCCCCTCCCGGTCCCTCCCGAGCCCCTCCCGGCCCCGCCGAGCCCCTCCCGAGCCCCTCCCGGCCCCGCCGACCGCGGGCCCGCCGCAGCGGCCGCAGCAGCAGCATCCGCCGCACCGGGGGCGGGGGCCGCCGCAGCGGGGCCGCGGGCACCTGTGGCCGGTGGGGCGGAGCGGAGCGCGGCTCCCCCCGCTGCCGCCGCCGCCGCCGCCGCCGCCCCGGCCGGCGATGCGTGCGCGGCGCCGCGCCCCGGCCATCCCGCCCCGCCGCCGCCTCCTCCTCCTCCTCTTCCTCCCCCGGGGACCATGATCGGCGTGCGCCGCGGCCCGGGCGGCAGCTGGGGACATGAGAAAGGTACCGGGCAGCGGGGGATGCGGGGGGACACCGGGGGGCTGCGGGCGCCCGGGAAGGGGCCGGCAGCGGTAGCGGCGGCGGCGGCGGCGGCGGCTCAAGTTGCATCAGGTGGGTGGGAATGCGGGGATTTTCCTGCCACCCCACCCCTTATGCAAATGGCCGGGATGGCACCACGGGCTGATGCAAGGCGGGCACGGCGCAGCCACCGCCGCGACGCGGGCCCGGGCGGCCCCCGCCGCCTCCCCCGGCGGCGGACGGGCGGCCATGGGCGGCGGGGAGGGCAGGGCCGGCCATGCGGAGCCCGCAGAGCCGCTCCCGGGAAGCGCCTGAGCCCCGGGAGGAGCGACGCGGAGCTCCCCGGGTGGGCTGCGGGCTGGGGCACGGGGGCGGGGGCTCGCTGGGCGGGGACCCCCCAGCCCAGCGCTGAAGGAAATGTGGTCTGTCTTGCAGGACATCGATTTGATTGACATCCTGTGGAGACAGGATATTGATCTCGGCGCTGGGCGAGAGATTTTTGACTACAGCCACCGTCAGAAAGAGAGCGAAGTGGACAAAGAGCTGAGCGATGGGAGGGAGCGCGGGGACAGCTGGAGGAGTGCAGGGAATGAGGTCTTGGATAGAAACCTGCTAGTTGATGGAGAGACCGGGGAGAGTTTCCCTGCGCAGGTAACACCCCGGGCCACCTGGGCTGGGGCTGCGCTGCCGGGGACGCTCTGTGGGGGCCGTTCCAAGCCGCAGGATCAGGGCTTTGCCCAGGTGGGCGAGAGGGTTTGGTGCTGGAGAGGTGCTGGCTGTGCGTCCCCGTGTCCCTGCGCCTCGTCCCCCCATCCCTGCGCCTCATTCTTGTGTCCCTGTGCCTCGTCCCCGTGTCCCTGCACCTCGTCCCCCCATCCCTGCGCCTCATCCTTGTGTCCCTGCACCTCGTCCCCCCATCCCTGCACCTCGTCCCCCCATCCCTGCACCTCGTCCCCCCATCCCTGCACCTCGTCCCCCCATCCCTGCGCCTCATCCTTGTGTCCCTGCACCTCGTCCCCCCATCCCTGCACCTCGTCCCCCCATCCCTGCACCTCGTCCCCCCATCCCTGCGCCTCATCCTTGTGTCCCTGTGCCTCGTCCCCCCATCCCTGTGCCTCGTCCCCCCATCCCTGTGCCTCATCCCCCCATCCCTGCGCCTCATCCCCGTGTCCCTGCGCCTCGTCCCCCCATCCCTGCGCCTCATTCTTGTGTCCCTGTGCCTCGTCCCCGTGTCCCTGTGCCTCATCCCCCCATCCCTGTGCCTCATCCCCCCATCCCTGCGCCTCATCCCCCCATCCCTGCGCCTCGTCCCCCCATCCCTGTGCCTCGTCCCCCCATCCCTGTGCCTCGTCCCCCCATCCCTGCGCCTCATCCCCCCATCCCTGCGCCTCATCCCCCCATCCCTGCGCCTCGTCCCCCCATCCCTGCGCCTCGTCCCCCCATCCCTGCGCCTCGTCCCCCCGTCCCTGCGCCTCGTCCCCCCGTCCCTGCGCCTCGTCCCCCCGTCCCCGCGCCTCGTCCCCCCGTCCCCGCGCCTCGTCCCCCCATCCCTGCGCCTTGTCCCTGTGTCCCTGCGCCTTGTCCCTGTGCCTCGGGGTTGCGTGGCAGCCGCAGAGTCCCCTCAGGCTGCGCCGAGTCCTTGCGTGGCAGGAGGTGAGGGGAGGCTCTCCGGGAGCGGCGGCGGCGCGTTCCCGTTCCCCGGAGCAGGAGGATGGAGCCTGTGAAGAAGCACTGGGTGGGGCCTCTGGCTCTTTTTTGGATGCGCTGTAATAAAGCCCTGCTGGAAGGAGCTCGTTCCTCAGCACCACCTCCCCAATCCCGAGGCTACGATTCCTTGTGTTTCCTTCCCCCAGGTGCCCGGTGCGGAGGATCAGACAGCCCTGTCCCTGGAGGAGTGCCTTAGGCTGCTGGAGGCCACCTTCCCTTTCGGGGAGAATTCCGAGGTGAGCGGATGGGGCGGATCTGGAGGCACTGAGGGCTCTCCCTGCCTCACTCACTGGGATTTTGGTGCCTCCCGCACCTTTCCTGCAGCCCCAGCAGCAAATTGGGTTTGGCCGCTCAGGGGACTCCAGGAAACCACCCGGTGAGGGGGTGGGTCGCCATTAATTAAAGCCTCCTGGCTTTGCTCCTCATTAGTCCGTGGCAGAGCAGGAATAGCCACGAGCCGCTGGCTGGGAGCAGGGTTGGAAGGGCGCTGGGATGGGGGATGGCTGCAATCCCGAGCCTCCAGCCCTGACTCCCCTCACGTGGTCAGTTCCCAGCTGCGGATGTCTCCGCCCTGAGCGAAGCCGTGCCCGGGCAGAGCCGGGCCCCGGGCGGGCCCCCCACCCTGCTGTCCCCCCTCCTCGCCGAGACAGAGTCACCTTTCGACCTGGAGCAGCAGTGGCAGGACCTCATGTCCATCATGGAGATGCAGGTGAGCTCCAGAGTGGGTGGGAAGGGGTTTGTGCCTCCAGGTGCTCCGTGAATTTGGCTCCGCTGTGGTTTGGGGTTGGTCCCCCAGCCGTGGTTTGGTGACACCGTGGTGCCTGTGTGGCATCTGCTGCTGTCCTCGCCCTGCTGCAGCCGGACAGGGCGAGCTCCTCGGACATGGAAGGTTGTCCTTCACCAGGCTGTTCCCACGTCTCTTCCAGGCCATGGAAGTGAACACCACGACGGCCGAGAGCCTGTTCGGCGGCACGAGCGGAGACCTCCTGGCGTCCAACTACAGCCTGGCCCCCGGCACCCCCATCAACCAGAACGTGAGCCTGCATCAGGCCTCGCTGGGCAGCTGCTCCCAGGACTTCTCCCTCTTCAGCTCCGAGATCGAGAGCCCCTCCATGGCGGGTGGCTCGGCCCTGCTCCAGCTGACACCGGACAACTCCACCGGCCTCAACAGCACCTTCGGCTCCACCAACCTGAGCGGGATCTTCTTCCCGCCGCAGATGAACAGCACGGGCAACGAGACGGCCGGGCCCGAGCTGCCCGACCCGCTGGGAGGGCTCCTGGACGAGGCCATGCTGGATGAGATCAGCCTCATGGACCTGGCCATCGAGGAGGGCTTCAACCCCGTGCAGGCCTCGCAGCTGGAAGAGGAGTTTGATTCCGACTCAGGTCTTTCTCTGGATTCTGGCCACAGTCCTGCTTCTCTGAGCAGCTCGGAAGCTTCTTCATCCTCATCCTCTTCCTCCTCATCCTCTTCCTCCTCCTCGTTTTCCGAGGAAGGGGCTGTTGGTTACAGCTCAGACTCGGAAAACGTGGACTTCGAGGAAGCAGAAGGGGCGGTTGGATACCAGCCAGAGTACAGCAAGTTCTGCCGCATGAGCTACCAGGACCCGGCACAGCTCCATTACCTGCCTTACCTGGAGCACGTTGGCCACAACCACACCTACAACATGGCCCCGGGGGCCCTGGATCCCGAGGAACCCAAACTTCCCAGCGCCGCGAAGAAGAGCAGCAAGGAGAAACCGTCCGAGTTCCTGGACAAGCAGATGAGCCGGGACGAGCACCGAGCCAGGGCCATGAAGATCCCCTTCACCAACGACAAGATCATCAACCTGCCCGTGGAGGAGTTCAACGAGCTCCTGTCCAAGTACCAGCTCAGCGAGGCCCAGCTCAGCCTCATCCGCGACATCCGCCGGCGCGGCAAGAACAAGATGGCTGCCCAGAACTGCCGCAAGAGGAAACTGGACACCATCCTCAACCTGGAACGGGACGTCGAGGACTTGCAGCGCGACAAGTCCAAACTGCTCAGGGAGAAGGTGGAGTTCCTCAAGTCCATCCGGCAGATGAAGCAGAAGGTGCAGAGCCTGTACCAGGAGGTGTTCGGGCGGCTGCGGGACGAGAACGGGCGGCCCTACTCGCCCAGCCAGTACGCGCTGCAGTACGGCAGCGATGGCACCGTGCTGCTCATCCCGCGCGCCGCGGCCGAGCCGCAGCCCCGGCGGCAGGACCGCAAGCAGAAGGACCGCAGGAAGTGAGGCAGAGCCGGCGCCGCCGGACGAGCGGGACACTCGCCAAGGGAGAACTGGAGAAGGGCTGAGCCTGGAAGTACTTTTAGAGGAACTTTCATGCCTTCTTATCCGATATATCTTCTCAACCACACACGGGGACTGGCGCTGCCGGACGCTGCGGGAGCCGCGGGCAGAGGTTTGGGGGCTCCCCCACACCCACCCCCGGGCGTGGGGAGGGACGGACCCCGCACTGCCCAGCCCGGAGCCTCCCACAACCCGGGAGCCTTGGAGCGCAGGGACGAGCTGGCAATGCTGGTGGGGAGGTTGGCAGAGGTGGAAAAACTACTGTTAGGAACTGGCTTTAAATAAGAAAAGAAATTTAAGCGAATGAACTTAAAAACAAGTTATAGGAGAGACGTTTTTCTGAACTTCCAAAGTTCTGTGATTTCAGGTAGTTGGTTTTTTGTTCTTTTTTTCTTCCTCCTTTTTTTTTTTTTTCCCCCCCTTTCCTTTTCCTGAACCCTTTTTGCCATCGGTGTGTGTGATTCAATCTGACTCAATTCCAGATTAACCAACATCCCTTCCTAGATCAGACCAGTGCACACATGGAAAACACAAAGTGGTGTGAATTCCATTAACCCTTTCCAGTCTGAACGACACCATTCCCAGGGGGGAGAACCATCCTGGGAGAGAGCATGGAGGAGTTGTGATGTCTCGAGGAGGGGGAAGATTTAGGATTTTGGGAGAGGGACTGGAGAGGGTTAAGGGATCCAGCAGGATCCGTGTCCCCAGCGCCCTCGGAGCACGCAGAGCCTGCATGCCAACCCTGGCTTCTCCCACTGACTGCCTGGGGAACTGCTTGGGGAAGAATTTGGGGGGCTCCAGGCCCCCTTGGGTCAGCCAACAGCACAAGGAGAGTGGTGGGATCCTGATCCCAATCCCACCCCAGGCCGTGGGTTGTCACTTAGAGCCTTAGACAGCTGTAGGTCCCTGTCCCGTAACCGCGCTTGGGTTTTTTGGGGCATCAGCCCCCATTTTTTCCCCCCTTTAGGATCTAGAAGTGCTTGTGTTGAGTAAAAAAAAAAACAAAAAGGGAGAAGCCCAAACGTTCAAAGCTGCTCAATGTTCTCTTTGCCATAAAGATTCCTTGTAACCGTGTGATCACATTATAGGATTCTCTTCTGTCCCAAGGTGTTGGTCTGACTTCCTTTGTTTTCAGGAGGGGGGTGGGGGTAGTGCCTTGATCACTGTCGGTCTCCGCAGGGAGACCATCCTAGAGCTGTATTTCCATATAGCACAGCTGGGAGTGTTCTGACTTTACCAGCAACCTAAAAAAAAAAAATAAAGCTTAAAAATGGCTTTTCCGAGCCAGTCCTGTGCACAGGATCTGGGGAGAGAGAGGGCAGACTCGGGTGGTCACTCAAGGGAAGGACACCTGGAGAGGCAGGAGGGAGGCCTGGAGCAGCTGCCCCAGGTTTTGGGAGAAGCAGTTGGATCTGGGAGTGCACTGAGGGGTGGTTGGGACCTGCCAAGAGCCCGGCGGGCTCTGCCATCCCCAACTCCCCGATCCTGACGTGTGAGACGAAGCACAAGTGGTGGAGCTGTGGGTGTGGGGAGGTTGGAAGGGAGCCCTGTGCGTATGTTTTAAATTATTTTCCTCTTAGAAACTTTTATTTTAATGATCTGTGACCTGTCAGGGAAAGAAGAGAGATTGTGTGAGCACAGGACAAAAATAAAACGGCTTATTCACTGTACCACCCTTGGCTCCATGGGTTTTTATTTTATATTTTTATGATTAAACATGGCAGGGAAACCAAGCAGGGACCTTCTCCCCCACAGTAGCTCCTGGCTCGGAGCTGGGAGCAGCTCCAGTTCCAGCAGTGGGTTGGGAGGGAGTCGCTGTTGTCCTGCAGGGGATGGAAAGAGAAGGAAAAGGAAAAGCTCCTCCTCTGTGGGAAACAGCCAGCTCTGCCTCAGCTGCTTTTTTCCTTCCTTCCTTCACAGCAGGATCCAAGGAAATCCAAGGAAAATGTGGTCCTGGTTAGAACTGCAGCTGTGTGGAGCAAGTTGGGGTCCCTGGGTCGAAGCCACCCAAAGTGCTGCCAGGCCTGAGGCTGAGGCCGATCCCTCTCCTTGGAATTTGGACTCCCAGGATATGGTGTCCTATTTTCCCATTGGCCTCCCCTCCCTCTGCAGGTCCAGTGGCTGTTCCACACATCCCACCCTCCCTGAAGGTCTGGGGGGAGACTGAACAGAAGTTGATTCAATCCTGGGGGTGTTTGTATCCCAGATCCTGCCCTGTCCCTCTCCCTGTGGGATAAATCCCAGCCAGGAGCGAGGACACCAAACCCTCCATCTCTGGAACGTTTCCAATGTCTCAATCCTGCAGTGGAGCCCCTGGAGGGGCATTTTGGGTGGTACTGGGAAGGGTCCCAGCCAGGGTGGGCTCTGCCCTGCAGGAGACACCACACCAGGCCTGGATGAACAAGCTGGGGATGGAAAACTGCTCCTGGGAACTGCTGGTGTGGAATGGCACTTTGGATGCCATCCTGGTGCCTCCATGTATTCCTCTTATCTCCATGTATTGCTCTTCATGTATTTTGTACTTGCAGACCCCTTTTCTCTGAGAGTTTCAGACACAACCAGAAGATCCAGCCACAATCACAATTCCAGCTCTCAATCTGCTTCCCAACAATCTCCCACAGGCATTCCCGTGGGCCATATGCCCTTTTCCTGTGGCTCACACCTCTCCAGGTGGGACTGGAAGGGTCCATCTCCTGCTGCTGCTGCTGGTATTGAGGCTGGGCCAGCTCAGCCACGGGGAATATGGAGCATTAAACCCACACTCTGAGGGCTTCCTTCTCCCCTCCTGGGCTCCAGGGGTTTTATTTCAGACATTCCTTCAGGGGAATGGGTTGGCTCCCCTGAGGGGGAGCAGAGAAGGGCCGTGGGGGTCTGAGGAGGATTCCCTGCCCTTCCCAGGACCTGTCTCTGTTCACACAGGTCCTTCCTTGTGCTCCACCAGCCCAGCAGAGCCAGTGGAGGCTCCCAGGGAGCCTCTGGAGCCTGACAAAGGCCCGCTCTGGCTCCCTGCCTGTGCCCAGCCCAGCACAGAGGGAGCTCAGCCAGTCCCTCCCCCAGCTCGGGCCACCTGCCAGCCCATAATCAGGTGAAGTGCAGCCCTTTATTCCCAAGCAGGAATCACTTGGCTTCCAGCAGGGCCTCGGAGCTCTGATCCTGCTCAGAGCCACAGCCCAGCCCTTTGATCCAGGGTCCAGTCTGAGCCCTCAGCCCAGGCTTTGGGGGGACAGAGCAGCTCCTCTGCCCTTCCCTGCCCTGCTCCAGCTCCAACCTGGAGCACTAATCCCAGGGAAAACCACCACAGATGTCCCGCCAGCACGAGGGTCATTTTCCTGTGCTTGAGATTCTCAGGAGGTGTCACAACAAGTCCCCAAAATCCTGCAGCTCACACCAGGGCCCTCAGCCACAATCCCACCCCCTGGATGGAGCAACCAGCATCTTCCAGAGACCTGGATTGATCTCCTGGAGCTCCCCTGGGACCTGCAGCTTCTGATGCTCAATTAAGTGGACATCACCCTGTCCCTCTCTGGTGATTAATCCAGGTTTAATTGCTGCTGCTGCTGCTGCTGGGGCAGGGCAGCATCTCCTTGTCCTGCTGGGTAAAGGTTGTGCTGGCACAAATAACCTGGATTTCACCTGGCTGCAGTTTTGCAGCTCTGGGAGTCACTGAGGGGCTGGTGAGGCCCCTGTTCCACCCAAACCCTTCCTGCTCAATCCTGCACCCTGAAAACTCCAGAACCTGAGTCAGGAACCACCATCCTCTCCCAGGAACCACTGGAGAACACAGGATGACTGTGCTCTTCATGCCCAGGAGCTCAAGGCCTTCAGCACATCCACTCCAGGGACAAAGGGAGGCCACCTCCATCTCCAGCCAAACACCAAAACCACTGCCAGAGGTTTAGAAACCCATCCAAAGCCACCATGTCTGCTCCAGGTTTGGATGAGAACAGAATTAAAGGTCACTTACCCCCCTCTGGTGCTGGATCCTGGCTGGGAACACCCTCCAGCAGCATCTTCCTACACCAAACCACGTCCCAATCAGCTACTCCTCTTGTCTCCACGGCAAGACTGGACCCAGGGCTCTGTCTAAACCTCTCTCCTCCAGATGGAAGCCAAAATAAATCAGAACCAGCTGCTCCAGAACCTGCTGCCACCTTCTCCAAAGCTCCATGGGGAGCTATCCTGGACTCTGAGCTAACCTGGCTCAGGGAGCACCTTCCCTCCGTGTCCTGCTCTACCTGGTCACTCATCCCTTGCCCAAAGAGAGCTGGAGGGAGGAGAAAGGTAGAGAAGATGAATGAATGAATGAATAAATAAATAAATAAAAATCAGGATTATAAATCTAAAATTTTATTGAGACAAAAAACTGACAGAGCTCGGTATGAAGTTAAAATCCAAACACGTACTTTACATTTAAACAACGTTTTCACAGAAACCTAAACACATGCTTCTTAAAAAAAGGTTTGTACAATGCAAGTCTAGATACCACCCTACGAGGAGGTGCCAGGAGTCTGGTGGGGCTCGTGACTCCAGACATTAAATAGTTCAGTATTTGTAATAAATCTAATTTATAAAAGAGATCAACCCTCCGAAGGGGTGGGGGGACCCGGCGGCTCCAGCGCCGACTGTGGCTCCTCCAAACCTTCACTTTGGGGACAATGTGGAATTGTTTGGGGTTTTTTTTCTTTTTTTTATCTTGTGCTGCTGTTGGTTTCCTCTCCCTCCCCCTGCTAAAGGGTTCCCTACACTGCTGGCTGGACACGCAAATCAAGGTGAGAAAAGGAACAAGTGGTCAGAAGTCTCTTTCCCCCTCCCCAGTTTTGTTTGAGAAATAGCACCTTAGAAGGGAAAGAAGGGTAGAAAAGGGTTAAAATCCATCCCCCCACCCCCCCTCCCCATACAATGCATGTGTCAGGAACTGGCAGTTCTGCTGCAGGACAATACGAATCACAAGTTTGCATTTTCACAAGTCTCCCCTCACCCCTCCCACCCCAACCCCCTCCTCCCCCTGAAAACTGCTCGCAGGGTTTGGAGGATTCTCAGCTCTGGAGATTTGGACATTCACAGTTTCAGTCTCGTGTCTCTGTCCCTGTCTCCCCCAGTTCTGTCAGCAACACTGGGCTTCTCTCCCCATTCCTTTTTTTTTTTTTTTTTTAATGACTTTTCATTTCTTTTCTGATTTTATGTTCCTTAAAAAAAAAAAAAAAGATCTGGAAACTATCTGGAACGTTGTCACCAGATCTCATCTCCCTCCCCAATTAATAAGCCTGATTTCCCCACATCCCTCCCCTCCCAGTTTCCCCCCCCCCAAAACTGATACACCAGTAAATAGCAAAAGGAAAAAAAAAGAGGAAAAAGAAAATAAGAGAGACCTACACACATGCTACGCTGTAAAAATGCAGAGTTAACACTATTGGGAAGAAGGCTGTGGGTTGCTGAGATGGTCTTTGAAGATTAAGCAGTATCCATCTGCACTCCCTCTCCCCAGCCCACCCACCCCAGTGAGAGTCCTTCATGGAAGGGGCTTTGCTTCCACTCCCATGAGCTGCTTTGAACCCTCCCCACCCCATCTCAAACCCTTCCCAACCCTTCACTATCCCCCTGCCCTTCCCTCCCCCCCTCCAACTGAGCCGGGCTGGTTGGAATCTGGACACAGCATGAAGCAGTTGAGCAGCTGCAGGGCACAGAAACCATACTGGTCTCTTCAAAGGGCACCTTCTCCAGCCATCTCCACGTCCCACCCGAGCAGAGCCGCCTCCAATCCCTCCTGCTCACACCCACAGTTCGGATCTTTCCACAAAGGCTGCCCAGAGTGGGGACCAGGGCTTAGTTCTTGTCCTCTTTCTTGTCATCGTCCTCTGAGGGGTAGGAATGCCATGTCAACCTCTCCTCGTAGAAGGAGATCACCACCTGTGGGCACTTGATGTTGGCTTCCTTGGCAGGGACCAGGTCGGCCTCATCCGAGTTTTTCCTACAGGGTGGAGCAGGGGGAAGGTCAGGGAGGTGTGGGAGGAGGTGGAGCCTGGAGAGAAACCCAGAAGCAGCAGGGAAATGGAATCCCTGGAGTCCCAGTCACCCCTTCCTGAGTGGTTTCAGAGCAGCAGGAATAAAAACCCCCCAGTGTGAGTTCAGCTCTGTGTTGTTGGGGAGGGAGGAGAAGGTGAATCCAGCCAGTCAGCAATAGGACAAGGGGGCTCAAGCTCTGCCAGGGGAAATTTAAGGTGGAGATCAGAAAGGAATTCTTTGCAGAGAGAGTGCTCAGGGATTGGAATGGGCTGCCCAGAGAGGGGGTGGATTCCCCATCCCTGGAGGTTTTTCAGCTGAGCTTGGCCGTGGCACTGAGTGCCATGATCTGGTAAAGGGACTGGAGTTGGCCCAAGGGTTGGACTTGATGATCTCAGAGGTCTCTTCCAACCCAACTGAGAAGAGCAACGAGGCTGGAGAAGGGACTGGAGCACAAGTGCTGTGGGGAGAGGCTGAGGGAGCTGGGGGTGTTCAGCCTGGAGAAGAGGAGGCTCAGAGGTGACCTCAGCACTGTCTGGAACTCCCTGAAGGGAAGTTCTGGCCAGGTGGGGGTTGGTCTCTTCTCCCAGGCACTCAGCAATAGGACAAGGGGGCACGATGGGCTCAAGCTCTGCCAGGGGAAATTGAAGTTGGAGATGAGAAAGAAATTCTTTGCAGAGAGAGTGCTCAGGGATTGGAATGGGCTGCCCAGAGAGGGGGTGGATTCCCCATCCCTGGAGGTTTTTCACCTGAGCTTGGCCGTGGCACTGAGTGCCATGATCTGGGAAAGGGACTGGAGTTGGACCAAGGGTTGGACTTGATGATCTCGGAGGTCTTTTCCAACCCAATCCATTCTATGATTCTGTGGATGTGGCACTGAGTGAGAATCCACCATGTCTTGATCCAACCCCACTGTGATCACCAGACCAGGGCACAGAGTGCCCTGGGCTGGTGATCACAGTGGGGTTGGATCAAGGGTTGGACTTGATGATCTTGGAGGTCTTTTCCAATCCGTGCCCTGGGCTGGTGATCACAGTGGGGTTGGATCAAGGGTTGGACTTGATGATCTCGGAGGTCTTTTCCAACCCAATCCATTCCATGATTCCCAAACTCTCTGTCCTCCCACACCTACACCAGGCTGGGTCAGTCCCACCTGTTCCCTGTGGCACCAGAGCCACTTGCTGACCCTCACTCTGTCCCCTCCTTGGGGGGTGGGACATCATGCCCTGCTCTGACCCTTCAAAGACACCTCAGTCCCTTCAAAGACACCTCAAGGGACACTCTGAAGCTCCATGACCCCCAGGTGGTGCCACAGCCTCAGAGCAGAGGGGATTCCATGCCAGGCAGCAGGCCCTTCCCTCTCTGGCACAGAAGACACACTCACCACTTCATGAGGAACATCAGCTCCCCGCTGGAGTCTGTGGCGCCGATGATTCGTTCCGGCTCAAACCCTCGGGCGAAGCCTCGCGGTTTCTCCGACTGCAAGACACAAATTCCCACCTGTGGCATCTCCAGGGTGACACTCAGGGCCCTGGTCTGGCCACCAGGATGTGCTGGTGGCTGGTCAGGAAGGCTCAGACTGCAATGCCAGGGCCATGGAGATGCTCCTATGCCATAGAGCCAGGCTGGGAGAGCTGGGGTGGCTCACCTGGAGAAGGGAAAGCTCCAGGGAGACCTGAGAGCCTCTTCCAGTGCCTAAAGGGGCTGCAGGAGAGCTGGAAAGGACTTGGCACAAGGGATGGAGTGACAGGACAAGGAGGATGGCTTCCTACTGCTGCAGGGTGGGATTAGATGGGATATTGGGATGAAATCCCTGCCTGGGAGGGTGGGCAGGCCCTGGCACAGGTGCCCAGAGGAGCTGTGGCTGCCCCAGCCCTGGGAGTGTCCAAGGCCAAGCTGGACAGGGCTTGGAGCACCCTGGGCTGGTAGGAGGTGTCCCTGCCCATGGGTGGTGGTGGCACTGGATGAGCTGAAAGGTTCCTTCCAACCCAAACCATTCCATGATTCCATATCCAAGGCGAGTGGGAATGCCCAGCTGATGCTGCAGGAGAAGGATCTCCCTCCCAAGGCCCAGCTGCACAAACCCCTCTGCCTGCCAAGATTCAGCAGCTCCTGGGATGCAAACCAGACTGCAGAGCCTTTCAGTGCCCAGTTTCCCAAGCAGCCTGAGCACAAGGCTCTGTGCTCCACCTTGTCTCCCTCTTCCAGGGGCAACTCCTGCCTTCTGATTCCCCCCTTTAGGGCTCTTCAGGAGAAGTTGAGGGCTGGATTCACCCCCTTTGGCTCTGGATTTACTGGGAGGCTGAGCCCAGACAGCAGCTCGTGCCTCCTTCTGAAGGGTACAGCTTTCCAAAGCTGTGTCTTGCTCAAGTGTCATAAAAACTCCCATTCCTTGGAAAAAGAGTTTGATGTTCTGGGGTGACTCTTGCTGTGCCAGGAGCAGGGAGGTCAGCACAGAACCCCCACTCTGCCTCACCTCCTCCTTCTTCTTCTTTGGTTTGCTCTCCTCCCCTTTATCCTCCGAGTCCGACTCCGCTTTGCGTTTGCTGCCCTCGGATTTCTCGCTCTCATGGGCAGTTTTCTGGGACTGCAGGAATTCTGCAATGAGGTCTGGGCAGTCCAGGTTCTCCTCAGGCTCCCAGGTGTTGTCCTCACTGGAAGCAAACACAACACCTCAGTTTTAGGGCTCTCTGTAGCTTTCCCTGCCCAGAAAAAGACACTGGTCATGGAGATGCCACTAAGTTTGGTCACTGTCCTGATCCAGGCAGGAATGCTGGAGGGCAGGGCAGGCATTCCCCTTCTCCAGGGAGTACTGCAGCTCATTCCTCTGGCTGCTTTTCCCACAGTGGGGCTTTTTGCAGGGCAGAATTGGGATTCTTCCCACCCCAGGCTGTGACTGGAGCTCAAGGTGTTTGGCACAGCAGGATTTTCCCACCCCAGGCTGTGACTGGAGCTCGGGGTGTTTGGCACAGCAGGATTTTCCCATCCCAGGCCATGACTGGGGTTTGGGGTGTTTGGCACAGTGGGATTTTCCCAGCCAGGCCATGACTGGAGCTCAGGGTGTTTGGCACAGTGGGATTTTCCCACCCCAGGCTGTGACTGGAGCTCAGGGTGTTTGGCACATCAGGATTTTCCCACCCCAGGCCATGACTGGGGTTTGGGGTGTTTGGCACAGCAGGATTTTCCCACCCCAGGCTGTGACTGGAGCTCAGGGTGTTTGGCAGGGCTGCTTTGTCCCCACAGCTGCCCTTGGCCTGTTTGCTCCGTTCTCCATCCCAGGAGAGGCCCAGGACTCTGATCCACCTGCCTGGAGACTTTGGGAGTGGAAGGCAGAGGAGCTGCTGGAACAGCCCAGCCCCCAGAGGAGCAGGTTGGAGCCACTTACTCCGAGAAGCCTTTCCACTTGAGCAGGTATTCCACCTTTCCCTTCACCACCCGCCGATCCAGGACCTTCTCCACCACATATTCCTCCTCCTCTTCCTCTAGGACCTCCTCCACTTTCTTCTTGTTCTGCTTTTTTCCCATTGTGCTGGCCAGTTTTTCAGCTTTGGGGCGACGCTGCTGCAAGAGGAGGGAGAGCCAAGGTCAGGAGCCAAGGTCGGCTGTGCCTTTGCCAGGTGGGAATTATCCTGGATGCACAAAGGCAGGGAATGCTGCTCTGGAGACAGCAGGAAGCTACAAGGCAGGGAACACACAGAGGGATGGGCCTGCCAGGCCAGGAGTCTCCAGCAGGAGCTGCTGCTTTTACATCCTGATTTTGACTCGAAGCTTTGGGGCTTTTTCTCTCTCCAATAACTTATTTCACCAATTCCATAGAGAGTTTCCTACCTCAGCTGCTCCACACCTTGTCCATCCCCTGCTGAGTCCCACATGTCCCTCCCCTAACCTGCTCCCTCCCCTCTCCTCACCTCATTGAGCTGCCCTTCAGCTTAAAGGCTGAACTAAGTAGTTTATATTAACTAAAGTTAATAAATAGTTAATCCAAGTCAAATCCAAGTCACAGTCCCTGATCCCAACCTCACCATGTTCATTTCCTTGCTGGATCTGGGATATTTATCCCATTCTTCACCCCCAGAACATCCTCCTTATCTTCCAGAGCTGTTTAGTCAACCAAAAATTCCTGAATATACATCCAGGGCTTGCTGGGAAGGGAGAACTCTGGAAGCAGAACCTCCTGCCACCCACAGGGAGATGTGCCCAGGTGGCCCTGGCACTGCCCTGGGCCTGCAGAGCAGGAACAGCCCTTCCAACACTCCAGGCATTCCCAGCCCAAATCCAAACAACTCAGAGAGCCAAAAACCACAGAGAGGCCCCAGATCCCTCCTCAAAACCAGCTCAGACCAGTAGCTGGGCAGATCCTGGGTCCCAGTGTCTCCCTGCTGCTCCCAGGGATGGATGGATGCCCACCCAGCCCTGCCCATGGCAGAGGGTGGCACTGGACGGGCTTTAAGGTCCCTTCCCATCCAAACTATTCCATGATCCCAAGCCAGTGGACATCCAGCCATGCAGGATGAAGCTCCTTGCCTTATCCAAAGAAGGGAAAGCCCCAACAACCTGGAAAGATCCCACTAAGGCAGAGCCAGAGCAGAACACACATCAGAGAGGCTTCTCCCTCAGTTCCTGGGTGGAAACACTCTGAGAGCATCTTCAGAGATTCCATAGGGAAGCAAACCTGGAGCAGAGCAAGGCTCCCGGAGGCCTGGACACTGGGAAGAGGAGGAGGAGGAGGAGGAGGAGGAGAAGGAGGAGGAGGAGGCTGGGCTGGCACAGGCACAGCTGGGTGTGCAACACAACAATGGAAAGCCTCCCACCCGACCCTCAGGCATCTAATCCCAGCCCAGGAGCAGCAGGAAGCCAAAGGATCGTGTTTCACTCTGGAATTCCTCAGCCAGTTCCTTCCTCTCCCCTCCATCCTCCTCCTCGGGCACCACAGGGCTGCTGGAGAAGGGGGACAGAGGAGATTCCAAGGCAATTCCCAACAAAGTGCTGTGGTGGCTCCAAATAAACTCCAGCAGAGCCCAGAGGGGCGGGATTCTGGAATTCCTGCTCTCAGCAAGGAATTCTCCTGAGCTGCAGCCAAAGGGACTTTAGGGAAAGCTCTGTGGGCATTGCCTGGAGATGGGGGAGATGTTCAGGCACCTGAGGATGCTCAGCTGGATCCTCAGAGGATTCCAAAGGCGGCAGCTGGATCCAAGAGCATTGTGAGAGCCAAGGTGAGCTCAGGGAGGAGCTGCTGAAGCTCCAGGTGGGAAGGGAAACAGGGAGAGGGAACAGCAATGGGAACAGCTGATGGACTGCCATCGTTTGATGGAGGAGCTGAGGAGAAAAGATGCAAATCCAAGGCCGGGAGCACGTTGGGAAGGAGCTTCCCAAGGGGAGGGACAAACACAGCAGGGCAAAGAGCTGCAGGAACCTCCCAGATATTTGGGGTTTGTTCCTTTCAGTGCCAAGAGCATCCAATCCCTGCCTTGCCTCGAGGGCTTGGGAGCCAGGAAGGAGCTCGGGGAGGAGGAGGCTCCATTCCCAGAGCCCGCAGGGAGCTGAGCTCCTGCACTGCAGGAAAAACGCAGCTGGAGGGGACAGGGCGGCTCCAAAGGCCACCGGGATTGATCCCCAAAGGATCCGCCTTGGGAATGTCTCTGTGACCCTCCAGTTAAAGCATTAAAACAACCCAAAGCACTGGATGGGCTCTGAGGGAGGGGAGAGGTTGATCCATCCCTGGAGATTTGGGAAGGCAGCAGAGGGGGAATCACCCCGGGCTCTGCTCCCTCCCCTCCAGGGATTTCCAACACATCTCACTCCCACCGAGGTGCATTTTTGGGGAGCAGACACTCCTATTCCTTTAATCCAAACAGCCTCATCCCTGGAAGTGTCCAAGGCCAGGCTGGACAGAGCTTGGAGCACCCTGGGATGGTGGGAAGTGTCCCTGTCCATGTCCCTGGATGAGATTTCAGGTCCCTTCCAACCCAAACCATTCCACGATTCTACAGAATTTGGGGCTCTCCTGCCTGAGAGATCCCAACAATTGAATGTTTCCTAAAATTCACCTTCAATTTTTTTATACTTAACATGTTGAAAACAACAAAAAAAAAGTCGGTTTATCCCCCAAAAAAAAATGATATCAAGACAAACTTGGGATGAGTCAATGCCAAAAATCCTCTGTGAGGAGGGAAGTGAAATAAAGGGAAAGAATAAACTTCATGGTCTGCAGATGGAAGGAAAAGGATCCAGGACTCACCTAAACCATTCCAAAAGAATTAAAACTCAGGGAAAAGCCCCAAAGAAGGAGACCCAGCACAAGGGTGAGCACAAAACCTGATTTTGGGGGCAGGAGGAAGAGCTGGAGATTGAATTGGAACACAGACCAGCTCCATTTGCTGCATCCTGAAGGATTAACAGTTCAAGGGAGCTTTAATGAGTTTCAAACTTCCAACATTTCCTCCCCCCAGCTTGGCTGGGATCACTTTTATCCTTAAAATGAGTTCTGAGCACGCCAAGTTTATCCCACACATGCCAGGGAAAGGCAGCAGGAACCCCCCACTGGAAGAGGGAACAAGAACTTCCACTCTCCAGGAAACATTCCTGGGAATTTGGAGTGAGGGGATCCAGGGATTGAGCAGAAACCAAGCAAAGGAAAAGCCACAACTTCCAGGCACATCATTCCCAGGTAAATTCCCAACCCACGAGGGAAGGAACCTCCGGATTTAAGAGGAGGAATGTTAATTCCCTCCTGAAAAGGGAGAAATGGAGGGAAAATGTCCCAAATTTTGGTATGTGATGGTGGGGACAACTCCTGAATTCCTCCAGAGCAGGGAAATCATGGAATCACAGCAGGGAAATCGTGGAATCACAGCAGGGAAATCGTGGAATCACAGCAGGGAAATCGTGGAATCACAGCAGGGAAATCGTGGAATCACAGCAGGGATTTGGGTTCTTTTGAAATCATGGAATCACAGCAGGGAAATCATGGAATCACAGCAGGGAAATCATGGAATCACAGCAGGGATTTGGGTTCTTTTGAAAACATGGAATCACAGCAGGGATATCATGGAATCACAGCAGGGATTTGGGTTCTTTTGAAATCATGGAATCACAGCAGGGATATCATGGAATCACAGCAGGGATTTGGGTTCTTTTCACTGCTCTGGGTGCTGGAGAATTCCCAACTTCCCACACAGCCTATTCCAGCCTCATCCCCAGGGATGGAGGGGCCACACCTGGGGGCATTCCCAGCTCTCACAGCCCATTCCCTGGATATTTGGCATTTCCCTGGAGCAGCCCCAGCTGTTTCTCACCCTTTCCACTACCAGGATCCCAAGCACTGAGAGGAAACTCCCCCCAGCTCTCACAAGGTCTGGTGGCTGCCAACACCTTCCTCCCTCAATTTTGGGAGGAATTCCCAGACTTTATCCCAGCAGACTCTGGAATTATTCAGCCAGAAACCCTTTTCCAATGCTCTGATCTCTGTTTTATAGGAACACACAAATTTGCTGCTTCCAAACCCACCAACATCTCTGGGATCCCCCCCCCCATGTCCATTCCCGACGTTTTCCAACCAAAATCAGAGCACTGCCATCCCCTCCAGGGCAGCATTCCCAGGACAGGGCAGCATTCCCAGGACCCCCCGAGCCATTCCCAGGACAGGGCAGCATTCCCAGGACCCCCCGAGCCATTCCCAGGACAGGGCAGCATTCCCAGGACCCCCTGAGCCATTCCCAGGACCCCCTGAGCCATTCCCAGGACCCCCTGAGCCATTCCCAGGACCCCCTGAGCCATTCCCAGGACAGGACAGCATTCCCAGGACCCCCTGAGCCATCCCCAGGACAGGACAGCATTCCCAAGACACCTTGAGCCATTCCCAGGACCCCCTGAGCCATTCCCAAGACACCCTGAGCCATTCCCAGGACAGGGCAGCATTCCCAGGACACCCTTAGCCATTCCCAGGACAGGGCAGCATTCCCAAGATACCCTGAGCCATTCCCAGAACAGGACAGCATTCCCAGCACACCCTGAGCCATTCCCAGGACAGGACAGCATTCCCAGCACACCCTGAGCCATTCCCAGGACAGGACAGCATTCCCAGTACAGGACAGCATTCCCGGCACACCCTTAGCCATTCCCAGGACAGGACAGCATTCCCAGTACAGGACAGCATTCCCGGCACACCCTTAGCCATTCCCAGGACAGGACAGCATTCCCAGTACAGGACAGCATTCCCGGCACACCCTTAGCCATTCCCAGGACAGGACAGCATTCCCAGTACAGGACAGCATTCCCGGCACACCCTTAGCCATTCCCAGGACAGGACAGCATTCCCAAGATACCCTGAGCCATTCCCAGGACAGGTCAGCATTCCCAGGACCCCCTGAGCCATTCCCAGGACAGGACAGCATTCCCAGCACACCCTGAGCCATTCCCAGGACACTCTGAGCCATTCCCAGGACCCCCTGAGCCATTCCCAGGACCCCCTGAGCCATTCCCAGGACAGGGCAGCATTCCCAGGACCCCCTGAGCCATTCCCAGGACAGGGCAGCATTCCCAGGACCCCCTGAGCCATTCCCAGGACAGGGCAGCATTCCCAGCACACCCTGAGGCAGCTCCACATCTGCCCTTTCCACACCAGGGAGTACAAATCCCATCGTGCTTCCTTTTCCCCGGATCCTCCTCCTCCTCCTCCCCCAAGGGCTTTATGACCCACATTCCAAGCGTGGGGGCTCCCCCACTTCCCAAATTTCCATCAGAGGAGCTGGATAAAGCCTGTCCTGGGACTTCCCAAGCAGCTCCTGCTCCATCTCCCCCCTCCCTTTCCCAACACATCCCAACTTCCAACCACAAGGTCCCCATCCCACCTCCTGCCAGCCCCACCCCAGATCTCCGTGGGAAACATCCCCCCCAGCCCCAAATCCCCCCAGTCTGCCCCACAACAGCTCTCCCTGTCCGGCCCCCCGGGATTCGGCTGCCATCCCATTCCCGGCATTCCCGCAGCCTCTTCCCGCTCATTCTCCCCGCCAAAAGTTGACATTTATCCCTCCCCATTCCCAGCTGGATCCTGGAGCCTCCCCTGCTCCTTCCCCAGCCCCCTTTTCCCCTTCACCGACCCAGCCCAGCACCCAAATCCTTCTCCCTGCACCCCAAACAGCTCTGCAATGACCCCCCAACCCCTCAGCATCCCAATCCCTTCCAAATCCTTCTCCCTGTATCCCCAATCCCCTTCCACTGACTCCCCCAATCCCCAAATCCTCCTCCCTGTATCCCAATCCCCAAATCCTCCTCCCTGTATCCCAATCCCCTTCCACTGACTTCCCCAATCCCCAAATCCTCCTCCCTGTATCCCAATTCCCCTCCACTGACTTCCCCAATCCCCAAATCCTCCTCCCTGTATCCCAATCCCCTTCCACTGACTTCCCCAATCCCCAAATCCTCCTCCCTGTATCCCAATCCCCTTCCACTGACTTCCCCAGTCCCCAAATCCTCCTCCCTGTATCCCAATCCCGTTCCACTGACTCCCCCAATCCCTTCCAAATCCTTCTCCCTGTATCCCCAATCCCCTTCCACTGACTTCCCCAATCCCCAAATCCTTCTCCCTGTACCCCAAACCTCCTTCACTAAATCCCAATTCCCCCCAGTATCCCAATTCCCTCAAAATGCTTCTCCCTGTGTCCCAACCCGTCTCCACAGACCCCCCAACCCCCTCAGCGTCCTCACTGACCCTCCCAGTATCCCAATCCCCCCAGATCCTCCTCCCTGTATCCCAATTCCCCTCCACTGACTCCCTCAACATCCCAATCCCCAAATCCTCCTCCCTGCGCCCCAACCCCCTTCCACTGACCCTCCCAACCCTCCCAACATCCCAATCCCCCCAGATCCTCCTCCCTGCACCCCAATTCCCCTCCACTGACTCCCTCAGCATCCCAATCCCCCCAAATCCTTCTCCCAGCCCCCCAAATCCTCCTCCACTGACACTCCCAACCCCCTCAGTATTCCAATCCCCCCAAATCCTCCTCCCTGTATCCCAATTCCCCTCCACTGACTCCCTCAACATCCCAATCCCCAAATCCTCCTCCCAGCCCCCAACCCCTCTCCACACCCCTCCCAACCCCCTCAGCATCCCCACTGACCCCACAGCCCCCCAACATCCCAATCCCCCCAAATCCTCCTCCTTGTATCCCAATTCCCCTCCACTGACTCCCCCAACATCCCAATCCCCCCCAAATCCTCCTCCCAGCCCCAAAATTCCCCTCCACTGACACTCCCAACCCTCTCAGTACCCCAATGCCCCCCAACATCCCAATTCCCCCGCAATCCTCCTCCCTGTATCCCAATTCCCCTCCACTGACTCCCTCAGCATCCCAATCCCCCCAAATCCTCCTCCCTGTATCCCAACCCCTCTCCACACCCTCTCAGCATCCCCACTGACCCCGCAGCCCCCCAGCATCCCAATCCCCCCCCAATCCTCCTCCCAGCCCCCCAACCCCTCTCCACACCCTCTCCACACCCTCTCCACCCCCCTCAGCATCCCCACTGACCGCCCCCCACCCCAACACCCCCAAATCCCCCTCCCAGCCCCCCGACCCCCCGGCACAGCCCCCCCCACCCCTCCCACCCCCCCAGCTCCCCATCACACCCCCCCCACACCCCTCCCACGCCCCCCCCCGCCGGCCCGGCCGCGCTCCCCGCCGACCTTGCACAGCCCCGCCGTTGGTGTCCGAGGGAAGGGGCGCGGGGGCCGCTCGGGGGGTCGGGGGGGGCCCGGGCCTGGCCTCGCTCCGTCCGCCGCCCTGAACAAAAGAGCCCGGCCAGCGCCGCTGCCCGCCGCGCGCACCGCGCATGCGCCACGCCCCGCGCGGGGCACGCCGGGAGCTGTAGTCCGACAGGGCAGCGAGGCCGCTGCGGGGCGCGCGAGGCGTGCTGGGAGTTGTAGTCCGAGCGCTGCCGCAAAGCACTACGGGAAGTGTAGTTCTTGTGGCTGGGCGCCATGGCAGTTGTAGTCCGATGTGCTCCGCTCCGCCAGTTAATGAACATAATTACAGTAATTAAGGGTGGGAAAGTGCTCCGGGGGGCATCCAGTCCAACCTGAGGCCCGTCAGCAGGTTGTACCCCCGCGAGTGTGCCCCGAGCCACCCCGCCTGGGGGTCACACCGGGGCAGCCCCAGGTGGTGGGAAATGATTTTCTTTATGGAAATCTCCGGGTTGGAAAAGCCCTCCGGGGATGCTCGAGTTAACCCAGCACTGCCGTGTCCCCGAGCGCCACATCCACGTGTTTTCTGGACACCTCCAGGGGTGGGGGCTCCAACCCTCCCTGGGCAGCCCCTTCCAGTGTTTTACACCCCTTTCCATGCAGGAATTCCTCCCGATGCCCAACCCGAACCTCCCCGGGTGTGACTTGCTGCTGTGCCCTCTCCTCCTGTCCCTGTTCCCTGGAGCACAGCCCGACCAACCCCCCCCCCCCCCAGCTCCCCTCTCCGGTCAGGGAGTTGCAGAGAGAGAAAAGGCTCCTCTGAGGCTCCTTTTCTCCATCTCAGCCGCTCCAGCTCCTTCCCCATTCCCATCCTTCTCCCGAACTACAGCGGGGTGGGGTGCAGGAACTACAACTCCCATCACGCCCCGCGCCGGAAGTGCCCGCCCCGCACGCGCTATAAGGGCGCGCGCCGCCGCCGCCGCCGCTTAAAGGGGCCGCGGCCTGTGCGAGGTGAGGGGGCCCGGGGGGGGGGGGGAATTGGGGGAAAACCCCCCAAAAAATTACAAATTGGGGGGTCCCGGCGTGGGTTGGGGGTCCCTCGAGGGTGGTCTTGGGTTCCTTAACAGCCCCCGGTGAGGAAACAGGAGCTGGGCTGGGCCTCGCCCCCCGCCCGCGGCCTCTCCCGGCGGGGCCAGGCCCGTCCCCAGCGCCCCCCGCCCTTCCACAGGGTCCAAATTTCGGGATACCTGTTGGGATGGGGGAACCTTTTCCTCCCCACGTGGGAAAACACCTTCGGGAAATCACCATCACCACCATCACCACCCCAGGCTGTGCCTGGGAAAAGCGGGAATAAATGGGATTCATTCCCGGTTTTCCCGCTGTGCGAGGCTGTTCCCTGAGCTTTGGGAGCCGTCTGGGGTTGGGCTGGCTCGGACATCCCGGGGGGGGATTCCAAATTTTGGGACACCTGTGGGGATGGGAGTGAAAAAGCCTCCAAATATCACGCCCAGATGGGCCAAAGAAAAGCGGGAATAAATGGGATTCATTCCCGGTTTTCCTGCTGTGGAGCCGCTTCGTGGGGGGTTTCCCGAAGGGGAGGAATGTGGAGCCTCGGCCAGGCTGGATGTGGGAAGGGAAGGAAGAGCATTCCCGCTGTTCCAGAGGGTGGGAAGGGCCCTTAGGGATAACAAGGCAGAGATAACAAGCAGCGCTTTCCCTTTCCCAGCAAGGTGGGAACTGGGCTGGGAGGGGGGCAAATTCCACCTGGGATTTAAATCCTGCAGGAGCAGAGCCCTGGAAAAAACCGGGAATTGCGGGAAAATCAACCCAGAGCAGCAATTCCAGAGCCCCTTAAACTGAGGCTTTCCCCGAAATCCCTGGAAGAGGATTTGGTGAAACTGATCCCGAGCTGCTTCTCCCGTGGCTGGGAGTGGATTTATCCCATTAGGATCAATTAATTAGCTGAAATAAGATTAGGTGTTCCTTGGGATGAAAGGCTTTGAGTTCCCGGGCTCTCTGATCCCGGTTTTCCCTGCTCAGAATCATCTCCCTCAGGGCTCTCTGCTCCTGGGAACACCTTGGGAAAGGAAATTCCCGTTCCTGGCAACCCTCTGGTGCTCCACTGGGCAACTCCCGAGTCTCCCTCCTGCATTTTTCCAGCTGGGAAGAGCAGGAGCTCCAAAAGCAACGGGGAGGCCGCGATTCCACAGGGATCATCCCAGCATTTGTGGGTGGGCTGTGATCCCATGGGATTTGGGGACTTGATGGTCCCAGTTGTGCTGCTGAACTGGTCCGGACTGGGAGCCCCCAGTCTCGGAGCTCCCTCCAAACTGACTCATGTCACGTGTGGCTCCTTCCCTCCTCTTCTTCCCTAAGGAAGGATCATGTGCTCCAGAGTTTGGGGGTTTTTTGGGAGGTTCCTCCTCTCGCAGCTGGAATTGGAAGCGGGAGGAGCTTGACCCAGCTCCGGGAGGAGCTCAGTTATCCCGGACATCCCGGATTTCTGCCCGTGCCCAAACTCCTCCCCGCTGGGATTAACCCTTTCCGTGCTCCCCGGGGGCGGTGGGATGGCTGGAATTCCACGGGAAGCACCTGGAAACGGGCGGGGCTGGATTTTTAGAGCCTGGTTTGGGGCTCAGCCCCTCCCTTGGTCGCAGCTAAAATGAACTCCGGCTCCAGCCGGGAATAAAGGCTGGAATTCCTGGCACTTGGCACCTCTCATGGCCTTAAAGGCAGAACTCCAGGGATGGGGAGCAGGTGAGGGGTGGATCCTCTGGCACCCTCTGGATCATGGGATGTGAGGGGTGAAATCCTGGCGCTGTTGGTTCATCCCAAGATCCCTTGGCACCCTCTGGATCGTGGGATGTGAGGGGTGAAATCCTGGCGCTGTTGGTTCATCCCAAGATCCTTTGGCACCCTCTGGATCGTGGGATGTGAGGGGTGAAATCCTGGAGCTGTTGGTTCATCCCAAGATCCTTTGGCACCCTCTGGATGGTGGGATGTGAGGGGTGAAATCCTGGAGCTGTTGGTTCATCCCAAGATCCCTTGGCACCCTCTGGATGGTGGGATGTGAGGGGTGAAATCCTGGAGCTGTTGGTTCATCCCAAGATCCTTTGGCACCCTCTGGATGGTGGGATGTGAGGGGTGAAGTCCTGGAGCTGTTGATTCTTCCCAAGATCCTTTGGCACCCTCTGGATGGTGGGATGTGAGGGGTGAAATCCTGGAGCTGTTGGTTCATCCCAAGATCCCTTGGCACCCTCTGGATCCTGGGATGTGAGGGGTGAAATCTTGGAGCTGTTGGTTCATCCCAAGATCCTTTGGCACCCTCTGGATGGTGGGATGTGAGGGGTGAAATCCTGGAGCTGTTGGTTCATCCCAAGATCCTTTGGCACCCTCTGGATCGTGGGGTGTGAGGGGTGAAATCCTGGAGCTGTTGGTTCATTCCAAGATCCTTTGGCACCCTCTGGATTGTGGGATGTGAGGGGTGAAATCCTGGAGCTGTTGGTTCATCCCAAAACCTCCCACAAACGATCCCAGAGCGGAGGTGAAACCAGGACATGGGACAGGCTCGGTGTTCCAGCTCCCCCTGACGAGTATTCCTGGTCTGTGTGTGCACACTGTGTCTGTCTCCATAGGGATTCACTGCCTGGATTGTGGATTTCTGGGATGTAGGGGGTTATCTCGCTGTCCCTCCCCTCTTCTTCCAAGCCCACGCTGTGTCTGTGGTGTTGGAGAACTGGGATTGCTGCAGGAGAATGGAATAGTGCAGTGGGATCTCTGCTCTGTGTGAGCAGGGACAGGATCCAGGGAATGGCTGGAGCTGTGTCAGGAAGGTTTAGGCTGGATTTTGGGAAAGGTTCTTCCCCCAGAGGGTGGTGGGCACTGACCAGGCTCCCCAGGGTTTGGTCACGACCCTGAGGCTGCCAGAGCTCCAGGAGGGTTTGGACAATGCCCTGAGGGACAGGGTGGGATTGTTGGGGTGTCTGTGCAGGGCCAGGGGTTGGGCTGGATGATCCCTGGGTGTCCCAGCTCAGGATATTCCAGGAATATAGGTGGAATATCTGTGTCTGGAGTTAACAGGGACTTGCTGGGGCAGCAGATGGAGGCAGGAGGAGAACAGGTCTCCTCTGGGAAGGGCCAGGGGGATCCTGGTGTGGACTGGCAGCTTCCCCTGCTTGGACAGCCCAGCTGTGCCTCCCTGCTGGAGGAGAGGCCTTTGGGAGAAGGGAACTGGGATAAAACCAGGGATGAATCCTCTTTATTTCATGGATTAAAGTGAGAGTGGATGGGACAGAGGTGGGTGATGCCAGGGCAGGATGCAGAGTCCAAGGAAAACCCTGATGTGCCAATCTTGTCTTTCTAAATCCCTGCTTTTTTTTTCCCAGATGTTTCCCACTGGGCTCTGGCTCTAGGATGTTGGAGAACCAAGAGGAAGTAAGACCCTTCCTGGTGTGTTTATTCCTGGCTGGGGTTTGGCAGCACTGGGGGGGGTCTGTGGGGCAGAGCCAAGGGGCAGCTGGTGCCAGGGATGGGAATGTCTGGAGGTGTCTGTGCTGCCCCTGGGACAGGGAAGGTGGAAAAGGAGCTGTGGGGGTGGACACCTGTCCCTGGAGTCACACGGGGGGGGCTGAGCACAACCTCCCCCTCCTGCCCCACAGGAACTGACCACGGTGCGAGTGCAGGACCCCCGAGTGCAGAACGAAGGCTCCTGGAATTCCTATGTGGATTATAAGATCTTCCTCCACGTGAGTTGGGGCTGAGGGACAGGGCCTGGAGCTGCAGAGCTGGGCTGTGCCACGTGTGAGGCTCAGGAGTGCAAGGCCACACCTGGAGTGTTGTGTTCAGTTCTGGGCCCCTCAGTTCAGGAAAGAGATTGAGGGGCTGGAGCGGGGCCAGAGAAGAGCAACGAGGCTGGAGAAGGGACTGGATGTGGCTCTGAGTGTCCTCTGAAACACCTCCAGGGACAGAGAATCCAACATGTCTTGATCCAACCCCACTGTGATCACCAGCCCAGGGCACAGAGTGCCAGAGTGATCCCAGTGGGGTTGGATCAAGGGTTGGACTTGATGATCTCAGAGGTCTCTTCCAACCCAACTGAGAAGAGAAGAGCAACGAGGCTGGAGAAGGGAGTGGAGCACAAGTGCTGTGGGGAGAGGCTGAGGGAGCTGGGGGTGTTCAGCCTGGAGAAGAGGAGGCTCAGAGGTGACCTGAGCACTGTCTGGAACTCCCTGAAGGGAAGTTGTGGCCAGGTGAGGGTTGGTCTCTTCTCCCAGGCACTCAGCAATAGGACAAGGGGGCACGATGGGCTCAAGCTCTGCCAGGGGAAATTGAAGTTGGAGATGAGAAAGAAATTCTTTGCAGAGAGAGTGCTCAGGGATTGGAATGGGCTGCCCAGAGAGAGGGTGGATTCCCCATCCCTGGAGGTTTTTCAGCTGAGCTTGGCCGTGGCACTGAGTGCCATGATCTGGTAAAGGGACTGGAGTTGGACCAAGGGTTGGACTTGATGATCTCGGAGGTCTTTTCCAACCCAATCCATTCTATGATTCTGTGTTTCTATGGATGTGGCACTGAGTGAGAATCCACCATGTCTTGATCCAACCCCACTGGGATCACCAGCCCAGGGCACTCTGTGATCCCAGTGGGGTTGGATCAAGGGTTGGCCTTGATGATCTCAGAGGTCTTTTCCAACCCAATCCATTCTATAATTCTATGATTCTAATCATCTGAGCAGCCCATCCCTCATCCTGTGTGGGTCTGACATCCAACATCCAGGGCATAGATTGCTGTGTCACTGAGCTCCTGCCCTCCTCTTCCTCTCTGCCCCTCAATCCCATGGATAATTCCCATGGTGGGATATTATTTTGCAGACCAACAGCAAGGCCTTCACTGCCAAGACCTCATGTGTGCGGCGCCGGTACCGTGAGTTTGTGTGGCTGAGGAGGCAGCTCCAGAAGAATGCTGGCTTGGTGTAAGAATTCCTTGTTCTTCCTTTCCTCCTGCTGGTTCTCAGGGACACCCAGGAGAACCTTCCTCCCTGCCCTGGAGACCCATGTGAGCTCAGAACAGATCCCACAGAGGAACAGGGGAATACCTGAGCCCCCAGGGTTCAGGGTGTTGGGAGGTGCTGTCACAGTGTCCCCTGTGCTGGCAGGGAGGTGACCTGAGCTCTGTCCCCTCAGGCCTGTCCCAGAGCTGCCTGGGAAATCCACCTTCTTCGTGGGCAGCACAGATGAGTTCATTGAGAAGCGGAGACAGGGATTGCAGCAGTTCCTGGAGAAGTGAGTGGAGCATTTCTGAGGGCTGGAGGGAGGGAGGGGACACCCTGCTGCAGGACTGTGGCTGAGAGGTGCCAGCAGGGCTGTCCATGTCCCCGTGGTGGTGTGAAAGCTGACTCCCTGTCCTCTCTCCGTGCCCAGGGTGGTGCAGAACGTGGTCCTGCTGTCTGACAGTCGACTGCACCTGTTCCTGCAGAGCCAGCTCTCTGTGCCCGACATCGAGGCCTGTGTGCAGGGCCAGGGCACACAGACAGTGACAGAGGCCATCCTGCACTATGCCATGTCCAACTGTGGCTGGGTCCAGGAGGAGGAGGGCCGGCCCACGCTGCTGCCTGGGCAGGACCCACGTGCCAGGTACCAGCCAGGGGAACGGGGGGCACCCCAGGGCACCCCCAGCTCCTGCTGTGCATCCCAGGGCGCCCCCAGCTCCTGCTGTGCATCCCAGGGCACGTCCAGCTCCTGCTGTGCATCCCAGGGCACCCCCAGCTCCTGCTGTGCATCCCAGGGCACCCCCAGCTCCTGCTGTGCATCCCAGGGCACCCCCAGCTCCTGCTGAGGATCCCAGGGCATTCCCAGTTCCCTTGTGCCTGCCCAGAGGGCACCTGTGCATCAGGTGATGTCCAGGGAAGGGAAGGAGCATTCCAAGGGCAGCCCCAGCTCCAAGGAAGGGTTGTGCCAAGGAGATCTGGGCACCTCAGGCCCTGAATCTTCCCCAGATCCCTTTTTCCCTCTGACCTGTTCTCCATTCCCAGCTGTGCCGGGCTGGGGAGCCCACAGGGCCCGAGCTGCCTGGAGAGCTTCCCGTACTGGAGCGACTTTGGCATGGACGACGCGCACTCGGACAGCCCGGAGGAGCCAGCCCAGCCCCCGGGAGCACGGCAGGACACGCAGTGACAGCTCTGGGGACATCACCTGCCCTCCCAGGACCTGCAGCCCTCGCTGGGAGAGGGACCCCTGTGGAGCCAGAGGGATGGCCAGGCTGGTGGGACACGACTTTGCCCTGGGCTCGTGTGCTCTCCCCCTGCTCAGTCCTGACTGTCCTTGATGTCCCAGGCAGTGTTTGCAACGCTCTTCTCTGGCAGGAGGGATCTGGTGGGTAGTGAAACCTGTGGCTGTTGTTTCCATGGCCTTTGCTCTCTGAGTGGAGCAGCAGCAGAGCTCAGTGGGGTGGCAGTGCCAGCGAGGCTCCCTGTTCCTGGATACACTGCCTGACAATCCACCACCATGGACAAAAGCCTTCCCTTGGTGGATCCAGGCCCAGCCACTGCCCAGTGGGTCTCTCCAGTTTAGCCCCCTGTGTTCCCCTCCCTCTGCAGCTCCTGGGGAGGAAAGTGAGGGCTCAGCTGCACAAATCCAGAGCCCACACTTGGGGAGCAGTTCCCAGATCCACACCTGGGGCCTCCTGGCACAGCTTTCCCTGCAGGTTGCTGCAGCTGGGACAAGGGGAGCTGAGCTTCCCCCAGGAGTGTGGGGCAGGGAATCAGTCGTGGGGGGGAGCACAGAGGGGGCAGCTTGTCACCCCTGCCCTGTGAGGGGGTGTCCCTTCCAGTTGGGCCTCAGGCCAGGACTGGGTTTGCTGGGAAAGAAGGAACACGTTGGTGTCCAGCAGCGTTTGGCTCTGGCTGCTCTTGCTGCCCCTCCCTGTGCCCTCCTGCCCCATCTCCTCCCCCCCAGCACCGGTTCAGGCAGGGCTGACGTGCTCTGACTTGAAATAAAACTGAAGCAGAAGAGGCTTGTGGGGCCCTGGCCGTGTCTGTCCGTGCCGCGGGGGCGGAGGCCGCGCCGGGATAATTGCGGAGACAGGGATTTAGGGAAGAGAGGGGGTGATGATGGCACCTTCCCCACGCCAATCCAGCACAGCTGACCCTGCCCTGGGCACCAGGGAGGTCCCTGAGGTCACCCCAGGGGTGTTGGCAGTGGAAGGGCAGGGCTGAGGGTCCCCCCTGAGTTTTGGGGTTTTTTTGGGGTGGGTTTGGCCCCACAGAGGGACCAGGATGCAGCGAGGAGGGGGAGGGAGGGTTGGAAACCCTTGGAGGCACATCCAAAATGTCAGGAGAAGTTCATGGCCAAGGCTGGCAGCTGCTGGCGCGCCAGAGAACCGCTGCCATTGGCTGCCCCCCCTCATGCATATTCATCCATATTCATGAGTGTGCGGCTCCAAATGGCGCAGCTGTGAGCCCAGCTGTGCCCACAGCCCCTCTCCGTGCCCACAGCCCCGCTCTGTGCCTGGGCACAGCATCATGCAGACAAGTGACCCTCAGCTGGAGCTGTCTCCAGCCCCTGGCTCCCTCCAGTGCCCTGGTTTGCTCCAGGAGCGTGTCCTGGCACTGCCACATCCTCCCCTGGATGCCTCCCCAGCAGCCATCCAGCCCTGGGGTTTCCCTCCAAAGGTGATTTTGGGAAGGGCAACTCCTGAAGCTGCTGCAGCAGTGAGAGCTCCAGCCCCACTCCTGCCCCCTTCCATCCCTTCCCCTGCCCCCTTCCATCCCTTCCCCTGCCCCCTTCCATCCCTTCCCCTGCCCCCTTCCATCCCTTCCCCTGCCCCCTTCCATCCCTTCCCCTGCCCCCTTCCATCCCTTCCCCTGCCCCCTTCCATCCCTTCCCCTGCCCCCTTCCATCCCTTCCCCTGCCCCCTTCCATCCCTTCCCCTGCCCCTCTCCCTCCCTTCCCCTGCCCCTCTCCCTCCCCGCTCCTGCCCCTCTCCCTCCCCGCTCCTGCCCCTCTCCCTCCCCGCTCCTGCCCCTCTCCCTCCCCGCTCCTGCCCCTCTCCCTCCCCGCTCCTGCCCCTCTCCCTCCCCGCTCCTGCCCCTCTCCCTCCCCGCTCCTGCCCCTCTCCCTCCCCGCTCCTGCCCCTCTCCCTCCCCGCTCCTGCCCCTCTCCCTCCCCGCTCCTGCCCCTTTCCATCCCCGCTCCTGCCCCTTTCCATCCCCGCTCCTGCCCCTTTCCATCCCCGCTCCTGCCCCTTTCCATCCCCGCTCCTGCCCCTTTCCATCCCCGCTCCTGCCCCTTTCCATCCCCGCTCCATCCCCGCTCCTGCCCCTTTCCATCCCCGCTCCATCCCCGCTCCATCCCCGCTCCATCCCCTTTCCATCCCCTTTCCATCCCCTTTCCATCCCCTTTCCATCCCCGCTCCATCCCCGCTCCATCCCCGCTCCATCCCCGCTCCATCCCCTCTCCTGCCCCTCTCCTGCCCCTCTCCTGCCCCTCTCCTGCCCCTCTCCTGCCCCTCTCCAGCCCTTCTCCTGCCCCTCTCCAGCCCTTCTCCTGCCCCTCTCCAGCCCTTCTCCTGCCCCTCTCCAGCCCTTCTCCTGCCCCTCTCCAGCCCCTCTCCTGCCCCTCTCCAGCCCTTCTCCTGCCCCTCTCCAGCCCTTCTCCTGCCCCTCTCCAGCCCTTCTCCTGCCCCTCTCCAGCCCTTCTCCTGCCCCTCTCCAGCCCCTCTCCAGCCCTTCTCCTGCCCCTCTCCAGCCTCACTCCTGCCCCTCTCCAGCCTCACTCCTGCCCCTCTCCAGCCTCACTCCTGCCCCTCTCCAGCCCTTCTCCTGCCCCTCTCCAGCCCTTCTCCTGCCCCTCTCCAGCCCTTCTCCTGCCCCTCTCCAGCCCCTCCATCCCCGGGGACACAGCCCTGCTCCTGGCTGCCTTTCAGGAATTATTTTTAGTGCTGGTGATCGGCTTTGCGAAGCTGTCGGGAAAACAGTGACTCAGAGGGAGCACAGGCTGGGCAGGGGAGCAGCCCAAGGGGCACCGTGCAGGGGTGGGGGGCAAGTGGCTCTGGGTGGGGGGTGACTGTCCCCTCTGCCACACACGGGGCTGGCTCAGCCCCCCGTGTCAGGGACAGCTCTGCAGTCCTGTGGGGTCAGGGGCGTGGTGGGCACAGGGAGCTGTCCAAGGTAACCTTGCCCACCTGGGGCAGGTGAGGATGGTGTGGTGCCCTCCCTGTGCCCTCACAGCCTGGCACAGCTCCCTCCTCCCCAGCTCCTGCCAGAAAAACAGCCTGGAATTGGGCCAGGCTCTCCAGCCAGTGCATCCTTATCCCCTGGGGAGGTGGCTCTGTCCAGTCTGTCCTTCTCCCACTCCCTGCACTGTGCCAGGGGGCTCCTGCTCCAGCCTGGAGCCAAAGCATCCTGTTCCCATCTCCCTCTTTTCCCATCTTCCCAGCAGAGCATGGAGGTCTCTGCTCTGGAGTTCTGGGTGAGGCACTGGATTTGGGATCAGGCTCCTGAGACTGTTTCCTACACACTGGGGTGTGGCAGATACATCCAGGCAGCCCCAATCCCTGATCCTTTTGCACCAGAGCATTCCCCTGTGCAAGAACATCCATTCCTCCCTGCCAGGATCTAAAGGGTTCCTGGGAATGCTGCTGAAAGATGGATACAGGCCCTGCAGCTGCCCCTCAGAATGAGCTGTTCTTGCAAGATGCTCATGGATGAGGGAGAGGAGACAGGGAGGGCAGAGCAGAGGGAGAATTTCCCTGCTCAGGGTCACCCACACTGCAGAGAGAAGGAGCTGGAATAGCAGCTTAGGAATGCCAGAGGGATTTAAGCAGAACTTGTGCCCTGCCCAGCTGAGCTCTGAGCACCCCAAAATCTCCCTCCACACTGAACACATGGAGGGGTTTTATTCACTAGTGTGAGCAAGGCCATGTGATGAGACAGTGGGCAGGTTTGGCTGCATCCTCAGCATCCCCTGGGATTCCCCCAGTTGTGCCTGGTTCTGAACATCTGCCCAGCTGTGCCCTGGAACAGCCCCTGGGATGCTGCCTGGGCTCACCCCGTGGGTGATGCTCCAGCACCAACGTGCCCCAATCCCTGTGCCCGAGGGCTGGGGGGGCATCAGGGGGGCTGCCCCGCACAGCCCAGGGGGCTTGGGCACCTCCCCAGGAAGGCTGTGGTGAGTAGAGACCTACCACCATCTAGCGGCCCTTCAGCCAAGTGCGGGAGGAGGAGGAGGAGGAGGAGGAGGAGGAGGAGGAGGAGGAGGAGGATCTTCAGCCGGGACTGGAGGGCTCTTGGGGGGGGCTGGAGCCAAGGGGCACTTCCCACACCCCACTCTGGCTCCAGCCCCACCACAAAGTCTGGAGCAGCCAAACATGGAGAGGAAAATGGTTTTATTACAGCGTGCCAGCCCCCCCCACCACACTGTGCCCCCCCCTGTGGGGACCACCGGGCAGGGGGTGCTCCAAGGCACCATGGGGGTCTCTTCATGCCATGGGCACTCATGGCAGGGGAGGGAGGTGGTGGGAATGCTGTCAGTGGTGTCTCAGCACAGCCAGGGAGAGAAGCACCTGAATTTGGGGAGGGAGAGACACAGGTGATGGTGGGGAAGGGGACAGAGAGACAGGCTGGGACTGACACGGGCACAGAGGGACAAGGAGGGTGGGAGATCTCCAGGGGAATGTGGAGGTGGCAGGACTCCAGATGCCCTCGGCTTTGCCAGCCCTGCCCTGTGCCTGTCTCCCCAGTGGGATGCCTCCAAAATGGGGTTTTGGGAGGAAAAACTCTCAGTGTGCAGCACTTGGTGTCGGCGTTAATGGCAGAGTGACGCAGCTCTCCACGTCCTTGGGGGCTGCTGTGGCTTTGCCACGTCTCTCCCTGGAATCTGAAGGACTTGAAACGCAGGGAGGGGCACTGGGCAGGGTGGCATTGCCCCTGAACTGCCACTGTGGTTTCTGGTCGCGCCTGTTCTCAGGTAAAACAGAGACCAGGAGATGGAGCCAAAGACAGTCCTGCAGTCTGGGCACCCTGGGGATGCCGGGACACCTCAGGGATGGAGCTGCCTCCACAACACCCACCTCCATGCCCCATTCCTGGCACACACACCCCCTCCAGGTGCCCCCTCTCACCTGGAGTGCCACTGTCCTCACCGCTCCTCCAGGTCGTAGGCAGCCTCCAGGTAATCCCTGGGCACGATCCCGACCTCGTCGTTGAGCTCTCCCACCCACCAGCCGTACTGGTCGTACTCCTGGGGGGACACAGGCAGGGAATGTGGCTCAGGACCCTTCCTTTGGCTCTCCAGCCCCCAGATTCCAAGAGAAAACACCCCAGTTCCAGCTCTACCCTCATAAATCCTTCCCTGTCCTTCCTATCCCTGTTCTGTCATCCCGGTCCACTCTCCTGCCTTATTTTGGGTCCTGTGGCCACAGCTTGGGGTTTGCTCAGAAACTCAGTGTTTAATTCACACCCTGATATTTTGGGGTATTTAATTTCAGCCACCAACCCTCAGGATGGAGCTCCAGAAGCCCCTCCCCTGCAGCTGGATCATGCCTGGATAACCCTCCCCAGATTTAGGTGTGATTTTCCCCCTGACAGATATTGGAGGCGAATAAAAACAGGGAAAACTTTCCTCCTTCTATGTGTGCAAGAGGAGGAGTTTGCACATCAGTTTGGCATCAAAATAGGTGAGTTTTTCTTCAAATAGATGCTAAATTAGGTGTTCCCAGCAGCACATCCCATTCCATGCCCTGTGCTCCCAGCTCTGTCCCTGCACAGCCTGGCTGGGGACATTTAATGTGTCCCCAAGCTCATTCCGGCTTCCCGACAGGGAAGGAGCTCTGGAGAAGGGCTGAGTCACCAGAGACAGACACTGCTCCCCACGCTCCCAGCTCTGCAGATGGTGCTGCCCCTCCCCAGAGCCAGGAACGGGTGCCAGGAATCCTGACCCTCTCCAGGCTGGGATCCCAGGGCTCCCCAGGGACCCCCACGCAGCAAAGAGCACCGAGCCAAACCCCCAGGATGCTGCTGGATGGGAAGGGATGGCAGGATGGAGGGATGGGGGATAAATCCCACCAGCCAGGAGGGAAAAATCCTTCTGCAGAAGGAAAAATTTGGGTTTATTTGCCATATCCTGGAGACCCACGAGCTGAGCTGTGCCCTGGGCAAGGCAGGGACCCCCATCCTCTGCCCACCCCCTCACTCAGCGATCCCATGGCTGGAACACCATGAGAGGTATTTTAAAATAATTTCTGCTTTGATGAATTGCTGGATAATCCACGATTGCTCATAATCAAGGGGAGGAAAATGCAAATGAGCAGCAGCCGAGCCCGAGCCGTTATTTCACCGTGCAGTGCCAAAAAGAATTAAAACAACATTAAACTCCCAGCAATAATGTTTAAGTCCTCGTTTCCAAGTGCCAAATTGCACCACTCTGGATCATACAGATGTTCGTTAATTATGCTAATTTTTATTAAACTATTAAAACGAGGAGTGCACTGGCACAGCGAGGCAGAGCCCAGTGCAGGGTGAACTCTGCTCTGTCTGGAGATGCTCATTTACATCTCGCTGACGCCTCGTAGCGGCTTTGGGAAGGGGGAGAGGAGGAGGAGGGAGTCTGAGGATGGGTTTTTGCTGGAATGTACCTAATTACCCACTAATGGGGCCTCTGTGCTCGGTACCTGCCTGGATTGTGCTGGGAGGGAGGAGGAGGGGGAAGTAATTTAGCTGAGACTTTATAGAAGGGACTGGAAACCCACTAATCCAGAGTTTAATTGCTCCAGGGGGGATGGTGGATCCCGAACGCCATTGCTCTGCCCCATCCCCAGGAATCAGCACACCGGGAATTCCGTGCCCTTTCCATGCTGGCAGATAACAGGGAGCTGGGTTTGGAATCACCCCAACGCCACCCTCTACACAACCACGATGGTCTCACTCTGCTCCTGAAACGCTGTGATTTCTCCCAGGAGGAAGAAGAGCCCCCAAAACACATCTCCAAGTGCCATTCCCAAAATCCCTGGTGCTGAGTGGATCTGGAGCAGACGCTCGCTCGGATCATCAGGGATTTTATGGTGGGTTGGTGCACAGGGCCATAAAATGCTTCAAGCTGCTCATCTCCATTGGCAAGGGAGAGGGAAAAGGGGGAAAAGAAACAACTGGAGATGACAACCACGACCTGATTCTCCTCCCTGCTTTGCACCACAGCTCCTCAGGCATCACCCAGGAGAGGAGTGGGAGTGGGAAAGTGGAGTCCCTGCATGACCCAGCCACAGATTCCCTCTGAGTGGGGCAAAGGTGGTGGTGGGAATGTGGCCAGTTCTTCCTGCATGGCCTCAGGTGAATGAATGCTGGGTGGGACCCTAAATGTGCAGCCATGTGGAATGGAATCCCAGGATGGTTTGGGTTGGAAGGGATCTTAAAGCCCATCCAGTCCCACCCCTTGCCACGGGCAGGGACACCTTCCACTAGCCCAGGTTGCTCCAAGCTGGCCTTGGACACTTGCAGGGATGGGGCAGCCACAGCTTCTCTGGGCATCACATCACTCCAGCAGCACTTCCCTGATTCCATGAAATTGTCCCATCCAACATCCCTCAGACCCTCACTGAGCAGCACAAGATCCTTCTCCACCAAGGGATGACATTCCCTCCCCATCGGTGCTTCCCAAGGCCTCTTTGCCACCACACTCCCTCTCCATCCCTCATAAACAACCCCGTGGGGCTTGGGGAAGTCCATCCATCACCCCCTTCCCACAGGAGATCAATGATGCTTTGATGGATGCCGAAGGAAAAGCCAATCACTCAGGGCCAGATTGGTTTCTGATTGCTCAGCCCCATCATTGGCGCGTGTGTCACACGTTATCGTTGGGAAAACGCAGGGATCTCATTCCCAGATGAGGAATGGGGAGCAGGAGAGGGGTCAGCTGACACCAGGGAGTTGGATTCCAGGTCAGCTGTACATCTGTTGACCTCAAACCCCAGCCCAGGGCTGCTGCACACTCCGAGATCGAGGGGCTCCCTGTCCTTGGGGATCCAGAGCCGGTGGGATTCCAGTGGGAACGCCATTCCTTGGGCACATCACCCAGCCTGGTGCATGGAGGAGGTAACTTGGGTGATGCTCACCCTCTTCTCCACATCTACTCTTTTGTAGGGGGGGTGAATCCTTTATACAAATCAATGATTCCCACTTGTTTCCAATGGTTGAATTCCCAACCAGGGAGTTGAGGACTCACAGGTGGGACTGGGGGCTCCTTCCCCTTGTCCCACCTGCAATGCCAGCTCCAGCATCACCCAGGGTGGCCCCAGTGTCCCATCCCACCAGGATCCAAGTGTCACATCCCAACACAATCCACTTGCCCCATCCCACCAGGGTCTGAGTGTCACATCCCAACACAATCCATGTGTCCCATCCCATCAGGACACAAGTGTCACATCCCAACACAATCCATGTGTCCCATCCCATCAGGATCCAAGTGTCACATCCCAACACAATCCATGTGTCCCATCCCATCAGGACACAAGTGTCACATCCCAACACAATCCACGTGTCCCATCCCACCAGGGGCTGAGTGTCACATCCCAACACAATCCACGTGTCCCATCCCACCAGGGGCTGAGTGTCACATCCCAACACAATCCATGTGTCCCATCCCATCAGGATCCAAGTGTCACATCCCAATACAATCCACATGTCACATCCCAACACAATCCATGTGTCCCATCCCAACACAATCTACATGTCCCATCCCAACACAATCTACATGTCCCATCCCAACACAATCCATGTGTCCCATCCCAACACAATCCATGTGTCCCATCCCATCAGGATCCAAGTGTCACATCCCAATACAATCCACATGTCCCATCCCAACACAATCCACATGTCCCATGCCACCAGGGGCTGAGTGTCCCATCCCATCAGGCTCTGTGTGTCCCATCCCACTGGGGTCTCCACATCCCATCCCAGGGGGAAGGACGTGGCAGACAGAAGGGTCTCAGCAGCACCACTCGGGGTGATGGAAGGGGAGGAAGGGGACGGTCCTTGGACGTAGAAGACCAGTCAGAAACAACCACAGCAAGAACAAGAGCCCAGCTCCTCCTTAAGATGATTCCTCAGGCTTTTCCATGCTTGAGCCCAGCCCCAAAGGGGTTCAGGATTCACCCAATTAGCCACCTCCTAATAAACACAACCAACCAGCAGAGCGAGGCATCACCACAGCCCCAACACCACCCAACCCCGAGCTCAGGGACTCCCCAGGCAGAGGGACAAACATCCCTTTGGACACCGAGCCGGGACAGAGAAGGGAACTGGAGCCCCTCCTGCCCTCAGGACCAGGCTGGGAGACAACACTTGGGGCAGCCGGGGCGCTGCTGGCGTTGGGAGCCCGCGTGGAAGTGGCGTGTTAATATTTATTGCAGGCAGCGCTCGGCGGCGCCGCCGCGCTCTGACCGCAGTGCCAACCCTCAGGCACCGCAAACGCGATTGGAAAACAATGTGACGGAAATGTTTAATCTGCTCAGCCCATCTGTGCCGCGTATTTCTCCAGATCTCCCTGAGAGAGGCGCCTCCGAATCTCCACATTGCCTTTAATATTCTCCTAAATCACCTCCCCACTGCACTTCAAGGGCCATTGCTACAATATCACAGGTTCATCGAGAGTGCACGGCAGAAGGGGAGGGGTGCAGGGAGGGGAGGGGAGAGGGGGTCGGCTGGGATATTTTTTATTTTAAAATATTTCCCAAGGATGGTGTTCCTGTGCCCCTCGGACAGGAGGGAGAGAGGAGACAAAAAAACAATCGGGGCAGGGGGGGGAAAATCCGAGGGAAGTTATTGTGGTGTTGCTGGGAGGAGATTAGTGAGGCTGTTTGGAAGCAAACAGGCTGGAATGGAGCAGAAATCATTCCCAAAGAATCGCTTTTATCCACCTCCCTCCTCAGCCACTCACTCTCGCTCTTCCTTTCTGCAGATGGTCCCATCCCGCTCCGAGCTCCACGTGCAAAATGGGTGTGGGTGCTCAGGTGAGGGGGAACATCCCAAAAGAGCATCAGCACGGGGTGGGCACAGCACTGCTGGGATTCTCCAGCCTGGCACAGCTGAGCTGAGATGCTCCAGCTCAGGTGTATCCCTTCTATCCCTTCTCCCTGCCTCGGTTTCCCCAGGCTGAGGCCACTCCTGTGGCTGTAAGGAAAATGAGCACAGACCTTTTAGCAGGGCCTGACAGGGGAATGGGTTTATGCAGAAAAATGGGAGATTCAGACTAGACAGATGGAATAAATTCCTCCCTGTGAGGGTGGGCAGGCCCTGGCACAGGTGCCCAGAGAAGCTGAGGCTGCCCCAGCCCTGGGAGTGTCCAAGGCCAGGCTGGACAGGGCTTGGAGCCACCTGGGATAGGGGAAGGTGTCCCTGCCCATGGCAGGACCTTGAGTTAAAAGGCCTTTAAAAGTCTCTCCCAATCCAAAAGTGATTCTAGGACTGATTCTAGGATTGATTCCAGGACTAATCCCAGACTTCTGTCTCCTCTGCCTCTGTGCCCTTCCTGGAATTCTGGTGCTGTCACCCCAAATCACCCCCCAGCCCTCCAAGGGGTCCAGGGAATGTGCTGGGTCTGGGGGTGTAGGGGAGATCCAGGAATGCAGGGATAGGTAGGGTGCTGGGAGGATGCCTGGGATCCAGGGATGAGCAGGATCCAGGGATGAGCAGGATCCAGGGATGAGTAGGATCCAGGGATGAGTAGGATTCAGGGATGAATGAGCAGGATTGGGGGATGAGCAGGATCCAGGGATGAGCAGGATTCAGGGATGAGCGGGATCCAGGGATCAGCAGGATTCAGGGATGAGCAGGATCCAGGAATGAGCAGGATCCAGGGATGCACGGGCTGCAGGAGGGGCTGGGGGCGCAGGGTGGTGGTCGGGGGCGCAGGGTGGTGGTCGGGGGCACAGCGTGGTGGTTGGGGTCGCAGGATGGTGCCCAGGGGCGCAGGGTGGTGCCCGGGGGCACAGGAGGATCTGGGGGCGCAGGGTGGTGCCCGGGGGCGCAGGGTGGTGCCCGGGGGCACAGGAGGATCTGGGGGCGCAGGGTGGTGCCCGGGGGCGCAGCGATGCGCGGGGTGCGGGTACCGCGGGGGCTGCGGGGGTTGAGCGGCGGGCGGGCGCTCCCGCATCCCCCGCGTTGCCATGGCAGCCGCTCCCGGCTTCGCTTCCTGCATCCCCCGGGGCCGCGCAGCCGGATCCACCTGCTCCTCCCGACCCTCCGCGGGGTCATCGCCAGGTCGGCAGAATAAATGAACGCGAGCACTAATGATGTGTTCGCGGCTGTTTATGCTCTCCGTGTGTCAGGGGCACTCACATTTAGAGAGCTCATTATGGCTGCAATTAGGCTGCACCATCGCGAGATATTTAACTCCTTTTTCTTTTAAATTAGCATTTTAATAACGTGCTTTGAGCAGGGGAAACAAAATGACCATTTTTCACGGACAAACTTCCTAGCTGTAGGTGCAACTTTAATGGCAAAGTTGCAAGGGAGGTAAAATAAACTCAAGCCCGGTCTCTTCCCACCTATCCCTGCCCTCCTCGCCACCGGGAAAGGGGGAGGAAAAAAAAACCGGGAGCGATTTCTATTTGCTTTATCGCACACTCTATTTCCTAAATTTGTTCTGCAGCCAATTATTTTCGCCTTTAAAGTCCTGCACGCTCCCGCCTTGATGGAGATGAGCAGCCATCGGAGCTAAACTCTGCCTGTGACCTGTGAAGAGGGCTCGGAATAATTGTGTGCGTGTGTGCACACGCGTGTGCGAGGGACCATCCAGCCCTGACTCCCGGGAGAGGGCGGCAGGGCTGGGGATGGCAGCAGGGAGTGCCCAGTCCCTGATGGATTTCATCGAAATAGCTTTTTACAGAGCCCCCCTCGCCCCCTCCAGTCGCTTCCCTGCAAAGGTCACCGCGATTATTTCGTAACCCTTTGGATGGGATTAGGGGATTAAGGGAAGCAGAGGGAATGAGAGGGACAAGCCAGGGATGGGGATTGGGAGAAGGGACATGGCAAAGGTGATGAGTCCACAACTTTACTGGGAATTTGCAAAAAACACCCCGTTTTCTTCCTGCATTTTCCACCAAGTGCAAATCTCAACTCCCAGCCAGCCTGAAACTGCTGCTTCCTCCCTCCATCAGGGTTTAAGCTCCTAATTAATTGGTGACCCCCGGGGACTGATGGGAGGGATGTGGGGAAAGGATGAGGGACCCCCAGGGTGGGTGATGGCACGATGGGAGAGACACCTGAACTGGGACAGGGTGTCACAGGGAATGGGTGTCCCTCTCTACACCAGAACAGGGGGTCACAGGGAGAAGGTTCCCTCCTCCCTTGGATAGGGGATCACAGGGAGCAGGGTCATCATTCCCCCTTGGATAGGGGATCACAGGGAGCAGGGTCATCATTCCCCTTTGGATAGGGGATCACAGGGAACAGGGTCCCCCTTCTCCCTTGGATAGGGGATCACAGGGAACAGGGTCCCTCCTCCCTTGGATAGGGGATGACAAGGAGCAGGATCCTCGTTTTTCCTTGGATAGGGGATCACAGGGAACAGTATCACCCTCCTCCCTTGGACAGAGGATCACAGGGAGCAGGGTCCTCATTTTCCCTTGGATAGGGGAACACAGGGAGCAGGGTTCTCATTCTCCCTTGGATAAGGGATCTCAGGGAACAGGGTCCCCCTTCTCCCTTGGATAGGGGGTCACAGCGAGCAGGGTCCTCATTTTCCCTTGGATAGGGGATCACAGGGAGCAGGGTCCCCCTTCTCCCTTGGATAGGGGATCACAGGGAGCAGGGTCCTCATTTTCCCCTGGATAGAGGATCACAGGGAACAGGGTCCCCCTTCTCCCTTGGATAGGGGATCACAGGGAGCAGGATCACCCTTCTCCCTTGGATAGGGGATCACAGGGAGCAGGATCTCCCTTCTCCCTTGGATAGGGGATCACAGGGAGCAGGATCACCCTCCTCCCCTGGATAGAGGATCACAGGGAGCAGGGTCCCCCTTCTCCCTTGGATAGGGGATCACAGGGAGCAGGGTCCCCCTTCTCCCTTGGATAGGGGATCACAGGGAGCAGGATCCCCCTTCTCCCTTGGATAGGGGATCACAGGGAGCAGGATCACCCTCCTCCCCTGGATAGAGGATCACAGGGAACAGGGTCCCCCTTCTCCCTTGGATAGGGGATCACAGGGAACAGGGTCCCCCTCTTCCCTCAGACAAGGAATCCCAGGGACCATGTTCCAAACTCCAATCCCACCCCTTTCTCTACAACCACCACCCCCCAACAACCCCAGCCCAGAACCAGGAGACCCCCAGACCCCTCACATATCCCACATCCCAGATCAGCAGGAAAGGCGGGAGAGGAGGGAGGGAGACTCAGCCTGGGTGAGAAGGATGCTCCAAGTGTTCCCTGGCTCATCCCTCTGCTGCACCTCCATCCATAAATCCAGGGTGGGGAGAGGCAGCTGGAGCTCGGGGATCGCTACCCCAGGACATATCGAGACACACTTTGTGTTATTTTAATTAAATTCTGCATTATGGTTTGTGGCAACTCCGGCACTACGGCGGGAATGAATCCCGAATTAAAGTCTTACTTAGGCATTCCACTCCTTCCCCCCTTCCCTCTTCCGCGAGAGGCCATAAAATCAAGATGTTTGTTCACTTACAGATGGAGCAGCTTGGAAAAGGGATAAAAAAAAACAAACCAAAAAAAAAAAAACAGAATGAAAAGGAGGGAAGGGAAGATGGTACGGAGTGTGGAACACCGGCAGGTGTGAGATCCTTGTGGGGTGGGATGTGGAATTTGGAGTGGGATGTGGAATTTGGAGTGGGATGTGGAATTTGGAGCGGGATGTGGAATTTGGAGTGGGATATGGAATTTGTAGCAGGATGTGGAATTTGGAGCGGGATGTGGAATTTGGAGCAGGATGTGGAATTTGGAGCAGGATATGGAATTTGGAGTGGGATATGGAATTTGGAGCAGGATGTGGAATTTGGAGTGGGATGTGGAATTTGGAGTGGGATATGGAATTTGGAGCAGGATATGGAATTTGGAGTGGGATGTGGAATTTGAAGCAGGATATGGAATTTGAAGCAGGATATGGAATTTGGAGCAGGATATGGAATTTGGAGCGGGATGTGGAATTTGGAGCAGGATGTGGAATTTGAAGCAGGATATGGAATTTGGAGCAGGATGTGGAATTTGGAGCAGGATATGGAATTTGGAGTGGGATATGGAATTTGGAGTGGGATGTGGAATTTGGAGCAGGATGTGGAATTTGGAGTGGGATATGGAATTTGAAGCAGGATATGGAATTTGGAGCGGGATATGGAATTTGGAGCAGGATGTGGAATTTGAAGCGGGATATGGAATTTGAAGCGGGATGTGGAATTTGGAGCGGGATGTGGAATTTGGAGCAGGATGTGGAATTTGGAGTGGGATATGGAATTTGAAGCAGGATATGGAATTTGGAGCAGGTGCCTTCCCATTATCCCCCAAATCAGGATCCTCTCCGGGCTCCCCCAGCCTTGGATTTCTATTTTGTCAGGATTATAATTCCTATTTTCACTTTTATCTCTTGATTCCTGGCTGCAAACAGGACAAACCGGGAGCTGGAGCCCTTTGGGGGTGGGCTGGGTGGGAAGGGCACGGAGGGAGTCGTGACAAAGGGAAACTTTATTTTCTTCCCGAGCTCTGGAGCTGCAATTCCATCCATCTATTAAGTCAGTGCTAATGAACCCGAGCCCCGTCCGTGACATTTTGCAACAGAACCGCTTTAAATGTTACCACATCAATTGGTTTAAATGTTACCGGCGCCTCATGGCCCGAGAGATGGTTTTATAATTAGCTGCGTCTCTCTCTAATGAACGAAGATTCCCACTCTCTGCAGGGGTTTCTCAGCAGCAAAGGAAAACAAGGGTGCCCTGAGCTCACCACGGGCTGGAGGCGCCGCTCTCACCTCTGGGCACATTTAAACCCTTCCCGGGCTGTTCTGTCTCTGTGGAATTGGGGGTTTATCCTCAGCTTCCCTCTTTTTCCCCTCCAGTACCAATTAACCACTTCCCAAATATAATTAACCTGCAGCCAATTACCTGCAGGCACATGTAGGGATGTGTGGAACAGAGAGGGAATATAATTAATATAATATAATATATATAATATAATATAATATAATATATATAATATAATAAATATAATATAATAAATATAATATAATATAACATAATGCAATATAATATGATGTAATATAGAATATAATATAATAAATATATATAATATATATAATATAACGTAATGTAATATAATATAATATAATACAATATAATATAATATAATATGTAATATAATATAATAAATATATATAATAGAATATATAGAATAGAATATATAGAATAGAATAGAATAGAATAAACATAATATAATACTATACTATACTAAACTATGATAATATAATATAATATAATATAATGCAATATAATATAATATAATATAATATAATATAATATAATATAATATAATATAATGTAATATATAATATAATATAATAAATATATAATAAATATATATTATAATATAATGTAATGTAATGTAATATAATACATATAATATAATATAATATAATAACCATAATATAATATAATACTATACTATACTATGATAATATAATATAATTAATATAATTAATGTAATATAATATAATGCAATATAATATGATGTAATATAGAATATAATATAATAAATATATCTAATCTAATATAATATAATATAATCCTACAATATCTTGATTTGGAAAGGACCCACAAGGATTATCAAAGTCCAACTCATCAATATAATATTAATAATATTACCATCAATAATATTAAATAACTCAATACAAGACACCACATACATGATATTACATATACATTATATTATTATCTGTATATAAAATATGGAACCCCATAAACCAGCAGCAACCTGGGAAGTTACAGCCAGGAAGGGACGGGGTCAAGGATGAGGCTCCACTTTAACCCTTCCCATCGTCACGTGGAATTCAAGTGCAATTCCCACCTCCTTTTGCAAAACAAACTGGGAAATGGTCAGGCATTTGCTACACTGGCCAAAAAAAAGCTTCATTTATTTATTTATATACTTATTTACTTATTCATCTGTTTCCTTACCTATTTATTTATTTATCTGCCTCGAGATTGATTTATTTATCTATTTACCTCTATACTTATTTATTTATCTCTATATTTATTTATCTGTTTACCTCTATATTTATCTATTTACCTCTATATTTATCTGTTTACTTCTATATTTATCTATTTAGCTATTTTATTTTATTTATTTATTTATTTATTTATTTATTTATTTATTATTTATTCCTATATTTATTTACTTCCATATTTATCTATTTAGCTCTATATTTATTTATCTATTTACCTATTTATTTATTTATTCATTCATTTATATCTATATTTATTTGTTTACTTCTATATTTATCTATTTACCTCTATATTTATTTATTTACCTATTTATTTACCTATTTATTTATTTCTATATTTCTCTGTATACTTCTATATTTATCTATTTACCTCTATATTTATTTATCTATTTACCTCTATATTTATCTATTTACCTCTATATTTATTTATTTACCTATTGATTTATTTACCTATTTATTTATTTATCTCTATATTTATTTATTTGTATAATTCTATATTTATCTATTTACCTCTATATTTATTTATCCATTTACCTCTATATTTATCTATTTACCTCTATATTTATTTATCTATTCGCCTATTGATTTATTTACCTATTTATTTATTTATCTCTATATTTATTTATTTGTAGAATTCTATATTTATCTATTTACCTCTATATTTATTTATCCATTTACCTCTATATTTATTTATCCATTTACCTCTATATTTATTTATCCATTTATCTCTATATTTATTCATCTATTTACCTCTATATTTATCTATTTACTTCAATATTTATTTATCTCTTTACCTCTATATTTATTTATTCATTTCCTTCTATATTTATTTATTCATTTACCTCTATATTTATTCATCTCTTTACCTCTATATTTATTTATTCATTTACCTCCACATTTATATATCTATTTACCTCCATATTTATTCATTTACCCCTATTTATTTACCTATTTATTCACCTATTTATTCGCTATTATTTATTTATTTTGCCACTCTGTTCAACCCAATGTCCCTCCCCTACAACCCATCAGATCATCGAGGGGTTTGTTACTAAATCTCTGTCAAATAAAAGGCAGAGTTGAGTCTGGAGGAGCTTCCAGTTGTTCCGGAGCCTTTGGAAAATGGAAGGATTGTCACACTTAAAGACACAAATTTCCCCTCTAATATATTCGAATGGAAACCTCTGAATCCAACACTACATGGGCATATCTAATAAATTCACAATATTTCAGCCTCAACAGCCTCTGATGGTTCGTTTGAAAGATTTATGGGGTAAAAAATTACTGGGTGATGAATAGAGTTTATTCTGGGCAGTATTGGAGGGGAGAAGGAATTAAACTACTGTCTTTAACAGGGAATTTATTATTACCTCTGTCAAAGCCCACGTCTTTAACAGCATTTATTATACATTTCAGGGCAAAATAAATGCTCTGAGTATTCCTTAAAGCTGAAATTCCCTGGTGGAACAACAGGCCAGCCCAGGAGAAGTTCATGGGTTTGAGGGAAACATCTCAGCAGAACCCAGAGACCACCAGGGATGGTTTGGGGGTACCACAACCTTGGGAAAGGGGCTCTGTGTGCCCGTGGGGACCAGGGGGGTGGCCAAGGTGGGGGAGGAAACAGCAGGGCTGGGGCAAAATTTGGGATACAAGAATGTGCAGGTGAGTCCCTGTGGATGGGGGAAAATCGGGATGAAGCATCAGGGATGTGCAGGTGGGTCAGTGTGGATGGGGAAAATCGGGATGAAGCATCAGGGATGTGCATGTGAGACCCTGTGGATGGGGAAATTCAGGATGAAGCATCAGGGATGTGCAGGTGAGTCCCTGTGGATGGGGAAAATTCAGGATGAAGCATCAGGGATGTGCAGGTGGGTCAGTGTGGATGGGGAAATTCAGGATGAAGCATCAGGGATGTGCAGGTGAGTCCCTGTGGATGGGGGAAAATCAGGATGAAGCATCAGGGATGTGCAGGTGGGTCCCTGTGGATGGGAGAAATTCAGGATGAAGCATCAGGGATGTGCAGGTGAGTCCCTGTGGATGGGGAAAAATCAGGATGCAGGTTCAGGGATGTGCAGGTGAGTCCCTGTGGATGGGGAAAAATCAGGATGAAGTATCAGGGATGTGCAGGTGAGTCCCTGTGGATGGGGAAAATCGGGATGAAGTATCAGGGATGTGCAGGTGAGTCCCTGTGGATGGGGGAAATTCAGGATGAAGCATTAGGGATGTGCAGGTGAGTCCCTGTGGATGGGGAAATTCAGGATGAAGCATCAGGGATGTGCAGGTGAGTCCCTGTGGATGGGGAAATTCAGGATGAAGCATCAGGGATGTGCAGGTGAGTCCCTGTGGATGGGGAAATTCAGGATGAAGCATCAGGGATGTGCAGGTGGGTCAGTGTGGATGGGGAAAATCAGGATGAAGCATCAGGGATGTGCAGGTGAGTCCCTGTGGATGGGGAAATTCAGGATGAAGCATCAGGGATGTGCAGGTGGGTCAGTGTGGATGGGGAAATTCAGGATGAAGCATCAGGGATGTGCAGGTGAGTCCCTGTGGATGGGGGAAAATCAGGATGAAGCATCAGGGATGTGCAGGTGAGTCCCTGTGGATGGGAGAAATTCAGGATGAAGCATCAGGGATGTGCAGGTGAGTCCCTGTGGATGGGGAAATTCAGGATGAAGCATCAAGGACAAGTGGATGCACATCCATAGATGAGGTAAAATTGGAGATGCAGGTTTGGGGATGTGCAAGTGAATCCCTGTGGATGGAGCAAAACTTGGGATGGAGCATCAAGGACGTGCAGGTTGAGCCCCCACAGATAAGGCAAAATTTGGGATGAGGCATCAGGGACATGTGGGTGAGACCCCATGGAAGGGGCACAATTTGGGACACAGCATCAAGGACACCTGGGTGAGTTCCCATGGAAGGGACACAATTTGGGACACACCTCATGGACACGTGGGTGAGTCCCCATGGAAGAGGCACAATTTGGGAACAGCATCAAGGACACCTGGGTGAGTTCCCATGGAAGGGACACAATTTGGGACACACCTCATGGACATGTGGATGAATCCCCATGGAAGGAGCACAAGTTGGGATACATCTCAAGGACACCAGGGTGGAAGTGGCACAATTTGGGACACATCTCAAGGACACCTGGGTGGAAGGGGCACAATTTGGGACACATCTCAAGGACACCTGGGTGGAAGAGGCACAATTTGGGACACAACTCAAGGACACCTGGGTGGAAGGGGCACAATTTGGGACACATCTCAAGGACACCTGGGTGGAAGCGGCACAATTTGGGACACATCTCAAGGACACCTGGGTGAGTCCCCATGGAAGGGGCGCAATCTGGGACACACCTCAAGGACACCTGGGTGGAAGGGGCACAATTTGGGACACATCTCAAGGACACCTGGGTGGAAGCAGCACAATCTGGGACACATCTCAAGGACACCTGGGTGGAAGGGGCACAATCTGGGACACATCTCAAGGACACCAGGGTGAGTCTCCATGGAAGTGGCACAATTTGGGACACATCTCAAGGACACCTGGGTGGAAGGGGCACAGTCTGGGGGCAGCCCCAGGGCACTGGGCACTGCCGGCGCCGCCCCCCCGGTGCTCGGCCACCCTTTTGTCCTCGGTGTGCTGGGTGTCCCCTCATTTATAAAAATTACCTGGGAGGGATGAGGCTGCCAGGGCCGGTTCTGGGCGATTGGCTCCCACCGGGGGGGGTGTGGGGACGGATGGCCCTCGCTTGAATTTGACCGCAGGGTGACCGTTGCCTTCCAGCTGACCCCGCCAGCCCAGCCCGGCCCTCCCGGCTCAGGGGCTTCCCACCAGGGTCATTAACGGGAGCCAAACGCTGCTGAGCCCTGGGGGTCCATCCCCAAAGCCCCCTCGGGGTGCTGAGCCCCGACCAAACTCATCACACGTCGTGTCCATCACCCTCAATGCTCAACAACACCTCGTGGGGTGGGGAGGACTCGTGGTGGCCTCTCCCCATGAGCCAGACGGCCCCAAATCCAGGGAAAATGCCACTAGATGTCACCACACGCCTTTGGCTCGGGGTCTGGGATGTGGGAATCTGCCCCCCCTTCCCGCCCTGCTTTCATTGGAAGCAATTGAGGGAATTAACTTATCCGGTTTTATGGCCGGCTTGTCACATCCAACTAAGCCCACTTAAAATAGGAAGTCTCGCTGCATTCAAATAATTATCATAACGTACAAATCACTCAGCCAGGGGACAAGGGATCAGTGCTGGGGACAGGGATGTCATGCCAGGGTTTTGTTGGGATTATCGCAGAATTCCAGGGTGGTTTGGCTTGGGAGGGACCTTAAAGATCATCCTGTTCCACCCCTTGCCATTGGCAGAGACACCTTCCACTACACCAGGTTGTTCCAAGCCCTTGTCCAACCCTGAACTTCCAGGGATGGGGCATTACTCTTCCCCCTTCCCAAATTAATTCCCGGTGTTTTAGCCCAGCTGGGCTGCCCCACGGTGGTGCTTTGGGGTGGTGAGGTGGGATATGGGCTGTGAAGGTGTCACCTGCCTGTCCTGGATATCCCTGAAGCACCAGGGCCTGATGAAATGCTGGTGACACTGGGATGCAACAAGGAGCCTCCTCCCAGATCTGGGAGGGGGGGAAGAAGAAGGACTGGCATTCCCTGACTCCCAGCTGAGGGCTCCCACTGCTGGCACAGGTGCCCAGCCAAAGGGTGACTCCAAGGAGGGATGAAACAGGTGGGATGAAACAGGTGCCATGATCTGGTAAAGGGACTGGAGTTGGACCAAGGGTTGGACTTGATGATCTCGGAGGTCTTTTCCAACCCAATCCATTCTAGGATTCTGTGATTTTATGGATGTGGCACTGAGTGAGAATCCACCATGTCTTGATCCAACCTCACTGTGATCACCAGCCCAGGGCACTCCGTGCCCTGGGCTGGTGATCACAGTGGGGTTGGATCAAGTCGGGGTTGGATCAAGTCATGGTGATCACAGTGGGGTTGGATCAAGTCATGGTGATCACAGTAGGGTTGGATCAAGTCGGGGTTGGATCAAGTCATGGTGATCACAGTGGGGTTGGATCAAGTCGGGGTTGGATCAAGTCATGGTGATCACAGTGGGGTTGGATCAACTGTTGGACTTGATGATCTCAGAGGTCTTTTCCAACCCAACCCATTCTATGATTCTATGATTCTAAATAGAGATGCTGCCCTTGCCCAACCTCCCTGGGGATGTTCAAGAAACAACTGGACATGGCACTCAGTGCTCTGCTTGTCCAGCTGGTGACCAGCCACAAGTTGGACTCAAAGACCCTGCAGGTCTTCCCACAATTCTCTGACTATTCTTTCCCCTCCAAATCCCACCCCCAGCAGCTCCTGATGTCCACTCAGCCCCAAACCACTTTTCCCCGCTGCTGGTGCTCGAAATGTCAGCCAGGGCCTGAGCAGCAGCCCCGGAGTGCTCGGAGCAGAGCAGATGGATTTTTATATGAGCCACTATTTCATGTTCAGACAGAGCGGCCGCGCCGGCGCTGCCGCCTTCGCCTCTGCGAGATTAATTCTGCGAAATTAATTGGGACAAGATTGAAAAGGAAATTAAAATGCAGCTGAGTGAACAGGCTTTTCAAACACCTTTCCTCTCCCCCCCTCCTCCCATCGCTGCCTCCCCTTCTCTCCTTCCCCGCCCTCGGCCGCCTCCTCGAGCCGCATCCGTCGCGCAAAGTAATTTACGGGGGAAAAGCTCCCAGGACCGATCGGTTCCGTGTGAGGAAATCGGCACAAGAGTCGCAATCTGGAGCCACTGAAGAGAGAGAAAACCCTGCAGTGACTCCAAGCTGTGTCCCTGAGCTGGCACGGGGGGGACACACACCGGGACACACACACAGAGCGACCTGCTCGGGCATTGCGGGCGCCGGGATCGCTCCCAGGGATGGACGTGGGTCACTCGTGGTGTCACCCTCAGGGATGAACAGGAGATGGGTCTGGGGTGGGGGTTCAGTGCCCAGGGGGCAGCAACTCGCTAAATGCTGCTCTGAGATCCACAGATGGGCAATCCTCAGCCTTGCAGAAAGGGATGGAGAAGCCCAGGCTCGAAGCAGCTTCCAGGGACGCAGCTGCCTCGCAGGGAGGTGTCAGGGCTGGCCCCAAATGCTCCTCAAAGCTAAAAATTGCCTGTCCATGCTGGCTGTGAACCTCCAGGGAGTTGGAGGGCAGTGGGTGGGCAGGTTGTGCCAGTGGAGCTCAGTTTGGAGCTGTAGGAGCAAAGGGCACCCGTGAGGCTCTGAACAAACCAGAGGAGGACAGACCTCCAAGGAGAGGCCTGATGGTCCCCCCTCTGCTGTCCTGCCCATCCACCATGCTGTCTGTCCACCCTGGGGACACCCTGTGGTCCCCACCAAGACATCAGTGATTCCTTTTTTGAGGTATAAAACGTGGTCTAACAAGGCTGAGAGCTGGAGGTGCAATTCAGGCTCCAAAGGTCCTTACCCTGCCTTTCCCTTCCCTGCTCTGGGTCAGCTCGACCTTTCCTGCTTGGCTGCCCAATGAAGGTGAACATAAAACCAGTAAAACCCAGTGTGCCAGCCGTGCCCTGTGGCTGGGGAGGGTGGGCAGGGCATGGGTGATGCTGCTGGACCAACACAGACCCCCACACACACTCAGCCCTGTCCCTGTGCTGTGTCAGGAGGCAAAGGGTGACCCCATTGTCACCCTGCACCCCCCAGAGTGTCACCGACCCTTGGGGCACAAAGAGGGTTGAAAACAAAGCACAACTCCCCAATTCCATCCCTGTTTCAGTGTCAGATCGGGATGCAAAAGGGCATTGCAAAACATCCCCTACAAAATACAACCCCCAAGTTCATCCCTGTTCCTGTGTCAGATCAGGGAGCAAAGGACATTGTAAAACACCCATAAAATGCAGCCCCCCAAGTTCATCCCCATTCCTGTGTCAGACTTGTGGGAAAACATCCCCCATAAAACATGACCCTCCAAGTTCATCCCTTTTCCTGTGTCAGATCAGGGTGTAAAACCTGTGGAAAAACATCCCCCATAAAATGCAGCCCCCCAAGTTCATCCCTGTTCCTGTGTCAGACTTGTGGGAAAACATCCCCCATAAAACATGATCCTCCAAGTTCATCCCTTTTCCTGTGTCAGATCAGGGTGTAAAACCTGTGGAAAAACACCCCCCCTAAAGCAAGACCCTCCAAGTTCATCCTTGTTCCTGTGTCAGATCAGGGAGCAAAGGACACTATAAAACACCCATAAAATGCAGCCCCCCAAGTTCATCCCTGTTTCTGTGTCAGACTTGTGGAAAAACATCACCCATAAAACATGACCCTCAAATTTATCCCTGTTCCTGTGCCAGATCAGGGTGTAAAACCTGTGGAAAAACATTCCCTATAAAACAAGACCCTCCAAGTTCATCCCTGTTCCTGTGTCAGACTTGTGGAAAAACATTCCCTATAAAACACGACCCTCCAAGTTCATCCCTGTTCCTGTGTCAGATCAGGGAGCAAAGGACACTATAAAACACCCATAAAATGCAGCCCTCAAGTTCATCCCCATTCCTGTGTCAGATCAGGGTGTAAAACCTGTGGAAAAACATTCCCTATAAAACAAGACCCTCCAAGTTCATCCCTGTTCCTGTGTCAGACTTGTGGAAAAACACCCTCCCTAAAACAAGACCCTCCAAGTTCATCCCTGTTCCTGTGTCAGATCAGGGTGTAAAACCTGTGGAAAAACATTCCCTATAAAACAAGACCCTCCAAGTTCATCCCTGTTCCTGTGCCAGATCCGGGTGCAAAGGGCACTGTAAAACATCCCCCACAAAACACACACCTCAAGTCCATCCCTTCCAAGCAAGGACCACCATGGACCAGCAGGGACCGGCTGGGAACGGGGACAGAGCCCTGCAGGGCCCCCCAGGGCAGCACAGGGAGGGGGCACAGGCACCTCTTGCCCCCCACAAACCCATTAACACAAACACAAACCCTTAATTTATTCCCCTCGTTGCTCACCTTGGTCACACCTGCCTGAGCAACTCAATTACCCCGGTGATACCTGAGCAACAGCACGTCCTGCCTGCAGGAATGGGGGGAAAATATCTAAAAATAAACTAATCCTGCTCTGGGGCATCTGAAATGTCCCATGGGATTGGGTTGGGGTATGTGGGGAGGGGGGAATGGGATGCCAAGGTCCAGCTCCTCCTCCACTGCTCATTTAATTTGCGTTTCAACTTGAATTTGGAGCAATTTCATCATGTCTTGACCTTGAAGTTGAGCCCCGAGCCCAAAGTGCTGGGCTGTCCTACCTTGCTGAGGATGTAGATGAGGTCCCCACGGTGGAAGGAGAGCTCGTCAGGGTGGTCACCACTGCAGTCCCAAACTCCCTGATAATAATTAGCATAATCTCGTTTGGGATCTTCTGGGGATAAAAAGAAAAAGAGGGGTCAGGGTGACAGGGAATTACACAGGGAAGCATTTGGGGAGGGTGGGGTGGGGTGTGAGGGGAGGGAGAGGGGGGTGTTTGTTGAGGAAAGGAAGGAAATGGGGGTTATTAATTTTGATTTTTAATTAAAAGAAGATAATGAAGTGGTGCAAGAAAAAGGGATTGATCAATAAAGAAATGCAATATTGATCAATAAATGTATATAAATATATGACTACAATACATAACATACATATAAAAGTTTCAGAAGGCCCCAGGTAGGCCACAACAAGACTCAAAGATGAATTTCCCCTCTCCCAAGTCCCTCCTCTCCTCCTCAGGCTCAATCCAAGCTGCCCCTGAGGGGCACAATCCATTACCCCGCCAGAGGAATGACATTTCCCAGCCCAAAAAGGAAACAGACCCATCTCTGCCACCTCAGAATGTCATTCCCCACCCCAGAACCTGCTGGGAGAGCAGAGCCACAGTGAAAGGTTGGGGGTAGGAACCCTCCCACCCTGTGGTGGGACCAGAGGAGCTCTTGGGGAGCCCCAGGACCTGAGGAGAAGCTGCTCTGCCAGTGACTTATCCCATCACATCCACAAATCCACCACAAGGACACCCCAAACTCCCTCAGATTCCCAGTTTTCAAGCCCACAACTGTTAAAAGATGCTCCTGGACCAAAGGCTTCAGGCAGGAGAGAGCCCTGATGGCACAGCAGACCAAAGTGGGGGCCATTCCAGATGTCACGACACGGACACGTCCATGATGTGACCCCTATGGATAATTAAAGCCAGTAAAACCACAGGTTTAGGGGGGGAGGATTTGAGCCTGGGGGCTGTTGCAGTGGGTTGTGCTGCTCTGAACCAAGCCCAGGAAGCATAAATAGAAAATATTGAGCACATGTTGGAGGAAATGTTGCTAATGTGGTCTCGGGGACGGAGCGATAAGGGTGCAGCTGGAATGCTGTGCCCAGATTGGATCACCTAAATATGAAAAAGGACATTACAGAGATGGGTAATGGCACAGCAGGGAGCGACTGCAATGACTCAGGGACTTGGGGAACTTAAATAAGAAAGGCTGGGCAGGAAAAAAAAAAAGTAGGTCTGCATCCTTTGGAAAGTATTAAAAGGGGAGAGCGCAGTGGCGAGGAAAAGATTGGGAAGGGAATAGAAGGAGTAGGAGCTGCTGAGTTATTTAAGCTTGTGGTAAGGGCAGGAATCAGGGGTTATGAGCTGGAGGCAGAACAAATATCGGGGAGCTGAGCAGGAGGATGAGGCCAGTGCAGCTTTGGGAAGAGACAGAAAATTGTGTAATTAACACCAAAGGTCGTTAAGGGATGGTGTGAGGACAGAGAATAATCTGGGATGGGGGATGGCCTTGGCACTGACCTGCTGGTTCCCTGGGAGACAAGGATGGGGGAAGGCTCAAAATATACCAGGAACAGCAAAATATTGATACTCAAAAATGCCAGGAATTCTATGGAATATCATCATTAACTTGCTGGCAAAGAGATTTAAATACAGTGGTAGAAAGTGCACAGTGAAATACAAAATGTATCTTCCTACAAGATGCTTCCAGAGCCACAAGTGAAGTGGGAGATCCCCTGGGATGAGGACCTGAAGATGCTGCTGGGAAGCTGGAATCAGCCTTGTCCCAGTTTTCCAGGGACAAGGAATACCTGGGAGATGCCTCCTTATCCCACACCTGCTTCTCAGAGGACCAGGAGGACCTGGAGGCATCGAGTCACCTCACCCAGGAGGAAGGAGAAGCTGCTGGTGAAGCAGGAGCTGCATCAGCCTGGATGTGACACCCTGAGGCTACAAAAGGAGATAATTTTCCAGCCCACAGGAAGCCTCGTGCTCCCAAAAGTGTTTTTCCAACCACATCAGCTGCTTGGGTGGAAGATTTCACCCCTCCCTCCAGCCTGCCTTCCAAAGGTCAGGATTTGTTGTGTCAGAGGAGGAAGATGCTGCTGAGGAGAGCGTGGTTGGGCTCTGCACGTCATTCCCAGCAGGAATGTTTGTGCCACCGACCAGGGATATTGTGTAAAAATGAATTAAAATGAAAATCAATTACAATTATGACTCTTTTCAGAAGAGGGGATCCTATTTTAACACTTCCCTCTGCATTTCCTCAGGGGATGGTGGATGTTTGTGATCCTCCTGGTCCAGCTCCAAGCTGGGTGGGATGTGGGATCCAGACAAGCCATCCCAACACTCTTGCATTGACTCTACTTCCTTTTACAGAAAAAAGGCTCTGTTTAAAAAGCCCCAACCACCCCATCCAGACACTTAAACGTGGCAGAGCTGTGATTTCCCTGTGCCTGATTTCCCCTTCTGTTCCAGTCTTTGTGGCCAAATGTGCCAAGCCCTTCAGTCCCCTCTGCAGCCCGAGCAGCCCCGGGGGAGGCTGTGCCAGGGGCAGGATCCAACCCCTTCCCTCTGTTGATGCTGAAACCTCCTGACAACCGTCTGCAGCTCCGGAAACCTCCTGCCAGGTTGTGACAGGGACCAGGGGCTGTGACAGGGACCAGGGGCTGTGACAGCGACCAGGGGCTGTGACAGAGACCAGGGGCTGTGACAGGGACCAGGGGCTGCGACAGAGACCAGGGGCTGTGACAGAGACCAGGGGCTGTGACAGGGACCAGGGGCTGTGATAGGGGCCAGGAGGAGTGACAGGGACCAGGGGCTGTGACAGAGACCAGGGGCTGTGACAGGGGCCAGGAGGAGTGACAGGGACCAGGGGCTGTGACAGCGACCAGGGGCTGTGACAGTGACAGGGACCGGGGGCTGCGACAGGGACCAGGGGCTGTGACAGGAATAAGGGGCTGCGACAGTGACCGAGGGCTGTGACAGGAATCAGGGGCTGTGACAGCGACCGAGGGCTGTGACAGGAATCAGGGGTTGTGACAGGGACCAGGGACTGCGACAGGGACCAGAGGATGCGACAGGAACAAAGGGTTGTGACAAGAACCAGGGGTTGTGACACGGACCAGGGACTGCGACAGGGACCAGGGGCTGTGACAGTGACCAGGGGCTGTGACAGGGACCAGGGGCTATGACAGTGACCAGGGGCTGTGACAGAGACCAGGGGCTGTGACAGGGACAAGGGGCTGCGACAGGGACCAGGGGCTATGACAGTGACCAGGGGCTGTGACAGAGACCAGGGGCTGCGACAGGGACCAGGGGCTGCGACAGGGACCAGCCTGCGAGGCGGTTTCGTTTTCCACATGAAGGGATTTTGCCCCTTTCGCGCTCGGCTCCCGTCGGAAGGAGGAGATCGCACCGCGCTGAGCGCAGCAAAGGCGAGTCTGGGCAGGAGCAGCCTCCGAGCTCTCAGCCGGATTCTGGGGCCGCTCCGCAATCGCGGCATCTTTGCCGTTCTTAGAAACGACAAACAATAGTTTTCCGCCAGCCAAACGCAGCGTGATTTAATTAGGAACTCTCCGCTTCCCTCCGGCCCCGAGCACATCCCTCTCCGCTCAAGGATCCGGCACCTCTCGGTCCGGTTGGACAGAAACACAAATTTCCGAGGCAAAAGGCACGAGGGTTGGTTGGGGCTCCCGCGGCTGCCACAACCTTTCCATCTTGGAACTCAGCCCGGTTTTCCAGAGGCGGGAGGTCTAATGTGTTATCGAGCGCAAAAAGCAGAGCCAGGACTTTGAGCAATCCTGACACCGCCAGTAACAAACCAGTTAGAACCATTAACAGCAATTAGAGCCGGCGGCAGACGCTAATGAGTCTGAGCAGGGTGTTAAAGGGCTGTGACAGGCGAGAGCCAAAATCCTGGGAATCCCTGGGGTGCAGGATCAGCAGCACCTCCCGTGCCAGCCTGTCACAAAGCCCTGCTCTGATCCCACAGCTGGAAAACCCTCAGGGAGCTGCCTGGGCCTTTGGGGGGTTAAATAACGGGGAAAGACATGAAAGGGAAAATCAAACCTGGGTGTTTGCATGGATTCCAATTCCTGCTTTCTTACACATCCCATTCCCTTCTGCTGGCCTTCTCTGTGTCAGGATGTGGAGCATCCCCGTGGATAAATGAACAGCCCCACTTTAGGACCACAGCACAGTTCATAAAGTTTGGAATATCAGTTTTTCCAAGCTCTGGGTGCTGGTCCCAACTGTCACTGACATGTTCCAATGGCCAAATAATTAATGGATGGGGAAAACACCACAAAATCCATAGGGTGGGGTAACACTGACTGGGTCCAGTCTCTGGAAGTAGCTGGGGCTGAACCCTCTCTGTGCTCCCAAGATTTTGGTAGGAACAGCCTGAGCACCCTCCTGGGCTGAGGCAGCTGCTCAGGGATCATCCAAAGGAATTGCTGGACCTGGTTTTCCAGAAACACCTGGAAATCAGGCATGGGTGCTCTTGGATCACTGGGAGGGGTAAATCAACAGAGAGTTCTTGGGGTGCCAGTGTATCCAAGAGAGCACAGCAGGGAGTGAAGCTGCTTTATCCACCCACAGAATCCAACAGCACATCCCACCAATCCCTGCCATCCCACTGTGGGATGGCTGCTCCCAGCTGAGCATCCCCAGGGTGAGTCCATCCCCTCCGAGGTGCAGACAGGCTGGGAAGCTGTCCCAGGCCAGGCTGTGAGGAGAGGATGTGTTTTCCCAGGGAGAAGGAAGGCCCTGGCTGGTCCAGCCCCAGCCCTGCTTGGACACAAGTGTTGCTTTCCTGTGCCAGGGAGGAAGTGGCCATGGAAAACCAGGCAGGTGGGAGCAGGGAGGAAACAGCCCTTCCTGTCCAGCCCACGGGGCAGCCCCTCAAGGACAGGGCAGGGCTGGGGGCTCCGGCCACCTCGGCAGCATCTCAGCTCCTTCCTGCTTCCCATGCCCAGAGCCCTCCCTGGGCAGATTCCTCTGCTCCAGGACTCCCTTCCTGCCCCTGCTCCAGTGACTCTCCCCAGCCTCGTGGGATGCACCAGGAGGGCTGATCCTGCTCCATGTGGAGGATGGGAGGAGGGCCAGGGATGGGAGTGACTCCACAGGGGATGCTCCAGCACCAGGCAGGAGTGGGGTGGGTGCTGGGGCTCCTCCACTGAGAGCTCACCAAGACCACTCTCCGTGAGATGTTTATCCAAAAAGACATTCCCCATACCCAGAGCATGGAGAGGGTGGGAAGAGCTCCCTGAGCCTGAGTTATCCAAATTTCACCAGCTGAGGAGTCTCTTCACTCTGCTCCTGGGGATTCTCCACCACCTCCCACCACCACTCACAGCCCAGGATGCCCAAAGGTGGCCAAATTCACCTCTCCACACACCACAACCCAGAGATCCTTTGGGTTGCCCAAAGCAAGGTGGGTTCTTACCGCTCCTCTCTCTGCTCCCAGAATCCACAGAGTCCTCTGGAAAGGGAGGATCCAGCTCCTCATCTGTGGGGGGAACAGCAGAGAAGTCAGGGAAGGGCTGTGAGTGCCACAGCTACAGCAAAGCCCAAGGCAGAAAGTTGTGAGAGCATCCAACTGTCAGAATAATAAATTCCCAGCCTAATTGTGGAGAGTGGAAGGGAGGAAGTCACAGATAATATTTTAAAACGTGTTGCATAAAAAATACGAATCGTTGTTAACAGTGGTAAAAACAAATCACCTCTTACAGCCTCATAAATTCAGGCAGCACTTTGAAAGGGTGTCCTGTAGGAAGAGATGTTTCCTTTGCAGGACTCCCAGTCCAGGGAAAACGAGACTCAGAGGAGAAATGCCAGGACAGAAATGTGAGGCAGGAGGGGGGGATGGAAGGAGAAATGAAGGAGAAATGAAGGAGAAAGATGAGCCAGGCAGAGGGGGGTGGGCAGCCTGCAGGGAAGGGGGAAGAGGATGCAAGAAATACCATGGAAGAGGTGAAGGAATTCCAGAGGGGTGGAAGTCGTGGGGGAGCTGGAAAAATGGCTACAAGAAGGGCTGGAAGTTGTCCAGGAAGAGGATAGAGCTGCAAAAGGGGAGCTGGGGGGGCTCAGCCTGGACAAAAGGAGGCTCAGGGGGGACCTTCTGGCTCTCTGCAACCCCCTGATGGATCCAAGGAGGGGGTTTGGGCTCTGCTCCAGGGAACAGGGACAGGAGAAGAGGAAATGGCCTCAGGCTGTGCCAGGGGAGGGGCAGGTTGAACACCAGGGGAAAATTTCTCATGGAAAGGGAGGTCAGGCATTGGAACAGGTGGAGTCACCATCCCTGGAAGAGTTAAAAAACCTCATGGATGTGGCACTTGGGGACATGGTTTAGTGGTGGCTTTAGCACTGCTGGGTTAATGGTTGGACTTGATGATCTCAGAGGGCTTTTCCAACCTTGATAATTCCATAAATAAGACTATTTAATACCAATCCAGGTACAACCAACCCAGCTGAGCTGCTCAGGGCACTGGCACAGCAGAACAAAATCACAGAATCATAGAATGGATTGGGTTGGAAAAGACCTCTGAGATCATCAAGTCCAACCCTTGATCCAACCCCACTGTGATCACCAGCCCAGGGCACTCAGTGATCACAGTGGGGTTGGATCAAGGGTTGGACTTGACAAGGTGCTGGAGCATCCCCTGTGGAGTCACTCCCATCCCTGGCCCTCCTCCCACCCACCCCCTGCAGGGGGTGACACCAGTTTGGAGGGTTTTCATGCCACTCAGGAGCTGCTTTGGCAGCTCTGCATCCCATGCCAAGATGGAATTAGGGGTAGTGCCATTGGTTTCAGGATAAAGGAATCCAGGGACAGGGATTTGGGGCGTGTGCATGGGAATGATGGGAGCAAAGGGCTGTCACAGCCACACTTCCCTTCTCTTTTACAAATGCAAAGAGCAGGCAAAAGCCACTTTCAATAATTTATTTTAAAATCGATGCTAACGAGGTTCTGTCTCGTCGGGGGCCGAGTTTTACAATAAAGTCTGATTTATTTAGGAAAGATTTTTGGTGCCGCTTCCCGTCTAATGGGGGAGCAGGAGCGGTGACCCCCCGACTGGGGCTGTGATTTGTGCTGGGCAGGGCAGCGCTGAGCGGGTTTGCATCGATCAGCTCCGGGGGGGAGGCGGCGGCGCTTCCCGGGAGCCGCGGGAGCCGCACAATTCCAGGGGAGGTTCCTCTGGGCTCTGCCTGAAAGGGACAGACAGCACAGCCACGTCCCCTGAGATGCCCCAGAGGCTCCTCTGCCCCGGGCTCTGCCATGCCAGGACTGCCCCTCTCTCCCCAAGAGGAATAGAGGAGCAACTTCCATGGGTGTTGGATTTGGGAAAACTTCTGGAATTGGGTTTATTTCTGTTATTGATGTTATTAAGTTGGATGCAGAGAGAGTGCTCAGGCATTGGAATGGGCTGCCCAGAGAGGGGGTGGATTCCCCATCCCTGGAGGGTTTTCAGCTGAGCTTGGCCGTGGCACTGAGTGCCATGATCTGGTAAAGGGACTGGAGTTGGACCAAGGGTTGGACTTGATGATCTCGGAGGTCTTTTCCAACCCAATCCATTCTCTGATTCTGTGATTCTGTGGATGTGGCACTGAGTGAGAATCCACCATGTCTTGATCCAACCCCACTGTGATCACCAGCCCAGGTGCCCAGGGCTGACAACCCAGAGATCCTTTGGGTTGCCCAAAGCAAGGTGGGTTCTTACTGCTCCTCTCTCTGCTCCCAGAATCCACAGAGTCCTCTGGGAAGGGAGGATCCAGCTCCTGGGATTCCCCATTGGCACCCCCTGGTATCCCTGTCTGCATCCTGCTGGCACTGCTTCCACCCCAGGGCCAGGCTGTCCTGGGGAAACCTCTTCCCAGGGCCCTTCTCCCACCTCCTGGCACACACAGAGGCTCCTTGGGCAGTGCCAGCTGGTGCTGGGGCAGAAAAACACTGAGGAAACACTTCTGTGTCCATCATTCCAAGAGGAGCAAAGCTGTGTGAACCCTGACCCTGCCAGCTCCTGCCTGGGCACAGAGCTGGGCACCCATGGGAGCCATGGGGATCCTGGGGAGATGAACCTCTCCTGGTTCCTCCCCCTTTTGTGGGAGTTCCCTCCTGGGATGGCAGAGCTGGACCCCGTGGCTGGCACAGCTCCTGGGGGAGCTCAGCCTGTGGGTGCTGCCCCCTCTTACCCACCATTCCCAGGGACTGGGAATGTTTTCCCTGCAGCTCCTTCTCCCTGTCCCACCTTGGGCTGTTTCCCCCCAATATTTTATAGAAATATAAATTAAAGCAGAGACCAAAGCCAGGCCCCCATCCCTGTTTACATCCCCCACCTGAGCCATGGGAAGCTGCTCCAAGGCTTGGACAAGGAGCTCATTCCTCACTTTCCCTTTCCTTCCAAACCTCTGCCCTGCTGAGCCCTCACTCTGTGCCTTTTCCCAAAGGAAGAAATCCCAAGGGATTCCCAGTGCCCAGACACCCTGGGATGGCACCATTATGGGCACTGCCCATCCCTGCCTGCTCCATGGCTTGTCCTGCTCCAGGCACAGGCACATTCCTGGTGGATTTTGAGCTGAGAAATCCAGGAATGGGATCCCTGAGGACAGGATGAGTCCCCTCCACCCCCCAGCCTGATGTATCCAGGTGCTTCTCTGGGGTCAGGTCTGGAATTGATGCTGTGCCTTCCTCATCCCAACAAATCTTTGGGTTTTACACTGATGGATCAGAGGGAAATGCTGGAAAAAGCCCCTCAGGGGGTTGTGCTGCCTCTCCCTGTGTGGAAAATCACAACCTCACCCACATCACCCATGGAAAAATGCCATGGGCACCCCTGGGCACCCACGCTGGGGCCTGGAGCCCACTGGCACTGCCAGGCTCCATCATGCCCTGCATCCCCCCACTGTGGATCCCACATCCCAGAGCTGCCTGGGCACTGGGCAGATCCTCAGAGGAGCTGTGTTTTAATGTAGCAATTTGATTCAATTTTCCACTCTATAAAATTACCCATCACTGCTCGTTGCTTCCTAACAGACACCTTCACTCTTAATTTAACAATCCTATCGAATTCTGCCAGGGAAATTGGAAAAATTTATCACCTGTGAAATTTTATTTTTCCTTGGTTGTATCTGTTTTTGTAAAACTTCATTAACGACGATGACTTGCTGAGGAAATTATCTCTTCATCTCCCTTCTCTTTTATTTTTTTTCCCCTCCCTCTCCCTCTTTCTTTCTCAATTTTCTCTCAGGACAGGAGGGAGGGAGATGGACCAGAGATTCCAGCTTGGATGGGGGACTTTTCCTGTGCTCACTGAAGGGTCCCAGGGGTGTAAAGGGATGAGAGGGATGAGCTTGGGAATAAAAAAAAGGCTTTTCCTACCTGTTCCTGAGCCCTGCAACTGGTTTGTCACCTCTGCAGGGACGTGACACCATCACACATTCCTGGGGACTGAGGGGGTGAGAGACTGAGAACCTTCAGAGGGCACAGAGAGGGGGCAGAGCTTGGAAAAGGAAGGGGAAATGAGGGCATGGAACCTTGACCAAGGCAGCCAGGAATGCTGGAAAGACAGGGATGCTGGAAAACCTCAGCCAAGGCAGCCAGGAATCCTGGAAAACCTCAGCCAAGGCAGCCAGGAATGCTGGAAAGACAGGGATGCTGGAAACCTTCAACCAAGGCAGCCAGGAATGCTGGAAAACCTTTACCCAAGGCAGCCAGGAATGCTGGAAAGACAGGAATGCTGGAAAACCTTCAGCTAAGGCAGCCAGGAATGCTGGAAAACCTCAGATAAGGCATCCAGGAATCCTGGAAAGACAGGAATGCTGGAAAACCTCATCCAAGGCAGCCAGGAATGCTGGAAAGAAAGGGATGCTGAAAAACCTCAGCCAAGGCAGCCAGGAATGCTGGAAAACCTCAGATAAGGCATCCAGGAATGCTGGAAAGACAGGAATTCTGGAAAACCTCAGCCAAGGCAGCCAGGAATGCTGGAAGTCCTGGCAGATCATCACCACCCCCAGCCTGGGACCACCTGAGGCTCCTGCTGAGCTCAGGGAGTGCTGTGGATATTCCCAGAGGAAGGGAAAGCTGCTGCCCAAACTGCTGAGGATGGGAAGAGGGGAAGGGAAGATCAGGAAGGAGAGAGGGGAGATGGACACAGGCTGAGGGCTGTGCAGGTGCTCCTGGAGCTCCAGCAATGTCTGGATGCCACTTGCAAACCACCCAGGAAAGATTTCCTTGGGCAGCAATTCCAAGAGGAAGATCTTGGGGACAACAAAACCTCCTGGTGATTTGTTTGTTTTGGTTTTTTTTTTTAAATATAATTCATTACATACAGAAAGTTCTGAAATAAATAAGGAGGAACAAGGACCTCTTTTCCAGCCCTGAGCTCAGACCCTGAGGGATGGTGCTCTCAGGGGTGGGGGGATCAGAGCAGAGGCAGAACAACACTTGGGCTTCCATGAGGCTCAGGTGACTCTGTTGGCCAAGCCCTGGGCTGTGTCACACCCTGATTTCTGTTTCAGGACTCAGAAACGTTGCAGACCTGCCCCCCTCTGAGGTTGTGTGGTCTGCCCAGCCCTCGTGCTCTGTGAGGGAACCAGCTTGTCTTTAATGCAGTTATTTTATCATCAGTAATTGGGTTACAGCCCTGCCTGCCTGCCCAGGAGGGAGCATTTCCATCAGCTCCTGTCTCATTTGCCAGGTAACACAGCCCAGAGACCCCACTCTCACCAGGCTCACTCTGACCCCAGCTGAAGGCAGCAAAACCTCCTCAAGCAGCTTCACCTGAATTCACTGACCAGAACCTCCCCAGAACAGAAAGGGTTTGTTCTTGTGCTCCAGTCTGAGCAAAGAAATGGGGGGAAACCTTTGAGTTTTGGGAACATTAAACTCAGCAGAGCCTGAGATGTTCATTCCCATCGGGGTGTTGTGTGGCCAAGGTCTCCTGCCTTGTTTAGGGGGATAAGGGGAGGGTTTGGATTTTGGGAGCTTACCTGGCAAAACCTCATAGATGTCCTCCCCTTCCACCTCCACATTGGGCTCATCCTGGTTCAGGGTGGTATTATGGGATGTGTTCATGGAGTCAGAACTGTCCACGTCGTTGTAGAGCTCTTCCTCCTCCTCATCCTCGCACGGGATAGTGAGGGAGCTCAGGTCTGGTGGGAGAGAAAAACCAGCAGATCAACCAGTGAGATCCAGTACCAACATCTGTGCCCCATTTTGTGCCCTGCAAGGACTGAACTGTCCCCTGGTTTGGCCCAGGAGCGCCTGGTGAGGAAAACAAAGAACTGAGAATTGGCTGAAACAAAGGAAAAGCCCAGGAAAAGATGGCAAATCCCAGAGAGCAAAGCCAAATTCAGCATGTGCCCCAAGGGAAGGAGTCTGGGCAGCTGCCTGTGCTTTCCAAGGGCTTTCCAGAGTGTTGTCTCAGTGTTGCTGGAGCAACTCCAGTGCAGCAACGTCCTGGTGAGAGGCACAAGCCCAAGATCCCACCAGGATCTTCCCAAACAAACAGGCCACGCTGCCAAACTCACCCTTGAGGAGGAACTGGATCTGATCCACCCAATCTTCAGCCTCTGCTGGGCTTGGGGCTGTGAACTGGAGAGAGGGGAACTTGTTACTTTGCTGGTTCTGGTTTGCAGGGGATGAAGCTCCTGGATCTGCCATTCCCTGCCCTGAGAAACCGGGAAAAGCCATTCCATGTTTTTATCTCCCTATTCCAAACAGGGCAACAGCAGCAGAACAAAGCCAGACTATCCCAGAGGAAGGTTGTCAAGCCTAATTCATTAAAATAATTCAGATGAAAACCACAGTCCCCACGGAATGGACTCAGCTGATCCAAGGCCCTCCCGCCCAAATCTCCCTCAAGCCCTCCAGGCTCTCGTGGCCACTTTGGGCATTGGGGGTTTCATCACACACATTTTTGGGCTCCCCCCTGGCTGCTCAATAAACTGAAGGGGTTTATTTAACCTGGCTCTGAATGGTTGATTTAAAAATGGGCTTTTCAAACTCGATCCTCAACTGCTTCTACCCCAAGTTCCCCACAGGAGAGCCCAGGATGACTCTGGTGCCAAGGGAAGGGTCAGGTTGAGATGACCTGCCAAGAAGGAGAAGCACCTTCTGAGGTGCTGCTTGTTTTGTTCTCAGAGAGTCACAGAATTATGGAATAGGTTGGGTTGGAGGTGACCCTTGTGGGTCATTTAATCCATCAACCCTTGAAATGATGGACTTCTCCAACCAGAGCAGGTTGCTCAGAGCTCTGCCCAACCTGCCTTTGGATGTTTCCAGGGATGGGGCATCCACCACCTCTCTGGGAAACTTGTGCCACCCTCATTGTAAAAATAAATGGAGTTTTAGCAGCAATTTGGAGATTCAGAGCCCTCCTGACCCTGCAGGTGCAGCCCCCAGAGCTGGGACTGGGGGTTTTTACTCCCAGTGAGGAACCAGCCCAGAATTCCATTTCCCCCCTCCCATTTCCTACCTCGTAGGAGCGTTTGCCAGGGCAGGTGAGCTCAAAACAGCACCTTTTCCTGGAATCTTTCCGGAGGTGGGAAACCAGCCTGGCCCTGTAGTGCTCAATGCTGAAGGTGCCTTTGGGCTGCTTGCCTGGAAGCAGAAAAATGGGCTAAATTTAGAATTTCACCTTTGCTGGGGTGCAGGTTCTTCAGCCACACCAGGAAAACGAGCTCTGGAAAATCCCTTCACTCTGAGCACAGCTGGAAATCCAAAGGGAATGTCATAAAATCTTCAGAAAGGCACAATAAAGAGAAGTCCCTTTTATTCCTCAACAGGTGGGAACTGGCAGGGCCAGGAAGCTGCAAGAGATGAGCTGGTTGTGATGGAGCAGAGAATCATGATCCTGGGAAGGCATTAATGGGATGGTGAGCAGGGAGAAATACTCAGTGGGACCTTTGGGAATTGGCCTGTGGATGTTGTTGATGCTCCTGCAAGGCTGGGATGGGCTGAGGGAACTTCACTGCAGGCACCTGAGGTGGTTTTGTTTCCCCTGAATCTTTATTTCCTGGTGAATCTCCTTGGGGGTGTTGTGGGAATATGACCCAGGAAGTTGAACTGAACCTTTTTTATTGAGTTTTCACATTCCAGAGGGGAGGTCAAGCCTCACACAAGGATTTCAGTCCATAGAACTCCATCAAGCCCAGGTTTCCTTTACTCTGTTGTCTCCTGGAGACCCTTTGGAAGGTGACAACTGCTCATCCCTCCCAAAACCCAACCAATTATCAACCCCAGTAACAACCAACCCTCACCCCTTGGCTTCAACCCCCACCTCTGCCAGCAGTTCCCACCCTGATGGGGTGGGAGGAGTTTAGAAAGTTTGTTTGGAAACAGAAAGTGCTTGAGATGTTCAGATAAAGATGTGGAAGAAGGACAAAGATTCAAGCCTGTCCCAGCTGGTGGTTGCAACCCATGGATGGACATGGTTTGTAGCTCCATCTCTTGTTCCTTTTTTCCTCGTTTCACACCTATCAAGGTGGGGTTTTTTTGGAAAAAATGAGCTGGTTGTGATGGAGCAGAGACCACTGTGGGCTTGGAGAATCATGATCCTGGGAAGGCATTAATGGGATGGTGAGCAGGGAGAAATACTCAGTGGGATCTTTGGGAATTGGCCTGTGGATGTTGTTGATGCTCCTGCAAGGCTGGGATGGGCTGAGGGAACTTCACTGCAGGCACCTGAGGTGGTTTTGTTTCCCCTGAATCTTTATTTCCTGGTGAATCTCCTTGGGGGTGTTGTGGGAATATGACCCAGGAAGTTGAACTGAACCTTTTTTATTGAGTTTTCACATTCCAGAGGGGAGGTCAAGCCTCACACAAGGATTTCAGTCCATAGAACTCCATCAAGCCCAGGTTTCCTTTACTCTGTTGTCTTCTGGAGACCCTTTGGAAGGTGACAACTGCTCATCCCTCCCAAAACCCAACCAATTATCAACCCCAGTAACAACCAACCCTCACCCCTTGGCTTCAACCCCCACCTCTGCCAGCAGTTCCCACCCTGATGGGGTGGGAGGAGTTTAGAAAGTTTGTTTGGAAACAGAAAGTGCTTGAGATGTTCAGATAAAGATGTGGAAGAAGGACAAAGGTTCAAGCCTGTCCCAGCTGGTGGTTGCAACCCATGGATGGACATGGTTTGTAGCTCCATCTCTTGTCCTTTTTTCCTTGTTTCACACCTATCAAGGTGGGTTTTTTGGAAAAAATGAGCTGGTTGTGATGGAGCAGAGACCACTGTGGGCTTGGAGAATCATGATCCTGGGAAGGCATTAATGGGATGGTGGACAGGGAGAAATACTCAGTGGGACCTTTGGGAATTGGCCTGTGGATGTTGTTGATGCTCCTGCATGGCTGGGATGGGCTGAGGGAACTTCACTGCAGGCACCTGAGGTGGTTTTGTTTCCCCTGGACCTTTATTTCCTGGTGAATCTCCTTGGGGGTGTTGTGGGAATATGACCCAGGAAGTTGAACTGAACCTTTTTTATTGAGTTTTCACATTCCAGAGGGGAGGTCAAGCCCCACACAAGGATTTCAGTCCATAGAACTCCATCAAGCCCAGGTTTCCTTTACTCTGTTGTCTCCTGGAGACCCTTTGGAAGGTGACAACTGCTCATCCCTCCCAAAACCCAACCAATTATCAACCCCAGTAACAACCAACCCTCACCCCTTGGCTTCAACCCCCCAACTCTGCCAGCAGTTCCCACCCTGATGGGGTGGGAGGAGTTTAGAAAGTTTGTTTGGAAACAGAAAGTGCTTGAGATGTTCAGATAAAGGATGTGCAAGAAGGACAAAGGTTCAAGCCTGTCCCAGCTGATGGTTGCAACCCATGAATGGACATGGTTTGTAGCTCCATCTCTTGTCCTTTTTATCTTGTTTCACACCTATCAAGATGGACTTTTTTGGGGAAAAAATGAGTTCAAGTTGAGCTCTACCTCTCTAGAACCTTGTTGGGAGTCACAGCCTTCCCAGAGCTCTTCCCTTCTCTTTCCCAGCCCTTTCCCTCCCCATATTTTGGGTGTCTCTCATCACTTACTTTTCTCATTGGCATAGTAGTAGAAGGTCCTTCTGTTGAGGACACACCACCTCTTCTGCCACTCCGACCCAAAGAAACTGTGGTCTGCAGAGAAAAGGGCATGAAAAGAGGAAAAAAGAGTCATTTTTGTTCTTTCAGTGTGTGCCTTGCATGGATATGGCACTAAAGGGGCTTTTGGGTTAACCCCCCTTGCTGTATGTGAGTAAAATAACTTTTAGTCTGCAATTGGAGGAGACAAAACCAAGCCCAGGGTCAGTCCTAAACTCAGCTGAGGAATTAAAAAAAAGGGGCTATTTTTGCCTCCTCCCACCTGTCATAGAGTAAATAAATCAAGATAAAATGGGAGTGATGAGGAAATAATTTGTAGCTTTCACAGGAGTGGGGAAAATCAAGATAAAGCCGGGGCTGACTCCGAGCCCTTATCTGCAGCCCTTAATGTGTGTGAGCTCCCACCCCCTGCCCTCGCTGGGGTTTTATCCTCATTAGGGAGCGCTCGTTAAAAGGGCACATTTGCCTCAGAGGATTGGGCTGCTGCTTAATTCGATTGGGGGCTTTAATCTTTGGGCAGTTTGATGATCTGCAAAAAGAGGAGAGATCTGGGCCCTCCCTGTGTGAGAAAAAGACTCGGAAAAGGCTGAGAGATTCTGCCTGTGCAAATCTGGAGAGGGAAAAAATGGGTTTTCCTGCTTGTTCTTCACCTGGAATCTTTAATTGTTGGAAATTCTGATGGGACATCCCCAGACCTCATGCTGGGATGCCAAGTCTTACCTCGGGACCTCTTCTCCAGGTATCCTTGTTTCAAAATGTTCCCTGTGTCCCAAACAGGCTTTGGTGGGGTCTCCTCCAGCCCTACAGGGAGCAAAGCAAAGGAAAACCTTGGGATTTCCCACCCCCACACCCCCTCAACACAACGTTTCCAGCCCCTTTCTCTGCAGAAGGAGCCAGAGCAGAGCCTGGAGGTGGAAATAACGATCCAGGATGATCTCACAGCTATTCCCCAAGCAGGGAAAAGGCTCTGAGAAGCCCCCAAGGAAAGCAGGACTGTGGTTCCCACAGAGGGCTGAGGCTGGTGCTGCTCCAGGGCTGATGCTCAGCCCTTTGACCCCCAGCCAAGGCTCTCTGGGAGCTCTCAGGAGGACCTGGGTGGGTTCATGGACTTGGAAAACACAATCCCTTGTCCCAGGTCTGTTCTGGCCCACAGCTCCTCATTCCAGCCTGGTGGATGAACCCCCCCAGGGGCTCTGGCACTCACTGATGGCCACATCTCACCCCCAAAACCAGGGCAGGGCACCCCAGGCAGGGCCCTGGCATTGCTGCTGCCTTCCCAGGTGGGCTTTGCCCTGTTTGGGATCCATTTCCATGTAAGCACATCCCCCATTTCAGGTTATTTGTGGTCCCGTTCCACAGAATCCTGGAATCTCAGGATGCTTTGCCTTGGAAGGGACCTTAAAGGCAAATTCCAACCCCCCAGGGACATGTTCCACCAGCCCAGGTTGCTCCAAGCCCTGTCCAAGGACACCTTCCACCAGGGAAAGGTGTCCCTGCCCATGGCAGGGGGTTGGAACTGGACGATCTTTAAGGTCCCTTCCAACCCCAACCAATCCATGATTTTATAATCCTGCACTGCCCCAGGCTCTGAAGGGACCTGAGATCCCCCTCTGTGCTCCCACCCCCCTCTTGGCACCAGCCTGGCATCCCTTTTCCATGCCCAGGTGAAGGCACCTGCCTGGCACAAACACACTGAGGTTTCTGAGGTGCACACTGAGGTGCTTCATCACCCTCCAGCCTCCTCCTCCTCACCAGACCACTCATGTGTTGCCCCACCAGGCCACCAGTCCTTGTTAACTGGACTGCCTCATTTTCCAGCATCTGCCTTATAAAAAGCCACATTGTCTTAAAAAAAAAACAACAAAAAAACCAAACCAAACAAACAAACAAACAAAAAAAAACCAAACCAAAAAAACAACCCCAACCCCTCTTGCTGCTGCAAATCTAAATGTCATTTTCTGGGACATTTATTAATCCTGAAAATGGGCTGGTGCCGCTGGGTGCCCAGGGAGACCCTGCGAGGACGAAGATGACATTAATGTGCCCACCCCCAGCTCGCCCATCCCGCTGGCAGGAGCGTAAAAAATGCTGGAGTGAAACTTTTATTTAGATGTTACAAATCCAGCCCCCAGCGGGGGGCGGAGGCGAGAGCCCAGCAGCGCCCGCATTGCCCGGGGGAGGGGAGGGAGGCAGAGCTGCAAGAGCTGCTTCGCTTCTTTAATTTCATTTACTTGCAGTGCGTTCCCAGCGTGGGGTTTCCCTCTGCCCCCTCTCCCCCAGGAAAAGCGGCTCTGGAATGCCAGAGTGCAGGATGGTGCTGAGGCTTCAGCCAAGGCTGGGACGTGCCTGGACATCCTGAGCATCCCAGGGATGTGCTTCCTGCTCTTCCCTCAGTGCCAGGAGGGATTTGGGGCAGTGCAAGGCACCACGAGGAGCAGGGATGGGATGGGGTGGGATGGGGTGGGATGGGATGGGATGGGGTGGGATGGGATGGGATGGGATGGGGTGGGGTGGGATGGGGTGGGGTGGGATGGGATGGGGTGGGGTGGGATGGGATGGGATGGGATGGGATGGGATGGGATGGGATGGGGTGGGGTGGGATGGGATGGGATAGAAGGGATGGGATGGGATAGATGGGAGGGGGTGGGATGGGATGGGATGGGATGGGATGGGATGGGATGGGATGGGATGGGATGGGATGGGATGGGATGGGATGGGATGGGATGGGGTGGGGTGGGATGGGATGGGATAGAAGGGATGGGATGGGATAGATGGGAGGGGGTGGGATGGGATGGGATGGGATGGGATGGGATGGGATGGGATGGGATGGGATGGGATGGGATGGGATGGGGTGGGATGGGGTGGGATGGGGTGGGGTGGGGTGGGAAGGGATGTCCCAGCTCCAGCCACTGCAGGTGATTCCACAGAAGGGACGGGATGGGATGGGATGGGATGGGATGGGATGGGATGGGATGGGATGGGATGGGATGGGATGGGATGGGATGGGATAGAAGGGATGGGATGGGATGGGATAGAAGGGATGGGATGGGATGGGATGGGATGGGATGGGATGGGATGGGATGGGATGGGATGGGATGGGGTGGGGTGGGGTGGGGTGGGAAGGGATGTCCCAGCTCCAGCCACTGCAGGTGATTCCACAGAAGGGATGGGATGGGATGGGATGGGATGGGATGGGATGGGATGGGATGGGATGGGATGGGGTGGGATGAGATGGGATGGGATGGGATGGGATGGGATGGGATGGGATGGGATGGGATGGGATGGGATGGGATGGGATGGGATGGGGTGGGATGAGATGGGATGGGATGGGATGGGATGGGATGGGATGGGATGGGATGGGAGGCAGCAGCAGCATTCCCAGCCCTCCATCTCCACTCCTCACCCATCATTTCCCAGCAGGCAGGACCCCTGGGAGATCTGTGCCTTCCCACTCGTGCTTTGCCCTGTTTGAGATCAGTTTTCCATGGAAGCAGATTCCCTGCTTCAGGTTATTTGTGGCCCTGGTCCATGGAATCACAGGATGGTTTGGATTGGAGGAGACCTTGAAGATCATCCAGTTCCACCCCCCTGCCATGGGTTGCTCCAAGCTCTGTCCAACCTTGGGCTCCAAGCCCTGTCCAACCTTGGGATCTGCTGGGCTGGGCAGCTCCCCAGGCCCTCTGAGGCACCACCAGGAGCCCCAATCCTTCCCACCCTGCAGAAAACACCGTGCCTCAGTTTCCCAGGAGGAAAACCAGGATGGAAGGAGCCTCCCTTCCCCTTAACTTGGACTTGATGATCTCTGAGGTCTTTTCCAACCCAATCCATTCTGTGATTCTATCATTCTAAATACCCAGTGGCTGCTCAGACAAACTAATATAATTAAGGAGGGGGTGCAGGAGCTGATTTGATTGCACAGAGCTCTGGAAATGTGAACTTTGACAGGCTGTGACATGGAGGTGGCAGCTGGAAATGGTGTCCTGCCTCTCTCCTGCCAACAAAGAGCCTGGATTAAATCCATCTGTGGGAATCTACCCCGTGGTCCAGTCTACCATGGGAGGATGGGAGTGAGATTGGCCACGTGTCTCCAGCTGTTGGAGGCAGGAACAGCTGGGTTGGACCTTCTCAGTGCCACCCAGATGGGCAGGGAGGAAAAGGAGCAGGAGGAGAAATGCCACAGTGGGGAATGAGTCAACACCCCTCAACATCATCCCTGGCTCCTCATCCTCCTGCTCCAGGTCACAGCACATCCCTTGGGTGTCTCCCCAACCCTTGGGAATGTCACCAAACTTTCCAGGGCTTTGGAAAGAGCTGAGGCTCATTTATAACGATGGGAACAAAATGAGCAACTATTTCAAAGCAAATGGGGAACTAAACAATTGTCAACACGGATCACAGGGAATAGATCTTGTGCCAGCCCAATTTTATTGCATTTGTTGAGCAGGGAAATAAGAAAGCAGATGAAGAAAAGGCGAGGCACGGCAGGGAAGATTTATTCAGGCTTCAGTCTGACTCCTCAGAAGAGGCAAGTAAGGAAAATCCAGACCAGGCATCCACCCAGGAGAAGCACCTGGACTGAAAACCCCTCACCAAGTTGGAGGCAGCTCAAACTCAATGGCAACAAACCCTGGAGTGGAAATGATGCCCTGAAATATCCCTGGGTTCAGTTGGGATCAGTTGTGCTGAGGCTCAGGAGCCCTTGGATGCCACAGGACATCCAGAGAGCCCATCCCAAAACTGCAGCCAAACCCGGAGCTTTCCCTGGGGATGGGCAGGGAATTGCTAAATGCTTTTTGTGGCAGCCAGTACAGACCAGTATTGAGGGCAGGGACTGGGATTAACTGGTCCCAGGCTCTGGTGGAGGTTTCTGAGAGTCAGGAGCCAACCCCAAATCCAGGGAAGTGGCTCAAGAAACCCACAGTTCTCACCTGGGGTTGAGCAGTTCCTAATTAATGGCATTGCCCCAAATGTCCTCGTTGGACCACAATTAACTGCAGACAAACAAATGGGGAATGTGCAGGTGGAGCTTTGTTGGGCACTGAATTAATGCTGGAGTTGTTGTTTTTCCAGGGGAGTCCTTGACTGTGGGTTTGATGATTGATAAGCAACAAGAGAAGGGACACTCAAAGGCAAAGAGCTGAGTGTAGATTGGGTTGGGATTTAGCCCCAATGGGTGGAAAACTTCCAATTTTTATTTTAGTTCTGTCTGGAAAGTTTAGCAGCAAGTTTGAAGTCAAACCAACTTTGGCAAAGAAAAAAAAACACTAAAAAAAAAAGAAAATTCCAAGAGGAGGCAAAGCTTTTGGCCCAAAAAAAGTTCCCTTCCAAATCACTAAGTCTGTAATTGCAAAATAAAACCCACTAAATCTCAATATCTCTTTGCACAGCTCATTAGCCAAGGGCTCCCACTCAGCAAAGAGGGAGGGGAAAATAAAAAAAAAAATCCTTCAGCACCGAGTGGATTTGGGGAGTTGCTATGGAAACCAGTGCTTTGGAGCTGCATCCCGAAATTCCCTGCTGAGCTGGGGCTGCCTGCCTGGCTGTCTGTCTGTCTGTCCACCCATCCCTTTGTTTTAAACACCTCTTAAAACCCACCAGCACAATGTATGAAATACAGAAGTGTACGATCCCCAACTCGTGCCCTGCTGTTTCTGTCCCCCAAACCCAACGTGGTCTCAGCCACTCGACCTGCTGTGCCCCTGGCACGACGTGATTTACAGCGGGAGAGGGGCAGAGTTAAATCCCCAGGGAATGAAAACATTCCAGTGAATGCAGCACAAGGGAGGGATTTATTCCCATTAACTCCGCTGAGTGGTTACAAACCGCCCGTCCTTTGCTGTCCCCACACGGGGACGAGGGTGCTTCATCACCCTCCAGCCTCCTCCTCCTCCTCCTCACCAGACCACTCATGTGTTGCCCCACCAGGCCACCAGTCCTTGTTAACTGGACTGCCTCATTTTCCAGGGAATGGGAAGCCCCTGAAGCCTCATCCATTTCCTTCCACGGGTGGCTCGGCACAGACAGATGGAACGGCAAAGTTCCCGAGAGGAGCAGCTCCAAGAGTTTGTTCAAAGGCTGCTGAAATATCTGCTTTGACAACAGGCCTGGCCCTGTCCATCAATGCTCAGAGCCTGATGGATAAGGAATTACACATGGGAATGCTGTGGGGATGCACCAGGTTACCTTGGAGAGCACTTGGCCAAATATTTGCTCCTCAGTGATGTTGCAACACCACCTTGGAAAGATAAACCTGATGTCTCAAGCCTTGCTGGAATCTGCCCTGGTCCCTACCTGGGGTTTGCTGGTCCCTACCTGGGGTTTGCTGGTCCCTGTCTGGGGTTTGCTGGTCCTTGTCTGGGGTTTGCTGGTCCCATCGCGGGGTTTGCTGGTCCCTGTCTGGAGTTTGCTGGTCCCTACCTGGGGTTTGCTGGTCCCTTCCTGGTGTTTGCTGATCCCTGACTGGGGTTTGCTGGTCCCTGTCTGGGGTTTGCTGGTCCCTGTCTGGGATTTGCTGGTCCCTTCCTGGTGTTTGCTGGTCCCTGTCTGGGGTTTGCTGGTCCCTGTCTGGGGTTTGCTGGTCCTTACCTGGAGTTTGCTGGTCCCTGGCTGGGGTTTGCTGGTCCCTGGCTGGGGTTTGCTGGTCCTTACCTGGGGTTTGCTGGTCCCTGGCTGGGGTTTACTGGTCCCTGTCTGGGATTTGCTGGTCCCTGGCTGGGGTTTACTGGTCCCTGTCTGGAGTTTGCTGGTCCTTGTCTGGGGTTTACTGGTCCCTACCTGGGGTTTGCTGGTCCCATCGTGGGGTTTGCTGGTCCCTGTCTGCGGTTTGCTGGTCCTTACCTGGAGTTTGCTGGTCCCTGTCTGGGGTTTACTGGTCCCTGACTGGGGTTTGCTGGTCCCTGGCTGGGGTTTGCTGGTCCCTGACTGGGGTTTGCTGGTCCCTGGCTGGGGTTTGCTGATCCCTGACTGGGGTTTCTGACCAAAATCCCACCAAAGCCCCCAGCAGGATCCTTATCCCATCATTCCAACCCAGCACTGCTCTTTAAAACCAAATGTTGCATGTTAATTAGTCCTAATGACTCTTTGCAACTCAGCCTCTGGTTTGCCTCCTCCCCAAAGCCAGTGGAGGCACCGTGGGGTGGTTTCCTTGGGAAATGCCCCCTGGCACTGCCCCTCCAGCTGGACCAGGGACACCTCTGGGAGATGGGAAGCCCCAGAGACACAGACCCCATCCTGCAAACACCCTCAGCCAAGGGCTGGGGTGACTTTGGGTCAGGACTGCAGCCAACTAAACCAAAGGCAAAGCGAATTCCCAAACTCCTGGCACGATTTAAAGGGATGCTGGAAATCTCTGTCCCATCCCTGAGAGTCCTGCAGTGATAAGGAAGGTCCCTGGCAGGGCTGGAGGCATCCAGAGGGAGGAAACCACCCTTCCTGTGCTTATTAAAGTCTCCCTTTTCAAACAAGCCTCCTGTTTCTCCCACTTCCCTTTCATCCAGGCTCAGCTCTGTTTTTTCCTTGCTTCCTACTCGTGAGTAATTGTTGGAAAAGTAAAATCAACAGGTCGTAAAATGATAAAAGCACCGTTCTCTGGCAAATCCCCCCCTTGGGCTCACTTCTGCTCTCGTTTCTCTCTGATAAAATGCCCCTGCCTTCCCCAGAGCCCTCTTGATTTACATCACATACCTTGGATTACGTTGATTTTCTGATATCAACACAACATGAATCCAGACACACCCAGCCTTGCTCTGCCAGTCAAATAAATCAGGAGCAGAGCCAGGAATAGCTCAGAGAGGAGTAAATAGAGCCTCAACTACACCACACTGAGACGGGGAGAGCAATCCAACCTCCTTAATGTAGATAGTTATACCCAAATAAAGGTGCTTTATGTGGGTATAAATTATTCTCTTCCCATTTAGGGAGGCCTTTCTACAAAATGAATGTGCTGCAGGAACTGCCAGTCTGGATCCAGATGGATTGTTTAGGAAAAAAAAACACCAAAACAAACAACAATCCCAAACCACTGGGAAAGCCTCACTGAGACACGAGGTGGCCTTTGGGGGGCTCCTTCTCCTGGACTTGGCACCTTGGGGTCCCTTCAGGGCACGGGGCTGTCCTGCTCCATCTCCATTCCAGGCACAGCCAGTGAGGATTTGCAGAAAGCAGAAAGTTTGGGGTTATTTTTCTCCACAAAATGCAGCTTTGGGGCTTTTTTCCTCCCCCAAAAAATGCAGTTTTGGGGTTTATTTAATAGAGAAAAAGATGCAGATTTGGGTTTTTTTCTTTTCTCAAAAATACTCCAATCACTTCTTTTTGTTTTTGAGGTGGGAGGGGTGGGGAACCAAAGCTTGGGTTTACCCCCAAATTTGATGCTTTTTCTGATGTTTCATCCCCAGCCTGAGCAGGTCAGGACCCCCTTGTGAAAAGGCTTTGCAGGATGGGAGGGCAAACAAGAGGAGATGGGGACACAGGGACAAATCCAGGAGGCACCACCAGATGGGAGAGATGATCTCCAGAGCTACCAAATGAACTTCAGGCCATAACTGACCTCTGTATTTTATATTTTATGATATTTCATTTGTATTTGTATATCATATATAATTTATTTCTGCATAAATTTGATACGTTCCAAGGGATTTTTAGTGCCTTGTCTGTCCCCAGCCACGACTAAACCCCCCTGGGGATGAGCAGTGGGAGCAGCACCAGGGCCCTGGGGCAGGACCCACGGACTCTGATCCATCCCCATTCCTTCTGCAGCATCCCAGGACCTGGATTGGGACCTCCAGGCCTGAGGGACCCTGAGGAAAAGCTTCTGACCAGCTTTTTGCTTGAGGTTTTACTCTTTTTAGAAGATGCAAACTCTGCAAAACTAAAAGCTTGGGAAATTCCTGAGCTCCAACTTGTCTCAGCTGGAGACAAGACTTTGGGAGCTGGGCTTTATTCCCAGCCTGGGATCCATCTGTGGAGCTCTTGGATAATTCTCTTGGCTTTTCTGGGCCATCAGAGGGAAAAAAAAAGGCTCTTTGTCCCCGTTGAGCACAAAGGGGGCCTGGAGTGCTCAACTGGAGGCAGGTGATGGGAATAATCCCTGACCCCTGTTCCCCCTTTGCCATTCCAAGTCTTAAAATAGTCTGGGGAGGCCACACCTTGAGTGTTGTGTTCAGTTCTGGGCCCCTCAGTTCAGGAAAGAGATTGAGGGGCTGGAGCGGGGCCAGAGAAGAGCAACGAGGCTGGAGAAGGGACTGGATGTGGCTCTGGGTGTCCTCTGAAACACCTCCAGGGACAGAGAATCCAACATGTCTTGATCCAACCCTACTGTGATCACCAGCCCAGGGCACAGAGTGCCAGAGTGATCCCAGTGGGGTTGGATCAAGGGTTGGACTTGGTGATCTCAGAGGTCTCTTCCAACCCAACTGAGAAGAGCAACGAGGCTGGAGAAGGGACTGGATGTGGCTCTGGGTGTCCTCTGAAACACCTCCAGGGACAGAGAATCCAAAATGTCTTGATCCAACCCCACTGTGATCACCAGCCCAGGGCACTCTGTGCCCTGGGCTGGTGATCACAGTGGGGTTGGATCAAGGGTTGGACTTGATGATCTCAGAGGTCTCTTCCAACCCAACTGAGAAGAGCAACGAGGCTGGAGAAGGGACTGGAGCACAAGTGCTGTGGGGAGAGGCTGAGGGAGCTGGGGGTGTTCAGCCTGGAGAAGAGGAGGCTCAGAGGTGACCTCAGCACTGTCTGGAACCGCCTGAAGGGAAGTTCTGGCCAGGTGGGGGTTGGTCTCTTCTCCCAGGCACTCAGCAATAGGACAAGGGGGCACGATGGGCTCAAGCTCTGCCAGGGGAAATTGAAGTTGGAGATGAGAAAGAAATTCTTTGCAGAGAGAGTGCTCAGGGATTGGAATGGGCTGCCCAGAGAGGGGGTGGATTCCCCATCCCTGGAGGTTTTTCAGCTGAGCTTGGCCGTGGCACTGAGTGCCATGATCTGGTAAAGGGACTGGAGTTGGCCCAAGGGTTGGACTTGATGATCTGGGAGGTCTTTTCCAACCCAATCCATTCTGTGATTCTGTGGATGTGGCACTGAGTGAGAATCCACCATGTCTTGATCCAACCCTACTGTGATCACCAGCCCAGGGCACAGAGTGCCCTGGGCTGGTGATCACAGTGGGGTTGGATCAAGGGTTGGACTTGATGATCTCAGAGGGCTTTTCCAACCCAATCCATTCAATGAATCTGTGGTTGATCCCTCCTTGTGCAGCTCCACGAGGAAAGGAGAGAGGAACAGGGAGCATCTGGAGCTCATTAGAGGATCCTTCTTTGTGCTGGGCTGCCACAAAGATGTTTCCTTTTAAACCCTCAGGAGCCCAAGTGATGAAAGCAGCTTTTTGGGTGGTGCTGGAGCCCTGGGAGGGTGAATTTAACTCCAAGGGATTGAAATCATCCATTTTTTTGGGGATGATTTAAACCACTGAGCCAAGACATCGTGACCAAAATCCTCTTTTTTAATCTTGGTTTGCATTTATCCTTTTTATTCTCTTCCTGGTAACCATTAAAACCCCTTGATAAAGTCGAGTTTTATGGGAAATTTAACATTTCTTGCAGTTAACCAGCAGAGAACTCTATTTCTATGCAAAAATATTTGGGTCATTATGGAGCTTAAACATTTATTTGGGTACTTAAATTTTGTATTATGCTCCAAACTGGGGAAAGATGCAGTTTTTAGGCAGTGATTATTAACTTTTATTCACAGATAATGTTCAGAGCTCTATGGCCTGAGACTGAAAAGCAAATAAAAAATATAGAAAGTAATGGTTTGAGTTTTATTGGTAAAATCAATTTACTTTTAACTTGATGGATATATGAGGGGGAAAAAAATATTAAATCCTTTTAAATTTAGAGCTGATTTATTTAACTACAAAGGAAGAATTGTCAGCAGTGATGGGGCTTTGGGCTCCTGGTTCTCATGTCCTTCCAGCTGGGAGGTCTCATCCTCCCAAACCTTCTACATTTTGGACAGGACCAGAGTTTGCCTTTCTCAGCCTTCCACACTTTGGCCCTGCATGAGAATGAGAATGAAGTTGCTCCAATATATGAAATTAAATAAAATATTCTCCCTCAGCCCCTCTGTGGTTAAATCTGGTTTAAGACCCTTCCAAAATCCTGGGACTCTCCAGGATGTTGTTTAAGACCTGGACAAGCAAAATTTCAGGGTTTGGGGATTTTAAAAGTTATTTTGGGGCCTTAATGGCTCTTTTAAAGATTAATTTTTAAAGCAAAGATCTTCAAGTTTTCAAACAGACCCATCTGACCTCGCTCCTTGGTGGCCTTGGGACAAACCCACAGTGCCTGAGGAGGCTTCCCAGGGGAACATCCCATGGGATCCTCCTGGAGGAGCATCCACAGCCCCTTGGACCCGCTCATGACGGATCCAGGCCCTGGAACAGCCCCTGGATGAGCCAGAGACCCCCAAAATCCACGCTGGGTGCAGAGATGGAGCATCACCTTCCTTCACGTCCTCAAGCTGAGGAACAAGGAGACTCCAGGGCCTCCCTCAGGGATTTCACACCTCATTTTTCCCAACCCAGCACCGATATTCCAGCAGCTCCCACCTCCTTCCTGCTGTGCTTCATTCCCTTCCTGGAGTTTCCCATTCCCTGGGTCTGACACGGATCAATCTGGTGTCTGTGAGGCCTCCCAGGCTCCCCCTCCTGCATCCCAGCTGGGCTGGGCATGGAGCCCGCAGGGATTGGGAATGGGGAACATCCCTGTGGGCTCTGGAGGAGGAAAAAAACGGAGGAGGAGGATGGAGGCTCCGTGTTGGGTGATACTGGACAATGAGATTAAAGTCTCTTCCATTAGTGAAGAGTGAGAGTTTGCTGAGTGTGGGATCTGTTAGTGCAGAGTCATAACAAACCCACAGATAAATGAAGTGCCAGTTACCTCCTTCCAAAGGGGAAAAAAACCAACAGGAAAAAAAGAGCAAGCTGCTTCCTCTTGGAAAAGCTCCTGACTCCCCTGCTCAAACCCCCAGCACAGTCCAATTCACCAATTTCTAGAAAACTGGCTTATTTAATACCAAATTAAGGATGTGTGTTAAAGGGAGACAGCTGGAGAATGATAAAAATGGGATAAGGTTTTAGGGAGCGCTGGATGGAAACGGTGACACATCACACGTGGGGAGCACCACTGGGGGCTCCCAGCCCAGCTTAGCCAGCTCTCTGCAGGATCTGAGGGAAATCACTGGAATGGGATAACTGCCCCGTGCAAAATTAATTAGGCTGCCACTCGTCTGTCAATTAATTTAACTGGAATTTATAAGGGTCCAGCCCGGCGATGGGGCGAGTCGGTTTTGCTGCCGTGGCCAGTCCTGTTCCACCCTCATCCTTCATCCTTCATCCTTCATCCTCCACCTCCTCCATCCTTCATTCTCCATCCTCCACCTCCTCCATCCCACACAGCCACAGAACCCCCAAAACCAACAACTGGGAAGAGGTACAGGGGCTGAGACCCCACGGGGAGCAGCGGGAATGTCACAGGCTGTGCCAAGAGCTGGAGGTGGGATCTGCCTCGGGATTCACTTGTTTTCCCAGTCTGGGCACTTCTGATGGCACAACCCTGTGGTGGGGACAGTGGGGACAACAAAACCAGGACAATTCCAGTGGGGGCAACAAACCCAGGGCAAGGCTGGAGAAGGGAGTGGAGCACAAGTGCTGTGGGGAGAGGCTGAGGGAGCTGGGGGTGTTCAGCCTGGAGAAGAGGAGGCTCAGAGGTGACCTCAGCACTGTCTGGAACTGCCTGAAGGGAAGTTCTGGCCAGGTGGGGGTTGGTCTCTTCTCCCAGGCACTCAGCAATAGGACAAGGGGGCACGATGGGCTCAAGCTCTGCCAGGGGAAATTGAAGTTGGAGAGCAGAAAGAAATTCTTTGCAGAGAGAGTGCTCAGGGATTAGAATGGGCTGCCCAGAGAGGGGGTGGATTCCCCATCCCTGGAGGGTTTTCAACTGAGCTTGGCCGTGGCACTGAGTGCCATGATCTGGTAAAGGGACTGGAGTTGGACCAAGGGTTGGACTTGATGATCTCAGAGGTCTTTTCCAACCCAATCCATTCTGTGATTCTGTGGATGTGGCACTGAGTGAGAATCCACCAGGTCTTGATCCAATCCCACTGTGATCACCAGCCCAGGGCACTGAGTGGCTCTGAGTCTCCTCTTAAAGACCTCCAGGGACAGAGAATGCAACATGTCTTGATCCAACCCTACTGTGATCACCAGCCCAGGGCACTCAGTGCCCTGGGCTGGTGATCACAGTGGGGTTGGATCAAGGGTTGGACTTGATGATCTGGGAGGTCTTTTCCAACCCAATCCATTCTGTGATTCTGTGAATTCCAATGGGGCAAACCCAGGAGGAAAGTCAGTGTTTCTCGGGCTTTCCATCAGTGATGGAGCACAGAGCCAGGGAAGGGACCGAGGGCTCTGTGCCCAGCTGGTTCCACCCTGTGCCCACCTGGCAGCCCTCGCAGCGCTCGGGGCAGAGCCGAGCACGGCAGGATCACCCCCCCCGGTGCCCTCGGGAAGCGGAGCCGCAACTCGGCCACTGCTTTTCCTTGTTCCAGATAAGAAAATCATTTGTCACCGCGGGGCGGGGTGGGTCGGGTGGGTTTTTATCGGGAAAGTGTCAGTCTGTCCACACGACCTGGAGAACAAATGTGTGTTTTATCATCGGCCCAAGCCGGGCCGCCCAACACCTGCGGCAGCGAGAGCTGCGGCCGCTCCCGCCGGCGCGGGGGGAAAGTCACGGTGATGGATTCGCCCATCTTAATTAATGTAAACAAACAAAAGAGGAACATCAAATAATGCCCTTGACAGCCTGAAAACGGAGCCGGGAGAGCTTTATAAAAGGAGCCCTTTTGATGTTCAGGCCGCGGGCTCAGGGTTTGTAAATAGCAGCAGCTCCGTATCGGGGCTTATCCAAATATTTTCAATTCCCATCACAAGCTGAGAGCCAGAGGTTGATGGGTCTGTACTCTTCAACTTTCAGCTTTCACCTTGCAGCCCCCAAAGGAGCACGTGGAGGAGGGTGGTGGGGGGTCACCTGCCCCCCATCCCTCCCGGGAAGTGCTCCCTAATCTCCCCATGGAGAAGCTGATATGGGGCACCTGGGAGACCAGGCTGGAGCTCCCAGTGCTGCTCTCCCCCACACACACGGCTGTCCAGGGGATGCTGAGCCCCTCCAGCAAACCCACCCGGCCACAGCCCTCAACCAGCCCATCCTCTTCTCCCTCCAGGCTGGAGCAAGAGAGTGGATCCAGGGTTAGGGCAGTTCAGGAGCTGAACATGAATCAGTGGGGTCACACTCGGGGGGAAGCGACACCCAGAGATGGATAAACAGGATTAGGGTTGGTGAGACATGTGGAGAAATCCTTCTCTTCCTCTTGGCAGGACCCCAGACCTGGGAGCCCAGACCCCTGGTCCCAGTGGGCTCCTCCTGCCCAGCCACTCACTCTCCTCCTTCCCATGGGCACCACAGCGGGGTCACTGCAGGGAGAGGGGCACAGACCGGCCCCAGGGCTGCCCCAGGAACTGGGCACCCCGGGCAGCACCCCTGAGTTTGGGCAGCAGAGTGGGGTTATCACTGCGGGTGTCACAGAGAGAGGGAGTGCCATTCCTAATCCCGAGCAGCAACGACACTAAAATCAGGGAGAAAAGGATGGGAGAAAAAAAAGCCTGACACCATAAATATGCCATGAATTCCCGTCTTGACACCGGGGTTACATTTTGGGTCTTTAAAAACACATATGACTAAAATCAAGTGCTTCCATCAGCTTCCCTGGCATATTTACAGTCTCTGGGAAGGGCTCCTGGACAGAAATCCCACTTTGACTTATAAAGGACCCAGCAAAGGTCAGCGCAGGGACGGACAGCGGTGAAGGATTTCCCTCCTGTGACTGCAGGGCCGGGGGACCCCAACCTGGAGCTGGTACCCAGGGGATGCTGGAGGGGAAGGCGAGGGGTCTCCCGGGGGCTGGGGGTGAAAAGGTCTGCGGGAAGAGGGAACGACCGTGTCATTCCAAGACTTTGCCACAAGGAAGCAGCAGAAGCCCAGGATTGAAGGCAGGAGCCGGAGCATCGTGGTCCAGCCCCGTGGAGAGCAGCGGGGCGCTGGGGGCAGGGTGGGACCCCCTGCCCGGTTTGTCCATCCCAAAAAGGGGCTGTGCTGAAGCCCCAGAACTCCAGGTGGAGATTTTCCCTCCCCAAAGGTCCACCCTCCATAAATGGGCACCCCAACACTCTGCCCTGGGGACCCCCAGTCTGGCGGTGCCCCCTCAGCTGCAGGAGATTCCCAGGAGCACGAGGCAGGTTGGAAGATGCTGCATCACCCAAAAAAAGAACTTTCAGAGACCTTTGTCCCAACCCTGGACCTTTTTATCCTAAAAAGCCTGGAGAGGAAGGGGCTGCCAAGGAAATACATTAAGGCAAAGAGGTGATAACAAGACTTGGGGGTAAAACTGGGCTCTTCCAGCTGCCAGTCTGGTGTCCTACTGGTTAGACTGGCCAAGTCCAGCCTTGCCTGGACCCACATCCCTTTAATCCACCCCCAGTCCAGGTGACATGGTTGGTTGGAAGGGGTGACAACCTGCCCTGTCCCAGACCCACCAGGGCTCAGAGGGCTCCAGAAACCCCTGGATGGCAAACATTTTCCATGGATTCTGGGATGGCTGCACCTCCGTGCCCACATTCCTGCTGACAGTGGGAATGCCAAGGGAAGAGCAAGGCCCAGCTCCCGCCCTTCCCTCTCCTGACTTCATCAGTTTTTCTCTCCCAAAAGTGCTGAACACGGCACTGCTTCCCTGTAATTATTTATCCAAAGGTGGGGGATGAGAGAAACACGCTGTGATTAAAAAAATTATTGGGAAAAGGAGATAAAATAAAGTATTGATCTCCTTGGCTGGATCCCACCTCTGGAAATATAAGTGACAGTGGATAAAGAATGTCGGGGCCAAAAAAGAAGCTGCTGTTTATTACATCTCAGAGACCCACTGAGTGATAAATCCAGCATGTTATAGATCAGGAGTTTATTATAAAAAGCACCAAATGTGGTTAATCAGATGTGCCCTTGGCCACAAATCCAGGTGGGATCAGGGGATCAGGACCCAGGGGTGGCACTCAGAGCTTAAGCCAACCTCGAGCTTCACCCACTGGGCAAAGGGGTTTGGCATTAACCACGTGTCTCCTGCTGTCTGGAAATGGGCAGAAAAGAGCAAAATTCAGTGCCAGTTCTGCACCTCTTCAATATTAAGCCTTAAAATTCCTGCCTGGCAGAGGGGGAGCTGAGGAAGAGCAGGGCAGGGCTCTGCAGCCCCAATTCCAGGCACAGACAGTGCTGAAATGTTTAGGCAAAGGTGAGGGAGACACTGAGACCCTCAAAACGTCTCTCATCAAATCAAAACACAGACTTGAATGGCTTTGGCCACCTCAGAGACCAATAAAAGCCCCCAGACTGGTTATGAGCCTGTGATCTGAGGTTAGAGGGAACCTGGCAGAGCTCTGACTGATTGGGGAGTTATTGGAAATAAATAAAAAGGTTGCATTAAGCCTAACGGGAGGTCACAGCAGCAGCACAGCTCAGGGAAGGTGACTGCCCTCATCACCCAGCCCGGGGTACCCCCTGCACCTTGGGGATGGGATGGGGCTTTCGAGCCTCTTTGTGGAAGAGAGATTGATATAAAACTGATTATTGTTATTCCTGCAGCAGAGGAGCAGCACATTCATCTCTGCTCCACCCTCCCCTGCTTTCTGCTACTCCACTCGAGGCAACTGACCCCCTTTTCCAGCTCTGAATTCGGTCAGGGATTTGCAAATAAACCAGAAAAACGGTTTTCCCTCTTCAACCACCCTTATCCCATCTGTGGAGCATCCCTGGATGTTTCTGCTGACCCCAAAACTCAGGAGACTTCAGGCTGTGTCCTCCCCAAACCCATCTGAGGTAAGACACAAGAGGGTTTATCTCCACACCAGATACCTTATCTCTTCAAATGTGCACTCACTTCTTTCACTTCCTTTGAAAATCCCGACTTCTTAAACCAAGGAGGAAACCCAGATATGGCCAACAAGGCATTAAACAAACCAAACCCCAAACATATGAGCAGGGAGCAGAGAGGACTCCCATAACTTCAGATGCCACCACTCAGCACTTTGCCCTGGATGCCACTGTAAATTTTCAACCTTCCCTCAGCTCTTTGCTCAGGAAAAATATTAAAAGTAAAATAATTCCCAGCGGAGTCAAACTGGAAGGTCTTGACAGCTCAACTTTGGGCAACCTGAGGGCATGACAAGCTTGATATTTTGCCTCAAAAATCCATAAATCTGAGAGCTACAAGATGCATTAACTCCGTAACCTCAGTGTTTCCATTCCCCATGGGAATGAAGCATCTTCTCATCTCCCCAGCACAGAACTGGGCTGGTTCACCCCCAGCTTTCTCCTCCAGGAAGGGACATGGTGTGTGTTCCTCCCTCCCTCCCTGAGGACCCTCTGGGTGCTGAGAGGAGGGAGAGGAGCCTCGGGAAGAATTTGTAACCGTGCATGTAGAGATGACATTTATAGGGCTCTCAAATTGGAAACTGTACATTTTATTGCACTCTCTGTCAAAAAATGCAGTTCCATCAGAGGCGAGAACGACAAGGGAAACAACCAATCAATATCTGGGCCTCTAATATCTGGGCTGAAAAAAATCATTATCCTGTTACTTTTATTATGGCGTTATGCTTGAAATATGATAGTTTAAGGTTGTTTCCATTACCTCGACAATTTTTAAGGGGTGTTTCCCTCCCTGCTGCCTCTGCCTCAACTCCCTTTGGGCTGGAAATCACAGGAAGTTACTGCAGAGGGAGATTTGTGGGTTCTGCTCCCCACAGCTCCAGGGTGGGCATTTTGGACCCCACGTCCAAGCACAAGAGCTCAGACCAAATGAGGCAAATCTGTGTCCTGAGGCTGAAAAGCTGAACTAAATAATTCAGGACTTGCTTCACCTACACCCTTGTGTGAGCTCTAAGCCCTCACTGCCATCCCTGGGGGATCTCCACTGGATTTTGGCTGAGTGTTGGTGCCACCAACACCCCCAAAACACCAGCAGTGGAAGGACCACCCCATCCATTACCCCCAGCTCAGGATCCTGGCCCCAAAGAGTTAATCTGCCCCAACACACGCTGCTGTTCAGGGCTCAGCTGGGCAGACTCAGCTTCTCCACCCACAAGAAGATGCTCTGAATCTTTTTCTGCAGGTTTTCCTTTCTCTGGGGGTCAGATTGAAGTTCTGGGCTCGCGTTTGGAAGGTTATTGATGAAGTTTTGCATTACCCAGGCTAAAAGCCCTGCTCTGCTTCTCTCCTCCAGACTGTCTCTCCTCAGTCCCACAGAGCACTAAGTGGGCCCTTAATGAACACGAGAAAGGTTATCAGGCCCTGCACGGGGCTCCACGTCTGCCCCAGCCAGAGGCAGGAGACGCCACAGATAAGAGTTCAAAGCGATGCAGAGACAGCAGCTCAGCCAGGGGAGCCCAGGGAGCCACTTCCCAGCACTGGGAAAGCAGAGCAGGGAAACAGCTGGGCAAGGAGACCCCCAGAGACATGGGCAGGGGAGGTGTTTTAGTGAGGGGACCCCCAGGCTTTGCTCCACAGCAACTTTCAGCTCATCACAGCACCTCAGAGCCCACCACAGCACCTCAGAACCCACCATAGCACCTCAGAGCCCACCACAGCACCTCAGAGCCCTCCACAGCACCTCAGAGCCCACCACAGCACCTCAGAACCCTCCACAGCACCTCAGAGCCCACCATAGCACCTCAGAACCCACCATAGCACCTCAGAACCCTCCACAGCACCTCAGAACCCTCCACAGCATCTCAGAGCCCACCATAGCACCTCAGAACCCTCCACAGCACCTCAGAGCCCACCATAGCTCCTCAGAACCCACCATAGCACCTCAGAACCCACCATAGCACCTCAGAACCCTCCACAGCACCTCAGAGCCCACCATAGCACCTCAGAACCCACCATAGCACCTCAGAACCCTCCACAGCACCTCAGAACCCTCCACAGCATCTCAGAGCCCACCACAGCACCTCAGAGCCCACCATAGCACCTCTGAAGCTCCCAGAGAACCTCAGAGCCCACCACAGCAACCCTAAGTCCACCACAGCACCTCAAAGCCAACCACAACACCCCTGAGTCCTCCACAGAACCTTAGAGATGATCACAACACCCCTGAGCCCTCCACAGCACCCCTGAGTCCACCACAGCACCTCAGAGCCCACCCCAGCACTTCTGAGCCCACCCCAACACCCCTGAGTCCACCACAGCATATCTGAGCCCACCCCAACACCCCTGAGCCCACCCCAACACTCCTGAGCCCACACCAGCATTTCTGAGCCCACCCCAGCACCTCAGAGCCAACCACAGCACCTCAGAGACCCCACAGCACCTCAGAGTCCACCACAGCACCTCTGAGCCCACCCCAATATCTCTGAACCCTCCACAGCACCTCAGAGCCCCCACAGCACCTCTGGCCCCCCCTGCACATCCCACAGAGATGTTGGTGTCCAGCACCTCCCAGGCAGATCCTGCAGCCAAAGGTGTCCTCAGCCAAGGGGTTCTGCAGCTCATCAGCCATGCCAGGTTGGCCACAGAACTGCCAGAACATCAGGAGTGTGACCCCAGGAGCAGCACCATCTGATGGGAGTCAAAAATGCCCATCAGCATCTCTGACTCCTTTGTACAGGCAGTTTCTCTTGCAGAGGATGGTCCAAACCCTGCTCTGGGATCCATCCATCCATCAGAGGGACATTTAAGAGACTCTTCCCAGCTCTGCATCACTGAGGGGGTCACAGGGGGTGTCTTTGTGACAAGACTGAGAACTGCATTAGGAGGCAAATCCTGGCAAGGCCCTGGGAGAGGGTTTGGAAGCTGCCAGAGGGTGTTGGATACACCAGGACCTGGAGCACAGCCCGTGAGAAAATATCACAGGGAGATTCAGGACAGCAACAACATCATTCCATTGTTCCACCCCAACAAGCCAAGCACAGACAACGAGCAATTACCAAAAGCTGCAAGGGCTAATTACTGCAAAGTAGAGCAGGGGAAAAGTTCCCAGAAAGCATTTTCTGCTTTAGCATCCCTGGGCTGCATTAATCACAGAATCATGGAATGCTTTGGGTTGGAAGGAACCTTGAAGTCCATCTCATTCCACCCCCTGCCATGGCCAGGGACAACTTCGATAGACCAGGATGCTCCAATCAGCACCAGGGTTAGTTGGGACATGCTCAGTTCTTGCCTCTGCAATGTGGAACACTGGGATGGCAATGCCATGTCAGAGCTGTCCCCATGGCTGTCACCTCACCCCAGGGCCAGCTCAGATGCCTTTCCCTGCCATCCCACCTCAGCCACTTTCCCTCCAGCAAACTGCACCTATGGATTCCTCAGCGTTTTGGCCACCAGAGTTGTTTAGGCAGGACGCCCTGGAAGGCAACAACCTCCTTTAAAGGATTTGTGGTCGGGGAGCGGAGAGAGTTGGGAGGAACAGGGCAAGGAGCGACCGCGAAGAAAAGACAGATCAATCCCAACGATCCATCATGCCAAGAGCTGTCCAAATAATCAAAGGCATCAGCCAGGGTGATGTATGGCTGATGTCAGCGCCAGAGCCCCTTAACAAGGCAGGCAGTACAACAGCTGCTGGGCAGGGAGTGCCTCAGCACACGCCGGGCTGGGGCACGGGGACACAGCCATCCATCACTGACCCACCTTAATGGCCAACCTTATTAGGGAGCCCTGGCAGGGCTGACAGACACCACCACGGGCTGGCCCACCTGGCAGCACAGCCTGCTGGGCTGGCATGGGCACCAGCCAGGCTCGGTGGGCTCAGAAACCAGAACTCCAGAGAATTCCTAAAGCCCTGGCAGTGGTGACAGGAATTCAGGGCTCCAGCAGCTCTGGAGGCACAGGATGAGAATCCCTAAATTCCTGGCAGTGGTGGCAGGGCAGCAGCTCTGGAGGAATGGGATGAGAATCCTTAAATCCCTGGCCCTTGTGGCAGGGCAGCAGCTCTGGAGGCACAGGATGAGGATCCCTAAATCCCTGGTACTGGTGGTAGGGCAGCGCTGGAGACACAGGATGAGATTCCCTAAATCTCTGGCAGTGGTGGCAGGGCAGCAGCTCTGGAGGAATGGGATGAGGATCCTTAAATCCCTGGCCCTGGTGGCAGGGCAGGGCTGCAGCAGCTCTGGAGGAATGGGATGAGAATCCCTAAAGCCCTGGCAGTGCTGCAGCAGCTCTGGAGGCTTGGGATGACAATCTCTAAATCCCTGGCAGTGGTGGGAGGGCAGCAGCTCTGTAGGAATGGGATGAGAATCTCTAAATCCCTGGCAGTGGTGGCAGGGCAGCAGCTCTGGAGGAATGGGATGAAAATCCCTAAATCCCTGGCACTGGTGGCAGGGCAACAGCTGTGGAGACACGGGATAAGAATCCCTAAATCCCTGGCAGTGCTGCAGCAGCTCTGGAGGCACAGGATGAGAATCCCTAAATCCCTGGCCCTTGTGGCAGGGCAGCAGCTCTGGAGGAATGGGATGAGAATCCTTAAATCCCTGGCCCTGTTGTTAGGGCAGGGCTGCAGCAGCTCTGGAGGAATGGGATGAGAATCCCTAAATCCCTGGCAGGGCTGCAGCAGCTCTGGAGGAATGGGATGAACCATCTCCCATCCTTCTACACACCAAAGAACCATCAGCATCCTGGGGCAGGACCCAGCTGTGCTCCCAACACAAAGGCAAAAAATGAGGTTTCCCCCAATCTCTGCCCTCCTGCAGGTCCACTTGAGCACAGGGATAAGGAGGGATGTTCACCTGCTCAAATCCCCAAATTCCTGCTACAAACCCTCTGCTGAGCTCTTGGCAGGGCTGTGGAGGTGACCTGAGTGTGGGGATCCAACAGCTCCAGGGACTGATGGGCACCAACATGTTCCCTTCTCAGCAGCAAGAGTGTAAAAGCAAGATGGTAAAAGACAGTAAAAGTTTTGCTTCAGGTCTTCCTCTCTTTGTGTTTTTCTATTTTTTTTCCTCTTATTTCTACTTTCCCGAGGAGCTTCTGCCCCTCAAGTCCCACATAGAAGGTCAACAAACCCTTTGGGGCTCCCTCTGGAATGCTGGGGGATTCATCAAGGCTGGGGGCTTCAGGAAAACACCAACTCCACTGGCAAAGTTGGGAATGGCCGGATTTCCAGCACGGATTTACCAGCAGATGGCACTGCCAACCCCCCCAAGGCCACCCGTGTCCCCACCTCAGCACAGAGGAGGAGGAAAAACATCTTCTCATGGATAAATCCCACGGGAGAAACAGCCCCTGGCACGTGCACATACACAGACACACAGACACACACACGTGTGGGCATGAAGTGGGAACCTTGGCATGGAAAAAAACATGCAGAAATTCCCAATTTTCCCTCATACAAGATGTGCCGATGCCAGTCATTAATTAATGCCTTCATTAATAACACTAATGCAGGTGAAATATGGTGCTTACAACACCTTGAAAGGCCACAACACCTGCAGCCCAGCAGGCAGGACGTGGCTCCTGCCCCTCCACACTCCCACGGGAAGGCTCAGCACCAGCAGAGCCACCAAGCCCAGCTTGCCCCCAAACCCCCTTTGGGGGCATGGGTTAGGGTGGGCATGAAGTGGGAACCTTGGCATGGAAAAAAACATGCAGAAAACCCTTATTTTCCCTCACACAAGATATGCCGATGCCAGTCATTAATTAATGCCTTCATTAATAACATTAATGCAGGTGAAATACGGTGCTCACAACACCTTGAAAGGCCACAACACCTGGAAGGTGCTCACAACACCTTGAAAGGCTACACCACCTGCAGCCCAGCAGGCAGGACGTGGCTCCTGCCCCTCCACACTCCCATGGGAAGGCTCAGCACCAGCAGTGCCACCAAGCCCAGCTTGCCCCCAAACCCCCTTTCCCTGCCAGGCCCCGAGCGAGGCTCCCTTTGGATTAAGTGGAGCCCCGTTGATTGCTGCAGTTTCAATAGCTTGTTCAGCCATCGATTGCCGTCATGTCACCGGGAGAAAAGGATTAATAATCAGGTGCTCAGGTTGGCTCAATACTGCTGATAGTGCCTGACAAAGCAGCGCTGGGAGCACTCCCACCGGAACACTATCTATGGAGGGAGGCTGCAAGGGGCATCACTCAGGGCTTCCTGGAATAATGATTAACTCCACATCTTCAGCCTAGAAAATCCAACAAATAGTTTCTATTATTTCCAGATAAATTCTCTCTCTCCTTCACTTCATTCCTGTTGCGCACACGAAGCTTTTCAGTGAAACCCACCAGGGAGATGCATCTTTTCCTGTCTCTCCCTCCTCCTTCTCCCCCCACAGCTCCTTTATAATCCATCCCAGAGGTAACACACTTCTTTGTAACCCTCACATTTCTCCTGACCCTCAGGAAGACAAACAATATCCCCTCACAAGTCCCTGATGCCACAGATGAGGAGCTGATTCCCATGAAGTGCTGGGAGTCATTCCCACGTCCTGCCTGGCGTTGGGCAGGTCACCTCTGCCTGCCACCACCTCCCTGCCACCACTGGTGTGTGTCTCAATGGCCAGGGACAGCCTGGAACACGTGATTCCAGGATCCATGGAGTAGGGACACAGGTAAGGAGCTGTGGTGCCTCCCAACACCTCAACCTCACTGAGGAACCAGAGTTGAGATGGAACATCCAACAGCAGTGATGGTTCCTCAGCCGTGGAGCTGCAGGATCCAACCCACCATCCCATCCTCCTGGAGCCAGTGGTGGGTGGAGGTCCAGTGACCTCCCTCCAAATAAAAGGAGGATGGGATTGGGGCAGTAAATCCCACCCTGGTGCACATCAGCCCGGCAGTAAATCGGAATCCTCTCCGTGCCCTCTTTATTATCACATTCACAGCATGAAGTTATGAGCTTCTTCACAGCTCCTGCTATAAAAATGTGATGGATGGCAGGGGAACCTCGGGGAGTTAATCTATTCTCCCATTAAATTTTACTTTAATTGGTCTTTGAGTCAATCAGAAACTCACTAGACAGTGAATTAAGAAAAGAAAAAGGGGGAAAAAAAAGAGTGAAACAGGATGGGGGGAGCAAAAGGAGGTGCCTTTTTGCTGTCTGGATATTATAATGCTGGATTAGCCTTCCAGAGACAGGCAAGGGGCTGGCAGGTCACAGTGAGAGGGTTCTGCATGGCTTGAGGTATCACCAGGGAGGGAGAGAGCCAGTCAAGTGATGCAAAGAGAAAAAAAAAATCCTTGGAAAACACAGGCATGGATGAAACCTGGTCAGCAGCAACACCAAAGCAGCAGAGTGGCCTCGTGTCAGTGACGGGAGAGAGAGGATGGAAACAGCATCACTAAACAACCACCATCAATAACATTAACATGGAGGCTGGGGCAGCCTTCCTGACTTCTGGCAATCCCTGGAATTGCACAGCAGCAAAGCCTGAGCTCATCAAGGTCCTGGCATTGTCATCATCCCAAATTTGTGTTGGCACAGCCGGGAGCAAAGGGGACGGAGCAGCCTGAGTGGCATTAAATCCTCCAGTTAAAGGTATCAACATTCTCCCAGGATTCCCCATCTGATTAGAAGAAGAAGAAGAGTGTCAGCCTGCAGATCAAATATTCTAACAAAAATAAAGCTGCAGAGGAAGGAGCCAGGCAGAGGGAAATGGGAGGCAGAGCCAGGAACGGCGTGCAGGGCTGACGCCTGAAGTTTATGCCCTGGAATAAATGATAATCAGGTTTTATGGGAGTGAGCCCCAGGGACAGGCATTGTCTCTGCAAACAACAGACTTGAGGGGAAAGCTGAGGTTTGAATAATGTGCTCAACCTTCACTTATGGTAATAGTCATATGCATATATGCATATGTGGGTATATGTGCACATCCAGACACAGGGCAGGGAGGGCAGGGAATTGTCCCCCTGCTCTGCAGCAGCAGCACCTTGAGAGGGCAACAACTGGCAGCTGGAGTGGGAAACACCTTGTCCTACAAGGGGTTGGAACCAGTAGCTCAGGCAGGGAGGAACCAGTCCCACAAGTGGTACAGCCCTAAGAAGGGGTGACACATCTGGGGGTGTTTGGGGCAGAGCTGGAGCCACCAAGAAGGGCAATATTTGTGCTGGAGTCAAATCTTTCAGCCTGTGTAAGCCTGGTGGACCTGTGAGGGTGCAGCACCACCAGATGCCCATCTCAGAGGGTAAAACCTCCTCCTGGGGAGGGGGTCAGGCCCTGGAACCCCCACTTTGAGCAGCACAGGGAGCAGGAGGGGGGCTGGAGGGGGAGGTCACAGACCCTGCTCCATGAACCATCCCTTCCCAGCTGTGATTCCATCATGAGTGCTGCAGAAATTCCCTCTAAATCCCTGTGCTCCTGGAGTCCTGTGAACACCCAGCACAGCTTCATTTTCCCTGTAAAGGATGGAAAAGCCCTAAAACACAAGGTAAAAACAGAAAACAAAGCCAGCCCCCCTGTTTATGAGCATGCGGGCAGCACCATCTTGACCTGAAGGGCAGTGAGGGGTGGGCTGGTGTGGGGTCCCAGGGGGCTCCCCTGACTTCAGCTGCTTGAATTCCCACCTGCTCTGAAAGCCAAAAAGTCCTGGTTTTTCCTTTTGGGAGAGGAAGAGGAGAAGGAGGAAGGGGGAGAGTGGGACATCTGGCTGAGCTTTCAGCAGTGCTCAGTGCTGACAGTTCTGCATCCAGGCTGAATCCTGGCATTCCCACACCTGCCTTCTCCAAAAGGAGCACTGAGTGAGGCTGTTCCAGCCCTCCTAAAACACACCTGCAGCAGGCAGAGAGGCTCAGAGCACCCCAGGCTCCCTGCACGGCTCTGTGCCTGACCCCGGGATGAACTCCATCCCTTCTGGAGAGATGAGACCCTCGGGAATGTGCCCTTTCCAATGTGGAATGGGTGGCAAGAGGGGGAGAGGGCTGGAGGGAGGCAGGAATGGGCCTGGCTAATTATGAAAATGAGCTCTCTGAAGCAGCAGATTTTGGGCTCAATCTGGACTGGCAGCTCCTGGAGGGATCATCTGACGCCCTTAATGGGCCAACACGGGCTCGGGGTCTGTGTGCAATTAAATCCTGCACGTCGTGGGGTGGGGACACAGGGAGGGGGGACAGGCCCAGATGTGCTGGAGGGGGTCTCAGGGACCACTCTGCATCCAACCATTGGCTTTGCTCCACAGAAAAAGAGGGAAAATGCACTCACTCCAGCACCTCCTGCATCCTCCGGTGCAAGTGCTCATTGCCCAGCCCTCAGCTGGCTCAGGATCCATGTCTGCTGGGGTAAATCCCAGGATAATGTGCCAGTGGATGTGGGAATTTGCCCCCACGCAGCCAATTCACTCTTTTAACACCCCATCAACCCACTCAGCACCTTCATTTTGTACTGATGCAGCTTAGAATAAATCAGTGGGCAAAGCCAAGACCAGAACTTGGTATTGCTGGAATCCCCATTCCAGCTTTTCTGGGAAGGCTCAGGAAAGGCACAATTTGCCATCAAGACAATTCTTAGTCCATCTCTGGAAAGCTGGTGAGGAAAAAGGCACGATGGCCAATTCATTGCTGTGCTTGGTGACCCTCCCTGGCACAGCAAGGACACTCCAGGATGTTTCTGGACCATCAAACACCTCTGGCCCTTTGCTGATGATTCCAAAGCACTGTGTGACCCCTGCACAGCATCCAAAGGGTTAACACCACCCAAACCCACCCTGAGCTGGAGCAGGATATCATCAAATAAGTGTTTTAAGACCTTTCCCTACTTTACCTATTTTTTATGAAGTTTGAGGATGAGACAGGGCCAAATCAAACCTCTCCCCTTCCCATCCACTTTCCCATCCTCTGTCATTCCCTTTCCCATCCCCTGCCCATCCACCTTCCCATCCCACCCACCTTCCCATCCCCTGCCATCCACCTTCCCATCCCATCCCATCCCATCCCATCCCATCCCATCCCATCCCATCCCACCCCATCCCATCCCATCCCATCCCATCCCATCCCATCCCATCCCATCCCACCCCACCCCACCCCATCCCATCCCCATCCCATCCCATCCCATCCCATCCCATCCCATCCCATCCCATCCCATCCCATCCCATCCCATCCCACCCACCTTCCCATCCCCTGCCCATCCATTTTCCCATCCCATCCCATCCCACCCACCTTCCCATCCCCTGCCCATCCACTTTCCCATCCCACCCACCTTCCCATCCCCTGCCCATCCATTTTCCCATCTCATCCCATCCCATCCCATCCCATCCCATCCACCTTCCCATCCCATCCCACCCACCTTCCAATCCCCTGACATCCCCTTTCCCATCCCCTGCCATCTACCTTCCCATCCCATCCCACCCACCTTCCCATCCCATCCCACCCACCTTCTCATCCCCTTTCCCATCCACTTTCCCACCCCCTGCCACCCTCTGGGCCCAGCTTGGCACCGCCCAGGGAATGAGCCCCGTCCATCAGCAGCAGGAGCTCTGGGAGGGTGTAATTCTGCCCGAGGAGAATGGACTTCCCGAGCACATGGCCCTAAACTGCAGGGAAACAGAGCCCTAAATCTCTGGCTGCAGATTTACGGCCTCCATTCTCTTTCTTTACTGCAAATACAATCCGGCAGTAATGGTCTAACACAGGAACACCATCACCAACTGGCTGATGGCTCACATAAAAGCAATGTCAACCAAAAACTATGAGTTTATAAAAGGGAACAAACCCTCAACAGTGACAAGAACATGAAACCCATTAACAATTTAAACACTCTCCATTTTTTATTCCCCACCTTGAAGCTATTACGGCTGATAGAAGGTTTCACAGCTGAGTTAACCACTTCAAGGGAGGGCTGTTCACACGCAGGGTTTGCTGAGGTGGGAGGTTACGTGGCTTAAAACCAGCCAGGGCTTTGCTCCTGCAAAGTGCTCAAACCACCCTTCCCTCCCTGGACCTGCTGAGCATCCAGCAGGATTTGTCCACTTGGCATTTGCAAGGCTTTGGGAAGCTGCTGAAGGACCCCAAGGTATCAAAAGATTATTGCCATGGTTACTGGAGGGGGAAAAAAAATTGCAGGTGTGTTCTAATTGTTTTTCCCGGAGATTTTCTTGCTGCTCTGGGTCTCTTTTGGCACCTTGTCATATCATGGAGCAAATATTTGTGGAAGCTGTTGTGGAGTCCCAGAGCTGAGCACAGAGCCAGCGTGGGGGAGAGGGGAGAGGGGAGAGCCCACCTGCTCTGGGAAACTCCTGTGACTTCTCAGTGAGCTTTTGCAGAAAATAAAGGCAAACCCCACATAGAGAATGGTGGAATGGGTTGGGTTGGAAGGGATCTTAAAGCTCACCCAGTGCCCATGGGCAGGGACACCTTCCACTATCCCAGGTTGCTGCCCAACCTGGCCTTGGACACCTCCAGGGATGGGGCAGCCACAGCTTCTCTGGGCAACCTGTGCCAGGGCCTGCCCACCCTCCCAGGGAAGGATTTCACCTCAATATTCAACCTAAATTTCCCCTCTTTCAGTCTGAACCTCTCACTCCTTGTCCTGTCACCACAGTTCCTGATGAAAATATTTGGGCTGCCATTTCAAATCAGACCCAATTCAGCCCCCAAATGGCAAATTTCCCTGCTGAGGTCTTGGCACCCGGTGCCAGCCCCCAGCAAAGTGCAGCAAACCCACTGGAATGCTGCTCCCAGCTCTCCACTGACCCTGAAAACACCATTTTACTTCTCTAACCATCAATTTTCTCCAGCTGCAAACCAGGGATAACACCAGTTAACCTCTCCTGTAAAGTGCTTGATAATCTTCAGTGTAAGTGCTCTGTCCTAGCAGGAAAATGACTGTAATTTTTCCCTATTATTAGAAGAATTAAGATGGGGCTGATCTTCATCCAGGCTGATTTAGAGCCTTTTCCACAAGCTGCTCCAGGAGCAGGAATATCTTTGAGTCTTCCAGGTCTAAACAAGCAACAACTCTGTGCAAGGTGCAGAGATATTGATCCCTGAGGATACACAGTCATGGAATGGGTTGGGTTGGAAGGGACCTCAAAGACCATCTCATTCCAACCCCCTGCCACAGGCATGGACACCTTCCACTAGACCAGGCCACTCTGATCATCCATATCATTGATAAAAATGGGGAAAACTGGGAAAGGGAGCCAAAAAGATTCCCACACAAACACTTTTCTGGGCTGGCTCCATAATCTCCACCAGCAAGCACATCCTGAATTCAAGGCTGTGGGTGCAACCTGTGCCCTCGGGGCATCACCACCCCCCATCCCCTCCCATCCTTCCTTCCTTCCTGCCCCGGGGCAAACAGCAGGAAAGTTGGGAACAGCTTGAAATCAGATCCTGGCTCCCAAATGGAAGGAAGTGGCACTGGAGGCTGTTGCCATAAAGCCGGCCCGGCGCATTGAAACGCCGGCAGATGGGGCCATAAACGCTTCCTCCTCCCCTCCCCAACAGCCACCGAGGCTTCAGAGGCATCTGCATCTTTATCTTGCTGTCAAAGGCTGTAAATGCCTCTCGCTCTGTCTCTCGCAGCTGGGACGCTCCAGCCCTGCTCTCTTCCTCCTGAGCTCCCTTTTGTCCCACAGCACAGGAGAAAGGAGAGGGTAAGAGATGGAAAGTGGATCTTCAAGCACAAAGGGAAGAACCCACACCTGCCTCATGTGTGGGTTTAGGAAGATCCCCGTGAGAAGAGATCAGCTCAGTTGGTTAAAATTTGGTTGTAGTAACACCAAGGTCACGGGTTCAACCCCCTCTGTGGGCCATTGACTTGAGTTGGACTCAATGACCCTTGTGGGTTCCTTCCAACTCAGAACAGTCTGTGTGAATGGAAGAAGGACCAGGAGGACCCACCAGCAGCTCTGATGGGGCCAGAGTCCAACCCACCCCCAGCTCCAGGCCCCCCACATCAGCATATCTAATCACAGACATGGATTAATGGACCCTCTTGTTTACCTGGGTTAGATATTTCCACGAGTAGCAAGAACATCTGCAGCTTCATTAGGCAAGATCAAAGTTAAGGACTATAAACCTTTATGCTTCCAGTCGTAAAGCTGAAGGGTCAGAAGGGAATTTCTAAATATAGGCAAGTGATTCCATCACTGCCCATTACGGGGGTTTCTTGTGGCTCTCCAAAGCAGCTGGTGCTGGTCACTTGTAGGTGTTGGCTACTGGACAAGGTGGGTCACAAGTCTGATGTGAGATGGCACTTCCCACATTTTCTGTGGTCTTTATTTTCTATCACATCCAACGTTTTCACAGTCTCTGTTTTATATCACGACGGCACATGAAATCCTCCTGTAGAATCTGGCTTTGCTTCTGATTTAAAGACCTGATACTCCAGTTTTATATCAAAAAATCATCATTTAAGGTCCATAATTAGTGTTATCTTGAGCAGAATGGGGAAAACTGTCACCTTTTTGACCTAATTTTGCTACTTGTTTGGAAATTTGGGTAACTTGTATCACACCAGGCACTTTGTGCCTCACAATGTCCAGCTCTGGACTCTTCAGGAACTGCTTACCCAGCCTTGGGTGCCCACACAGCCATCCCTGGGGCTGATGCTTTCCAGTCTTACCAAGATCTCAGGCTACAAAACCTGGAGTTTGAATTCCACAGCCTCATTCTCTACTTTTAAAATGTGAAGTGTTATTTTTCCATCCCAGCCTGAATTTGTGCTGTGCTCCACAACACCTCTGAACCCACCAGAGAATCTCTGAACCCACCAGAGAACCTCTGAACCCACCGCAGCCCCTCTGAACCCACTAGAGAACCTCTGAACCCACCACAGCCCTTCTGAACCCACCACAGCCCCCATGAACCCACCACAGCCCTTCTGAACCCACCACAGCCCCCTCTGAACCCACCACAGCCCCTCTGAACCCACCAGAGAACCTCTGAACCCACCACAGCCCCTCTGAACCCACTAGAGAACCTCTGAACCCACCACAGCCCTTCTGAACCCACCACAGCCCTTCTGAACCCACCACAGCCCCCATGAACCCATCACAGCCCCCATGAACCTACCACAGCCCTTCTGAACCCACCACGGCCCCCATGAACCCATCACAGCCCCCATGAACCTACCACAGCCCCTCTGAACCCACCACAACACCTCTGAACCCACCACAGCCCTCCTGAACCCACCACAGCCCTCCTGAACCCACCACAGCCCCTCTGAACCCACCACAGCCCCCATGAACCTACCACAGCCCTTCTGAACCCACCACGGCCCCCATGAACCCATCACAGCCCCCATGAACCCACCACAGCCCCTCTGAACCCACCACAGCCCCCATGAACCTACCACAGCCCTTCTGAACCCACCACGGCCCCCATGAACCCATCACAGCCCCCATGAACCTACCACAGCCCCTCTGAACCCACCACAACACCTCTGAACCCACCACAGCCCCCATGAACTCACCACAGCCCTTCTGAACCCACCACAACACCTCTGGAGTTCCATATCCACCTTCCCATGACAGACAAGCCATAAAACCAAACCCCATCCCTCCATCCATCCATCCCCTCACCCATCCCTCCATCCATCCCTCCATCCATCCATCCATCCATCCATCCATCCATCCATCCATCCATCCATCCATCCATCCATCCATCCATCCCTCCATCCATCCCCTCATCCCTCCCTCCCTCCATCCATCCATCCCTCCCTCCCCACAACTGTCCAGGTGGGAGCAGGCAGAGCCTTTTCCAGGGTCTCACATCAACCAACCCATGGGGGGTTGGGGCCCAGCAGCCCCTTCCCTAAACACGCCATTTCCTCAGCCAGCACCAACCTAAACAGGAAAGGGAGCTGGAGGCACAGATGGACACGCTCAGCCCCACCAGCCCACGAGCAGGAGGGGCTTTCTGACCCCTGGGATATTTTTTGCAAGGAGGGGAAACCTTGGGATGGGAAACACGACGCTTCAAAGCCCAAATTCGGGGTTAGAGCAGTTAAAACCCCCTAACTAATAATAATAGTGACAGGCTGACATTAATTAGGACAAGTGGACTCTTGTTCAAACAGTTTACTAAAGGTTGTTTCGGGGGATGGATGTTCTGGGCTGGTTTATTGCGCTGGACCCCGACCTTTGATTTTAAGAACAGTGTTTTTTGGAGGGGTCTGGGCTAAAAGGGTGAGAGTTTGGTGGGAGGAAACGAGCTGACAACTCTCCTCTGCTGGAACCCGGGCACAGGATGCTGCAAGTGCTGCCTGGAGGCTGCAGGGCCACAGCAAAGTGAAGCCTCCACGAGTCTTGGAGACTGCCAAGCTGCCACCTCAGGCTCATCAGCCACTTTTCAAGAATAAAAGGAGTTTTAAGGGCTGGCTCTGTCTCACAAGGGGGATTTGAAGGCGTTTGGAGGTGCTTTATGTCTGGCACCTGATGTGCTTTGGGCTTGGGGAGTTGCAGGAGCTGCTCCAGAAGGTCCCACAGACACCTCTAGTCACAGAACCCAAACTTCTCTCTCAGTCCATCCACATATCGAGGGGATTTACCCTCAAGTTTCCCACACAGACTCCAAAAATGACAGATTTTCTTTCACATCCACCCATTTCTCCCTATATTTTATGCAAAGAAACAGATTCCAGGTTCGTGTTCTGTCCAGCCACACCAGGACAGCTCAGACAAGCTGGGAATCACCACTAAACACCCTTTTCCCAGAGAACTGAGGAGCTCTGACCACTTTTTTTTCCCACCACAAGCAGCAAACCCAACCCAAAACTCAGAAGCTTCGAGGGCTTATCCCCTTGAATATTTAATAAAGATGTTTTTTAAAGGAAGAGCGTAAACCCTGAGGGATTTATTTTTATCTTTTTAATTGTGGGAGCCTGCTCTGCCTTTGTGTTTTCCAGGATTAACAGCCAGAGCCAGAGCTCTGTGTTCTCTAAGTCTTCTAATTCCACTAAACATCCTCTACCCTGAAAGGACTCCACAGAATCCCATAAAACATTATTTATCTGCGTGCGTTAACTGCACGATACTGTAATTTCCAGAATAAATGCTGGGTGTAAATTGTTGTTTATGTTGGAGTCTGACTGTCTTTACGAGAAACAAAGTGAAAACTGAATCTTCACAGCTTTATTTCTTCCGCTGAAACCTCTCCTGCAGAAGGAGGAATGCCTGGTGGAGCGGCTTAATGGATGGCTGTAAAGATTGTTGGGTTAAAACAAAGTACAGGGAATCACCTTCTTCCCCCCCCTCCTTTTTACTGCCAAATCCTCAGCTGGTGTAAATTGGTGTAGCTCCAGTGACTTTGGTTCATCTGGCCCACGAGTGTCATTTAAATCAAGCTAAATTAAAGTGAAAGCAGCGCCGTTCACACGGTTCTAATTAAAGGCCCATCAACGATTCTGTCACAAGCCCTGGATGGTTGGAAACACTTTTTTTCCACCCTGTGTCCAGCCCTGAACTGACCTCAAATTCCCCAGGAATCTGTACTTGGGTATCCCTGAGGATTCCCCCCAAGGCACCTCAGTCTGGAACAGGTTCCACAGCGTGTTCCCTTCAAGGATAAACATCTTTGGAAGGGTCTGATCAGCCTCCAGGAAGAACTTTGGGGCAGGACCTCTCCTTGTAGCAGCTGGGGAGGGTCAGTCCTGGGCTGACTAAGCCTGGACTCACCTCCTTGAACTTTTGCTACCACTTGGGATGTCTCTGTTAGCAAAAATGCTTCTTCCCAGGTGCAAACCTCTCCCCTGGGGATGTCCCACTCTGTCCCAAGGTCCCACTCTGTCCCAGGATCCCACTCTGTCCCAGGATCCCACTCTGTCCCAAGGTCCCACTCTGTCCCAAGGTCTCACTCTGTCCCAAGGTCCCACTCTGTCCCAGGATCCCACTCTGTCCCAGGATCCCACTCTGTCCCAAGGTCTCACTCTGTCCCAAGGTCTCACTCTGTCCCAGGATCCCACTCCGTCCCAGGATCCCACCCTGTCCCAAGGTCCCACTCTGTCCCAAGGTCCCACTCTGTCCCAAGGTCTCACTCTGTCCCAAGGTCCCACTCTGTCCCAGGATCCCACTCTGTCCCAGGATCCCACTCTGTCCCAAGGTCTCACTCTGTCCCAGGATCCCACTCTGTCCCAAGGTCCCACTCTGTCCCAAGGTCCCACTCTGTCCCAGGATCCCACTCTGTCCCAAGGTCCCACTCTGTCCCAGGATCCCACTCTGTCCCAAGGTCTCACTCTGTCCCAGGATCCCACTCTGTCCCAGGGTCCCACTCTGTCCCAAGGTCTCACTCTGTCCCAGGATCCCACTCTGTCCCAGGATCCCACTCTGTCCCAAGGTCCCACTCTGTCCCAAGGTCCCACTCTGTCCCAAGGTCCCACTCTGTCCTTCCCGAGGACAGAACTAAGAGGTCTCACAGAACAAAGTGAGGGGAGAAGAATCTGAGCCATCTGAACAGCAAAACTTGGGTTTCATCTTGACTTTCCTCTCTGCTGGATGCTCCATTTTGGCCCCACCAGGAGAAAAGCACTTTTCAGACACAACAGTGCAAACCCAGGTGGGTGGGAGGGAGCTCAGCTGGAAGGACCTGGTTGGGACAGGAGCTTGGGAATGTGGTTTTGTGCATGTCACACACTGAGGGTGGCACTGCAGGGACATCTCTGCTCTCTCCCATCCCAGTTGCACTGGTCTCCAGCCCACACTGCCTGGTGTGCCCAGACTGGGAGCGTTTCTGGGGCAACTGAGCTCTGCCCTCAGGAGTTTTTCCTTCTCCCAACTCCCCAAAACTTTGTCCTTCAGCATCACCAGTGCAAACCAGCTGTGAATGCTGTGCAGGGATGGCAGAGGGGGTAGAGCCTCTGCCCCAGCTCCTCAGCCCATCCCTGGGCTGGGTGACCCCCCAGAGCTCCTGGGCTGACCCACAGCAGGAGGTAAAGCCCCAAATACTCCACACCACAAGACTATCCAAGACCCCAGAAGGTCCTTTCCATGAGGACATCAATCCTTTATTCATCTCTTCTGCTTCCTGAAGGGACCCCAGGAGGGGCACGAGCCCCCTAACATCCCAGTCCTCAGGGTGATGCCCAAATGGTGCCACCACAAGCAGCAGAAGATCAAAGTTCAGGGAAACTTTTGATGAAGTGCTCCAGCAGACCCATCACTGGGAAGCAAGAAAGGTCAGAGAGTGGAAAAAATAATAAGAAAATATAACTGCTTTCTTATGAGGAAAATATTATGAGTTCTTCCCCTTTTTCAGCTTTTATGGAAGGAGATTCTGCCAGTTCCCTCAGAAAAAAAGAAGAAAAAGTAGTTTTAAAATGAGATTATGCACCTTCAGGGTGCCATTAGGAAGTTTTACTGTACTGAGATGACATGAAAGCTCTGGAATTAATATCCCTGAGATGCTTCAAACCTGCAATAGCAATTATTGTACTACGTGTCCCTGGATAAATAATAGGGCCATTCAGCTAATTAGCTTCAATGATTTCAGCTCCCTGTAAATTCTCTCTCACTCAGCTATAAAAATAACACAAGGCAAACTTTTGGTAACAGAAACTTCTTTCAGGGAAAAAAAAAAAATCCCCAAAAAATCAGGGGGTTCCCCAGCTCCTAATTCATAACTGCTGTCGTGGTGGGGGTGTGATTCCAAGGGCTGGGAATATTAATAGGCTATAATAGAAAATATAAAAGGAGAACCATTATTAATTGCCATTTACTGGTAATAAACTTATCGCACCAATTTCTGCCCACGCACATGTGCAACCCCATTAATTTCAATGGGGCTGCACGTGTTAATTGAGAGCAGAATTTAGTCCACTGCTCGTAATTAATTAATCAATCAAGTTTTCAGTCTGGTTTGCCTACTTTAAATCTTTCTTTTTTTCTTTTTTTTTTTTCTTCTTCTTAATTGTTTTATGTCTTCACGTGTCCCTTGTGCAACTGGGGCTCCTGTTCTCCCTCACACTGGGATTTATTCCAGGGGAAAATGGGATTTTCTCCTGTCACTGCTTATTTCCCACAAGGGAAATTCACCTCCAGGGATGAGAACCCTTGAGACCATCTCACCTACCCCTGCCCCAAATTCCTTGGAGTTATTTAAACCATATTCCAACCTCCACCAGCACCCCCTGACCCTTGAGACTGTCCCACCATCCACTGATTCCGGGGGGTTTGGAGCAGTAAAGTCCCACTTTGTACCAGCAGCAGCTTCTTTAAAGCTCCTTTTAAGCCCTGATGCTCTGAGAAATTTAAAGTACCGACAAATTCCCATCTAATTTCATGCACAGGGTTTAAGCACATAATTATTTCCTTTACAGCCCGTTCAGATCTGCCTATAAAAAGGAATGTTGAGGCAGTGAAATGTTCTGGGGTTTTTTAAGGTGAAACATGAAACAAGCTTTAAACAGGGATTTAATCCTTTTACCAGGGATTATCACCCCTCCCTCCCAAATCCCAGGTGTCCATGAGGGAATGTGGCCATTGCCTTTCTCCACAGATCCCAATAGCTACAAGGGAATGAAAATATTATGTTTCTTATGTGAAATAAACCTGATTTCCCACATGGAGTTTAATGAAGCAAAGCAAAGGCAGAGAGAATTTTAGGGGGAAAAAATGGAATTAGAAAACATCCCAAGTGCTTTCCTGAATTTTTTTTTTGCTGTGATTCAAAACAAGCAATGCCCAATTTTTTTATAAAATGTGTGTAAGCTCAAACTCCTCATAGTGGGATCATCTGAAAGTCCCTGCTGAAGGAGCTGAGGATTTCCCAGGATTAGAAAACACCCATTTTCCAGCAGAATCCAGCCCAAAAGGTTTGGCTGCCTGGAGAACCCCAACAGCTCCTGCAGAAACCCAAGGGAAAGAACCCAGGAGTTGGTGGCCAGTGTTGGGTCATCTCTGCCAAGGGACCATGTAAATAAGGGACCATCCAGGCAAGGGATCACTCAGATATGGGAATATCCAGAAACGGGAACATCCAGCCAAGGGATCATGTAAATAAAGGTCCATCAAGACATGGAAACATCCAGAAAAGGGATCATGTAAATAAGGGACTGTCCAGACACGGGAACATCCAGAAATGGGAACATCCAAAAAAGGAATTATGTACATAAGGGACTGTCCTGACAGGAGGAACATCCAGACAAGGGATCATGTAAATAAAGGACCATCCAGAAATGGAACATCCAGACAAGGGACCATATAAATAAGGGACTATCCAGGCAAGGGACCATCCAGACAAGGGATCATATAAATAAGGGACCCTTCAGAAATGGGAACCTCCAGAAATGGGACTATGTAAATAACAGACTGTCCAGACATGGGAACATCCAGAAATGGGAGCATCCAAAAAAGGAATTATGTACATAAGGAACTGTCCAGACATGGGAACATCCAGACAAGGGATTATATAAATAAGGGACCATCCAGAAATGGGACATCCAGACAAGGGACCATATAAATAAGGGACCATGTAATGTAAATAAGGGACCATCCAGGCAAGGGACCACCCAGACATGGGAACATCCAGACAAGGGATCATATAAACAAGGGACCATCCAGAAATGGGACCATCCAAACAAGGGACCATGTAATATAAGTAAGAGACTATCCAGGCAAGGGACCACCCAGACATGGGAACATCCAGACAAGGGATTATATAAATAAGGGACCATCCAGAAATGGAACATCCAGACAAGGGACCATATAAATAAGGGACCATGTAATGTAAATAAGGGACCATCCAGGCAAGGGACCACCCAGACATGGGAACATCCAGACAAGGGTTCATGTGTTAAAGGGACCATCCAGAAATGGGACATGAAGACAAGGGATCATATAAACAAGGGACCATCCAGAAATGGGACCATCCAAACAAGGGACCATGTAATATAAGTAAGGGACTATCCAGGCAAGGGACCACCCAGACATGGGAACATCCAGACAAGGGATTATATAAATAAGGGACCATCCAGAAATGGGACCATCCAGAGGAGGGATCGAGTAAATAAAGGCCAATCCCGACATGGTGCCATCTCCCAGGGCAGCAGGAGCCACCAGGCCCCCCATCCTGGGGTGTCCCCTGCTCTGTGCCGGCCCCAGCCACAGGCTCAGCCTGGGAGAAGGATATAAAAACAAACCCATTGCTCCAAATGGAAATTTATCTCCGCGGTCCCCACGCGGCCGCACTTTCCATCTCAGCACTCGACATTATGGCCCTTGGTGGTGATATTAATAATAACCCTGTGATCAGACACCGCTCGAGCCTCCAAGACCTGACCCGGTGTTATTTTAACGCTCTCCAGCCCCTTCCCCTCGCTCCCCCTCGCCCTGCCTGCAAATACATCTCACTTTGGGCGGGATCCACGCGCTGGCAGCTGATGAGAAATCCAGGCCCCTCGCTCGGCGAGGATGGGAAGTCATAACATTTGTTTTGGAAATTTATTTGAGCCAATATTTCTCAATAAAATAAATTGTATAAATGAAATCAGGCTGACACGGCAATATTTCCCAACTAGCCGGCGTCTCCCCGCAGCACTCAGGGACTGTCAGAAATTTCTCCCTGAGGTTTTTCCCCGTTTATTTTATTTATTTTTGCAAAGCAGGGGAACGTGTGGAGGTTTTGGCACGGGGTATTTTTCAAATCAATGCAAACCTCATTACGTAATAAGCAAGTTTTGCATGTCTCACCATTGCACACCATTCAAGGCACGATTGCTGCACATTCTCGTGTCATTTTGACTAATTTGACAGGTTAAAACAATTAAAAGTCAATCTTGAAAATAATTATTTTGTTGCCCTGGACACCTTTAGAGGTCTGTGGAATTTGAAATCCCCTCATAAGGTTCAAGGTGAGTAAAATTGCCTTTGATTTTTAAGGCTCTTGTGGTCACTGTGAGTAAGATCAGGAAAGATTTTTGTGACGTTGTGTTGGAAAAATTAGGGGTTAGAAAGAAAGAAAACTCAGCATGGCCAAGATGCTGGGAAAAAATCCATATGGATTAACATCACCAACAGGGATTTAAACCAGCCAGCCCTGGGACCTGCCACTGGCAGAGCACTCGAGGTGGAGAATCCCCAAGAAGAGGTTGGACAGAGCTCCCAGAAGGAGGAATGTGTGTCTGCTTTACTTGGTGGAGAAGAAAACCAAAGCCCTGCGAGGCTCAGGTCATGTAGGGGAGTTTTGGTGGCACAACAGCCTGGGCTGCTCTGCCATGGTTTGGTCTCACCAAGGGAAAAGGTCTGGGCAGGAGAACACACCTGGTGCAGGGCAGCAGAGCTGGTCTGCTGTTCTCCTCCATGTGGAGAAGGGGAAACTCCAGGCAAGGGACCAGCTGGACAAGGGAACATCCAAACAAGGAACTACCAAGACAAAGGAACATCCAAACAAGGGACCACCAGGACAAGGGAACATCCAAACAAGGAACTACCAGGACAGGGGAATATCCAAACAAGGGACCAGAAGGACAGGGGAACATCCAAACAAGGAACTACCAGGGCAAGGCAACATCCAAACAAGGGACGAGCAGGACAAGGGAACATCCAAACAAGGGACCATCCAGGCAAGAGAACATCCAAATAAGGGACCACCAGGACAAGGGAACATTCAGGCAAAGAACCACCCAAATAAGGGACCTTCCAAACAAGGGACTATCCAGGCAAGGGAACATCCAGGCAAGGGACCACCCAAATAAGGAATCACCCAAATAAGGGGCTTTCCAAACAAGAGACCATCCAGGCAAGGGAACATTCAAACAAGAGACCATCCAGGCAAGGGAACATTCAAACAAGAGACCATCCAGGCAAGGGAACATCCAAACAAGGGTCCATACAAGGGAACATCCACACAATGAAACGTTCAAAAGAGGAATAATCCAAATGAGGGACCAAAGAGACAAGGGATCATCCAGGCAAGGGAACACCCAAACAAAGGACCATCCAGGCAAGGGACCACCCAAACAACAGACCACCCAAACAAGGGACCTCCCAGACCACGTTATTACTCACTACAGGGCCTCTTCTCCACCCTCCAGGCCCAGGCTGTGCCCACCATCCCCTCACTGTGGCTCAGCCACGTGCAGCTCCAGGCCCAGGCTGTGCCCACCATCCCCTCACTGTGGCTCAGCCACGTGCAGCTCCAGGCCCAGGCTGTGCCCACCATCCCCTCACTGTGGCTCAGCCACGTGCAGCTCCAGGCCCAGGCTGTGCCCACCATCCCCTCACTGTGGCTCAGCCACGTGCAGCTCCAGGCCCAGGCTGTGCCCACCATCCCCTCACTGTGGCTCAGCCACGTGCAGCTCCAGGCACAGCCCTGGTGGGAAGCTGGGGGGTGGCAGCTGCATGCCAGGCTGTGAGAAAGGAGCAGGCTGTGCACTGATAAACAAGTGCTGGAACAACGTGACAAATCCAGCCCCAACTCCTCAAGGGTTTAGATTTGTCACTATCAGGGTTAAATTGCTTTCAAGGGCTTGCATTATGTGGATGCTGCTTTTAAAAAGCAGGACAGGCTGAAATGCCTCATGTTGACCCATTCATGTACCCATGGCCTTAATCTAAACTTTCCTGGATCTCATTCTATGAATAATTATACACACAGGAGGGCAGCTCATCAGCTGCTGTGAACTGGCTGCACTTCACTGGAGTGAGTGGAGAACAGGCCAAAGGAACCTTTGCAGCCGGGCTATGATGCCACTGGGGCTGAGCAGGCAGCACTCGAGGGCTCCAGGCAGGACTCTGGGCTTTTATCACTGCTCTGGGATCAGTCCTGATCCAGCAGAACACCAGCCAGGGCCCTGCATGCTTTGCCAGCTCTGTGTGTGTCTTTTGAGCTTGCTTAATTCAGTTCATTTGTCTTTAACTTCAATCTCTTTTTCTTTTTTGTTTTTTTCTTTTTTTTTTTTTTAATAGGATAACGGTGATGTCACCTTGGAAAAGCAGCTGGAATGGTGGGGTGAAAAATAAAAAGCTCAACTCCTAAGCATCTCTGCATCCCACTGTTTATTCCTATTTTATGGTCCTGCTCACCCACACCCTCCCTTTTGCCTCACAAATCTCACTTTTTTCAGCCACTGTTTCTTCCACACATGAGCCCCCCAAAGTAGGGGCTGCCCCAGATAACCCCAACCCCAAAGAGCATCTTCCCAGAACAATTTCCTGGTGCCTTTCCAAGAGGGAAACCTCAGGGGTAGGTCATAGAATCACAGAATGGATTGGGTTGGAAAAGACCTCCCAGATCATCAAGTCCAACCCTTGATCCAACCCCACTGTGATCACCAGCCCAGGGCACTCAGTGATCACAGTGGGGTTGGATCAAGACATGGTGGATTCTCACTCAGTGCCACATCCATTGAATCACAGAATGGATTGGGCTGGAAAAGACCTCTGAGATCATCAAGTCCAACCCTTGGTCCAACTCCAGTCCCTTTACCAGATCATGGCACTCAGTGCCACGGCCAAGCTCAGCTGAAAAACCTCCAGGGATGGGGAATCCACCCCCTCTCTGGGCAGCCCATTCCAATCCCTGAGCACTCTCTCTGCAAAGAATTTTTTTCTCATCTCCAACCTAAACCTGCCCTGGCAGACCTTAAGGCCATGCCCTCTTGTCTTACTGGCAGTTGCCTGGGAGAAAAGACCAACCCCCACCTGGCTACAACCTCCTGTCAGGGAGTTGTAGAGAGTGATGAGCTCTGCCCTGAGTCTCCTCTTCTCCAGGCTGAACACCCCCAGCTCCCTCAGTCTCTCCTCACAGGGCTTGTGCTCCAGTCCCCTCACCAACATTATCACAGAATCACAGAATGGATTGGGTTGGAAAAGACCTCCGAGATCATCAAGTCCAACCCTTGATCCAACCCCACTGTGATCACCAGCCCAGGGCACTCTGTGCCCTGGGCTGGTGATCACAGTAGGGTTGGATCCAGATGTGGTGGATTCTCACTCAGTGCCACATCCATAGAATCACAGAATCACAGAATGGATTGGGTTGGAAGAGACCTCTGAGATCATCAAGTCCAACCCTTGGTCCAACTCCAGTCCCTTTACCAGATCATGGCACTCAGTGCCACGGCCAAGCTCAGCTGAAAACCCTCCAGGGATGGGGAATCCACCCCCTCTCTGGGCAGCCCATTCCAATCCCTGAGCACTCTCTCTGCAAGGAATTTCTTTCTCATCTCCACCTTCAATTTCCCCTGGCAGAGCTTGAGCCCATCGTGCCCCCTTGTCCTGTTGCTGAGTGCCTGGTCCTGCAAGGGGCAATGGATCAGCCACACTTAGGGAGGAGAACAACACATGGATGTGTGGAGGGGATCCTGCTGGAGGGTGGGGACAGCAGGGCCAGGCTCTGTGTCCATCCCTGCTCTGCTCCACCTGGAAGGAGAGATTGAAGGCCCCCAGCCAGGATGGCAGAGATTCTCAGGCTGCTCATCTCACCAATCAATTTTTATGGCTGGAGAGGATAATAATGGTAATATCAGTATAAAAAAACCCTGCAATGACCCATAACAGTAACATATTACAGCTCCTTTTAAATAACTGTGCGAGCTGCAGTCCCTTTGTTTCTCTGGCAGGAGACAAGACGAGGCACTGGGACTGTCTCCCTGGCTCTGGGATGTGCCAGAACTCCCAAAACTCTGGGGTGGGGATGGGAGGGTGAGGATGAGACACCCAGCAGAGCTGTGGGAGAAGGGCTGGCAGGAGAAACAGAGGGCACAAAGACCATTCCAAGATGGAAACATTTAGGCTGAGATTTAATCTTGTCCTTCCTCCCATGGCCCAGCAGAGCTGACCCCAGTGGAGGGTCCTCTCAATCCCAAATCCACCATGCTCCCAAGCACTGCTGTATCCCAACAAAGCATCCACAGCTCCATTCCCAGCCACCCTCAGCAGCAGGAAAACCTGAGGGGAGAGAATTTTCCTGAGTTCTCAGATGGTTTTGTGCTTTTCTGGTACTGCAGGATGCAAAGTTCTCCTTTGCCACAGGCAGGACGAAAAGTCAGGGCACAAAACTCCCCACACCTTCACCCCTGAGAGCCCCCAGGGGAGGACAGGGCTTGTTTTATTTATTTTATTGTTCTAAATCCCACTGAAGGGAGCAATGAGGGAAGACTGAACAGGGGGAAGAACCACCCAGGATTTGGGTTTGCTGGGATGGGAGGATGAAAATTAAAAACCCCTTTCTGCTTTCTTTGCAGATTCAAAGTCATCAGCTTAGCTGTTCTCCACAAAACCCTCCTTAAAATACAGGGCTTGATTTCCAAATACAATAAAGCACCTTTATGCTTTCATGTAAAAGGACCTTGGGGCTGCCCTCAACCTCCAGCACATCATTACCCCCCCAGGTACCTGGTAGCCAACACTCCTGCACCTCCCAGGCAGCATCAGAGCCTCATTTATAGGGCTCTTTTCTTCCAGGAACTGTTCTATATAAATCCAAAAGATAAAAGTATAAAAATTTCAATTTTAAAAACACTGTTCAGAGTGTTCAAGCCCTTTTTCCCCCCCTTAAAACCACAACCAAATCCAGGTTATTGCTGTTTACCTCACTGGCATCGCTGCAGGTTTATATTTATGTCACAAAAAACCAGCAGAGCTGGGTCCAAACTGCCTAAAATTGATTTAAAAAGCGATGGGTGAGATGGGAACGTGATGGGACAGACAGGAACACACACAAACCACACACAAACCACACACAAACCACACAAACCACACACGAACCACACACAAACCACACACAAACAACACACAAACAACACACAAACCACACACAAACAACACACAAACCACACAAACCACACACAAACCACACACAAACCACACACAAACCACACACAAACCACACAAACCACACAAACCACACACAAACCACACACAAACCACACAAACCACACACAAACCACACACAAACCACACACAAACCACACAAACCACACACAAACCACACACAAACCACACACAAACCACACAAACCACACACAAACCACACAGAAACTGCACATAAACCACACACAAACCACACAAACCACACACAAACCACACACAGGAACACACACAAACCACACACAAACCACACAAACCACACACAAACCACACACAAACCACACACGAACCACACACAAACCACACACAGGAACACACACAAACCACACACAAACCACACACAAACCACACAAACCACACACACCACACACAAACCACACACAAACCACACACAAACCACACACAAACCACACACACCACACACAAACAACACACAAACCACACACAAACCACACACAAACCACACACACCACACACAAACCACACACAAACCACACACAAACCACACACAAACCACACACAAACAACACACAAACCACACACAAACCACACACAAACCACACACAGGAACACACACAAACCACACACAAACCACACACAAACCACACACAAACCACACACAGGAACACACACAAACCACACACAAACCACACACAAACCACACACAAACCACACAAACCACACACAAACCACACAAACCACACACAAACCACACACAAACCACACACAAACCACACACAAACCACACACAAACCACACACACACCACACACAAACCACACACAAACCACACACAAACCACACACAAACCACACAAACCACACACAAACCACACACAAACCACACAAACCACACACAAACCACACACAAACCACACAAACCACACACAAACCACACACACCACACACAAACCACACAAACCACACACACCACACACAAACCACACAAACCACACACAAACCACACACAAACCACACACAAACCACACAAACCACACACAAACCACACAAACCACACAAACCACACACAAACCACACACAAACCACACACAAACCACACACAGGAACACACACAAACCACACACAAACCACACACAAACCACACACAGACCACACACAAACCACACACAAACCACACACAAACCACACAAACCACACACAAACCACACACAGGAACACACACAAACCACACACAAACCACACACAAACCACACAAACCACACACACACCACACAAACCACACACAGACCACACATAAACCACACACAAACCACACACAAACCACACAAACCACACACAAACCACACACAAACCACACACAAACCACACACAAACCGCACACAAACCACACACAAACCACGGCGTGTCCGGAGCTCCCTGATCCTCCCTCCAAACTCGTCCTGCCCTCCCAAACCTCAGGAATGCCTCGATTTTCCATGGATATTATTTGGAAACGATGCTTCCGAGGCACCCTGAGATTTGCACACACAATAAAAGCTGAGCTGCATCTGCACACTGTGAAATGGGGTGGGGGAATGGGGATATTCCCTTCCTACCATCCCACACCGTTTTTTAAAGAGCGAATCCAGATAAAACCTGTCCCTTTCTTCCCACAAAATTCCCCCAAAACAGAGACCAAAACAGGCTGAACGAGCTGCTCCCACAGCAGCAGCCAGGCTGAGCAGGAGAGAGGAAAATGTAATAAAAAAGACCTTAAAACAACCTTAAAATGTGCTGCTTTTTTAGATGGATTTTTCTGCCCGTGAGATTTTTAATCCCGAGTTTCCTGCGCACCAACCCCTGGATTGTTAATTCCCTCTTTCTCAAAATATTTGTTTAATTCCAGAGTGTTTCCCCAGCCCTATTTTAGCTTCCACAAGAAATCCTGCAATCAGGGGATTTCGATTTTTCCCAAAATTCCCACAAATATCCTCAGTGCTGAGCCCGTTCCCGGCCGTGTCTCAGATCCAACCCCAATTCCCGTGGTGGGGTCACCCCTCCATCCCACCAGGACAAGGAATTGGGGCTCAGCCCTCCGGACTCTCCTTGCTCCAGGTGTTTTCCCGGATTTTCAGCTCTTAATTCCAAACAGATAATGAAGCAGGAGGATTTTATTAGTGCAGAGAAGTGGGTGCTGCTTCCTTCTATCACCTCCAACCAATTCCCTGATTCCCAATAAACCAGAAAATGCTGCTGGGGACACGTTATGGAGCCACTTAAATGAGAAGGAAAACGAGGTGTTTGTGCTGCAAAACCAGGTATTAAATATATAAGAAACCATTTAAAGCCATCTCTGCTCCTGCTTCCAAGAATCCCGGGAATCTGGAGCACAGGAATATTTCAGCTCAGGAAGATCTTACTCAAAAATTCCCCTCTGCAAAATTTTTCAAGTGGGGAAAAAAAGTTCCTTTTATTTATGTATTTATTCCTAAACAATCCTATACGAGAGGTGGGAAGGGGGAAGGGAGGGAAAAGTGTTTATTTTAATCAAACTCAGAATATTTAAGCAGCTGAAATGGGTTTATTTCTCATGTTAAAAAGGGACATTTCGAAACCACTCCGTGCAACCAAAAAGGAAAAGAAAAAAAAAAAAATCAACCCAAACCGCCTTGATCACAAAATAAATTATTCAGCTCTTATATAAACCCCGGCATGAAACGACAAACATTTCTGTCACTTTTGCAGAGCCCTGATTAGGGTGCATTATGTTTCCTAACAGCCTTCCCCGGCATCATCACTAATGGATTTTATAACATGCTTTATAACAGGTTATTAAGGAATATGGCTATAGCTGGTAATCGCTGTATAATATGAATAAAGCATTTAAGAAACGGCCCCTTCATTTAAACTGTTAACTGGGAAAACTGTGGCCTTATAAATAAGCCAAGTGAGAGGCATTTCTGGGGAAGGTTTCCAGGGCAAAAACCACCTTTTCGTGCCTTCCTCTCCTCTTTTCCTTGGGTTTTTGGTGATTTTTCAAAGAGTAAACCCCATTCATCCATCACTATCCTTCACCCCTCCTTCTGCTGTGGTGCCCACAAGAAGCAGAACCCCCCGGGACTATTTCCCTTTCTATGATGAGTCATTTATTTTATCCAACGGTCCCATAAATCCCCCCAAAGTTCAAGCACGCCGTGCACGGGCCATTGCCGAGGCTCCGTGTCATCTCCCGCCCGTGTTTACGGCCTCTCCTTGCCCACACCTCCCTGTTTTGTCAGCCTGTCACTGAATCATCCCAGGCTTGATCCCCCTCCCGTTGAAGTCAGTGGCAAAATTCCCATTGACGTCAAGAGAACGAGGAAGGGGCTGTCTGGGAGCGGAGTGATGGATGGGCGTGGATGGATCCATCAAAGCACGGCCCGACGGTGAGGAGCTGACTAATAATAAAAAATTACGGTCTGCAGAGCTGGTAGGGGAATAGTAGGTGGGTTGGGGGAGTGAGGGATAAAATTAACATGGTAATTGGGCAGGTATTTATAAATCTGCATCCTGGAGGGGTTTTTAAATGTCTGGTAAAAATAAAATATGGTGTCTGCCCCAGTTAAGGGATGGGCTGGGGGGGGGGGTGTGGAGCACCCACCCTGGCCCCATGGGGGATCCGGGATCCTGAATCCTGTACTCCATACCCAGCATCCTGCATGCAGCATCCAACATTCCATATCCAGCGTCCCACATCCAGCATCCAACATTCCATATCCAGCGTCCCACATCCAGCATCCAACATTCTATATCCAGCGATCCACATCCAGCATCCAACATTCCATATCCAGCTTTCCATATCCAGCACCCAGCATCCCACATCCAGCATCCTGTATCCCACATCCAGCATCCAACATTCTATATCCAGCGTCCCACATCCAGCATCCAACATTCCATATCCAGTGTCCCACATCCAGCATCCAACATTCCATATCCAGCGTCCCACATCCAGCATCCAACATTCCATATCCAGTGTCCCACATCCAGCATCCAACATTCCATATCCAGCTTTCCATATTGAGCATTCAGCGTCCCACATCCAGCATCCAAAGTTCCATATCCAGCTTTCCATATCCAGCATCCAGCATCCCACGTCCAGCATCATGCATCCCATATCCAGCATCTAATATTCCATATCCAGCATCCAGCATCCAACATTCCACATCCAGCATCCTGCATCCAATATTCCATATCCAGCTTTCCATATTGAGCATCCAGCGTCCCACATCTAGCATCCAATATCCCAAATCCAACATCCTTCACCCCATATCCATCCTGCACTCTTCATCTTGCATCCCACATCCAGCATCCCATATCCTGCATCCCACAACCTGCACTCTTCATCCTGCACCCCACATCCTGCATCCCAACCCCTCATCCCACATCCCAACCCCACATCCCGCATCCCAACCCCACATCCAGCATCCCACCCCCACATCCCGCATCCCAACCCCACATCCCGCATCCCAACCCCACATCCCGCATCCCAACCCCACATCCAACATCCCAACCCCACATCCCGCATCCCAACCCCACATCCCGCATCCCAACCCCACATCCAACATCCCAACCCCACATCCCGCATCCCAACCCCACATCCCGCATCCCAACCCCACATCCAACATCCCAACCCCACAGCCCGCATCCCAACCCCACATCCCGCATCCCACCCCCACATCCCGCATCCCAACCCCACATCCCGCATCCCACCCCCACATCCAACATCCCAACCCCACATCCCGCATCCCAACCCCACATCCCGCATCCCAACCCCACATCCAACATCCCAGTCCCACATCCAACATCCCACCCCCACATCCAACATCCCAACCCCACATCCCGCATCCCAACCCCATATCCCACATCCCAACCCCACATCCCGCATCCCAACCCCTCATCCCGCATCCCAACCCCACATCCCGCATCCCGCGCCTGCCAATCCCGACTCTACAAGCAGGTGGCAGTGGCGACATTTCCCGACGAGGTTTCTCAGCTGGAAATGTCCAAAGCGGGGAGAGGAGGGGGGAGAACAACCCCCGCGCAGGAACAAACACACACAAATAAATAACCTCGCGAAACGTGAACTTCTTTGCCTCTATCAGATCATTGTTAACAGCTAATAAAATATCAGTCTGTGGGGACACGAGATATAACCAATCCCCTAATAAAGAGAGTCAAAGAAAGGAAATTAGATCTGCTGGGTTTTTATACCGTTCCAATAAAGTGATGGATCTGGAGATTTGGACAATCGTTGCCTAAAAAATTAGAAGAGGAGGCTGAGTGTGACATCAGGTCACTGCAGCACGGGGAGCTGGGACACGGCTCCACCACTGATCCCATTCCCATTCCAACTAGTGCTTAATGTCTTCAAAAAGGGCCCATTAGCAAATGCCACACGTGAAATGATTCATCGGTGAAAACCCGTCTGAAAAAGTATTACAGTCCCCGCTTCGATATCGCGACGTAATTAATATCAATTGAATTAATCACCGTGAGTTAAGCGAAATGTTATTAAACAATGCACGGGCACAAACATCACGGCAACCCCCTCCAAGACAAAACGTAACGTTTTCAATATTTGCCTGCAGCTGACAACAATAAATCCTGGGAAATTTGCCTTCCAAGGTCAGCGGGTGCGGGAGATGCGTGTATATGATTTTCTAGTTTACCTGCTAAGCAGAGAGAGGGGTCAGTAAATTATCCTCCCAATTCAGCCTAATTGAATAGAGTAGTGGACGTCAGAGTGGGGAACTGGAGGGAGCACGAGGACACACTTGACAACACAGATCTGTCACCGAAGACAAGAAGAGACAGGTAAATGGCCTGACAAGGGGGGGAAGAGACACCACATGGATAATAACCACGGTGTGAGGAGCAGAACAAGCTCTAAAGGAAGAATAACAAGAGCCACCTCCACCATCGGGAAAGCAACTTCCCTCATTTTTTTAATTAGTGGAACCTGCAGCTGACAAGGGAGGGCGAGACTGAAGCCTGGCTGGAAGCTCATTACAGATTCTCCTCCTGAAATGGGTGGCAAGAGGCGAGGGTTTTAAGCAGAGCCAGTTGTGTTTCTCTGGAGCAGGAAAACTTCCAGGATTTGCCAAATGGGCAGAGAACGACAGGTTGATGTTTTGGAGAAAAATGGATCCGATGGAGCAGCCAAAGCTGCAGCCCAGGGATTACACAGTGTTTGCTCTTGTGTGGGGCTTTTAGGCACAGGCTTTGAGGGTCTTTATATGAGGCTTAATGGCATTAATCCCGTTTGGGAGATGGAGAAAGAGAGGCAAAGCTGTTTGCTCCAAATGACTCAGCAGAGACCAAGAACCAATTGCTCTGACAGCCCCTCCCAAGCCTGATCCAAAGGGATGAGCAGAGAGGACCATCCCTTCTGCTCAGAGCAGAGGAGGTGGTGGTGGGAGAGCTCCAAGCTGGGTCTCTTCTCAAGTGTAACCCAACAATACCCAAATTGCTGGAGTAGACTTTGGAAAAAGAAACCCCACAGAGGTGTTATAGGAATTGAGGGAAACAGGGATTGAGAAGAAGGAAAACCAGGAGCCACAAAATCTGTTACATCAATGCAACACTGCAGAAATAAAACAAATATATTGACTTTTTAGAAGAGAGGCCAGGAAAAGTTGGGCAAGCTGGTTTTCCACAGCAGAGTCCCTTTAGTTGGGAATTTTCCCTCACATTCAGCAGCTCCTGCCAGAGCACACCAAAACACAGCAGAAATATTCACAAGTTACTCCTGGGAAAAGGGAGAGTAGGAAGAGGGATGCAGAATGTTGTCATAGAGTTTAATCAATGAGCAAACCAAGGCAAAACGTGTTCCACTCTCGTCTCCAACTCACCAGCTGAGTTCAAACAGAAACCAGCAATTCTGACTATTAATCTCAGTGTAAACCACAGGAAAGCAGCACACACAGCTCACTGTGAGGGAGCCCAGAAGCTTCATATCCCTCTCTGTGTCATTAATGTAGGGTCCAAATCAATGTTTTCAACAACGAAGAGCTGATTAAAAATATTTTTGCTGCCCAATATTCCTGTGCAGTTCCCAAAATAGCAAAGTCCTCATTAAATATCCGAGACTCTTGAAGACAAAGTTGAGCCTTGAATGGACACACTGGATGGTCTGTTTGACAGTCAGCATAAGTTTTTAAAGATCAAGACCAGAAGTCCAGAAAACTGTTGATGGGGTGACAGGACATTCTGGTGCTTGCAGGTGACAGTAGATGGCAGAATGTACCCTGAACTCCAGCTGAAAAGGTCCAGAAATCCAAGTATCACAGGAAAGGTCTTCCTGGATAGATATGGAATGAGTTAAAGTGGTGGCATCCCATCTTCCTGCCACTCTGTGACCTCCCAGGGCAGCCCCTGGGGAAGAGGGATAAGCTGTTGAAGAAAGCTCCATCCTCACCATCAGATCTCAAACCCTGATGCTGGTGAGAAAAGTTTTGCCCACAGAAAATGGCAATTCCTCCACCTGGCCCAGAGCAAGACCTGGGAATGGCCTTTTTCTCCCTGTCTTTCACTGATCCTGGTGGATCAGTGCCTCTCTCAATCCCTGAGAGGTTCCCCAGGCACTTGGAGAAGTGGAGAAGCATCTCCAGCTCACACATTTGGCCTTGCTACCTTCAAAGTCCCACCTCCTGAGGGTACAGGAATTCCTGAGGATCTTGGCATCATTCAAGCAATGGCCTGGCAGAAAAGAAAGGTGGAAACCAACAGTTCTCAGTTCCACAGAGGACAAAGCCCAAGTATTAGGACAACCTGCCCTTTTTAATCCATATCCACTTCCAGTGGCCTGTCCTGTGGTACCATGAGAAGAGAGAGGGCTGATGTTCAAAATACAAGGGGGAAACAACCAGCTCAACCCACTGGGAAAGTGGATAAGGAAGCAGGGAATGTCCTGTGGTTCAGATTTCACAGCAAGGAGAAGGGCAGGTACCCTTGGGCACCCCAAAGGATGAGTCTGACACTCAAGGTCTTCACAACCTGGAGCAGACCTGGGGATGTCCCTCTGGCTTTGGCTCTGCACATGGATAATGGGGACACAGGAATTTCCAGATTCACTGATTTTTATGGGCTATTTCTATTTCTACAGTGCTTTGGAAGGATGTTTTAGGAGTTCATGAGGTAGCATGGGAGTACCTGTAAGGCACCAGAGGAGACCAAGCATTACCATCACCACTCTGGGACTTTCTTCCTTGTAATTCCAGCACAGTCATTCAGTTTTAATCATAACTAATGCAATGGCTTTTACACCAAGAGGTTGTGCTACATTCTGATCCATTTTGTAATTAAGCATAAATTTTAAGGATTCAATTGAATACAGAGATGAACTCAGAGTTTACCCAATGCCTTTAATGCCAAAGGGTGTCCCTGTGTAATTAAGAGACTTAAAAAGACCTGGCTGAAGGATGGAAGAGGCTCCCAATCTCTGGCACGAGGCCTTATCTGGGAAACAATGTAAGGAATAAAGCAGCAATGCCATAAAGATAAGGTGGAGAGGCAGGAGGGTTTTTTTTAAGGAAATGTTTAAGAATAGAGAAAAAGAATGACCTGATTTAGAACAGAGCAGGAAAGGGAGGGTTTGACCCCTAAGAGGAAAATCTTGGAAGAGACAGTGAGAGCTTGAATGTTATATTTAGATTTAATTTTGGGCATCTTCCAGTTCCTCCAGTTAACACCTTTTCCACTGGGCAGGGCCAGGATGGACCTGATCCTGCACATCCTGCTGGGAATGGTCTTTTCCACTCTCCAGTTTAAAGTGCTCTGGGTTCCATCCCTCCCTGGGCTGGGGCTGTCCAGGCAGGCCCATGGTGGGAGGTATTGGCAGGGCCTGGGCAGGATCTGCTGCCTCTGATTTTGATGAAGTAGCAAAAGAACATAACGAGCCCCTCAGGTCCAACTCTCTTCCCTGTCCAGGGAAAAACAATTTAGCCTGAGAACTTGAAATTGAAGGCAGGAGAAGATGAGATCTCTCCCTCTGTGTGTCTCTCTCTCTGCAGTTTGGTTAATTTAAACTAGACTTCATTAGGGATCATTTTAAAATGCAAACATTTTTAACCAGAGCCAGGATTTTAAATGTCCTGAACAGTCTGGCTGCAGGAGCTTGGAATGCTGCAGGAGCTGCTGCCATTTGCAGAATCTGGCTGCAGACTCTGGGATGATTTTGAGCATCTCCATCCCCCAGGACTCTGTCCCCTGCCTGTGCTCCAGGCTCCAGCTCCACCACCTGCATCCCACTCTGCTGCTGTCGGCAGAGGGCAACGAAGCCCACGCAGAAACCCCACGCTGGCACCTCCCAGAAGGCAGAGAACACAATTTTTTCCATCCCAGTTACCAAAAATCCACCTCCTTCCCCAAACCTGGGGTGGGGTTTCTGCACCATCTCACAGTGGAGCATTTTCCTTGTGTTTCCTCTTCCCACAGAAATACTTTGCTCCCTCCATGCACACGAGTGCCAACCTTCCCAAACTCCCCCTGTGCAAGGGGGATCCATCCCACAGGACTGGGATCCATCCTGCAGGGTTGGGATACATCCCACAGGATCGGGATCCATCCCACAGGATTGTGATCCATCCCACAGGGTTGAAATCCATCCCACAGGATCAGGATCCATCTCACAGGGTTGGAATCCATCCCACAGGGTCAGGATCCATCCTGCAAGGTTGGGATCCATCCCACAGGGTCAGAATCCATCCTGCAGGGTTGGGATCCATCCCACAGGGTCAGAATCCATCCTGCAAGGTTGGGATCCATCCCACAGGGTCAGGATCCATCCTGCAAGGTTGGGATCCATCCCACAGGGTCAGAATCCATCCTGCAAGGTTGAGATCCATACCTGAGATCAGCTCAGTTGGTTAAAACTTGGTTGTAACAATGCCAAGGTCATGGGTTCAATCCCCTGTGTGGGTTCAGTCCCCAATCATTGAACCCCATGGGTTCAATCCCCAATCATTGACTTGAGGTTGGACTCTCAATGATACTTGTGGGTCCTTCTAACTCAGAATAGTCTGGGATTCCATAAAAGTTGATCCATCCCGCTGCCTCCCCAGGGAGACTCCCTTGGCTTTCTTCCCGAAGCAAAGCCGAGCCCTCTCCAGGCTCTCTGTGCACACCCAGTTGCCAAGGAGAAAACATCCCTGTTGGCCACATCCTGCCCAAAAAGCCCGGTGTGCCCCATCCCGCGGCTGGCACGGGGGGCACCGCCGGGTAGGGAACCCGCAGCCAGCGGCAACAGGCGAGAGGGAGCGCTTTGGTTTTGACCTCCCGCTGACCTCGGGGCTGCCCAGCCTGATGGACAGAGCGCCCATTAGTCCTTTTAACACACATTCTTTCCCCCCGAAGCGCAGACATCCCTCGGCTGCTCCAGGAGCACCAGCTGAAGCAGCAATGACCCTGCCCCAATCCCGCAGGAACCGGCGACAGTTTTCCTTTCACAAACACCCCCCGAACCCCCAAGCCACGACACAGCCCCGGGAAAGGAGAGTTTGGAGCTCCACATTCCCGTCCCCACGCCCGTAACAAAAGGGAAGAGGCAAATCATTGTGCTTCCTGGGGGTGGTTTTTTTCCTAACCCAAATAAACGCCGGGCATCCCTCAAGGTACCATTTTTTGGTTGCTTTTCCTTGAGGATGAAATCCTGGCTCCTTTTTATTTGCCCCCCTCTCTCTTCCAGCAAGGCATAATTTTTTGGTCTTATTATTCCAAGGAAAATGAGGCAAGAGAGAACGAGCCCTGCTGCTAATAGACCAGAACAACCTATTAATCCAGAGCAGAATTAAGCAGCACAAAGGTTAAGGAAACCAGAGTCTTGCTGGTTTTTAACCTCATAACCGAGGCCTGAGCCCAAAGCCTACAGAAAACCAGAGTTTTTTCTGCTGGCTCTAATGAGATTTCGACCAGGAGATTTAGGTGCAATCCAGGGTCTGTAGATATCCAGAGGTGTTTTTCCTCAAGAGAATGAGAATGTCAGGAATATCTTCATTTTCCTGCCCTCTTGCTGCAAGACTGAGAGTAAATCTCTGGTGCCTCAGTTGCCCCAACTGAAAAATGAGGATAATGATTAATCCTCCTCCATCAGGTTTCTCACACAAAGAACATCTATGGAGTGCTCCAAGACTACCAGATGGAAGAGAATAAAGCCCACAAATTGCTACAAATACATTGTTATCACCCACATTTACTCTGCCTGAACCAGTAGCTTTAAAAAATGCTGATTTCTGCTGGCAAACCCAATACAAACCAGCAAAATGTGCTTTGAGGGGGAGAGGGATTTTCTGCCCTCTGCCCCAAAGAGATGATTCATTCCACCTAAAAATAAAATGGGTAAATAAATACAGATGCCAAGCCCACAACATGGGGGCAAAAAAATATAATAAAATCAAGCTTTTCATCTCCCTTTTCAGTGGCTGCAGCAGACAGAGCCCTGCCTGTCCCGAGCCCATTTTAATTTCTCTCTTGGGATGACTGACAAGCCACGCTGAGCTAAATGAGGAAACATCTGTTTGACTTTCCAAAAGCTGGCACTGGGTGCCAGAGCCACGTTCCCAAAGCCCTCGGGCTGGAATCTGGGGCAGAACCAGAGCTGGAACCTCCAGACTTTCTCACTGCTCAAGAGCTGAGCTCAGAAAAGAGGCTGCACCAACACCCAACCCTCAGCCTGTTTTCCCCACACTGAGAGAATCTGGGGCAGAACCAGAGCTGGAACCTCCAGACTTTCTCACTGCTCAAGAGCTGAGCTCAGAAAAGAGGCTGCACCAAAACCCAACACTCAGCCTGTTTTCCCTGCACTCAGAGAGAAAATCAACTCCAAAGAGCCCCCCAAACTTTCCCCACTGCAGCTTCAAGAACACAGCCAGCCTTATAACTCCTCTTAACAGGAGGCAGCGAGAACCTTCGGAGCCCTCCAGCCTCTCTATGTCCAGGAAAGCCTCGCAGGGGCCTTTAATTATTTTTTTAAAGTCCTTCCCACAGCCCCTGACATTGTGCAGGCTGGGGCTGTTTGTTTTCTCTGGCACAGTGGCTGTACAGTAGAGTGTGCCTGACCCCTGTGCTCTGGTGAGAAGTGTGTCTAATGCTCCTACAAGGTAACCTTTTCACTGGAGTTTTCTCGGGTGACCCCAGAGTCCCATCTGTCCGAATCCAAACTCCTGCGGCATGTGGAAAATGCAGCTGGCCCGGCTCCAGAATGCCTCCTGCAAGACCGACCCATCTGCATCTTCTCTGCTTTATCCCACTTTGCAGTATGGCACATTTCCCTCCTTCTCCCTCGGAACAAGCTCAAAAATTAACCCCTTCCACCCAGGCATGGGATTTAGTTCCAGTAAAACGAGCTGGGAATTCGGGGGAATTTAAATGCACAAACCTGTGGTGACTTAAACTCAAGCACTCAGCAATAGGACAAGGGGGGCTCAAGCTCTGCCAGGGGAAATTGAAGGTGGAGATCAGGAAAAATTCTTTGCAGAGAGAGTGCTCAGGCACTGGAATGGGCTGCCCAGAGAGGGGGTGGATTCCCCATCCCTGGAGGTTTTTCAGCTGAGCTTGGCCGTGGCACTGAGTGCCATGATCTGGTAAAGGGACTGGAGTTGGACCAAGGGTTGGACTTGATGATCTCAGAGGGCTTTTCCAACCCAATCCATTCTGTGATTCTGTGATAATGCTGGTGAGGGGACTGGAGCACAAGCCCTGTGAGGAGAGACTGAGGGAGCTGGGGGTGTTCAGCCTGAAGAAGAGGAGGCTCAGGGCAGAGCTCATCACTCTCTACAACTCCCTGATAGGAGGTTGTAGCCAGGTGGGGATTGGTCTTTTCTCCCAGGCAACTGTTAGTAAGACAAGAGGACATGGCCTTAAGCTCTGCCAGGGGAGGTTTAGGTTGGATATTAGAAAGAAATTCTTTGCAGAGAGAGTGCTCAGGGATTGGAATGGGCTGCCCAGAGAGGGGGTGGATTCCCCATCCCTGGAGGTTTTTCAGCTGAGCTTGGCCGTGGCACTGAGTGCCATGATCTGGTAAAGGGACTGGAGTTGGACCAAGGGTTGGACTTGATGATCTTGGAGGGCTTTTCCAACCCAATCCATTCTGTGATTCTGTGGATGTGGCACTGAGTGAGAATCCACCATGTCTTGATCCAACCCCACTGTGATCACCAGCCCAGGGCACTCAGTGGGGTTGGATCAAGGGTTGGACTTGATGATCTCGGAGGTCTTTTCCAACCCAATCCATTCTATCATTCTATGATTTTATGATACCCTGAATTTACTTTGCAGTGGTTGAGAACACCACCCAGGGCATCATTCCCTCCCTTCCCCAGGAGGGTTTATCCATCTCATCTCATCCCCAGTCCCTGTGCAGCCCTTGGCAGAGCCACAACCACTGTGGGGACAATAAGATGCTGCTGGTGCTGCTTAAGGGACGTGATAAGAACAGAGAGTTGCCCAAAAGCAGCAATTACTGGTAAACCACAGCCATGAGGGACTTCAGGAAAACCATTGAGGGCTGTACCATGGAAAAGTGCATTTCCACTTGGAGGAAAACAACAAGATTCTGTGGGGAATCTTCTTAATAGGAAGTTAGTGGCTGAAGGTCTCTGGAGCACGACCAGAGGGAGGCTCGAGCCCGGAACAGCAGATTGGCAACATCAGCCTCTGTTTGGGTTTATCCATGTTTTAGTAATTAGCCAAATATTTGCAGCAGGGAATTGCAGAGAAATCCTCAGCCTCAAGTTGAGAGTCGATAGGCACAAAACTGTGACAATTAAGGACTGATCTGTCCTTTAAAATGGGCTTAAAATTAGGAGGAAAATGGCAAAAAGAAGCTGCATTTGCTTCACAGGGCTTTGCCACCCCATCCCAGAGTTTGGGGATTTCCCTCCTGCCTCCCCAGGAAACCCTGGGTAGCCCAAGGAACAAGGATTGACATTCAGAGAGGTTTGGCCACACGTGAAATTCCTGGTTTTCTGCTCCATTTAGATGAGTAACATTTCAAAACAAACAGCAGCACCCACAAAGCTGTCCCTGCACCGCGGGGTGAGCTCACCTGAGAGGGGGTCAGAAAAAAACCTCCCATTTTATTTTAACAGGATTAGAACTGCACTTTATGACTGAGGTGCAGAATCCAACTCGATCCACCACCCACAGGCACCTCTGAGAAATCCCAACTTTCATTAACAAATTACAACTGAGCTTCGGTTCCCGCAGGCTACAACACGTAATAACCCCAGAATTAACTCCAGTGTATTCACAGCATTAACACTGTACCGAGGGCTGATAATTAAAAGAATCCTGATAAAGACTCTGCCAAAAATTAATTAATAAAAAGAGAAATAAGGCTGTAACACGAGATCTGTGGGTTTGATACTCCGGCTCACACAGTTCAACAAATCCCTTCCGCTCACTGACGCTTCAGGGATGTAAAAACTTTTGGAAGGGCAGAGAATGGGGCTGAGTTACCAAAGCAGAGCTTTTCCATCCTGTTTAGGCTCTGACACTCAAAATCCAAGGCAGCTGCTCCATGTATCCTGCCTCGCTCCTTCCCCCCTTTCCCAACCGCCCATCGCTCTTCCCTCATTCTTTATTTTTAAACTTCGAGTTGTTCCTTTTCTTTTTTTTTCCTTTTCCTTTGGCAATCAGGAAAAAAAATGGCAGCCATTAGAAACACTAGTTAGGGACTTAGTCCAAAATCAATTTTAATTAAAAACACACCGCTTTAATGTTGAACATGGTCATTTTTAGCACTGCTGTTGGCAAGACGTTCGGGGCTGCTCCACCACCACCGACGTGCAAGGAAGGACCTTCCACCAGGAACAACCAGGTTATTCATGGGGGGCTGAATGGAGAGCCCTGGGGGTCAGGGGAACCCTCTGATGGCTTTCAGCCCTTTCTGAACATCAGGGTCATGGTGGGATGGGTCTCATTTTGGGGAGGGAGGAGGGTGTGGGGGTAAATCCACCGTGAAGAGCCACGCCGTGGTTTTATGAGTCGCTGTGACCCAGAGTCACTTGGTCACATGCAGCCAGTGCCCATTACCAAATCAATAAGCATTAAATCAACCTCATTTTCTACTATTTAAATTAACTATAACTGTTTTAATTGCAGATTCATAGCCTGCAAACTGCTTATTACGCTTTACATTATAGCTGAGATTTGCTTGCACGTTACAGACCATTGAGAGCACTCTACAAACCCAGCCCTGCTGAAACCTTCCTCCCCCTCAGCCTTCCCCCATTAAATCCAGGAGAAGCAGGGAAAGGGGAGGGAGGGCTGGGAACACACAGAGGGGGAGCTCAGCACAGGGAAATGGTCACCACAGATGGAGCAAGAGGCGAGGAATGATGGGCTTGTTCTTGGGGTGCAGCTCTGGAGGCTGGAAATTGGGGTCCCTCAGCACTTGGAGGGGGTTATGGGGTTATAAATCCTGAAAAAAGAGCTGTGTCCAAAGTGGCAGCAATGCTGGGAAAGGTGGGCAGAGGGGATGAAAGGGCTAAACCAGGCTAAGGACATGGGGGAGCCTGGGCTGGCCCCAAGATGGGGCTTCCCAGACTCTGGGAAGGAGAAACTCAACCCCAGGAATTCAGGATCAGGGCCAGATCCTGCAAATGCCCAAGTGGCACCTGGCAGGAGGGAGGCCACCCACCCCCCAGCACTGCAAGGCTTGGGCTTTACCACATAAAAGTGCCTTGTTCAGGCCTGTATTGCATTTCTTCCCAACTTCTAGACTGTTCTCCAGCAAAACCAAGTTTCATTAAACAAACCCACAGATTAAAAAAATTATTTTTGAAATAGCAACTATTTTTAAAAGTAATAATTTTTAAAACCCCACCATTAAGGCAGAAGGTTTTGTTAGAAAGTTTTCCTCTTTCCTAAGGAGTGCAAGCCCTAATTTTGGCCCTGGACACCACCCTGACATTTTGCCTCTGTTGCTCTTGTCTTGTTCCCATCGTGCCTGTGAGACAAGGACTAGTCTGTGGGTAAACAGGAGTAGGTTAATTTTTTATGGATGGCAGCCTCCTGACATCAGAGCTGGACAGACCCATCCCTGGGTCAGTGGCAATGACCCCAAGAGCACTCAGACATGCACAGAGTAAACACTCGAGGGTGGGCACTGAGGGGCTGATCCCACACGGGTTTGCTCAGCGCTGGCTCAGCCTCCTGCTCTCCCAGCCAGCCCCAAGCACTGAGACCCTCTGGACTGCAAGGCCAGGCTGGACAGGGCTTGAAGTACCCTGGGATAGTGGAAGGTGTCCCAGCCCATGGCACAGGGTGGCACTGGATGGGATTTAAGGTCCCTTCTAACCCAAACCATTGTGGAATTCCATGATTCAAAGCTCAGAGTGGTCTCTGCCAAAGGCCCTGGTTCCTGCCCTGTCAGTCAGTGACAGCAGAGATGGGTCAGGTCTGGAGACAAGGAAGATGTAAGGTGGGATCAAGCCTGGATATAAGGAAGAATTTTTTCTCTGTGAGGCCCAGAGAAGCTGTGGCTGCCCCATCCCTGGAAGTGTCCAAGGCCAGGTTGGACAGGGCTTGGAGTCACCTGGGCTGGTGGGAGGTGTCCCTGCCCATGGCAGGGGGTGGAATGAGATGACCTTTAAGGTCCCTTGTAACCCAAATCATCCCATGATTCTATACATAATTCCACCTAATTCCATGAGTATCTCAAATCAAGCAGCCTCAAGCACTTCCACATATCCAAGCACCATCCAACCTCTCTTTGTCAAGGAAGAACTATCATGAAGGGATATGGGCAGAAAAAAGGGGTCTGTTGATGCTCCCAAAAGATGAGAGCAAAGAGCAGAGGGGCCCATCCAGCCTTCTCCCCTTCCACAACTACCAGGGCTTGCATAGCTCCAGGATCTTCAACTCCCCACCTTCCTGGTGTCTCCATCCTCCTCCACCTCCCACTGGCACAGTCCCAGCCCATGAACTCTTGGCTCAGGGACACAACAGGACCCCCAGCTCCCTCACAAGGTTTTCTCAGCATCACCAGATATATCTTCCTTTTTTTTCCCCTCTTGCCAGGCCAGAGCACCCAGGGAAAGATCAAACACTCAATACCAGCAGGCTGCCCTTCGTGGAGAAGGCTGTTTACAGCATCTTGCTCCAATCTCTTGGGTCTGAAAGAGGAATTTAATTCTGGACTCCCAGGTTTTCTATCTGCACAGCTGGCTCCATAACAGGAATTCTGCCTGCATGCTGGGGAGAGGCCGGGACTACTTTAACAGCTAATTTCAGCACAGCAAGAATTAGCTCATCCATAAATGACAGCAGGCCTGCAGCTCCTCTGTCCTCTCAAATGCCCAAAGCACAGATTAGCGATAAAAATATCTGATTTTCTAGATGCTCTACTTGATAATAAGCTGGTGAATTCCCCTGGATGGATTTCTTAAACAGTCCCTTTAACTCCACAACTGCCCTCCCGGAGAATTGGGGTTTCCAAGGCTACACCAGTGGACAGTCCCCCAGTGTCCCCCCAGAGCCTGAGGGACAGCCCTGCTGGGACCATTAACAGCCAGGATTAGTGAGCTGACCAATTCCAGGAGTCTCTCCCGTGGATTTCCAGGGGCTCCATTACTGCCCAGAGCACCATGGAGCCATCTGAGCACTTTGCAGTCATTAACAGCCCCCAGAGCATGTGGGGCTGTGATCCCCTTCCAGCACAGCCCTGCTCTGGCTCCAGTTCCCAAGAAACTCTGGAAAACATTCAAGGGAGAGGTCTGGAAATTGGGGTCCATCAGATTCCCTCCCCAGGCTCCTCTTCCTCAGGAGTGGAAGAAGAGAAGGAGTTAAAAGGAATGTGCAAAGAGGTAAATAATTATAATCAGACTTGGAAGCCAAGGAGACACCAAACTGTGCCAATTCTGTTCCATGGAAGAGGCTCCTATCCCACCCTCTGGGCTCTCAAGGTGAAGAGCATGGACAAGACCCTGTAAGGAGCTTCCTACAAAAGTCTCTCATGGAATCATAGCATGGTTTGGGTTGGGAAGGACCTTAAAGATCTTCTCTTTCAATCCTCTCCACCTTCTACTATCCCAAGATGCTCCAAGCCTTATCCAGCCTTGCCTTGGACACTTCCATGGATGGGGCAGCCACAGCTTCCCTGGGAAACCTGTGCCAGGGCCTGCCCACCCTCACAGGGAAGGATTGCTTCCTAATATCCCATCTAAACTTACTCTCTTTTTGGTTTAAAGCCTCTTCTCCCATCCCCTAACTCTGCTTGAGGCCCATCCTCAGGCTTTGGTCCAAGGGAAGGCATCCAAACCCACGGGAAAGCTGCTCCCAGGAGGGGACGTGGAGCTGGGCTGGGCACACTGGAGAACTCCACTCTTGGGCAGGTATGGAATGCTCAACTCCTGAGCAATGCTGAGTAACACCCAGAATCCCAGAGGAAGCAGAGAAAAATGAGGGGATGCCCAGGGCTCTGACGGGGAGCCAAAGGTCCCCACCCAGGTAGGAGAAAATGTGCCATAAAATGGGCCGATTTGGCTTAACAGGTAATTACAGAGTTAATAAAAGCAGGCTCTGTGACACCAGAGGTGCTGAGGACACAGCCCCGTGTCAGGGGCTCTCAGTGGCTCTTTCCTTGGCTCCCATTGATCCAGGAGACGGGAACAGCTCCGAACCGGATCGATGCAGCTGTCGGGGCTTGGCCGCGCTCACAAACCGCACATGAAGGAGTTTACTGCTCTTGCACTGTGACCTGTTTGGAAATGAAACATCTGGCCATTTACCTCTCCTGCTTTTAATACCAAGATTAATCCACGCTAGGAACTATTTGCCAGAAAGATCCATTTGCCTTTAACAAAAAAAAAAAAAAAAAAAAAGTAGCAGCGAGTTTTATGATGAAGGAAAGTGGCGGCTTTTTGTGTTTGTGAAGTTTTATTTTAATTAAAAAGTTCTGGACTTGAAAAAAAATAAATTAATCAAAACTCAAACAGCAAACAAGCCTGGGACAAGGAGTACAATGTGAGATCATCTCTCTCCATCCCACCAATCCCCCACCCGAAAGTTTTTTGGGTTTTCATTTGGAAAGATGACCTGAATTTTTATGGCAGAAGGTGTTTGCCACAGAGACCTTCCAAGCAGCTCGAGCACACACAACACACAAATTCCATATGTTTGGAAGTAAAAACAGGTTGGCTGAGCAGCCCTGGGGTGGTTGGATGTTCATGAATGGAATCACAACCCAAAACTGTCCCAGGGCTGGGACATGTGGGGTCTGGCTCAGGGATGTCCAAGGTCCCCATGCCAAGCCAAGGCACTTATTCCTTCCCTCTTCTCTGTCAAACATGCAATTGCATAGAAATCCCATTAGATTCAACCCTCTCTAACAAATTCCATTAAACTTGGACAAAACTGGCCAACAGGTTGAAAAAATCAGAGGGAAAGAGGAGACCCCCCAGGCAGGTGAGTGATAAAATTCAACCTGGGTAAAAGCAAAAATTAACTCAATGAGTTTCTTGCAGGTTTGGTCTCCCCAGGTATAAATAAATACCTGCGAGGCAACAAGCACAAGGAAACTCAGGATGGAGGCCACGGAGTGACCCCTGGATGGGGACAGGAATGTCACCACAGCTCAATGCCTTGTTTTTCACCTGCCTCAGCACAGCACACCTGCAGCTCCCAGCCCTTTCCAGTGGGTATAAATCCCCAAACAAACAAATCCAGGGGGGTTAATATTTAACTCTGCCACCCAGGCACCCTTAAACATTACCCAGAACCCATTTACAGGTCACTTTAGAGCTGCTCCAGCTCCAGAAAGTTTCCACAAAACCAGTCACCCGTGCCCTGCCCAAGCCTGTGTTTTGTGTTGCTGGGAAGAAAGTGATTCATCAGGAGCTGGAATTTGGCCTGGCCTCGCTTGAGCAGCTCCAACCTGATGGGTAGGAAGCACGGTCTGCTGGGGCCAGCACCAGACTGGAACTGGGGGGACTGGGCTCAAACATCTGCTGGGCCACTGAGTGGCCAACAGCCCTTGGGGCATCACTCAGCCTTCAAGGTGCCTCTGCTGTGTCACAGGCAGGAATAAAGATGCTCAAACAAAAGAAATGTGGTTTGTGAGGTCCCTCTGACTGTGTCATGTGTTGGGAAAAGAGAGCTGGAAGAATGGCCACCATGGCTGTTGCATGGGGGGATTGGTGGGGAAGAGGCACCCAGCTCTGGCTGAGCATCATTTCAATCATCCATCCTTTAATGCCTTTAATTGGTGCAGTCACACAAAACATCTTTGGCAGGAACAGGGAAGGATCAGGTGCCTGTTTAAGGGAAGAGCTGCCCTTGCTCTTCCTTCCCCAGGTGCCTGTCCCAGCCCTCATGCAACACAAGGTCCAGCCACCCCAAAACTGCAACTTCAAAGCCCTCCAGGCTCAGATTTCCTCCGCAGGGATTGCTCTAAATTGGGATCTTTTTATTCATTTAAGTCTCACAACATTTAGGTCTCATAGTTCCCCTCCTCAAAGATGGGCCAAGTTATCCTCTGAGACCCAAAACCAGCAACGCTGCACCGAGGCCAAAACACAAACCCCTTCAGAGCAAAGTTGTGGTCTGTGACTTATTTCTAAGTGGATGAGAGGGGGGGAAAAATGTATTATGGAATCTTTTGCAGAATAAGCACATGAAGCTAAACATATGCTCAATAAACACATCTCCCTGCACCAGACACATCTGTCTGGCTCCTGAATTAACAATTTGGGAGCCTGGTTGGGATAGGTGACTGCCTCAGCCATTACACCAACAATTTCCCTGCAAGAAGACAAGCCTGTCAGATTTTTACAGCCTCAGATGCAGAGACCAGATCCCTGCACTGCGGGACAAGAGAAACGAAAAACATCCAGTTGCTTCTTTACAAGCATTCCCACTTTAACTAAATATTTGCAATCTGTTTATACAGAGGGAGCTGCATGACCTTTTATAGAGCGACTGCTCCAGCATCAGCTCCACAGCCCTCGGTGGAAGAGCTACAGAGTCCTAGAAATGATCTTAAAACACAATAATTATCCTCCCCCCCCTTCATTTTATCGATGAGAGGAAGGCAACGACTCCTCTTTCAAAAATATTGCTGAAGATTCATCTGAGTTGTCGTTTTTTCCTGACTAACAGATGTCCGAGAGGCACAATAAAGTGAAATACAAATACCAAAAAGCTTTCCAAGAGAAATTATTAACTCTGAGCTTTACACGAGGCACCGCAGGCTCCGACCAGGCGGTATCAGGTGGAGTCAACAGGGACAGTTAAACCCTGAGATCTGATACCAAACCGGTTTAAAACCAACCAAATCTGCCCCCATGGAGTTTTGGCTGGGGGGGTTTCTGCATCCAAACACCCATCACTGAAGAGCACTCAGCCAAGTCTGTGTTTCCCACCAATTTAAGAGCTGCACCCACTGGAATTTAGGCACTTACAGAGTGGAGTCAAACACTGGCTGGGTGCTCAGTTAACAAGGGCTACTGAGTTTAAACCACCTTGGGATATTTATCCCATTTCCCCTTCCACGACTGTCCCTTTGGAGCCAAAGATCAGACCTTGGGAGCTCTGCTGACGTGGCCCACAAGAGAAGGGACTGTCACTGTGCACCGTGACAGAAAATGCAATATCAGGTATTGCACAAAAGGATGGTTAATTCTCCAGAGTCCTTCAAATGTCTTATAAAAACTCCCCTATATAAATAATCTCCGTGTGGAGGGAGAGGTCCCTGCAGGGATCAGGGCCCTTTCACGCAGGGTGTTTTATGCACACGTTGGAAAAGCTTCTCTGTATTCAGGGGAGATTATATTTTAAACAGAAGATAATGAACCTCATTTTGCAGGTGGGGACAGAGACATAAAGATAATTTGCACACGCAGAAGCCGTTGCTAAGCCAGATGCTGAGCTCAGATCCTCCTATAGGTCCTGTCCACTGCCACAGCCACCAGAGCATCCTTTTCCTCCCTCAAATCCTGCTGCCAAGTTCCTTTGGAAAATAATCCCCGCTGTTAACGGAGCTAAACTGCTATTCTGGGGCAAATTCCCTGCTCTGTGGTGCTGGTGCAACCCTGCTCACTTCAGCCTGGCTGCAGTGGAAAGCCAGCCTAAATTTGGCCCTGGGGCACCTCCAAAAATAATTGGAGGTGAGAAAAACACAATAGCAACGGGCGGCTTTTAAAAGTATACATAAAATATTAAATAATAATAATAAAAAAATAGATAAATTATATATGTGTGTACAATGCCCAGAGATGCCTCGATTTATACGAGGCGGTTTCCTGAGAGCAGCACAGCTCCAGGCAACAGAAATGAGAAGTCAAGCTGAACAGCAATACTGGATCCCAGAGATTGTGACATCTTATACCAGGGAACAGAAGTGCCCCTGGGGCTCCCCGGGAAAATTATTACTGAGCAGCACAACAACAATGTCAGTTAATTTCATTGGAATTAACGGGAGTTTCCTCCCCTTGAGCACACGGAGGGGCATCAGCGGAGGGGAAAGGGGGGGCTGAACGGCACAAACGCTTTGGAGAGACTTCAAACCAGACAAAAGTGTGGCAGGAGTTTGGACTTGTGGGTTTAAAATAAGAACAAGAAAAAGGGGGTAAAAAGGGAGAGAGAGAGCTCTGTTTGAATTGCTCAATGTCCTCTGGAAGCTGCAAAAAAAGAAACTGTTCTGTGAACCACATTTTGCTCAGTTGAGCCCAGACGTGCCAGGAGGCTGATGGAGCTGCTGGTTTTCCCCTTCAGTATCTCTGCAGCATTTCTAACACCCCCCTCAACATTTCACACACATTTCCTCTCTCAGTGAACCCCATCCTGGAAAAAACTTCGCCCCAGAAATGGCTTTTTTTTTTTTTTTTGTGTATGTTGTAACCCTGCTGTGATTTATCTGAGCTGGGTTGCAATAATTATATTAACCCATAGTTGTGAAGTGAGTGCAGTTAGACCAGAATGGATCTGGTTTATGTTGGTACAACTTGTTTACTTCCTCTGGAAGTGTCCTGGTCCCAGTTCCTCCGAGCTCTCACCGTCTTCCAGCAGCACTGGAGGAGGCACAAGAGCCTTTAATAGATGGAGGCTGCGACTCTTTAAGAAGACAATCCCCATTCAGAAAGTACTTACACACATGGTTAAGCCTCACTGACTTCATTTGTTAAGTAAAGGCTGTTTTAAGCAGATGCTTAAATATTTTTGCCGTGATTGAGGCCACAGAAGTTGGAGTTGCTCCGATGAGCGGGGAGGACCCGGCAGTGCCTCCATAAACACGACGTGCAAGGGAAGAAAAACAACCCAGACAAACCTTTTCAGAAGGGTAAAGTTACCGAGGATGAAATATTAGAATTAGAAGAGCAACTAAATCAAGGAGCAGTTTGATTTTTGCCTGGGCCTGGCTGGGGACTGACCTACCCGTGCCTCAGTTTACTCCCACCCCAAGGTGGTGGGAATTACAATCCTGTTGTCTTCCTCTACCCAAAAATCCCTTTGCTGCACAGTCTTCTCCTTTAAACACAAGGCTGAGACAGAATGTCCTCCAGTGATAATGAAACAAAAGGGAAAATAGCTGGAAATTCAAAAGGAAGACGGAGAGCCTTCCGTCATGTCCTGCTGCTGAAGTTCAGTAATATATGAGGCACCCAGGGTAACATATCACAGGCACCCAGGACATCTGTAATGCCAGGGTCAAAGTGCCATACATGGAATTGTGCCTTCTCCCTCCGGGCAAAACTCTCCCAGGCAGCTTTTCAGCTGGTGTAAATTGCCCAAACCCCCTAATGAAGTTATGACAATTTACAACAGCTGAGGATCTGTTCCTCTAATGAAGAGAAATACCGGGAGGAGGCAACGAATTAGTTTGAAGAGTTCATTGCAGAGCACACACAACCATCTCGAAGAGATCCCTGAGAACCATCCCCTTATCTAAAGGAAAAACAACAACCTCCCTTCCTGAGCAACGAGGCTTTTCTTCTCCCCTTCAGCTGCAAGATGGGATTCAATAAAAGCCTCTCAGACACGCCGGGGGAAAAATGATCTAAAAGTAGGCAAATATGTAAATAGTATTCAAAAAAAGGGGCTTCACTTTTCTTGGGGGCTGGGGGTTGTTTTTTTTCCTGTTTCCCTCCAACAGGAAAGGCAGCCACGCTGCCCATATTTCACTGCTGACAGTGCCTTCCATCACGGGAACAATAGCCCTGTGAGCTGACCAGGGTCACCACCACGCCGGCGCTTTCCCAACGCCGCCGCTCCACCACCGAGCACTGGGCTCCATCCCTGCTCCTCTTCCTGCCATTCTCCCCACACAGCCCTCTCTGCAAGCCCTGGATGTGCCACGGAATAGCTGCAAAATCCTGGCAAAGAGGGATCCGAACAAAGAGATGGAAGTGTTTAATCCGGAGACGGTCCGGGCAGGTTGGCAGTGACAGTGGAGATCCCACACGGATCTACAATAAACGAGCAGGGAAGTGGCTCCTTCCTTCCAATTCTCCCTCTCTATAAAAATAAAATACTCTGTGTATGGAGCACATGATGTCCTTTCCACATGGGAGACGCCATTCCCTGCCACAGGTGTCCCAAGGCCAGTTGGAATAAAGAGAAGTGTTCCAGCTGTACAAGGAGGGGCAGAGTTACACACCCGGAGCAGAACTACCCAGCAACTGAATTTCAATGAATTACTCCTGTAATTACTCCTGTGTAAGGTATTAAACACTTGGAGAGTATGGACAGGAATTATTTCAGCCACCCAAGATGGGAAAAAGCACTTTTGAGCTGGTGTTTCCAAATACTAAAGCAAAATATTTTAGGGGACAGAAAAAAAGCCTGAAAGGATAAAGAAAAATTAAGTAATTCCTTCACAATCCCTGCCTGTAAAGCCCTGATTGTTTTAAAAGCCCAGAAAAAAACATCCAGCAATATTAAAATTTATTTAAAATAAAAGCCATGCAATGCAAAGCTTAACCTGCCTTAAATTGAGCATCACTGAATTTACTGAGCATCCTATGCCTTGATTTCTTAGTGTTCCAGTTTTTAAACTAAGTTTTTAACCATCCACCCCTTGTATTTTTTGTAAAGGAAGAAAAGAAGGAAAAAAAAAGTCCAAAGCACTTCAGCTGAAAGGACTTTTAAAACATCTGTCATCGTAAATGTGTAAAACAAAACCAGGCAGCAGCAAGTTCTCTGTCTTTATTCACTGAGGCAAAATTCATGCTCTGCAAGTTTTCCTAGGAAGCCTTTGCAGCAGGGATTTTTTTTCCTCCCCTAAATAAAAATTGTTTCAATTAAATTAAAAAAAAAAAAAGAAGAAGAAGAGGGAGTAAGTTGAAGATAAGTCGGGGGAAAAATGCATTTGCTTGGGAGGGTCGAAGCGTTTTATCCAAAGGAAAAGGCAGATTTGCAGCGATGAGATGAGTGAGGGGCTGGAGAAACAACACCTGAAAGATCTGGTGACAGCACTCGTGTCGGAGGTGCTCGATGGCTGTTTACACCAAGTGCCATCTGGCTGCAGAGATATAATAACAATTATTCCATTGAGCTCTGCAGCTCTGTAAATCATATTAATACACAACGATTCCCCCAGTCCTGGAGCACTCGCTGTTCGTGCCTGCTCCCGTTTAACCCCCGTAATGCGCCCAAACAAGGCCACCTCCTCATTAAGAATTGATTTTTTATTTATGGCCCATCCCGTTGGGATCGGGGCGAGCGGGAGCTGCTGCCCCACCTTCATCTCACTCCGTGGCCTGTCTTTAAAAATTTGCAGCCTCTTGGTGCGTTTTGGATATTTCTGCTGAGATTTGTTGTCCTCTCACTCTGCCGCTGTTTGGCTTTCCCGGCTTTATTTCCCCGGCGTTGGCGCCGGAGCTGGAATCCTTCATTAGCTGTGTTACATCAGATAAGGGGTTTATTCCTTTAAATTATTTAACCTTGGTAAAACCCACTGGGACCACATAAATTACAGCCCCGCTAATGAAAATCATTAGTTAGGCTATTCAAAAAGACAACAGGAAAAGGATTAAATCTCTTTTAAAATCAACTCTTTTCTGTGTTTGAAATCCAGGAGATTGGATAATTCAGCACCGTCGTGTTTTCCCACCTCGGTGCTGATTAGAGCTCAATACCAAAATCTCTGAGAGAAATAGATGATATTTTTTCAGAATAGACATTTCCTCCCAATTTTTGGAGTCCTTTGAAAAGCTCCTCTGTCGCCTCCTGAAGAAGAGCAGGTTTTAACCACCTTTTTATCATCATCAGTAGAGGCAGAATTTAGTTGCTAATTACAGAAATAAATGTTAAACACTTTGTGTGTCTTTCCTTAAAGCTGGAACACGTGATCCAGCCATGGAAATCAGAGGTGGAGGAGCTCAACCCTCAAGGCTGGACCATTCCTGCTCCACCTGGAGAAGACCTTTGTGCTGGAAACCCAACCAGGGGCTGCACAGGGCAGAGAGAAAAGGGGAGGGGAAAGCAAAATTAAGTAGATTTGCTTCAAGTTGTTATCTGAGCATTAAATAATAAAGCCAGTACATTTAATTTAAGTTCTGTCCCACTGAGTATCTCATGGGGGACATCTTTAATAACACCTTCCACCATCCATATCACTATTATGGTAAATGTTGCCGCATTAATTCAAGTCATTCATTTTTCCTCCTGCCTTTGGTAAAACAGGGCTGTGCAACTCCTTGTTTGGGGTGTGGGTTTGGTTGAGCTCCACACACAACGAGCAGCAAGATGTTTTGGGAGATTGTGAGGGAAAACAGCAGGATTTTGCTTGGATTCTCTAGAATAAAGGCCACGGAAGCATCGCCTCCCCTCTTACTGCAGTTTTTTTTTTAAACACTTGAGAAAAGTGAAATAAACCCCAGAACTCACCAAACTGACCCTAATGGGGTTCAGGAGCACAAGGACTCAGGCACAGAGTCAAACCTGAGTTATAGGGTTGCACCCTCCACCATGGAATATCCCAAACTGGAAGGGATTCACAAGGATCATTTAAGCCACATCCTTAGAAGAATCCATCAGAGCAAGGAGAGCATGAACCACAAGCATCCTCCTTCCCCCTTCCAGTAACCAAACCAAGCCACAGGAAAAATAGAAATAACAAACAGGAGATGAAAAATACCCTGTGCTTGTAGTGCCCTGGAAAAGGAACCACCTGCCCAAGAGTTAAGTTGGATTTACAAAGCTACAGAAGTTCCTTGTGGTCTTCAGGACCATCTTGGGCCACTGGTGACTCTTCCAGCCCTTCCTGACCATCAGACTGGGCAGCCCTGCCTGAACCAAGACCCTCCCAGAGCTCTCCAAAAGCATTAGCAGTTGGATGAATTTATTTTAGAAGGGGGCAGAGTTGGATCTGCTCTCCTGGGCTTTGCTCAAAACCAACTTTACCAGGATAAAACCTGAGCCAAAGGAAGACTTGACCCATCCAGGGAGGAAGTCAGAGGTGGCTGGACCTTCCTCTGCACCAGGGCTGTGGATCAAACCTCACTGTGTGTAGAACAAGCCCCACTGTGACCCCTGCACCACCCCAGGTCTGAAATGGTGATTTAAGGGTGGCAGCTCAATTTTCCAGCTCCTACAGATCTCAACTCGAAACCTCAGAGAAACCAAATGCATTTTCCCTGCTTTAATTACTGCGCCTTAGTTCGTTTCAAAGGCTTTTCTTTTTCTTTCTCTTTCCGCCTTTCTTTTTTTTTATTTTTTTTTTATTTTTTTTTGTTGTTAAACCTGTAAAATACGCCCGGAGTGGAGTTAATTTTAACGTTCAGCTGATAAACCATGAAAAACGTGGGGTTTGCAATGGAAGTGCTGACAGCAACTGTAAAGACAGAGCCCTGCCATTGGGTGTAGCTGCAATTTGCCTTCCAGGGCTGTCTCTGAAACAAAAAAAAAAGCTCCACATGCAGCATGCAAAGAAGTTACAAGTGTGTTGGGGGCTCGGGGAAGGGGAGGGGGAGAAGCACATGGAAGGCGAGAAGGGCGGGTGGCGATGGGAGTGGGGGAAGGGGGGGAACCCGCAGATCAATCATTTATAATTAACAAAAATCCGATTGGTGCTTTAAATAGAGATCAATGTGTTGCAGGCTGAGTGGATTGCGAGGATGTATTCACCTTCTCGTAACTCTCCTCGCGAGCTGTCACACCTACAGAATCCCCATTTGTTTTGTTAACAAAGCTTCAGGGGGCGCCGGGCTCTCATTGAAATTTCATTAATCTAATGGAGTAAAGTCCTATAGAAAAAAATCAAATTCTCGTTGGGCGAGATGGTACCTGGGAAAGATAACCTCTGGTTGAACTCCCCGACTCTGATCGCTCTGCTATTAGTCTGAGGAAATAGACAGCAACTGGGATGATTACAGCCATCGGCCTCAACATTCTTTTTCGCCCCCTCCTTCTCCCACCACCCCTTTTCCTCCTCACGGCACCGCGGAATCGGCTCGGAGACCGCGCGGATCACGGGGAGGAGGTGGGTGCCCACAGCCAGGAGGGGAGAGGGGTCAAAGCAGGGTGTCCGTGAGGTGGGGAGGGTTGGAGATATCCCTGCCAGCTGTAGGTGTGGAATCATGGAATTGTTGAGGTTGGAAAAGACCTCTAAGATCGAGTCCAACCTTTAAGCCAGTAAAGGATCATGGAATGGTTTGGGTTGGGAAGGACCTTAAAGCTCATCCAGTGCCACCCCCTGCCATGGCAGGGACGCCTTCCATTGTCCCAGGTGGCTCCAAGCCCTGTCCAGCCTGGCCTTGGACACTTCCAGGGATGGGGCAGCCACAGCTTCTCTGGGCCTCACAGAGAAAAAATTCTTCCTTATATCTGGGCTTGATCCCACCTTACATCTTCCTTGTCTCCAGACCTGACCCATCTCTGCTGCCACTGGCTGACAGAGCAGGAACCAGGGGCTTTGGCAGAGACCACTCTGAGCTTTGAATCATGGAATCCCACAATGGTTTGGGTTGGAAGGGACCTTAAAGCTCATCCAGTGTCACCCTGTGCCATGGGCAGGGACACCTTCCACTATCCCAGGGTGCTCCAACCTGGCCTTGGACACTCCCAGGGATGGGGCAGCCACAGCTTCTCCACCCAACCTGTCCCAGGGCCTGCCCACCCTCCCAAGGAGGAATTTCTTCCGTATATTCCCCACCCTCACATGTCCCCACTAAACCATGTCCCCAGGTGGAACATCTACACAGCTTTTAAACCCCTGCAGACTCCACCACATCCTGCACACCCTGACATGCAACAGGGATGTCTTTAAAAAGTTGTTTGGGGTGAGAGCAGTAGAGAGGGCCAAGGGCAGATGGGAAAGTGGTGGGGCTGTGTCAGGCCCCCAGTATATTCTGAAGGTGCACTGGGTGCTCTCTTGGCTGGTGTCCACCATATTCAAGCCATGGGGTGTCATCACCTCTTATTTCTAATTTAGAAACACCCCAAACTTACTTCTCTTCCCCACCAGTCCACTCCTCAACTTCTCATTCTACTCATCAACTTCTCCTTCATTCCAAGACCCCCATGGACTTTGCTAGAGGTTTCCAGGGGGAAACCACAGTGTTCCTTCTGCTGCTGGATGTGTGACCTTTACACACAGGACAAGCAGCTCCTGCTAATTTTTTGAAGATGTTGTATTTAGAATATTCCAGGAATCCCAACAACTGGAGTAACACAATCGCAGGAGATTCTCAACTTTCAGTTCACACCCCTCCCAAATTCCTCATCCCCTTGGTTGTGGGAAAGAGCAGGAAACTTGAATCCAAGGGAGGAAAGAGCATTAAAAAGGGAAAATCTCACGGGTTTCTGAATGCCTGGGACTGCAGGCAGAGCATGAATTTTGGAAGAACTGAGCACCAGTTTCAATGAGATTTCACGTGAATGGTTATAAAGATGCTGCTGAGCACAGACATCTGTACAGGAAAATTCTGCTACAATAGTGGCAGTTATTTTACTAATTCTTTTAAATTTATTGGAAAAGTGAAATAGTCCTTCCCTCCACTCTCAAATCACTCATCCAGGTGGCTTATAAAATCCAGCTGCAATTTTTATTTTGGAGGACTTGTATAATCCAAGACAGCACTACACTTGCCATCTGTGGCATGTGCTGCTGAGTTCTTGGCCAACTGTCAACATGAAAATAATAAACCAAAAATCATGCCATTATTTCAAATTAAAGGACCCCCTCAACAAACAGAACTCAGAACAGGTCGGATGGGGAAATCAAAACGTGAAAAATCTCATTGACTGAGTGTAAATTTAACTGCACTGGATGAAGTGGTGGTGCCGTGTCACCCACAGACTGAGCAGAGCTGTTATTACAATGAAAAGTGGATTTGTTTTCTTTTTACAATCCAAATAGATGCTGCACTTTAGTGCCTTCATCTGAAACTGTCACAGGGCTTTCCAGTAAGCCAACCAAGCCTCCCTTTTTCCGGGAAGGGCACTTGTTCCCTGTTTGAAGATGGAGAAGCTGAGGCAGCCACTGCCATGCTGGAGGAGATCCATGACCACCCAACCTCCTCTGCTCTCAGGAGCTGGAGGGTGTTTGCAAAGGGCTGTGACACAGAAGGGTGACAACTCCCACCCTCACCCTACACCAGTCCCACCAACATAACGCAAAGGTGTCAAGGTCCCCCTATGTTATCTCTTGGCTTTTCCTTCCCAATCTTTGTGTTCTCCAAGAGTTGAGACTCACCCTCTGAGCTCTACCCATCTCAAGCCTGGTATCCCAAGCAAGCTCTGCATATGGTCAGTGGAAAGGGACAGATCCTCCTTGTCCTGAGAAAAAGGGGGTCAGTGCTACCATGGGCAAGCCTGTCTCCTACTCTCATATCACAGAGCCCACCCCACGGGCATCTGGGTTGGTGTGAGCTGCATCTCATGATGGGACCTCCCTGTGAGGGTGGGCAGGCCCTGGCAAAGGTGCCCAGAGAAGCTGTGGCTGCCCCAGCCCTGGAAGTGTCCAAGGCCAGGTTGGACAGGGCTTGGAGCCACCTGGGCTGGTAAAAGGTGTCCTTGCCCATGGCAGGGGGTGGGACTGGATGAGCTTTATGGTCCCTTCCCACCCCAAACCATTCCATGAGTCTGTGATTTCACACTTAAGCAACCCAACACCCTCCTGCTCTGGGCAGGTGAGAGCAAACCAGCTCAGAACAGGTTGTTTCCCAACCCACGACTACAAGTGATAAAGAAGCAGAACAGACTGGGAAAAATATCAAACTGAGGGGAGGAGAAACAGGAGGGCAGCAGGGTGGCCGTGTCAGCAGCACAGGGTGACCCTGCAGGATGGTGGCTGCAGGATGAGGGGACACAGCCAGCCCAGGGGAGGAAGCTGAGCCAGAACCCCAGACTAGAACAGGGGTGGTGTCTTCAGAGGATGTGCTTCAGCCAGGGCTGCAAACTGAACATCAGGAGCCTGATGGAGACAGACAGGGATTCAAGGAGAGGGCAACATTGAGAGAAGGCAAGAGGGGATTACGGTGTTGGCAAGACACGCCGCTCTCCTGCTGTCTCTGCTCACTGCTGGGGATTTTCCTATCCATGCCTTGCACACCAAACCCCTCTCCTTTCCCTGGGCCTTCTTTGTTTGCTCCTTGCTCTTGCACACACACAGGTGCTTCCTACCCTGGATCCACCTGTGGAATCAGCTTCCTGTCCTCCATCCCTTGCCCCTGTTTATTCACTTACACCGTTCTGAGCTCTGCGCTGGAAGTGACTTTTCCTCTCCGAGCCAAGAGGGATAAAGGACAAGCAGGGGTGGGAGAGGAGGAAGGGCACTAAGTCAGGAATACTCCAGGAGGAGAGAAAAATAAAAGTCACCTTTGTTTAAAGTACAGCACCTTTCTGGGCATGTGTCTCGTGGTAGAGAGCGGGTAAGTCTGGGAGTGAGCGAGATGTGAGCACACACACCCGACTGCAAACACACACACACAGATGAGCCTTCAGGGAATTGTATGAACTTTTGAACCAGAGATGCAGAGACAGAGCCTAGCCTGTTCCCACTTTAATAAACAATTTTTTTTTTCTTCAATTAATTAAGGTTTGGAAAGAAAAAAAATTGCAGAAGAGAAGTAATTTAGCATGCAGAGAGTACTTTACAGATGGATCCTACCTTTGGATGCTTATTAAATCTATGCATGATTGCGCTGGAGAAAATTAATTGCATTGTTTTGCACTATTCAGAGGGGTTTGCAAACAGCACAGAGAATGATGCAGGGCTCCCATCCCTACCCACACCCAGCTCCCCCTGTTCCCACACTAACAATAAGGATACAGACCCAATTCATGTCCTGCTGCCTTGCCACGAGGAGCAGGTTTGGGCTGAGACTCCTCACACGACCCACTGCTCTGCAAACATTTATTTGGAAGACTCCAAAGCTCCACTACCCGAGTTTCTCACTCTGTGGCAGCTGAACCCTCCAACTAAAGACTGAAGGGGTTTAGTGGGACCTTACTGAGCAAACCCCAACCCTCCAGTCCTTTGGCAATTGAGTGCCTGGCTGAAAACAGGCCAGGGATTAAAAGAAATGCCCAGGGAGCCATGAGGGCTCTGGATCCCATCAACTTTAATAAAATGCTGTTGTGCTGTAGATTCAGAGCTCAGCTCCAGCCTCCTCCTCCTCCTCCTCCTGCTGCATCCAGGCAGGGATGAGCCTTATGCTCAGCTCACAAGGACCACACTCTTCAGCTCATGAGGACCAGGCTCTTCTAAAGGGGTCAAGAACCACGACTGGGTTTTCCTCAAGACACCTTGAGGTTCCTTCTACACCAAACCCTCCCAAGCCTGCTCCAGTTTGTTGGATTTTTAACAGGAATAGCTCCCTAGCAGTGGCAAACCCATCGTGGTCCCTTAAAAAACCCAGAAAACCTTCGTACTGTTTCTCAGTATGTCAAAAATATCATATATATTCCTTTTTTCTCTCTTCATTTCTTACCCCTCAAGCCCAGCAAAGACTCCACAGCTTTGAGTCCCATGGCCTGGGAACTGGCAAGTTTTATAAATAGTTCAGAATTTCAGTGGTATCTCACAGGAAAGGGGATGGGGAAGGAGTTGGCCCAAAGAGAAGCAGCAATGTGAGGAATTTTGTAGAGGAAGTGATGCTGAGGTGGGTATTCCAAGCAAATCCTCTTCCTTCCTAGAGATAAGCCCCATGAAAAAGCAGGACCTGGGAGGATGCTCAGCTCTATTTTGGCTGCATGTTGGTACTAATATGCTAAAACTCTGCTAAATGCCAACTAAAGAGGTTGGATCAGCATTCCAGCTGGGCTAAAACTGAGGGAAATTAGGAAAAATAATGAGGTCAAAACTTGACATTAGCAGCAACCATAAAAGAAGAGCTCCTTAACCAACACAGGAAAGGAATATATTGAAATTAGGGCTTCTCTCACCCAGATTTTGACATTTCCAGTGACCATCAGCAATTTCATGCTCTATTTTATAAAAGTACAAACCATTAGCTGGGAGCTGCTTGTCTCTCACTCGGTTAAATGGCCACAACTGAGCAAAGGGATGGAGGCAAAGGCTCCCAGCACAACACTGAGTGTGTGTGCTCAGCAAATGTCAGAACACCAGGAATGCAAGAAATGATCTGCAGGGCTGGGCTCTAATTAGCTCTGTCTGGTCCACACAGGAGAAACAGGCACAGGAGACCGAGGGCAGGGGACTGCAAGGTGTTTAAGGATTTAATATGGTAATAACTTGAGTTTCTCTGGTTCAGTTCTCAGTTCTCCACCTTCACACACTCCGTGGGATGGAGATAATTCCTACCCAGTCCACCAGCAACACCCTAAGAGGGGAAGCAGGAAAGTCTGGCACACGTGGCATTGGCTCCTCATGGCCATAACCTTAAAAACTCCATTTATCTTGGGCACAGATAACAGAATTCCAAAAACTGGGGTAAATAAACAAAGCCAGGCCATTCCCACTTGCACCAGCCACCAAAAGGAGGGGACAGCAGCCTGAACACCCACCTGGCTCACAGAGCAGTGTCTGGGGATGGAACCTCACCCAGCCTTGCCATGGTGACATAAACCTTGACAAAATCTGAAAGTTGGAGATTTTGTGAAGGTTTCTGGTCTGTGTCTGGAGCAGCTTCAGAAAAGGCTCCTATTCCAGCACTGTCCAAACAATTCACCCTCCCACTCATAATGAGGTCAAAATGTACAAAAACAGCCACTAAAGAACAACAAAAAAAAGACCAAAAAGAATGGAAAAATCACATCATAGGGCTCTAATGAAGTGAGTGATACCTGGGGAACAAAGGAAACTACCGGGAATGAACTCCAGGAGCTGCACAGAGAGCTGGAGACAGGACTCCAGGTGTTCCTTTTGCTGTTAAATCCCTTTCAACTTTTCATCCCACTTTCCCCTCTCTTTTAATAAACCAGAGGCAAAGATGCTGCACTCCTGCCCAGGAGAAAGAGTGTAAAGAAGTCTGATATTTGTCAGAGGAGCATCATGGAAGATCCTGCCCATTCCCTGCAGCTCCTCTCCTGGCTCTGAGCACATTTCAGACACGGATCCAGCTGAGATGAAAGCAGAAAAGGCTTTTCTTGGTATGAAGTGTCTACACAAGGAGTTTTCACAAAATACAGCCCTGGTGCTTTACAACCCACAGCCCTGTTTGCTTTGCCGTGGCTTCCTGGCATGATTCTGCCCTTATGATGGTATTTCAGTGCATTAAAAATACATCTGGCAAAGCAAATAAATATAAACCCCGAATTTTCCCAATGTGGAGCTGTAACATTCATTGCTGGGCTGGTGATGTCTCTGCTTTCCTCTCTGCTCTCACTAATGCAACTAAAAGAGGATAAAACAAACATCCAGGGGTTTGGCTTCCTCCTGGTGACAAACTCGAGCAGCTGAGAGCACCACACAACCACAGACAGGGAAAAGGATGCTCCTGATTTTCTTGCATCCCACTTTCCTTACACAAACCACCGAGTCCTTCAAATGCAAACACCTTGTGCCTCTCTGCTCACATCCAGGTTTTCCTGCATTCCAGTGGGAAAGGCTTAGGTCGGAACAGATAAAAGAGGAATGAATATTGTGGAGTTGTTACAGGGGTTGTGTTCATTTAAATCAATATTTCTTATATATTTGACTCTTACAGAGATACGAAATTGGCTCCACCAGCCCCACATGGGGACAGACACCAGCAAAGGACCCCCAGCCCCTCCCTCAGCCCCTGATCCAACACAGGTCTCAGTCACACAGATGGCAGAGGCTTTGCAAAAGTTGTTTTACATTATGTTTACAGCCCTATATCTCCTCACTTATAATAATGGGTTACAACAACAATTTTTAAAGAGAAGACAATGAAGTCTTCCTGATAAAATAGGCCATAACCAGGGATCTATAGCCTGCTTATTGCTTTGTAATGATGAAATACGACTCCCTCGCACTTAGCTGGAAGAAGGATTTTATTTTTTTTAATACTGCATCTATTAAATAAATTATCACTAAGTTCTGGTGTCTGGAAGACACCACACATGGCTGGGACTACACACTGTGGCCCAGGTGGGGAACAGAGGGAAATAAAGCCCCAGTAAGGCACTTTCCATCCAACATTTCCAGAGTATTTCACAGAATCATTCACAGGGATCATCCTGTTCCAACCTCCCTGCCATGGGCAGGGACACCTCCAACAATCCCAGGTTGCTCCAAGCCCCTTCTAACATGGCCTTGGACACTTCCAGGGATGGGAAGACAGTGTGAAACTTTAACAATGTTTGGGATGGTGTTCTCAAATGAACAAATGTGACACTGGGGGAAGGAGGAAAAGGTTCTCCTTCAGATCAAGCCCAGTAGTGTGAAAGGCTAAAATAGACACTCTGCTCCTTAATTCCTGGTGGGAAACCTCCAGAACCTCTTGCTCCTGTTTCCTCCACCCCAAGAGATGTTCAGGGACACAAATCCCATTCCCTGGCATCCCCTTGGGGCTGAGAACTGGTCCATGTCTCCAAAGGCCTTACCACCACCAGAAACCCACAGCTCTCCTGAGCCCAGCTCTCCCAGTTCAGTGGTGCTGCTGGGCTGAGGATCAGCCTCACCCCCAGGGCCTTTGGCCAAGTAGGTGACGCTGTTACAACTCCTATTTGCATTGTTCAGAGCAAGCTGAGTAGTTCCACAGCTGTTCCAGGTCTTTGGAAGTTTCACTCAGGCCCTTTGGACACGTAAAATCAGGAAAGGAATTAAACAAAGGCTTGCATGGGGTCCTGATGACAAACCATTTTCTGTTCTGCAGCTCAAAGAGGGGGAGAGCAATAATTATTTCAAGAGCAAGTGCCAGAATTCGTCAAGTTCAACAAAGATGGATCAAAACCTCTTCTGGGATATGTGGAGATTTGGAGTTCACCAGAAAGGTAAAAGGAAAAAGGGGGAGATGTTCCTTCCACAGAAAAATCATCTTGTCAGCAACGCAACCCCAGAAATTCCTCCCTGGGAGGGTGGGCAGGCCCTGGCACAGGTGCCCAGAGAAGCTGTGGCTGCCCCAGCCCTGGAAGTGTCCAAGGCCAGGTTGGACAAGGCTTGGAGCAACCTGGGCTGGTGGAAAGTGTCCTTGCCCATGGCAGGGGTGGCACTGGATGAGCTTTAAGGTCCCTCCCACCCAAACCATTCCATGATTCTATGACATTCCTTGGATATTCAGAGTGGCAGCTCCAGCTGAGGCAGCCATGGGGCAGGGATGACAGAAAGGCCACTCCTGCTGCCTGTCTCCAGGGAACTGACCTTCCCAAAGGAGTCCTACCTGCCTAAGAACCCTCCACAGCTTGGAGACTTATAGATGCTACTGAAGTAGATGTTCTTCACCCAAATTTGTCCTTGCAGTGCCAGGACTTCTGCAAGAAAACTTGGGAAGGGATATGCATCCCTTCCTCAGCAGAAAAAAATGCCAGTCTTCAAAATCCACCACGACTCTGAGTTACCAACCTTTACACCTGCCATTTCTGAGCCCTTCAGCCCCTGGTGACACCAGGCAGGGCCAGCCCAGAGATGGATCTCAGCTGTGCCCCCACCAAACTCGTAGGAATTTGTACTTTCACATGGACCAGGTGCAGCAGCAACACCCACAGTGACACACATGGAAATGCACAACAAATAAGCAGGGAATGTTCATCCCTTGGGAAGCTGAAACCTTTTAAAAACCAATAAATATGACCTAAAGATCAGTGATACAAAACAAATGGGGAAACTGAGGCACGAAGGATCCTGCAGCAATTTTTGGTGAAGCCAGTGACAAAGCAACATCAGGGACCCATCCTGCCCACCCCCAGCAACACCCAGCACCCATCATCTTCCTCCTGGTCCTCGCACCGATGGTGACACAGCAAAGCTCTGAGAAGAGGGAACAAACCCAACTCTTTGCCTCTTGGTGCTAAAATACCCCAAATCCAACCAATTTGTCGGCGGCTTGGAAGGGCTGGGGGAAGGGGAGGATGGAGGAGGGAGGCCTGGACTATCTTTGGGGGTTGCCATGGCTGCAAGGTCATCCTTCCAGACTTGGCTCTACCAGCAGAGTTCAGACGGGTCAGCGTGTGACCGGCTCAAACCCCGAGGTTAAAAGTTCAAGCAGCGAAGGAAAAACCAATATGTCCACGCAGGGTATGCTGTACAATTTATTTCAATTTACATCAAGCCATGCATATAAAATTTAGATAAATTCTATTCAGATCTGATGTTGCCTGACACACAATGTATGCAAACAGATGTCTTTGGGGCTTTCACTCAGCTTTGGGGAGGAGGCAGGGGGCTAAGTTAATATATATTAATAATATATATAAATGTTTGGGGTGGGGGGGAAAGTCCTTTTATTGTTTTACAGCAAAGCCGGACAGAGATTTTAGGTTTAAAACCACCACATTCCCTTCTCCCTGGTTTTAATTTTTCCCCTCCCTTTGTAATTTCCCGAGCTCTCCCAATCCACCCGGTGTCATATTAAGAAAGATAATGAGTATTTACAACTGCAGCCCTGCTTGTCACTGCAGTTATAGCCTCTATTTATATCCCGTGCCACTTTCTCCCGATTCCCAGTGACTGATGGGTTTGATTTATATTTGAACACCGTTCCCCCCTTTCTCTCCTCTCCTTGAGGTCCCACCTTCGGGGGGAACGGGGTGGCTGCCACTCAGTGCCATGGCCACGAGATGGCTCCTGGACCCCTTCTCGGGCCACCTCCGGGGGCTGCAGAGGGTCCAGAAATGCTCCGAGGGGGCAGCAGGGCCGGGAGTGGTGATAAAACCCCGGACAGGGAAAACCCTGAGCACAAACACCACCTAAAACTACCCCCAAACCTCCCCTGGAGCTGCCTCTCGCTGCTTCTAAGGAATAAAAGAAGAGGAGGGAAAAAAAGAAAATATGGATATTTTTTTAAAAATATAAGGGAGCACAGCACCCAAAATTCCCGTGAGAAAAGGCTGCCTGAAAATATTCCAATAGTGAATTTTTCCCTGATTATTAACTCGCTTAAATGGGGATTTTTTGGGGCCGGAAAAGAGGAGAGATGAGGGGAGGAAAATGGGAGAGGCAGAGGATGCTAAAGGGGATCCCCTTTCCCTGGAGGGGCTGGATTAGACCCCCAGATAGGGAAAGTTGTTGCCTGCCCAGGCGCTGACGGGGTTGGGTCCCACCGAGCTCCTTCAGCCGAGACCAGCAGGATGAGGCTGAAATAATAAAATCTGAGTGTTCTGGAAACACAGCGCAGCCTTTTAGGGAAAATTAGGCAGATTGTTTCTATAACTCATTTAATGGGAGCCAGTCACACTTTGAGGGGTGCTCAAGTCCGTGGCGAGAATGAGAAGCTGCTGCACTTCGGCCGAACGCCGCCGGAATTTTCCAACGGGCACTCGTCTGGAATAAGTACATTTGCACTCCTGCTTCCAGCAACAACTTCCAGTTTCATGAGATTTTAGTTTTATAAATTAAGAACCTCCTTTGGCCTGACAAGCAGCAACCGTTAAGTTTTGGTAAGGCAGCAATTAAAAAAAAATGGACTTGCTTGAAATAAAGTTGGGGGTTTTTTTCCTGTCTCTTTTAAGCTGCTTTCAGTGGTAAAAATTATATTTTCAGGTGAGCAATAATTTTTTAATCATCACCTTTAGCTTTTCTTCCTCTGGAAAATAGTGGGGAAAAAAAAAATCATTCACAAATTCTTTAGTTAGTGCCATAAATTTGAACAAACCTCCAGTCAGTTTGCTGTTGAAGTGAGACGACCGGAATTTCATACATCAGAATATAAATCCAATTCTCTTTACCTGCCAGGATTTCCTCGGAGAGCAATTTCAAGGTCACAAAGAATGGGCCAAATCCTCAAGTCTTTATTCAGCTTTATTTAGTAATTATTCTGAGTTCGTGGAGAGTTTTGCCCGTGACCCAGTGATGTTTAAGTAATGGTTTAATAAAGACCTCGGCATATGAAGGGAAGAATATTGGGTCAAAAGGCAACAATCCGACCACGAGCACGAGGGGGTGTTTGTGTTACAGACGTATATCCCAAACCATCCCTGTGTTCAAAGCTGTTCCTCAGTCCAGGACGGGAAATTAATGATCCCCCCACTTTTCAATGACTAAAAACGAGGGAATAAAACCATTTCAGGAGCCCTCAATTTCTCGCTGTGGACAAAGTGCCTTATTTTCATCATCCCTGTCAGTTATGACAAGTGTGGACTGGACAAATACCAGCTCGAATTCTGGCCATTCATTTCTATTCATGGTGATTTGAGCAGAGGCTCAACTGCCTAAAAATATATTTATATATATATATAAGTTCTGTTTTGGGCTTGTTTGGTTGTTTTGTTTTTTTCCCACGGAAGGAACAATAAACTATAAAAACAAGACAGGAAGATTTCAAGATGCTTCAAGTTCCAGCTCCTGCATTTCAAGGCTCTGGTTGTACAAAATGGACATTTCCACCGAAAAAAAAAAAAATAAAAAAAATAAAATAAAAAGCATTTGCTCTCTCAGCCCCCCCTCCTCTGCCACGATGTGCCGGGCGCTTGCTGGAAGCCAAGTTGCAAGAAATAAGATTTACTGCAGCGAGGAGCTTTTACTATATTTGTAGTGAGTGTTTCTTTTATATCAGTTCCAGACTCCGGCTCACAGCATCCCTTGAAGAACAGATGTCCTGGGGACGTGCAACCATTCATCCTAAGCACAGTTTGGGGGGTCAGTCCCGTAGGAGCCGACAGCCAAGAGGGCTCTACAATTGGCATGAGAAATCTACTTTTCTGATGAGCTGGAGAATAATATAAAAACGGAGCATTGCTGTGAGCAAAAGACGCTAATTTGCTACACTACTGGATGTGGCTGGGGAGAGGCGGCAGGGGGGGAGAGGGATGGGGGGAGAGAGGGGCTGGAGGAATAAAATTCCACCCAGTTACAGACTCAGTGTTCGAACCTGCTCCCAGTTCTTCATCAGCATGAAAAATTACAACTGTAACGAGATTTTTCTCTGTCACCGGCGTAAATGTGCGATTACAGCTGTTCATATTTTCACTCTAATGAAGGGTTGCACATTTAAATGGTGAGATTTATTAGAGATTGTGCACCGCCTATGTACATGCAAACCCCTTACCCGGCGCCTAAAACGCCGCTTGTTTATCCTGGCATCAATTATCATTTTTCTCAATTTTTAAATAATAAAAAAAAAAAAAAACATTTCGGCACAGGCGGCTTGAACGAAACAAACCCCTCAAAAATCCGAAGGGCGGGGAGGAAAGAGAAAGTAAAGATGAAGATTTGGGGATGAAATAAAAGAGCAAAGCGACCCCACCATGAGCAGGACCGACAGCAACGACGAGCAGCCTCTTTCTTTCTTTTTTTTTTTCCCCCCCGCCGAGAAACCCGTACGAGGTTGGGTTCATAAACAGGTGAAATGATGGAGTTTATTGCAACCAACATCAACACTGAAACTAAATAACTGTGTTGCCATCTCGGGCCCGGCGGAAAGACGGATGGTAAACTTGACCTGCCGCTGGTACCATCCGAGTGCCATTTTTTATGGGGCTCGGCCGCCCCCCGGCTGAGCGCGCCGGGTAAATGCCTGTGCGTGGTCGGGTCAGGCGCGGGCGCGGGTGAAACTCCGTTCACATTTGCATACAGGCGGGCTCTGACAATGAACACCCATCTGTTCCCGTCAGCGAGTACAAATCGAGTGTCACCCAACTGGCTGCGAACGCCAGGCCCGAGCGGCCATTAGAGCCAGCAGCACTCGGCTCGGGTTACGGATATGGAACTGCTGATTTGGGTTTAAATACCTGATAACTGAAGAGTTTTTATGGCGTGTGAACAAAGAGTGAACCTTGAACTGTTGGAGGGAGCACCCTGTTCCCCCCCCCTCAGCTCGCCCCGACACCCACCCATCGCCCTCTATTATCCGCTGGGTTTTCTTCCCTCCCCGCCGCCCCCACCGCAGAAAAATAAACTCAAACAGATTGAAATGTCACAGAACATCTTAACGGCGGCGATGGCATCGAATTTAGACCCAAGACAGGAGGGGTGTTATAGGAAAAGGGAGAAAAGGATCGCTGGTGTAAACAGGAGGCGAACTCTGAACTTTTCATGCCCCTCGAGGTCATTAATATTGTTGTAATGTTGTGCCTTGAACTTCTACGAAATTTTGCCTGGGTGCAAATATTTGCAGCTCGGGTTCAGCAGAGGTGAAGCTCAGCCTTTCTTCCCCCCACTCCTCAATCCTGGCGCTGGTCACCAGCCCATGGGTGCTGCTCATGCCATGGGGAGCAGTGTCCCCGTGTCCTCCTGCCCTGTGGTGTCCCCAAAGCCAGGCCCAGCAGCCAGGCCAGTTGGATCACAGACTGAGTTCACAGCAACCTTTACTGACCAAGTCAAGACATTTGGGGGCTGCCCCTTGTCTCTACCCAATTTAGAGCTTTCCTGGGGAGCTGCTTCTTCCTGTCAGATGAGGGCACCACTAAACTTCTGCACTTTACTTCAAGATGAGGTCAAATGCCATTATTTGGTACTCCTGTCACACAATTAAGCCAATAGAGACAAAGCAGCAAAGCTCAACACCCACGTGAGAAAAACAGCCCAACCACCACCACCATGAACCTCTCCTTGTTTCCACAGTACACAACAAGCACTGCCAAATTCTCCTGCAGAGCCACCTCCAAGCACCTGTTCCAAACCCTTTGGATCCAGATGTTGGCCCAAATTCCAAGACCACATAACGATGCTGTGAGGAGGAGCCCAGGGATCCTGAGCTTTATCATAATTATTATCCCACCTTTCCACACCTACACATGTGACTTAAAAACATCCACCGGCAGCCACAACTATTTTTCCTTGTGCCCTTTTCTCCCATGCTCAAGGACACCCCAAGCACTTCCCAGCTACTGGGAAACCCACTCCGTTCCTTCCATCACACCAGAGCACCCTGAGCATCAACAGAAGTCGTGGATTTACCAGGACAAACACAGAGCATTTCAGAACCATGAATGGGAACACATCTTTCTTCCACCAAAAACATTTATGGGGAGCCAAAATCCTATTAAATCCCCCAAGATGGGCAGTTTTCCCCACTGTCCATGGCCCAGCTGCCTTCCCTTCCCTTGTAAAGTTCTCATAAACAAAGTGGGGATTTGCATATCACAGGCAAGGCCCTTTTAGGGTGTCCCTGATTTACATACAAGGTGGCTGCATGTGCAGTGTGCTCCGAAGGGAAGAATAAACCAACTAGGAAAAAAACCCATTACACAAGGTTTACCCTTCTGTTGGCTCCTAAAGAAAAAAAGCCCCATTAAAGAGCTGTCAGTGGTTTAATTCCAGTTTTCCTACAGGGATATGATCCCATTCCCTTCCCCAAAAGATAAAGCAACTCGTCTGATAGAAATATTGGCTGCTTGGTGTGCGTGGGTGTTGTTGTGTGGGGTTTTTTTGTTAGGAGTGAACAGGAACTGAACCTTGAACTTCATTTACCCTTTGAACTCGTTACCTTTAAACAAAATTCCCCATGCTTTCCCTCTTCAAACAAATTTCATCACAATTACAGTCCCTTCCACTCCGCTTAAAGATATATAATCATTGACTTGACCTAATTACCTGGTGCAGGCCTTTCTCTACAAGGTGAAAGCCATATTGGTGTGAACAGAAGCTGACCTCTGTATTCTTGATACCCCAATTTTATTCTAATTATTGTATAGGAGGTTTTCCATCTTCCTCTGTCCTCCTGTTCCCTCCCCCCAGTTGCTGTTTGGTTGCCGGCGCGTTCGGTGATGCCCTTTGGGTTGGGAGCTGCCTGGAGACAAGGCTGCAAAATACATCTCATGATGAAAAGCAAAGGGGTTTTTTCAAGCTTCCCCATTCACCAGGAGCCAGGAAATTCAGCTCCACAAAAAGCTGCCAAGAGCTGTGCCCTGTGGAAGGGCACGGAGGCTGCACTGGGAGTTCAGAACCAGCCCTGAGTTCAGAACCAGCCCTGAGTTCAGAACCACCTCTGAGTTCAGAACCACCCCTGAGTTCAGAACCACCTCTGAGTTCAGAACCAGCCCTGAGTTCAGAACCAGCCCTGAGTTCAGAACCACCTCTGAGTTCAGAACCACCTCTGAGTTCAGAACCAGCCCTGAGTTCAGAACCACCTCTGAGTTCCGAACCACCCCTGAGTTCAGAACCACCTCTGAGTTCAGAACCAGCCCTGAGTTCAGAACCAGCCCTGAGTTCAGAACCACCTCTGAGTTCAGAACCACCCCTGAGTTCAGAACCACCTCTGAGTTCAGAACCACCTCTGAGTTCAGAACCACCCCTGAGTTCAGAACCACCTCTGAGTTCAGAACCACCTCTGAGTTCAGAACCAGCCCTGAGTTCAGAACCACCCCTGAGTTCAGAACCAGCCCTGAGTTCAGAACCAGCCCTGAGTTCAGAACCACCCCTGAGTTCAGAACCACCTCTGAGTTCAGAACCAGCCCTGAGTTCAGAACCACCCCTAAGTTCAGAACCACCTCTGAGTTCAGAACCACCTCTGAGTTCAGAACCACCTCTGAGTTCAGAACCACCCCTGAGTTCAGGGAGCGGCCTCAGAACTCCCCACAGGGACACCCCAAACCACAGGGAAGCCTGGGCTGTTTGTACCTGTGGATTAAAAGCTGCCAGGGAACAGAAACTCTGACATGGAGACAAAGCCAATGTTTGCTGTGACTCCAGAGCAACTGGGAACATAAGCACAAAGAATTGGGGTCTGTGTGGCCCTGCAGACCCCTCGTCCTCCAAAGCCAAGCAAAGAGCCCCTCACCAGAGAGCCAAGGTCACTCCAGTGCCAAAAAAATCAATGTTTTCAGTTAAATGGCAATTCCAGCTTCAACAGAGTCAGTGTGGCAAAGCCAAGACTCACATGCACATCACACTGCTGGGTTTCCATCCCCCAATTCCCCTTCCCAAAATACAATGGAAAGTTTGAGAGTGCTGGGGCTGAATCACCTCTAAAGCTGCTGTGCTGGAGTCAGATCACTCTCCTCCAACATCACCCCCACATTATCCTTTACCTTATTGGTTTCCCTGCTCAAACTACAAGCTCTTCAGAGCTGTAACTTCACACAAAACTTTGAAAGTGGGGCATTGCCACAAAATATCACTGCAAAAATAATTAAATTGTATTCCAGGTGACCAGGACAAGACTGTTGCACTTTCTTGTATGAAGCTGAGGTTTACTGTGGATCCCCAACCAATGTGAGGACAGTTTTTCCCTTAAAAATAAAATGAAGTGCAAGGAGAGGCTGGAACTCCCCAGCAGTGCCATTAACCTGCTAATTTCTGAGAGACAGAGAAAACTTGAATTACAGAGGTAATTTAAGCCTCTCTCCCTCTTATTCTTTAAAAGCAACAAGAAAAATCTAACAAAACCAGCTTCAACATTAATAAAGAGTCCCAGCCATTGACAGGCAGGGTCACTGAGAAATGGCACCTCCATAACCTTCTCATTTGTCTTGGGCAATTGAAAAATAATTAGCAATTGCGAAAGGCTTCAATACCTAAGAGTAAACAAAGGGAAAAGGGTGACTCTAAGTCATGGTCCCGTGGCCTGGGGCAGAGCATTTTCTCATCCCCAAGGTGAGCATCTCCCCCCCTGAAAAATGAGCCGAGGGAAGGGAGGGGAGGGCAGGTGTGGACACTCAACCGGAGCTGCTCTTGGCATTCAAATCCCTTCCTGGCTCCCCTGGCTGGGCTTTGGGAGCAGCACAACAAAAGCAGGAGCGGGGCTGGAGGAGCCAGCTCCGGATCACACAGATAGGTGGAGCACCAGGCTCGGCTCTGTGGTACAGGCAGCACAGCCATTTGTTATGGTCTCTTGGCGAGAAAGGCCATGCTCAGATGCCCTGGAGCTCCACTGTAATAAATAGACACTGAAGATTAAAGGAGCAAATCCCACCACCTGCCCCAAGCCTGAACCCACAGACTTTGCATCCTGGGGTACCCAGGAGGGATGGAGGCTTTGTAGGCAGCGCAGACAGCGCCGGTTTATGGCAGCTCCTGCAACCCCAGGGCTTGTGCCCTGCCCCTGGCACTGCCAGCTCAGCTCCCTGCTGGCCCCTGACCCAGGGGGTGAACGGGAAGGCCAAGGGGGAGGGCAGGAAAACAAGGCTTGTCCCCGTCTCTAAGCCTACCCCAGATATGGCAGGATCAAACCAAGGAACCAAAGCAGAAAGGCACCAGGGTCTGCACTATTGTCCTCCTCCTCCTCCTCCTCCTCCTCCTCCCAGAGTTCTTTGATCAGGTTTGCATATCAAAGAAAAAGAGAATATTCAAATCCCGATCCTGTCTGGCCTTACTTCCCCTTGGTGGGGCTGCTTAGTTTGCCAGAGCAAAGCCTGTGTGTTTTTCAGCCTTCTTGCTTGACTTTTCTGTTGGTTTTTTAATTAAACAAATTAAGAGTGGCTTTGCAAGACCTTTTATAACCTTAAAGGTTAAAGTGTTTGTGATCAACTTATTCTGATTGCATCTGAAAAGAAAAGGTTATGCTTGTTTGGGTTTTTTCCAACTAGATTTCTCTTAAACTGGGTGGGAGAAGTGACACAGAATTTTCCCTTGATTTAAAATAAGATTTTTTTTTTCCTCCCCTCAACAAAATAATTGAAGCTGATGGAGCTGATCTAGGAAGACACTCAAAGCAGACCTGGAATTTCTACCTAGGGACAAAAATAGAGCAAATCCAAATCAACCTTGGCAGAAAGCAAAGTGCAAACCCACGTTAAGAGCAGTGTCACCACCCTGATGTCCACCAGGTGACAAACACAGCTGGGAGTTGGCAGAGAAGATTCCTCGCTCACTTGGGAGATGCTGCTCCAACTTGAGGGTGTCAAAGGCTTGTCCTGTTCCTTGAGGGCTGTGGGGATCACTCAGGTAGCCACGAGCAGAGCATGGACAGGGGGAGACAAACCCCCACTTGTCATTTTGTACTTCTCAGGTTGTGTTTTCCTTCCCACCAACCCAATTTGTGTGGAATCTTAGAGGAATTACAACAACAAAGCTCCCAAGTTTACCAAACCACTGCTCTTCCCTTCATACTGGAGGAGTCAGAAATGCAGAGAGGACAATAAACAAAGGTTGACACCAAAGTTTAAAGGTACAACACCAAGGTGAAGGTGAAAAACGCTCTGGCAATTCTAATGTCAAGCTCGTAAAATAAGAGGTCTAAAAACAAAAAAAAAAAAAAAACCCACACAATCAAAAAGAGACTAAATGACTTTAGGAGCACCTCAGCAATAATTGCTTTCTTAGCAACAAGCAACCTTTGGGTTTGTGAGGAGAGAATGACCTCAGGCACACACGGGCAGCCCCGGTGATCAAGGCACGGAATTAGCAGACGAAGGGGAATGTGGAAGGTGCAATATATCTGGAGACTTTACTGAGCGTTTGATGTGGTGCCACAGCAAATCTCAGGGAAAAAAAATTAATTTCCCTCAGCTTGGAGAGAAGCAATCGTCACACACTGAAAATTGGCCCAAGGGCCGCAGACAAAAGCTGCTGATAAATGGCTTTTTGTCACGTGGGGAGAAGCGTCTGTGTTGGGGTTCTGCAGGGTATTAGTCCCCATTTTATCTAAGGAGAGTAAACAGTCCATTAATTCAATGAGCAGGAAGATACTAAATTAGGTGGTAATGCAAATACCAAGTGAAAGCAGAGGAAATAATAGTGGGGGACATGGGGAGGTTAGGAAAATGGTTGGAATAATAAGATGAGATTCATCCTGCTAAAGAGCAAAGCAGAGTGATGAGAGTAAAGTGATGCATCAGCACCAGGGACAGACAGGGAGTAAAAGGGGAGGAAATAAAATTTGGGATGGGACTGAGGATCTCAGAAATGAACTGGTTGCACAGAGGGAGCTCTGACACTGAGAGGAAGGAGCAAGGATGACAGGAGGCTCCTTCCAACATCAACAACAATGATCCTACACCCCAAGGCTGGAGCTGGCCCAAACTCTTGGCAAATCACACCTAATACACTGACCACATGAAGGGTGTGCACAGGAACAGGATGGAAACCATTTCCCCCCCGAGGTCAGAGGATCTCTGAGCTCAGCCTGCAGCCCACAGCTGCCTGCACTAATCAGCTCTGCTTTGAAGCTTAAGGATATAAATGACGTTTAAGGAAGCAGGAATCAGGGTACACGTGAAAGCCCCACTGAGCCAAAGCCCCTCCTGCTGATGCCACAGCCTTTGGGGGACAACAGAGCTCTGTCTTTTTAGGCAGTGAAAAGTGGGGGAGGCAGAGATACAAGTTGGAGGGGGTGGAGAACACCCCCCTACACGTATTTACAGGGATTGACACCAACCCCCTGCCTGCCCCAAACCTTCCAGGGAAGCTCATCCCTATCACCCCCGTCCTCTCCACACACCTCATGCATCAGGTGTTTATCAGGAACAGCAAAGTGCTTCCCGGGTTTGGAAGGAGTTCAGAGACTACACGGAGCTTCACTCCACTAAATTTTGTCCTCCCTTGGATTTTGTGACTTCCCCCAGTGCCCCTCTGAGGCATCTCTTGGCAGGCTCTTGTTGCCCTCAACATGAGACTGTCTCAGCCGCGACGCCTCTGCCCCAGAAACCATCAGTTTAAAGCTAAAATAAACTTCTGATTTCTCCCCCAAATTCCATCCTCTTTGTTAATGTCTTGATCCTCTGCAAGGCAATGCCAGACCACCTTCCTTTACAGCAGATGGCCAAGTTTTATTCCTGAATGCAAAATAGTTCTTTGGCCAGGGAACCTCAGCAATGTGGTTGGGGCTCCAGGGCTTTGAGATGCTTCTCTCTAAGTGGAAAGTGTCCCTGCCCATGGCAAGGGATTGGAACTGGATGATCTTCAAGGTCCCTTCCAACCCAAACCATACCATGAGTCTTCACTGGACCTGAGTGAAGCTACTTGAACTCTGCAGCAGCTGCAGCTCAATGAGATTTATTTCCCCCACTCCAGTGGATGAATCTTAGTGTAAAACCAGGTCAGGTCTCTCCCCTGCATCTCTTTGATTGGCCTAACAAGCTCTTTGGGATTGCCCAGGCAAGAAAGACAAGGCTTCTCCCTCCCAAAGCTGCCCAAGCACCAACAACTTCATTGCTGAGAAGGTGCCACTGGGAGGGCAACTCAGCCAAAAACTGTGGCTGCAGAGACAGAGCCCTGGGTGATGGGAGGTTTTAAGGAACTGATCTGTCTGCCAGAGCATTTGTTCAAGCTCAGGGTGAGGGTGGAGAGAGGAACAGCAGCAATTCAGCAATTTCAAGCAGCAGCTCCCACTTTGTGCTGTGAGTGCAGGAAAAAAAATAGGGGTGAAGCTTCGTAACCAAATAAAGAGAGCTGTGAGCTCAATAACAGGCATTATCCTATGGCAAAGATTTTGTTATTGTTGAGTACTGATTCCTTTATCTCTTGGAGACAATCAACCTTCAGCCAGAGGAGTCTACCCTTAAACCCCCATAACTCAATTTTACAGGGTGTTAAAGTTTGGGGGGACATTTGTCAGTGCTGGAGCTGATACAATCAGGCTGGAGGACCCCAGAACAAAGAGCAGCGGGTGGAGAGCGTGTCACCTCCACACACATCCGTTTCCTTGATGAACAAGGAGCTATTAGTTGGTGAGAAGGCATTATCAGGGTGAAGGATGATGCTGATTGTTTCAGCTGCTCTGCCTGTGACACTGGGGGAAAAAAGTCCCAGTGTCTGCCCGAACCCACCAGCTCTGCCCCCACCACCCACCTCCAGCCACCCTTCAACACCCACCCCAAATCAATCTGGACACCCAATCCCTTCCACCTGCCACATCTCTCCCAGAGTTAAACAATAAAAGTTTAACTTGTTTTGAGAAGTAGTTCATCACCTGAAAGCCTTGAACAAAGCTACTCTCTAAAACACACCCCCACCAAATGCCTGGGTGCAAAATGACAGTGACAGAACATCTGGTGGAGACTCTTTGCTTGAGTAAACCCACCAGCAAGTGCAAGAGCTCAAGGGAGAAGCTTGTTGAATAAAGTTATACCTGACTCCTTACATTGCTTTCATTTCCCCTTTAAACACAAAGAAAAAAAAAAAAAGAAAAAGAGGCCTTTTCTTCCCTCCAGTTGTCCTTCAGTGCATTTCACTTCAGGATTTATTATAACCAGCCTTTAAATTAAATTCTTCAGGACAGTGGCTTTATTTTTGCACACAGTGATTTTCAGCACTACATAACCTGAGTAATAATTTAATGTATTCCCCGTGGCTCATGTTGAAACACACGTTTAAGCACATGCTTAAGTCAGAATGAAGTCAGCAGTGGTTTAGCATGTGTTAATGGAGATATGGCAGGGGCTTTTATTGCTGTCCAGACCATTTCTCTCAGCTGGGAAGTTGGTATTTCAGGATTTGTTAGTGTTTCCAGGTTGATCTGCAAGATATGGGTACAATCATCGTTATTCTCATGAGCAGATCCACTCAGGTGAGCAAATTCTGAGAGTGTCTGGGGGATGATGTTGCCTTCATTTGGAAGGAGTTTGGTCTCTCTGTCTCAAGAGAGGAGGGCTGGAGGTTCTGTGGGCACATGTCCCAGAACTTGGGGAAAGCACTTGTGTCCTTGGCCTTTCTGGCCTTGAGATGTCACACAAATGTGTCCCACAGAGGAAGGAAGAGAAGTTCACCCTGGTTTCAGATAAGCCACCTTGGCACTTAAACAGAGGAAGAGTCTCCTTCCCCTCCTCCTCTAAGGACCTCAGTACACTCAAAACTCAATTAGGAAAAAGAAAAACCCCAAATCTTTGCTAGAACCCCACAAATTTCAAGTGCAGAACCACCTCTTGCCCTTGTTCCCATTGAAGAATGGACACAGAACCCCCCAATTATTTCATCTCATTCAGCGAAAGAACAACCACCCCAGATTTGCTGTAACCCGTCACCACCAGTCCAAGTCCACTCAACCCCTGGCACTTTGTTTAGGGTGAAATCCCCTTTCCCAAGTCCAGAGAGGTCCTTGATGCCAGCCAGGGGCTCTGGGCATCTGCACAGTCACAGGGCACCAACTGGATGATCCAAAATTGGCATCTCCTGTGCCATGTTGCTCAACCACCACTCCTGAGCATCCCACCCTCTGAAAATCCCACCTGGGGAGAAAACCCTGTGCAGGTGGGTACCAAGAGACCCTGATGCCTGTTAGTTGAGGACACTGGAGTCACTTTAATTGCATAAAAGAGCAGAAGAGAAGTTGTTCCACCCCAACCCTTCAACTTGCATTCCCTGCATGTCCATCCCTCTGCTGGGGAGAACACAGAGACACAAAGTGTTTATCCCTCAGATTTCCATCCTCATGAATAAAAAGGCTTTGAGGAGGCAGGGGCAGGAGTTATCCCAGCCCTCCAGACAAGAGTAACTTGATAATTTATGCATGTTTGATGTGGGGAAGACCCAAGGAAGCTCCATCCTGGCCCTTGTGGCAGCCACACCACCCAGGCCATGCCCCCACAGCCCCATTCCCGCTGGAATCATAAAATCATAGAATCAATTGGGTTGGAAAAGACCTCCAAGATCATCAAGTCCAACCCTTGATCCAACCCCACTGTGATCACCAGCCCAGGGCATGGATTGGAAAAGACCTCCAAGATCATCAAGTCCAACCCTTGATCCAACCCCACTGTGATCACCAGCCCAGGGCATGGATTGGAAAAGACCTCCAAGATCATCAAGTCCAACCCTTGATCCAACCCTACTGTGATCACCAGCCCAGGACACTCAGTGTCCTGGGCTGGTGATCACAGTGGGGTTGGATCAAGACATGGTGGATTCTCACTCAGTGCCACATCCACAGAATCATAGAATGGATTGGGTTGGAAAAGCCCTCCGAGATCATCAAGTCCAACCCTTGGTCCGACTCCAGTCCCTTTACCAGATCATGGCACTCAGTGCCACGGCCAAGCTCAGCTGAAAAACCTCCAGGGATGGGGAATCCACCCCCTCTCTGGGCAGCCCATTCCAATCCCTGAGCACTCTCTCTGTAAAGAATTTCTTTCTCATCTCCAACTTCATTTTCCCCTGGCAGAGCTTGAGCCCATCGTGCCCCCTTGTCCTATTGCTGAGTGCCTGGGAGAAGAGACCAACCCCCACCTGGCCAGAACTTCCCTTCAGGCAGTTCCAGACAGTGCTGAGGTCACCTCTGAGCCTCCTCTTCTCCAGGCTAGGAGCATCCTCCTCTGCAATTAATTCCCAAGCAGATCATAAGCCAACCCTCCCTGTTTTCACACAAATTTGCTGTTGTTAAGCCGCTCACTGAAGAATCCAACTCACACCTTGTCGTTAAAGTCTGTCCTCCAGGTAGGGAAAATAAATCTCCCCCTCGGATCCTGCGCTGGCAAAACAATCCAAAGAAACTTTAATTATTCTTTTCCCCTGTCGGCAAACAGCCAGAGAGGCAGCAGTTTTGCTTTAGAAAAGCTGCATTAATAAGTTATTGGCTTTTCTCTCACTTCTAAGCGATTTCAATTATAACTCCTGGCTGGGGCCCCACTGAACTGCTGAGATTTTACACCACATGTTTCATAACATTTTTGTTTTTCTTATGAGCTCTTGCCATCAAGGAATGACTTGAGAACCTCAGCTTAAAAAGCAACCAACCATCACCATGGCTGGGCAGAAACCTCTTTCCAAACCACAAACCAAAGCTTGAAACACCCAAAGACCGAATCACAAACATGTTCTTTTGGGTGAAAGCAACTCATGGTTTAAACCCAGCACTGAGTTGTGAGGTTGACAGTCCTTAGTTAAAGGCAACCACCATGAAATGCATCTCACTTTGATGTGGGGGCTTAAGGGATAGGCTGGACTGAAATATTTGGGGGTCTGATCTGGTTTGGGTCAGGATTATGTCCCAAAAAGGGCTAGGGAGGTACCAGAGATGATGTTCCTCAGAGATCTGGGCTGGCAGGGCAGAGTATCAGCCAGGACTCACCCTCTGGTTCTCCCCTCACTCAGTGCCCCTGTGTTGTCTCAATATTTTATAAAGAAAAACTGCTTTTATGGGCTACAGGGGAAGATAAAGGAGGAGGTGAGACAGCAGGGAAACACTTGTGATCCCACAGACACCCTTAGCACAGGAACAGCCTCTCAGACCAATGTCTTTGCTTTGAGGAGAAACAACTTAGAGCTCTAAATGGGCACCCACAAACCTACAGGCTCAGTGGGCTCCAGTCAGGACCAGCCTGGTGGAATCTGCAGCCACAAGTTGGGATTTCTGCAGCAATTCCTCAATTTGCTGCATCTGTAAAATCCCAAATGAGACCATGAAGCCACTTTGGGTTGGGGGGTTGTTTTAAATGAGGGCTGGAAACCTTGGTGGTGTTACTGTCACTGCTGCTTGTTCTCTCCAAAGATCTCCTGGGTAATTTATTCACCTATTTCCAGCACCCTGCAAGCAACCTCCCCTCCTCTTCTCCACCACAAACAAATAATCCTGAATATAGAGGTGACCAGAATTACTCTGTAAAAAATATGGCCCAAAACCTTCTGCCCAGCCCAAGAACCATTCCAGGAACTTATTTACATGATACCAGAACCATTATCACACAGAGCTTGAAAACCCTGATGTTATGGTGTATTTCCATCCCAAAAATAAATCAGAGCCCCCAAACTCTGGAGCTTTAAGGGAGGCTGATTGCCTTTAAAGTGTCACACAGCAGCAGTTGGTGTGTTTTGGAAGCAGGAGAAGTAGGTGCTGTTTGGAAAACATGTTGTTTTCTTAGATGTGGATCTGTGCCCGATCTCCTCCCCTTGGCAAACTCAGGTTGAACTGGTCAAACCTGCTCCTGGTCACGAGAAGGAACGAGGAGAAGTAACTGCTCCGTGGGTTTAACCTCTCACTCCCTGGGCTTGTTTGGACCATGCCCAAAGACCAGCAAGGAAACAGAAAAGATGAAGGTTTCTCCTCTTCACCAGCATCTCACTGGTCACAGACCCCCCTTCCCTGAATGTTTTCTGTGCTGTTTCATAAGGTTTGAAAGTCCATCAACAGCAAGTTTATAATAAGCCAGTTAAAAGCAACAAAAGCCATTTCTGGACATTGGGGAGGCAGCACTAATTGCTTCTAATGGTATTTAAAAGAAAAATGTAAAGCTTTCAACTCCAGCAAAAGAGGCATTTCCACTCCTCTGTGGGCATTTGGGGTCTGAGCTATACAGACATCAAACTTGATGATACTCAGCATTTTTGAAACAGGTTCTGAGTCTGCATTTTATTTTGTGCACTTTTCTATTAAACCTGATGGTTTGGTGAGTGGCTCCTTCAGGGACCAGCACAGGTTGAGAGCCTTAAGGTCCTGCTGCCCCCTCCAGCACTGCTCCCCTAGTGCTTCACCACCCCTCTTTATCCCAGGGTGGGACATCAGGGGAGGAAAAAAACCACATTTCCCACTTTTGGGGTGGAAAAGGCCAAATCTGATGCTCCTCCAGCAACACGAGGGTTTTGCTGCAGCTCTCACAGTGGGAAGGGGAAATTCTCAGCAATACCTGGTCTGAAGGCCGGACTGGGGTTTGGGGCGTTGGGTTGGGTTGTTTGAGATGGGTTTTTTTAATAAAAGAAGGGAAAGTGGAGGCTCCCCCGCGGGTTCCAGGAGCGCAGGGAGCGGGTGCGGCACCGCGCGGGGCCACACGAGGGCGCTGCAGAACTCGGAACTTCGGAGCTGCCGCCGCGCCCCGGCAGCGACCGCCCCTTAAACACCCACTGAAAGCCCCCCGAAACACCCACTGACAGCCCCCCTAAACACCCACTGACAGCCCCCTAAACACCCACTGACAGCCCCCAAAACACCCACTGACAGCCCCCTAAACACCGACAGCCCCCCCGAAACACCCACTGACAGCCCCCCCGAAACACCCACTGACAGCCCCCTAAACACCCACTGACAGCCCCCCTAAACACCCACTGACAGCCCCCCGGAACACCCACTGACAGCCCCCCTAAACACCCACTGACAGCCCCCCGAAACACCCACTGACAGCCCCCGAAACACCCACTGACAGCCCCCCCAAAACACCCACTGACAGCCCCCCCGAAACACCCACTGACAGCCCCCCCGAAACACCCACTGACAGCCCCCGAAACACCCACTGACAGCCCCCAGAGACCTTCCCATGTACCCACTGACTTCCCCCCAACACCCACCAAACCCCCCCGAGACCCCTCCCAGGTAAGCACTGAAGCCCCCTAAGAAATCTTTCATGTACTCACAGACACCCCCCTAGTACCCACTGAACACCCCAGAAATGTCCTATGTACCCCCAGACATCCCCAGAAGCCCCTCTGGTACTTCCAGACATCCCCAGAAGCCCCTCTGGTAATCCCAGACCTCCCCAGAAGCCCCTCTGGTACTCCTAGACATCCCCAGAAGCCCCTCATGTACCCACAGACATCCCCAGAAGCCCCTCTGGTAATCCCAGACCTCCCCAGAAGCCCCTCATGTACCCATAGACATCCCCAGAAGCCTCTCTGGTACGCAGAGACACCCCCAGAAACCCCTCTGGTTCCCACAGACACCCTCAGAAGCCTCTCTGGTACCCACAGACACCCCCAGAAGCCCCTCTGGTACCCACAGACACCCCCAGAAGCCCCTCTGGTACCCACAGACATCCCCAGAAGCCCCTCTGGTACCCACAGACATCCCCAGAAGCCCCTCTGGTACCCACAGACACCCCCAGAAGCCCCTCTGGTACCCAGAGACACCCCCAGAAGCCCCTCTGGTTCCCACAGACACCCCCAGAAGCCCCTCTGGTTCCCACAGACACCCCCAGAAGCCCCTCTGGTACCCACAGACACCCCCCCCCAGTGCTGCTTTTTGCACATTTCTATAAAGCACAGGGAATTCTTACTGAAGGATTTGATTTCTATGACACTCAGAATTTAAATATTAAAAACAAACCCCCAAAAACCCCCATTCACAGATGTGAATGAGCTCTAAGTATGTTTGGCCAAAATTCCCTGCTGACATAATGGAAAAATCTTGGAAGTCAAGGCAAGATTTCTCACCCCCAGAGACCTTTCCTAACAGAGCCTGTAAAGCAAGTTCCTGTCAGGGAGAGTTATGCTCCTTTCCACGTGCTAACAGATATCTGGGCAATATAAAATAAAATTTATTGGGTTTTAGGCTGTTGTGATGTTGACAGGCAGGTGGGGGGGACAGGAGCCCCCTCAGCTCCGTGGGATCTGCCTGGGACAAGAGTAGATCCTGGAGCAGGATCAGCTGCTCTGCAGGACCTCAGACACGTCCCAGGGAAACCCAAACTGTCCAAGCAACTCCTGGAGGAGCCAAATATTGAGATGCACAGTTTATAGAACCCCAGAATGGTTTGGGTAGGAAAGGAGACTAAAGCCCACCCAGTGCCACCCCCTGCCATGGGCAGGGACACCTCCCACCAGCCCAGGGTGCTCCAAGCCCAGTCCAGCCTGGCCTTGGACACTCCCAGGGATGGGGCAGTCACAGCTTCTCTGGGCACCTGTGCCAGGGCCTGCCCACCCTCCCAGCCAGCAATTCCTTCCCAATATCCCATCCAGCCCTGCCCTCTGGCAGTGGGAAGCCATTCCCTGTGTCCTGTCCCTCCATCCCTTGTCCCTCTCCAGCTCTCCTGGAGCCCCTTTGGGCACTGGAAGGGGCTCTGAGGTCTCTGGTTCTAAACCCAGCCTAGAACATCCTCCAACTCCAGGGAATCACAGGATTCCAGAATGGTTTGGGATGGAAGGGAACTTAAGGATCCCACCCCTGCCATGGGCAGGGACACCTCCCACCAGCCCAGGGTGCTCCAAGCCCTGTCCAACCTGGCCTGGGACACTCCCAGGGATGGAACAGCCACAACTTCTCTGCCCAACCTGTGCCAGGGCCTGCCCACCCTCCCAGGGAGGAATTTCTCCCTTATTTCGAATGTAAATCCACCCCCTTGCAGCTGAATTCCTGCCCCTCAGGACATTGGCACCTCAGGCTTCAGTAAAACTAAATGAGCAAACACAGGCAAATTAAGGCATTGCTCAGTTTGTAACACAAACCCATTTTTTGCCAGGTCTTTCAGCAGTCTGGGAAGTGTCTCCTAAGAAATACTGATCATTATCGCAGCGCTCGGCACTTCCCCGGTGCTTCGCAGCCTCCCAGCGCTGTGCAAACATTGGCTTCCTAATCACTCATTAGGGACGAGCCCGCGGAGCTGGGCCATGGCTCATTGAGTAAAACCATCCCCAACCCTCTCCATCCCTCCTGCTCCCTCCGGAGACAACTGGGAAGGTTCCCTGAATCCCACAAGAAGTTCAGAGCCTGATCAGAATTAACACTGGTGGCTTTGCCTGCCTCCAAACTCCCCAGTTTTTTGTGAACATCATCCCACTCAGAGACCTGCTTGGATTAAACCTCGAACTAATAAAGTTGGGAAATCCTGGAGAAGCAGCACTGAACATCCCAGTGGGTTTGCACTGAAGGACACAACCTCTTGCTGAGGCAAAACAGGGGTGGAAAAAAGGCCACAGGAATGATAAGGATGTTCCTATAACAGGCCAATTTATTCCTCTGGCTTTAGGTAAGATGGATCAACCCATGTCAAGCCACCTGAGGAGCCACTTTCCATCACTGACAACTTGGAAGGTTCCCTGAATCCCACAAGAAGTTCAGAGCCTGATCAGAATTAACACTGGTGGCTTTGCCTGCCTCCAAACTCTCCAGATTTTTGTGAACATCATCCCACTCAGAGACCTGCTTGGATTAAACCTCGAGCTAATAAAGTTGGGAAATCCTGGAGAAGCAGCACTGAACATCCCAGTGGGTTTGCACTGAAGGACACAACCTCTTGCTGAGGCAAAACAGGGGTGGAAAAAAGGCCACAGGAATGATAAGGATGTTCCTACAACAGGCCAATTTATTCCTCTGGCTTTAGGTAAGATGGATCAGCCCATGTCAAGCCACCTGAGGAGCCACTTTCCATCACTGATGGTGGGACAGCAGCACCCTGAGGCTCCATCAGCATCTCTGTCCCAGCTCACAGGAGGAGCAGGGACCTGGTGGCTGAATGGAGAATCCCAGAATCCCAGACTATTCTGAGTTGGAAGGGACCCACAGGATCAAGTCCAACTCTTAAGTCAATGGCCCACAGAGGGGGTTGAACCCATGACCTTGGCATTATTAAAACCAAGTTTTAACCAACTGAGCTGATGTCAGAGAAGAGAAGGGGGAAGCAAAAAGGGCCATAAAAAAGGAAAACTGAAGGTTTGCACACTCAGAGAAATCAGGTTCTGATCGTGATGAAAATCACTTTGTGGAATCTTAAGTGTTTTCTACTTTTCCCACAAGGATGTTCTCGTTCCAAAATCAAGGCTGGTTGATGTGCCCTGTAGGATAATCCCCTTCTCAGAGTAATGATTTCAACTCTGAGGTGAATTTATATTCATTTAAAAAAAAAAAGAAAAATTGTTGTGCCCTCTGTAGCAAAATAAGGAAGCAAAGAAAATAAGAAAGGAAAAGAAATCCTTCAAATAAGGAAAAAAATCTCTAAGTCAGAGATATTCAAAAATCCAGAGGAAATCACAGGCCTGATCCACATCCACCCTCCTGGCAAACACCTAAAAAATTCATTCTGATGACACCCCTACAAACATGACAAGGCAAAGAAAAGCTTCCAAAATCCTGTGCCCACTCTTTTTCCCCTCAGAATATTCCTGTTTCAGACTCCCAACTTCCTGCATCCAATCAGCCAAAATTGCTCAACTTTCCTCCAGAGCAAAGACACACAACGTGACCTGTTGGTATTCAGGGCTCTTACCCTTTTCCAAGAACTAACACCTCATTTTAATGGAGCTGCTCTCCACTCCACCTCTTTTCCTTCTTTTTTTTTTCCTTTGTAGGATGTAACTTTTCTCTGGTATCCACCTCCCTGCCATTTGCCCAGCTGGGCATCCTTCCATGAGGCCTGGCATTTCATCTGGAACCTTCCCCTGGTGCCAAGTGTTTGCAAACCCTGCAAGGGTTACGTCAGACTCTGCCCCAGGAGCTGCCAGAAACCACCACTCAGAGTCAGCAAAGCAAATACCTCCTTGGACAAGCTCAATAAACACCCCAGGAGAAACCCCAAGGCTTCATCAAGCCTGGTGAGACCAAGCTCGAGGTCTTCAGCACCCTTTGATGTCCCATTTAGGGCAACACCCGTTGTCCTTGTCACACCTTCTCTGCCCACACTCCAGGTAAGTCCATTCCCTCTGAGCATGTGGATTGTTTAAAACCAACCCCAAACTCCACACCTGTTTCCATGCTGGAAATTCCAACTCTCAGGCCAACCTTGTCTCTGATCATTCTAAAACAAGATTGGGTTGTTTTGTGGCATAAATCAACGTGAAGAAGCCAACTTTGGTGCCCAAGAGCTCTTAGGGCCTCACCCCAAATAAATCCTCATTTCTTTGTATTCCTGACTGATGGTTATTGATTCCTCCTAGTGGGAGTAGACAGGAAAGAGGAAATTGGTGGAGGAGGGATGGAAGCAGAAAATGACAGAGGAAGGATGAGGCAGAGAGGGGGGAAAGTGCAAGGAAAGTGAAAGAGAAGGAGGAAACAAAATCCATGGAGAGTGTGAGACTGGAAATCTGAGACCAAGGCAGGCAGATCTTCATTAGGGCCCAGAGATAACCCCCTGGGAAGATCAGAACCACCTCAGCTCTGTGGGCTTCAAAATACAGACATTGCAGCATCTCTTTGCCCAGCAAACCCTCATCTGACATTCATTCCTTGGAAGTGTCTTGGCTCTGGATCCAGCTCCTCCCGCCAGCTCAGCTGGGAGCAGGAAGAAGCAACCCCAAATTCCCAAGCACTTGAAGTTCCCAAAAAAGTTTTTCCATCACTGTTGAAAATTCAAAATAAACCACCCAACTCCAACTGAGATGATCAGGAAACACATTTGAACTTCAGCAATATCAGATTCAGGATGGTCACACCATTCCATAGGCATTGACAAAGCAGGTACCAGCCACCAAAAACCCAAACCCACCTCCTGCATTATGAGACAGACGCAAGACAAGGAAGTCAGGAGAGATCACACTCAGCTTTCCACCTTCTTCACTCAAAGAACTTCAAGAATCATCAGTGACTTACCCTCATCCTGGAAATCTGATTGAACTGGACATGTCATGGAAGGGGCCAAACTCCAGCTCTGATTTTCATCAGAACTGTCCTGTCCATGTGGATCCTCTCCTAGAAAGAGAAGCAGAGCCTGATTTTTGTGAAGAGGACACATTTTTAAGCCCAAACATTATTGCCTTCATTGTGTTTCCTCCTGATTCCCACTGAAGTTCTCTACAAACCCCCAAACACTTCTGTGGGGTTTAAGGGATTTAAGGCCAGATTCAGCATTAGGGCCAAGGCAGGATATTCCTGCTGCAAAAACTCTCCTGCTGGACATGCAGAAAGTACCTTCAGTGCAGAGTGAGAGGGATAAAAAGATGGACTCCTGTGCCAGGGAGTCACAAACTGGCAAACCCCACACTGGGTGTGGAGCTGTTACATCCCCACACCTGCTGGGGCATGGAATTTTTGCTGGGGAATTTGCAGCTGATTCTGAATTTTCTGGATTTTATCTGTCACTCCAGTGACAGATGTCGGTGTCAGATTTTAATATAAATCAAACACAGGCTGGAAAGGAAAATACCACTCACAGTAAAGAGTGAAAAAAGGGTCTCTGAAGCTTCTATTTCCTGAATACACAGAGCCCAGCCTGCTGATAACAGAGGTAAAGGCACCTGTTCCTTCATTCAACACTCACCAAACAGCAAGAAAGGTGAGTTTGCAGCTGATGGTAATTGTGCTCAAACACCAAACCCAAGTTCTATCTCAGCAAACAGAGGAGTTTAAATCAAGCACTGATGAAAAGGCACCAGGGAGGTTCCAACTCTCCTCCTCCCTCCAAGACCCACAGTGGAGATGCTACAGAAAGACATGACACGATATTTTAGATGTGTTTTATTCTTAACAACTCGGGTTGCAACTTTCCCTTGCATGAAGCTCTCAGAGGCCCCCAAGGCTTCTGAAATCAAGGGCACATTTTCCCAGCAAACTTCCAGTTCTTCATCCAAAGGAACAATCTGGCTGTGCAGAACATAATGCACAAGATTGTCCTCCCACAGATCAGCTCATTAAAACACAAATCACACGGAGTGCCAGACACTGTGAGAGGCTTGTGCAGATTAAAAGCCCAAAGCTCTTGAAAATCTGATGGAAGATTTGACTTTGGGATTTACCCAAGGCCTTTGGGGGTCAGTGACACAACACAAGGGGGTCCTTGGCAATCCACCCTTGAAGCCATTACAACTTTCCTGACAGGGGAAGAGCCCAAGAAGCAATAAAATCCTTTCTCACTTGCTTCCAGCAGCCTCAGGGTGGAACATCAGACTCCAGAGAAAGAGGAAATTCAGAAAATAACTTTGCCACTTTGGGGAGGTGCCATCATGCAGCATCTGCATTGCTAATTTCTCATGCCAAGGATAGAGCTGAAGGTCCCTGGCCCAAAAGGGCAGGCTCTGATCCCTCCTGATGGACCCCTCCTTGTCTGATCCCTCCCATGGCATCACACCCCAGCAGAGATAGGGCTACAGGAATCATCCACCCATGGATTGATTCTCAGCCATGAAAACCAAGCAAAGCACGTTCCTCTATGCTACAAGAAACCAAAATTCATGCAGGCATCTCCATGAAATAAAAAATAACCAATCAGAGGTTAAAAAGCAGAGACAAACCCCTGCTCAGCTGAGCAGACTCTGGGAAGCCGAGCACATTCCTCAGTGCTCCACTGACCACCCAACCTTGGCCAAGCCCTTTGCTCAGCTCTGGGTGACAAGGGGATGTCTCTTCCTTGTTTTCCTCCTATAAAAAGGCTTTAATAAAAAGCTGCTACCAAAGGAAAACATGGAGCTCATTCCAAGGAGGAACCTCTCCATGCTGGGCCTTGGGGTGGGAACACCCCAGTGTGATGAGGTACCTTCCACGAGCCCGTTCAGCCCCTTAGAAAGAACATTTCCTTCCAGCCCAAGCACGTTGCACTAAGCCCATTTTTTCCAGAGCAGCCCAGAGGTAACAGGTGGTCCCTTCTAACGAGATCCAGGTGCAGGATTATGGTGATAACGAGCAGCCTGTTCCTGGTTTCTGACTGGCACAGGGAGCGGCTCCGGCACAGGGAGCGGCTCCGGCACCGGCACCGGAGCGGGGCTGCACCAAACCACCTGGAGCAAGGCCAAGTGCCCCAGCCAGGAAATATTCCTTGCAAGAGCAAGTCTTGGGTGTTCACAGCAGGAGAAGCTGCTCCACACATCAACCCTCGAGCCACAGGTCTCTGCTCTGGCAGAGCAATTCCCAGATATGAAATATCACAGGGGGGTTGGTGCTGTAAATGTGCTCTTTCCTATCCCTGTGCAGGAGGAGAAACTGTGGAGGGTGTCACATGTTCATGCAGGATCCCATAATCCACCCAAATATACCTCAGCTATAAAATAATCCAATATAAAAGTCTCCACGTTCAGGGATCGTTCCAAGCACGGCAGGACTCGGGACTGTGTGAGCTGCCACTGCACAAACAAAGGTGGTTTGTTCTATTCAGCATTAACAATATTTTCAAACACCACCTATTGCTTGAGTAACAAAAGAAAAATCAACTAAAACTCTGCTGCTTCAAACTACTCCTGTTGCTTTCCCATTTGGATTTGCATTAGGAGAACTTCTCGTGCTTTAAATCCACTTCTCCATAAAGTTTATGGAGCAGCAACAGCTGGTTGAGGCCAAGCAGAAAAAACAACCACCAACTTGTCAGGGGCCAAGCTATTGTTCTGATGAAGAAAAAACTCATTAGCTTTTAATGAAAACACAGGGAATAAAAACCAAAGAGGCACAGAACCCCAGCAAATAATTACTCTGCACCTGACGCAGGGCTGCTCCATCTTCCTGCTCCAAACCTCAGCAACATTCCCTGGAGCATGGACTGACTCCAAGGGGAAGAACCAGAAGCTTCCTGGGCTTCAACCTCACCCAGGGGCTCCCCTGGCACAGGTGCCCAGAGAAACTGTGGCTGGGCCAACCTGGTCTAGGGAAGGTGTTCCTGTCCATGGGTGGCACTGGGTGGGTTTAGGTTCCTCCCAACCCAAACCATTCTGTGGTTCTGTGCTCAGGGAACACACTGTTGCTTCTTCTCCACAACCTCAGAGCACCAACCCTGGTCTCTGGGAATAACCTGAACTTTCCCCTCCTATTTGATTTAGGGCAGCAACACTGGAGAGTAAAAATAGAAGTCCTATCACTGCCCTGGCTGAGCTGCAGGATCTGGCAGGTGACAAGTCTTGGGACAAATACCAGGAAATCCTCAGTTCAGGTTCTCCTTGTGCTGTAATTCAGCTGTGCAGAGTCAGAACATTCCTCCATGTCCCCTCTGCAGCAGCAGGAGAGGGACAGTTACTGCTTTTTAAGACTAAAACCTCTTACTATAATCTCAAAAATCAAGTTCCCCCAAGATGAAAATGTTTTTCCACACACAAACTGGTAGAGAAGTTTTCCTGTCTCTGAGCTGCAGTTGCCTCTCATGGGGTCAGGAGGGGCTTGGGGGGAAGAAAAGGAAAAAAAAAAAAAAGCTGAATTAAAACATTCAGGCACACACAGGAAGAAAAACTATTTAAATAGGTGAAAAGGCCCTGTAGCAAAAAAAAAAAAAAAAATTATCTCCAGTAGCTTGTTAAGGGAACTGCAATTAAGCTTAGTTTGCATTCAGTGAAGGTCTTTATCCAGGTACCCAGAGTTTCATTAAGCATCTTTTTAGAGCATAAGAAAAATCAATACCAGGCGAGTTCCATTTACACTTTTATGATGAGCTTGTTCGTGCCAAAGAGGAAGGAAAATCCCCAACTCCAGTTAATAGTCAAGGAAACAAAGTTCCTGCTTTCAAGTAATGACTCCTCAGTATCACACTACAAATAAAGGTCTCTGATCCAAATCCCATCTGCCTTCATGCTTGACAGTGTTAATATCTCTAGATTTTCAGGGACTAATTTAGCAGTAATGCATTTCCCAAAGCAGAGCTGTAAAAGTATTATCAATACTCTGGTTTAATGTCCCTTCCTACAATCACTCTCTGGAATGATGGAGAATCCCACGGAAACACATCAACAGAGAGGCACCCACACAGTAAGTACCACTCACATGTAAATATATTATAGTTTCTCTCTTGTAATGTAGTTAAAGCTCTGTCAACATTGCTATTATAAATTATATACCTTTTTAAACACATTTATGTGCTCGAAAATGCATGATGTGTTTCTTTTTTTTTCTTTTTTTTTTTTTTTTGAATGCCTCAAAGGCTTTGTCAGCTCCCAAGCGCCTGTTTGGATCTGTGTGGTTAAACCCCTGTGATTGATACAAGAAAAGCTGAGGGATTGGGGGATGCAGATTTTCCTACACCTTCCTCACTCACAATACTGATTTCCTCAGAGTGCCAGGGCCTGGATAATATTATATTTGCCTTAAAAAATCTCCTATTTTCAACTTCACCTCGCTGTGAAACATCCACGTCCGTCCTCCCTCCCCAGGCTTAGAAACAACAAACTACAAAAACTCTTTATACAGAGATCTCAAAGCGTTTATTCTGCTTAATAAATGGGTATTTTTAGATGTGGAAAAACATGCACAGAAGGAAAAGAACTTCATGCCTGGCTCAGGAGGCTGACAAGGGCACGGGGAGAGCAGGACCCGGCTCTGCTTAAACCGTGTTTTACCAGCGGGACGGGTCTCCCTCTCGGCTAAAGGGTCAAAAGCAAAGGGAGGGACCTCCCCGCAGGCAGGAGGAGCCGATTTATCATTGTTTTAGAAACGTCGACCCAAACAGGTCTTGGCTGCCTGACAAGTGAAGCCGCTCCAAGCCTAATTTTCTCCACTCAGTATCCAGTTTTTGCTAATTACATGTAGTAAAGCAAATTAATGGTCCACTAAAAATGCCACTTATGTTCAAAACCGAGTGGAAAGCGAGAAGTTCTTTGGCAGGAGGTTGGTTTTGCTGCGGTGCTGGGAGGGGAGGATGGGGCTTGCAATGATCGCCAGTGCCCAGCAGGTCGGGCTGCAGCGCAGCAGCAGCAGCAGCAAAGAGGGATGCGCTGCCAGGACAGCCCAAACCTCCCTGCCCGGGCACGGAAAGGCCCCAAATTTCCTGGGGTTAATAAAATCCATCAAGCACAAACCCGGTCAGATCAACAGCAGATTTCCCAAGGCGTGGAGAGAGAGAAAAACTGCAGCTTCTGGGGTGCAAAACCTCTCATGGAGGGGAAAAATAATCAAAATAAAGTCCTACAATGGATACGAATCACAGAATAAGAGTTGGAAGGGACCCACATGGAGACCAACTCTTAGCCCCCAAAAGTCCCACTCTATACCTGAGAGCATATTTTATTACACTAAAAGGAATTTATATGTGAAGAGCTCAAGTTTTGTGACTCAGCCTAGAGTATAAACCCCAAGGAAACTGAGACATTCAGAGCAAGGCTGGGGTTAAATTATTTTCTCTCCCTGACACGTGGCACAGAAAGTTCATGGCTACACAAACCAGTAAATAACCTGTAAAGTTCTTAATTCATAGACCTCTCATCTGATATGCAGATATTGAAATGTCTTCCTATCACTGATTATGGGGTTATTTTTAAAAAGGCAGCAACAACAGAAAGCCAAAGTCCCACTAACCCCCCAAAGAGCCCATCCCACAAATGACATTCAAGAAGTTTCCAACTTGCAAAGCCTTGCCTGAAAAAAGCCTTTGGCAGGGCTGCTGTGTCAGCCAGCAAAGCTCATTCTCAGCATCCAAATAACTCAGAGGTCGGGAGGGAGGGAGGTCCATATCCCCCAGATCCATGAGCTGACAGGAATCTCCCCTTTACTCTGGATTTTCTATCCCCTTGCCAGCCCCTCGTGTCATCCCCCAGCTGAGCTTCCCCTCTGCAGTTTTTTCTCCGGTTTTCTCGCAGTGGGTTTTGCTCTCCCTCCCTCCCTCTCTCCTGCTCCTCTCTCCCAATCCTTGGCACCCTTTCAGCAAAGGCACTGCACATTCTGCCTCTCGAGTGGGCAGCAGCTCCCCAGACCAGCTGCTGCCAGGGGGAGCACAGCCCATCCCAGCCTGAAACCCAGCGTGGCACAGGATTCCCACGGGATGTAAACAAGTAAACAAGATTTATTCTTTCTTTTATGATCCTCTAACACAGCAGTGAAATACAAAGCCCCAAACCAGCCCAAAGCTCCCAACAATTTGTGTTTCTGGCTGTTAATAAATTATTCCTCTTGAAAAAGAAGGGGATGGGGAGATTGAGGCAGAGGAACATCACAAATCTACACTTGGGTTCACCTTCTGAAGTACCAGCCCTGCCCCAAACCCAGCAAAGCTGCCCGTGAAGCTGTGCAAGAATTAACAAAGAGCTCTGCAAACAGGCTGGCAGCTAAAAAAGGAAGATGTCAACATCATCAGTGCCAGAGAAGAGACTCCAGGCCAGCGAGTTCTGAGTAATGTCCAGGCAGTGTCAGAGGGTTCAGCGGATTTTCTCCACTGAAACCCTTCCAAGAGGACGAAGAATAAACAGCAGGAAGCCGGGAGGGAGCTGGAGTGGAGCGAGCACATTCCAATGACAAGACACAAGGAGGCTGTCTTGCCCGTGTCTGCAGCTTTTCAGGGAACGCCGAGCCGGGAGAACAGCTCGGCAAGAGGCACTGCGGGGTGGGGGGAGATGCCCAGCTGGCATTTGGGATGATTTTACAGGTGTGGTTTGGGGTGGAGCCTGATGGAGGGCAGAATTATTCCTCTGGAGGTGGTTTGGGGGAGGTTACTGCCCTGCACAGCAAAGCAACACAGACTCAGGGTGGGCTGAGACTCAGAACTCCAGGTTTGCAGACCCAGGAGTGGGAACAGAGGGCACAGATTTCCCTGCCGGCCCCCAGGGAGGCTCCAAGGATTCAACACCAGCTGAGGGAGCTGGGGGTGTTCAGCCTGGAGAAGAGGAGGCTCAGAGGTGACCTCAGCACTGTCTGGAACTCCCTGAAGGGAAGTTCTGGCCAGGTGGGGGTTGGTCTCTTCTCCCAGGCACTCAGCAATAGGACAAGGGGGCACGATGGGCTCAAGCTCTGCCAGGGGAAATTGAAGTTGGAGAGCAGAAAGAAATTCTTTGCAGAGAGAGTGCTCAGGGATTGGAATGGGCTGCCCAGAGAGGGGGTGGATTCCCCATCCCTGGAGGGTTTTCAACTGAGCTTGGCCGTGGCACTGAGTGCCATGATCTGGTAAAGGGACTGGAGTTGGACCAAGGGTTGGACTTGATGATCTGGGAGGTCTTTTCCAGCCCAATCCATTCTGTGATTCTATGGATGTGGCACTGAGTGAGAATCCACCATGTCTTGATCCAACCCCACTGTGATCACCAGCCCAGGGCACAGAGTGGCTCTGAGTCTCCTCTTAAACACCTCCAGGGACAGAGAATCCACCATGTCTTGATCCAACCCCACTGTGATCACCAGCCCAGGGCACTGAGTGCCCTGGGCTGGTGATCACAGTGGGGTTGGATCAAGGGTTGGACTTGATGATCTCAGAGGGCTTTTCCAACCCAATCCATTCTATGATTTAAATCTTTTTCCCCCTCTTTTTTTGCAGAGCAGGAGGATCTATTCATGGATACCATCACCTTTTTCCTACCTGCCCCCTTGGAGGTGATTTTTTGAGCACTCTGATCTGCCTGAGCACAGAGCAAGGTTGGGCTCTGTGTTCATCCCAGAACATCCCAACGACCCCTGAGATTTCCTTGGAAAAAGAAAACAGCAGCACATCCCTATTACACAAACAAGCCCAGAAAACCCAGTGGGTTCATTTGAGCAGGCTCTGCATCTCCAGCACTGCACATCAGGCAATTCAGACAATCTAATAATTAGACTATTTTATTAACTGCCCAAAGTGAGAGCAACAGAACTTGTTAATATTTAACTCCCCAAACCGTTGGATATTCAACATCTCTACTGATGTTTTTACACCTCCTCCTCCTTTATGGTGCTTTGCTTTTTTTCTGCAGAGTTTGGTGTGCTCTGACCTTCCCTGGGGAGGGAAAGACAGTGCTAAATGTGACCAAAGAGGGCAAGCTCTGCCCCAAGGAGTTACAATTGGGATGAGTTTCACAGGACTGGGGGGGACTCCGACACTTGCTCACTTTGATTAATGACCTCGAGAGCTCCAACAAGCACCCAGTAATCCAAGCCAGGAAACTTCCCTCCAGTTTGGAAGAAGTTTTAAATCAATGGGCTGGTTTAAAAAGAGTTCAAAAAACCCTCCTTGTTAACCTAATTCTTCTCAATAGAGGTCAGGAAAATTTTGACATTAACTGCAGAATAACCCAGGCAAAGTGTGAGTTGTGTTACCTGAGGTTTCAATCCTATTATAAATTTCTGCAAGTTCTTCAGTTGCTGCCTGTGAGCAAAGATGGATAACACTGAACATGATTTTTCCTTTTTTTTTTTTTAAATCCACTTCCATGTTTATTCTTGGAGGCCTTTCCTTTCTCCTCCCCTCGTGTCGTGCAATGAACACACCCAGAAAGAAAAAAAAAGTACTTAATATTTCCAAGAAATGCAGGAAAGGCCTTTTGTATTTTGTTCTGATATAGAAATATGAATTTCAATCAAGGATAAGCGTGACCTCTTAATTACTGTGTGCTCACAGTAATTAAACTCAACCTACTTCTGACCAGTAGAACCAGACTGAAGGGTCACTGGAGCAAAAGACAGGTCCCAGTCCCACACTGGGACAGGCTGGATGGCAGCAAATCCAATGCTCAAGTTTCCTTGCCCACCTCCTTGGCCTCAATTTCCAGGTTTTTAAGAGATTTCAAAGCCTCAGGATAAGGGTGGGGGGAAGTTGGTTTCTGGTTTGAACACCTGAAACGCCACAGCAACAGCTTCAAAGTGCACATTTCTCTTGATTTTTCTGTGTATATTTGGAAATAAATATATATGGAAATAAAGATGCAAACTCAGCCCCATATCCAGCCCTTCCCAGAGCAGAACCCTTTGCCTCCCACCCAGGCCATTTTCCCAAGCACAACTTTCTCTTCTCTCCTACAATCCTTCCTTCCCTCCCAAATTTCTGCCCAATGCCTCAGGCAGCAAAATAATTTATAAGCCCCTGTAAAACCAAAGCTGTTCAGCTGCTCTGAGTTTGCAAAGCTCTGGACCAGGAGGGATTTCAAGGCAAAAAAACCCCACTGTCTGTGCACAGATTGAGTTTTCCAGGACTGAATACACGCACAGAGGGAAAGAGCAGCACCCCCAGAGCTGCAGGAAGCAAAACCTCAGAGCTGATAAAGGGACCTGTCCCCGGTGTTGATGTTAAAGCTTTGCTTGTTTCAGCTTAAAGAACACACGCCTTTGTGTGTATATTTAGAATCATAGAATCATAGAATCGATTGGGTTGGAAAAGACCTCCAAGATCATCGAGTCCAACCCTTGGTCCAACTCTAGTTCATTTACTAGATCATGGCACCCAGCACCACGTCCAATCTGCATTTAAAGATCTCCAGGGATGGTGAATCCACCACCTCTCTGGGCAGCCCATTCCAATCCCTGATTACTCTCTCTGTAAAAAATTTTTTTCTGATATCCAACTTAAATTTCCCCTGGCAGAGCTTGAGCCCATCGTGCCCCCTTGTTCTATTGCTGAGTGCCTGGGAGAAGAGACCAGCCCCCACCTGGCTATAACTTCCCTTCAGGTAGTTATAGACAGTGCTGAGGTCACCTCTGAGCCTCCTCTTCTCCAGGCTAAACACCCCCAGCTCCCTCAGCCTCTCCCCATAGGGCTTGTGCTCCAGTCCCTTCTCCAGCCTTGTTGCTCTTCTCTGGACTTGCTCCAGCATCTCAATATCCTTTCTGAACTGAGGGGCCCAGAACTGAACACAGTACTCAAGGTGTGGCCTCACCAATGCAGAGTCCAGGGGAAGGGTCACTGCCCTGGGCCTGCTGGTCACGCTATTTTTGATACAGGACAGGATCCCATTGGCCTTCTTGGCCCCCTGGGCACACTGTTGACTCATGTTGAGCTTCCTGTCAATTAGTACTCCAAGGTCCCTCTGCCTGGCTGCTCTCCAGCCACTCTGTGCCCAGCCTGGAGCGCTGCAGGGGGTTGTTGTGGCCAAAGGGCAGGACCTGCACTTGGCCTTGTTGAACTTCATCCCATTGGAATCAGCCCATCTCTCAAGTCTCTCCAGATCCCTCTGCAGAGCCCTCCTGCCTTCCAGCAGGTCGACACTCCCTCCCAACTTGGTGTCATCAGCAAATTTGCTGATGATGGACTCAATCCCCACATCTAAATCATCAATAAAGATGTTAAACAGGACTGGACCCAACACAGACCCCTGGGGAACACCACTGGTGACCGGCCACCAGCTGGATGCAGCTCCGCTCACCAGGACTCTCTGGGCCCGACCCTCCAGCCAGCTCTTAATCCAGGTTTTTCATTAATTAACTCTGCCCCACACACCACCCAAGCACATGGTGGGGCTTCAGAAGACGTTCCAACAGGAGGTTTTTTTGTTTTCTTTTTTGTCTCTGCCTGTTATGACATCTCCAGGGTCGGGGCTGGCCCTGGTGTTTACAGAGCAGAGGAATTCCATGCATGGTGACAGAATAGATGCTTCAACAATATGTTACAAATCTTGTCAATGCAAGACTTTTTCCCTGGTGCTTTCCAACACATCATAAATCTGGGCCAGGTTTCTGTGCATGAACCCTCCTTGCCACGGAGCTGCAGACTGCTTGGCATGGAGGCAAAGAGGGGTTTTCATAAATAAAACTTACCAAAATCACCGTGCACTCCATTAATTCAGGAACACTCTGCCTCGGCTTCAAAGGGGATCTTTGCAGCAAAGATGGTGTTTTTGTTGCTTTAATGATTTGCTACTTGTACTTGTCATAACTACACGGCCCAAATATGCCCTGGCAGGGAGTGGGGCTGGGGGGAAACTCTCAGTTCCGCCTCCCTCGCTCCAGCTCCGCAGATTTGAGGCTTGAGAGGGGAAAAAACTACTCCATAAATCCACCCTTGAAGCCTCTGTGTGATGCCAGGTAATGAAAGGGAGTTACACACCCCCCCTGGGTACCAACACAACCCCCAGAACCACCAGTGACCCCCCAGAGGACTCCCCAGCCAGGGCTGAGAGAGGCAGAACCATCCACACCTCACCCCAACAGCACATCCTACAAGATAAGTGGCCTACTAAGGCTTTCCACACTGTTGTGTCCTTAATCCTTTTAGTGAACATGAAGGCTCCCATGTTTAAGTCACATTTTATCCCCATCTCCCTGCTCTGTATTTATATTTATTGCTCCTGTGGCCAGGGAGGTGATATTTTCTGGGGCTAAGGCACAGAGGCAGCAGATGTGGACACACCTGTAAATGCTCTGGTACCTCACACACATTTTTGGAGCCTCAGCTTTCCTAAATTTCATTTCAAAATAGCCTACATTAAAAATTTCCTAAATTATATTTAAAACTAAATGAGAAAAACTCTCCTCGCTCTCTTGCCTGTTTTGACTCCTTATGAATATTTTAAGGGACTCTGTCCAGCAAACACACACTGAGCTCCTCAGAGAAAGCCACTCAGGATGAATTTTTGATGGAAAAACAAAAAAAAAAAGGGGTGTCATAAGCTCAGTGAAAATAAATCTGCTTTTATGTATCCATTTGGGGTTGTTTTTCCCCCAAAAATAAAGCACAAAGTCACTGCCTCCCACTGAATCCACTGGGAGACACTTTAGTGAGGACAAGGATGTGGAAATTCAGAGTTCTCTGGACAAGGCTGTGCTGAGGGACCCCCATCCTGCAGGAAATTCAGAGTTCTCTGGACAAGGCTGTGCTGAGGGACCCCCATCCTGAAGGAAATTCAGAGTTCTCTGGGCAAGGCTGTGCTGAGGGACCCCCATCCTGAAGGAAATTCAGAGTTCTCTGGGCAAGGCTGTGCTGAGGGACCCCCATCCTGAAGGAAATTGAGTTCTCTGGACAAGGCTGTGCTGAGGGACCTCCATCCAGCAGGAAGGGCCAGGTACCCACAGGATGATTTAGAGGGAGGATTCCTTGTCAGGGCCACACTGGAGAGCTGGGCTGGGAGGGCAGAGCCACATTTCTCCACCTCTGAAACATCTGTGCCATCAAGGAGGATGCTCCTGAGTATCTCAATATCAGAGTCTTGGAATGGGCTGGAAGGGACCTTGAAGGTCTTCTCATTCCATCCCCCTGCCATGGGCACCCCCTTCCACCAGACCAGGCTGTTCCAAGCCCTGTCCAAGCTGGCCTTGATCACTTCAATAGACATCATTCAGAATAAAATCAACCCCGAATATTGGGGAGACATCAATGATTTAATCTGACTTTGACCACCCTGATTTTTGACACTTGTCCCTTGGCATTTTTGGCTTTGGCACTGCAGACACCGACACACACCAGGGACAATTTAAAGCAGATTCTCATTCCAGCAGCACCAAACTTCCCCCCACAGCTCTTATTTAGCCTCACCCCTCCAGTTTTCCTCCCCACCCTTGCATTTGCATGGCTGCCTGTCCCTCCATTCTTCTCCCAAACTCCCATCTCTCTCCTCCTGCCAGATCCTCCCCTGCAGTTCCCCAGAACGGCCTCTTGCTGCTCCCTCAGACCATTCCTTTCTTTCCTTCCCCTAAATCCAAGCTGTTGTAGAACGTTTCCCTGATGAGAAGAGATGGAAACAGCATCAAGGAGCTCAGGGGAGGTCTCCAAGCCACCCGGGCCCTCCCCAGACCTCCTCTGCCACCTTTCCTGAGCTCTCTGCCCATCAAGGGGATGTTGCTGCCACACAGCAAAGGGCACAACAGTCTGATTCTGTGATTACATGGATGAAGGGCATAAAATGCTCCCCACAGGCAGCCAGTCCTCCTGCAAAGGGCAATGTGAGGGCTCTGCTCAAAGGGCACCAATGAATAAGGCAAAAATAAGTTGCAGCTCCACACAATGGTCAATAACATCATTTGGTGCCCGGGATTTGGGCACAGCAAGTCCTGCTGCAGATCCTAAATCCTGCTCAGCCCCACCTTCCTGAAAGCACTCTCATGTACCCAACTCACCCTCCAGACCCACCCTCCTGTTTCACACAGATTTTTGCTTGCTGGGGGATCTCCAGAACAATTCTATTCATTTCAGCCAATAGTGAGAAGCAACAGGTTGGGTGGGAGGTTTGGAATCCCTGAGGGTTTGGTCCTCAGAGGGATTTCACAGCATTTCTCTAAGTTCCAGGAACTCAACTGCCTTCACCAGATGTGGTACAAGTTGTCCTTATACCCTTTGGAAAACTCCTCACTAGATATTCCAAAGAAAATCCCAAACCTTCTTAGGAGGCACCCCTTCCTTTGCCACATCAATTTGTTATTTAAATGCAGCCAACTCACACCTGGTTTTCACAGTCCTCTCATCAAGATGTTCAGGCACATGAGATTTATTTTGATTCATTAAAACCAATTCCCACTTTGTAGTTCCCTGACTCATTTTCACCCAGAATGCCCCAAGTTCTCACCACCACCTTTTCCTCCCCAGCCAGGATTACCTGGAGAGGTTCAGCTCCGATTGGTGATGTCCAACATCCCTGTTCTCACTCCCATCTCATTCCATCCAGTTGGTGATGTCCAACATCCCTGTTCTCACTCCCATCTCATTCCATCCAGTTGGTGATGTCCAACATCCCTGTTCTCACTCCCATCTCATTCCATCCAGTTGGTGATGTCCAACATCCCTGTTCTCACTCCCATCTCACTCCATCCAGTTGGGGATGTCCAACATCCCTGTTCTCACTCCCATCTCACTCCATCCAGTTGGGGATGTCCAACATCCCTGTTCTCACTCCCATCTTTGGCTTGTTCTCACTCCCATCTCACTCCATCCAGTTGGGGATGTCCAACATCCCTGTTCTCACTCCCATCTCCCTCCATCCAGTTGGGAATGTCCAACATCCCTGTTCTCACTCCCATCTCCCTCCATCCAGTTGGGAATGTCCAACATCCCTGTTCTCACTCCCATCTCCCTCCATCCAGTTGGGAATGTCCAACATCCCTGTTCTCACTCCCATCCCACTCCATCCAGTTGGTGATGTCCAAATCCCTGTTCTCACTCCCACCTTGTCCTGTTTCCTTCACACATTTTTTCCAAACAATTCCCAAGGTGACATAAGGGCACACTTAGAGACACCTGAAGACCCAAACACTTGCACAGGAATTTTTCAGCCAATTGAACACTTTTTTCCAAATCTCCACACAGTCCTACAGACCAACCTTCCCAATATTAAGCTTCCAACTCTATAAAAGAATAAAGAACATTTCCAAAGAACAAAAGCATCCCTCCCTCCACCCCTTTACATTGTATGAACTCTCACAATTTCAAAAACCTCATTTTGAGCCTTTTATGTGCTCCAACCTTCTCTCCCTGGGTTTTTTCTCTTTTTAATTTTGCACACAGCTGTCTGTTGTACTTGCTCAAATGATGCCAGATGCTGAGTTCATCAACCCAACGCAGGCAAACAATGCTTGGAAAGCAATTAGAAGCACCGAGGCTGCACCGAGGCTCATATTAAAATGTGATAACACTGGTCTGGGGGGAATTGCAGCACTGCTGCATTTCTGACATTTCTGTGCTGCCAGACAGGCAGGATGTGCTGGAAGTGGGCCCTGCTCGAGGAGGTAACACACTGGAATTTATTCCTGGGGTAAATGAGGGATTAGCTGAGTTGGAACACTGGGAAGGGGTTTTGTTACAGCCCCAGCTCCCACCTGGTTTGAACCTTGGCAGATCCTCCTGTCTGTGCTCACATATCACAACCATAATTAAAGCAAAAAGGACAAACTCACCCATCCTTGTGCCTTGGCTACAAGCTGGGTTGGACCCAATGCTCCAAAATTAGGATTTAGGGCTGAGCTCCATTGATATGATACAGCCAGAGGAGCTCCAGGTCAGCCCTGAGCCCACACAGATCCATCACATTGTCCCTGATATGCAGAAGGACCCACTGACAAGGCTTGTGACCTGCAGGCCCCCTGCAAAGTTTAAATCATCGCTCCCATTATGGAGGAAATGGAGATCAAAGTCCCCATCAGAGTCTCCCAGCTTGTTAACAGACATAACAAGAGATGGTCTGACAAATTTACAGCCTCGCCATGTGGCCACACCTGGAGGCTGATTGAGTTTCAAGTTCAGGTTAACATGAGCCATGAGACTGAAGGTCACCCCAACAGCCTTTGCTCCCAAGTCAGTGGTCCATGGGAATGAACTGCCATGGGAATGAACTGCCCTTCCCAAACTTTAAAGCTTTTTCTGGAGGCAGAAGTTTTGCAGAAAAAAACTTCCTGGGCTTGTCCAAGACAATAAATTTCTGCCAGAACCACACACGTTGTGTTTGCTCTCAGGGACAAGGAAGAACTCAGCAAAACAACCCCAACTTCTGCTGCAGCCTCTGCCACAGCTCTGCCCCTTTCCACCACCCTCAGAACTGCCACACAGCCATAAATTGAGTCTAAACTCTTCTCCTCGTTGCCTTTGCACAGAGAACACACACACACACAACCCCTCCTGCCCCCCAGGCTCATCCCAGAGGGAGCTCACCCTCCCTCCCCAGTCGTACTCACCTCGGGGGGAAAAGTCCAAGTGGTACCTAAAAAACCAAAGAGAAAAAGAGACATAAGACACATCATTTTCTCAGAGATTTGTTCCAGCCTGATGTGTAAGGGACAGATGAGAGAATTCTGCCAGGATCCAGAATCCCAGAGAATGCTCAACACACATTCTGGGCAAGAAGCTCCAAGAGGAACTTGTGATGTCCCATCCCTGTCCAAGGCCAGCTTGGACAGGGCTTGGAGCAACTCAATCCAGTGAAAGGTGTCCCTGTTCATGGCAGGGGGTGCAACAAGATGATCTTTAAGGTCCCTCCCAACTCAATCCAGTGAAAGGTGTCCCTGTTCATGGCAGGGGGTGCAACAAGATGATCTTTAAGGTGCTTCCCAACTCAATCCAGTGAAAGGTGTCCCTGTTCATGGCAGGGGGTGCAACAAGATGATCTTTAAGGTCCCTCCCAACTCAATCCAGTGAAAGGTGTCCCTGTTCATGGCAAGGGGTGCAACAAGATGATCTTTAAGGTCCCTCCCAACTCAATCCAGTGAAAGGTGTCCCTGTTCATGGCAAGGGGTGCAACAAGATGATCTTTAAGGTCCCTCCCAACTCAATCCAGTGAAAGGTGTCCCTGTTCATGGCAGGGGGTGCAACAAGATGATCTTTAAGGTCCCTCCCAACTCAATCCATGATTCCATGAACTTCCATCCATTGGAACAGGTCTTTCTCCAAACACAAAGACTTATGTCACCTTTGGCTCTGCAGCCTGAATTAAGGACCTTTAAAGGTCCCTTCCAACTCAAACTCTTCTGTGAGGTTTTTTTCTTGGTCTCCTCTCACACCTCCCCTACAGCAGCAGCATCACAGAGGGCAACACACACTCTGCCCACGCCAAAAAAAATTGGTTTCTTCCTCTCTCCCACTTTGGGCACATCTTGGGTTGACATCAGAGCCATTTTCAAAAGGGAGTTCTGGAAGCAGATCAAGGATTTGGGATAAACCACAAAGTGACCCATTCACAGGCAAGATGTGTAACAAAGGGGGGGTCTATAGGCATTAGTGGCAAGAATCCAGGGTGTAAAAATCCAATCAATTTGTTTCCTCATTAAAAGCTTTCATGAAGAAAATGATTTAACACGAACATCCAAGCCACTGACACAGATTAATTAGAAAACAACAACGGAATTCTGATTAAGGGCATAATATTTATTTGACTTGTTTGCTTTGGACGAAGAAGAAAAATTAAAAACGTGCAGAGAGAGAAGAAACTTCCCTGGGAGACTGAGCTGAGTGATAAATAACAGCTGTGTTGGGGTGGAAAGAGCCACATCACTGTGCTCTGGAGGGAGAAAAGGCTGCAAGTTTCTCTGGGGCTTTGGATGCTCTTGGAAGTGGCTCCCAATTTTTCCAAGGAGCTTTTCCTCTCCATCCTCTGGCAGTTCCATCTTCTCCCTCAAACCCAGAGAGGCACCAGCACCTGCCCAAGGTCAGGGCAACCACAACAGCAGCTCCAGCTCTTCCCTTCCAATCAGCATTACCTGTTACTCACCATTTTCTTGGAGAATTCAGACATTATTCAATGTTTGAGTTGAGAAATATCCACTCTGGGCTCAGCCAGAGGTCCCTGCACTCCCCCAGTGCCCCAAACCCATCAGTCCTGGGAGCTGAAATACTTTTGTCTCCTGAACAGACAAGGACAGCAAAAAAATCACTTCTTGTTTTGTGAACTTTTGTCTCTTGTGCTTGAGAGACTGTCCTAATCTCCCCTGAACATGGTTTAGTGATAACATTTACTGCACTAGGACCAAAATGATTTTCTGTCACTTGTAATTCCAGTTCAATAAAAGTATAAGAGCTTTGTTTCTAACCTCTGTCATTTTTAATACAGTAAAATGGCTTAAAAAAATGTAAAATTGAGTTCCATTTCCTACTGGACCAGCAAGCCCATGTTAAGCTTCAGTCTGATCAAATTTAAGGCAAGGGGGAAATACCAAAAGATGTTTTGCTTTTGCCTTTTTTTTTTTTTCTTTTTTTTTAGCACAAGGAAACAGTCAAAAATTTTAATCTCATCAGATCAGGATGTGTCTTTAATCTCCTGCTTTGATCATTTTCACTCTGGAAAGGCTTAAGCAGAGAAGGAAAGTTAGTTTAAAATTTAATGGGGAGTGGGAGGAAAATGGTCTTGTTCTTATGGAAGAGGGAAGAGTAATGATCTAATTCCTTCCTCTGCCACTGAGTGCATGGAAATCTTGAATAAATTACTGATCTTGGGAGTGCAGAAGGTACTTGGATAAGATGCCACAATGTTTTCACTTAGAGAATTTTTCTTTCCTCTGATGTTTTGTCTGAGACAGGGTGGGGAAAGCACCACTCTGTGTTTCCCCCACCCCTTCCTGCAGCCTGAGCTAATCCCCAAGTTGTATTTTCACAGTTCTTACAGGTGGTCAAAAGAGTTTTTTCTTTTTGTTCCTGCAAGAAATTCAACTATTTGGGCAAAATGCCCTTTTTTTCTTCAATGATCCCAGCAGCAAATGGGGTTAATTCAAATCCAGCCACAGGCCTGAGCTCTGTGCAGGATAAAATCCAAATAAAATGTGTTTCTGTGCAGCAGAGCAGGAGGAACTCACTCAGCAGCAGCAGGTTTGTCACCCTGGGCCATTCTCCAAAGTGCAGAGCTCGAGGCCAATTAAGAGTTTTGTTCCCAATTAACCCAGCCCTGAGGAGCAGGTTACTCAACACACCCATCTGTGGGGAACAGGCACTTACACAACATTTCCTTCTCCAGCTTTGCAGGTTTACCCTGAAAGCTGCAGCCCAATAACATCTCACAGCAAATAATTAAAAATATACTGTAATTGCTCCATACACATCCCCCTGAGCCAGTTTAACTCAGGCCTAATCCTTCCTCAACTGCATCTTTATTTTGGAAGTTATTTGCTTGGGGATCAGCTTGACATTTTCATCCTTAATAAACAATTTTTACATCTCACAAACACCAGTAAAAGCTTCTCATTCATTTTCTTAACTAGAAAGTTTGGGAATAGGAGATATATTTGGTCATGCCTTGACTGTTTGTTTTAAGCACATGATCTAAAAGGCTCCTGAGCCCCAGGAAGAATCCTCCAAGAAGAGAAGCAGCTCAAGGCCAGGTTGGACAGGGCTCTGAGCAACCTGTTCTAGTGGAAGATGTTCCTGCCCATGGCAAGGGAGAGCTGGAACTGGATGGTCTTTGAGGTCCCGTCCAGCCCAAACCATCCAAGGTCCAATTTCCATCAGCCCTTAAGAGAGCTGAGGGAATTGGGGACAAACTCCTGCCAAGTGATGGACAACCCTCAGCAACACAAACTCACAGAGGAATCCAGGGAGAGTTTTGATGCACCACATGACTTGAGGAGCTCTCCTAAAATTATCTGATTTCCCTTCCAAACCAAAGGATGAGTGATCACAGTAGGGCTGAATCAAGACATGGTGGATTCTCACTCAGTGCCACATCCACAGAGTCATAGAATGGATTGGGTTGGAAAAGACCTCCAAGATCATCAAGTCCAACCCCTGGTCCAACTCCAGTCCCTTTACCAGATCATGGCACTCAGTGCCACGGCCAAGCTCAGTTGAAAAACCTCCAGGGATGGGGAATCCACCCCCTCTCTGGGCAGCCCATTCCAATCCCTGAGCACTCTCTCTGCAAAGAATTTCTTCCTGATCTCCAACTTCAATTTCCCCTGGCAGAGCTTGAGCCCATCGTGCCCCCTTGTCCTATTGCTGAGTGCCTGGGAGAAGAGACCAACCCCCACCTGGCCAGAACTTCCCTTCAGGGAGTTCCAGACAGTGCTGAGGTCACCTCTGAGCCTCCTCTTCTCCAGGCTGAACACCCCCAGCTCCCTCAGCCTCTCCCCACAGCACTTGTGCTCCAGTCCCTTCTCCAGCCTCGTTGCTCTTCTCAGTTGGGTTGGAAGAGACCTCTGAGATCACCAAGTCCAACCCTTGATCCAACCCCACTGGGATCACTCTGGCACTCTGTGCCCTGGGCTGGTGATCACAGTGGGGTTGGATCAAGACATGTTGATTTCTCTGTCCCTGGAGGTGTTTAAGAGGACACTCAGAGCCACATCCAGTCCCTTCTCCAGCCTCGTTGCTCTCCTCTGGAGCTGCTCCAGCCCCTCATTTCCAACACAGGACTCGTGTTCCCCTGGAGCACCAAGACAACTTGGTTTTATTCCTGCATTTCCAACCCTCACACAACTCAAGCAGCAGATCCACCCCAGGCCTCTCATCCTCTGTTACTGCACAGGGAGAGTCCCAAATCCCATCAATGCCCAGAAATCCAGGAAAATACACAATTAACTCACTCCCTCCTCACAGCCACAACACAAAGTTGGTGACCAGCATCAGTAAATCAGGCCTCAAACCTGATCCATTTGGGGCCAGGAGCAAAAATCACTGTCTGAAATCTCAGTGTTATGCAGGGGGTCAAACTTGATGGGTATAATGGTCTGTTTGCAGCTCTAAAGTCTATAAAAGTCTAAACCCCACTTTCCTCTCAGACTCCATTTCAGCAGGAACCATAAAATAAAGTCAGGTTCCAATCAAATTTCCTCTATTTTCCTGTCCAATTAAGAACACTAAAATCACCACAGATGTTATTAAATTAGATATTTTGAGACAGCCTAATTTGTTTGGGGCACAGAGTTCGTTGGGTTTTAATGTTTGCAAAAAAAAAAATTAAAAAAAAAAATCAATGCTGTACAAGATTTCAAGCAGGCAAAAAAAAATAAAAATAAAAGAGCTGAAAATGGGATTGGGGAGTTTACCATTAGCAAAGCCAGTTACAAACCACTTCAAATGCATTTCTCAGTTAAATGTTCCAGCAGCAGCAGCAATGCAGAGACTCTGGTTACACAACCTCAATCACTGCCAGGCCTCGGGTTTCAGATTAACAACCCACCACCAGGAAATGGATGGGCAAAAAGGGGTAATTTTATCAGCTGGGATGGGAAAGGATGCAAATTACTGAGAGGAGCCCAAGGCAGAAGGCACCAAAGTGCATTAATGGCAGAGAGAGTGGCCACACTCCCCACAGGTGCAAAGGCAGGTACGGGGGGGACTGGGATTGTACCCCTGCCATGTGGGCATCAACACTGAGAATTCCTTCCTCAAGTGAAGTGTGGGGGGGGAAATGCCTTACTGGGATTACAGGATAAACTGGGAACTTCCAAATCCCTGCTGGGATTACAGGATAAACTGGGAACTTCCAAATCCCTGCTGAGATTACAGGATAAACTGGGAACTTCCAAATCCCTGCTGAGATTACAGGATAAACTGGGAACTTCCAAATCCCTGCTGAGATTACAGGATAAACTGGGAACTTCCAAATCCCTGCTGAGATTACAGGATAAACTGGGAACTTCCAACCAGCAAAAAAATCCCATGATGAGATTACAAGATGAATTGGGAATTTCTATCCATAAAAATATCCCATGCTGAAATTACAGAATAAATTGGGAACTTCCAAATCCCTGCTGAGATTACAGGATAAACTGGGAACTTCCAACCAGCAAAAAATGCCAGGCTGAGATTACAGGATAAACTGGGAATTTTCCAATCCCATACTTAGATTACAGGATAAACTGGGAACTTCCAACCAGCAAAAAAATCCCATGCTGAGATTATAGGATAAACTGGGAATTTTCCAATCCCTGCTGAGATTACAGGATAAATTGGGAACTTCCAAATCTCATACTGAGATTACAAGATGAATTGGGAACTTCTATCCAGCAAAAAATGCCAGGCTGAGATTACAGGAAAAATTGGGAACTTCTATCCAGAAAAAAATTCCCATGCTGAGATTACAGGATAAATTGGGAACTTCCAAATCCCTGCTGAGATTACAGGATAAATTGGGAACTTCCAAATCTCATGCTGAGATTACAGGATAAATTGGGAACTTCTATCCAGAAAAAATCCCATGCTGAAATTATAGGATAAACTGGGAACTTCCAACCAGCAAAAAAATGCCATGCTGAGATTGCAGGAAAAATTGGGAATTTCTATCTAGAAAAAAAAACCCATACTGAGATTACAGAATAAATTGGGAACATCCTACCAGCAACTTGAAAGGAAATAATCACCAGGGTTGGTATTAAATCTGACTTGTTGAACACTCCAGGAATGCCAGTGCAGGTGGGCAGAGGGTTCAGATCTCCATGAACCCCACTTGGTGCCCCCACCCCAACCTGCCCCACATCAACCCCACACAGGGGCACAACCCCCCTCATTCTTAGGCTCAAAAATGCAACTCCCCAAATTGCTCAGCACTGAAATGACAGGACCTTGCTTTTCTCTCTCTCTCTTTTTTTTTTTTTTCCTTTTTTTTTTTTTTCCTCCAGAATAAATCTGTATTTAATGGCCAAGGAAAGTGTGAATGAAATCCTGCTCAGCGAGATCGTTTCCTCGCTGAGCAAATAAATCTCAGCTCTCTGAAGAACGTGAAGGAGGAGAAAAGCACTTTGCCTAATTAAGGACAATGTGGTGGGGCTCCAGTCCAGCCCTGCCATTAATGGGCTGAGCTCAATTATCTGCCCATCAGGTCACATCCTTAAATTCCTTTTTATCTTGGTATCACACATTACTCAGCGTAATGAGTTTAATATTGGGAGGAATTACAGGCACTACATTTACACTAATGAAGCAAAATTACCCTGAAATCGCATTTTCTTTAATTCCAGTCTGAAAACTTGCAAAGAAGGTTGAAAATTGAAGTAATAAATGGAGTTAATATGGGCAGAAGTTTATTAAGACAGGCCAAACACGCTGCTTTAAGGAAAACTTTGGCTCTGTTTCCATTAGAGAATCTTTTACAATCCTACTGGAACACTTGGCCACAGAAAGGACCAAGTTAGACGTGATATTTTATTTCTCTTTTTTTTCCCCTCTCTCTAATAACTCAAATCCACTTTCACTTTCCTATATCTAAGTCCTGGCCTGGCAACTTTTTCCCTAATAATCTCTTTGTATTTATTTACATTTATATTTACCTACATTAAATATTTTTATATTTATGTATTATAAATACAGAATAATACATTATTGTATATTTATATTCTTTCCATATTATAAATGTTTATATAGAATATTAAATAATTTAAATATATTTCTATTCTATAATAGTTATATTTCATTTATTATATTTAAATATTTAAAATGCAATAAATATACATATTAAATGGTTACATATAATAAAAATGTGAATGTTTATATAATATATTTATGGGGGTTTACATCTATATTTTTATATATAGTAATATATAATTAAAATGTGAATGTTTATATAATATATTTATGGGGGTTTACATCTATATTTTTATATATAGTTATATATAATAAAAATGAATGTTTACATCATATATTTATGGGGGTTTATATCTATATTTTTATATATAATTAAAATGTGAATGTTTACATCATATTTATGGAGTTTATATCTATATTTTTATATATAATTATATATAATAAAAATAAATGTTTACATCATATATTTATGGGGTTTATATCTATATTTTTATATAGTTATATATAATAAAAATGAATGTTTACATCATGTATTTATGGGCATTTATATCTATATTTTTAGATATAATTATATATAATTAAAATGTGAATGTTTACATCATATATTTATGGGGTTTATATCTATATTTTTAGATATAATTATATATAATAAAAATTAATGTTTACATCATATATTTATGGGGTTTATATCTATATTTTTATATATAATTATATATAATTAAAATGTGAATGTTTACATCATATATTTATGGAGTTTATATCTATATTTTTATACATAATTATATATAATTAAAATGTGAATGTTTACATTATATATTTATGGGGTTTATATCTATATTTTTATATATAGTTATATATAATAAAAATGAATGTTTACATCATATATTTATGGGGGTCGATATCTGTATTTTTATATATTTAATTTTTTAAAAGTATATATTTATAATCTCTGTTTATTTTTCAGTGCCATGAACAAGCTCTTGGTGGCAGAGCCCAACCTTGGATGAGGATCTAGGACAGCTTTGGAGTGTCACTACAAAATGACACATTTAAACCAATTAAAGACCCAAATCACTCAACCAGACAAGGAGCACATCCCAGTCCAGGCTGGGAATCCAGGACTGGGACACTGGGACACTGTTCAGACACCAATGGCAGCTCAGCAGCTGGGAAGGTCCAGCAAGGACTGTGGCAGGTCCAAGGACAGGACCCTGGTGGGTCCAAGGACAAGACCGTGGCCGGGGCGGGGGGGGGGGGCAAGGTCATGGCAAGTTCCATCACAGAGTTCAAAGGCCACTCTCAGAAACTCCATCACAGAGTTCAAAGGCCACTCTCAGACTCTTCCTCACTGACAGCACAGCAGTGGCAACGTTGCCATCAGTTGGACAACAAGGCAGTGAAATGAGGTTTGGGCTTGTCATGGAGACATGAAGAGCCTGGTCCTGGTTGGAGCTCCTGCTGCTGCAGGAATGGCAGAAAGGGGAGAGGCTGAGGGAGCTGGGGGTGTTCAGCCTGGAGAAGAGGAGGCTCAGAGGTGACCTCAGCACTGTCTGGAACTGCCTGAAGGGAAGTTCTGGCCAGCTGGGGGTTGGTCTCTTCTCCCAGGCACTCAGCAATAGGACAAGGGGGCACAATGGGCTCAAGCTCTGCCAGGGGAAATTGAAGTTGGAGAGCAGAAAGAAATTCTTTACAGAGAGAGTGCTCAGGGATTGGAATGGGCTATCCAGAGGGGGTGGATTCCCCATCCCTGGAGGGTTTTCAACTGAGCTTGGCCGTGGCACTGAGTGCCATGATCTGGTAAAGGGACTGGAGTTGGACCAAGGGTTGGACTTGATGATCTCAGAGGTCTTTTCCAACCCAATCCATTCTATGACTCTGTGGATGTGGCACTGAGTGAGAATCCACCATGTCTTGATCCAACCCCACTGTGATCACCAGCCCAGGGCACTGAGTGCCCTGGGCTGGTGATCACAGTAGGGTTGGATCAAGTGTTGGACTTGATGATCTTGGAGGTCTTTTCCAATCCTTGCCCTGGGCTGGTGATCACAGTGGGGTTGGATCAAGGGTTGGACTTGATGATCTCGGAGGTCTTTTCCAACCCAATCCATTCTGTGATTCTGTGATAAAAGGGCCCTGTGGATTAGTTATGAGTCACAGGATTGGGCCTCAGGTTCATGTCATGGTTCTGTCACAGCAGAGCAAATTAAAGGTAGAGTTTCTGTGTCTATTTTGGATTTCCTGGTGGGTGTCTGAGCAAAACTCACCATTCATTAAAGCCCTCTCTCTTGATCACTGCTTTGATATACAACAGGTCTGCCTCACTCTCCTTTTAGCACTATTACATTTCACCTCAGGGGGAAAAAATACTAAGAATTTGTGCAAAGTTGCCTTCCAACAGGGAGTTTTAATGACTGGCTGACTCCAAGGAGGTGGAGGAACTATTTATCTCCATATTTTCTTCAAGAACTCCCATTCTCCCCATCCCACCCCCTGCCACTGTAACTGCTCCAGAGATGTCAAAATGCTGAGGGGAGGTCATTTAACAGCGAGGAGATTTTTTTTTTTGGTTATTGCTCTTGCCAAAGGACAAGAATGGGCTTGTGTTCCTGAGCAGAGTCATGTGTCTGATGCTTCCCAGGTGTCACATCTGCTGCTGGCTTTGGTGGGACACAAGAAGCAGCAGCCAAGGAACAACTTGAACCAAACCCTTGGCACCAACACACAAACAGAAGCACTGACGGCTTTTGGGGGGTCTGAAAGACAAGTAAACTCTTCCTCAGCACCACGTCCTTCCCCTGCTCTCCTTCAATCCAAAGATGCTTTTAAAGCAAATTTTATGCCTTATCAACACTTTGGTTTTCCATTCAGGACTAGAGTAAAGCCCTCAGTCTACAGACAGGACACAGATAACTGTGAGGTCCTCACACTGATAATTCCTCCTGTTGTGCTCTGTGGCTGTCCTGGATGCCAGACAGAACAATGAAAAAAGGACACTATAAAAAAAAATGTTATAAAATATAAACAGAACTCTCCAAAACTATTACATTTATGCAGCTCAATTGCAAATTTAAGATATCCCTGCCCATTGTAGGAGGGTTGGACCAGGGGCCTTTAAAGATCCCTTCCAGCTCAGACTATCCTATGAAAATCAGATATTAGGAAAAAATTTACCAGGTCAGGATTTATATACAGAAAAGCAAACCAGGATTTGAGTCAGCAGGAAAGGGGTGGAAAAAACCACAAGTGTTTCACCCCAACGGTGCACCTTAAATAACCAAATGGATTCTGAAAGTAAAAGAGCACAGGACTCCTCAGTGAGCTGTGTGGTGAAAGCCTCCCCACAGCCACCACCTCCTGCCAGAGCAGCCCAGGCTGCCCCCAAGAGTGCCAACCTGCAGCCACAACCCCCTCTGCCCTCCTACACCTCCCTAGGTGGGGTGGGGACAATTTATCCTGGCAGGTGGCACGTGCAGACAGAAAGCACAGCTCCTCCTTCCCATCACAGCCATCCCTGATGCTCCTGGAGGGGAATCACAGAATGGGTTGAGTTGGAAAAGACCTCCCAGATCATCAAGTCCAACCCTTGGTCCAACTCCAGTCCCTCTACCAGATCATGGCACTCAGTGCCACGGCCAAGCTCAGTTGAGAAACCTCCAGGGATGGGGAATCCACCCCCTCTCTGGGCAGCCCATTCCAATCCCTGAGCACTCTCTCTGCAAAGAATTTCTTTCTCATCTCCAACTTCAATTTCCCCTGGCAGAGCTTGAGCCCATCGTGCCCCCTTGTCCTATTGCTGAGTGCCTGGGAGAAGAGACCAACCCCCACCTGGCCAGAACTTCCCTTCAGGCAGTTCCAGACAGTGCTGAGGTCACCTCTGAGCCTCCTCTTCTCCAGGCTGAACACCCCCAGCTCCCTCAGCCTCTCCCCACAGCACTTGTGCTCCAGTCCCTTCTCCAGCCTTTTTGCTCTTCTCAGTTGGGTTGGAAGAGACCTCTGAGATCACCAAGTCCAACCCTTGATCCAACCCCACTGGGGTCACTCTGGCACTCAGTGCCCTGGGCTGGTGATCACAGTGGGGTTGGATCAAGACATGTTGGATTCTCTGTCCCTGGAGGTGTTTCAGAGGACACTCAGAGCCACATCCAGTCCCTTCTCCAGTCTTGTTGCTCTTCTCTGGCCCCGCTCCAGCCCCTCAATCTCTTTCCTCAACTGAGGGGCCCAGAACTGAACACAACACTCAAGGTGTGGCCTCCCCAAGGCAGAGTCCAGGGGAAGGGTCACTGCCCTGGGCCTGCTGGCCATGCTAGTTTGGATCCAGACCAGGATCCCATTGGCCTTCTTGGCCACCTGGGAACACTGTTGGCTCATGTTAGGAGGTCATGGGGACAGTAGGGAAATAAAGACCTGAGGGCCAAGTTCCAAGCACAGTTATTGGGGCTGAGCAGGAACAGCCATTGGGGCTGGCTGGGGATCATGAGCTGAGCTCTTCCCTCTCACAGACACACGTGGCTCTCCCCAGCACTGAGCACTTTGCTCGTGTCCATTATGAGCCCCAACCATGAAACCCAACACACCTCACCCCTCCCAGAGGGTCCTGGGGCTGCTGGGGGAGCTTCCTGAAGCCAGAGCCTGATGATTTCCTGCACACCCACCACAAAAGCCACAGGAAGCTCCCCGAGGAGACAAACCCATCCCCAGGAGCACGACCTGCTCAGATCCTCTCAGATCAAACCATGCAGTCATCGTTCCAGTAATCTCCCACCACAAATCATTGCCTTAATGGCTCAGGGCAGAACAAGGACATTTGTATCCTCTGTTCATCTCCCCCTCTCCAAAAGCCACTGAGCAATAAAACACCAGCAGAAATCAGCAGTGCCCTGTAGGCTTTGCTCAAGGGTCTCACTTTCCCCTCCACAAGTACCTGCAATTTATTTCAATAAGCAGCAGGACTGAGGCCCCACATGTTAACCTGAACATCCAGGAGGGATTTCACATCACCTCTCCTGACGTAAAAGCTGCTTCACCAATCCTGTTGCTTCTTTGAGGTGATTTTCTTCTAAGAGCTTTATCCCAAACTGTGCCCTTAGGCTGAGAAAGGGCTCAGGGCCAAGGCTGAGTTCTGTGTCACACCATCAGCCACAGGAGCCTTTAGGCTGCTCCTTCTTGAGCAAATCAAAGCCAAACAACCTCTGGGAAGGCAGAAGTTCATGCACAGCAGCCAGAGCAGCACCTTTCCCACTGCTCAAGCACCATTCCCAGCTCTGAGAGCACATGAAGTCAAACCACCTGCCCCAGGCAGCAAGAACAGCCCAATATTTCCAGCTCTGCCTCACACAGTTGTCGTGGTTTGTGCAGTTTGGTTTTATTTCATTCAAACCAGACCTAGAGCTGCACTTCATGTTGATACAGAGATGTCACCTGGAAAGATCTGTGCTCTCAGCACAGTGAAAAAAAAAAACCAAAGAAGCTCCACTTGATGCCTGAATAATTCAGAATTCTGCTTATTTAGCTTTTCCCACTCAAGATTCCTGCCAGGAGGAATTTTTCAGAGCAATCACACCAGTTAAACACAAAATCAAGCCCTTTTTCTGCAGTAATACAAGAGACTGCCACACATCCCCCCCCCCGTTCTTCCATTAGAGAAGCTCCAGCCCCATTTTCCAAAGGTTTCCATCTTCTGCATTCAGCTTGTTTCAATTATTCAGGGCAACCCAGGCTGATAATTACACAGTCCCGAGTTGCTGAGTAAAACTGATGCTTAATTAGCCAGCAGGAAAGATCGATTAAGATCCAGCAGGATGTCTTGCAAAGTTCTTCAGTGGGACTGCAGGGAATAAAGTCTGGCTGTGCCCTTCCAAAGGATAAAATTCTCCTCTTCTCAGGGACTCGACAGCAGTTTTATTTAAAGTGGATGCTCAGCTCACTGAGCCACCCTGAGCTTTATTGTCAGGCCTTAACATGGAGTGGCACAACTCAGAGCTTGTAACAAGAGCATGAACAGCAAGATCTGGATCACATTTCTAGCCAAAAATATAATGCAGCTGAGGCTGGAAGTTTTATCTAAGCCTCTTTTCTGGTTTTCTTCCTCAATTTTCCCTCAGCACAATAGGGGGGAAAACTTTAGTTTGCTTCACTCCTTTTTTCCAAATGATGCATCTCATGTTCTTATGCAGGACTGGAATAGTCCTGAGGACATGAGGGTTTAAAACTCAGGTCTGAGCTGGGTTCTAAGTCAATAAATCCTCTTCAGTCCTTTTTACTGCATCCAAGTCCAGACAATACATTTCTGAGCTCAGGAGCCCCCTGTGAAATGGATACTTTGAGCAGCAAGTGCACAGCACGAGGCTCTGCTCACTCTATTGATTTCCCCATAAACTTAATACTTAAGTGATGGATTTTTTTTTCCCCACAAAATCCTCTCTGGAACAAAGGAGGAGAGGATCAGAAATCCATATGAAAAGAGCTGTTCAGACACAGCTTAAGGCCTGTTTTTTTCACTTTGAAACACAGAAATTCCAAACAAAATAATGACAATTTTGCAGACAAGAAAACTGGTTAATTAGGAGAGTGCAAATGACTGGGCACTACACTCATTATACCAAGTGAATGTCCATGAATTTTCAAACCATGGGCCAACCCAACCAGCACAAAGTCCCCCAGGATATGCCACCAGTTCTGAAGCACTTTGATTAGAAAATAATGCAGAGAACACCAACCTGGTTTTGACTCTCTGGAAGCCCAAGAGAATCACATCCCTCTGCTCTCTGGCTTCAGCACTCAGGTTCTCACTCTGCAGCCCTTCTGCCAGGAAATCTTCAGCATCTGGGGGAGAAGGAATGACAGGATAAAGCTCAGGGATGCCTGTTCTTGGCTAAGGAACCCGGACCTGGCTGTGCCCTGGGAGCTCTTGAGGCACCACACCAAGAACTCTGTTCTAAAGACACAAGATTTCATTTGGAGAAGTGAAGACGTGGAAGTGATTGTAGATTAAAGAGGATCTAAATATTGAATGTGATCACAGAGTTTCTCTCTGGTTGCAACAGCAGAAAGCAAATGAGCAGCTGAAAAGAAAGCCCCAAGCAGAAGTGAGGATGGGGAAGGTAAAGTGAAACATGGAGGAGTTGACCAGACCAAGGACAACTCCACCTCCATCTGTGGTGCCCCAAACTCTAAATATCTGTTGCTGTGAAAGGCTTGTGGCATTAGAGACCCAGAAATGGTTATCCCATTTGGGGAGGATCCAAAACATGTCTAAAATAAGTACAAAATATCCATGGAAAACCCTAATCTGTGATTTTCACAAGGATGATCTTCCTGAAGGACAAACCCTGGAAACCACTTTGGTTGTGCATTTGTATCACAACGTGGGCTCTGCTGTGCCTGCTCAACAGAGGCAGCCAGACAAAAACAAATACAGCATTCTCTCACCTGGAAACCACTTCTACATGCAGAAATTTAACCTGAACTGCAAGATAAAAGGATTAAGTGCCTTCTATTTGCATAAATATTTATGTTCTTTACAGGAAGCTGAAAAAAAAAAACCACCAACAAAGTCATGGAAAACAAAACAGTTGCAATCCCACCTGCTCTGTACAGAACACCAGCCTTGGATTCACTGCCAGTCTCCTTCAGCAGAGAAAAGCTTGGCTTCAGAGCTCTGGGTTCTACATCCACAGGCCCCTCCAACCTTTAACTCCCACCCCACACTGTGCCACTAATGGCACTTTAATATCCTGCTTGCAAGACTTCCAGCTCCTGATGCTCCAGCTGCCAGTCCAACCCCAGGAACCTGCACAGCTCCTCAAAACCAGCTCCTCCACCTGCAGGCACGTCTCAAGATCAAAATGCCACGAGAGAAGAGAGTTTTTCTGTTGGAATTGTGATGCCTTTTTGCTTTTTGCTGCCTGCTCTGATGTACATGAGAAAGGTTTCGAGCATGGGGGGGAAAGGGAGAGGGGAAAAAAGCTCTTTAAAGTGAAGAACATCAAAGGAAGGATGTGGAGGGGGACCAAGGCTGATGGTTGGGTATCCCCCAGGAACAGGGACCTCTTCCCTGTCTTCAGTGACAGGATCAGAGACTCAACTCTGCCCACAGCAGCCTGGGAAGGAGGAGAGACCCCAGATCATAACACTTGTCTCCATAACAGCCCAGTTCTCCTTTCAGGATTTACTCAGTTGAAAGCACCAGTTGCCATGGAAGCACTTGCTAATTACCACATTTCAGCCAAATGCAGATTCCTCCAGGTCCTCACTCACCCCTGCCTCTGTCTCCCTGCCTTTCCTCCTTCCAGGAGGGCTCCTGACCCCCAGGAACAGATCTGAGTCCCACCACCCACAGCCACCCCTTCACAGGTGAGAGACAGAGCTCAGAGCCTGGAGACAACACCAGGTGGTGAAGGAGCCAAGCACAGCCCTCCTGACCTGGGGAGGAGAATGTTCACAGGGGATGGAGGGACAGCACAAGGGGGATGGCTTCAAACTGCCAGGGCAGGGATAGGTGGGATATTGGGTTGAAATCCCTCCCTGGGAGGGTGGGCAGGCCCTGGCACAGGTGCCCAGAGAAGCTGTGGCTGCCCCAGCCCTGGGAGTGTCCAAGGACAGGCTGGACAGGGCTTGGAGCACCCTGGGCTGGTGGGAGGTGTCCCTGCCATGGCAGGTGTGGCACTGGATGAGCTTTAAGGTCCCTTCCAACCCAAACCATTCCATGATTCCACACTCCACAGCCCCTGGAGATGGACAGCAACCCTAATTCACAGCATCACTCCCAAACCCACACCTGAGAACTGTGTCTGGGGAGTTCAGGCATCATGACACACACCCAGCAGTTTGGGAGCTCCAGGAGCAGAAAGTCCAGGCCAAAATACCTGTTAATATAAAGTTCCCTGCTAGGAATTTAACCCTGGCTGGAGTAAGACAGAGGTTTGCCAGAGCAGCTGACCAAAGCTTTGTAAACCCCAGGCCAATCTCCTAATCCTGAGGCTAAATTTCATTTTCAGGACATCCCTCTGCAGTTTTAATTGCACAGCCAAGATGCTGTACCAGCTCCTGACAGCTCTGATGGTGCTGAGGCTGAAATCATAAATGCCCAAGTACAAATACCTAAGCACAAAGAACAGATCTTGCTCTGAGGAGCCTGCTAAGAACAGATGAGGCTGAGGGAACAATTTATTATATAGAAGCATAAAAACAACACAGTAAAAATGGCCCAGCAAGAGAAACTACACACGGGAAAAAAAAAATAGAGTTTTTCCACAAGCAAGAAAAACAAAGTGCTCCCAGAACTCCTGGAAATCCCAGTTACACCCCTGTGTCATTTTTAAGCCCAGATTAACTCCATGAGTACACCATTAGCTCTAATACAGCATTTACTTACTGGGATGTCAGCACAGATCAGCTGCTGGATAAGTTATAGGAGGAGCAGAGCAGGCAGAGCCCCTTTCAGAGCCAGCCACGATGTTTATAGCACCAGGAAATGAAAAAGAAAGCCTAACCATAAACTCTCCAAGTGGATCAGGAAGAGCAATATGTAAGCAGCCCTAGAGTAAATCACCCTAATGTTAGTTTTACTGCTTGTCAGTAACATTATATTCTTGATGTTTATAGATTGCTCTCTGCCATCCACTCTGAAAGTTTACAGGACTCTCCTCTCCATTTCCTGCGGGTAAAAAGGTAAGAGAGGGAGGCAAAAAAATAGTGGAGATTTCATCAAGTGTTTCAGGGGGGTTTCTAGAGTGATCCACTTTAATCCTGCAGGACAAGCACAGCATCCCAGGAATTATGTCACAGCCACTGAAGTCCAGGTAGTAAATAACCTTTTAATGGCAGCACTAAATTCTGGGAGTTAATCAGCACTCAATGAGCAGAGCTGAAAGGTATTGAGATGCCATGTGTGTTCTCACACACATTCAGCTGGTTTTTCACTCTTTTCTACTCCCCTGCCCTCAGAAATCCTACACTCCTCGTGCAGTGGAACCATTCCCACAGGATCTGTGCAAGGTAATTCTGAGCCAACCAGCCTGTTCCAACACTTATTTGATGCTTCACACAATCCCTCCTGCAGTTTATCACCCCAGCTGGCTGGGAAAAATGAGTTTAAAGAGGAGTTTAGGACACCTATCAACGCTGAGAGCACAGACACCTTGAGCTTCCCTGGGACTGCATTAATATTTCCAGGATGTGTCCCAAGGCAGGCAGGGATTTGGAAGGTTGGTTCTATCATCCCATCCCACTTGTCTAAATAAATCAGAACTATTGCACACAGAGTTTCTTCACTGAAGAAGGGAGGTTTTAATTGTGAAACAGCCATTTTCAGATGAGCCTTCCAGCTTTTGTTGTGGGGCTGAGTGAGAGCAAACCTTGGGAACTGAAGGAACCTTCATCCATCCTCCTGCAATGGACCCAGGGGGGACAATTCCCCATGCAAGGGACAACAAGGCAACTGAGGACAGCTTCCCAAATTTCCAGCTTCCAGCTCTCAACCCCAGTTCCCTAATATTTAAATTTTGTAGCTACTCATTATACCCCTAACTGGGGCTTATTTAGCCCTCCCAGAACAGCATTTCAGTGTTTATTTTTCAAACAGCTTCACCCTCAGCCACCTCCAGCTTTGCTTGGCTGTGCAGGTGCAGCCACAGCCCCCACTGCAGCACCTGCTTGGCCCTCCTGGTACCCAAACTCCAACAGAAAAATCAGCTTTTCAGACCTACCACCTGAAACCAAGAGGCTCAAGGAGGCAGGTGAAGGGCAGATAATCTGATTGACTTTGCTTCTCCAAACAAAATCAGCAGCACAACGTTTGTCAGAGATGTATCACATTTTTAGAACCACTTTGTCAGCCTTCAGAAGGAATCTGTGCCAGCAAATATGAAACACTCCTCAGAAAAGCTGTTTTAAGAGAGACCTGACTGAGCCAACAGGGAAACTGTGCAATTAACTGTTAATGAAGTGGAAATAAAATCTGAACTTCTCATTACCAGGTGGGTTTTAAAGTAATAATTTTTGCAGCCAAATCTGCTCCTAAGCAGAAAAGGATTCACATTGTGCTGGTTCCAACCCCTGCAACCTCAGAGAGGTCCCATCTGATAATTACACCCCCCTTAATAGGGAGCCATTGAGGACCTGCAGCAAATAAACAAACAGGGAACAAACTTTAATATAAGGGAGCAGGTTTATTGCCTCCTGTGTTTGTAATTTGGGTTTGAAAGACAAGAATTCTTATGGCAGTGCAGTTTGGATGCATCTGTACACACACACCCCACCTGCAGATATATTTTATATATACATACATCTCTCAGAATTCTTTGGGTGGGAAGGGACCTTAAAACCCATCCTGTCCCACCCCCTGCCATGGGCAGGGACACCTCCCACCAGCCCAGGTTGCTCCAAGCCCTGTCCAACCCGACCTGGGACACTCCCAGGGATGGGGCACCCCGTGCCAGGGCCTGCCCACCCTCCCAGGGAAGAATTTCCTCACCAAAGCCAACCTAAACTTACTCTCTGTCAGTTTGAAGCCCTTTCCCCTTGTCCTGTCACTCCAAACTCCTGCAAATAATCTCTCTCCTTGTTCCTTGTAGTTTCCCTTCACTTACTGGAAGGTCACCCCAAAACCTTCTCTTCTCCAGGCTGAGAATATATAAAATATACCTATAAAAATGTCCTGTAACAGCTTCAGCTGCACCATCCCCAGCCTGCATAGCTGGGAACCTCCTCAGCCACTGCAAGGCCTCAAGACCATACAGATTGTTAAGACACAGCAAGTTTGATCCAAAGGTATGTGACATGCAATTAATCTCCATTCATAGCCTGCTCTACCTGTCAGCAAACAAAGGCTGAGCTTTGGAAGGAGATCTGAAGCCTTCAATTAAAACCAGGCAGCTAACAAGAAAATAATCTAAGTTAAAGGAAGGTGGCAGGTGCAGAAATGAGTTGTTTACAAAAGTGTCAGCCCTGAACAATAAAAGGGCTGCACATCAAAACTGTGAAAGGGTGAACTTCAGCAGAGCCCCCGTGATTAAAAACCAGAGGAGAAAATCTACACCTACATCTGGGGGAAGACACAAAGCATTTGGGAGGGAGCTTTGATGGGCTTGGAGGCTTCACACTGAGTGACAGATGCCAGGGCTGGAAGTTCTCCTGCTCCTGGAGGGGAAGGGCTGAGTGCTCTGTGCTGCCTGGAGCCACCACAGCAGGAAATGAAAGTTCAAAGCCCAAAGGCAACAGCTGTGAGCAGGGAGCAGCAACGTGCTGTGGGTGCTCTCAGCTCCTCCCCACCACCCTCTCCTGCACAGAGGGGTCTGAGCCCCCACTGCAGCCTCCTGGTGCTGCTGAGCTTGGATTTATGGGCAGGTACAACGTGGTCACCACAGCATATCACAGAGCAGCTGCAAAGGTCCTCCCAGAACTCAGGTTTGGGAGGTGTGTGCCAAGAGCTGAGCATGGTTTGTGCTTGCCTGGCCCACCACTTCACTGAAGGAAGGTATTGCAGTTTAAGTTTGTGGAGAAATGCATGAAAAAGAGCTTTGGAATCCCCACAGCTGCCACCTCCCACCCACAGCATCATCAAGGATTTGGAGGGACCTTTAGGGACCACCCAGTCCAATCTCCCTCTCGGAGCACAGTCCCCTACAGCAGGAGACACAGGGACACACCCAGGTGGCTTGGAACGTCTCCAGAAGGAGACACAGAGAGGGAAATGCTGCCAGAATGAGCACAAGCCCTCAGGTCACATCCAAACTCTCAGTGAGTGGGACCAGCACTGCTCTCCTTGCTGGGCCCCAGTTTTCAGTGGGGCTGAAGCTTCCCTGAGGAGACACTCCCACAAACTGCACATTCCCAGTGTGACTCTCAGCACCAGCAGACACCACTATCCCTGCCCCAGGAGGATTCTCAGGACAGCCCACAAGCTGCTTCTACCTTTTGTACCCACTCCCTCACCTCACCCCAGTGATGTTCATCAGTGGAGCCTCCACACCCTGACTGAAAGCTCTCAGTGGGGACCTATTTTGACCATGCCAGAAGAAACCTCTCAATCTTCCACACACTCAGAGAGTGGGACTACCAGAAAGTTCCTCCACCCATAACACACACATGGAGCCACCTGGCAGCTCCTGAGAAACAGGAGCACGGCCCCAAAACCACCAGGACAGGCAGCCACAAGCCCTAAACAATCCTTAGGGGCAGAGACAGCGAGGCCACACTGACCTGAGGTCCCCAAACCATCAGCCTTGCAGGAGGAGCTCCCCCATCCTCCCTCTGACTCAGCACAGCAAGGTGCAAAAAGCTTCTCCCCCTGCAACCACAGCAGATTTCCTCCCTCAAGCAGAGGAGGGGCAAGGAGGAGTTTATTGTTACCTTCCAGGAGCCTCTGAATGTCCTCTGGGATCATGATACCTGCCAGCTCCTTCTCACAGGAACCAAACGGGCTGCAACAGCTCCTGCCCCCCAGGGGTAGGGACAGGGCGAGAAAGGAAGCAGAGAAGGCGGGGACACCCCAAAAAAGTAGGAGGAACTACCAGGCTCTGCTCAGATACAACCTCCTCTTCCTCTCAGAGCCTCAGCTGGGTCTCCTCAGGCAATCAGGTTGCCCAGGTGTCCTGGATGCTGCTGGAAAGTCAATGGGCTGCCCAAGAGCCTGAGCTGAGCTGAGCCAAGCCGAGCCCAGCCCAGCCCAGCCCAGCCCAGCCCAGCCCAGCCCAGCCCAGCCCAGCCCAGCTGAACCTGCACCTCCATCAGGTGCCATCTCCTTCAGGAGCTGCACCTGGCCATGGATTGACCCTCCTGTGCCCACAGCAGGAGCTGGATTTGTTCCAAGCTCCCTCCTCTCATGCACAAGGGGAAGAATGTGGTGCTTGGCTGTTGTGCAATAAACCTTCCCCTCTTCCTTCATCCTGCAAAGGAAGGGGTTGGCTGGTAAGAGCTGTTCATATTTCTCTGTCCTGCCCAGAGAAATAACAGGGCTGTGCACTTGAATGTGCTTTATGACAGGCAATAAATGCAAACTGCTCTGTACAAACCAGCCATGCCATTGCAGCAGATTAACCCCCAGCCCTGCATGGGCTCCTCTCCTGCAGACATGAATTAGCACGAGTTAATAGAGGCTGCCACTGTTATTTTTCATTCTTGCATTCCCCAAATTTCACTCTCCATATTGACATATCCAAAGGCAGCCTTTGCTATCTGAAGCTCATCAATGATTTCATGCACCACTTTCATATTTCCCATAGGTGAAGTGCAGAGGATTCAGTCCTTCCTTTGCAATATCCTGGTATCAAACAGATATTTATTATTATTGCTCTCCTCCTGCTCTGGGCAAGCCACAGTAATTATCACAGGCTGGGAAACCAAAATCTGGGAGGGAAAGGAAAATAAAAGCCTGCATTGGGGTCTGTCCTGCTTGCTTCAGCAGGATAATGCCATGCTCTGAGGATGAGCATAATTCCAAATAATGGGGGGCTCAGATCCTTGCAGGTCTCTGGATGCATCACCTGGATGGAATAAAAGTTTACTTGTGAGGCAGCAGGTCTGGGATAAAGGAAACATGGAGCAGATTCCAGATTTGCCCTTGCACGGTTCAATTAAGGCAATCTGTGATGTAAGAGCTGTGCTGGCAGAGCCTCAGGTGTGGAGGAGATGGCAATGGATGGGGGGAATATGGAGTTGGAGTTTGATGATCCTTGGGGGTCCCTTCCAACTCGGGATATTCCATGATTTTATGAGATGCTCCTCCATATGTTGTCAGGTGCTAATGTGCTTTGTGACCCACTTTTTGAGACAAAGGGTGAAACAAGGAAAAGACTCTGCTATGCTTTTAGTTATCAGTACAAATCAGATAAGACACAAGTATAAGATGAACCCCAGGGCTTTGTGTTTTTGGGTTTGGGTGTTTGCCAACACTTCTGGTGTGTTGTCTCCAGAGCAGTGAAAGGAGAAACCCCCAAAGCAGCTGCAAAGTTCTTCGGGGGCTTTTTGGTTGAAATGTGCCTTTTTATGCACTGGGACAGCACCTCAGTAACTCACATACAAATAACACTTGTCAAGAGGGATGATTTTAATGGAGAAGTGAAGACACCGTGACCACGAGCAGCTGATTTACCGGAAGATGCTGCGCTGGTTTCTGTGTCTCCAGTGTCTCTGTGTGATGACACTGAAGTGGCAGCTGCCATTTGGGGGTTAGTCACAGGGAAGAGAAGACAGTGTGTTTCTTCTCCTGCTTAGGGAGGCTCAATTGCTCTCCAGATCTGGGCAAAGAAACGGACCAGCACTTCTGATTTGTCACTTGGCTGTGCTGTGCACACACAGGTGATTTCAGAGCAACCCAGAGGCAGAGCTCACGTCTGACACTGCCCATCCAAACTCACAGGTTTCCTACTCTGAATAAATTCAGTTTCTGTCCTTTCCCCTTCACCTCGTGCTCCTCTGAGAGGGCTCAGCCACACTGACAACTCTACTGCAGCAGCATCGTGATTTTAGGACAACAAGTACAAGAAATTGTACACCTACATTTACCTCCTCCAGCAGATGCAGAGCTCTTAAAGCACAGGAAATGCTGCTGCAGCTCAGGGAGCCTTGCACAGGAAATCACCTTGCTAGAAAGTATAACCACTTCCCAGTCACATCTCCCACTCAGGCAGGGTTTCCTGAGTGAGGATTCAGACAATCAGGAGTCTCCTATGGGAGGAAAACATGGATCTGTGTCAGGTGCCTGAGGCTCTGGACACATCTGAGTGGTTGTGATTGTGTGCAGCAAAGAGTGGCTGGTGGAGGTGGAGGTGGATGATGGATCTGTGCACGTGTTCTCACCTTGAGCTGTTTAGGGATAAATATTTAAACACGGCTGGGTGGAAATCCCAGTCAGTTCATTACAGACTACAAATAAAAGCAGCTGCTTGCTGAGACTGACTAACTCTGGAAATGAGTTTATAAAGGAATGAACTGGGTCCCTTAGATGGAAGGAACTGCCTTCAGATATGCCAGAAAGATCGATAAAAGCAGATCAATGCAAATCTCAGAGGAAGGAACGTTCCTGTGACTGCAAAGGGAAGAGTCATCTCACCCCTTCTCTGCAGTTCTGTAGCTCACACAATAATCTGAGAGCACAGTCTTGGAAAGGAGGAACTAGAAGGTACCTGGACAGTGAGACTTGCCCAAGAGTTAAACTAATTTGTCAGGTTTAGGGTCTGGAAGACATTTTTCCCTGTGCCAGTCAAGCAGTGCCGTGTTTTGTGGGTGTGAGTTTGCCTTCCTTTGATGCCTTGGGTGTCTCTTGGAGACTTCACACAACAAATTTCCTGCTGTTACACTTTATGGCATGACCAAAGCTCCAGATCCTTTCTGCTCAGCTTCTGAAATGCATTGCAGTGGGATTTGGGGTCTTTTGCTGAAGTTACTATAGAGCATTGGAAGGAGCACCCCAAGTGGGGGCTGGCACTGGTGCCCCTTGGATGCCCTTGGATCACACACCCATCCCATGGTCCTGACAGCCACAAACAGGACCCAGAAAATATTCCCCTCAGGCCCTACAGGGAGATTTTTTGAGTCCAGGTTCCCTATGCAGTATCTGTTGTTATTATTAAGTCCATTTTACTGAGGGATACTGAGACAAGAACTCTCACCTGTCATGGACACATCGATGCTGTTACCCAAAATCTTTGCACCAACACAAACCTTCCCCTCCACCTCATGCAGCTGCAGAGAAAAACAGAAAAACTGACTCCCGGCCAAATACCCATTTTTCCCCCCCTTTTGCTTTTTTTTTGCCACTCTCATTTTGGAGCGTGTGAATAGGTTACAAATTCAGATTTGTGGTCAGCTGGGAAGGAGATGGAGGAGTCTGGCAGTGACTGGCACCTTCCACTGACCACATCATTGCTGTGTGGCATCAAGCTTTAAGGGCTCTGGATGCAAAGCTGCCTCCCCACACGATAAAAGCTCCACCTTAATCATTTTAGGTCCCAAGTTCAGCAGACAGGCTCTCTCCTAATGATATTCTGTTAAATGGACAAATTTCTTTGAAGGCTTGTCTTGCTTTGAAATCCAATTTCCCAGGCAGGCAGATGTGATTGGGTGTAACTATGGAAACAAAGCAGGGCAGCCTTGGAGGAGCTGAGGTAAAAGCGGGAGAGGCAGAGCCCTTCACTGCGCCGTCGGAAATATCAAAGGATCTGGAGAGGTTGGCAGGAGACGTGGCCCTCTCATGGGCTGTTCTGTGTGGCTGGGCACCAGTGGCTGTCAGGGAAGGTGAGCAGCCAGCTGGGCTGTCACAGCCTCAAGGGGAGCTGAAGGCACAAATCCGGGGGGTGCAGAGCCCCCCCAGTTCCCACCTGCCCCCTCCCAGCTCCTCCAGCACATCCTCAGCTTGAAGGGCAGCTGAATGCCCAAATCCAGGGGGTGAACAGTCCCCTAATTCCCTCCTGCCCCCTCTCAGCTCCTCCAGCTCATCAGGATCTCAGCCTGGAGTGGAGCTGAATGCCCAAATCCAGGGGTTGAGAGAACAGTCCCCCAATTCCCAGCTCCTCCAGGATATCCTCAGCTTGAAGGGGAGCTGAATGCCCAAATCCAGGGGGTGAACAGTCCCCCAATTCCCAGCTCCTCCAGGATATCCTCAGCTTGAAGGGGAGCTGAATGCCCAAATCCAGGGGGTGAACAGTCCCCTAATTCCCTCCTGCCCCCTCTCAGCTCCTCCAGCTCATCAGGATCTCAGCCTGGAGTGGAACTGAATGCCCAAATCCAGGGGGTGAACAGTCCCCCAGTTTCCACTTCCTCCAGCACATCAGGATCTCAGCCTGGAGTGGAGCTGAATGCCCAAATCCAGGGGTTGAGAGAACAGTCCCCCAATTCCCAGCTCCTCCAGGATATCCTCAGCTTGAAGGGGAGCTGAATGCCCAAATCCAGGGGGTGAACAGTCCCCTAATTCCCTCCTGCCCCCTCTCAGCTCCTCCAGCTCATCAGGATCTCAGCCTGGAGTGGAGCTGAATGCCCAAATCCAGGGGGTGAACAGTCCCCCAGTTCCCAGCTCCTCCAGCTCATCAGGATCTCAGCCTGGAGTGGAACTGAATGCCCAAATCCAGGGGGTGCAGAACCCCCAGTTCCCTCCTGCCCCCTCCCAGCTGCCCCAGCACATCAGGATCTCAGCCTTCCTCTCTCTGCCATCCAGAAAGGTTAACAACAAAAGGGTAACAAGGTTAAACCACAAAGCCCTGGCTGATAACAGCCCTTTCAAGCAGCTGCACTGAAATTAATCTGAAACTTGGAGTAATTAGATAAGATAAGGCTGTGTGTGTGTGCTCGGGCGGGCACACGCTGACCCTGGGACGCCCATTCCACAAAGGAGGTGGAGGATCAGAGGCTTCATTAAACTGGAGCAGGTTATTTGTTCACCTACTCTGGTGCTGCAGCCCTGAAAGTGCATTTCCAGCCCCTTTATTCATCTTGCTCCACAGCCCTGGATGGTGCACTGAGTTGCCCTTTTGTCCTCCCTTCCCCGTGCTGTGGCTCCTGCCAATTCCGAGCACTCTCTAATTCCTGCCTTTTCACAGCAGATGCTGTTCCATCCATTTCTGAATCACAGCTCCTGCCATTCCAGGGCAAATTGTTGGGCCACTGGGTGTCATTTGCTGCTTCTGACAGTGACCAACAACTCAGAAAAAAGGCAACTTTCCAATCTGGTAATGCACCTGACTGCTTGAATAATGTCTCCTGCTTTCCTAATCAGCTATGCCGTGCTAATGCTCTGCTGTGATCCCAGAGTTTGTGTGCTGGTGTCATTCCCATTGCCCGACAGCTCCTGGATCCTTTCATGTGACCAAGTCATTCAGTGAAAGGGCAGGTACAATCCTCATAAAACCTCGTTTATTTTTAAAGCTAAGTGGTCTTTTCATTGTCCTCATAATTCGATTCCTCACCTCTGCCTCGCAAGGGCTCACAGGTTACTGCTCATCAGTTCCTGCAGCCAAAGAGAAACAAAAACATGTCAGCAGCCCTGAGTTATGGTAAACAGATCTGGTCCCAAAGCAAAACGAAATGACTGGACCTTGCTCCTGGCTCAGACTGCCAGACTCTGCATTCATTTACCTTCCAGACACGCTGCATTTTCCCCGCTGTGAAGGTTTCTCAGAAGCAAGCAGGTGTGTGGAGTTGTATTTATTAGAGGAACTGGGGATAGATCAGAATTGTTTTCCATCACAACAACACATTAGTTAGAGCAGGACCCCACTGAAATGTCCCACTAGCACATATAAACCACTGAAAGAGCTTACTCTGACTGGACAAGGTGAAGTGTAGGAGAGAAACACAGCTCAGGAGAAGGTCCTGGGGAAATAAACCCCAGGGTTGGTGCCTGGGCGGCTGTTTGGGTTATCCAGGTCCACCCTGCCATGGTCCACAGCAGCACCTTGGGAACAACATCCCAGAAAGGGAAAGGAGTTATTAGGTGAGTCTTAACCCAGGATTGGAGAGGACCTGCTTAATTCTCCCTGTGCCAAGCTCAGGTTGAAGTCCAGGTCTCAGTCTGGAGTCCAGATTCAACTCTAACCCCATGGACATAATCCAGTGGAGATGGGGCACACGTTTAATTTTCATCTGGCACAAACATTCTCTCCCCTTCAGGGTGGTCTGACTCCACTGGTCCATTCCCTCCTCCACTGGTCCATTCCCTCCTCCACTGGTTCATCCTCTTCTCCACTGGTTCATCCTCTTCTCCACTGGTCCATTCCCTCCTCCACTGCTCCATCCTCTCCTCCACTGGTCCATCCTCTCCTCCACTGGTCCATTCCCTCCTCCACTGCTCCATCCTCTCCTCCACTGCTCCATCCTCTCCTCCACTGCTCCATCCCCTTCTCCACTGGTCCATCACCTCCTCCACTGGTCTATCCCCTCCTCCACTGGTCCATCACCTCCTCCACTGCTCCATCCCCTCCTCCACTGGTCTATCCCCTCCTCCACTGGTCCATTCCCTCCTCCACTGGTCCATCCCCTCCTCCACTGGTCCATCACCTTCTCCACCGCTCCATCACCTCCTCCACTGCTCCATCCCCTCCTCCACTGGTCCGTCACCTTCTCCACTGCCCCATCACCTCCTCCACTGCTCCATCCCCTCCTCCACTGGTACATTCCCTCCTCCACTGCCCCATCACCTCCTCCACAGGTCCATCCCCTCGTCCACTGCTGCATCCCCTCATTCACTGCTCCATCCCCTCCTCCACTGGTCCGTCACCTTCTCCACTGCCCCATCACCTCCTCCACTGGTCTATCCCCTCGTCCACTGCTCCATCCCCTCATTCACTGCTCCATTCCCTCCTCCACTGCTCCATCCCCTCCTCCACTGCTCCATCCCTTCCTCCATGGCCCTTGTGGCCTGTGGCAGGGAGGTCCCTCTCTGGACGTGCCCACAGAGGTCAGAGGGGTGGAGGTGCCCTCTGGGGTGCCAACACACAGGAGAACTCTCCCACCATCCTGTTCTCAGAGAAACTCATCTCATCTTCAGAGGCAGATGTGGGGAAGGGATAACACCTCTGGAATCCTAAACAGGGAGGCAGCATTCCTGCAATCTCTGGGAAAAACATTGGGAAGGGAAGGATGCTGTGCAAAGGGAAGGATTAGGAAGACAGGAAGCTCCTGTGGAGCTGCTGCTCCTCAGGCTGACGGATGGGCTTCCCTTCAATGCAAAGGTGCTATTGATCCCTTGCTGTTTGGTTACAGTGTGTGATGGAGCTGCCCTCTGCCCTGTAGATGTGTTGCAGCACCTCTTCTCTTTCTCCCAATCCTCATCAAACTACTTTAATGACTCTTTTATTGACAACACTGAGTCTTAATGAGGAGCACTGCCACACACTTCATTAAGGCTGCAGAGGGGACACTTGCTAGAAACAGCTAAGACCAAGGGCTGCCATCAAGGCTGAGGGAGAAGGATGGATCCATAGCTCTCAAGAGAAGGGAGAACTCCCTGTGTGCTCCTGAGAGAGAAAAGGTGTTTGGGACAAAACTCCGTGTGGTCTGGGCAGCAGTGGAATGAGGAAGGAGAGACCAGGCCTGCAGAAAAGTCCTGGTGGACACACAGAACGTGGTGTAAGACCCTAAAACCTCCATGAATGTTTCAGTTCAGGATGAAGAAAGATGATGAAAAAAATGCTGGGTGACTAATGGCCAAATTTGACCTTGATTTTATTGTGCAGTATAATAAGAAAACAGGGTGTCTGCCCTGCTGGGACATTTCAGATCAAAACTAGACCATTCTGGGAAGTTTTCTTCAATCTGGAAAAGAATCTCCCACCTCAAAGCAGCACAAAAGACAGATTTGGACTCAGAGGGCTGAGTTCAGAAGAGCCTCAGAGATGATGTTCTAACACAGCCCTGTTTCTGCATTAACATTCATAAATCTCCATCCATCACACAGTTCTATTTCAATTATTGAGCCAATTTCCAGACACTTTTATGATGTATTGTTTGATTTTATTAACTGGAGTGAAGGTTTAAACTCACTGAATTCCCACAGTAATCTTGCCCTGTAACCCTTCCCACCTTATCAAATCTTGCTTAATGAAATGCAGGCATCTGTCTTAATGGCTTTCAAACCAGGCTGTGTAGACTGACCCAGATGTTAGTTCATAAATAGGAATATTTGGAGGTGTTAAACAGGGGAGCTGGAGACAGAAGGAGCTCCCTGAAGTGATCTTTTCTCTTATGAAGAAATCAGGGATCTGGGAGAAATTACTATAAATCTTCATGAAGAAAAATGAGAGGGAGAGACCTGGGACTGGGGGCTCAGCACAGCAGGAGGTGTGGTCAAAAATCATTTCCTGAAGAAACTGCCTGGTTTGGTAGAAATTTAAAAATCAAACTGGTTTGATTTAAGAGCAAAATGGTTATTTGATTTAAGAGCAAAATGGTTGTTTGATTTAAGAGCAAAATGGTCATTTGATGTGTTTTGCTTGGGGACTGTGGTGGTTGTGCTGAATGGAAGGAGGAATTTGGGTGTTTTAGGACCTCACTGTGGTGCTCAACCTGTCCTGGCCAAGAGTGTGTCCTTAAGGATCCTGGTGCACCCTGGAAAAGCAGCTGGAGGGTGGAAATAGGAATGCAAGAGCCTTATAAATTATTCCATGGGATTACTGGGCTCATTCTTGTTGTAACATTCTACATAATAATATTTACAACTGCAACACGTTCCATTCCAGGTAATTGAGGGCATTTTACTGTTGAAGAAGGAAAAGAATCTGTGAAAAAACCCAAACATTTTTATTAGGAAGAAGAAACCCAAACTTGGTTTATTTTGTGTTTTATAAAACAGAAAAAAAGAAATGCAGAGTCTTGGAAGGAGCCAGCAATGTGGTGGCCACAACACCAGGGGCTCTGTGCGTGTGTTCACTGTTCCTTCAGAGCTCTGCTGGTGGCTGAGCCACAGTTTTGGTCCCTCCAGTTGTTTTTTTTCCTGCCACGCTGCATCATCTTCAGCTCTTCAGCTTCTCTTTCCCCACAGCTGCTCTTGCTCCATACTCAGGAGGAAGGAAGGAAGAAAAACCTGACGAGGCTTCATGACAACCTGGTGTTTAGTGTGACAGTTAAACTTAATGATATGGGGAGTGTGTTGGGCTGTGTTACAAGCCCATTATCTCTGGGCTTGGCTATTGGATGCGCTCCATTATTAATTAAACACCCAAACGACTGCCGTTAGTCGGCGATCTTATCTGCTCAAAGAACTGGGAGGCACCGCCAGTCCCTAAATCCAAGAGCTTCTCGTTGCATTCCTGTCACTTTGTAAGACACTTCCCCTCCCGTTTCATGCTTGTCAAGCAATCAATGAATGTTTGTAAACCGCTCGGGGATCTCCCAAGGAATGATCCTGCCCTTTATAAAGGCAAAGTGATACTCCAGGTCATTCATTATGAAATTAAAGGATACAACTTGCAGATGTGGGAGAATTCGCCTTGGAAAATGCCCCAAATCTTTGTGCAGCTGTTATTAGTTCACCAAGGCCAAGTGCAGGTCCTGCCCTTTGGCCACCCCAAGCCCTGCAGTGCTCCAGGCTGGGCACAGAGTGGCTGGAGAGCAGCCAGGCAGAGGGACCTGGGGGGACTGAGGGACAGGAAGCTCAACAGGAGCCACCAGTGTTCCCAGGTGGCCAAGAAGGCCAAGGGGATCCTGGCCTGGATCCAAACTAGCGTGGCCAGCAGGCCCAGGGCAGTGACCCTTCCCCTGGACTCTGCCTTGGGGAGGCCACACCTTGAGTGTTGTGTTCAGTTCTGGGCCCCTCAGTTGAGGAAAGAGATTGAGGGGCTGGAGCGGGGCCAGAGAAGAGCAACGAGGCTGGAGAAGGGACTGGATGTGGCTCTGAGTGTCCTCTGAAACACCTCCAGGGACAGAGAATCCAACATGTCTTGATCCAAACCCACTGTGATCACCAGCCCAGGGCACTCAGTGCCAGAGTGATCCCAGTGGGGTTGGATCAAGGGTTGGACTTGGTGATCTCAGAGGTCTCTTCCAACCCAACTGAGAAGAGCAAAAAGGCTGGAGAAGGGACTGGAGCACAAGTGCTGTGGGGAGAGGCTGAGGGAGCTGGGGGTGTTCAGCCTGGAGAAGAGGAGGCTCAGAGGTGACCTCAGCACTGTCTGGAACTGCCTGAAGGGAAATTCTGGCCAGCTGGGGATTGGTCTCTTCTCCCAGGCACTCAGCAATAGGACAAGGGTGCACGATGGGCTCAAGCTCTGCCAGGGGAAATTGAAGTTGGAGAGCAGAAAGAAATTCTTTGCAGAGAGAGTGCTCAGGGATTGGAATGGGCTGCCCAGAGAGGGGGTGGATTCCCCATCCCTGGAGGTTTTTCAGCTGAGCTTGGCCGTGGCACTGAGTGCCATGATCTGGTAAAGGGACTGGAGTTGGACCAAGGGTTGGACTTGATGATCTGGGAGGTCTTTTCCAACCCAATCAATTCTATGATTCTATGATTCTATTATGTTGCCCTCTTCTGCCAGATGCTTTAAGGACCCCTGTGGAAGGGATGAACTCAAATCTCATGGGGCTGCTCTCAAGGTGAGACCCCAGAGATGAGCTGGAGCTGTTGGCACTGATGCCTGGCTCTTCCACTCTTCCTGCCCAGATTTTGGAACATTTCAATTGCAAAAAGCACAATCCCTCTTTAAGAGGAAAATACTGAAGGAAAGGAAGCATCTTGTCTAAACAACACCTCGAGCCAGTGAAAGGATGAGGAGCAGGGCCCACGTCCTCTGAGTTTCAACCCAGGACTCTTCCCACCAGTTCAATTAATTTTAAAGTTTAAACTCAGAGCCCCTTTCCAGGCACTCCCACAGCAACAGGAATCCTCCAAGGGTGCTGTTCTGTGAAGTGCTGGCCACTCTGGCTCCCTTCCAGTGAAGCACTTTAGTGTGTGATTAACTCCGAGCTTATGAATTGTCTAATTGGAAACAGCGGAAATGGGGCTTTAAAAAGAAAATAGCACAGAGAAAATGAGTCCTTCCCACCTCAGGAAAAGGCAGGCAAGGAAAGGATCTGCACTAGGAGCAGTGTTACACCAGGCTCTGCCCATCAGCAACAGGGAAACAGAGGGTGGCACTTCCCCTGCTCCACCTGGAACCTGAACTGTCCTCTGGAGCTGCTTATCCTTCTGCTGCAGAGCCCATTCATGGAATCACAGAATCCCAGGATGGTTTGGGTTGGAAGGGACCTTAAAGGCCACCCAGTGCTACCCCTGCCATGACAGGGACACTTTCCACTATCCCAGGGTGCTCCAAGCCCTGTCCAACCTGGCCTGGGACACTCCCAGGGCTGGGGCAGCCACAGCTTCTCTGGGCACCTGTGCCAGGGCCTGCCCACCCTCCCAGTAATGGATTTCTTCCTAATATCTCATCTAAACCTACTCTCTGTCAGTTTGAAGCCACAGCTCTCACCATTAACCCATGGATAAACACATGCTGAGCTGTGGTTCCAGCCATGAAGGGGCACCTGAAATTCCTGCTGAATGTTCCTGGGTGAATTACTCAGCAGGTCCCAGTAATTATCCAAGTTCTCCATGGCAGAGTGCAGCAACCAGACCAAAGAAACCTCCAGTGCAGTAGGACAGCCCAGATAAACATTACAACTCATTGCCTGGATCCAGCCTGCTCTGGTGATTTGGTCAAAGGCTGTAGAAGAGCTTGGAATGAAACCTGGTTCTAAATACAGCTTCATGCATCATTCCTCCAGCAAGGCTTCCTCCCTTCCATCCCTTCCTGGCTTCCAAACAGGCCTAGGCAGGAACAGTCCCTCTCTGTTGCTGCTGGAAAAGGGATAGTGGTACCCTGTGTGAAAAGTGTGGCCTCTCTTCGGGGCCCCTGATTAGTATAAACTGGTGTGTGCCTTTTGGAGTGGATCTCCTCATCCCAGAACTTGAGCCAGCTAAGTGCCCATTATCCCCCTAAGTCTGAAAATAGCTTTTCTCCCTTCCTTTTATCTCCTCTGCTGTAATTATCTGCTGCTTTGTGTGGCACTTCTCTAAACTTCTGCAATCCCCTACTTTTAACCTCCACCCTCTGCTCCTCTGCCTCAGAGCCAGCGGAGATTGTTGAAGGTGAATGAGAGGGCAGGGCAGGAGGGCCCTTCCTCGCTGCCCCATCCCATTCCCCCTCTCCTGCCTGCCCCATTCCCCCTCTCGCTGCATTTGCATGGCTTTGAGGGATGCACATATTAAAGGCTGTGGAGCTGTAATCCACCAGGATTACAAGGGTTTACAATTCCAAATCAAAGCACTACAGAGGTCAGATACCCAACCCGGAGCGAGCTGATCCGGGATTCCAGCTGATGCCTTTTCTTTCTCACCTCCTCCTGAACCAACTGGTCTCTTAGTGAAGTCTCTGCATCCTCTGTCTGCAGCACTCACGGTAATCACTCTTGTGGTGCCTGAACAAAGGATCCCTTACACTGAGCTGGACTCCAGGGGCTCCTGAGCTGGTATGCAAACTCATTCTTTGTGCCATGATAGCTTTGTTGAGTCCTTTCATCGTGCAGATTTCTGCTGGGATAGGCAAGCTGGGGCTAAGAGATGCCCCAGAGAGCTTACAGTCCGTGCTGAAGGCAGGGGACAAGACAGGCAAACAAAGAGTTAGGACCTTGAGGGGTGCAGGGCTGGAAAATTCAGCTGGATGCACTGATGCCCAGCCTGTCAGCTCCCTGCAAGCATCCCTGACTCCTCACATCACAAAGGACCCTTTATCTCTCAGTTTCTCACTTCTGACTCTTGAGTCCTTCTCCCTTGTTTCAGCTGTCCTTGCTGCAGTTCATATTTTGTCACACTCTTCTGGTGGGGTAAATCCAGGACTCTTCTGGTGGGGTAAATCCAGGACTCTCCTTCCTGTTGGTTCTACCATAATGATGAAGGTTCTTTTCTTTGTACCACGTGTGTTAAAATGCACCTCTCCAGCTCCTGCTCCCTGCTGTCTGTGGAGGGAGCCTGGATACCTCCTGCAGACTCAACTGGCAGAAATTAAAGGCCTGAGAGGGGAAGTTTGCCTAACTTGAGATCACAGGGAACCGTGGAATAATCTGGAACTGAACCAAGCTCATCTCAGACCCCAACAAAGGCTTTAGCCACAAACTTCCCATTCTGTGGGGCACTGCTGTGGTTCCCAGCCACCTGCCCTTATCCCCACAAATGCCTTTCTCCTGCAGTTCATCTCCTTCCATCAGCCAGTCCCCAACTCCCAGCTCTCCTCTATCTTCCACCAAACGATCCGAGAGTCGCGTCTGCGGGCGGAGCGGGGAGGGAGCAGCTCCCGGGTCCCGTGTCACTTTTATTTACCTTCACTGCGCTGCCTCCCGTTGCTTAACAGAATAGTTTTATAGCGGCGAAAATTGGGAGCTAAGCAGTTGCCTGTCAGGTGGTGTCTGTGGCGAGTGTGAGGAGCTGACACGGTACTCAGCTCCACGCTCAGCACTGTGAGCAGCAGCCCTGGCTCCAGAGCCCTCTTGGGCTCTCCCTGCGCTGGAATTTGCAGCTGTGCCACTGGTACAGCAGCTCTGTGGGCAGTGCCCACCTCCCTCCGTGGGCACACACAGCAGGTGGGGCACCACAAGGTGGAATTGCTGAGGTGCAGGGCTGGTTTCTCACTCGGGCACTCAGGAGCTCCTCTGTCTCCAGAGCAACGTCCCTGATTTCAGGGAATGTGACCAAGGGCACCTTCAGTTCCAAATATATGGAAGGAAGAGATGTGGAAGAAAATTAAAATATCATTTTGCATCAAGGCAGACTAGGAGTAAAGAGTATATTTGGAATGGGAGAGACAGGAATGGATCAAAGCCTGGTTTGGAAGGGTGGAATAGAAGGAAGCAGCGATTTTCCTGGATCCATTAAAGTGCTGTGTTTCATAATGAGTTGAATACACAAATTCCATTCCCTCTGCATTGATAAAGGTGTGTGGATTTTCTTTCTTCCTCCTTTCTTTTCTCTTTCCTTCTCCTCTTTGCTCCTCTTCTTTCCCTACCACCTTCTCAGTGTTTCCTGCAATTGCCAGTGGAGATTACGAGGAGTCAAAGGGAGGGAAATGAATTTTGCCACTCGGCTGCTCGTAAACTTGGTGCCCTGGCTTTGGATATTCCAGCACCATTGCCTCTACCTTTAAATATCAGCCACCCACAGAAACAACCTGCCTGTACATCGGCAGCAGGAGAGGTTTCCATGGTGACAGGATGCAGGTCACAACCTCTGTAAATGTAATCAGAGCACTGGGACTGGTGTGTGGAGACAGGTTTAATTTCTCCGTTAGTGGGAGCTCTGTGGTCCAACATGTCCATAAGCTCCTCACGTTGACAGACAACCTGTTATCTCCAGGATGGCACTGCCTATTGCCAGCCCTGCCATCTCCCCTTCAGCTTGAAGCACCGACAGAGCAATTCCCCCTGGGATCCAGCATGGCCCAACCCTCCCTGCTCTGGGCTTAACAAAAACCTGCTCTTATCTACCTGCTGCCTTTGCTCCTTCCTGCTGCCTGTGCAGGTGGGAGGTAGAGGCACAGCTTAGTCCCCTCCACTCTGCGTCCATCAGGTCTCTCATTCCTGCTCCCTGTGGATACACAGGTATTGCTTTGTAAAGTGCTTGTCTCCCAGTGCCAACATGCCAAGTGCAATACAGAGCTCGATGCTCTCAGAGCACCAGACAACCCTTCTGAAGGGCAGGGACATTCCTGAGGAAACACAACACAGAGCAGCTCTGTGGGAATGGACCCATGGGCTTGTGCTGGATATACTGAGGATTTACAGTGCTGAGTGTTTAGAGGATCTGGTCTGGGGTTTTACTCTGTGAGACACAGAATTTCCAGCACTGGATATTTCCTCACTGTGCCATGTGTTGGATATTTCCAATAGTTCTCAGCTTTATGCTTTTTCTCATCCTTCTTTTCCTGTCTATATGTCTGTCTTGCATTGCAAGCCTCAATTTATCTGCTTCTAAGATGCTTAAGAACTGAACAGTTCCCATTTTCAAAGATAAAAGCAGCTGCATGTGCCAAACTGTTTCCACGATGCACAGTGTTTAACGAGCTTTAATTACTGGCTTCTTTTCTCTTATTTAGTTAAACCAAGAATATTTTAAGCCCAGCTTGTATTGGAGAGCTCCATTTTCTGAGTCAACAGTTTGCACAGATGACTTGGGAAGTCAAATAGCAATTACTGCTTCCTCTCCTGTGTATTTGTGTATTTGCAGTGGAGACAAGTTAAAAGCCTCTCCCTAACGGGAGCCACAAGAGTCAGTGTCAGTCCTTGAGTTATGAGCTCCTCAGAGCAGCACAGCAGTAGGAAAATTGGCAGGTACTGGAAAAGAAGAGTTAAAAGATTTGTCCATTCAGAGTTATCCAGAACTGCCATTCTGCTGAAGCTTTATAGCCTTTAATTCCAAATTATCTCACACAACCTGGGCAGCTAATGTGGATTCCTTGAAACTATCCCTTTGAATCCATGGCTGAGGGAATCCTTTGAAATCATTGGAGATTTTCAGGATGAGAATAAGTGTCCTAAGCCATTCTCTGGTCCTTTCCCTTCACTGTGGCTGTGCCAGTCTCTTCAAAGTGCCATCACTGTGCTCAGGAGGGAATTTGCTGAGCACATTCACACAAGTGCTCTTTGAGAGGAACCAATCGATTGCTAAAGACAAAGCTCAGGAGCAGAAATCTCTCTCCCTGTCATCTCTATTATCTTCTGCTTCATCTGCTCTGCACTGTGGATGGACAGAGCCTGGAAGCTCTGCCAGGATCTGCTGCATCCCAGCAAAGCCTGTCACCTGCAATATCATCCTGTCTGGTGTGTGTAGCAGGTTTTGCATTTCAGAGCAGCGGGCTGAGCTGCCAGTCTGGATTGCTCTGTGCACACCTGGGTGTTCCTGGCAGGAGGAATTGGGGCATAAATTCCAACAAATGTTAACCCAAAAGGAGGAGGTGACACCGGTGGGAGGAGTGAGGTTTTCCCAGGCTATTGATACGTGGCTTGCAAAAGCCTTTAGGAAGTAAAGAGGGAGAAATGGAAGTGGGTGGGGTTGGACCAGGGGAGGTTTTTTTCCACCTTTGATCCTCGGCTTGTCCTGTTCAGTGAGTGGAATACAAAGCGAGGGTGTGTCAGAGCTCACACTTCACCTCCGCGCCGCAATCGGCGGCAGGAGCAGCGAGCGAGACCGACAGACTGTCACTGGCAAAATGAACTGTCACCTCCCATTTTTCAGCGGCACAGGGGGATGAATTGCAGCTTTGAACCGCGTGGCCCGTTGCTGATTGAGTTCCGCTGTCTCAGAGCCCCACTGAACAAGGCAAGTTCATTTCAGGCTGACGTCCCACTGCTTATCAATTTGGGAGCCGGCAAAATTAACCGCTTCAGAGCTGATTTCCCCTCTTCTCTCCCCTCCCTCTCCCACCTGCCTGGGTTTCTACCTGCAAAGGTCAGGGAATAAATCTCACAGAGCATCAAGTAGGATCAAGGGAGCCCAGAGGAGGCTGTTCTCAAAAGGTGCTGACCCCAAAGGACAGTCATTCCGGTCACCAAACTCTAAAGGACAGTCATTCTGGTCACCAAGCTCTAAGGACAGTCATTCCGGTCACCAAACTCTAAAGGACAGTCATTCTGGTCACCAAGCCCTAAGGACAGTCATTCTGGTCACCAAACTCTAAGGACAGTCATTCTGAGCTCTAAGGACAGTCATTCTGGTCACCAAACTCTAAGGACAGTCATTCTGAGCTCTAAGGACAGTCATTCTGGTCACCAAACTCCAAGGACAGTCATTCCAGTCACCAAGCTCTAAGGACAGTCATTCCAGTCACCAAGTTCTAAGGACAGTCATTCTGGTCACCAAACTCCAAGGACAGTCATTCCAGTCACCAAGCTCTAAGGACAGTCATTCCAGTCACCAAGTTCTAAGGACAGTCATTCTGGTCACCAAGCCCTAAGGACAGTCATTCTGGTCACCAAACTCCAAGGACAGTCATTCCATCACCAAGCTCCAAGGACAGTCATTTCAGTCACCAAACTCCAAGGACAGTCATTCTGGTCACCAAGCTCCAGCAGATGTTTGTCCACATGGTAAACCCAAAGCAGACCTTGCTGCACAGTTCAGCACCATTGGGTGTGTTTGGGAGGCTCTGAGGAGCCAGAGGAACCCCCAGTGTGGCTGGGAATCAGCAGTGAGATGGATTGGAAGGACTGGTGATGGGAAGGCAGAGATGTTCAGGATCAGAGACACATCCCAGCAAGGCTGAAAGACCAGAGGTGGTGTGAGCCAAGCCTGCCTTCCCCCAGCTCTGCAGAGGAAGGGCTGTGTGTCCCACCTGTTTGATCCACACAGCATTCCCAGCCTCTGAGGTTCATTCCAGCCCTGCTGGTACCACTCAGTTGTCTCTGGGACCTTGTTTTCTGTCTTATCATTCCCTCAAAAATCAGTTTGAATTGTTTGGCCTTTCTCCTCACCCAGAATTTACATAAACCTGCCCTTTCTGTGCTTTCAGATCATCCTTATTTTCTGATAGCCCATTTCTCCTTCCAGGTCCTTTCCTCTCTCTTTTTATAATTACACATCTGTTTCCAGGTCAACATTTTGGCCCTACAGAGCCAATATTACCTCTGTCCTCAGCCTCCCTCTTGCAGCTTGTTTCTCCTGTTTCCTCAGGAGCTGGTCCTCATCCTGTGTGTCTGTGTCTTTTTGCTGACACCCAGTTGTCTCAGGTCTTACATTAACTGGGGCCAACGTTCTGAGATCTGCAATGGTCAGTGCACACCCAAAACTTGATTTAGATGGGGGAAGCCACAACTCTGGAGGACAAGAATTATTCTCCTCCTTTGTTTATTTAGGAAAGGACCCACACAGACACAGAGCATTCACCAGTGTAGGTGTTTTGCTCATGGAAATCAGGATCACTCCACACTAAGTAACCCAGCTGGTGGTCAGGTACAATCCACTTTGATTGAATTAATGTCTGCTGTAATTCTATCAGTATCTGGAGAAAAATCTGTTTTGTCAAGGCTCATCCACTGCCAGGATCCAACCTGCACAAACAGCTCTAACTTAGGATTTCACCAGAGACTTCCTAAGCTGTTCTCAGCCTGATCCCAGCCCTACAAACACTGGTTTTCCTTGGAATACTTTGTATTCTGTGTCCCAGACCCTTTGGAGAGTGTGCAGAGCTGCAACAAAAGATGGATGGGCCACTGACAAAAGGGGCAGGAGAATTAGTTCCAATGGAAATAATTTAAGAAAAGCTTTATTCAAGATGTCCATGAGTGGGAAGCTCTGGGCCTGTGTCTCACCTTCCTCCAGCCTGAACAATCAGATGAAATATTAGCACTTTCCACATGTTAACACTGCAGGATATCATCCATCTTCCTCACCAGTGGGAAGTGTTAGCCAGCACGGGCCTTTATGAAGCTGATTTCTATATTCCCAGATGCCAATCACAGCTTGGAAACTGTCTGAGTTTGCACTTTAGGAGAAGGGCCTGTGAATGTGGGGAGGCAGCCTCAGGCTAAGAGCTCCCTCCCAGGCTTGCTTGAAATGCTCAGCTGTGTCTCACCTCAAAGAGCTGCAGAAATCCCAGCCCAGAATTCCCTCAGTCTTGCCTGACTGAGCTGCAGGGGCAGGATCCTGGGAACATTTGCTGTGGTGAGTCTGAGCTTCTGGGGAGGGACTCAAAGCTCTGGCAGCTGAGCACGTGTACCCTTCGATTTGGGCTGGGGAGTTGAAGTTTGCTGAGTAGGAAGATGCTCCCCCAAGGGAATCTTGGCTGCAGAAGCTGCACCACTTCAGTCTGTGTGAGAAGCAGAAGTGATGGTGGTGACCACAGTGACACCTGGTCCTTCTGAAGGGGCCTACAAGGAAGATGGAAAAGGGCTCTTGCTTCATCAGGGACTGCAGTGACAGCACAAGGAGTAATAGGTTCACTGAGAGAGGGGAAATTGGGTTATGTGTTGGAAGAAATTCCTCCCTGGGAGGGTGGGCAGGCCCTGGCACAGGTTGCCCCATCCCTGGAAGTGTCCAAGGCCAGGTTGGATGGGACTTGGAGCACCCTGGGCTAGTGGGAGGTGTCCCTGCCCATGGCAGGGAATGGGACTGGATGAGCTTTAAGGTCCCTTCCCATCCAAACCATTCCATGATTCTGTGATTTTAAGTCTCATGTTAAGAGACACCTTCTCTTGAAGATCCTCCCTTCCAACAGGAGTCAGAGGTTTGTTTATACCAACAGAGAGAATCTTTCCATCAATACTTGGAATCTGAGACTCAGTAAAAAGCTATTACACATCACTGGGACTTCAGCTGAAGGTTTCCCCTTCTTGCAGGATCTGACAATACAGGTAAACCTGTTCATTACACAAAGCTAAGGAGGAAGGATTGGGATGAAAGATGTTCCAGTGGTGCTCCTTAAACACCTTCCTGGCTCACCCTGCAAGCCACGAGCAGGACTTTCAGTGCTGAAAAGATATATGTGGTTTTAGAGCTTAAAACTGGCCATCCCACAACCTTTGGTGGAGACAAGAGTTTGATCCTCTGGGTTTTTGGTTTCTTTTCCCATTCCTGCATGAAACCTGCCTGAACACACACACATGATATAACTGATGGCTGCAGAAGGGCAGCAGCATATGGAGACCCTTCATCTGGAGGAGCAGCCACATGGAAATGCCAGGAAACAGCCTCAAGTTGCACCAGCAGAGTTTAAAGTGGATAGGAAAAAATCTCTTCGTGGCAAGGGTTGTCAAGCCCTGGCACAGCTGCCCAGGGAAGTGGGGGAGTCACCACCACTGGAGGGATTTAAAAGACATGTAGATGTGACACTTGGGGACATGAGTAAGTGCTGGGTTGGACTCGATGATCTCAGAGGGCTTTTCCAACCTAAAGGATCCTCTGATTCAATGATTCCAGTCCTGTTTCTTGTAGTGCAGCAGTAAAAAACCCTCAGCCAGTAAACTGAGTCAGGGCACAGAGCTCTGAGCAGCAGCTCGACCACTTTGCAGCTGGCTGAATATTCCAAACACGCCGAGTCCTTCCATCCATCTTTCCCCAAGGAACCAAGTCCTCGGGTTTCTGTTGAAGCTCCCTCCTCGTGAGGGACAGTTTGACTAATTCAGCAAGAGATAAAAGGTTTTTCCATGGTCTCAGTATTTCTTCCTGGTGCTGCCAGAGAGTGCTTTTTCAAAGGCCAGCCCTGGGAGGCAAGATGCTTTAATATGAATCTTCTCTCCTCTCTCCAAGAAGAGCCTGAAGGATCAATGCCTGGAACACTTCACAGAAATTAATGCCACTCTGGAAGGGCTTGTCTACACATGAGTTATCCCAGGGAGCCATTCTGCTTGAAATTTGCACCTTATTTTATTGCAGAATAAGTTTCTCGTGCAGACAAACCTCCTTTTGTAAGATGATCATGTCAATGGGGAACAACTCGGTAAAATTTGGCTCATGGGTATTTTCTCACCATGTCCCAGTGGCCAGAGGAGTCTGCAGAAGGATTGCACTGACTTTAGTGGTCACTGGTCCAAGCTGTAGGGAAGTAAATTCGTAAGAAAGGGGAGAAGAAAGTGGAAAAGTTATTTTTCATGTTAAAATTAGAGTTTGACCCACGCTGTGAACTTTAAACTGTAAATAGTACCTGGTCTAAACATTCCCACAGGGAGGGATGTGATGTGTCTGTGCAACACAGGGAGGGAAAGGAGAGCTGAACACAGATTAAAACAAGGCATTTTGGGCATTTCAGCTCGCTGGGAATTTACAATTCCAGTAGAAGAGACAAACAGACAGCAAAGAGAACTGAGAGATTTTCATCCTTCAGTGGAGCAGGAAGAAAATCTGTGTCTGAGGCTTCCTCGAAGCTCAGTGTGGAACAGAATGAACTTGACTGTTGTTTTAATTAAGCTCCCATCAAAGCCTGATCCACACAGAGATTATAGAACACGTGGCTGAGTGGCTGCCATTCCCTGATGGAAAAAAACCCTGGAACAATGATCAGAAATTAAATCCTAACCTTGCTCAGAACTCCCCCAAAATGTGTGTTCGGTCACAATTCAAAACAAGCGAATTTAAGCCAAAGAACCGACCCCAGCTCAGTCCCCAAGTTTGGCAGGAGAGCTGTTAAGCCTTGACTGAGGTCCAAGGCAGCCCTGGCAGGGGTGGCAGCAGTGACATGGCGAGAGGGGCTGTGATGTCATCAATCTGGGTGGCAGGTGCCACCGGCGGGCGCTCCATCCGTCTCCGCGGGGCCGTGAGATGCGTCGCGACACGGCGGCAGAGAGGGGCGTGATTGATACCTGGGGCAGAGAGCCCCGTGCAAACCCCAGCCTGCAAACAACACTTTTATAAATGCCTTTCTCATTCCCTATGCAGACAGGCCCCGGGAAGGGATGGAGGAGATTGAATTAAGCTTTTAACCCTCTAGGCTCTCCTGTCGTTTGTTGTTAGGGAATTAATAGGAAGGCAGGAATGCAGATGGGCTGCCTGTCAATTCCAAGAGGTGATTTTTCTGATCTTCACAGACGTTTCCAGCATCTTTCATTAAACACTCATGTACCAATTTGTCATTTTAACTGGGCAGGAAAGAAACTCCCGTTGAACTCGGTAGCTCAGGTGCCACGAGTTAAATTCGGAAGCAGAAAGCCTTGCTCTGTTACACCTGCCAGCCAGGCCCAGGGCAGAGGGACAGCCTTTGGACCCTGCTCAGGTGGGTACAGGGATTGCTGTAGGGTGCTCCAGACCTCTCTGCAACCAGAAGAAAAGGACATTATTCAACAGAATGAGAGAAGCCTTGGATAGATCCACTGAGATCCCAAAGCAAGTGGCAACTCAACCCAGTGTTTTTGAAGAGAGATGGAGCCTCCCTTCTCATGGGACTGATCCAACAGCAGGGAAAGTTCTCCTGATGGTTTATGTGGCCCTTGGGACCTGCCCATGTTCCCAAGATTCCCATTAATGGCTTTTTGCCCCCATCAATCCTTCCCCATGAGGGTGGGCAGGCCCTGGCACAGCTTGCCCAGGGAAGTCGTGGCTGCCCCATCCCTGGAAATGCCCAAGGCCAGGTTGGACAAGGCTTTGAACAACCTGGTCTAGTGGAAAGTGTCCCTGGCCATGGCAGGACGTGAGACTGGTGATCTTTAAGGTCCCTTCCAACCCAAACCATTCCATGATTCTATGATTCCATGAACTCATCCACAGCCTGAGCATTCCTGGCACCAGGAGCTGGTGAAGCAAAGGCAGGTCTGCCCAGTGAAAACCATCAGCCAAGCTGAAAAAAAAGCCCTGAAGCAGGTTGAGTTCATTATGTGCTCATTAAGAAATCTGTAGCTGTAGTTTGTCGCTGTGTGTGTGAGCTCTGGCTGTCAGGAAGGCTGACAGATGGACAGACAGACTGAATTATGGTGGCAGAGGAGAGAGCGGGCAGGATCCCCCATTAACGTTATTGGGGATTGTCATCACTTCCAGCTCAATGGGCTCCAGATGTCGAAAGCCTTGTAGGGAAATCTTGAAGGTGAAGGTTAGAGGCTCGTGATTTTGCCTCTGTTGTAGGAACTGCAGCCATTCCCTTTGATTTATTATTGTTTGAGTCAACAAGGTTTGGGAGGAAGGGAAAAACTGAAGGGGACAACACATGGGTGAGGGTGCCTGGCTCTGAACTGCCAAAGGGGCTGCTCTGCTTTTATTACCTGGCTGGGAGAGAAACATTAAGCAAATCACTGCTGAGAGTTTCACTGGCAAACTCAGTGCCTTGATATCATCTGCTCTTACAGCAGGGAGAGCTTGGGTTGCTTTGAGCTCGTGCACATGGTAATATTTGTATTTCAAGGGCACCTGGAAGCCACAGGTGTAGGAATAAGATAGAGGTTTATCAGGCAGTTTCTCCTTCAAAAGTGGGAACGGGGACTTCAGACAGGCATTTAAATTGTCTTAGATTTTAAAAAGTCCATTGATGGGATCCCACAGCCCCTCAGGCAATCCAGGCTGGTGCTGCACCATCTTTGCTGCCACAAAGTTGTCCCTAATGCCTCTAAATCCCCCTTGGTGCAGTTTAAACTCATTACCCCTTGTCAAATACTCTCTGAATACAGAGTATATTTTATTACCTCCCTTTTTGTGGCAGTTTTCAACATTTCAAGATTGCTAAACCTCCCCTCAGCCTCCTCCCTACACTCAGCCACTACTTTGGGTCTCTTCACGAGGGTCATGTGTTCTAGGTCTGAATTTATTTTGTCACTCTCCCTCTGGACTCTTGTGGTGTCCAAAACTGGCCCAGCTGAGGCCCCTGTTAGGGCTGAGGAGGATGAGGAGGTTTCCTTGTGTATCTTCAATCTGACAGTCCTTTCATGCAGCCCATTCTCTTCATGCCTCTTCAGTTTTGGCTCAATATTGTCCCACATCTTCTCCTACAAAACTGTTTTCTTGGCACTTCTTTCCCAGCTCACATTTGTGTGGTTGATTATTCCCTCACAAGCTTGGAATGTAACACTCATCTTTATTATCTTGCTGCTTTCAGTTTATTGCTCTCCCTGAATCCAAGCCCTGCTCTCTGAAGGGTTTGCAGCTCTGTCCCTCTTCCACATCTTGAAATCATCTCCACACAGGCTCTGATCCACTGCCTGAGTTATTACTGGGAATACTGCCTGGTGTGGAATCCTGGAGTGGGGTTTGGGATGAAAACTGAGGACCAGTAGCACTTTTGCAGGATCAGGCCTTGTGTTGTGATCACACAAGTGTTTGCAGAGGGTGTTGCACTGCTGAACGTGTGCTGTGCTCTTGGAGCTCTTGCCTGTGCCTTGTGCATGGTGTTCATTTTCCTTCTCCCAGCAGAGCCTCTGGGAATGGCTTCTCCCTGCACCAACCAGGCTTTTCCCCCTCCTTTTTCTCTTCCCAGAGTTCGTGAACTGTCCCCTGGGCTGGACCCACAATGGGGCCTGAGCCAGAGGAAGGGGCTGGGGCAGAGCCCTTAAGAATGGCCCTTCCTCATCAATAACTGGTCCCTGACAGGCTGAAGGAGGCACAAAGTGACTTGTGTGTTGTGCTGTCACTCCAGCTGGGGCACAACCCACAGCAGGGCCCTGGCACGCTGGACTTTGCTGCCCAAAGCACCAGAGAAACCTTTTCACTCATCTTTGCAATGTTCAAACCCCTGTTTTCCTCAGGGGGGTGTCTTGGGGGCTCAGGATGCTGCCAGGCCCTTCTGGGGGGGTTGTTGGGGTGATTTCTACCCCTGGAACAGGAGAGCAGTGCAGGCTCAGAGCAGGGACAGCCTCCAGGTGATGGGCTGAAGCTCTGAGTCAGTGAATGCTGGTTTGCACCACCAGCTCACCAGAGATCCTGAGCACCAGTTGCATCCAGAACTCTGCAGGTTGATGAGATGACAAATCCCCTCCTGCAGTTCACATCCCAAACCTCCCTTTCTTCTTTTAAGCAAATCTTTCTCCCTGCCCAACTTCATGTGGTGTAACTTGACTGAAAACTCTGCAGTGAAATCACAGGAATAGACACATGATTTTATTGTTTATTATGAGGGTTGAAAACTGGTGTTGGAAAAGTCAGTTAACCTGGGAAATGTCATAATCTTCAGTGTCCAATTCAATACAGTGATTGAGACAGAAAGGAAGTTTCAGTGTCTGCTCTGTGGGAGAGTTAATTTGGCAGCAACTTCAAAGCTTCAGGGAGGTGCTGCTTCTAAATCCCAGACCTCTCATAACTTCAGAAATGAAGAATCAAAAGCAGCTCAAGTAAAATCAGGGTGGAGGTGAGAAAACCAGATCTGATTACTGAAAAGGAGGTTTTATATCATCCTGTAGGAATAAAATCCTAAAATCCTGGAGTTAAATCCTGAAATGTACATAGAGATAAATCCTAAAATTCACATTCAGACCTTATTCCAAGCAGAACTGCCACGGGAATTACAGTGGATCCTGCAGTCAGCCAACAGCACATGTGGCACCCTAAGGTTTGAGTCTTTTATTTTGTTAATGCCATTCCAAAGACTGTAAAGGGCTGTTCAATATTTCCCCAAGCAAGAAAGGGATCAGGTTGGGATGTTTACAGGCTGTTTTTAATTTAAAGAAACACGTGTACATGTTAAAATTAAAAAAAGAAATAAAGACATTTGAAGGTATCTCAGTAGTACTTAAGAACTCCCACTGGAAAGTTGTCTCTGTTGCAACAAAGACTTGGAAATACAGGAGGAAAACCCATCTCTGTCCATGGAGTTTGCTGTGTGGACAGATTCTGTCCTTGCTAAATTAAATGCCTTCTGCCACTGACTACAAGAAGAGCAGGTTCAGCCTTAAAAAACTTTAATAAATGGAGGGAAAGAATCAATTAAAAAGTGGGAACTGATATCTGTAATTATATGACATTAAATCATGCGAAAAAATGTTGTCTTGAGTATCACTGGCAGCACATGGATTTTTTATCCTGAGCTTTGCTAATTTCCATTGATTTATTTTTTCCTTGTAGCATTTATTTTCTGCAGCAGGAATGACTCCTCTGGCTAAGGATGAGATGTTTATCTTTTGCTGTGGGCAGGGAGCTGGAGTGGATGGGAGAGGTTTTGCAGCTGAAAAGGATACTCTGCTTTTTATGATGTTTCCTGTGTTTGGGGAATACCCAATTCCAGCAGAAAAGCAGAGAACAAACAAGGGAGCTTCAAGTGGAGCCTTTTCCTCTCAGCCTGAAGCTTCTTAAGCTCAGAGCAAAGTGCTTCTCATCATAGACTTGCTCATGATGTTTGTGGGTGTTGATATGAGGTGGAATAATTCCTGACTCTGCTTCCCTTTCAAACCCACCTTGAAGGCAGCCAGAGGGTGACAGAATCCCTTTGGTGGCTCATTCCTGGGGGATGGATGGCTCTTGCTGGGATCTCTGCAGTCTGTGGTCTGTTGGAGGGGATTTTGGAGCCTGTGCTTAGGAACAATCTACACCAAACTGCACCAAAATCGATGGGAAGATGCTCATCAGCACCCACCATCCTTCAGGTGATCTGGAACTCCCTGAAGGGAAGTTCTGGCCAGCTGGGGGTTGGTCTCTTCTCCCAGGCACTCAGCAATAGGACAAGGGGGCACGATGGGCTCAAGCTCTGCCAGGGGAAATTGAAGTTGGAGAACAGAAAGAAATTCTTTACAGAGAGAGTGCTCAGGCATTGGAATGGGCTGCCCAGAGAGGGGGTGGATTCCCCATCCCTGGAGGTTTTTCAGCTGAGCTTGGCCGTGGCACTGAGTGCCATGATCTGGTAAAGGGACTGGAGTTGGACCAAGGGTTGGACTTGATGATCTGGGAGGGCTTTTCCAACCCAATCCATTCTGTGATTCTGTGGATGTGGCACTGAGTGAGAATCCACCATGTCTTGATCCAACTCAGTGCCCTGGGCTGGTGATCACAGTGGGGTTGGATCAAGGGTTGGACTTGATGATCTCGGAGGGCTTTTCCAACCCAATCCATTCTATGATCCTGGATCAGCCCCTGGAAAAAGGCTTTCCACTGCCCTCAGGCTGTGCCAACATTAACTATTTCATTTCCACACAGCTCAGAGGCACATGAGAGGCAGGGGAGACCCTCAGCTCTGGCCCAGGGGAGTGTAGTGACAAAGGGAGCTCCTGTTTTCAGATCCATCATTCCTTCCTGCAGTCCTTTTCCCTCCTGCCCCAGACACAGCCTTGGCTGCTTTGCAGTTGTTCATAAACACCATCTACATCTGTCCTGAGCCACGAGATGTATTAATCAATTTGATGAGGATGTTAAAGCTTTCTCTTTGCACCTAATTATGGGCTGATTTATAGTACTGGCCTTGTGTTTGATGGAGCTCTCCCCTTGGCAGTGATTTACATGGCATTGGCACCGAGCTCTCCATCTCTCCAACACTCTGTCATTTCCCTGCCCCTCTTCCTCTCTCTTTCTCTCTGCCCTCGCCATCTCCCCCCTCTCTGTTCCCTCATGAGAGCCTAATGACATGTTGACAGAGCAGTGAAACATTGCTCCCTCTTCCCTGCATCTGTCTCTGGCTCTGTGGCTCCCAGTGCTCCCTGACACATCCAGATGGAGGCCTGGCAGGCTGGCACAGCCTCTGGCCAGTGCCCCAGAGAGAGCCCTGCAGCTCCACACTCCTCCTCCTGCAAGAGGCTGAGGCAGAGCTCGACATTCCCTGGGGGGAGTTCCCTGGAGGGAGCCCCATCCTGGCTCTCCAGACTCCAGAGAAATCCCTAATGAAGTAATTAAAGAGCAGTGATTCAGACTTCTCAGGGGGACTCACCTGAGGATCTCCAGATTTCAGGCACAAGTTTTATTTCCTTTTAGTACCAGAGAGGAAAACAAAGCACAGAGACTTTTGGGGGGTTGTGTTTCTGAAAGGGGCAACTGATAAAGTCATCCCACTGCAGGTGCTGCCTGGAGGTTTCTCTCCTCAAGCTAATGGGGCAACTTGGAGGAGAAAGAAGCAATTTCACCAGTTTCACTCATCTCTGTGGGATTAACTCTGCCCCAGAGCAGAACCTCTTCCATGTGTTTCACTCTTGGCCTCCTTCTTTCTTTTTCCTTCTTTTTCTTTCGTTTTTCCTCTTATCCTTTTTCCTATTTCCTTTTGTTTTCCTTTTTTTTTTCTTTTTCCTTTGACTTTAAGAATCTCACCTCTAAACATATAAATAAGAAAAAGGAAAAGGAAATGGGAAAGGAAATGGAAATGGAAATGGAAATGGAAATGGAAATGAAAATGGAAATGGAAATGGAAATGGGAAAGGAAATGGAAATGGAAATGGAAATGGAAATGAAAATGGAAATGGAAATGGAAATGAAAATGGAAATGGAAATGGAAAAGGGAAAGGGAAAGGGAAAGGGAAAATGGAAAAGGAAAAATTAAAAGAAAAGGAAAGAAAAAGGAGTCTGGATATTTGGAGACTTGCCAAAATAAAGATGTGTTTCACACAGGATCAAGCATTTATGGCTACTGGTATTAATGAAACTCCAACCTCACTCCCCACCTTCTTTTGTGCCTGGAAATTGCAACATTCCCTTTTCTTGGGGCAATGCTTTTGCCTTCTCTGTGTGTGAGCAAAGAAAACAGGCTGAGCCTGGAGGGCCCTCAGGAAAGTTTCCTCTTTGCTAACTCCAAATTTCCTAATTTTGGCTACTTTCAATCTGGGGGTTTAATGTGTGGGGAAATCACCACAATGACTTGTCCTTGTGCTTAAATTCCCAGCAAGCAGTGACTGTGGGGTGGCACAGAGGGCCCCCCAGCCCATGCTCTGCTTTCCACGTGCCCTCAGTTCCTCTTTGGGTTGTTCACCCCCGTTCCCTCCATGCAGCTGCCACTTTGCACAGCAGGTGGTTGGACCTGCAGCTGCCAGATGTGCCCACGAGACCAGATGTTTGGTGTGCTCAAAATCAGCTGCACACCCGAGATGTAGGGATGAATGAAGTGAGTTTTCAGCAGGAGGGTGTAGAAGGTGAAGTCTTCTCTTGTTGCAGCAATGAGAGCAGAACTTCTGCTCTGTCCCTTCTTGTGAGAGAAGTTCCTGCCAGGAAAAGTTTCTGCCAGGCACATGAGGGGATTCTTGGAGTGGATTTTGGTTATCCTTGTGAGTCCCTTCCTACTCAGATAGTCTGTGAGTCTGTGATATCTTAGAGGGAGCTCTTTTTTTGCTTTGCTGTGATAAAACTGAAGCCTTTTCCCACTTGCTGTGATTGAACCATCAAAATTCAACTCACACCCAGACTAATGACTTTCAAAATCCCAACTTTGGAGCTGCACCAAAGATAAACTTGGCCAGTTGTAAAAAAAAATAAAAAAAAATAAAAAAAAAAGGGGGAGAGTCCAGATATGGATATTAGGATGTATTCATATGTATTCCATATCATCTGTCACTGCAGTGCAGGAATCCAGGTCTGTCTTCCAAGACATATCCTGGCTGGCCCGGGCTCCCTTTGCACGCAGGTGTGCACATGTGCACAACTATGCAGAGGTTTCAGCCTGCAGATTGCACATGTGTTCCTTTGCACTCCATAAAATGCATATTAATGCTGCTGGAGCTGGAGGCCTGTCCAGAGAAGCAGATGCTTGTCGATGGTGAAGCTGCTGCGCTGAACAGATGAAAAGACATCTCTGCTGCTGAGTGAATTCCATCAGACCAGGAGCAGCTGCTCTAAAGCTTCTGAAAGCAAAAATCCTCATGAATAAATATTAGGAGGGGAAAAAATGAGGCTTCCAGAGAACAAAAGGAAGCAGAGGAAGTTCCTGGGAGATGCTGAGACCTTTCATCTCAGTAAAATATGCAATTAACACAACACACGCATCTCCCCCAGAAAGGCCTTGCATTTGTTCAGGGTGACTATGGGATCAGAGATAAGGTTTCTTTTGGTGAACAAGGAAGACCCTAAACTGTTATTCCTCTGCCTGTCAACACAGGAGGGTTTGGTATTAGTGATTTCACAAAGTTCCTGAGTCAGCCTCCTGGAAACACTCAGCAATCATTTGATCTGAAGGGAAGCTGTTGTGGTTTCAGGTTCAGAAATGCTTGGCATTCCCTTGGGAATAAAAAAAAAGCCCATTCTTGAGGATGTCCATACCTTGGAGCTGTGTTGCATTCCTCTGGGTGTCATCCCTTCCAGGTACCACAGCAAAGGTGCAGGACCTGCTTCTAATGGGCCACTTCACACCTGTGTGATGCCGAGGTGAAGTGATGCTGGATCTGTGGCCAGTGATGCTGGGTCTGTGGCCAGAGATGCTGGATCTGTGTCCAGCACTGTTGGATCCATGTCCAGAGCTGCTGGATCTGTGTCCAGTGATGCTGGATCCATATCCAGCCCTGTTGGATCCCTGTCCAGCACTGCTGGATCCATGTCCAGCCCTGTTGGATCCATATCCATCCCTGTTGGATCCATGTCCAGCCCTGTTGGATCCATGTCCAGCACTGCTGGATCCATGTCCAGCCCTGTTGGATCCATGTGCAGCCCTGTTGGATCCCTGTCCAACCCTGCTGGATCCATGTCCAGCCCTGTTGGATCCCTGTCCAGCCCTGTTGGATCCATGTGCAGCCCTGTTGGATCCATGTCCAGCACTGTTGGATCCATGTCCAGCCCTGTTGGATCCCTGTCCAGCCCTGTTGGATCCATATCCAGCCCTGTTGGATCCATGTCCAGCACTGCTGGATCCCTGTCCAGCCCTGTTGGATCCATATCCAGCCCTGTTGGATCCATGTCCAGCCCTGTTGGATCCATGTCCAGCCCTGTTGGATCCATGTGCAGCCCTGTTGGATCCCTGTCCAGCACTGCTGGATCCGTGTCCAGCCCTGTTGGATCCCTGTCCAGCACTGTTGGATCCCTGTCCAGCACTGTTGGATCCGTGTGCAGCCCTGTTGGATCCCTGTCCAGCACTGCTGGATCCGTGTCCAGCCCTGTTGGATCCATGTCCTGCACACAGGGCTGTGGGTGCAGGGCCAGGGAGGACCTGCAGCCTCAGCATTCTCCATCTTCACGAGGGGTCTGGTTTTGGGGTGAGGCAGAAGTGGCTCCATCTCTGGTGGGAGCTGAAGGCTGGGATGAGAGCAGATGTGACTCTCTGCTTTCTGCCCACACAGCCATCTGCCAGGCCAGCTTGCTCTGAGGTCTGCAGAGGCCCCAGGAAGAGCTGAGCTTGGACTATCTGCTGATGGGCTGGGCTGTGGGACACTGGGCTGTGTCTGAGGGATCTGATGCCTTTGTGCTCCATGAACCTGGATCCCTGCCCAGCTGTGCCTTCCCTTTTCCCGTGGGCTTCAGAGACCAGGCTCAAACAGCCTCCCAGCAGGACCTTCAGGACTTAGACCACAACTAACAGGCACAGCCAGCTCGAGAAATGCCCAGAGCTCTGCAGGGCTGGCTGTACAACAAGCCCAGTGGGACACAGAACCTACTCAGCAGCTAAAACCTGAGATATCATTTTGCCCAATTCCTTTCCAATCCATTGCTCCGTTATCAGTTCTCACGTTCACACTGGTGCAGATTCTTTGTTTACACCAGCCCTGCCTGTCAGTGCCAACAGCCAGGCCAAGGGGCTCCAGGGCCACAGGAGAACCTGTTTGACCCTGTTTGAATGTGACCCCATTTGCCTCAGGAGGAGCATGTCAAACCCTCCAGCAGGCAGATGTTTCTCCTACACCCTCCTCTTCACACCCTGCATGTACAAACATTCTCTGGAGTCTGTTGGCTCCAGACTTGCAGACACTGCTTCCAAATGTATCCCTTTTCCTGTCCCCCTCCCCACAGCTCAGATTGCTCCCAGGACATGACATGTCACTGCCTCGCTGTCCTACGACTTGTCTCAATGGCTGTGAAGAGCAAACCAGCTTCCTCCTTCCTCATGTCATGAGCCACTTCTTGATGGCAACCTGGAAATCTGTGTCTCTGCCTTGCACTGTGCTCACTCCTCAGAGCTATCAATTTATTACAGATTCAAAAAAAAAAAAAAGAAAATCAGGGATAACTACAGATGGCTCACAGCTGGAGGGGAAAACAGGCACAAATTTCTGCTGGCTGCAGTTCCAATTGAGCCCAGGATAATTCCCTCCTTCTGTTTCTTCTGGGTGAAGAGATGCAGTTCTTTTCCTTCCCATAAGCAGTAATAGACAGGCTGAATTGGTGCAAAAACAGCAACAGACTGAAGCAATCAAAAAAGGCCAGAATGACTTTGCAGAATAGGATAGCACTTTATCCTTTCCTATTCCTATTCCTATTCCTATTCCTTTTCCTTTCCTATTCCTTTCCTATTCCTATTCCTTTCCTATTCCTTTCCTATTCCTATTCCTTTCCTATTCCTATTCCTTTCCTATTCCTTGCCTTTCCTATGCCTTTCTCATTCCTTGCCTTTCTCATTCCTTGCCTTTCCTATTCCTTTTCCTTTCCTATTCCTATTCCTATTCCTTTCCTATTCCTATTCCTTTCCTATTCCTATTCCTTTCCTATTCCTATTCCTATTCCTTTCCTATTCCTATTCCTATTCCTGTTCCTATTCCTATTCCTATTCCTTGCCTTTCCTATGCCTTTCCTATTCCTATTCCTATTCCTTTCCTATTCCTTGCCTTTCCTATTCCTTGCCTTTCCTTGCCTCGCCTTTCCCATTTTTGCACCCACAATGAGCAGGTGGAATTCAGCCCTCACAGAGCTCCATCTATTCTGAAGCAAGTTATGCAACAAACCTCTCTCAGAAGAGGGACAACCTCAACTTCTCCTGTCTCCAGGAAATGCCTCCCATTCCTCGTTTTCATGTCTGTCTCTCTTCTCCTCTTCCCTTGATTTTTTCCATCAGGTTTGCAGTTTTGGCTTCTGGTCAAGAATAATCTGATAGAGGAGGCTGTGCTTCAAAAACAACATTTAACAAGCCCCCAAACGCTGGTATCTTCCACTAGACAAGGATCCAGATTTCATGCATGTGGAATCCCTGGAATTATCTCCTGTGCTTTCCTGGCGAGTCTGGTGCATCTGGACTCACTCACTTATCTGTTAGATAGAAGGAATTATCTGATTTACAAATTCTGGAGAAGGTACAAAGCAGAGCTATAAACTGATCAAAGGTCTGGAGGGGTTGGGCAAGGGGTTAATCCTGAGAAATGCAGATTGCAGGGTGGGATGTTGGGTGCAGAGAAAGATACGGGGCACGAGAGGCTGTTCTTGCTCTCCCCGAACCAGATCTGAGAGACAGGGATAAGAATGTGCTCAAACTCAGCAGGAGCAGAGAAATATGTGGCTGTTTTCAGAGGTTAAAGCCATGCTGGCAAATATTTTCACTCAGAATGAAGGTTTTCCAATGCATTGTTTACTGACCCTGAGGAAGGGGGAAGGCAACTCTGATTGTCCAGTGCCAGAGGGAATGCCAGGTCTGTGCCAGGCACACCATAGTCCTATGGCAGTCCAGTGATTTTGGATCAATGTGCTCTGATTTTGGATCACTCTCCTCTCCACCAGTGAGAACAACTGAAAAACCACCACATTTAATAGTTTATTTTGTTCCTTAAAGGAAGATCTGACAGTCTGGACTCCCTCCTGACAGTGCCACAAGAACTACTGATTGACAACATCCTTATAAAGGATGAGAGAAAACCTCATCCAGCACTTGCTCCTGGGAGTTGGATCTCTTTAAAATCCTTGCCTTTATGGCTGAGCCTCTGAAACAGCTTCTCTTTATCCAGGAAGAAAACACAGGATTTATGATCCCTTTTTTTCTTGGCCTCTCTGCTGTGAGTCTCACCAGCACCAGTTTTGCCAACGTGCTTTGGGGATCCCTGACAGGGGAGGATTAGGGATATTGGCACAGAGGTGCTTCAGACAGTTGGGAATTAGCACCAGCCTGGCTTTAATTTGAATTAGATTGCTCTTGATGAGGAGAGTTTACGAGCAGCTTCAGAAGCCTTTCAGTTATTGCTCTTCTGGGCACTTGTTCTGATGATGCAAAATGTTTGTGCTCTCCCATCACTCCTGGCCTCATTCCCCTCATTTGGGTCCTCCAGGCACAGTCACCTGCACCCAACTGCTGTTCAAGTTCCCTCTCACCTCCATCCAAAGACAGAGAGTTTGCTCAAGGTCTTCAGGACGAGGTGGTTTCTTGTAAAACCGTCTCATTTTCTATTCTCAGTGCTTTTAATATTTGCTCTATTACTGTGTTGACAAGTCTAATGGATAGAGCACCAGGCATGGACTCAGCACATCCAAATTTTATTCCCAGGGCAATTTGCTGGAGAGTTATGAGCAACTCTCTTTGCCTGGCCCTACATTCCTAATTATAAAGTCATAAAAAGGCTGATATCACTCCTGAAATCAGGGAAAACCAGGGCTGGTCTGAAGCTTGTCCTCTGATTGCATTTTATCTGTGTACAAAGTGATGTTTGCTGATGAAGGTTGTTAAGTAAATATTATTTATGACCAGTGTCATGTGAGAAAGGGCTTTGAGGAGCAGCAGAGAATAGAAGGAAATGGCAGGAGAGAGAGCAGAGGGATGAAGAGTGTGGGCACAGTGGAGTTTTTTTATGACATTATTTTTATTATGGCTATTTTTTCCCTTGGTTTATCTTCAGCTGGGGCAGCTGGGCCAAATTCCTTCCCTCCAATGGAATTCTGCTCATTTGCAAGAGCTGAGAAGAGAGTCCAGTTCCTCCAGTGACCTCTTGCCACAAGAGCCAGAGGAAATTCAGGTCCCAAAAGGGATTCTCAGAGAGGTTTCTGCTCAGATTGATGCTGAGGCCCAAACAAGCTGGAGCTTTTCTGCCACTGAGGTTCCCAAATCCCATTTATTCCTGGGCAGTAGGTAGAGATCCTCCCAGTGTGGGTTTTTACTCCACTTGTGTAGACCTGAGTGAGGGAAAACCAAACCCAAACCCAAACCCTGCACAACAAACAGCAGTTACAGAAGAATTATTGCCCTTCCTCAGCTGCAACAGGAGAGGGAGATCCCTCAGGCTGGTAAATGCAGGAAAACCCAGGAAAAAATGTCACATCAGTCAACATTAAACCCCAGGCCTGGGGAGCCCTTGTGCTGTTTTGGTAGCATCTATTGGGGCAAGTTTTCCTCCTGGCTGTGCAGCTCCTCAGCAGGACTGAGATGGCTCTGTTGCTTTTCCTTGTTTTCCTGTTGCATTTTCTTGTTTCCCTATTGCTTTTCCTTGTTTCCCTATTGCTTTTCCTTGTTTCCCTGTTGCTTTTCCTTGTTTCCCTGTTGCTTTCCCTTTCTTTCCCTGTTGTTTTCCTTGCTTTCCCTGTTGCTTTCCCTTTCTTTCCCTGTTGTTTTCCTTGCTTTCCCTGTTGTTTTCCTTGCTTTCCCTTTTGCTTTTCCTTGTTTGCCCTGTTGCTTTTCCTTGTTTCCCTTTTGCTTTTCCTTGCTTTCCCTGTTGCTTTTCCTTGTTTCCCTGTTGCTTTTCCTTGTTTTCCTGTTGCTTTTCCTTGTTTCCCTGTTGCATTTCCTTGCTTTCCCTGTTGCTTTTCCTTGTTTCCCTGTTGCATTCCTTGCTTTCCCTTTGCTTTCCCTGTTGCTTTTCTTTGTTTCCCTGTTGTTTTCCTTGCTTTCCCTGTTGTTTTCCTTGCTTTCCCTGTTGTTTTCCTTGCTTTCCCTGTTGTTTTCCTTGCTTTCCCTGTTGCTTTCTCTTGCTTTCCCTGTTGCTTTCCCTGTTGCTTTCTCTTGCTTTCCCTGTTGCTTTCCCTGTTGCTTTTCCTTGTTTCCCTGTTGTTTCCCTTGCTTTCCCTGTTGCTTTCTCTTGCTTTCCCTGTTGCTTTCCCTGTTGCTTTTCCTTGCTTTCCCTGTTGCTTTTGCTCTGATTTCCCTCTCAGAAGGTGAGGGAGGGAAGGGCCAGGCTCTCTGGATCCAGGAGAGGCTGGACCACTGCTCCACTAGGGAGCATGTGTGGGCTGGCTGGCTGAGGGTGCTGTTTTCAGATGCCAGCCAGGAGGCTTTGGAGTTGTTTCTACTGTAACTATAATTAGGAAGGGGGTTCTTTGTTTATTTAGGCTGAGAGCTTTAAGATAAATGACAGCTCCGAAGATGCTTTTCAGCACTTCATAAATCAACTGCCAGCTGGCCAGTTTCACCTCTGAAATGTCTCCTGCTTTTTTTTCTTTCCCTTTTTTTTTCCCCCTCCCAACTTTGGAAAGATGGTCTATCCAAAAGGGAAAAATCCTCCAGAGAAATAACAGTGATGAGGAATAATTTGGGGAGGGGGAAGGGAAAATGACTTCATCCTTGGGAGACTCACAGTGGTGATCCTACCCCGTTGGCTCATTCCAATTGTTGAACTTGAAGCTGTGAGGAGGCAACTTCCCAGGGAATTTGCAGAGGACACCCAGGAGCCTGACTGACACCTCCTCAGCTGCCAGCACAGAATGAGTTCATTGAATGCCTCTTTTCACCGTCTCACTCAACACATCCCAAGATTTACTGGAGTTCTTTTTCCTTAGCTGAGTCACTCTGGTTCCTGCACAGCTCGTGGGATTGTTTGTGCCAAAGGCCCAGCACCCCTTTTCTCTGGGATGAGGTGAAATTCCTGCTGGGAGGTTGTTGACAGCCCTGCAGTCTGTGTGAGCAGTGTTGGAACTCCAACTCCAAGGGTTCCCAGACAGGCTCTGCACTGCTCTCCAACCTCTTGCCAGGCCTGGAATCAGGTTTTGTCTCTGTATGAGGGTGGGATACAGTGCAAAACATGACTCTGTATTATCAGTGATAAGGACAGGATAGGATAGGATGGGGTGGGATAGGATAGACTAGACTAGACTAGACTAGACTAGACTAGACTAGACTAGAATAGAATAGAATAGAATAGGATGGGATGGGATGGGGTGGGGTGGGGTGGGGTGGGGTGGGGTGGGATGGGATGGGATGGGATGGGATGGGATGGGACAGGATGGGATGGGATGGGATGGGGTGGGGTGGAGTGGGATGGGATGGGGTGGGATGGGGTGGGGTGGGGTGGGGTGGGATGGGATGGGATGGGATGGGATGGGATGGGATGGGATGGGATGGGGTGGGGTGGGGTGGGATGGGACGGGACGGGGTGGGATGGGACGGGACGGGATGGGATGGGATGGGATGGGATGGGATGGGATGGGATGGGATGGGATGGGGTGGGGCGGGGTGGGGTGGGTTGGGGTGGGATGGGAGGGGATGTGGTGGGATGGGACGGGATGGGATGGGATGGGGTGGGGTGGAGTGGGATGGGATGGGATGGGATGGGATGGGATGGGATGGGATGGGATGGGATGGGATGGGATGGGATGGGATGGGGTGGGGTGGGATGGGATGGGGTGGGGTGGGATGGGATGGGATGGGATGGGATGGGATGGGATGGGATGGGATGGGATGGGGCGGGGTGGGGTGGGGTGGGATGGGGTGGGATGGGATAGACTAGACTAGACTAGACTAGACTAGACTAGAATAGAATGGGATGGGATGGGTTGGGATGGGATGGGATGGGATGGGATGGGATGGGATGGGATGGGATGATATGGGATGGGATAGGATGGGATGGGATGGGATGGGATGGGATGGGATGGGATGGGATGGGATGGGATGGGGTGAGGTGGGGTGGGATGGGCTGGGATAGAATAGAATAGAATAGAATAGAATAGAATAGAATAGAATAGAATAGAAGCCATTCAGTGCCACCCCCTGCCATGGCAGGGACACCTCCCACCAGCCCAGGTTGCTCCAAGCCCTGTCCAGCCTGGCCTTGGACACTTCCACGGATGGGGCAGCCACAGCTTCTCTGGGCAACCTGTGTCAAGCCCCCACCCTCACAGGGAGGAACCTCTTCTGTATATTTAACCTAAACTTCCCCTTTTTCACTTTGAACCCATTACTGCTTGTCCTATCCCTACAATTCCTGATGAAAAAAAGTCCTGAAAAATCTGTGGTGGTTCAGTTTCAGGATCCCACACTTTACATCTCTGCAATATGAAGAGAGGGAGTTTTGCTTTCCTTTGGAACAGAATTACAGACTCAACACTGTTCTCACAGCCATTGTCAGCCTAGTCCTGGTTTGCTTGGGCAGCCCAGTCAGCTGAAACGTGGATTTTATCCCAGAGGATGCCACAGGTACCAGACAGCAGAGGGGCACAGCAGGAGGGACATGGAAAAGAAAGGCAATTTCTGCAGGATTGGAGTCCTGCCTTAGGTATCTCCTCCCAGGAGTCCCTTCCCGTGGTCAGATGGACATTTAGGTGGAGAGAAGGAAAGGGGATGAACACTCTGCCTGTGGAATATGCTGCTAAAATAGGCTCTGGATTTCTTTCCAGATAGATGGTAAACCTACTGTAGCTGTGGGGAATGTCCCTCCTTTTTCAAGTGGGTTTTCCTGGGTGTCTGAGCTTCACCCTGAATGGACCATCCAGGAGCTCTGGCTACAGACCAACAGAAATGCAGCAGAGACAAAGGGAAGAAGCAGAATGAGAAGGAAATTGTGCACAGAGGAGAGAAAGGACTAACAAAGGCTCCACAGCTTTTAGACAGATCTTGAGAGGCTGTAAAACTCTGTGAATCTCAGGTGCAGGTCACAACATTGCTGAGAAAACTGCACTTAAATTGGCCCAGCTCCATCAACCTCTTGTAAACCACAGAGAAAAATGAGGAAAAGTCTCTTTTCAAAGAAGAAGTGGGTAGGCTGAGATGTTTAACAAAGGGGCCTAGAAAACCTCCAAGCACTGGACAGTCTCCACCTGGTTGCATTAAACCAGTTTCTACATTTTTCAAAATCCACCCGTGCTTTAATCTCTGCTCCATTTCACATTCCCTTGTGATGTTGTCCAAAGAAATGCTCTCGTTGCCAAGAAGCTCAACAGTCCCCACAAAGCTTAACAGGACCTTGATGTGGCTTTTAAAACACCCCAGATCCTTCACTGCTGAGCCTGACGGATTTTTTCTCCTCAGCAGATGTTATAGGGGGACTGAAGCTTGGCAAACATTCCCAGACATGGATAATGTTCATATTGATGGGCTGATTCTCATTTCCACGAGGCTGCTTTTCCAATGCTCTGGCTTGGCAAAAAGTGCCTCTAAAGTGTGTGTGAAAGAAATTCATGCAAAGGGACCTTAGCAGGGCTGAAAATCAGGCTGCCTGTCTCCCCAGGCAGAGGAGAATTATAAATACAGTTGGCTTTGCCTTCTTGGTTGCAGTCCAAAAGCTCTGATATTAACTCAGCTGTGTAAGTCTGGTGCAAATGTCAAATTCTTCCCCCAACAGCCCTTGTGGCAGCCACAGGCTCTGTCTCCAGATTCCTGATTACCAGTGTGTGCTGTGAGAGCACCCAGGGGCTGTTTTGCTGAGTCAGGACCTTCTGTTCAAGCACAGAAGAGCAAAAACCACAAATAATTCCGAATATTTCCTATTCTGTAGGGCAGCACAACCTTGTCACCCAAATCCCAGGGCTGGGATTTCCATCTTCCCTCTGCTCTGTGGTGAGACAGCAGCTGTGACAGTCTCAGCTTCAAGCTCTGACCCCCAGGAGGAAGGAGGAGGGACTGTTTTCAAGCCCAGCTTGTCTTTTCTGGTGTGGAGAAGGTGATTCAAGCACATTTTTACATATTTTGCCCTCAGCCTTCTGTGGATTGATTTTATAATGTCTGGCTCAACTCAGGGCATAATAATTCTCTTTGTAGGTGCTTATGAGAGTGAACTTCCAACACCACGTCCTGACATGCACAGTTTGATGTCCACGAGTCCCACCAGGAACTATAAAGCTCTTGGTGGATCTTAGAACCAACCAACACTTCCAAAATCTGGAATAATTTAGAACCTTGTGCATCCTGAGCATTTATGGGTAGATTAAGTCCAAGCAACCTCATCTCTGGTTTGTTCAGGAAACATCACAGAGAATTCTTTCCATGGTTTCTGACTTTGGGAAGAGGAGGGAAAGAGGGGAATGTGTTTGTACAAGCTTTGAGGCATTTCCTCCTCTGGTGATACTGATGCTGGACACGACAAAAGTGGTGACAGTTTATCTGGAGATGCTGCTGTGCTCATTAAGAGGAGCTGCTGCTGTTTATCTGTGCCTTGTCTGCAAAATCAGGTGTTCAGAAAACAAATTCTCAGTGTTGTCAGCGTGCTGTGGTGTTGCTGTGGGAGGGGAGGGTTTTAGAGACACTCCCCCAACCTCTGAAACCAGTTCTGGGAGATGCTGCTGGAGCTTTGGTGGTGTAAGGGAAACAATCCCAACTCTGAGTGAAAATCTCCTTTTCCACCCAAAACTCCATCCAGGAAACATTCAGAAAAGGTTTAAATCATTACAAGAAGCTTTAAAATGTGAACTTAGACTGATATATCCATACAGGGAGCAAAATGGACAATGCCACGGGTGAGTCACAGTGGAGGTCTCTGAGCTGGAGACCTTTATAATTTGGATTTCTTTGTAATAACTCAAGGGAAATTGGGCATTTTGAAGGTTCAGCTCATCTCCTCCTGGGCCAAAGTGTGGCTGAACTGTGCAGCCAAGGTGCCATTTGCTCTCCACCAGCAATAAAAGGTGTCTGGATGGCTGGACTGGATAAAAACATCCACTTTGTAAGCAGTTAAAGTTCTCAGAGATGAGTCCCTCTGGTCAAATCTGCTGGTCAATTTGCTCTTGCTGCTTGTCCTTATGTAAAAGGCATCCAGCTATTACTGTGACAGGCAGCAATTTCAGATCCTACCCCAATCCATGATGGTCCTGTTGCTTTTCCCTCTTTGGCTCTGCCATGGGAGGAGAAAGCTGGCACCAAAAATAGGGCAGCAGGTGGAGCAAACAGCCCCATGGCTTAATGATTTCCTTTTAGTCTTTTAAATGATGTTGTTTACCTGGAGAAAAGAGCTCAGACTGAAAATAGGAGTAAGATCTGACCTCCACAAACTCCCCTTTGTACCTGTGAGTACTCAGGACATCAGAACACTCCGTGCTTTGCCTGCAGCTGTGTGAGAACACCCTTGGGCTGGCACTGCTGCTCCTGTGGCTCCTGCAGCAATTCCAGCCCCTCCAGACCCCTCCCAACCCCAGAGCTGACCATGACAAAGACCTTTTTCTGCAGAGTTCCCTCTTATCCCCCCCTGTGCCCACAACCAAGTCCCCCACTCTCCACTGCCCTTCCTCACACCATAACTCTGCCCTGATCCCCCCCTTCTCCTTTCCAGCTCTCCCAACCCCACCAAATCCTGCTCTGCCTCTTCCTACAACTCAAGCCTGACTGTTCAGTGCTGTGTGAAGTGACCCAACAGCTGGTCAAACCCATAACATTCATCTTTATGAACAAGATGAGCCTGCATTTTTGGGCTGGAAAGATGACCATGTTTGTCATCCTCCTGACACAGCTTCTTTTCTCCCATCTAAACAAACAGCCTGGGCTTGCTCTCCTGATTTGCCATTTTTCTCACTATGAAATGCCACAAACTGACACAATGTATTAGTTACTGAGAGGTTTCAAAGGCTCAGTTTGGCTTCTCAGCAGCCAAGAGCACTTGTGGAGAAAAGGGAAATCAATATGATGAGCGAAGCAGAGACGTGTGATCTAAAATAGAGCATTTTAAAGGCCTCCAGCCCCTTCTGCCTCATCCTTTCTGTGTGACCTGTTTTCACAACGGGCAAGGAGAGTTGCACAGGTGGCAAAGAGAGCAGGGAGATGAGTCCTAAGGTTTTGAGGGTGTTTTTTATTGCTCAAAAGGTATCACACCCTCTCCAGCCCATTCCACGTCCTGGCTTTGGATAATTGTCCCTTGTACTTTGGGCCACTGTCCCTGTCCCACAGCAGTGAACCCCCAATAATTTCAAAGAGATGTTTCTGGGGCCAGCACCAAACTGCATGGCTGCAAATTCAGTGCCCTGGAAAACATCCTACAGAATAAACCTTAAACTGAGCTTTTCCACCACCATCCCTTCCCTGGTTTTCTTAGGACAGAGCATAGAAAAGAACAAACATCTTGTCTGGAGCAGAGAACGGTATTTACAGGTCATAAAACTGGAACTGGATCAAACCCTTGTTTCCTCTGGTTTGAGACTCTCCACAGGAGACACAGCACCAGCTGCTGTACTGGAAGGTAGAAGGAACCTCTGGAAATGCAATTATCAAGTCACTTACCCACAAAGAAACTTTCTCCTTGACACCCATTAGTTAAAGACAAGTTTATACCCTTCAGTGTGAGAGTTTATAAACATTACAAAGCTTTTATCTGCACATTTCTTTCCTCTCTCCCCCATTTTCTTTGTTATCAGACATGAATGGTGTTTCTTACTTGGACTGTGTCTAACATCAGTCACTTTAAATGTCCATATTAAAAAGTTGTCTCGTGTTTACCCATTTCCTTTTGAAACCTTCACCTGAAAAAGCAAAGGACACCTTGCACTGGGGTTACACCAGGATTTAAATCAGCCTCAAGACATGAACAATTCCCCACCATCCTCCCCAGCCTTTTTCCTAGGGTGGGTGGGGGGAAAAAAAGAAAAGAAATTCCCCCTATTTAGTATCTCCTGGTCCCTTGAACACAAGAACCACTTGACCCTTCTGCATAAACTCCTGTTAGCCCCTGCCAGCTGGACCCATGTCCTGCAGCACTCTGTGCACCAGGGGGTATCAGGGAAGGCACAGCTCATGTGCTGAGTGCTGGGGAGAGCAGAGCCCCTTATCAGGATGCTGCACCTCCAGACACCACAGCACAGTGACAGCAGGACCTGCCTGTGAAATGAGGCCAAGATAAATGATGTATTGCCCTCAGCCCTAACAGTGTGGCCCAGACACAAACCAGGTGGAGGGGAGGGAGGAAGGGAGGGAGGGAGCACCTTCTGTAAACAATCCCCTGCCTTGGCTGGAGCAGCTTTAGCCTGAGATGCTGGATTAAGAAAGTGATTCTTGCCCTGGACACAGAGTTAAAGGGCAGGGGTGATAATGCACTGATGGCCAAAGGTGGCAGGAGGGATTTGGCCATTACTCAGCACTGGTTCATTTGACCTGGCAGGAGAACATCTGATATCTAAACAGTCCCACTCATCCCGAAGCACTCAGAACCCTCTACACTAAATATTTGATGCCCTTGTTTGATAATGTTTATTTTGCTTTCTCCCCACCTGTGTGAGGCTCATGTGCTGGGAGTGGGGAAAACATGGGGTAGCACATACCAGAGATAAAACAGCAGAGTGGGAGCTTTTTAAAACAGAGATTTATGAGACCTTCCATGGAGCTGACTGGGCAAAAAAAAAGGGGGATTTACCACAGTTCTGCATTGGCCTAAATGTCTTCAGCAACGTGTGACATGCCAGGTCTTTCCTTTATAAGAAACTTGTGCAAATCAGGGCACACTCAGTCGACTTGTGATTTAGTGCCAGGGTTGGATCAGCCTCGTCTGGGCAGCAGTTCCTCCACTTCTGCAAGGATGGAAGGGGTGGGGCAAAGGTGAATTAAAGTCAGTCTCACAGGCCTGTGTGTGAGTCAGTTCTGTGCCCTCTCCCCACTCCACTGTAAGTTAAAACAGTTGTGATACAGTCCTGGGTGGTCTGCTGAGGACTCTGCTCTGTGTGTGAGGCTGGAGCTGTTTGGGTGTTGCCAACTTACACCAGGAATCAGGACCCCCCAGTTTCCCAAGGGGGAACCTCAGTGCTTGTCCAGAAACTCTTCACAGCCAGCAGGGATCTGGTCAACATGGTCAGTGGAATCCAGAGGGGGATCTGCCTGACCACACCTGACCCTCCCCAGGAGGACACAGATGGTGCTCTGGGTCCTTCTCTCAATCCACACCAGAGTCCCAGTGAGTGCAAAGGGAAACCAGCCCAGACAGAGGTGACGCTCCTACAAACACCCCCATTTAATCCAGCAAGTCCTGCCCTTGCTGTCTGAGCCTTCTGGAGACAACAGTGCAGGGGATGGGTTTGCCACTGGGTTTGTAAATTGATTAGATTTTAATTCAAGAGGCCCTCAGGGACAGTTCCTGGGGGCTCTGTCACCCACCAGCCCTAAGACCAGTTTGAGCAGCAGGACCTCCAGTCTCCTCAAGCTCTCCAGGACCCTACACAGTCTGTGCAACACTAAAATGAGAAGCTTTTTATTTTGTGCTCCTTTACAAACCAACTCTCTCCCCTCCAGTTTTTAATATCAAGGCATTCACCACGTGTAAGGAGAAAACATTGTGTGAGCTACTTTCTTTCTCTACCTCACTTGAAAACATTCTTTGGGCTTTTCAGCTGTCACTTACCTACTTTGACAGGAAGTCTTGGCCCCTGGGAGGGTGTGTTTCCTTTCCAGACAGAAACTGTGTCTTCTGAGAATTGACATGGTCTAACAGTCACTTCTGAGAACCAGAAATCCTGGGGGTTCTTTCTCCTTTTGCAGGAAAGAAAGCCACAGTCCTGTGTGTCCCTTGTTAGAGCCACTGCAGAGCCCGTTACCACTGACCCAGCAGTTCCACAGTCCCAGAGTCATGTTTAAAAACTCTTTATTAAAGCAAAGAGCTGCCTATCACTTTCTAACAAAAAAGCAAATAACAGAGGTGAGCCCAGTGCTGGTTCTATTGCTCTTGATCCGAGATAAACCCCTTTTTATCTGCTGGTTATTAGAAGCACACCTTTACTTGTGAAAGTTCAGGTGAAATTGGGCTAAAAGCTGGGAAAGGATGTGGGCTATAAGTATGTTTAAAATGTTATCTGGACTTTCTCAAACATGTCTTTCCAGCTCAGGTATTTACACACCGATAACCTTTTGGTCCCAACGGTGCAAGAGGCTTCGTGCCTTGTATTTCAAAACTGATAAGGAACTGAAAGATGTGGAGCCTCCAAGAAACATTATGGAAAACAATCCCAGTGCTTTTTTTCCCCGAGTTCCAGGGTTGATTGTGCAACTTGAAACCCTGAATTTCTGGAAATTATTTCCTGTAGGGAAATTTCTGCCCCAAAGAACGTAGGAAAGAGATACAGCTTTGAGGACTGATGGAGAAGAGGAGCCATAAGTGGGTTTGTTATTCAAAGGTTTGCCCTTTGATCTGCCACTCTCATGGATTCCTTCCTATCAGCAGATCAAGGAGAATTTTTATCTTGCTGAGAGACTTTGCATGTTTGCTGTTATTTTTTATTAAAACCCTTTTGCAGTAATATCAGGAGAAGTTTTGTAACCATCTCTGTCTGCTTTGACTTGAGGGAACTGAACAGACAAAAAAACCTCCGTGGTTTTGATGTTTTGAATACGCTGGTGAGGAAATGTCCTTGGAATGTTTCCCCCACCTCCCTTTTCTGCAGTAATGTGGCCACATCATAGGAGAGGGTTTAGCCAAAAGGTGGAAATTATCTGGCAGCAAGAAAGCAAGAGAACCTCATCTTCCTGCTGGTGGATATTTTGGAGCAAACTTTGCCTGGATGTCACATAAAATGAGTTCAGCAAATCTAAGCACAGCAGAAGTGTGGCTTTGCTGTAAAAATAAATAAATAAGCAGAACCCACCCCAGGAGATGCTGCCCAACACAGACTGGAGATCCAGTGAATTACTGATACTGGATTCCCATTCCTTGGGATCAGGAAGGGATGGAACTTTGGCAGGGTAGAACTTCCCCTGCTGTTCTCCTGCCCTCTGAATAAACACAAGGGCTCATTCTTGCACAGGATCTCCATTTAGGGAGCAAGAATGAGGAAACCTGAGGGATTGGCACAGCTCTGAATTTACTGACAGAAGCACCAGCAGTTTCAGCTCGATGCTGTTGACCTCTGCTCACTACACTGAGTTTTTATGTTCAAGTAGCTGGTTCAAAGCCAATTTTACAAACTGAGTTTTAAACTCACACAAAGGTCTTCAGAAAGACCAAAATTCAGCCTTTTAAGCTGTTGAGACAATGCTAATATTGACCTGAAGTGCTCTGATCTTGCAGAGGCAGAGCCCAAAAGGTGCTCAGGTGCTTTGCAGGCTTCAGATGCAGCAGTTCAGTGACACAAATCCTCCTGATGTGCTTCCTCTCTGTGTTTCCCCTCACTGAGAGGTGATCCCAGCAAAGACAGGGAGCACAATGTGCTTCATCTGGAGCACAGTCCAGCCCAGCAGGGCACTGAGGCCTTGGCACAGGGACAGTTCAGTGAGCCAGCTGAGCTTCCAGTCATACCTTTCATAGCCAAGACTGTGCAGTTGATTTATGTCCAGTGCTGATGATGACAGAAAAATGCAGCCTGGTTAAAACTGGGCTCTTGGGGTGTTCCATGTATGTCTGGCTGAAACTCAGCACAGCAGGTCAAAGGCACTGCAAAGGTGTAGGTCCTTCATAAATACCCACTTGTGCAGCTCCCTGGGAGTGCAGAGGGCACCACCCCCACAACTTGGCATGGCCTGCAAGCTGCAGGTTCCTGTCCTCAGGCTCTGCCCACATCCCCACACTGCCTTCATCAGCCAGCCCTCACCCACACTGGCCTTGGGCAGTGCCCAGGTCACCCTTCCTGCAGGCAACACTGGCTCCAGCATGGTCACAGCCAGCTGGGAATGGGGCAGGAGCAGCTAAACAGGCTTGGACCAACACACCTGGGGAGATCCACGTCCCTCCCAGTGGCAGCAAAGGGCAGAGGGCACAGAGGGCACTACAGGCAGAGTGTGGTACCTCTGATGTCTCTGAGTGCCCGGAGTGTGTCCCCCTCACAGCCTCACCCCCCTGGGAACCAGCACACACAGTACAAACCCTTATCTCAGCCTTTCCCTGCCTTCTTCCCCTTATTATCTTGAGAGAAAACAAAGATTTTGTGGTTAGATTGTATTATTTGTGGCCTTTTTTTCTTTCTTTTTTTTTTTTTGGGTGCAGCAGCAACAATATTAAATGCACAAAGAATTGCTGCTGATTTTCATGGCACTATCGATTTCCTCTCCCACGTGGAGCAGAGGCAGAGTGTGGGTCAAGGGAAAAAAAATGATTTACTTTTCCTTGTTATGCACAGCCTTGGCAAGACAGTTGTGAATCCACTGAATTTGTAACAAGCCATTCAAAAATAAAACTTAAAAGGCTTCCCTAGAAGTCTTTCTAACTTTGTAGGCAACCAACCTCCATAATAATCAAGTCTCACAGCCCAGCTCACTACTTCATAAATTTGAAATCAATCATAAAAGGGGCATATTAAAATAATTTGCATCAGTAGGGACTGATTTAAAGCCCAGCTCCTCATCCATCAAGGAGGTGCTTTCATTTGTGAGCATATTTCTCCAAACTGCAGGAAAAGCTTCACCAAATCCATTAATAACAAAGAGAAGAAGCTCTCACAGAGCAAATGGACAAAGAGAATGCAGGGAATGAGTCTCATAAACTCGTTTTTCCTTTACAATATCCCCTCCAAAAATAATTATGGGAGACAGCTGCTGCTGCAGCTTTTGATCTTTCATGAACAATAATTTAGGGCAATTTTTAATGCACAAAAATGACACGTTTTAGTTGTTTTGTTTTGAGATTTTTGTTTCCCCATTGGAAACGTTTTATCCCATTTTAACCCTCAGAGGGGATAAAACGTTAAAAGAGGGAGTGGTTAGGGGGGAAAAAAAAAGTGGAAGGTGGGGAAATCCAGGAAATTATTTATCCCTTGGAAGATGCTCCAGACAATGATGCAAAAAGGGGGAAATTCCTCTCTGTTCCCACTTTTCCCATGGATTCGGCTGAGCCGCAGATCGTTGTCGGGACATTCCCTGGACACGCAGGGAGGGAGGTCCGGAGGGATCGGGACACCCCTGGGAGCCGGGATGGGATATCCCAGGTCCGGAGGGATCGGGACACCCCTGGGAGCTGTCATGAGATATCCCAGGTCCGGAGGGATCGGGACACCCCTGGGAGCCGGGATGGGATATCCCAGGTCCGGAGGGATCGGGACACCCCTGGGAGCTGTCATGAGATATCCCAGGTCCAGAGGGATCGGGACACCCCTGAAGGACCGGGATGGGATATCCCAGGTCCAGAGGGATCGGGACACCCCTGAAGGACCGGGATGGGATATCCCAGGTCCGGAGGGATCGGGACACCCCTGGGAGCCGGGATGGGATATCCCAGGTCCGGAGGGATCGGGACACCCCTGAAGGACCGGGATGGGATATCCCAGGTCCGGAGGGATCGGGACACCCCTGAAGGACCGGGATGGGATATCCCAGCCCCGAGGGAACCCCCAGCTCCGAGGGCACCCCCAGCAGCTCCAGCCTCTCCTTTCCCCAGCTCTGTGCTCAGCATCCTTACTCCAAAACCGCTCTGCGAGTGTTCCACCCCCTAAAAAATCAGCATCTCCTTTGAAATGGGAGAGCTTTAAAACCTGGAAAGAGCTTCTATTTTCTTCCCTCTGTCAACCGGCATTTAAATGTGAACTATCTCCAATTCTTCTGTAGGAAACACAATTAAAGTGTCATTAAGAAAGCACTTTCCCCCTTATCCTCTCCTATAATGAACGGGTTGGGCGCGGTGTTTCCGCGCTGCGTGCTGTGCTGAAACACTCGGTAAATCCTTGGATATTTGACACCCTAATTGGAGCAAAAGGGATTGAAATCGGGAGCTGGATTCCAAGCAGTGCTTCATTCCGTGCCAGCAATGCCAATATTTTCAGGTGTGTCACGTTCCGAGTAGCTCATACAGAGAAATATTTTGTTGTGGCAACTTAAAAACATAATATTTCCTTTCTCTGAAGCAGATTAATAACAGAACCGACATTAAAGCCACTTTTTTTTTTTTTGTTTGAGGGAAAATGTTTTTTGACCTAAATTGCGGAAATTCTTTAGGAAAGGCTTTTTGTTGGGGGTTTTGATCTTTTAGCTTGGCAAGAACAAGGCACTCTTTGAACCCTTGGTAAAAGTAGCGAGACTTTGTTTTTAGACCAGAAACAGTTTGTTTTGCAGCCTTTTCGCAGCGCCAGCTTCTCTATTTGAAATAAGCAGCGTCTTGTTTTCCTCTGGCAATGCTGTTTCTCGGCGTCTTCCCACGTGTCTTGCTGACTCAGGCACAAAAATATTGGGAAGATGTGGACAAAAAAAAACCACGGAGGGATTCCAAGCACCCTCTGCTGAGTGGGGAGAAGGAAATAAAATTATTCGGGCAGTGCTGATGAAGCGAGGGAGGAAATAAGTAAAAAGAGACTGAGGTCAGATTTTCTCAGGGTAATATTTCCCTGAAATAACTCCGGGGGAAAGACCAGGAGAATCGTGTGAGATTTTCCATCCCACCTTTTTTCCCCCTTGGACCAAAACATTTGAGTTTTGCCACCTCACCGGGTTGTTTAATCAACAGGGACTGTGATAACCTCCAGAATTTTATAGCTATTAACAAATCCGTTAAATCTCTTCGGATTAGCGTTCTGGCCACCTAAAGGGAGCTCACCCTCCTCGAGTCTGATTTTAAAGGGATACCTTTCAGGGAATTCTGTGTAAAAGGGGTGTAGATTCCCAACACACGCCTCACATGCCCCTTTTTCTCTGCCAGGGGGTTACAAAGGTGCCAACGCTCTGCAGGGCTGTAGATCCTCAAGCTGAAGTTCTCGCCGCGGGCTCTGGGGTCAAAGCCTGCCCTTCCCGAGACCTTTCAGCTCTCAGGTAGGAGCTCCTGATCCCAAACCCTCTGGAAATTTTTGCCAAGCCCCCAGACAGACAGTGAGTGCCCCGATAAAGTGTCCCAGAGACCCAGCACCCCGGACAGGGGCAGATTCGGCTCCCACCGCATCCCTGAGACATCTCAGGGCTCTGCTACTGTCCCCAGCCGCCTCTGGTCCCCCCAATAACCTCACAGGGTCAACCACGGGACTCCTCAGGTACGGACTCAGTTGTTCTTTCCTTTGGAACCGTTTTGGATTCACCTTGTGGTTCTGTCTCCTTTTTTCAGGGAGCAAACACTGGTTTTGCAACAACTCCCTTTGCAATAATTCTGATTTCCACCGGATTTAGATTTGCTCCTCTAATGAAAGGCTTTCAGAAAAGCCTTTTGTTATTGTTGCTGAGGCAGATTTCAGCTGGCTGGTGCCTAAAGCCACCTCCCTTGTCAGGTTCCAGGCAGAAACAAATAACCTTTAATTTTCGTTCATTTTAGGTTTTGATCCTTTTGCCAGATATATTTTTGCAGATAAAAAAATCTGGATTTCCATAATATATAAAAAGTCGTGTGTGCACTCTATATAAATATTCTATGCTTATAAAATCCATCCCTTTTTCCTCCTGCTGCCGTTTTTATGGCCGCACTGAGTTTGCAGGACTGTGCCTTGTCACGAAACCCCCCCGGGCAGAGTAAACGTCCATGAACTCTCCACCCTCCCGGAAGGGCTGACCTGTGCTCTCCACACTGAAAAGCAGCTCCTGCCTTTCTTGGTGTGTCCTCCCTGGCCCAGTGATTTTCTTTTTTAACCCCAAATAATTTTTCAAAGCAGCCTCCTGGCCGGGAGTGCTGAGTGCTGGGCTGGGATGCAGAGACCCAGGCGTGACCCCAGCTCTGGTCCTCAGGCCAAGCTGGGCCCATCTTTGGGTGAATTCATTTCAGGCTGAACTTTGTGTGAACCTGGGCCCGAGGGGAAGGGAACCCGACAGAGCAAGGCTGATGGAGGCAAGTTCTGAGCAAACCCATCAGGCTGAGTAAATATTGAACAAATCCATGTGAAGGCTGGGGTTGAAATGGAGCTGTCAGACCAGTGTAAACTGAAAGGATAGGTGAGGCCTCTGAAGAGCAAGGAAACATTTTGTACACTCACTTCAGCAATTGTTCCTTCCACCCAAGCCCTTTGCCCCAGACCTCATTTCACCTGCCTGAGGGGTTAAAGCAACCCCGAAGCTGATCGGTGCTGAAATATCTGTGTTGGTGGAAGGGGATGGCCGAGGGGCAGAGGGGTGACAAGGGGACAGCACCGTGGGGTGGCCCTTGCAGGGCAGTGAAGCAGGACCATCACAGCTGGGGTCAAACTTGAGGCAGCAGATCCGAGGTCCCTGACTTAAATCCAGGTGACCTGTGGGGCATCAATCCTGAAGAACAAATATATTCCATTTTTGATACAAATACAAGTGAAATACATTGTCTATAAATACATATAATCCTAATAAACACAAATATATGGCAAATATAATCCAAATATTTGCCCAGCTCCCGGGTCCTACTCCAAGTGGAGGTGCCTGGGGATGAGGAAGGGTTGTTGGATGGGCCAGTGAGATCTGAGGGCAGCTGCACTTACCCAGCACCTCCCTAAGCTGCAGGTCTTCTGCCTGGTTCTCCAGGGATTTTGGTGACACTTAAAAATATATTCATGTCAAATTGTTGCAAAAAAAAAATTAGCAGGCATGAAAATTCCTCCTGGTTTACCTGATTTAGGGAGCATTGACCCCTTGGCAGTGTTGGTGTGGAAGCAGGTGCTTGGGCACCTTCTTCCCTTGGTGCCACTCGCAGGAGATGGTTCAAACTCTTGTTTCAGTTCTGACTCCCTTGCAGTGGGATGGAAACATCTCACACTCTTCTTGCTCTGGTTTTGCTGAGAGCTGGCGAAGGGGTGGCCTCTGACTAGTTCTGGAGTGTGAAACGAGTTTGGAGAAACCTAAAAGCCTTCCTCCCCTCTTCTCCTGCACTTCAAGGCTTCAAAGGCTTCTAGTGCCAGTGACAGCCCAGCCCAGCCACGGCTGAGTCACTGAGGGGGAGGTTTTGTCCCCAGACAGACACCCCAGGAACGCTTCACACCTTCAGCGCAAAGAGGCTCCGGGAGCAGTTGAAAGCAGCCAGCAAAGTGGAGTTGAAAGTAAGGAGGTCTTCCGGGTATTATTATTATTATTTTTTAATAGAATGTCCTCTTCCAAGATCAAAAGGGCCTCACACGGTGAGAACAAATGCTTTAGGGAGAAGAGAAACATTTCACACCAAGGGGTAAAGGAACAGATGGCCCTGGAGGAGCTGCCAGGCCAGGCCGGGTGAGCAACTCGGGTCTCTGCTCTGGGGACAGAGCCAGAGGAGAGGGACTCTCAGTGTCCCTTCCCCATCCCCTCCTCCTGTAGAGGGACAGCAGATCCAACACAGTGACTGCCACTGATAATTTACACGGTTTCGTTTCTTTAACAGGGAATTTGCTCTTCCTTTGGGATATTAAAAGAATAAATCTCCATTAAGACGTGGCTTTGTGTGTGAGGGTGTGTGGGGACTTGGCTAATTTTCCTGCTCATGAAAAATGCAATACCAGGGACCCATGGACAGACACATGGAGATGGGGGAATATATGGATTATAAAAAGCCACTGTGTTTGCATCATTTATATATCTATATATAAAAAAGGAGTGCGTGTAGACCTCATATTTGTGACAAAGCCCAACTGTGGCAGTAGGGCCGAGTCTTGGTAAGAGTCTTCTGCACGACCTTTCTGTGTCCCACCTGGATGCACAGGTACCTGTGTGGGTCCTGAAGTACCAGTGCCCGCTCTCCATCACCTCCTCTGGGTGTGGGACAGACACGGGTGTCCCTGTGAGGGACCTCTCACAGTCCCTCTGCCCCCGGCCCAGGGACCCCCAGCCGCGGGTGTCCTGGCGTGGCCTTTCCAGCCGGCTCCTGCTTCCCAGCGGTGGGTTTCGGGCTCCTGAGACAAAAGGGAGCGTGAGAAACTTGGAGGGAGAGCAGGGGGAAAAAGAGATTAGCTGTGTGCGGTGATCGTTGTTAGAGAAACACGGCTGGGCAGCGAGGGGGGCGAGGGACCGGGCGAGGGGGAGCCCGGCGGGGGTTCCATATGTAAGGGCGCCTCGGCCTCGGCTCTGAGGGCTCTTCCGGAGAGTCCCTTTGAGTTTCAAATGGGAACTGGGAGCCTTTGTTGTGCCCGACACACTGACACAGCGGTACCTTCCTTTTTATCCCGGCCTTTCCGCTCTCCCCGGCCTTGCCAAGGCCGGCGCTGCCCGTCTCACCTGAGAGAGAGCTGGTGCCAATCCCAGTCCCGCTCCTGGTGCCAGTCCCTGTCCCAGTCCCGGTCCCTGTGCCCCGTGGGAGCAGAGCTGGGCACAGAGACACACGGGGGTGAAAATCGCCTCAGTGGACACACACACGGATTCTGAGGCACGAGGCTCTACTTCCATCACACAGATTCAACGAAACCTTCCTTCGCATTGGTCCAACCAATATGTCAAACCAAGCTGGCTCACACCCAACAGGTTATAAAGCCGGTTTTGGCTGACTGGGCTTTTTTTTTCCCCCCTGGCATTTTGCACAAAATCCTCTTTCCACCTTCCCTCCGCCCCGCCTTTTTTTTTCCCGCCTTATCTTTGAGCTAATTGGACACTCAAAAACCTTTTTTTGGAGCAAAAGAAGTGTATTAGATGGGGAAGATTCTATCTCCGGGGCAGAGCGATGCCCTGTCGCCCAAGGCCCTCCACATGAGCCGGGCCACGGGGCGGGCTCGGCTGAAGCCGCAGCAGGTACTTTGCTCATTCCTCGTCCCCCTGCCGCCCCCACCGAAAAGGTTTGCAAATTTGGCGAAGCCAGAACAATAGTTTCTCCTGGCAGCCCTTCTGTTTACTTGTTTAGAAATCCCAGAGGCGTTTCGAGGTAAAAAGGTCAGAGCTGTACCGGGCCCGCTGCCTCCTCCCTCCCCTCCAGCCTCTCGCCGGGCTCTGTCCCTTCGTGAACTGGACTCGTGTGTTGCTCATGCTGTGGAAAACACCCTCTCAGGGGTCTCCCTGGGAAGCTGAAGGGAGGAAACCACAGTGACACTTCGTTTTGCTTTGGAGTTGTATATAAGTTCTGTGTAAGTGAGAAATTCGCTCTGCCCCCACCCCGGGCCCGAGGTCCGTTCCAGTTACTGATGCTGCTTCAGTGATGCAGATTTCCTTCCGTGCCGGGTCTCCAACACTGAGGATGAGGATGGTTTTCTGTTCTGATCAGGCCTCGTTGCTCTGTGAAGTAATTCCAAGGTGGGAGCGCCGCGTTTCCATCCGGTCCCGTCGGGGGGAACTGCCTTGGAAAGTCCCCGCAGCGCCGGGCCCGATCCTGCCCGTGCCAGGGCGGGGGGTCCGGGGGTACCCACGGAAAGCGGCATCGGCCCTTTTGTCTGGAAGCTTTGGCAGCAGCTGGAGACTTTTTCCTTCCTCCTCCCCCTAAACCCAGTCTCCCCAAGCTCCGTGTCCCGCATTTCCCTGGACGGGAGAGATTTCCATTTCGTTTAAAGTCGGGAGGACTTAGATGTGGAAAAAAAGTAAACTTTATTAGACTGAGGTAGTTTCATTTCGAGATACAGAGCACGGGGAAGGGAGTTGGAGGGGAAATGGGAGATTCCGATTAAGAAACAGCTAGTTTTTTCTCGATGACGTTTTTCCCTTTAAAATAACTTTTAACCAACAGTTGTCCTGGTTTTCACTTCATCCTGCCCTGAAATTTTTCATGATGGAGGGAAAACATTTAGCCATGGTTAAATAGTGGTTTTATCTGACTCCGATAAGCCTAAGAGGGTGGGGGTGCAAGGAACGTGCTACTTCGCTCCAAGACTTCAGGCTCTCGAGAGGCCCAATAAATAGCAGCCAGTGCATCAGTGCAGGGGGGGCCGAGCCCCGCGGCCCCCCCGAAACCTTGTTCCCATCCACCTTCACACCTCCTGCGACAGTGACCGAAGTACCCCGAGGTCAGTCTTCGCCTCCCCTCGTTTTCTCTGATAACACAACCCACCCTCCCCCGCCATCAGCAACAGTCACCATCGCAGAGCGTGTGGAAAACCCTGTAAAAAGCAGAAATAGTGCAAAATGGTAGCAGAGGAGTTGCATCTTTTGCTCGGTGTTTGGGTCTTTGCAGAGGCCTCGAGCATCTTGGTCCCCTCAGATCTCATTGCAAGATATACATACAGTAAATAACAGGAAAAAAATAAAAAGTACCCCAAACTTTTTTTTTTTTTTTAACAATCTCGCGAGGAGGAAAAAACGCATCAAACGTGAGACTTGCGCAGGGAAAAATCGTTGTGCACATTTTTAAAAACGGGACAAAACTAAATTCGTTTTAAACTTTCTGTGGGTGAAAGTGCAGTTCCTAAAGGGGAGGGAGAAGGAAGAGGGAAAACGTCCCTGAGACAAACGCCTATTGCTAAGGATACAGGAGGACACGGCTGCTCCTTTGGAGTCCAGTGTTTTATAGAGGGTCTATAAATTAAGAGAGAGAAATGCGAGCGGGAGGATTGGTATGACACGCGTGGGGACGGCCGGAGCCACGGGGGTGCTCAGGGGAACGCGTGGCTTCCCTCCCACGCGTGTGTGTCTGCTGGAGTCTGCAGACCCCCGAGGACAGCCCCGGGCTGAGCTCTGTGCCCCCGCGCGACGCGTTTCAGGAGGACACGGAGCTGGGGGAGGCCTCAGGTGAGGTGCAGTTGGACTGGTCCGAGGCTTCACCCGCCTCCTTTGCAGACCTGGAGGCAGCAGCCGGGGCAAGACCTTCCTTTTCCCTCTTCTTCTGCTTCATCCGCCTGTTTTGGAACCAGATCTTGACCTGGGTTTCGTTGAGCTCCAGGGTCGCGGCGATCTCCACTCTCCGGGCCCGGGTGAGGTACTTGTTGAAGTGGAATTCCTTCTCCAGCTCCGTGAGCTGCTTGGTGGTGAAGTTGGTGCGGATGGCGTTGGGCTGGCCCAGCAGTCCGTACTCCGACACTTTAGCTGTGAAAGACCAAACAACAACAGGGCAGGAGCAGCCAGAGGAACCCCCTCTCTACGGCGGGGAGGGCTCTCCCTCGCTCCCCTCCTTTCCTGGGCTTTTGGTCCCTCCACCGCCCGGAGTTCTGTGCTCCCTCCCGGGCCCTCAAGCTCCCAGCCTGGAGGCACAGACCACCTCGTGCTCTGCTCTTCCCCTGTAACCATTCCCTCCATCTCTCTGTAAACTGCCTGAGGTTTAAACGTGCGTGGGAAGGAGTGGAAGGGGAGGGCGAGGGTGGTGATGGGGAGAGGAGGAGAGAAGACTCTGATCTAAGGAAGATTGTGGAGAACAAGTTGGACAATAGGGAGATGGAAGCCACGACTGTGGAAGAAGCAGGAAGCCCTGAGTGCTTCCTATTCCGATCTGGGCTTAAATAGCATTGGGCCTGCGGGAAACTGAGCTCAGGGACCCTCCATCAGACGGGTCTGGAAAATCTCTGGATGGGGTTTAAAAAAAGAAACCAAGCCAAACACACCCAAACCAAGCCAAACCCATGTTCTCATGGAAGATGAGCCCGGTCACCTTGGGGACACATCCCGGGGAAGGCGACCTTTCCTGGCAGGACCGAAGGGCTGCCCCTCACCTCTCTCGGGTGGGGACCCTCTCACTCGGCTCTGCTCTCCCCAAACTCACCTGTCTTGGGCGGGTTCCTCTTCACCCTCATCCAGTCGAAGGTCTGAGCGGCGCTGGCGCTGGGACACGGCTCGGAGGGACACGCAGGGTCTTGGTCCTCGTTTAAAGAAGGCGAGAGGTTGCTGTAAACGCCGGGCAAGTAGCTGGGCTGCTCCTGCCCGTAAAGGTGTTGCTGCTGGTACTGCCCTGCGGCCGCCACCGCCCCGCAGTAGCTCTCTGCCAAGGAGCCGAGGTTGGAGCCCGCGTTTGCGGGGTACCCGGACGCTTGGAAGTACAGCCCATCCACATCCTGCTGGCCGAGGTAGAGCTGGTGGTGCCCGTAGCCGGGGCCGCCGCTCTGGGCTGGGTACCCGGCGGTCGGGGCAGCGCCCGCGAAGGGGCCGGGGCGTCCGGAGGAGGGAGGGTGGTAGCCGGGGGGCTGCTGGGGAAGGTGGGCGGCCGCGGCCGCGCTCCCTCCCACGCCAAAGCGCCCGTCTCCGTTAAAAGTGTCACTGGCGGGGCTACCTGAGCAGGAGGGGAAGGAAGGGGAGCTCGGCTCTAAGTGGTGGTAGGCGCCCGTCCCACGGTTACAAATTGCATACTCTAAGAAGGAGTTCATCCTGGTATTGTCCATCTGCCACTGATGGAGGAGGGTCAGCCTGTTTTGGGGGGGATTCCGCCTGCCCTACAACCTTTAGATAGTATGTCAAAGCTGTAAAACTTCCTTCCATGCATCGCTGGCCCTCGAACCCCGCAGCCTTCGGCGGGGCCGGGGGGAGCCGGGGGGGCGGGCACGGCGTCGGCCCAGCCCAATGAGCGAGGGGCTCCCGAAGTTTGTCACATCTCTGAGCTCATCCATCAAGGGCCTGACATTTGCATGACAAAGGGGTTTCAATCAAACCCTGCCCATCAATCTGATAACAACACGAATACGTCAAAATCTTTCCTCAAAGACTTTAAAAGAGAGGAGAGAGGTGGGGTGCGGGGAGGTGGAGGGGAAGAAGGGCTGGGGGAAGAATTAGAATTGTCCACAACTGTTTTAAGTGCTAAAAAGGCCCCCGAGTTATGCGATGAGCCAATTTCAGCAGAACTTCCCCTTGCCCCAACTTAAAAAGCTTTTCCCCAATCCCAATCCCATGTGAGAAACCAAAAAAAAAAATAAAAAAGGGAAAGGAGATAGGGAGGTGTGAGTGGTCTGTCCCTCCAACTACAAAAGGATGCTCTTAATCACTTGGAAACTTTTCCCTAGAAAGTGACTTGAACGTGTTTGGCTTTTTCTGGCATGAGGAGTCCAAGAAAAGCTCTTAAGAAAAACACGCCCCATGTGTTTTAATTTTGCCACACCAGCTTTGTGTCTAGGGCCAGTGTGGGTAAAAGCAATGTAATTAGATCAATATTCTAATGAGGCGAGGAAATAAAGTTAGGGAGACAGAATGTCTTTTGTTAGAGAAATACCATGCCCAGCTTAGCAATTAGAGGAATGGAACTAAAAATGATCCATGTGTCCATCTACGGATCTTCCCATCCATCCATTCACCTACACACTTACTACTGACACCGAGGCTTTGAGGGTTTAAGCAATTCTGAGACATTAAGCTCTGCTTTTCCATGGCAAACATGGTTTGATCTTGCCCCGAATCTGTTGTCAGACTGGAGTTTGCCCCAGCAGGGTCCAGCTGAGGAGTAGGTGGGAAGACTGAGTTCAGCCCAGCCACTCCACTGTTCAGAGAATGGAAACATAGGTGGGCAACATTTATTTACTTGTTAGCAGAAGGAAGACAAGAGCACCCAACAATATGACGCCCACAGTCATTTGTTACTTGTCAGGATATTTAGTGGTTATTCAGCCTCCAAGAAGAACCGGGAGGACTCTCGTTCTCTCTCTCTCTCTCTCTTTTTTCTTTTTTTTCCTTTTTTTTTTTTTACCCCAGGCCAAAAGTTCACTTTGAAAGGCAAAACCACATCGTTTAGCTGCAAGATCGGGCTGATGCAACACGTTGGGGTAACATTTGTTAAGAAGCTGCAAAACTGCAACACAAGCAGCCATGGCATCAAACTTCCTCCCTCCTGTAAATCCCTCCGAGAGAAAACTTCCGTTTTAGCCAATTACAGCTCTCGTTCTTCAACGAAAAGAAGAAGAAAATTATTTCTAGACCTGCGTTCCTATTTATTCATTTATTCCGCCGACTTTGCTGATGCTGAGACTCGAGAAGAGAATATTTTAGGTTACAAATGTTCTCTGAAACTCTCTACCTCCTTCTTTGCATAAAACAACCCAAAGTGAATATAAAGATTCAAAGCTACTCTCATGTCATTCCCCTTGCAAGAGAAATCGATTTCTAATTTGATTCCAGGAGTGCTTTTTATGTTGTGTTGCACTCGCGTTTAAATGAATGTATTATATTTAAACGATGCTCGCAATAGATGATTTATGGCTGTAAAATGAAAAAAGAAAAGGATAGATGTTTATTTCACCCTTGAATCAATTGTTTCATATTGTCTGATAATTTTCCACCGTGATCTCACTCCACTGTTACATCAAGGGGATGCTTTATGTCATTAAAATGCAGCTGTCTCCTGGAGTTGCTGGATTAGCTCGGAGACAACTCGAGAGTTATGGAGGAGAAAGTTTTGCTGCGCGTTCTCTCAGCGAAGCCTAAACCACGTTTAGACCTGAGGTGAAAACACGGAGTTTCCTCGGTAGATCCTATCCAAAAAATCTGATAGGACGGGGTCAAAACTTTAGCCAGAATTGCAGCAAAGCCACTCCAGCTCCGAGTCTTGGGGACAACGAGACGGGGATGTGGAAGTGAAGATGGAACGAGGGGAGACTGTGCGGGGCTGGAGTCACTTGGGAAAGTCCTTTTTGGTCCCTCTGTGGCGGGGCACGTCAGAAGACGAAAGATGGGGTCTTGCAGCTGATTTCCTCCCTGGAAGGGGCCTCCACCTTCTCCCCCTTGGCTGCCCCCGGGCGCTGTGGGGCTCTCGCCATCTGCTCCTCCCGCAGCCCTCCAGGCCCGTCGGGTCTCACCTGCCGGGATGGGGAGCGCAGGCAGCGAAACCCGGGCGGGGTTTCTCCAGGGAGGCAGCGGGATGGAAGATGCCGCGTTCCCAATCCCTGCCGGGGCCAACTCCCCTGGGGAGCCCCTTCCCGGCCCTTCCAGGCTCCTGAGTTTCACCCCACCCGCACCCCTCCAGCCTCGGCTTCCCCAAAGTGACCTGTTCTTCCCAAAAATTCGCGGCTTGTGGCGACCGGGCGGGATTTTCAAAAGATGCCGCATCAAAGTGTGTGCAGAGACACCGAGAATTTCAGGAACGGCCTTTCCAAACTTTCTTCGTAGTCCCCTGCCCTGGATCTGATAGCGAATTAGTAAATGTTGTTATTTTTGTTATTATTATTGGGTTTAACTCCCCCTGCGGAGAAAGTGTGAGATCCTTCTTTGGTTCAGACCTTCATAACTCGCTGGAGAAAGAAATATCAGGTTATTGTTAACGATCAAACGCTGCCTGAGCCTAATTCTGCCACGTACATATTTATTTCTTTAAGCCCTCCTTTATGGGGAGTTGAGAGAGTGAAAACAGTCAAAGAAAAGGTGTAGATGGAGACTCTCAAGTTATTTGAGCTCTGTTCTACCTCTTACTTAGCCTTTCGTTTCTTTATTACTTCATTTTAACTCACTTTTTGAGAGAGACGGGAATTATTCCTGCTCCCTAAATCACAATCGGCACAGCTGGGGGGATGCTGCTGTTTTTCACTCAACAGCATTAAACCAAAATATCTGGAGATGGATGAGCAGAGAAACTGAGAGGGAAAATTTTGGCTCTTTGATTCCTGGAAAAAGAAGCTGGGCTGTCCCAGGGCATGGTGGGACAGTCCATGGCAGGCAGAGGAGATCATTTCCCTGCCTGCTGGTCCAGATCCCTCTCGCAGCTCTTCGCAGGGAGTTGCTTCCCTCCCTCCCGGCAGCTGCTGCGGGCCCAAAGCACTTCAGGAGCCACCGCCCCTAAACCTCAGGCTTTGATCCATGAGCAGACAAGGAATGAGGAGGTCAGCAGAGGCAGAACATCGGTTTTCCAGGGAGTTCTTGGTAGCGGGGACCTCCCATGCCCACCAAAGACATCCCGTACCTTTGGCCCTTCCATCCACTCCGGGGCAAGGGGACTCGGTGTGACAAAATCTGAGGCAGGTTCGCTGTTCCGGGATGGAAAACCAACCCCATTTCCTCTCTACTAAATTAACAAGGGGTGTCTTTTGCTGCCCTGGGACAAACCCCACCTTTAGTTCCGATGGAAGCATCTTACTGAAATAAACTTTTCTTGAGAGCAGTTTCTCCCCTCGAGGGGCACAAAGGGACTCCGGGAGCCTCGGGGCTGCTCGAGCCAGAGGAGGAAGAGCGAGAGAAATCTGTCCCTTCCCTAAGAGATGCTTTATTTGCTTTCAAACCTGACCCGGGGGATTGTGACCCTCTGAAGGCACTTTGTGGGAACACCTCCTGTAAGAAATCTTCACCCGAGACAGACCAGAGAGGGTTTTTGTGCAGGAGACAAAGAAGGAATTAAGCATTTCCAAAGGCTCCGGAGTGCTCAGAGTCTTCAGATGCTTCGTCTTGGAGTTAAATATAACTCTCTGCGGAGAAAGTTTGTGTCGTGCGTAAGAAATGTCACTTCTGGCTCCTGGAGGGGTGATTTATGTGGAGCAGCGCTGACGCTGGGGTGCGTGTTTGGCTGAGGACTTGGTAATCACCAAAAGGCCTTGGCCCTAGGAATTGTCAGAGAAATTTATAGCCCCGGCTCGTGGTCTGTTCAGCTATATTTGGGGGTAAAAACTGAAAAGGGAAAATAAAATAGTATATAGAAAAAGGTTTTGGAGGTTGGGAGTCCAAAGAAGCGCAGAAGGAATCTTTCTAATGAGTTACAAACTCAGGGTTATCTCCAAGCTGAAGAATAAATACGCGATAATTAAGATAAGATACAATAATTCTTATCTGCTGCTCTCGAGAGCAGGGCGCGGACCGACAGGGTTGGGGTGGGGACCGGCAGCGTGATCGGCTGTGATGTGCTGAGGGTCCCTGGCTGGGGACAGTCTACAGGTGGTCAACATCTCCCGAAGGGGATGGGAGACTTGTTAGCCAGGGATAGGGACGCTCCTTGTGTGTTTGATTTCCTGAACAACACTTCGAGCGGAAGATTGTGTGAGAAATGTCTCTTTTGATTTTTTTCCCTTTTCAGGGTGGCACAAACCCCTCAAACTCCGCCTCCTTCTGCGCCAAGAGATCAAATTCCTCCTCCGAAGGAGGAAACCTGTCCCGTTGCCTTGTGAATCGCATCGGCTGTTTCGATGTGGTCCCCAGGGCAGAAGTGTGGCTGCAACCCGGGTCGTCCCGTTAATGAGTTTCATTGAAACCTTTTTACTGGGGGAGAGTGGAGAGGAGAGGTTTGTAACTGCTGCCCCTGTGCAGGGACCCGGGGGGTCCCAAAGCCCTCGGGTTTCATTCAGATCCAGCACTGGCAGGCCCGGCTGGACTCGCTCCTTAACCCGCCCTTTAACAAGTTCATGAATTTATTAACATCCCCATCAATATTGCTAATATTAGTAGGTCGGCATTATTAATATCAACCGCCGCTAGTGCAATCAGGATCCCGCTGGGAATGAGAACCAGATCCCACGGGACGAGCTGCTTCTTCGGAGAGTTCCTTCTTTCTCCGTATTTTCATCTTCAATGTATATGAAGAGGAAACAAAATCACCGGGATAGATGCAGGAGGTTCCAGGATGGCGAGAAGGGGGAGGTTCTCCTTCTGTCGGTGGTGGAGACTGGGAGCGGTCCTCAATACCCGGTAGATGAGGACAGGGAAGTGCTGGAAAAGGATGCAACAGCTCAGCTGACAAAACGGTCAGGGGAGGGACATTCCCGGAAAGCTGGAGTCTGGCTCAGGGGGAAGGTGGGAGTGATTTCCCGGGAGAAGTTAACTGCTCCCACCTCAAAGGCCCACTTCTGCCTCGCCAGAAGGTTTTCTTGGCTCTAGCGGGTTGGTTCAACATCTTCAGGGCTTCGAGTAGCTCTTTAGCAAACACATCCCCAGACTAGATCAGCACAAGATAAATATTACTTTAGCATCCCCACAACACGTGCGAGAGTATCTCATTTGCATATTCCTAGGTTAATAATCGCGAGGCAATTGCAGTGTTTTGACAACGATCAAGAGCTGAATGTGCTTAATATGCCTAATATATGCCCTGCAGTTGCACGGAACAGAAGGGCAGGGTTGCAAATATGCATTCCCCATTTGTTTGACATTTTGAAGAAGGTAAAGAATGGCTGAACTAATGGCGAAATCTTACAGTCATTCAATAATTTAGATTTTATTGAATATTCCCCTTCTTTCCTCCGACATTTCAGTCTTGCTAATTAGGACAAATAAGAAGGGGCCTGCTGTTAGCAAGGATAATAACTGGCGAGGTTCCATTTATTAAGTCACTTTCCGTGGGTGTAGAATTGATCTGTGGCTGTGACTGGCATGCTTTCTAGACCTGCAGCAACTTCGAGAAGTCATTACGGTCTGCAGAAGGGCCCTCGTTAGGGATTTGTATCGATAAGGTCTCAAGGTTTACGTTGAGGGGTCCGTGGAATCCCCTTCCCCGCCCCCGTCCCAAGCGGTGCTGCCTCTTCCATTGGTGGGGGCCGCCCCCTCCCAGCCCCCAGCACGGGGGGACCCTGCAGAGGTCGGTGATCCTCTTGTCCCCTCCCTCCGCCTCGCCCTTCCCCTCCTCCCTTCTCCACGGAAAGGGCGTGTGTGGTTGTGGAAATCCGCTGCAGATCGATTCGCGGAGAGAGATGTATCTCTGTGCACTTATTTTTAAGTTGAATAAGGAGGTGCCTTCCCTGGAGTTGTGCAGATCCATGATCCCGACCCTCCGATTCCCTGCTCCTGCCTTCCCTGGAGATGTGCAGATCCATGATTCCCGACCCTCCGATTCCCTGCTCCTGCCTTCCCTGGAGATGTGCAGATCCATGATTCCCGACCCTCCGATTCCCTGCTCCTGCCTTCCCTGGAGATGTGCAGATCCATGATCCCGACCCTCCGATTCCCTGCTCCTGCCTTTCCCAGCAAGCCCGGATTCAGGATGGCGCGGGGGGAGGAGGCGAGAGGGGAAATATGTAAAGCACTGAAACAAATGGCGCTTTGATAGACAACGTCTGGCAGTGCCAACGCCGCCGCTGAGTATGTTCCAGAAGCTGGAGATATTAAATAAACTTAGAGATAATGAATAGCCTTCTGTGGTACTTGGGCTGTGCCTGGGCTTTCCTTCCCCCCAGAACTCGTGACTCTGGGACTTGGAGAGCGGAGAGGAACCGGTGAGAGAGGGCAGGGCGATGCGGGGGTGGGTGATGGCTCCCAGGCGGGGACGAGAAGGCAACTCGTCTGCAGGCAGGGCCAGCCATGCACCAGACGCTGCCTTTTATTTATGCGAAGGTGTTAAGTAACGTTCACTTGCATATTTAATTGCGATCTACTTCGATTTTCAATATAAACCCACACCTTCCCGGAGTGAGATGCTGGGAGGTTTGAATCGTCTGCTCGTTTGGTAAGGAAAGAGCCAGGCAATATTATTAAGAATGAAAAGGTAGCCGTAAAATCAACCCCCCTTTGTTAAAGCGGAAAGAGAGAATCCAGATCTTCCAACAGCAATTCCGAAAACATCTGTCGAGGGCTTGCTTCCTTTATTTCTTTTCATTTCTTTTTACAGCCCGGAGTGCAAAGCAAGCCCAGCTCTGATGCTTTTAATCCACAACAAAATATCGGGCGACCACGCGGAAGCCCGAAAGAAAGGGCTGGTGGCAACATCTCTCCCCGTGGCTGCTCCGCGCATTTTAAGGTGTCCCCCCCGGCCACTCGGCCCCCCTTTCCGCGCTGCTTTCGCACAAACCCCTCCTGAGCGCGTCCCAAATTTCGGCCGTGTCTGAGGAAACACCGATGACTTAGCAAAGACGTAACATGATTTATTTTGGGTGTCACCGCGATTGATTTCTGCGCTGACCCCTTTTCATTCATAAGCGTCCCCTCCCCCCCACCCTCGCCCCGTGCCTCATCCTTCCTGATATATGTGTTTTCTATTTAAAATTATATGTTTTTAAGGGATCCACGAGCCGGGAGAGCAGCACAAATGGCCCTGGAAGGAGATCACAGATTTATAAGGCCGAAGGAGTTCTCGTTTCTACTGTTGGAAAAGAGGGAAGGAAAAAAGAAAGGCCTCGTTCAGGCCCATCTCTTTTCCCTCTTTCTTCTCCAACGTTTATTTACTGACTAAAATCCCGGCTCCCACCACTCTCTCGGCGTGGATTTTTAGCATTTATACAAAATCCTCCTTTTCGCCCTGTTTTTTTTTTTAATTTTTGGTAGCCCAGGACGTTTTAAACCCCAGAAACTGCGACACGGCCCGGCTGGATCCTCTGCTGCAAGAGAAAGGAGAAGGAGGAGGAGGAGGAGGAGTGGGATGAAGGCCGGGATGTGGGAGAGAGGAATGGCCCCAACTCCGGCCGCGGAATGTGCGTGGGCTCCGCGCAGTCCCCGCGGCCCCCGCGCCTCTCCCAGAGCTGCCTTTGTGTTGCTTTCCATCCCTTTATCCAGAGATTTCCTTAGGGGAAGGATTTTTTTTTTTTCCGATTGCAAATATAGAACCGCAAATGTTAAAATTAGACATGAACGTCCTGCTTTGATTTAGTAAAAATTAGAAACGAAATAAATAGAAACCAAGCGGAAAAAAAAGGCAAAAAGAACCGAAGGCAGCAAATATTTCTGACCTCCGGAGCCTCTTGAAATGTTAGTTGGGAGCAATTCCTTTTGTTTCCTCTCAATGCACACGAGGAGATTATTAGAACCTCATTTCCACAAAGCAGAAAAGAGGAAGACAAATGATTTAGGGGAAAAAATAACACGTTTTCGAATGAAATGTGTAGCAACACACGATTCTTGGTTTTATAAAGACATTTATTTACTCTATGAAAATAATATACAATAAATAATTTGCCCTTTGCTATTAAATTATTTGAATAAATAGTCTACATCTAAAACTTAAAAATAGGAAGGAAAATTCCCCTGATATTTTTTTTTAAATTTAGCTTTATTAAGAAATCTAAAAGTCTCGTTCTGATTCCTGAGAAAGTCGCTTGAAGGATTTACAAATATTTCTCTCTTGAGGGCTGACATCTCTGATGTGCGTGAGAACTATCGGCTGCTTTCTTTAAAATAAATATAAAGTATAAATAAAACTATCGTTAAATACCTGCATTTAGCAAAACTCGGGCTGTTCTTTCATGTGAGCCTTCTAGAATAAATACTGGGAGGGTGATTTGGGTCTCGTGGAGTGAGGAGCTTTAAAAGTGAGGAGTGAGGAGCTTTAAAAAGGAAATATTTTGGGGGCGGGGTGGGGTGATTGAATGAGAAATGGCTTGAGGCTTATTTTGGGGGTGTCCCCCTTCTCTCAGAGACGAGTGGGGGGAGCTGGCAGTGGCTTGGTTGGGGCTGGTGCCCCTGGAAGGGGGACAAGCGTCCAGACGAGGTGTGGGGGGACAGGGGGCCGCTATTGGAAATTTAAATGTTGCAGATCTATCGTACAAAGTGCGCTCGTAAAAAAGTCCAGATCTTCCTCGGAGAAGTGGACGGGGCTGTCCAGGGAGCCGTGGAAAGTTGGGGAGGAAAGCCCCTCGGAGAGCTGCAGGCAGGACTCGGCCGAGAAGATGCTCAGCTCGGGCAGCAAAGGCGAGTCGCGACTGTCGGGACAGGCGCTCGGCTCCCCCGCGGCCGCCGGCTCGGCGCTCCCGGAGGGTCCCCCGGGCTCGGGGACCGGCCCCAGAGCGGGGCTCCCCTCCGCCTCCTCCGCGGGGTCACTGCCCTCGTCCAGGGTGGGGTAGGCGAGATCCCCATCGGGGGTTTCTTTGTACTGCGTTTGCCTCTTGTGCTTCATGCGGCGGTTCTGGAACCAGACCTTGACTTGGCGCTCGGTGAGGTCGAGCAGAGCCGCGATCTCCACCCGCCGGGGCCTGCAGAGGTATTTGTTGAAGTGAAATTCCTTCTCCAGTTCCAGCAGCTGAGTGTTGGTGTACGCGGTGCGGAGCCTCCTGGAGCCGCTGGTGTCTGTCAGCCCCTGGGTGTCTTAAACACACAGAAAAACTCAGGTTGAGAGGAGCGAGGGGCAAGTGGAGGGGCTGGAGCCGTCCCCTCCCTGTTGCGGGCAGGGCAGAGCCGTGCCCCGCACTACCGAGCACGGGGTGGGTGCGGGGGAGTCGCTACGTGAGGAAATAAATGTTTAATTGAACTCTTCCCACTGTGGAAGAGGATCGGAAATCATCCTCCACTTCCTTCGCCTCAAGGAGGAGAAGGGATTTTGTTCCCTGGCCTCTCCCTTTAGAGAACTTCCCTCTCTTCCTCTCTCTCGCCGTTAAGTGGAATTTCGAACCATTCCTTCTTTTTTTCCCTTTCCCAGTAGTTCGGGACGGACGCTTTGATTTCATTATTCCTGTTTTATCCGGCCAATGAGCTCCGGTGTCCGCCCTTCTCCTGCCCGAGCATTCACCTGGACCTTGCTATTAAAATACTGAAACGGTGAATTGTGTCTCGAACACTTTATCCCGAGGGAAGGAGGGTCTCTGGCCGGGGGCCCCGAGCTCTTTGGCCAAGGAGCGCCTCGGAGAGAGGCTTCTCCTCTAATGTGGAACTAGGGGAGAATTTGGGGGTGTCATTTTATTTTATTTTGCAACACCGTGCTGGAGGCTGAGAGTCCAGCTCTGGCTCGTTCACCTCCCCATCCTGCTGATACCAACCCCCGTGTTACCCACCCGTCTTTCTTTCTCCCCCTCCGCACTTCTTTGGGTTTTTATTTTCTTTCTTTTTTTTTTTCCTTTCTTTTCCTCGTAGGCTGTAAAAAAATGCGGGGCTAAGAGAAAAAAAAATTCAAACAAACGGAGCTGTGGTTCAGCTGCAAAATCCCCCCGCTGGTGCCCGGCTCCCCCAGCCCCCTTTCTCTCCCTCTTGGCTTTCGCAGAAGTTACAGCAATTTGCTCTTTTCTTTGCGGGGGGAGGAGGCAGGAGAACACCCCGCTGTCCCCCCCGGGCTGGGGACATCGCTGCGGTGTATTTTGTTGCGTGACACAGTTTCGGGGGAGGTGCGGGGCAAAGTCTGTTTGGGGAGAGGGGCTGGGGTTGGGATGCTTTGGGGTGGGTCGGGGGAGGATTTTTTATTATTCGGATCCTCTCCGATTTCAGCAGATATACCCCCTCGCCCCCTCATTATACCAACCTGCAGGAGATCCTGCGGCAGGGACCGGCACCGAGGAAGATGACGGAGGGGAAGAAGAGGAAGAAGAGGATGGAGCCTGGGTAGCTTTCTTGGACGATTTCTTCTCCTTCATCCAAGGGAATTCCGCTGCCAAGGGGCCGGGCTGTGCCGGAGCCGAGGGCTGGGGCTGGAGCAGGCCATGAGATGCTCTTTTTTGGCTCCTCGGTCTTGCCTGGCTGCTGGAACAAGGATTCAGGCTGAGAACGGCTTGCTCAAAAGGAGGAGGAATTAATGTCGAGTCCTTGATTGATGAAGTTTGAAATGTCTCCAGGACAGCGGGAAGAGACGTCAGGCACTCTGCGAGCGAAGGCTGGCTATTTATAAACCCGATCTCCCTCTCAAATTCAAAATTCATGGCTTTTCCAGGGCCCAGGGTTTAAAAAGCGGGAGGGGGGAGAGGGAGGAGGAGGGGGGAAGAAAACGGAGGGCCTCGGTTTTTTATGGCAGTGATGATGATGATTCTCGGGCTTTTTATAATTGTTATATTGCTGATAATACAGGCGGAGGGGGACCTTGCTCTGGTAAACTCGAGACTGGGGCGAAATTGCAGCCAATTCCTGGTCACGTGGCCAGCCCTGGCCAATGGCAGGCGGGGCCTGGTGGCAAACAGAAAGCATTATTTTCTTTAATTGATTAAAAAAAAAAAAGAGGCGAGAGAAGAACCCCCAGAAAAGCCACAACCACGCACCACCACCCCGATGCCATCACCCTTCCTCTGCTGGTCACTGCCTGTGCTGCCTGTGTTGCCTGTCCTGCCTGCCTTGCCTGGGTTCCTGCTCTCTCTGTCCTGCCTGTGCTGCCTGTCCTGCCTGCCCTGCCCTCCCTGCCTTCCCTGCCTGTCCTGCCTTCCCTGCCTGTCCTGTCTTCCCTGCCTGTCCTGCCTGCCCTGCCTGCCCTGCCTGCCCTGCCTGCCCTGCCTTCCCTGCCTGTCCTGTCTTCCCTGCCTGTCCTGCCTGTCCTGCCTGCCCTGCCTTCCCTGCCTGTCCTGTCTGTCCTGCCTGCCTTGCCTGTGTTTCTGCCCTCTCTGTCCTGCCTGCCTTGCCTGTGTTTCTGCCCTCTCTGTCCTGCCTGTGTTGCCTGTCCTGTCTGTGCTCCTTGCCCTCCCTGCCCTGCCTGCAGCAGGTGCCTCCGGGCTCTGAGTTCCCCAGAGTTGGTACCCCCAGGTGATGGATCCAGGGGTGGCAGAAGGGGCTTTTCCCCCCTGAGATGCCCAGCTGGCTCTGGGCTCTGGCAGCCACTGCTGGGGCGTGTTTCCATCCCATCCATGCATTAGAAAACTCGGGAAGACGAAGCCAGTGTGAGTGTTTGGTCCAGAAGTTTGTGTCTGGAAATGAGCCCATAGGAACTCAAGTGAGCTTTTAAGTCAAGGATAGTTAGACCAGCCTGATTTACCAGGTTAAATTACTTTTAAAGAACAGTATAATCCTTCTGCTTCCAAAGCCAGACATAATGGACCTTTTGCACTTTCCTTAAAGGCCAAACATATTTTAAGGTCACAGATATCTTTGAAATCACATTTCTCCCTTCCCATCTCTTTTTTTCCCTCCCATCTCTGATGAACAGTGCCACTTTCAGAGTTTACAAAATAAATAAATAAAATGAAAAGTCATTTCCCAGGAAGAATTTTTTCCCCCCTCTTTAAAGTGCTCGAGAACACAAACTGAAAATAAGAGAGAAACCATCAATCTTTTTCTCGAAAGACTTTTGACAGCTCGGCCTAACTCACTCAGCAAAGAAATTTGGCTTTTGCCAAAGAGTTACTTAACCCAAGAAGAATTTATAAAGTTTAATCCACCTCCCTGACATAGGAAAATGTAGAGAGCAAAAATTTCGTGAGGGGAAACAAAAATTCCGCTGCCTGGAGTCGAATGGAAAAGTGGCTGGTTCGTAGTTTGTTTGTTCAAGCTCCATTTCTCCCATTTTGCAGCAGGGAGGGACTGGCAGGCTGCATTCACGCAGGGAGAAGCCTGGAAACTTTTGTCACTTCAAGCATCTGTGTGGGTGGGGAGGCTTTCTGAGACACACAGAATAAATCTAAAGCTGGAGCTGAAGCCGAGGCTGAAGCAGAGTTTTGAAAAGGGGCAAAGAAAATAATAATAATAATATGATTAAAAATATACAAACCAGCTACATTTCATATTGTGAATGTGCTTATCAAAATCGCCATAAATCTTCTCAATCTCAACAGATCAATGGAAAAAGAATAGTTGGGTTTCTGGTCATTTCTTTCTTGTTTGGATTAAAGTGAAATTTTGAGAGTCTTGGGATCTGCTGGTTGGTTCCTCCTTTTTGAGGGGTGGGGGGTCACTGAGGAGCTGGGATGAAGCCAAAGAGTTTGGGATGCAAAAGGAAACTCTTTCCAGCTGCTCCCAACAGTTGTCTCTGCTTTTTGCTCACACTGAGTTGCAAGGAGGGGAAAAAAAAAGGAAAAAAAAAAAAGAGAGGGGAAAAAAAAGAGAGGAAAAAAAAGGGAAAAAAAAGGAAAGGAAAAAAAAGGAGAGGGGAAAAAAAGACAGAAAAAAATAAAAGTAAAAAGAACCTCTTGGGGAAAGAGGGATTTTTTTTTTTCCCACGCAGCAAATGGAGGCACAAGGGAGAAAAAAAAATCCCCATTCAAGAGAAAAGGCATCACATCCTACAAATAAATTCACAGGGTTGGTGAATGACAGAGAAATGCAATAATTGTAAGACAAACCCGGGCCTGCTGCTTTAATGCAGTGGCACAAATGAACCCGGGGACGTGAGGAGTTGTAGGAGAGGGAGCCCAAGGAGCCACTGCGAGATGTCACTGTCGGAGCCCCGGAATTGGCTGAGGTTTTTTTTTTCCTTTTTTCCCGATTTTAACTAGTTCCTGGGAATCCCTGACACAACCCCAGCAATATGGCGACGGGAAAAACACATTCGGTGGGGATGGGAGGGGGAAGGCAACGGCAAACCTTGTGCTTTGAGCCGATCCCAATCAGTGCCTACACGCTTTTATGCTTTTAAATTATAGTAACCCCGAACGGTAAATTGCTCCTTGCATGGACGGGCATAACCCAGCCCCGGTCCTGGGGAGAAAAACAAGCCCTGTCTCTCGGTGCTGCCGTTATTTATTATTGCACCAAGGTTATAATTATTAACCTGGAACTTCATTTATTAGGAGGGCTCAGAGCCGGCGGGAAGCTCAGCATCATTTCTCATGTGAACCTTTCTCCACTGGACCTTTTTATACCTGTGGGTTTATCCAGGCACCTTTGCCCGTCCCTGGCTGTGCAGGCAGGTGTATAAAATACACACACAGAGTGTTCCTACAGCCCACTCCTCATTTTTGGTGCCTTTTCCAGCCTTTTCACCCTTTTCTTCCTGCAGCAATCAAATCCCCCTCTGCTTTCCTCCAGAGGGGACCTTGCCCTCCTCCTCAGCCCCAGAAATGGAACATTTTGAGCCTGACAAGCATTTCACCCCTTTTCCAGGACCATAAAACTTTTATTGCTCCTCGCTGCTTTAATATAAGTTTTCTTAGGGCTTTAGAGCATAAAAGGCAAATTATTCACGGTATTACCCCATCTGCTTTCGCTGCTGGCAAAGGGTTGTTCTCCCTTTTGCTCTCACCGACTGTGTAACATTTGGCAGAGGCTTTTCCCCCTGTTTTAATAATAATTTTGGATGCGTGTGGGGTCTGTGGGGCACATGTGTGTGTGCACGTGTGTACACGTGTGTGCACATATCCTCCTATCTTAGCAACAATTAAATAATACATAAATAAATTATTTAATTTCACTTCAAGGTCCCGCATGGAAACACTGAGCTCTTTTTTTTTTATTTCTTTTTTTTTTTTTTTTTTTTTTGGAATTAGTCCTTTTCCTTTGTTTTCATTCGCAGCCCAATGGCAGCCCGGCCCCGGCTCCACGTGATGCCTCTTTGTGGCCGCGGGCGCGCAGGGGGCGCGGAGGGGGCGCGGAGGGGGCGGCGGGGCCGCTCCTGCCCCAAATTCCCAGGATTTCACCCCAAACGGGGATACCGAGCCGAATCCCCGTGTGTGTCCTCAATCCACCCCTTCCTCGCCTTCCCTTCGCTATTTTTCACACAAACAATCTGGTTTTTTTTGCTTTTAAATCCGACTGATAGGACAAGATAAAATTGATAACAGAAAGTTTATTCAAGAATTGTTCGACAGACAACCCTTAAGCAAGGAAATAAAATAACTACTGTAAGAACAAAGAAAGATCTCCAAAGAGGAGGGGTGAGGTGGGAGGGAGGGATTAGCTATAGTTCTTCTAATTCAGGACTATACAATTACAGTCTGGTTCTGCTCTCATGCCTCCAGTAGAACTAATTACATTATTCATAAGTACGAAGGTAACATAAAACTACTGGTCTTCCTAAATTACAATAACTAAAATAAGCTTGTTGTACAATGACAGGGAAACACAATGTCCTTTGTAACAAGTAAATACTAAAAAAGTACGATTTGATTCTTTTTTTTTTCCTCATATAAATACATAATATTGGGGATAAATAATACAAAAAAAGGAAAATATTTTAGACTGGCTATAACCAATAAATATATATGAATGTTCACCAGAACACACACCTATTGAAGGGCGTCTCGACTGAGTTGGACGAAACCCCTTCATAGTTGTTTTAATACCCATTATATGTAAACTCTAAGTGCAACAAAGATGTCCAGACAAGAAAGCATTAGCAAATACTAGTGATCCATTCACTTCTGCTTCGATTGGAGGACATTCCATTTGTTCAAATATACCCTGTTTTCACGTAAGGTCAAGAGAAGAGGAGGAAAGAAGAGTAGGACTTCTAAGTCTTAAGATTGCTTTTCTGTTCATGAACCCTAAGAAAAAGTACCCCCTAAACAAAAAAAACAACCCCGGTGCTGTTGAATGGAGACTTCACATCATCAGAGGCAAAGGTGGGAAAATATTCAGACCTGTCAACTCTTTCTTCCACTCTTTGGACTGCTGTTATTGTTGGGAGGAGGTTTAGGCATTTCAAAAACTTATTTCCTGAACCCTTTGTAATTCTTAGACCTCTTTTATTCCAACTTTTTTTTTTAGTATTATTATTTTTGAGAGGGGAAGCAGAGACTGGAGGGGAAGAGAGTGAATCCCACGCGTTGGCAGGTGTGTATATTTGCAGTTTATGTGGGGACCAGTGGGAAGTTACTCAGTGAAAAAAGGACTCCCTTCCTCTGAAGGCTGAAAAGGAAAGCACAGGTTGACCTTGAGAAGAAGTCAGAGAAGTGGGTAGTAGTTTTCTTGTGAATCTCTCTTGATTGCACACATGTACATGTGTGCATGTTTATGTAGTTGAAGAGACACAACTGTAAAGACTTGGCTGGTTGACTCTTGTCCTTTCCACTGTCCAGGAGTTATGGGTGACAATCTGTACTTGGTTAGGAAATTACGGATGTTGTTACTTAAAATCTGCTGGATTCCCACAAAACTACCCCAGACCCATTTCAGAAGCATTTGTGTTGAAACACAGGAGGTACATCTCTTCAGAGAAAGAGCTGCTTTAGGCAGTGAGCACCGAAATGGATGGAAATTGTGCCTAATAAACCCCAGAAATACCAACAGCCAGCACAACAACCTGGTGGAAATTGCCCTGTCAATGAAAGAAAGGAAACAGCTCAACACAAATGTTCCTGAAGCTGAGCCCTGCCCTCTTCCCCTCTCCCATGCCCCCTGGAGGGGTCCCATCTGCTTCACCTGAGCCTGGCCCTGGCTCCCTATCACAGGTGGGTGAGCTTGGGCGCCTCTTGGATTCTGCCCTGAGAAGAAGCGTGGTGCGTGGAAAGGTCTGTGTAGGTGGGGTGGGTCTCACACGGTCCGTGGTGCTGGCTCGGGGGCATCTGTGGAGGCCCATTGTAGTCCATGTTGGCAGCCTGGTGATGTGGCAGGTGATTGAGGCCATAAAGAGACGGGCCAGAGGTGGGCATAGAATCCACATAGTTACCTCCAACATAGACGGGGCTTCCCTGCATACTGGGAGTCCCGTAGGCCACCCCGTTCCCTTGTAAGACGTGGGGGTCGTACTCGGGGGCCGTGTTGGCATATTTCTGTTGGGAGGGGCAGCCTTTGATGGGGTTTTGGTAGTTACTTGACATGGCATAGGCATTCTGGTGGGGTTTATTGAAGGAAGGCGGCGAGGGGGCGTCATAGTTACTGCTCATGGTGTGCAAGGCGTTCATAAATCCAGCGGAGGATTGCATGGGCTGGGGAGGGCTGCCCGTGGGGGAAGGCCCTCCAGAGGAAGACCCCATGCCCTTGGACTTCTGATCTTTCTTATATTTCATCCTCCTGTTCTGGAACCAGATCTTGATCTGCCTCTCGCTGAGGTTCAGCAGGTTGGCCATCTCCACGCGCCGGGGCCGGCACAGGTAGCGGTTGAAGTGGAATTCCTTCTCCAGCTCCACCAGCTGAGCGCTGGTGTAGGCTGTGCGGGCTCTCTTAGAGGCCGAGGAGCCTGGAGGGCTTTTCTCGCCACTGCAGGTTTCTGCTGGCCACAAAATGAAATAAAAGATAATTACTTACATGCAGAAATTGAATGCATCGTTTCTTAATAAATCCTGGAACAGGCACAAGAGTTCGACCCCCTCCCTTTCCTCACCCCTTTGCATTAGCCTGCACTCCATAATCATGTCATTTATTAAGAGTTCTGTTCTCCAAAGCTGCCCCTGGTTTATGAAAATTTGATCATGTCATGTAGAAAAGGATTCCAGGGCCATTTATTTAGGAGTCGATTATTTCCAACAGATAATTTTGCGAAAATAATATTTGGCAGGGGGGACAGTCACTGCAAAGCCAATTAATGCTAACACGGGGCAGTGTTGGGAGGTGTTTTGTTTGCTGAGGTGTGAATGCACACACAGACACAGACACAGACACAGACACAGACACAGACACAGACACACACACATCTTGTGTGTCCTGCATTTGTGTAACACAAATATTTGCATATCCACTGTTAAACACCAAATCACATTCGTCCCTACCTTTTTATCAGACAAACATGGTATAGCAGATAAATTATATTCATGTGGGATGAACTGTGTGCCACAAAGTCTATATGAATGTATTTGGGAAAATGGTGATATGTTCAAAATTAATTTTTTTTGATCCTGTTAGTCTTGGGTGTGTCTTTGTGCAAGAAGATGCGTGTGTTTGTGCATGTGCTCTCTCTCTGCTCACATGCACCATGTTTGCTGCCATGTCTGCAGGGAGCTGGGAAGAGAACAAATACACTGTTTTAGCAGCACCAGGTTGAGCAGTTGGGTGCACATTTTCCTGTATCTGTGTCTACACAGTCAGACATCACCTGTGTACAACCACCTGGTTGTATTTCCCTGTGGTTATATTTAAAATAAACCAAGTGTGCACAGTCAGTGCTGCAGGATGGGCCAAGGCTGGCTCTTGCCCAGTGCCAGGATCCTCACTGCATCCTCTCCCTGTCTCTCTCCCTCCAAACAACACCACCCTGGCCAGTGGCTTCCCCACCTTATTGGGGAAAGGGACAGGTCACAAGAGCACGACAATGTACCTGTGCTGGGGGAGCTGTTTTTCTGCTTGGAGTTTTGCCTCGATTCCTTCATCCAGGGGAAAATCTGCTTGGTGAGACTGGCATTTGCACTGAGGTTGGCTTTGCTGGGGGCACTTTTGCTGCCCCCTGACTGGTTATTGCTGTTGCTACTGGTGCTGTTGGTGGAGGGGTTGGGGGGCGGCGAGACGGGGGGCGGCGGGTGGTGCTCCTGGGGCAAACTCGGCCTCATGCAGCTCCCGTTGAGGTCTTTACTTTTTGCGTGTGGGGTTGTGTTGCCAAGAGACTGGAGGGAGCAGGCAGACCTCTGGAAGTCGTTCTCCATGTGAGAGGCCGCCTGGAAGGGCTGCTGGGGACCCTCGTAGCCGAAGCCATTGGCGCTCCCGTAGGAGTAGCCCCCAAAGAGCGTGGAGCTGTCGTAGTACGTTGTCTTCTGCATCTCTGGGGCTCCCCAAAAGGATTTTTCCGGCTACCAGGGTCTTGACACCCCTATGGCAGAACATTGGCACCCCAAGGCCACGTGACAGGCCGTTTCCAGCTGTCTATTGGAAGCTGACCTGAAAGGTTAGGAGAAAACACACAATAATAGTACCCAGGCTATGAATCCATCTTGGGGCCTGAAAGGCCCATGACATGAATAGGGTCCCGCAGAACAGGAGGAACAGATGCTTGGAGCAGATTTTGTCCTGTGTGCAGCCTCCTTAGGCTCAACAAATGTTACAGTGCAAAAGTGTTGAGCTGATTTGGTGGGGATAGTTTTCCTGGTTGGTTTGGTTGCACCGTTTTGTCCCACCCAGGGTGTACAACATGCTGTATAACTACATGGGGTTTCATCTGTACACATCTGTTTACTCCTGTATTTGTCTGCATAAACACACACACACATGGAGACACACAGATTCCCAATTAAATGTGTGTGTGTTTATCCATGTAGATGTGCACACATTCACATCCATGTCCAGATAACACACTAATAACATAAGTATTAGGCTACAGGACAGATAATTGCAGGCCACAAGCATGAAAGGAATGAAAGTCTTGCTTTCCTACCCCTGACCTATTCAGATCAGTCATTCACACACATAACAACCAGCAAGGCATTACACCACCAGAAATTAAAAGTCTGATATGTTTTTATAAGGCCTCTGTCTGGTATATTTGTTTTTGAACTCCAAACAGCAAACAGTCAATATGTTTTATCCAGGTAACTGTCCTGGCACAGTTGGCTTCGTTTGCTGTTTACACAGGAACTCACAATGTCTTTGGAATTCAGTGCAAATATTTTCAGCAGATTGAAGCAGGGGCATGAATTCAAGAATGTGCTTCCTTTGGCCTGCTTGTGAGAGTGTCTCTCTCTCTCTCTCTCTCTGGTAGCACAGGTTGTATTTAGAAAACAAACCCCTTCACTGCCTGCATGGCTTTGTACTCATCAGTCCTGAATCTGGAACTACCATTGGCAGGATGATGATTCCAAAACCAGTTTAATTGCTGTTGTTATTTTTTTCCCTTGGAAAACAAACACATCACCAGGCCATTTGCTCTCAACTTTCTACCCCTTTGATTTTTCATCGTTCCTCCCTCCCTCAATCCAAGCTCAATAAGTCTGAAAACCCAGTCCAAAGCCTAAAATTACAAAATGAAACCTTCCTTTTTTCCTTCTCTCTCTGACCTTTTTAATGTTTCTTTATCTCTCTCTTTTCTCAAAGAATAAACTTTCTCTACCATAAAGACAGAGTAGAAATACCCTCAAAAATAATAAAACTATCTTGACCTGAAAATAATCTGATGAGTGAGGCTTAATCAAGCAGCACATGGATTTTAAAAAGGCAGAGACCTCTCTCTGCAGCCAAGAGTTTGCGAGGAGCCACTGTGCATTTTGTTTGGAAATTGATATCCACTGTATATTTAATTGTATCTCTTGTATATTTAATTTTATCTGGGCTCTTTCATTCTCGAAAATAAAATAGAATAAAATAAAATAAACTCTGTGGAGATCAAGTCTAATGTGATATTTCTGAGTACCGGGGTTTAACAGAAGCCACAGCTCGGCGATAAATAACATCTTTTTTTTCCCTTCCCCGTGTTCTTATGTCACATCATATGAAACCTCTGTTTACTTCTAACACAGCCTCAGACAACCTGTCTAGGAAGGGACTGCTTGGCTTTTTTACCCTGATTAAATCCTCTCTGCATTCCCAAATCTGTATTGTATCTTCCACGGAGATGTGTTATTGTCTACAGAGAGGATGATACCCTTGCTGGGAGTTACTCTCATTTGGTTTCCTCACCATGATAAATATGTCTTATTAAAAAGCAGATTCCACTGCCCGAGCCGAGGAGCTGTGAATTAATTAACAAACAGCAGCGCCTTTATTATGAATAGGTTTGCTGAAAATAACTACGAGGGCAGAGGTGGGAATTTCTCCAAGGCCTTCCTGTCTGGCAAAGGTTTCTTAAAAAAAAAAAAAAGTCAAAACAGCAAAACACACCCAAAACTGGACCGAGGCTCAGCTAAAGCAGCTAAAAATAACAGCGATGGTTGTTTTTTTTTAATGTCCATAAAATAAATTTACAGTCCCCCTCGCCCAAAATCTTGCTCGCTTGTGGCTTCCACGGATTTGCTTTGTACCTCATCTCTCAGCGCCTCACAAATGCCGCTCATTTATCTTCGCCCAGGACGGCCGCAATCCTAATTATTTACTCCAAGGAATTGCTTTAAAAAAAAAAAATCTCAGGCAGAATAATAAATATTCGATGATCTCCTGTTCCAATTAAAGCCGGGCAGGACCCGCGCCGGCTGTTTCACAACGCTCCAAGTTTCACTTTGCGAGCGGTAACATTTAACCACAAACTCTTTGCCTGCAACTTTTGAGGGCGAGGATTTAGAGACAATTTAAAAAAAAAAATAAAAAATAGAAATCGGGCGAAGGTGCGAGAGGGAAAGGGCTGCGGGGAGGAGGATGCTCGGGAAAAAAATCAGACGGTCGAGGGGAAAAGATAAAAGGAAGCCAAGGCAGAGGTATTCTGCTGTAAAGCCGTCCCCTCCATGTTGGAAATCCTAAATTCACAACCTGAGTGTGTTTCTGAAGAAGAGCAGCGTCTTTTCCCCTCCCCCGCCCCCTCCTAAGGTACATTTCCCAGAGCCAGAGAAGACAGGCATAGCCCCGCTTTTAATTTAAATTATTATTAATAATAAATATTCTAAACATGCCCTTAACAATAGGTCGGCTGCTCAGAAAGAGCTCAAATCCCAGCGACTGCCTCGCGCTGGATATGCCTGAAAAATAGAGAGACATTCCTAAAATTTCCCTCTTCCCTCCCCCACCAACGAGCTTCACCCCAACCAGAACTCCCCAGTTGTAAAGCAGGGGAGGGGGGGAAAGGGCCCTGGATGAGGGCTGCAAAAGAGGCTCTGCGTGGAAGGAAGCTTAAAGCTTGTGAACTCTTCTTGAACCGAGATTGGAGTCATATGGTCATAAATCATTGGGACATATACTCCGCCATTCACAAAGTGATAGCCTATTTGAGTCCGGCTTACCTTAGTCTCTGACGAGCAAAGCACAGGCAGACATAATATATTTTCACATCCAGCATCCACGCAATCAATAAGCAAGGAATGACCCCCTTCCTTTAAAAACGTTAAAGGAATATACGAGAGAGAGGAAAAAAATCCGGCATAGGCATGGATATATGTATAAAAAAAAAGCCAAAACAGAGGGGGAGGGGGCTCAGCCAGTGGAGCTTTCGGTTACGGCAGCTCAAATTGTCTCTCGGTCTCCGTTTGGGGGAAAAAAAAAAAAATCAAGATGCTTTCCAGCTTCCAAGATGTGCAGAAAAGCTGAGGGCTTTGAATGGACAAACCCTGAGGTTCTAGTTGCCCTATGGACTGGTACGCGCTGCTCACTGATAACAATGGCCTCTGCTTTACCACAGCAAAGGGGAAGAAGGGAAAGGAGAAGGGAAAAAAAAAAAGAAAGAAAGAAAAGCTGAACACAACACCCCCCCCACCCCCCTTTTAACTATGCAATGCTTGGCTGGGATTAAAATAATAACGAAAAGAATCCAGGCTACGGGGGAGTTGGGGGGTGGGCGAGGGGGGGGATAAAGCGGAGGGGATATTTAAAAATAAAGATTTGGTTTGGATTGCCGGGCAAAGCCAACGAGCCTCCCAAACAGCGTCACTAGTGAAAAATTATGCTAATTGCAGACGTGGTGGACAGAGGCCTAGGCAGAAAGATAGCAAAGCTGTCCTTTGATTCACGTGTTTAACAATTAGGTGTCAATTTATGCTAATAAACCGTTTCAACATAGTCATAGTCTCCCCCCTCCCCTTCGCGGCGGCGATCGCGGCTCTTTCACGAGCTGCTTCCCCCCCCCCGCCCCCCGCCCCCGCCCCGGCCCTTCGGCTGCGTTTGGCTCCTCGCAGCCCCCCCCAGGGCGAACCCCCCTTTTGTGGGGCCCGAGTGGGGGGATCGGGAGCCGCCGGCTCGGGGTTCGCAGGGCTGGAGGGAGGGCGGGAGTGGGAGCAACGCCTGGAGCTGCTGCAACTCCGCGTAACTTCGGCGTAAAGTTTGCGCGTCCCGATGTCTGGGGGCTCCTCTGGTCTCCGCCTGGGAGTGGGTGCGGGGCTTGGGGAATGGAGGAGGGGGGGGTGCAAACGGCCCTCTGGGGAGGCCAAGGCAGCGAGGTGTTGAACAATAAAGATGATTATTATTGCTATTATTAATAACGCCGTTATTGCCGTGCAAGGCGCTGCTGCTGTCGCCACGGGAGATTTACGCCTCTCCCCGCTCCCACACGGCAGCCGAGAGCAGAAACTCGCCAAGAAAGTCCGTGACGAGGAGGGGCTGGCGAGTGGGAGGAAGGCAGGGCGAGGAATTTAGGTGTCTGCACTTCTTTTTTTTTTAAAGTGCTACTTTTGTTTCGCATCGCAATTATCTTCCCTCCTTTAATTCTGGCGCTCACTCCTTTGCGTGAAGTGCTGACGGGGGGGAATTTACGTTTAGCAAAGCAAGAAAAAGAGGGACCACAAAGGCTCTTTGGACTTTGCTGGGAAGGTACGACCCGTCGAGGGGGTTCCATCGCCTATTTTTTTTTCCTTTTTGGGGGGTGTGTGCACCTTTAGGCTGATAACTCTGGAAAGAAAAAGAAGGATGTCCAAGTAAACATTTGACTTTTAAGAGGACTTGCTCTGGGTTGGACAGCCAAGGTTTTCTAGGTGATGGATAAAGTCTTATCCCAAGGATTACGGTGTTTCCAGCTATTGTTCTGGCTGCAGCGTTCAGATCCCAAATGGGAGGGCTTCGACCAAGGGGGCAACATTATTGCGATTTTATTATTTTTTTCCCCCCTCATCTGGCTTTTTATGAACTGCTCCAACATAAATCTTCTGCTACAAGACAAGTTCCTATTTTGGAACCCCGGCGTTGAAATCCCAGGGAAGGAAAGAGGAAAAACAGTAGTGGACTATTTAAAGACTTCTCTGTAGATGAAGTACTCTACAGATTTCTGAATATGGATCTCCACTGACTTATTTAGAGTACTTGGACAATCAGAAGTGCCTTGGACTCTGCAAGTAACTCCTCTGAAGTGCAAAATTTTGTTTTTACCTTAACCAGCTGAAAAAAATCCCTGTTAAGGAGGCTGTTGCACGTTTATATGTTGAGCTCCTGTAAGTAGTTATTTTAGGCTCCCAGTGTCTTGCCTTTTTTGCTTTGGTTGCAGCTTATTTTTCTTTAAAATGTAACTCCCTCGCACTCGTCACGAAATCAGCAGCAAATGTTGCAATCTGACTGGATTTCCCTTCAAAGGGAGTACAGGAAATATCTTCCATCTCAAACACTCCCTCGAAGTTACGGCCATAAATCACAAAGTTTAAAGACAAGCCAGTAGCAAAAGGAAAATACTCAGCTGAAATCCAGGGCAGCCTTTGCTTATTCTGGGGTTGGTGGAGGGGAGGGAAAAAAAAAAAAAGTCACGTTGTGGGACTTTTAGAGGAGGAATGGCTTCCGAGGCTGATGCGGAGGGAGATACGGAGACAGACACAGACAGGGACCAGGTAGGATATTCAGCAAAACTCACCAATTCTCGGATGTCTGGTCCAGCAAATTCGAGGCAGCGATGGACTTTGAGAAAGGAGGAGGACTGAGCAAGGGGGAAGGAGAAAAAAAAGTATGAAACTTCGGTCAGAAAAGCGTGGACAAGGGGACTCATCATCGAGAGAAACCTTTGGGTGGAAATGGGGAGAAGAGAGGCTCTAATGAACAAAAGCCCCAGCATTTCCTCTGAGATTATCTCCCACCCCAGTAAGCACCGCATTTCCAGGGGTTGCACCGCTCTCCATCCACTGATAACCCAACAGGCTCACCAGAGCCGGGGGCACCACGGTTATTTTTGGAGGCTTGGTGCAATCCCCCTTCTCTCCCGTGTTTCCTTCCACCTTCCCCCGGTGGAAACTCCCCTGGCGAGGGAAACGCTTCCCTCGTTCGCCTTAGGGATGGAAACACTTCGGCGTGACCTGCGGGCTGTTTGTCCACGGCCGGTGGAGAACTCTGAGTGCAATTTAAAAAACACGCGCATCGTGAAGGGTTTTGGTTAAATTCTGCTGCTCATTTCAGAGTTAAGCGCGTTTAAGAGATTAAATACATGCAGTTAATTAGTTCTAAGCTAACAACAATAAAACAGTAGGGGAAACATGAGGCCGTTTTCCGGAAAGGCAGAAAATCCTTAAGGATTCAGAATATGATTCTTTTTTTTTTTTTCGTGTTTCCACAACGTGCTCGGAGGATCTCCACGAAGGGGGGAGGACGGAGATGCTTTATAGTGTGCGAGGACACCAACCACACAGCAGTGATTTGGTATCAGAATTAACAGTTTCGAGCCGTAAACATTTTTAAAGCCACGCCGAGATTTATCACCGCAACTTTGGCGCGGAGGACTCGGAAAGGGAGAAAGAAAGGGAGAAAGAAAAAGCAATCTCATTTAAAAATATTTTCGTTTGGGGAAACATTCAGTCGCTTTAATAATCCTGTTTCCGTTCTGTATGTTGATGTTATTAATCTTAAATAAAAATGTTCCCCTCACACCCCTACTCTGCTTGTGACAACATCCCCGAGTCCATAAATCACCCGCGGATGCTTCGTGACCTTCTCTAGTCGGCGGCCTGTAGCTGTATTTTTTATTAGTATTATTATTACATGCGCGCACGCTTTAATACACAGCTTTGGCAATATTCCACTTACATCATCGCCTTCCCCGGTTAACTGGGGCTTTTCAGTTCCCTCTGCAGAGTACACACAGAGATTTGTAAAGAGAAAGGAAAAAAAATGGAGAAAAGAAAAACACCCTTTCTGCTCTGTGAGCTCAGCAAACGCAAACTGAGCCTGGGCAAGTTCCTCCCACGCCGGGCCCGGGGAGAAAGAGGAGAAGTGGGCAAGCCACGGGGAGGTGGAGAAAAGAAGGGGAAACGCGTTTATTTGGAGTGGATGCAAGAGGGAGGAGGGGAAAAGAGAAACAAACAAACAAACAGCAAAAAGGAGATGGAATAAATAACGGCTCCAGCAAGGGGGTGGTGGTGCTTGTTCTTCTTTGTTTTTAATTTATTCCCTCGCAGTACAGGCAGACGAGGGTTGGAGCGAGGTTTCCCCCACCCCCTCCCCGTGTTCTTTGTTTTGTTTTGATTTTTTTTCTGTATTAATTTTTCTCTCGGGGGCGGTGCCTGTCCCGCCCGGCCCCGCTTTGGGCTGAAGCCCCTCGGGACAGGGCGCAGCACCCACAGCCTCGTCCCACGGGGCCGTTCATCCTCCTCTGGCCCTTTTTTTTTGTCTAAAGAGAAGGAGTGGGGTTTTCCCAGTCCACAAACAGAGAGCACGAGGGAGGGGAGAGCTATGAGGACGAAGGGAGAGTTATGGAGGATCCAGGACCTCCTGAAACCCCAAACAGAAGCCAGCCAGGATAAGAAATCAAAATGAAACGAAGTGAGCAGTGGCTTTGCCTTGACAGATTAGACCTTTTTCTCCCCCTGACCTTTGCTTAGAAGAGCAATAACTCACCAGGTTAATGATCAATCAGCGGAAGCGCTTTGGAATTGTCTCAAAAAAAATAATTAAAATAAACCCAACCCCAAATAAAACCAACTGGGCAGACACGCACCCACAAACCTCCCGGGATGGGTCCCACCGCCCTCCCCAGCACCCCTGGCCCATGGGGCAGCCAAAAACCTCCTCTGGCCCCAGAGAGGGGTGAGGTGGGATGGAAGGGGGGCATTTGAGGAGAGGGGGCGGCGAGGAGACGGCAGATTGCGATATCAGCGTGCTACAAGGAGCTATTTTGGGAGCAGCTCCCGGAGAAGGGCTGGGAATCACCGTCCCCACTTTTCTTCTCCTCCCCCCACCCCCTTCCTTGTAAATGCCAAAATAATAGCTTGAATTATGCGCTCACGTGACAGGGACACGTCAACCTTTTGCCCATTTTATAGAGAATTGGTAAATGATCTGCTCCCCCCTCCAGTCCCACTAATTCCCCCATCAGCAAATTCCCAAAACTTCCCGGGTAGCCGGACAGGCGATTCCCCTCCTGCCGCAGCTGGGGCTGCCCTGGCCTTTGGGACGTTCTGGGTTGTTTTATCCTCTCTTATTATTCTTTTTTCTTTTAGTTTCCTTTTTTATCCTTTAACCTGAAGGCGAAGGAAGCGAACAGACACTAACGAGGAAAGCAACGCAGCAACCACCGCTCCCAAAGCCTCAGCGTTCAGCCAAACGGCAAAGACGACGGACACCGAGGGGGAAATAGGGTGCTTGGGGAACAGGGGAAGGGGAGAGGGGCTTCTCTGCCTCCCTGGAGATCCTGGGGGTGGGCTCCAAGCCCCCCAGAGTCGCGCCCGGGCTGCCACCGCTGGCTCCGGCACTGAGGAGGCGGTTCCTGCGCTCACGGGCAAACTCCCCGTTTCTTCCCATTTTAACGCCCACCCTCCTCCTCCTCCTCAAAAAGAAAAAAAAATTAAAAGGAAAAGAGAGAGAGAGAGAAGGAGGGAGAATGTGGGGTTTCAAAGCTTTTCTCCCACTGCAATTCCTTCGCCTCGTGAGAGGACCAAGCACCCACTCCATGGCCGTTTCTGTGAGAAAAGGAAGGAATTCGGTTATTTTTTGCAGTGATACTCGCCTGAATCCGGGACCTGGTTGGCGCTGGAGAACGAGCTGGGCATGGGGGAGGAGGGACCTCGCAGAAGAAATGAGTTCCATTTTACCTGCTTCCTTCTGATAATTCATAAAGACTAACAGTTTCGGAGGAGAAAGTCTCGGGAGAGGGAGCAAGAAGTGTCAAGAAATGCTATTTCTCTGTTTGGGGATGTTTACACTGAGTATTTATCGCCTGTAGAGACCTGTGTGGATACCACTGAGCGCTGCACCTTCCCTGCACCTCTGCAAACACCCCCCAAACACCCACGCGAGGCGCTGCCCTTGGCTAAAATCCTCTCTTACTCTCAGGGTATTTGCTGGGGCACCCTCATCACCATATCAAAGGGTTCCCATCCAGCCCGAGCTCTTAGTTAATTTTTAATTAGGCGGGAAAGGTTTGGGAACGGCAGCGTTCAACGCAGCAGAGGACACGTAGATGGAAGCGGGGAGGGTTAAATGCTATTTCTATTTTTAATGCAAGTGGGGCGGCGCTGGCCGTGTTGGGACACACTTCTCTGAGACACGCGTGGTTTTGGCAAAAATATCCCAGAAATGTGGCCACCGAACCTCTGAGTAAAGGGATAATCTACCCAGGGGAATAACCCGAAGAAACCCATCTAGTTGGTGCTCAATCCCCTCCTAAGAAAGTCTCATGGAGGAGCTGAGCTTTCAGATCGCCACCTCCATCCCAGGAATCAGATCCCCCCACGCTGGAAATAAAAGTCGTTTTTTAGGGAGAGTGGGAGAAACGAAAACTACGAGGATGGGAAAACACACACTCTGCCCTTAAATTCTCCAGTCCCGAAAGAGCCCAAGTGGGAGCACCGCTGCCATATAGATCTATACGGTTAAACATCAGAAAGTGTCCATTAATATCAATTTACTTCAATGAAAACTTTGGTTCTTCATGAAGTTGATGATTTATGATAAAATCAATTAAATTATGGCCACTTAGGGCCTGCGGTTTCTTCTCAGATTTCATTCGCCAACAGATCAAGCGCTTGGTAAAAAAAAAAAAAATTCAAGTTTAGCTGGAGGCGAGTAAAGATAATTCTAAAGCCGAGGAAATGTAATGCAAAGCAATTTTCAGAAGAAAAATTTTAAAAATAATAGAAAGGAAAGAAAAGCAAAAGAGACGCTTGTTGTATCCGAGCTCCTGCTCGCTGCCAATATACCACTTCGCCTCGGGAAATATTAGACACTGAGTCAAAACTTTTCCAGTTTCACAATGTATGAGGACATTTTTAGCTCTGGCAGCTTGTCCCGGGAACTGAGTTATTATCTCGCTCTAAAGGGAAAGGAGCCAAAGGAGAACAGAGAGCACAAATGTAAATACGTTTCGAAAAAACTTTCCCGGTTTAATTCGATTTCTCGGAGGTTCTTTTTCGCCGTACAAAAGATTTTCCCGTCTTGCTTTTAAAATATACTTGGGGCCTTCACGATGGAGGGGGGAACAGGGGTTCATTTTTTTTGTTTTGGAGGCAGAAATTATGAGAACAAGTCCACAGAATATAACGATCCTCTATTCCCACGCGAAATCACGCCCTCCCTTTTCATCCTTGAAACGGTATTTGAGCGAAATGACCCATTTTCGAGGACATCCCCTCATCCAAAACAAACATTGAACCTCTTTCCAAGCCTGATATTTTCAGGCTGGGGCTTCCCCAACAGCCGTCGCATTTATGCTGAATTTTGAAGCGTCTCAATCTTACCCATTTCGGTCAAATGCACTTTCTGGCTAAAAGGAAAAGTAACTCAAACTAACCAGATGTTTGTTAGTCACATCTGGCCACTACACCCAAACCTGGGGAGGGAAAACCCTTTATAGACATACACAGAGCTTGGGAAACCTCTCCCTCTCTCTCTTTTTTGGAAGCCCTTGTAATTAGGGTCTGCTTCAAGTAAACAAAAAACTTTGTAGGGCCATAAATCACCATCACAAACATTCTTCAGTTTAACACCCCGCTTTTCCAATGGGCTTTTGTAGTTTCTTTTTCAAACGAGACAGAGGTGCTAAACCTTTAACAAATGTGTCCCGGACAAACTTTGCGGGGAAACGCGCACTTGGAAAGAAGCTTTTTTTGCTGCCGGTCTCGGTTATGGACCCAGCGCGATAATTTTTGCTCATCTTCAGCTTCCCCGAGGCATCACTCTTAATTTGCTACCAGGAGAAAGTCAGCTCCAGCTCACGGTGGCCGCTGAAGGCTGTCAAAGCTTTCGGAGCAATTAATTACATCTCACAGCCTCGGAGCTGCGAAGGTAGGAAAGGCAGAGCTGCAGCATTCTTTTATTTATTTATTTTTTAACTTCTTACCTGTGAGACTGTCCGACCCAGGACTTCAAGAAGAAGGAGCGAAGCCGGATCGGGGTGGTGCGAGTTCACAACTGGAGCAGGCAAATTAAGGAGAAGAAACTACTTTATTGCACCTCGGTGGATCTTGCCGACGGCTTTCTCGGACGCTTTGGATTTTTTTTTTCCCCCAAAGATGCTTCGATTTCACTTTTTTTTTTTTTTTTTACTCGTTCGATTCAAACGGAACTGACTTGACGTGGAGAAAAAAAAAAAGTTTTTCCAAAAGAGCTTAAAGTATGGCAAGGATGCGGACCCCTTTGCACCGAGCCGAGGGGGATGAGGTGGGGGTGTCGAGGGGAAAAAAAAAAGCCCCCAAAAAACCTCCCCCACTCCCGAATCCTCGGTATCTATCTGGAAAGCTGTTTCTCTTTATAAAGACTTAAAATGTTGCAAGAGGGTTATAATACTGAGTGACAAGGGGTGCTGGAGAGAAGGGAACCAAATGGATTCTGGTTTTTAGAGCCAGTAGGAATTGGCCAGCCTTCAATGTCAGGATTCAAAATTGATTCCATATGTCTCGTCCGGGGAAAGGCGAAAAAACGAAGGAAAGAAAGAAAGAAGGGAAGAAAGAGAGAGAAAGGGGGGCAATAAAAGTTATGCAAAGCCCACCCGGTTCCTTCCTTTCTTTCACCCCCCATCCTTCCCAGTAGCCCCCGGTGAATGCCCTACCATTAAATCTTGCCCTTTTTTCAAGGAATCTTTTGGACTGTGGCGTTTGAAGCCCAGAGAGGGAGAGGTACCAGTAGCAACAAACCAGATCCTGGAGGTTATTTTTAGACTCGGCTTTGCTGGAGCTGACCCCAGCGCGGGGAGAGGAAATGTGGGGCTGGGTGCTGGTGAGGGAGCCAAGCTGGATAGCGCGGCGTCGGCTCCCCAAAACGCAGAGGGAAGGGGGGAGAAACCCTCCCCATGGATAAAAAACCCCAAACCCACCCCGAGCTGGACAGATGCGGGGCCCGGAACGCCGCACCCCGAGGCAGGTGATGGGCTCGCAGGCTTCGGCTCGCAGCGGTGCCCCCGGGGTGCTGGCAAAGGGGCTCGGGGGGCCGATCGGTCCCTCTCCCCCCATCCCGGATTGCCAGTCCCGATTGATTTCAGCGGGACATGCTCGGGGAGAATTTGACCCGAAGTTTTTCAGGCTTCTCCCCTGACCTCCAGATACCGCTGCCAATAAAGAGCTGATACATTTCGCATTGAGCCGGACATCAAAAGGAGACGAAAGAGCAACGAGTGGGGATTTCTCCTTAACCCCTCCCCTCATATCTACGCTAAAAAACAAAGGGAAAAAAAAAGGAGTCAAATCTCCACCATCGCCTCTGATTTATAGCCCTCCTTTTCAACTCGGGATGGTTACGCACAGGGAAGTGTTGAAATGTGGTTGTTGCCTTTTATTTCTTTCGTGTCCCTCTCCTCTACTCCTCCCTACACACACAAAAAGAAAAAACCGCGCCAAACCAAAAAAAACTTCAAAGCAAACCATCCCAGCTTCCAAACTTTCTCCTATTTAACTGTAAAACCACCGAGCTCTTCCCTTTTGTCTCGCCTGCCTGTGAGTTGTGTCCGCCTCATTTTTTAAATATGAAAATGAAGCGGCATCCTTGGCGTCGGCTCCGGGCCCTCCCCAACGGCTGCTCGGCCTGCAGCGGGTGGGACTGGGCTGATGCCGGGTCTGTTCTGCCCTGAACAGCTTCACTTGAGCTCGGGGGCGATGCTGGGGCTGGGCAGGACAAACGCTGCCTCAAACTTATTTCCAGGGGAATAAAAAATGGGTGGTGGTGGTGAAACAGCTTCTGGCGCGTCCTGCCCGCCCTGCTCCTCTCCTCTCCTCGCCTAAGCCACAGGTTTCCCCGTTATCCTCCTCTCTTGCTCCTCTCCCTGCTCTCCACGCCTTGCAGCTCTCACCCCGCGCGATGCTTTGATCTTAAATAACTCTCTCTTACCGCCTGCAATAAATTATGAATTAAGGTGCTGTTGATTCATATTTACAGCGTTAATAGCTTCCTCTTTGGGAAAAGATAGGGCACGTCTGGCCGAGAGGGGAAAGGGAGGGAGATTTCTTGGGGTATGCCAAGGGATAAACACGGATTCGCAGCGCTGATGGACCAGGACCTTCTGACGAGATGACAAGCAAGGAGAAGGGCTTATTGCACAGAAATCAATGAAATACCACTCGCTCAAGCCACTTGAAATAGCCAATTATCCCCTCCCGCCTCTCGAACAGTATTTCTGCCATTTGTGGCTATAAGGCACAGTAGCTGGTTCTAGAAAAACCCGTTTGCAACGAGTTAATAAAGAAAGTCAGCTTTAAAGGGTAAGGAACTCTTAGCTCGTTGTTTTTAGGGGGTCTGGAGAAGAAACGAAGCTGCTGCGCTGGGAGGGGCGGTGCGGGGCTGCGCGGGAGATGCGCGGGAGATGCGCGGGGCAGGAGCTTCTGCTCCGGACTTCTCTTCCCACCTCTGACCCAAACCAAGTTCTTTCCCTCGGGTCACCGGAACCCCAGAGGGTAGAAATTTGAGGTTTTGGGGAGGATGGAGCTGAAGGGAGGTGGGGAGGCAGAGCCCTGAGGAACTGAGGGAGAGAGGAGATGCTCTGGGGGTGACGATGCTCTCCCTGCCCGGGTCCTGCTTGGAGGGATGTTTTACACCATCCAAGCCCCTTTCTGCCCTGATCCCCAGGCACGGGGCAGGACGGGGAGAGCTCTGCCTTCTACCACCCGGCCCAGCGCCCAGCCTGGGTCTGGAGTCCCCTCCCGGGTCTGAGTTCTATCCAAGACTGGAGACTCTTCTCTCGAGTTTTGGGGTCCCGTCTCTTATGGCATGCCCTCCTGGGTCCGGGTCTCCTAATGGATGTGTGAAGCTATTATCCAGGACCTGAGCTTCTATTCTGGCTCTGAGTCACTTAATCGGAGTCTAAGATTTGTATCCAGGGTCATGTTTGGGGGCCGGAGCCTCCCCCCGGGTCCGGGATCCCTCCGGCAGCGCTCCGGGGTCGGGGCAGTGTCCCCAGCACGAAGGCTCGGCCAGAGCGACCCGGCAGCCCTTGGCCACCCCATCTCCTCCTGACATCTGATTATTAAAGACGACACTCGCACAAAGGCGTCTGGATCGGAGATAAATAAAGCCCCGGTATTGATTTAAAGGGGGCTGCCGCCCAGGGAGGGGGTTGTGGGGTGGATCCCCCGCACCGAGCCCGCAGCTGCCCCCCAGCAAGGGCCAATTTCTCACGCTCAACATTCCAAACCGGCAGGGAAAATTATAAATAATTTTTAAATGCAACAAAATAAAATAAAATGCAACCATAAAGGGGGGGTGGGAGGAGAGGGAGGGGCTCTGCATCTATTCGAAGTAGACAACTTAAATTAATACGGGGCTTGACAGAGAATGATGCTGTATTTCTGGCTCAGTCACCGTCCCTGGATCTCCCTTAATATTTAATGAAAGTCGCTGAGTTCCTCTAATTTTGCTACATAAAGGTTTACACTAGCAGACAGTTAAATATCCCCGCTCGGGCGGTGTGAGACTTGGCTGGCGAGCAGAGGGGAGGAAAGGGAAGGGAAGGGGGGATAAGCGGTGAATTCTCACCCGAGAATCCGGTGCGAACATTTAATCTTTGCTCCTGTTGTCAGTTTTATTGACTTCTCGCATGTTGGGGCTTGTAAAATATTTAAAAACGCGATCTCCCACTTCCTCCTTCCCTTTCAACACTCCCGGTTAGAACCAATTTGGTCCAGTTCGAAGACGGGAGGGGAAGGCAGTGGCTGCCTCCTGACCTCCCATTTTGCGCGGAGGATGCGCTCCCCGCGCTGACAGCAGAGCAGGTAGCGGTGCCCCCCGTCTGGGATACAAATCTCATCCCCAAAGCTTCAGCCTCCCTACTCCACCTCAGTGGCTGGACAGAGATTTCCCTGTTACAGCTCAGCGATATTTTACATAAGGTAACAGCTGCCGGCCAGGTTTTGCTACTATTTAAACCTACTTTCAGTGCTATTTCTTCTCGGAGTTCTGTTTTTCCCGAGGTGAATAAAGGCCCGGGCTCCTAAATAGAAAGATGTTCTTTAGAGCACCTTCTCCAGCTTTCACCATGAGCATCATCCTCTACCTCTTCATCCACCACCATCCCATCCTTAGCGAGAACCCGGCGCTAAAAAGCCACACAAAGTCATTCTCCTGCCAGAAAAGCTGAAGGAATTACCCGCAATGAGTTCATTCCCCTTTCTGTTGTTGTCAGTGGTTATTGGGACAACCCGCCTGTGTTGGGGTCACTCGGCAGCGCCCCAGTTCCCGCAGATCCCCATTGTTCTGGTTTTGATGGGCAAACTTCGCTTCCTGCCTGCGACCAGACCCCTGACTCTCTGAGGCAGAGCTACCTTGCTGCCCTCCTGCTCCAATCTCTATTTTATTCTTTCTTTTCTTTCTTTTTTTTTGTTTCATTTTAAGTCCGAATTCTCGTTTAAAATGGGGCATGTCCAGAAATAGCCTCGCTTTGCCAAAGCAACCTGTGCCTGTCCTCCAGCGAGGAGCGTTCCGGGGGCTGCGAGAGGGAACTGGGAAGAAAATGAGTTGTCGTTGATAAAGGGATGTTGCAACGCAGGACTCCGAGCTGTAATTTTTGCTTTAAGGTCGTGCTCTTTTCCTAGGTTTATATGCCAATGAGGCGTTCCCGGTTTACCAAATTTATACAAATCTCTCCTTAATTGGTAATCACAGATGCTGTAATTTAAGACCCCCAGCTACAGAGCTTTCATATTAGCTGCTGATCTATTACTGTAAATCGCCTGAAATAATCAACTCCAGGGAGTGGGGTAGAGAGAGATCCTCGCTCTAAAATATCATCGCTTGCACATCATTTTCACTCGAGAAATGATTTATCTTGGACACCACTATAAACAACACAACTCTCTCACAAACACACACACAATGGCAGCCGCACCGCTGCTGACATGTTTATTGTAATAAATCAAGAAAGGGGGAAGAAAAAAAAAAGGTTGCGAGGAGAGAGAGAGAGAGGGAGAGGGAGAGAGAGGAATATTCCTAAAAATATCAATGAAATGCCTCGATGGGTATAAACACACATAGCACCATGTGAAGAGAAATGGGAGGAAATGAAGACGGCTATTTGTCACATTTTACGACAATAACATTAATAACAAACAATAAATTTACATGGACATATAGACACGCTAGGAATTGGGAAGCCCCTGCTACTTACAATAATCCAGCCCTCGGCGTGGCTTCGTGGTTCCTGAGAATTGTTTTATTGCAGACTCCTCTCCCTCTCTCCTCCTCTCCCCCTCTTTCTCTCTCTCCCTCTCGCTCTTTCTCTCCCTTTTTTTCCCCCTCAGCTATAGGCTTGTTTTTTAAAGGACAGTTGAATTTCACGTCAGACACAAGGAGACCATGTCTGCGATTTTCCTGACGAATACATATCTATTCTGCAACCTCTGCATTAATTATTTAATGAATCACGTGATGGGGAAGGGGGAAGGGGGTCTCTCAGTTTCATACTCAAAGGACCACTGTGACCTTCCACCGGAACAGTATTTTTTTAAAGAAGTTTCGAACTGAACGAAGCTTTTCTCGATGGACAGAGACCCCCCTCCCTGGGCCGGGTTGCAGGGCCGTGCCAGCGTGGGGTGAGGGTGAGCAGGGTGAGGGGCACCCACTCCTCTACTGAAGAGCACGATTTTAGGTTTATTTCCCCACCCTGCCTTGAGTTAAGAGCACTTAAACCTTTCTCTAAACCTTTCCTGGAAGTTGGCTTTGTTGGATTTAGCTCAGCTAAACCTCATAATGCTTTTTCCTTATTTTAAGGGTTTTTTTTCTCTCCACACTGAGATTTTTATCACAATCTTGTACTGAAAAGCACAACAGTTATAGAGTCTAGACCAGCTAAGAATCTCTACACTCTTGGTTTTAAAGAGCTCAGCCCTCCCTTCGTTTCACTTCCAGGCCTTTTCTCCCCACTGCTGTTATTGTTTGGCCAGACTATTGCATTAGAAAAAAAAAAAAAAGAGAGAGAAATCAAATTTTGACTCTGAGGAAAGCTGCCAAGTACAAGGATCTCGGGAAAGAAAAAAAGAAAAAAAAAGAGAACAACAAAGGGAGCCGCTGGGAAAGGCCGCGGAGCAGACGCGGAGCAGGGAGCCGGGCACGCTGCCCTGGCACAGCGCTGCCCTGGCACGGCGCTGCCCTGGCACAGCGCTGCCGGCTCCCCACGCCCACGGGGGGAAGGTGCCACCCGAGAAAAGGCGACAAGCAGAGCCTGAAAGCATCAGGACCATGACCCGGCGCTCCCGGGTCGCCCAGAGCCGATGGGGGACTGGCACACCCCAGGGCACAGCATCTCCCACCTCCTCCAAAAACCCCAAGATCCCTTCACCCCCACCGGGGTGGCTGCACCGGGGGCAGAAATTCCTCCTTCAGAGGATAAAACCTGGAGGGAGCTTGTATTGAACGTAAAAATGAATAAAAATACCAAAAAAGGGAGGGGGGTCCCCCTTAAACAACCGAGGGGGCTGGACGGGGTGGGCTGAGCCCTCCCTGGCCAGGAAGGAGCGAGTGGGGAAGCGCTTCGTTTTCAAAAGCCCTCGATTATTTCTGAATCGATTTTATCGAGTGCATGCAGTGGTCGGAAGAAAGACGTTTGGTCAAGGTGTGGGAGGAAGCGAGGGGGAAAAAATACGATTAAAAGGGGTTCCCGTTGCTTGGGGGGGTTCCACGAGGGAGGAAACTTTGGGGGGGCCTTTTATGAGAACTTCATGTCAATTCAGAAGCCACAACTTTCACTTCATAAAACCACTTCTTTTTTTTTTTTCCTCTTTTTTTTCTGTCATATAAAGCGTATCTCTATGAGTGGAGCCGGGTAAATAAATTTAAAAAGAGGAGGGAAAAGAGACAAACAAAAAGACCCGAACAGAGCAATCCCAGGCAGCAAACGGAGCAGATACTCCCCCTCCACCTCCGCTGGCATTTTGGGGTTTGTTTCATGCAAAAGAAGCACCATTTCGGGTTTGGTGATTCTTTTTTTTTTTTTTTTAAGGCCCCCAGTTCAAAGGGTCGGAAACGCGGCCATAAACAGCGGCTTCACCCTCCGAGGTGCCGTGATCAAAGCCGTTTTCTTTCTGAAGATAAAATGAACGTTTATATAGTGAGAAAGCGAGATTGATTTACAGATTTAAACACGCCGTTCTTATTGCGGATCATAAATCTGTCACCGGGGCTGAGAAACTCCCAAGCCGCTCCCCGAGCTGAGCAGCCTTTAAAGAGATTCGGTGCTAAACCGGGGCCAGCACGATCTCCACAGACCCCCCTTCCCAGGCAGACCCCCCTTATACCCATGTATATATAGATATAAATATACATTCAATATGTATTTTTATTTATTTATTTTTCCTTACTCTCTATCCCGTCTCTCCAGCACCTACACCCCAATGGGTTTGGGTTACGCGATTTTTCCTCACACAATCCCCATTTTTAAATCCAGTTTTGGGATCTAGAGGTAACAAAGGGGTTCAGCAGATCGACCACCACCGGCGTTTGAGGGGTTTGGGATGGAAATTCCTGCTCGGGGGTCCCGGGAAGAGGCTGCCCGAGACAGCCCCGGCCCGGGGGGGACCCTCCGCACCGTTCCGCGCTGCTCCGCGCAGCTCCGCGCAGGCAGCTGGGCACAGAGAAGCTTTTGAGAGCGCCGTGGGCAGGGGCGAAGAGGGAGGAGGTGCGGGGGGAGTGTGGGGGGGAGATTGGAAAGACACTCTCGGAAACAAAGGAATTTCTGAAAATAAGAGGAGAGATGAGACGAGGGACGCGGCCAGGCCAAAGCTTCGCTCCTCCGCTTGGGGTTTGGGGTTGGTTTGATTCCCCAAATTGTTTTTGTAAAGCCAAAAGCAGCCTGTCCGCTCGGCCAAGCCAAACCGCCGCGGTTCCCACCGCCCTCTCTCCTGCCCATTTTCCCTCTTACAAAGCAAAGCAACGCTCAAACACCGAGGGATTTTGCAGTGAAATGAGAAGGGAAACTGTTTATGGGGCCCGGGCTCGGAAACAGAACGATTAAACCGTGAGAAAGCAGAAAAAAAACAACTTCTGAGACCCTTCTCCACTCTTCTCGCCCCCCACCTTTTCCTCCCGGTGCTGGTCCCTCATTCCACGGCCCAAACTCGCCAGGAGGGCCGGGACTGGAGGGACCCCGCACACGCAAAGTTTGGCTAAACTGGGAGCTGAGCTGTCGCCCAGCACAATGTCCAGCCTCGGAGAGGTCAAGGGGTTTGCGAGGTCAGTCCTCGGCTATAATACCCAGCTAATCGCCTAGAAAACGTGTCCTCTGAGTGAACTCTATCTCCCTATCGGGGCTTGCCGGCACTGGATTTTGTCTCCCCAATTTTTACCCCTTCCCATCGTATTCCTGCACCGCTCCCGGGACTGGGCAGCAAAGCCCGGGAGCATCAGCACCTTCAGGAATATCGAGAGTTCTGGGACAAAGACACCCCCGGGACACCGGTGGCCCGGGATGTCCTTAATCCGGAATATTCACAGTTCCCGGAGCATCCTTAGAGTGGGACAGCCTCACCCCAGCGCTCTAACCCCTTCGGGACACTCTGCCAAGGCTTCCCCCAACCGGCCCGTGAGAGACCTTCCTCGGGGAAAAAAAAGGGACAAAAAGGACTTATAAAAAATGAACAAAGGAGGGAAACACGCTCCGACATCACCCCACCACTCTGTCCGGGGTCCCGGAGCAAACCCCGCAGGGCCGTGCCCCAAACACTCACAACTCCAAATGGAAAAGGGAAAACCAAACCCCTCTCGCCACAAGGAACCCTCCTGCAAACTTTCTCTGCCCGTTCCCTTCGCTCACATCGGTCAAAATAAAACGAGAAAACAGAAGGAAAACCCCGCACAAGAATTCGCGTGTTTTATCTTTTTCTGTCCCCCCTTTTTTTTAGTTCCTTTCTTTTCCTTTCCCCCCGGCTTTCTCGTGAAAGGAGGCAATAAACCGATCAGAAATGCATGCCAAGAGAGCAGCTCTGTTACCTGGTTCGTTCCCACATCCTTTTTCCAGCGCCCCAGAGACGGCCCTCATGGTTTGGGTGGTTTCTTCCAAAGTGAGAGGTCTGGGGGAGGGGGTGGCTTGGGGGGCTGTTTGATTTTTGTTTTTCTCCCCCAAAAATAAAGCTTTCACCTTTACGATCCAGATTTTATTATTAATATTATTATTTCCCCTGAAGATTCTTGTAGGACTCCGGTTGCTTTTTTCCCAACAGACGGTCTGCGGAGATTTGCTGTTGAATAACAATGGGAAAAGGATAAGTATTTAAAGAAAAGAAGTGATTAATGATTTTCTGTATAATTCTCGCATTTTTCTTGGCTTCTGTCTGCTTATAATGGCTGTGAACTTTTAGGTCCTATAGAAATCTTCTTTTCTCCCCCTTCTATTCTATTCATACTTTCCAGCTTTGATTTGCTTCTATAGACCCCACATTCCTGGAAGCATATGCCTCTTTTTTTTTAAAAAAAACAACCATTTTTGGCCATTCTTAGGAGCACTATCTTGAAAATAACACCCTCTTTACAACCTCAGCAGATCAAAGAGAGAAATAGTAAAATAAAATGCAACAACAACAAAACACCCCAACCTCAGGCATTACAATAAAATACAACCCTTGCCACCCTCTCTAAAAAAAAAAAAAAAAGTAAATAAAAAAAGAAACTTTAAAGGTTTGCAGTTGCTACCCCTAAAAATGCGAGAGTTAAGATAAATTCAGCCATAAATCCATTTGTTTTATATCAGGCAGCGTAACATGTACCATGTGATTACATTAATATTATTTTAAGTACTAAAATGTCAATAGGAAGAGAAATCCAGCGGCCCTTTGTTTGAACGGTGGGCAGGGGACTTTTGGGGACACTTTATTTGTAAGGTGGCCATGCCATGACTTCCTACAACGAAAGGAATAACACATAAACACGCTCTGCTTTAAATATTTCAAGCCCTGCCTTTGTTTCTGAGTAATGTGGGGGAATATTTCGGTCCTGATGGGGGGTCTCGGAGAATTCCTCCAACACTGAACAAATAAGCAAAGCTCTTTTTTTTTTTTTTTTTTTTTAGAGGCAAGTATAAGAAAATGATTATCTTCTTCAGCTGGTGCTGAGTCTTCCACCCCCCTGAGCACAATAGTCTTTTCTTTATATATATTTCTAACTTAGAACTGGAATGTTATTTCGTCCTGAACAGTATTTTCGATACTTTCTATGAGAAAGAAAATGAAAATTAATACAAGAGCTGCGGCTCACAAAAGAAGCCATTTGTCTTCTTGATTATCTATTTGCTTGTCAGGCTATGAGCTATCGCAGGAGCCAGCTCCTTTGTAATATAAAAATACACAGAAAACCTGCAAACACCGAGAAACATCTGTGCAAAAATTAGACTCATTAATGCATTAACTACCTTGGAGAAGGAGATTCTTGCCTTTTTTTTTTTTTTTTTTTTTTTTTTTAAATCCAGAAGGCTCTCTAGAGAAATACAACGCTCCATCCATTCCTTACAGCAAAGCAAAGCGCTAATGACTATCTCTGTTTTGTCTGAGCCCAGTTTGGGAAGAGCATATTAATATATGCTTTGAACAAATAAATCATAATATGTAAGGCTTAGCAGTACTTAAAGCTGATATACCCTAGTCAAACATCTTTTGTTTTCATTAGGGAGTTGAGGCTGTGCCATTGACAACAGAAACCCCTGTAAAAAAGAAACGTGCTGTTTAATTAATTGCTTTAAAATATGTATTTTTTTCCTCACCGGAACAAAAAGACAACCCCCCACCCCCCTCTCCAGACAAAAAAAACCACACAGGGGCGGAATCACAATGAAAAAATTTATTTCCAATTGCGCTTTTTTTGGTTGGTGTTGTTCCTTTTCTCTGCTATGTACAGGTAATCCTGGACATCCCGAAGGACAAAGGGAGGGATGGAGGCGGCCGAGGGGGTCGGGGGGAGCCTCAGGGAACCCCAGGAAGGGCAAACCCTCACCCCTCCAGCCCGTAATTCACATTTTCAGTACAAAACTGGACAAGACAGCGGGAGAGGAGCCTTTCCCCCGCCTCTGCCCCTCACCCGAGGCTGCGGGGTTGAATCCAGGTGCCACAGTTCATCACCCAGTTTCTAAACTAAACCCCCCGCTTTCCCCTCTCCCCTCCCACCCCCCCTTTTCCCAGACTCACAATTAACCTGCTGGACTCAAAAAAAAAAAAAAAAAAGGAAGGGGAGTCTGTATCACTCTCCTTCCTCTTCCTTTCTTTGTCCACCACCTACTTGACCCAATTCTCCTTATTTTTGTCCCCCCCCCAGCGCACGAACGACCCGCACAGTGTCCGAGAGCTCCCCACGGGCCGTGCCCGGAGGGGATTTTGCTTGTGTTTGTTGGGTTTGCTTTTTTTTTTTCCATTGCTGTGGCAGAACCGCTCGGTCTGTGGGATGGCGGGTCAGAAACTTTCCGTTTGTGGCTTGTAGGCGAGAAAAGAAAGGGATGGGGGGAAAAAAAAAAGAGGGGGGGGGTAGAAAATCCAGTTCGTCCTGAAGAAACTGAGCCTCATTTATTAAAGTGAGCGCTGGTTGTCGAGGTAATAGCAGACATAAGGTCCATCCTTTGTACGGGAGAGTAAACATGACAAATGGGGCAGAGCTTGGCGTGATTAAAGATGAAACAAGGATCCATCTTAGCCAAATCTGAAAACTACTATCTACAGCCTTCTTTTAATGGAAGAGAGGCACAACAGCACCGCTCTGCTTTGTTGCAGCTGAGTCTCCCTCTGTTCCCCCTATAAATAAAGAGCACCCCTCCTTCCCTCGCTTCTCGGAGCATTAAAAAAAAATTATCATGTGTTCCCTACACACACACAAACTCACACCCACAAACACGCACACTCCATCCGTCCAAGGAATAGTTATAGGCTGGTGGCTGGTCCATGGGATCGGTTTTGAGATCCTCCTTGTGGGATCTGCAGGCTGGCAGAGGAGCTGGAAGAATTAGACCTGATCTTGGTATTTGGTAACTTGTGGTCTTTTTTCCATTTCATCCTCCTGTTCTGGAACCAGATTTTGATCTGGCGCTCGGAGAGGCAGAGGGAGTGGGCGATCTCGACCCTGCGCCTCCGGGTGAGATAACGGTTATAGTGAAATTCCTTCTCCAGCTCCAGGACTTGCTGCCTGGTGTAGGCTGTGCGGGAGCGTTTCGGTTCCCCTCCTGAGTAATTGGGGTTTACTGAACAAACACAAAGGAGGAAAAAGAAAAAGGAAAAAAAAAAGGAGGGAAAAAAAAGAGCAGAATTACCGAGCTGTTCCTTTAATGGGTCCATTCCCCCCTCAAAAAAAAAGCATCCCACATTCTTTCGGTGGGAGGATATACTAAAAAAAATACACCAGAAACCTTCTAAAAATACACCCAGAACCTATCTGCAAATCTCCACCTCCATCCTCATTGCTTGACGTGTATTCCTGTCTAAACGTTTTTATAAGGTCCCCCAGACACATTTTCCATGCCCTGTACGTGTGTATATACTCATATATACACACACCTCTACTAGACCATCACTCCATTATCCCCAAATCTTTAAAGTTCCCCCTACGCACATGCAAACAGGCAAACACAGACACTCCTATTTATTAAATATCACCTTTTAAAAAAGGGGGGGTGGAGGGGGAAGGAAAATAGTAAAAGTTTACTCAACCCGCCACTTAAATACAAATTACAAAAACATAAAACTTAACTTATGAAGATTCAACAGCCATAAAAAAAGTAGCCTGCAAGAAATTGGAGGAGGATGGTAACAGAGACTTCAAAGGCACATGGCCAAGCAGAGCAATAAAAATTTATGGAGGATGTAATTATACCGCTCTGCAAACAGGCGATCGTAAATCTCCACGAATGGTTATTTTACAACTGGTGCAATAAGATTTCTACAAGACTTTGAGGTGCTACTTACTATAAAGCAAAGCCACTTTAGTTCACTTACCCGTGCTTACATGGACTTTTTTCATCCAGGGGTAAACTACCGGCTCTTTGCAAGAGGAATTGGAAGGGCTTTGGTTCAGAGAGTTTTGGCTGCAGGAGGGTGGTGGGCTGGGGGTGACCGGCTCGCAGGGCTGGTTTGGCTCAGAGAGGTGGCTCTGCAATCCGGCCGGAGGATGGACATGACCCCGGGGGGATAACACCGCTGCTTGGTGGCCGGAGCTCTGACAGGACGAGTAGAGCTGCTCCTTGCAGGCTGATCGCGGCTGGTACATCGCTTCATGTTGGAAAGTGCTCTCTCGCCTCTGGCTGCTGTAATATTCCGGCGAGTGATTGGGAAGGTAATCGCTGTGGGAATACTCTTCACAGGGTGGGAACTTGGGGTCCACATAGTTGGAGTTGATCAAAAACGAGCTCATGGCCATTAATTTCTTAGAATTGCACACACGAAAAAAAAATATATATCTCTCTCTCCTAAAATTTATTCCTGTCCCCCCCTTTACTCGTTTTCCTGTTTCGTGGAACCCTCCTACTTACTGTCAAGTGAACAAAGTTGAGTCCATGTGACAGCGCGGGCCAATGGCGAGGGGCACGGCGAGCCCCGGATAAGGAAACCTGCCCAGCCCGGGCTCTCCCGGGGCCCCCAGCATCCCCGGGGAGGCGGCCGGGGGCACTCGCTCCCCTCCGGCCGCCCCCGGCCCCGCCGGCCCCGGGCTCCGCAGCGCCCCGTGGGCGAGCACCGACACCCCCCTGGGCCCACACCCCTCGGGGGTGTGTCCTGGCTCGGAGACCCGAAGGAAAGGGGGGTGGGAAAATAATAATCCCCCCTCTCTCCCCACCCGAAAAAACAAGCGCAAAAAATATTAATTAGAATATAAGCTAAAAATGATTTTTCAGGGGGTTCGCGGCGATTCCCGAGCGCTGCCCCGGCACATGATCCGTGGCTGCCCCCCCGGGTGGGCGCTGCATCTCATTCCCTGCTAAGGTGATACGGGAAGGGACATTGCGCCCCGAGCCTGGCAGAGATGAATAGGACTTGTTTGGGATCGATAAGAAATTCATCAGCTAATTCGGGGTACCCGGTCTCCTAAATCACATTTAGCTGGGCTCTGAGATTGACTGTTTTCCCACGCACCGATGGAAAAAGGAGCCCGTCCTCCAAGCAAGAAATCAAGGACTTGATGAACAATTACAAAAGCGAATTAGCCCAAGTCCTAATGCATCTTCGCCTCGCCCTTCTCGTAATAAAGACGCTTTAAAAGCCAGAGCGAACGAGCAGCCTTTCAAAAGCCAAGCCTAATTCCTCAAACTCGCGTTTAGACCCGCAACGTGCAATAAGCTCCTTACAAGCGGCAGGGAAGAAAGCAATAGTATATATTTTTTTTCTCGCTGTCAGTGCTGAGATGACACAAATTAAAGCAAATATAGTGGGATCCTGGCTCTCAAATCGCAGCGATAACGCCCGCGACCACCCCCCTTCCCCCATCCCCTTCACAGCTCAGATTTTATCTCGAAGTGATGATAAAGTTTATCGCAGGAGCGCTGGAGTTGAGCTAAGGTCAAATCCAAAGTATTTCTTTTTAGCTACAAATCGGATTTCTGGTTAAGACCTTGTTTTCACCCTTTTATTTAGGGTTCTGGGGTGTGGGTGGCTTTTTTTTTTGGAGGGGAGGGGGGTTAATGCCTTCTGGGTTTGTGACCTGTAGTGTTTGTGTCAACTACATATTCCCCTAGATACGAATTTGTGACCCAACTTCCTTTACACAAATTCGGATCTACAGGGTACATATAGAAGACAGATGCGTCCTCCTTGGTCAGAGATCTTCGCCTACCGCCATAATTCTCTTCTGGGGCACGGGAGGGTAAAGTTTTGTGGCTCGAGAGATCAAGAATTAATCTATAGGTAAAGCTGGCTAAAATAGTCACTCTTGAGAGGAAAGACGATTAATTAAAGCACCAACTCAGTCTCCGAGTAGCTGATACTAGGAGAGAAAAACTAGAAGTTTTCCACCCTCTCCTTCATACCTTGTACATTAATTTATCCCTGATCTGAAAAATCAGCTTCTGGAATGAATATATAAGTGTAGACGTACAACGAGACTCGAATCCAAATAACCGTCTCTTAAAAGCAAAATGTCACAGCTCCGTCCCCACCCCACCCTGGAACCCTCGTAATTATTTTTTGATACGCAGTGCAAAGATTTAATCCATTTTTCGTTCTTAGAGGTCAGCCAAGGTTTGGGTTTCTACGTGTGTGTGCAGATAAATTATAAAAAAAAAAAAAGGGGAAAAAAAAGGAAAGAAATAAACAGATGAAAAGAAATACAGAATGCAAAGGCAGATGGGACGACAGGTTTTTTTTTTAATGACAGGCAATTCTTTTTACAACCCGAGAAAAAGATCAAAGGCGTTTCATTTCCGAAAAAGGGATATAAAGCAATAAAATATTCATACTGTCTAGGTAATGAACCTTCATTCGGAACTAATGAGGGTAGCATCATGTTGAGATTTCGTTTAAAATTACAGTTGCCCAAGAGATTAAAAGTACAGCACACCCCTTTCTTCTTCTTCTTCTTTTTTCCCCCCTTTGTATTTCAAAAGGCAGAACATTTTTTGGTCGAAGTGTCTCCCGAATTAATTGCATTTAATTGCTGCAGCAGAGAGACTATCGGAGAAAACCTGAGTTTCCCCTACTCCAAAATTCCTGTAAATATCGTAAATAGCTTTCACAAACTCCTACGTTTTTCCTAACAAAAGACAGTTATGGCCAAGAATTAGATCCCCGCGGTTCATCCCGGTCATGACGACACGAAATTTTTCAGGTACTTTAAGGTGAAGAGTCGGTTTTCCTCATAAAACATCTAATTCCCAGACAAACAGAAAACCTGAGCAGCATTTTAAGCCCCAACGTACCGAGGACAATCCCCAAATCATTTTATACGCATAAATAACCCCCAAATTTCCAGCAAAAGCAGCGAAGCGAAGGCTCTTTTTCCACAGAGCGGAGTTTCCCACCTCCCAAACCCGCAACTCCACCGTGCTGGGGAGCCGACAGCAACCCTCAAATTTACCTTCCCTTCTAAAACCTGCCAGAAAAGTAAGAAGCCAAATGTAATCTGCTTGTGCAACGTGGAGATGGATGCCATAAAATAATGCCACAGAACCAATCCCATTAGAGCTCCTTTTATCCCCCCCTCTCTTAGACTTTATTCCTCCTTTCCAATCCTCTCACTGATTTATTTTATTGTATTTTCTCACAGCCGGTACCGTAACTGTCTCCTACCCAAGGAGGGGAGTCTGAGCAGAAATAACTAGGCCTATTCTGTATTTTTACCCCCCTCCCACATCCTTTAAAAAAAAAATCGGTTTTAATTTCCCTTCCCGTCGACACAGGGTTGGTGTTTGCAAACCAGCACCCCTAGCGTCTACCAGAATTTTTTTCCCCCACACACCTCCAAGAAATCTCCCCCTCACCTCCTCCGATCCCAAATTAAAGGCAGCCCCTCGCTGCACCCCCTCCCACGCCTCGCGCACCTTTCTCCCTTTCGCTGGGAACCCACCCCACGTCGCGGAATTTCCCTCGGGCTCTTTTCCATTTCAAAGCAACCTCAGCCGGCAAAGGGGGGTTCCCTTGGACCCCCTGGCCTGTTCTCCCCTGCAAAGGGTGGCCTGGGAAGACCCCAACCCTGCCAAAAATCCTCGCCAAGGCACCTGCCAGGCCAGGGAGGGGATCACAGCCCTCCTCTTGCTGAGCGTCCCTGTGGTCACCCCTCAAAAAGGGGCACTAAGCAGGGGGTGCCCTCCCCTCCCAGGTGTAACCCCGACAGCGGGACCTACCTTGGCAAACGGCGGGTCCTTTCCTTGCAGTAATTCCCGAGGGGTTTAGGACGCTCCCTCAAAACTTGGGAAGGTTTTGCAGGCGGAATCCTACAGAAGCCCCCTAAGCCCCCCCTTGCCGCCCCCTCCCCACTCCAGCCTGGATTATTCTGCTCTCTCTCTCCGTGTTGCTTTTTCAGTGAGATTAATTCTCCATAAGAACACTAATTTCTCTCTCTCCTTCTTCTATTTTTTTTTTTTGGTGGGGTCTGGTGGTGCCCCCTCCCCCGCTCCCCCGCTATAACCCACTATTGTCCTTAAAGGCGAGCGGAACTGCTCCTGGCAGCGCCAGGAGGCCCTCTGAGCATTTTGGGGTGGGAAACCCGCAAGTTTTGGTATTAATCTCATAGTTTGTCAGTCTTTGTTAAACAGCGAGGCGTGTCCGCAGCGCGGCGGCCGCCGAGAGCCGCTTTGACCCGCGGTTCACCCCGCGCCGCGCTCCCTCCGCGCCGCTCCGCGCCGCAATTTTTAGGGCTTTTTTTTTTTTTCCATCCCCCGGGTATATTCCCCCCTCCCCCCTACACCTCCCTCTCCAGTCCGGCAGCGATGAGGATGGAGATTTATTTTTTTAATTTCATATTTTAATTTCATTTTTCCCCCCTTTTGGAAGAACGAACCTTTCGGGTTTAGGAATTAAACTGAGATTTCCTCCGCGAAGCAAACGGGGAGTTCTGAGGTGTTTCTTTAGGGCAGAACTTTTAATAAAGAGCATCCAGCGCCTGGGCTGCATTTGAGATGTACAGATGCAGGGAGGGTAGGTGGAAATCAGACCACACCTGTTTTGCAATAGGGAAACCAAGATTTAAGCCTGATGTGGTTTCCCAGCCAGCCTTGTGTATCCTTTTAATTTATAATCATGATAATGTAATATTTTCCTGTAAGCCCGGGAAGCAGCACGCGAGAAGCCCCGGAAGGGTCGGGGTGCACAGGGAGCAGAACATCCCTGCGAGAATTCCCCGTTCACCTCCGCGTTTACACCACCAGACCCACCACCGCCTTTCTCCCCGCCATAAAGAGGTTATTTGGGGAGTAAATCGGGATTAAAAACCGTCTTGAATTGTTTGTCTGGTAGGGAAAAATAAATAGAAAGAAAGCCAGGCTGAAATGTGTTTGCAGTGCCTGGCCGGTACTCAGAGACCCTCAGCCCGGGCCAAGCCGGGGCCGTCCCAGCAATGAGATAAATTAGAAATATCCTTGAAAATGACACCTTTAATTTCCTCCCTCTCCCCTCCCTCTCTCCCTCTCTCTTTGCATCTCTCTCTAAATGAACCCACTTCAAATGAACGCGCCCCTAAATTGAAAGTTAAACGTTGTGATGTAGGAGGGAATATTATAGGGAAAGTTGGGAGGTGGGTGTTGTATTTTTTTTTTATTGCCGTAAAATTATACCTGCTTGTTTTAATATCCCGAAAACAAATGGCCTTTATTATCCATTACCTGTCCTATAAACCTGGAGCAGAAATGACTGTTCTGGAGAGATAAGTATAGTAATTACAAGGGCGAAGAGATGGATCACCCAAGTTACAACTAAACGGTAGCCCTTATATAGTGATATTTTATAAATACCAAGCAAATTCACGGCAATTAATTAAACCCGAGCCTTATCACGCGAAACAAAACGCTTTACGTTCTCTTGAATTTCACCTACTCCATGAATATATCCGCATCGGGAAAGCAAATGGATTTTCCAGAATGCCTTTCCCAGGGCTCTAATATTCTCTCTCTCTTTCTCTTCCAAGAAAAATGACCCTTGTTATAAGTATTTAGTCACTGAAAATATTTAAAAGCCGGGGGGGTGGGGCAGGAGAGCAAATTTACAGGGTTTTCCTCTCCCCCCTTTTTTTCCAGGAGAGTTTGCCTTGCTACGTCTGTTTGCTTAAGAAGCGATTGAAAAGATCTTCCCCAGTCCCAGTGCAAATAATATTTAGAGTTTGGAGGGTTCAAAGTCTGGCAGTGTAGAAATAACTTTGAAATGCCAAGGGAAATATTTATTATATCAGTTCATTAAACTGTTGCAATGACCAGAGTGGAGTCACATTTCAAGCAAGAAATATAAAAGATTTCATTCAAATTCCGCCGGAAACGGTGCTGCAAAATAAAATCGGCTACTTTAACTGGACCGAGCGAAACGGGCACTTGAAAACGCCTTGAAATAAATATATTGAATTTTTAAAAGCCCATTGATTTTGTCTTTATATCGTTATTTCCTATGATCGAGGTAGAAACACAAATAAATCCTGGACGTTCTTTCGTGTAATTCTTTTATTTTTTGATTAGTAGCTGCACTCACACCGAGGACTTACTAAAAACTGTTCGGTGCTGGGGCTCTGCCACCTCTCCAAGGGCTTTGGAAGTGTTTCCAAGTAAAGATGTTAGAACAGATTTTCACCGACCGTGTCAGACTTTTTTTTTTTTTTTTTTTTTTGGTATAATTTAAACCCTATCCAAACAAAATTGACGCTGGAATGAAAATTATTTTTTAACTGCTCGCGTTAATATCCTAGAGGGACCTCCACATAATTGGATTTAATAAATGCATTTCCCCTTATATTCTGTTAATTCGACTCCAAATAGCGTTTCAGGGGTTATCTTAGAAAAATACTAAGAAGTTGCTCAGCGTTTCCTCGCGGGAGACCCAAATCAATCTACCTTATTTTCCACCGACATCCCACCCAAAATCCTGCAACCCCCTTTTTTTTTTTTTTTCCTGCCTCTCTTGCGGTTGAAGGTCGCTCCCACCTCGCCATCATCTTCTCCCATCTCTGCCCAGACTCTTCCTCCCACCTCGCCCCCCTCCCCTCTTTCTTTCTCTCTTTTTTTTTTCACACTGACATCAGTCTATCAGGGTTATACACAAGACCGAGTCACGCACAGCGTAAACTTTTGACCCTCAACTTTTTGACCCCTCGAGCTATAATGCTGTACTAACAAGCCCCCCAAGACCACAGTTACCGTCTACGTCCCTAGAAACTAATGCGGCGCTGACTTCCCTATTTTACTTATATTACTTTTAAAAGAATAGAAAAGATATTGGACAATTCTCGGTGATTTTTTTTCCCCCCAAGGGAGAGGAATAAAAATCAGAGCGTTGCAAACATTAGATCTTTGCCTCCACATCACCCTTTGCTCTCTTAGACCGCTGAATTTTCCCCCCTTTTTGTTCCCCGCCACTCTTATACCTGAAAGATCAGGAGGGGAAAAAAATTTCCTTTAACCGCAGCTGAATTGTGTTATTTCTCTTTTATTCCTGATTTCCTCTGGACGCTAATTAGCCAGCTCTGATATTTTTAGGTCTTTTTTTGGGGGTAGACAAGGAAGTGTGATGGGAGCCATGAGTATTTTGGGAGGACTCGGCCACGAGCAGCGCCGGGGCCGCCCGGGGGGACCCGGAGCCGCCGCCCGGGGGTCTCGGGGCTGCGGGGCGACCGGTCCCGCTCCAGCCCCAGCCCGGCCCGGCTCGGCCCGTCCTTTCTGGCAGTGAACTTGGTCTGAAGCGAGCTCTGCTGGCTGCTTGGGGACGTTACAAGCGATGTGTCTGCACCGAAACCCCCTGCCCGAGGTCGCCCGTTCCCCCCCGGCTCCATCCCCAAAATCCCCCTCCGCTCCCGCCCCGGTTTTTGCAAAGTCTCCCTACATAAACAACTCTGATTTGCCACCAAACAAACGTCCTTTACACAAAATCCCAGCGCTGTAATTTGTTTTGACTTGAAGGGTATATATATATGTGTGTATATATCCATAGACATACAGACACATGTTAAAAAGAGATAAATCAAAGGGGGAAAAAAACCTCGCACTAGTCCTATTCTTTCAACGCTCGCTGTCAAAATAGTTTCTTTTTAAAGCTATTTAGGGTAACAGAACACGGAAAAACTGCGCCGGGTGGACACCTCTCGAGTTAAGTTATCAACCTCCTTCTAAATATAATTTATTTAACATTAGGAGAGGAAAGAATGGGAAAAATCAGCTCAGACACCGAAATAGCCACGCTCTGAAAGAAAATTTCACTCTTAAATCCATTCTAGGATTGGAAAGAGACCCCAGAGGAGGAGCCAAACCCCATAAAAGTCCTTTTCGGGTTCCCTAATTGAGAGACCTTTATCAAGAGGATTTTAAATAATCCCGTCAGTTTGCTCCCTTCAGGTCGGACGTGTAATAAAAAAAAAAGGAAGAGGTTGGGGCTAGGGGAAAGAAAGAGCAATTTCTCAGCCTGAAATTCAGCTGTGGGGGAGGGAAAGGGGTTTGGGGAGCGAAGCTGGAGGGAAGGGGCCGGTTCCTTTGGAAAGCTTTCCCTTCTTGGGGAGGTCACGGTGGGTGTGTGGAGGCTGGACTAATTTACAGGACTATTGCAAATAAATAGATGAATAATCGGAGTTTTCCTCCCGAATAGAATGAAATACAAGAATCACAGCCCCAAGCACTGCAAATTCGAGTCCCTGCCTCCAGCCCATCCCTTCCAAGGCAGATAAGGACCCGTAGCCTTCCGACCTTCATTTCTGTGGCCAGGGAAAAAAAAAAAAAAAAAAGGAGGTGGGGGGGAAATGGAGATCCCTTTGGCTTCTCAAAAGCATAATTACCACATTGTTGGTGTGCCTGTATTGGAGCAATATGAACCACATCCAGACCTTCTCCAGCCCTCCCCCTCTGTTACTGCCAACATACCGGGGCGGTGGGACTTGGTAAATTAAAAAAAAAAAAAAAAAAAAGGAAAAGAAAGAAAGGAAAAAAAAAAATCCCAACAAAACCCTGGAGCTTATGTTTTCCTTAAAAAGGTGACCCGGCAGCCCCGGGGTCCGTGTCGTGTTGTGATACGATGCTCACCCTCTCCTCCGAGAGAGGAGCCGGGGCTGTACAAGTCTGCTGACCTCGGAATGATCCCTCTTGCCTATGAATTATTGATGAGATATGAGCTCTGATTTCTCTTTTCAGTATGCAAACCCCATTATACTGTTAAAATGGCGATTTAATCGTTTAGAATAGCTTCGCTTTTTTTCCAACTCATTTGTGCCCCTTCCTTTTCATTTAATTCTCTTAATTAAATCCTTTAACAGATTTTAATCACTTTTTGTTGAATAAAATAAGACATCATACACATCTGTAACTAGGTTACCTTGGCGAAGTTTGTTTTTGGTGGGGGTTCTTTGTTTTGGGTTTGTCTTTAGTTTGGTCTGTGCCTTTCTTGGGTGGGTTTTTGGGTGGAAGGAAAATTTAATTTTGTGTTACGCTGTGCCCAGTGAGAGGGGAAGGTCTAAAATGCACAATTTTTAAAAATTTTTTTAAGAATCTAAAATAAAATAAATAAAGCCATGACATTCAAGATGGCCTGACAACGGCATTGCAATATCGAGCTGCCTTTTGCACTGGACACTTCCCAAACCTCTCTGTGCTGCTCAGAAGGACATTCTTCCCTCCGTTCCCCCCTACATCATTTATTGCTGAACGATCCTGGGATACAAATGGGTATTTTAGGGGTGAAATTTGATTTTTTTTTTACTCTGAAGCAGCAGCCTGGGCATGAGGCCCCGAGGATATTCCTCCCAAAAAGGCAGCTTGATGAGGCTGTAATTAATACAGATGCTCATCTCGGCTCTTCTAATCTGGAGGACCTGAGTGGCTCTTGAGTGAGAAAGAACTCCTTTGGGTTGGGTTTTTTTTTCGCCTTCAAAGTCTCAGCGAGGTCTATATACAACTTATTAACAGGAAACCTTCAGGGATGGCGAGAGGCTGAAATGATGGGACAGGGGGGCAAAGGAAAGGGAAAACTGGGTATAGTAACACCAATTTTTTAGTGAGAGACACCATGAGCCAGGTGAACTCACGGGGAGGGTCCTCACTTGGGACATCAACCCCAAGCCATCACATTCTCAGCTTTGCAGAGTCCTTAAATCAGAGGTTTTCTCACCCAAACCCAAAGTCATGACAGAAATATCTGCACAACTACAAGTTTAAAATAAGATATTTTTCCTTCCTCAGCAGTTATCACGTCCTAGAGATCCTCCATATTCTTAGGCTCGATATTAAAGCACTTTATATTTATTCTGTCTTCTACAGCTACAGAAGAACTAATTGTCCCATGTCTGATGTGTGCCATTAAAGTGAGAGAAGCGAAGAAAAATGCAAAGGAAAATCCCCGCCTACCTGCACGGTCAGAGCTCCGCTTTCCTGTTTACTCTGCTCATACTTCCTTTTCACCAGAAACAGGGCGATTTTTTGCTTTAAAGGATGGTGGGGGGAAGCCTGTGCTAAGCCTGTGACCCCTTCCAGGCTGTAAAATGTTAGGCAGTGATAGCTCACAGGAAGCTGGAAGTTTCACTAAATAAGGGGAAAAAAGATATGCCCAAATAAAGCAAAAAAATCCAGCTTGTTAAAAAAAAAAAAATCAAAAAAATGCACAACCAACAAAACCCCCGTGCTGGAGGTGGAAATCAAACCTCATGGCCAGAGAGGACAGGATTTCTTATGATCGATTGAAGGGAGAAGGAAGGATGATATCATTATGCCAGTAACAAAATCCAGTCCTTGTTCCCGGTGCCATCCCTGTGCCCAGGATGCTCCAGCCAAGGGGTGGCAGAGGGTTGTTACCTGTTGTTCCCTCTACAGGCATCTAATCCCGTAGCCGAACTCCATTGCAAATTCCCCTTGATCTGCCTGTCTGGATCTGCCTTTCTTTCCTTTCAAATGACATGTTTTCTACACCAAATGATGGTATTTATAAGAAAAAAAAACCAAACAAAAAAACCAACACCCCCCCAACAAACAGCCCCCCAAAACCCCCCAGAACAACCTTTTATCTCCTGTGATCAGAGTAAATTCAGAAGGAAAGTTTACCTGGGACTATAAAACCTTTGAGTGAGGATTGGACAGTGATGCAGATGATGGATAGGGAAGAGGTGGATGAAGGGATAATCCATGGGTACATGGGTGGATGGATATATTTTGGAAACGTGGTGTTTGTGGGTACCTGAACGCACTGAATGTATGGCTGTATTTCAATCATACATTAAAGAGAAGGGATGTCGCTTTTCTTGCCTAAATACATCGTTATTTGAATCAGGAGAAATTATTTCTAGTCACCAGCACAGATGAGAAGGGTGAAGAATGAGCAGGCCACCCCTTGGTCTAACCCCAACACTTCTCCCCACATCCCTCTCCTCCAAGGCTCTCCAACCCCGTGTGGACAAACCGTCTGCAGCCTGTCATGTTAGTGCAGCCAAAATCACCTTTAAAGACCAAGTCCTTCAGCATCCCATAAAATATCTTTATTATCAACTGAAAACCAGACGTCCAGCTCGCCCAGAGATTAGGGGAGGCTGTTCAGCATAAAACCCAATCTGCTGAATAGGAAAAACTCCCTTGGATTTCCAGCTTTGGCATCTGTGTTTACAGGATTTCAGAGCACAGGATTGCACTGGCCACCCTCTGACTGCTCAGGGAGAAGCCAGAAGTTCAACTGATGATAGCAAAGATATTAGGAGACACATGGAGCAGGACAGGAAAAACAGCCCAAGGAAGGAAAAGCAATCTCCAAAGTGTGCTAAAGGGGGACATTCTGCTTTGTGTAAAAGAGACGGACATGTGTCCACCAAATGTTGTCTTACCGTAAAAAAGGAGAAAGAAAGGAAAAAAAAAAACAACAAAAAAAAAGGAAGCCGTGGCTGCTCTAAATTCTAGAAAACCACCATTGTCCCCCAGTCCCTTCGCTTTGAACTATTTTGAATTATTTTTTACTTTATTTTTTAAGGAGAGAGGAGGATGGGGGAGCTGGTTCAGGTGCGGACAAAGTGTCCCCTCACCTCCACTGCAGAAATAACAACTGGGCTGTCCAAAAAAAAAAAAAAAAGCCTCTGCAGGGTTGGATTGAGATTTTTGGTTTTTGGGGTTTTTCCCCCCTCTCTGTTTTGCTCTATCTGCACGGACGCGGAGCTGGAACCCCTGAGCGGGGCCACCTGCCCGCCCCAGCCCGGAGTGGGGGGCACAGCCCCTCGCCCCCGATCCAGGGCCGGCTCTGCTCTCCTGCCCTTCCCCGCTAACTTGTTTATTTTCCCAAAGCAAAACGCTGCTGCCTGCCTTGCCCAGAAAGTTGTCACCCTTAGAGAGGGAGAAGGAAATCTGGGAGATACCGGTGGGTTCAATAATATTTGGAGGGTCCATTGGCAAACTGCAGCTTCGCTGATTATTTTTCTGTAGCACTTCAAGGCAGGCTGGAGACATAAGAGTGGCCATTCAGTGTCTCCATATGGTAGGAAGGAACTACAGAAATATGAGGACACTCGTTCGTATTATTAAGGGGAAAACACAAACAAACCGAAACCCAAAAGGAAAATAAAAATTAAAAGCAATAAAAAGAGGAAAAAAAAGAAAGGAAACAAAAAAAAAAGGAAAGAACAACCCTGGGGCGAAAAACCCCAAAAGCAACCCCCTTAACAAATAAACAAACCAACTCCGGTCTCTACACAGGCCGAAAGGGAATAAAAAAGTGCACACGTTTCTTTGGCAAGCAGGTGAAAACAAGTAAAATCCAAAGGTGTTAACAACCTGAAGAGCACAGACAGAATAGAGCTGATTGAAATGCAAAGGCATGGGCCAGATTTGGGGCTGCTCGCGAGCAATACAAACCACACCGAATCACCTCCACTAAACGAGCAAGAGCCTTTTTACACGGCGAAGGACAGAAACAAACTTTGTCTGAAGTACACATGTCCCCCGGCAAAGACAGGATGGAGTTTGCTTCGCGATGATAATGAATCTTTACAGGTTTTTCTATTTCTCCCGCTTCCACAAAGTTTACTTGCGGGCCTGGAAGCTGTGATGGAAATGTAATGCAATTCCAGCTCTCGGGAGGATGAGAATTAGGACTTTCTAAAAGTGAGAAATAAAGCTCTGAAAGAGAGACAGACCCTCTTTCCTCCCCGCTCAGCCTTCAGCCATATCAACCCTTTAAAATAGTTTAAGCAGATAATATTTCAGAAGAACTTACTTTCAGGACTCCAGTCTATTGGCTCTCTGGACTGAAAACTGGACCCGCAAAACATGTTCCCTGCAATTGCAACGTTTATCTCATCTGGAAAAGTGCTCACCCATTGCTGCCCCTTACAAGCCAAACCAAGCAGTTAAAGTGTCACTTAACATTCTAGAGAATGTGAAATATATTGTACATTGTCAACTCCCCAAAACCATAAAACTAACTTTATGGACCTCACGTGACTTTTGAGAGCCAGTGAGGGGTATCTGTCTGAGGTCTGGGCGATTTTTACGATCTAACTTCTAGATAAAACCCTATCCATTTGACATCTAAATGTCATACCCACTTTTGGTATAGTTTGCTATTGGTAAAAAAAAAAAAAAAAAAAGGAAAGAAAGGAAAAAAAAATACCAAGGGAAGGCGAGCAAATGGTTTGGGATCTGACAGTCCACTTCACATCCCTCTCAAAATCACTTAAGAAGTACCTAAACAGTGGGAGATTAAGTTTGGTAAGTTTTAAGCTCCAACTTTACTTGCTACGAACAAAAAGCCTAAGCTGTGTTGTAGAGATGTCAGCGGCGTTTTGCCAAATCGAGCGACTTTAAACCGAAGTATCTCGTGCCTTGTTAGATTCCCTAGGTAGCGAAATGGCAACATTTGCCATCTTTGATGATGTTAAATTATCTGCAGCCAAAATGCCTCGTTGTAGTGTCAGTAGTTACAGAGCTGCGAGCTGGTATTTACATGTTGAGCCAGAAACTAAGAGGTAAAAGCACAATAAACCGAGGAGGAGAAGTGGCGGAGAGCTCAGCTTAGCACAGAAATGTGTTATTTCTAGACGTGTTCTATATCTCTAACAAATCTATACCGACACACAGGTCTGTGATTCTCTCGAGCGCAGTTTTACGTGTCCATCTCTGTGGCTTTAATACCTCTGGCTTTTTAAATGTGGTGTTTCTGTCTGCCAAGGCACAGAAATGTGCCGGGAGAAGGTTTATTATATCGCGTTGTTGCAACTTGGAGGACTTGAAACCAGTTTGTGCGATACGATGCGATGGGGGGGGGGTGTCTGTGTTGCTTTGGGGGACGCGGCGTTTGGGGGGGTGTGAATTCTTGTGTTTTATTCCCGTGCGGTGCCAGAAAGGTGTTGGGTGTGGATCTTTGGGGGTTCGGAGCTGCCAGGGATGCCCAGGAGGGGCTGCAGCTCTGCTGAGGGCTCCCAGCACAGGCTCAGCTCCATGCCAGGCATCTCCCCGGCTTTAGCATGTGCTGCAACTCTCAGAGCTTGGGTATAAAGTGCGACTGGGAGCCTTTGTGAGTAGGAGAAACGTTTATTTGACTTCAAGTAAAGCTACAAACAAATACAAAAAGCTTATTGGCAAAGTACTAACAGGCAGCTAGACATGACAGATGCCATTTTTACACATAACATTGCATTCACTCTGCCCACTACGACCCGGCTATTAGTCACATCAGAAATATTTCTAGTATTTACAAACATTAGAGCACTCCATTGTTGGTCCGATTTTATACATTTCTTTTTTTTTAATAGTGAAGTTTACCCACGTCTAAGAGTACGTCTCGATATCAGCCTGGGACTAGAAATCCTGGCCTGAAGTTTGGACTAAAACACAGACTGGACAATTTTAAGACAGAAAGATACAAGAGCTGTTTCCTTTTTTTTTTTTTTCCTCCTCTTTTTTCCCCCTTTTTTACATTTTTGTTTGGTTTTTTAGGCTATTTTTTTTCTGCGACTGTAGTGCAGGAACCCCCGATTTTAGCTTAGGCAGAGAAGAACTCACCCCAAAGCAGTAAACTCGGAAAAGGGGGGGGGAAATCCCAACAAATAAACAAACAACCGTATCTGTTCTCAATTTATAAATAAGTTATAACATTTAAAGGGCTCACATAACACATGCTAGCTTTCCAGAAAGCATCAAGAGAGCACGGACACATACATTTATAAGAACAACAAGAGCATGAGGAGCATCTGGAAATAAAATTTAATTAAAAAAAATTAAAAAAAAAAAAAAAACAAACAGAACAAGACATGAACTCAGTCCTGGGATAACGGTACCATACGAGTTGTTTTAGAATATCAACAACATGCCGAAAAGAAGGTGCCTCACTGTACAGTACTCAGAAACTAAGATCTGCGGCGATTTATTTATTTATTTACGTATTTCTTGCTCGTCTCCTCTTCTTTCCTCGACATTCCTCCTCTAGAATTTATGGCTGAAAGGCGCTGCCCGCCGAGGCTAAGCTCATGCTTTTCAGTTTATTATCCTTCTTCCATTTCATCCTCCTGTTCTGGAACCAGATTTTGATCTGGCGCTCGGAGAGGCAGAGAGCGTGAGCGATCTCTATTCTCCTCCTGCGGGTGAGATATCTATTGAAGTGGAATTCCTTTTCCAACTCCAGGGTCTGGTAGCGAGTGTACGCTGTCCTCGCCCTCTTACCGTCTGGTCCAGTCATGTCTGAATAACACGGACAACAGCGGGGTTTGGGTTTTGGCTTTCTGCTAGAATTATTTTTTTAAGGCTATTTTTCTTTTTTTTAAAACAGAGGTAAAATATTCGCCTTGTTGGCGCAGCAAGGAAAGCTGCTTATTCCCCAAATAACAGGGCCCCCTCCCTCTTTCTCCCACACCCCCAGACACGTGTAAATCCCCCCACCCTTGGCCCCTCCAGAACCGACATTCCCAACTCAATATTCATAATTTAACTGGAGAAGCGAGCTCTTGAAATCTCCCTTTTCTGCCTCTGCCTGGGTGTTTCTGGGTCTGTTTGCAGAGACGTCAGGTTTAGTGCTGCTTTCTTGTCTCCAGGAGAAAACCGGGAAGGGAGAGGGGGGGTCGCTATTCCCCGTGTATGTCCTCGCAATTTTGGTTTTGTCAAGAGCAGATTGTCAAGAATACACCCAGAAAAATAAGAGTAGGAACGGACTGAGAGACCCATCTGTGCAAATAATGCCATTTTAATGGTCAATTCTTTCCTTCCCCCCCACCCCCAAGGAACACCCCCTCGCCTCAAATTTTAAATTACTTTCTCCCACCATCCACATAGTGCTAAGAGCTCAAAATAAGCGCCCATATCGCGACAAGAATAGCGAAACTAAAATAAAATCGCCACCCCCCCACACACCTTCCAGGCGCCAGAGGCAGCTTTAAAGCAGCGATCAGAGCAAGAAATACAAAAGCAATAAATAGCTGCGTTTCTGATCAAAGCGCCTCCACCGTAAAAAAGGAAGGAGAGAAAAAAGGGAGTGGGGTGGGGGGGTGGGGAGGGAAAACGGGAGGGGGGGGAAGGAAAAAAAGAAACACAAGAGAAAAAGAGAGGGGTGTGCGAAAATAAACAACAACAACGACAACGACGGAAAAAGAAGTAGCTGTACCATGGCTAATGTGAAGTTTCCTCATCCAAGGGAATATCTGAGGTGCCTGCCCTTCTGTTGCTGCGGTGGAGGTTGCGATGGGCTCTGCCTGCGCTCGGGGGATGCTGCTGCTTATTGGAGTGCCCTCGTCGGCTCCCGAGGACGCGCTGGTCTCGTCTAGTTCTGTGAAATTTGTGTTGGTGGTGCTGGCAGAAGTAGCTTGGTCGGAGGGGGACGGGGCGGGTTTGCCTCCATGGCTCTCGCTGTTGGAGCAGGGAAGGGAGTCGGGAGAAGATAAGGAGCAGCTAGACGCCTGTCTAAACCTGCTCTCCTGAGCTGGAGAAGGGAAACCGCGGGAGCTCTCCCCCACAGCCCCAAAGTGACTAGAGGAGGCTGAGCGGTTGATGCTAAGGTCCATCCCATTGTAGTTGTAGCCATAAGAGCTGGAATGCATGGTGCTTGAATCTCTGTAAGAACCGTTCATGGAACTGCTGGTCCCATAATTTAGTAACTGATAGTCGGGGCCATTTGGGTAGCGCCCTGAGAACGAGTTTACAAAGTAAGAGCTCATTTGGGTTATTTTGGAGGGCTTGATTTGTGGCTCGTGGTCGTTATAACCCTGTGCTTGACGATTTATGATGTATTAATGAATTATAGCAATGCACTGTACTTCGTTTTTGCTATGTATGCGGCCAAATATGGGGGGAGGGTGGGGGTGCGTTTGGGAATCACGTGCTTTTGTTGACCAGTCGTAAATTCTCACTGATGACCTCAAGAGGTAATTCATGCTCTATGGTTACAAATAATGACGATCGCGGAGTCGTTTAGGCCCAAGTCGGTGCGCGGCGCCCCAAATCCCCGGGCGCGCCGGCGCCGCCATCGCCCCCCACCTTGGCGGACCGCGCCACCTGCCGGCAACGCGGGGGCGGTGCAGCCCACCCGGGGGGGCCCCCCAAAATCCGCCCCGGCTCCTCATCCCCCCCCCCGCAACGCTTTTATTTCCCCCTTTTCCACCCTGAAATAAAAAAAAAAAAAAATTAAAAATTGAACGCCGGGATGAAACGGGAAAAATAGACGGGGCGGTGGGTGGGCTGGTGTCGCGCCGCGCTCCCCGCGTGGGGCTTCTCCTCGTCGCGCTGCTCTTTTTATTAAAGTCTTAATTTCTTCCTTTGGTGAAAAGCGACGGGGAAGTTTGGGAGGCGGCGAGGGATGAGGTGCCGGGTCGCGCTGTGAGGCCGGGAGGTCTTCTTTTGTAATAGCTGAAGTGGGGGGCAACAAGAAGCTGCTTGTTGAGGGGTAGTGTGGCTGCTTGGGGTTATTTCACATGGTTATTGCCAGAAAAGTCGAGGTTTCTTGCACGCTGAGCGTGGAAGCAGCGATGCGGTCGCACCTTAATTCTGGAGGGGAAAAAAAAAAAGGTGGGGGGAGCGGGGGAAGTGGGAGAAAGGAAAAGGAGGGAAAATCCGGCCGGTGGAACTGGTTGACAACGTTGCTTTTAGGATATTCTTGTTCCTGAGCGTTTCACGTCCTCTTTGAACACAGCATTGTGCTACGTGGTTTTTCCTTTCCATTTGTTAACCTGCAAGGAATATTGGGGAGCAAAAGCACTCTGAAACTGGCAAAAACGTTGGGAAAGAGCTGTGCTTTGTTAAGCATTACTTTCTTTTTTTCCCCCCTTCTTCTCTTTTCAGTCTCTTTTTTTTTTTCCAAGGCAGTTTAGGAATTTCATATGCTTGTCTGCAACTCATTGGAAATTATGCGCCATATTGAAAGTGACATATAATTATAATAATTACGGGCAATGAAAAGCGTGGCAATAATAGTAAATGTCCTACAGCTGTGAAGCTTCTGCATGAATTGATTTTAAAAGTGACTGACATTAAACCAGCTTGTGGCATGGGGGAATGCATTCATACATAGGTATTTCTGGTGGGGAATGGGGAAAGGGGATGGGAGGCAGGAGATGCTGTTTCATGGCGTTTTCCCCCCGTGAAGCTGCAGAAAACGGTATCCGAAATCGGCTGGGCTGGTCGCTTGTTTCCAGTCCTAAATCCCTCAGCAGAAAAAGCATTTCCTTTCGTTTCATTCCCAAAACCCAGAAAAAGTTTGCTATTTGCACAAGATTCCTTGGGACGGAGCAGAAACGTTCCCCATCCCATCCCCAGCAAAGTCAGCCTCTCCCAAGGAGCCATTGGAAACGCTTTCAAGTGAAAATAAAAAAACTGCTCTTTCAAAAGAGCTCGTTAGACTCAGTTTAGATTTTTCCCACCTTTTTTCTCCCCCGCCTTAAATTGAGGTTTTATTCCTGGAGCTGAGAAGCTCCTCTTTTTGTGGGGCAAATTCCCTTGAAATCTGGACTTTTTTGCAATACACTTCACTTTGATTTGGGGATATGAAGTAAGGGACCAGATGTTTGAAAGATGCTAGGCAAATGTTAGGTATCTTTAGCAGATAAATGAGAGCATATTTTTGCCTCTTTCCTTGATTTATTATGTATATGGAGACCGTTTCGTCATAACTCTTTGTACTGTAACAATAAAAAAGAGCGATACTAAAGCAGAATGTCAGCGAGGAAATACTATTGGTGAAAGGTCTTCCATTTAAGATTAGACAAAAAGAGGGAAAACCAGATTTATCTCTCCACTGTAACTTCCGTGTGCTTGGAGCTGCTTGTCCTTGCAGATTAGAAGACATTGTCACACAGAGGGAAGCAAGGCTTTCTTTACAACCCTCTGCTCCTTAAGAATGGCAAGTTCCCCTGGAAAAGGGAAAGATAATAATAATAACAATAATAATAGCAATAATAATGACAGGGTGGTGTGCGTGAGATCGAAGACTTCGCTTTTATTAGAGAATTCCATGTTCATACCTAAGACAAACTTCAAACACAACACGTACAAAAATTAATAAAATATAACTTTCTGTTGTTGCTTTTGCATCCTTTTAGGTAGTACTCGTTCTTTCAGTAGATTTTCCTTTTAAAAAAAAGGCAAAAAAACCTCCCAAAACTAATTACAAAGACCCCAGGGCTTGATTAATTTACCAAAGGAGAAAAAAATAAAGGAAAAAAAAAAACCTATGTCAACCGTGCATGAAACATTTTTACAAAATGAGGACAATAAACACCCCAAATGACATATATTGCAGCACTTCCATTAAATACAAGAGTTAGCAGATTACTAACAGTGACACCAAGGGTAGAAACACGGCTAGGAGTCCTTTTTTTTTTTTTTGTCTTCTGTCTTTCCCTTTCTTTCCCTCCTTCTCTCTCTACCTCTTCACTTTTTAATTATTATTATTATTATTTCATTTCGGGGGCAGGGGGATGGAGTGGGAGGGAAAGGAGGTCTAGGAAGGGAAAAAAAAAATTAAAAACGCAACTAGAAGCCTGATTCTTTTTCTGGACACGACAGATCACTGGGAATACGAGTCCATGGCATTGGTGGCCCAAACTTTCTGGCTGTTGCCGCTGCTGCAGAGGGCTTGTCCCACCAACGTGCGGGTTTTCCCTGTCCTCGCAGCCAGCCCACACCCCCCTCATCCTCATCCTCTCGGCTCTCACACACACTCACTCACTCCCTATTTTTTTTTTCTGTGTGTGTTTTAAATAATACTTTCACTCCGCCGTTTTCTCCTCCTCTTCCTCCGCGCTGAGTTGCGAGGAGTTGAGCAATTTATTCTCTTTTTTCCACTTCATCCTGCGGTTCTGGAACCAAATTTTGATCTGACGCTCTGTCAGGCAGAGGGAATGGGCGATCTCGATCCGCCGGCGCCGGGTCAGGTAGCGGTTGAAGTGGAATTCCTTCTCCAGCTCCAGAGTCTGGTAGCGGGTGTAGGTCTGGCGGCCTCGACGGCCGCTGGGCCCGAAAGAAGAACCTGTGACACCCGCAAAAAAAAAAAATAGCACACAAATAGGAGACACGTAGGAAAAAACAGGGAATAAAACGTGAGGGGGGGGATGGAGGGGAATAAAGGACACGGGGAAGGAAAAAGAGGGGGGAGCCCCGAGGTTTAGTGGAGCCGCGGAGGTGCTGGATAACCCACGGGGATGCTGCGCCTTCTCCCCTGCCCTCCAAAGGCTTTGGCCAACTCCAAATGAAGCCCCTGCGAGGTTCCCTGGCCGGGCCGCAGCCGCGGAGGCTCCGCAGCCGCGCACAGGCAGCCGGCCAGGGGGACACTGCTGAACTTGCCAGGCTGCAGGCAGGGCTGGGGAGACAGGGCGAGATCTATCTTATTCCGGGATGAAAAATCGCAAGGTGTTCTCACCCCCCCTCGCCCGCCCTCGCTGTTTTCCACCCTACCGGCAACTGTAATAGATCTGAGCATTTAAGCAATAATGAAGTGAATCGATCTGCCCAAACTCTGCATTAAAGAGGACACAACACTTTATGTCCCTGCGCTAATGGACATCAATTTGGAACTTAAAAGGCAACAAATGCATCTAAACATGGGAAGGAGTATAGTGAGCCTCTATTATTTTTCTTCCCCCCACTTTTTTTTTTTCTTTTTAAATTCTGATTGAGTAAACAGCGCTTGAAGAAGTCATATATCACCACGGGGGAAAAAATCCTCCCCAGGCAGACTTTTCATTATGTGTGAATTTCATTAAAAATGTAACCGTCTCCCTCCACATATTTAAACACTTTTGTATTATTTAACTCCAGATCGGGTAGCCAGCGAGAGAGGGAGCTGCGTGGGGGTGTGGGTCCGTGTGTGTGTGTGTGTAAAGTCATCCAGATCTGATTTAGAAAAGATATCTCCCTGTGCGTGTAGGGGAAAGACAGAGACAAATCGTTGTAGCTGAGTGACACGCAAACTGGAATGTGGAAAAAAAAAAGGAGGGGGGGAAGAAATACTGTATTGGGATTTAAATACGGGGCAAAGTTTTTAGCTGGGGGGGCTGCTGGGAGAAAACAGTGCAGCAGTGGGAAGTTTTGGTGCGTGTCAGGAGCAAGTTGGAGCCTCTCATGTCGCCTAACTTCCCCGCTGGAAGTTTGGGCTCTAAAGTGAACCTTATTCCTGCTTCCCTCGCTCGCTTGCTCTCTCTCTCTGGCGGTTAACAAATAAGAAAGGGGGGGAGGAGATTGATGTATTTATTTCTGTAAAAGAGTAAACTCACTATTGCAAGAGTTCATCCGCTGCATCCAGGGGTAAACCGGGGCGGAACACTTTTGCTCCTCGCTCTCTCCGAACACAGTTTTGCTCTGCGCGCAGTCCGACTTGCGCGGCTCGGGGGCGAAGGGCACCTCGTCCAGGGTCGGGGGGGCGCACGCAGGGTCCTTCTCCCTGAAAAACCCGCCGGCCCCATAGTCACAGGCGGAGCTGCGGCTGTAGGCTCCGTTGCTTTGCTGGTAGTAAGGAGAGGAGGTATAGCCCTTCTCCTGGACGCCCGTGGCTCCATAGGTGGTGGGGTAGTGCCTCAAAGGATCCGCATAGCCCGAGGGATATAGCGGGATCTGTCCCAGGAAGGGCTCCTGCCCCGCCGCCAGACTCACCGGGAAGGTCGAGTTGACAAAATAAGAACTCATTGGAAGGAGCCTTGCCGTCCTTTCCCGGCTTTATGATTTGTTGTGTTTTATAGTCCAAGTGGTTTAGCTATTAGTAGTATATCGGAGATTGGGTTTTAGCTGAAGGGAGATGGCGTGGTGCCAGCGAGGGACACAAGGAAATACAACCATCTGATCATGGGCTGACCAATAGCAGGCGCCTGAGGTTGCAAAATAGCACCCATGAGGAGCTGAGATTGCACCAGGGACCCCAAGAACAAACCATCCACCCCCTTTTCCCTCCCTTTTAAACAACAGAAATGCACCCCCTTAACCAAATATATAATATCTGCCGAAAGAAACATTCCCGGCGCGCTCGGAGCTTCATAAATAAATAAACGTGTGTTCCCCCCCTCCCTTCCTCCCTCCCCCGGAGCTCAGCGCGGGGGTGTGCGAGCTCCCGTCTGCACGGATGGCTGTGAGCGCGCCCATATATATTTACACACATATAACGTATAGAAATATCCGCTGTAAGTGTGCTGGGGGGGAAAGTTAATTATTTGCATTCGGAAAACTTTAACCCCTCGTGTTTACCAATCGTCCTAAAACGTCCGGGTACTTCGCTAGAGTTAAGTAAAACAGGATGGAGGGGAAAAAAGGGAAAAAATGAAATAAAAAGTTTTTTGTGCGAACTTTGCAAGGAGGAGATCCAGCTGAGTTGATTAAGTTAGATTTGCTCTATGAGATTAAATCGGTTTTGACAACTTATTTCGGTTCGTGCTTGTCTAATTACCATAGATTAGCACTCCGTGCTCAGGAAAGCTGCGCTCGCTTGAACCCAACCTTCCCTTTGCATCTATTGCATCTTTCCCCTTTCTTTTTTTCTGCAAAAGCTCCGTATTCAGAAGATAAATGGAAAATCGAAGTATTTCCTTTATCCTTTGCTAAATCTCGATCTCCTCCCGTGTCCGGTACCGCATTGTGCCCTCTTGCGTTTTTTTGTTAATACCAAATCTATGTCCGACCTTTTATGGCTAAAAAAGAGCCTTGGGTTACGGTCAAAAGCCGAGTTTATTGATTGTTACCGATCGAGATGTTGGTGGGGTGTTTTTAACGAGAGGAAAGCTGCGGTGTGATGGTGCCTCGGAGGTGTGCAGGGACCCCGCGGGTTTGCATCTCCCCACTTTGAGTCCGTCCCCACTACCAAACACCTATTTTTGCGAAGTTAAAAGGCTGAAAAGGCAAACACCGAAAGTCTCGAGCAATTCCCGGTCGCCCTAAAAGCTCCACTTTGCTCTGGGTTTTGCCTCTCCCGGTTTGCCCGGATCTCCTCGCCCGAAATGTGCTTTGCTCTACCTGTGCGTCCCCCCCTTCAGCTCCTCTTTCGCTCAAGGTAGAGCTGGATCTCTACTCACCTCCTTCTTTATTTTCAAGTGAGAAAATCAAATTCATCGCACAGGAAAAAAAAATCCACCTAAATTAACCCCAGGACTGTGCCCCGATCATTGGCGTTTTATCAAGGATTTGTTTCCTGTCCGAATTTGTAACCATCTGTCTGTCGGGTCTGATACGCAGTGAAATGACATGGCTTATAATCCACACTCCCCACTACTTGAATCTGTGAATGTGTGTGCTACAAATCTAGAATTACACATATTACATGGTGGCTGTAGAGCTGCCAATGCGGCTCTCTCTGACGGAGCTTTAAGTATCTCCGAAACCGGGATCTTATTACGAGCTAATTTATTTTAAACATCGTGTTTACAGCAGCAAAGCCAAGATTGTTTCATGCCACGGCTGCAATGAACATTTCGACTGAAACGTAATCCTTATAATTCAAGGAAATAACATGCAAAGGAAGTAGTTTTCCATCCTCCCCCCCCTCTCTGACTGATATCTTTTATATTTGTTCTTGCAGAGTTTCCCTTTGTGTATGGAATGGACCCAAACTTACGTAGATCTGCTTTATTGGTATGCAAGGGAAAAAAAAAAAAGAAGTGCGATGGAAAGGGAACGATGACTAGAGAAGAAGGAAACAGAAAAGCTCGGATAAGAGCCTGAAGTTTACAGCTTTGCAGGAGCTGAACTGCTCATACATTTGATTAGAGAGTTACGCAATATTTGTAGCTCTGCAAACCCAGCGATTATCTGGCATGAACAGCCCCGCATGCAAATTTTGGGCAAAGAAATGGGATGTCCTGATAATTCAACGCGTGAGTACATCTGCTGAAAATGTTTGCTCTCATATTTTCTCCCTCTTCTCGTGATTGCTCCGCAAATAAATCCCTACAAATAGTTTGAGAAAAAAAAAATCTTATTCCCCCAGATCCCAATGCTGCTTGTTATAGTACTTTGTGGTTGAAACAGGCTCTTTGCGTAGTTTGACAGTCGTCATTCTAAAAGAAAATAAAAATACTCTAATTGAAGCTGGCCGCTTGCTAATTGCTTGTTGCTGACATCTTAGATGCCCTATAGATAAAAAAACCTTTCCTCTTAAAGGCGGTTATTTGGGGGAGACAAAAAAGAAAACTTGGTTCCCAACATGAGAAAAAAAACCAAACCCCAAAGCGTGTCATAGTTTTCATCTTCTGGAGGGTCAGGCCCGCGGTCTAATTGATTTGCCACCTATGATACATGTAAATACTATCAAAGGTCTTAAACCGCACTAAATCTCCGAGAACAGAATGTTTAGCACTGAGGTGGTTTCCATTCCCAGTTCGATGGCTTTAAATGTGAAATTTAAAATATAAACCTCTGGGTTATTAGTGTAGCTGTTTAGCAGACGCCCTCCTGCCTGAGGTCCGAAGTAAATCTGAGACGGATTTTGCGAATATATTTTCTTTGGACGCCTCTAACGCCAGCTCAGCCGGGAGGGAGACAGACAGGAGCAATAACGGCTGAAGCCAACTCATACAGTAGCCCTTAAGTTAGATTGGTCTTTGAGGGCACCAATGGAAGCATCTTTATTCAGTTTTTGGCCTCATCTCCTCAAAAAACAGGCACAAGGTTTGTTAAGAGGGAGCAATAAAGTGGGGGACTTGCGAGAGACACCAGAAGGTGGTATAACACATTTAACTGCCCTGGGAAGGCGGCTTTTCCCTCCTGACAGACATCACTCAACTGCCAGGGTATAAATAAAGATAAAGAGAAGTATTTACAGTATGTACAACTCCAGTTCCCCGCTCAGGAAGGTCCCACTTTTTGTCTCTTTGCTTTTCTGGCCAACAAACATCAAGCCCACCAAGCAGAGCCAGGCAGATAGATGAGGGGATTAAAACAACACCCAAATATTTCGAAATGCAAACAGAACAGAGCATGGCTTGTGTGAAAGCTAAAGCCGCTAAGAACTTGGTAAAAAGTTCAGTGCAGTTGGTTCCAATAAAAAATGAAACTCTCTTTTTTTCATGGGGAGCTGGAATTCCCGATCCTTCTGAAGTGAGAACACAGCGGGGGTTTCCCTACCGAGGGACTTATTGCAGCCATAAAGTCAAGCCAACACCACGAAAACAGTTGAAAAAAGCCCTTGTTCTTGGAACTCAGACATAGAAAGCCATTGGCAGCAGTGAAGCCTTCCCTGTAATGCTCATGCACACCCAAAATCACATCGGAAAATAAACCCGACGGAGTCGTGAGCTCCAGAGTTGGAGTATTTAAAACAATGATCCCCGAAGGTGTAAAAACCCTCTCGCTCTCCCCGCGCAAAACCGCCTGAAACTTAATTTCCAGCAATTTAAGTTTAATTTACCTGACTTCCCGTGCAGTGCATAATAACCTTGTTAATGGGATCTTTGAAAAGAAGCAATAATAATCTACCATTGTTCCATTAAAGAGTGCGGCTAATTATTAACAAAAAGAAAAAAAAAGGGGTGGGGGGGTGGGGGGTGGGAATGGAGGAGACGAGGGGAGGGCAGAGGGAGAGAGGGAGAGGGAGTCAAAATGCGTCCAGACCCAAGTATTTCCGCGAAAGCAGATCCTGGGAAGGGGAAAGGGGGGCTGCTGGTCAAATAATGTGGGGAAAGCAGGGAGAAGGAGAGGAAAAGGCGAGACGGATCATATAATGCTGAAAGGGAATGCTGGGGGCTGTTGGGAATTACAGCATGGAACAAGTTAATCATGGCTGTTGCTGGTCAAAAGACAGAAACTTTTTTTCCTTTTTTTCACATAGTCCCTGGACATCTCACTTTCTTCGAGAAAATGTCCCTAGTCTAGACGTAAACAGTTGCCAGGAAACTGTGTGACAGAAGGAGAAAACGAGAGGGAGAAGGCGAGAGGGAGGGAGGGAGAGAGAGAAACCTTTTAAAATCACAGACACGCATTGTCCCTTCAAAGCCTACAGTAACTTAAAAGTGATCCGTCGTCTGCCTCTGCTCCCAGCTCCTTCCCCAGCAACCACCTCCATCCTGTGAGCACGACTTGACATATCTTTTCCAGACCCCACCGAAATGACCACTCCGAGCAATAAATAAATAAAAGCTCCTCTGCCTTTTATGATTAGCTGCAAACCCACCCCTCCCGTTGGCCTCGCGCGTCACGATTACACCGCATTTTACAACATCTCCTCTTGTGCTCGCCCTCAGCCACCAACCAGCCACCTTTCCTCTTCCACGTGTGTGCACATGGGTGGGTGCGAGGCGATGGATGTGCCGCACGGATGGATGGATGGATGGATGGATGTGGACACGTATGGATTTGGCGCTGGGCAGGTTGGGGGATGTGTAGGGTTGGAGTTGGACCAAGGGTTGAACTTGATGGTCTCGGAGGCCTTTTCCAACCCAACTGATTGTACGATTCTACGATTCTATGATTCCATAGATCGAGCCACGCACACGGGGTGCCCATATCCCACATGCGAGCGCACATACATGTGCCTGCGCATCTTACATATGTATTTACATCCCCTTAAAGGTGATACATACAGACAATGTACACACAGACACCTTCATGCTGGACATCCATGCCCAAAGCGCATCTCCCCCTCGCAACTCGCAGCGGGCCTTGAGGGTGAAGCGCTGCCGCTCTCGGCCGAGGGGCTGCGGTGCGGGGAGAGCGGAGGGCAGGCGGGGCAGGGACCCCCCCCCGGCGGGGCAGCGGCTGCGGGGGAGCCCCCCGGGAGCCGCCACCCGTCGCCGCCGACGGTAGATGGCAGCAGACGGCGGGGAATGGGCGAGTCCCGCAGCGCGGCGGCGGCGGCACCGGGGGGGACGCGCGGCGGGGGGCTGCCCGCCCTTTATGCCGTTTTATTCTTTTTTCCTAAATAAACAAGCGGGATGCCAGGAGGCGAAAGCAGCCAGGAGAAGCTCGGACACCCCCCTACACACAGACACACACACGGGGTGCACGGAGGTTTCTCGGTCAGCCCATCCAGGAGGGAATGGGATGGTTCAAAAGACCTGCCCGCCCCGAGGTGCGTGGGTTCCACAAGTGGTTGCCCACGCGGGATGTGGAAGAATCGGCATAAAAGCATTTTGAAGCAAGGTTCATAAATTACATATTTGTTTCTATTTTTTCCCCTTACGAATAGGAAAAAAAAAAAAAACGAGGACGGAGAGATTGGGGGGGAAAAGGAGAACAGACGACTGAACCCGCATTCATTTTTTCCACCCTGTGATTTATGAAAAATGTAACAGGTTCGGGAAGAAATGGCTTTTTAAAATGTCTTTCTGTTTATTACTTCCACGAGTCGCGATCATTTACTCTTGTCCACACAATATTCAGGCACAGTCAGTTTAGATGAGATAAATCGTCACGTCATAAAATGGTTTATGCTTAAGTAATGAATCTCCTCTTACTCAATCTCGCTTCACATGCACAGGCTCTTACATTATCTTATTTAAAAATCACCTCGTAACAGTAGCAATTAGTACTATATTTCAAAACTCACCCTTGAAATATTGAGGGGTAAAAAAAAAAAAAAAAGACATTTAAAATGACGGGCATCTCCGGAATAATATTTTCCTAAAGGAAGGCAAGCGTTAAGGTATCAGACAGCAAAGGAGAGGGAGATTTGCACATAACCTGGTGTGGGAAAGCCCCGACACACCGTGGGGCTGAAATCCAAGCCGGTATTCCGGCCGGGAAAGCCGTAAAGCCCCTTAACACCGCAGAACGCAATTAAATACAAGGAGGTTTATTGCATCGCAACGTCAGCTTCTTTTGGGAGTTAAAATACAATGAGAGCGCTGCGCTCTGGGTTGGCTTCATTCTTATTAATTTTTTTCTCTTTTCCTTTTCATTTTTTTTTAATTCTCTCTTCTTCTTTTTTTTTTTTTTTTTTTTACAACTAATTTCCAGAACCTTAATTCCGAGGACTGCCGCGAACTGCCCTCTCCGAAGAAACCACCCACATAATAATGACCCTGGAGAGCAACGCAAAACCCAACTGGCTTCCACACAAACTTCGCCAAATTACTGGGCTCGCCTCAAGACAGGCAAACTGGCAAGAGATTCTGCGAGGGGGAAAAAAATAAAACGCGACAACTACCCACAAAGGGTTTGGTATTTTTTTAAAGGCAGTATCTAAAAGCCTCCGTCACCGAGCTACTGGAAAATCCTTCATTCAAAATCTACTATCTCCAGGTGACCTTACAGGCTTAATTTTTATCCTTCTTAGTCCGCTATTTCATTCTTCTTTCTCGTTCTTATTTCCTTTCTTATTTTCCCCTTCGGTTTCAGTCTCTCTTTTTCTGCCTTTCTGATATTTTTCTCTTTTCTTTCCCTATTTCTTTCTTCCCTTCTCTCAGTTTCTTTCTTTACGCTTTCTTCCATTCTTCTTTCTCTCTTCCTTCTCTCTTTACCTCGCCTTCACGTTACACATTTTCGGGGAAATTGTCACTTAAACAGATTTCCACCACCCCTAATTTCTTCCAGTGCCTCCCTTCTTCATCACCCCACCCTTTTCTTTCTATCACCCCCCCAGTCCCCGGGCAGAAGGAGATGGGGAATGAAACAGAAAAGGCAGCTTGACAAATGCATTTTCTCAAAGAAAAATATTAAATGAAGAGAAACATATTATTCCCTTACCTTTTGACGTCCGTTTCTGTGGTATAAGTAAAATATTTAGGGAGAGAGAGACAGCGTTTGCTTATCTGTTAGCTGACAAATATTGTCCCAACCTGAGAGCCGTCGATTGCCTCTCTGACTTGTGAGAGCTTCTTGCAATTCTGTCATTTGCATAGAAAATGGAGTAACTTCCCTCTTTGAAAAATGATAGCCTCCACTCCGTCCAGAATCTCCTCTGCCCCTCCATTATTACTGAGATCCCAAATCAGCAGGCAAATTAACAGAGGAATTAAAAAAAAATTAATAATAATAATAATAATAAAAATTTCAAAAAAAATCCTATAACTCTTTTGCTACGTGTGTGTGCGAGGAGGTGGGTGGCTCTGGGTGCGTGTGGATGTGTGTTCAGGCGGCCCCCCCTTCCCCTCTCCCCTGTTTTAGCCCTATCGAGCTTATACACAAAAGTAAAAAAATGTAAAGAGGCGAGAGCCCTATAGAGGACACTGATCCGACCCAAGGTGCAGCGGACAGAAGAATGGTGCAATATAACCACATGGGAAATAATAAAAAGTTCATGTTCACGGTTAGCAGTCCACATGACCGGCTCTGGCCAATCCCAGAACCCAGCCACTCATAAAGTTCTATCACAAAGTTGTAAATTTTCATAAAACAACAAGGAATTTATTGCATTTCTTCATGACCGGTTTAACAGCAGTCTTTTTCTTAGCCGCCATCTTTTTTTTTTAAACAAAAATAAAGGAATATGAAAAGGAGTTCGGGGATTTTTTCGCCCCCCCACTCCTTGGTTGGATGCGGAGCGGGGGGGAGCGTTGGAGAGAAATAATTGAATATCCCTTCACAGTATGAACAATAACAGCCCCCCCAGAATAAAGAGCTCGAGGTTTGGGTTGGCTTTTAAATGGGGAAAGGCACAGTAAAACAGTGGGGTTCGGCGGGATTTTGGATGTCTTTCTTTTCCTTTTTTTTTTTACGCAATTGGGATCCTTTCTGTTGAAAGGGGCAATTAGGACATTTCGGGACGGGAGGGGAAAGAGGGAAATAAAGGCATTAAAAGCATGGCCGGGGTGCCCATGCCCTGGGCAGAGCGGAGCCGGCGGGGTTCGTGCCCGCCGGGCTCCCCACGGCCAAACAGCCCCCGAGAGCCCCCGGGACCTCTCCCGAGACCCTCCGCGACCCCCAGTACAGCTCGGGGCGGGTCCGCCAAGGTGGGTCACCCCACCCGTAAACCACTGCCCTGCCTTGAACACACTGCAGCGCCGATATGACTTGATTTGCCTTTTTTTCCTTGGAATTCTCCTCCATTCCTGCTTGCCCCCCAACCGCAGAGGTGCGGGCCGGGGGGGGCGCAACCAGCAGAGCCACTGCGGTCCAGGAGTGGGAGGGGGCGGGAAATTTCTGGAATCGCTTCTTTTTTTTTTTTCCCATCCGCTCTATGCACCCAGCGCTCCTGCAAAGTGGTTTCACCAAGGGATTTCACCAAGGAGAAAGGAAGATTTCCCTCTATTTACCCTTCAAGTGGGAATTTCAGTGTGTGAAAAGCCACGATAGCTCGTTCCTTTAATAACGGGCTTCCCATAATTAGGGTATGCGGCACATCCAGCAAATCTGGGGGCGCGCAAATGCTTGACGTGGCACCTTATTTTGGCTAAAAACCTGCTAAAGGATGCGCTGCGCCTTCGCTCGGGGCATGAAGTCATCTGTGGTGGTGGGTGGTGGAAAAGGAGAGAGGCAGAGAGCGAAGGAAGGGGGAAGGTGGGAAGCTGCCATAGCCAAGTCCTTCCAGAGCTGGCTGCGTTTTTTTTCTTCCTTGTGCATCTTGCGCAACGCATTTGGAGAGTAAATTACGTGAACCCTCCGCGGGAGGAATCCGCGTCTTTACTGCGCAGCCTGGCAATGTAAATAAACAGGGATGGGAGGAGGAAAAGGAGGCGGATGATGCTCCCCCGCGCAAGTGCTTAAATTTACTCGCCTTTTGTTTTGCATTGTTGATTTTTTTTTTCCTCCCTGCGTTTAATTGCTTTAATTTATTTTATGCGTGCTTTGATGCTAAACATTATTTGGTGCTAATGAAAAGAGTTCCAGTCCGCAGTAAAGTAATTGAAGGGTGGAGGGAGAATCTTAAAAAAAAAAACAAACCACCAAAACTAAAGGCACGACAAAATAGGTTTTCTGCAATTAGTTACAAGAAGAATTAAAATAAGGAGCGGAAAGATTATTTGGGCTGATTCTGTGTTCTTTACATTCCTCCTTTTTGCTCTTACCTTCCTCAGTAACAGTCCCAGCTCAATCATAGACGGAGAGAGAGAAGAGAGACCAGCCCGCATTTCGAGAGCCCCAAATATCAATTATATCTCACTGTATTCGCCAAATCTACTGAAAAAATATTAATATATTTGAAAAGATTTTCTATCTCAAAGAAAATGAGAGAAATTTAGGTGATAGATCCGGATAAAAGGATGTTTTATCACATTTCTTTTACACGGGAAAAAGCCCTTCCAAAAGCCAGTGTGTTATTTTTAATAAGAAAAAGAAAAACGCACCCAACGCGTTGGGTATTATTGGAGATTTCCTTTTTATTTTGAAGAATAATAATCAAAGACAAGGAAAATAATAATAACAATAAAAAAGCAACGCGTCACCATTAAATAATTTGCTACTTTGATATACAATATTTTACGTAGCACAATATTAATTCCCCTTATTTTTTCCTTTTTTTTTTCTTTTTTCGTAGAGACTTGAACAACCAAGGAATCCAGGTAAAAATATACACAGACAAAAGAGCAGAGCGAGGAGAAAAGAACCACAGAGGTTATAGGGAGAAGGCATAATAATAATTCATATTATGTACAGGACTCTATAGGCTAAGTGTAATTTGCATTCAGGCTTTCAGGTCACATTTTCTAAATTAAAGGTGCTAAACACGACCACGTTACTTCTTACCAAAAAGTACACAGCGAAGTACAAACGGAGATTTACAAATTACTGGGACTAGAGGAAGGCTCACATAGAAAAATGTGTCTATTCTGACTCTAAAGCCACATTTAATAGGTAGATATTCTATTGTACAAAAAAAAAAGACTTTAATATAGGTAGTATTTTTTTCAGTGTCAGGAAACACAGCGTATCACTCCTAGGGTTTTTAATTATTTATGCACTTATCATTTCTCTATTTTTATATATAGTCTCTTTCTCCTGTGTGTTTTCCCCCCTTTTCTTCTCGTGTGGGTTTCCACCTTTCCTGCATCCACCTCTCGTCCTTCTCATTCCTCCTCGTCGTCTTCCGCGTCTGGTTTTTCCTGGCTGTTGGAGCCGGAGCAGGCAGTTTTATTTTCTTTTTTCCACTTCATGCGCCTGTTCTGGAACCAGATTTTGATCTGTCTCTCGGTGAGACACAGGGCGTGGGCGATCTCGATGCGTCTCCTCCTCGTCAGGTAGCGGTTGTAGTGGAACTCCTTCTCCAGCTCCAGGGTCTGGTACCTGGTGTAGGTCTGGCGGCCGCGTTTTCTGTCGGTGCCTGGGAAATAAAAGCACGTTCAGGTCAGCTGAGGATTTGGGGAGATGGTTTGGGGGCTGCTGGTTTGGTTTGTTCTCTCGCTTTTTTCTTTGGGTGCAGCTTAGCAAGGACCCATCCCCTGCAGTCCCACGAGGGGCAAAATCCCCGCAGGAACTGCACAACTTGACACGGCCTTTCTTTTATTTGAAAGATCAAGTCCTTCTGCTCCAGGGTTTCCCCACCTCACCTTCTCTGTTCTCAGCACCCCCAAACCAGCCCAGCTTTGACTTCCCTTCAGCTCGGAAAAGCTTTTTTTATACGTGTGTCTGTGCGTGTCTGTGAGTGAACAACAAAGTTCAGAAAGTTTCCTGCCCTCCTGTCCCTGGTCAGACTCTGAGTTCCTGCTTTAATTTTCATTTGGACACCAGAAATTTGGGATGGTTGGGGAATGAATAAAGAAATACAGTCTAACAGAGAGAGAGAGAGACATCTGCTACCTACACAAATCCAACTATTTGTCCTCTCTTAAAGCTGTCATCAGGATGCCTGCTTGGAAGGTGTGTGATGCTCTTAATCATTTCAGGGGATGTTTTGGGCCCACAGGAGTGACTTGTGGGGCTCACAGAGCGGCTTCTGGGGCTCACAGAGCACCTTCTCCCCCCAAGCTGCTCCTTTTGGGGGTTGTGCAGATGAGAAGTGACTCAACACTTACTCCAGGCTCCCCACCACCCCCCAGCTGCCTGCGAACAGGGTTTGGAAAGGGCCCAGCTCCTGATTCTCCCCTCCACCCGACATTTCCTGGAGTTTGATTGGAAATTATTCTACAATATGGTGTTTGTGATCCTGGCTCTGTGTTCTGTGTAAATGTTGGGTGTATCTATGGCATAACAGATTCTTTCCCAGGGCAGTGGGGATGGTGAGCAGCAGCCCTCGGCCTCTCCTCCACACATTCCACCGGACTCCTCTTCTTCTTCTCCCCTTTTTCCCCCCACCCCAGCCTTTTTTCTTTCTAAAAGAATAAAAGGTCCAGTCATTAAAAGGAGAAAAAAAGGCAAAATAGCCAGGCTAGCTGTAAAGTAAAAATGTGCAGGTCGTGGAATGTGGGTTGTAAAATCCGCTGAGGGGAGAGCCATAAACTGCTGCTGAATAGGGATGACAACTCTATCTCTGCTCGCTGATGAAATTCCACAAGCGCGATCGCACAGTGGGCATGGAGCACTGGGAAGAGGGGCGGGAGGGGGGGACCCCTCTTTTACGACCCAGGTCGAGTTTTTCTGGTTTTAGGCTCAGTAAATCCCAGAGCATCCAGGGCTTTTTTTGAGCTTTTGCTCTGTTTCCAAACCATTTCCAGTGTTGATCCTTGCAGCGTCATAAGCTAAAAGAGGGGGGAGTGGGGAGTCTTCTTAAATCTAAAGTCAGATAAAAGCAGAGATGAAGTGTTTATGACCAGAAATATTTGGTCTTTGATAAATCAACTGTAAAAATGAATGAATTATGGAGCAGGTAATGGAAAGAACTGACCACCAAATAAGTGTGAGGGTAACTCCTGCCTTTATAAGCAGCTACACTTTGGCTGCTCCTCTGTTTCCTTTTAGCTCTGCTTCGCAGGGAGGCTGGCCCGCACTTCTCTCGCCCCCGAGGTTTCCTAACAAGCCCTTTCCCGATATTTTTGGAGGTGGAGAGCGTCTCGCACGCAGGGATGATGCTCTCAAGTTGCAATCTGGCGGCTGGAAAATGAGTTCACGCCTTCTCCCCCGCTCCCAGACGGGACAGCATCGCCTTTCTCCCCCTTTCTCAGGACTACACGAGTGTAAACACAACCACGCGTGTGCATCGACACGGGCCGAACTGCTCCGAGCTGGAGGAGTGGGGCCCGGAGCGCCCAGCCCGGCCCCGGCGAGCTCCGTTCAGGGGGCCCGGGGGGCGCCGGGACGAGCCGGGGCCGCTCCCGCACGAGGGAAAAGGATATTTATTAAATGTTAATTGACATTAATACCCTGCGACGGAGCACGTTGGTGACTGAAGGCGGAGAGTTTGAGACACATGTGCGGGAGGGCAGCGTGACCCGGCGTGGGACGGCCCCAGCAGCGCCCCCGAGACCCTCCAGCTCCCAACAGGGCCACGCTGAGCACCCCACGGGCCCCAAAAGCTCCTTCCCCAAAGTGCAGGACACACCGCACCCCTTCCCGGTGACGTTTTGGGGACAGAGCTCAACATACCCCCCACCCTTATCCATCCCTCCATCCATCCAAATTCCGGCCGGAGCGTCACCGTTTTGGGAGAGGAGCTTTTAATTGAATGGAATCGTGTTGCTGTTTCTGATGGCTGCGTGGAGTTGCAGCGTTTGGGACTTTGGGAGGGGCTCACAAACGAAGGTTTTGCCATCTAACAGAAAACAAACCAAGCTTACAAGCACTTCCCATAGCTAGTTTCCTTCAGAATCCATATCTATGTTTACATGGGGGGTAACACAATCTCCATCCTGTAAATATAGGAGAAGAAGGGGCTGGCCATTATTTCTGCAGCTCTGTCTGTCCCCTCCAAGACAAACTGCCTTTTGCATGGCACATACACAGCCCCAGCAGCACCAATAAATATTTAAAGCTAAAAGGATGACTTTATGGCGGGAGGGGGGGGATTGGAGGGGGGTGGTGTGTCGCTCTCTCCCTCTCTCTTTTGAAGATGCGTTTTCAGTGAAACGTCATGAAAGGAGTTGGGGACAATTCCCCCCTCCCCCTCCGCCACCCCCTGCGCACGCCATCAAATAATTTACACTCCCCCCACCCCCTCGCCCCCCTCCCCAAGCCCGGGCTCCTTTCTTTAGGGCGGCTGGGACTTACCTGTGCTCCTCATCCAGGGGTAGATACGGAAGTTACTGTCGCTTTGCAAATCTGAGTCCCTCTGGTCCGTTTTGCTGCAATTCTGCTTGGAGGCATCTCCCGGGCACATCATGGAGAGGTTTTGCTCGAAAGGGGAACAGTGCATGTTGAAGGAGCCGGGCTCCAGGCCGTAACCGGAGGAGTACATGCTGGGGGGCTGGGGGTGCACGGCGCTGCCACTGGAGTAGAGCCCGGGCATGGAGGCGGCGAAGGGAGGCGTGGATCCGGCCCCATACCCCGCTCGCTGGGTGTTGGAGGCGAAAGCGCAAGAAGTTTGCTCGGGAAAGACTCCGGATGGGAAAACCGAACTTGCGGCTTGATATTTAGAAAATAAAGCATTCGCATAATACAATGAACTCATAATTTGGCCGGGTGATTTGTAGGTCGGGACGTTTTAGTGTCGGTTTTACGAGGTACCGTGATATATTACGGAATTAGAGTCCAGATTTACACCAAAAAGGAGCCTTTTTCCTCCCGGCCCTTGTGACGCGCGGGCACGTGGCTGCTGCGGCGCCAATCGCCGCCCGCCCCCTCCTCGGGGGCACGAGACTGTGCGGCTGGATTTATAAAATATGATAAATAATTGATGCGATATAAAACCCTCCAAGATCTATGCTGGAAGGGGTGAAATTGTGCTGGAGTCGATAAGCAACCTGTAATCAGTTTTCAGCTTAGACCGAGGGAGAAAGAGAAAAAAGGGGAGGGGGGTAAAAGCACGTTGCTGATAAAACAGCGACTCCCTCTCGGTCTCTCTCTGCTGGAGGAAAGGGAAGGGAGCTCTATTTATCCCTGTATTGATCCCGTCTAAAATTCCCTCCTTCACACCATTTCCTCGGCTTTGAGCTACTTTTTCACAAGACTGTACATAATTCCCTTCTCTCCCCCCTTGACCCTCACTCCCACCACCACCCCCACCCCCCAAAAAAAAAGACAAATGTCTCATTGATACCTAATAGTTTCATGCTTCTTTTTTTCCCCCCCAAATGCCATTCAGCTCTATATCTAATTTATTCCAGTGCCACAGGCTTTGAGCTCCGTATTGAGCTGGCATTTGCTTTTCTTGTTGCGAAAAATAGAGAGTGTACAGATCCCTTGTTTCGCGTGTCAGCGGTTCTGCAGGACTCAATTACAGTCAGAAGTAAAACCTTACCAGCTGGCTGATTTGCTTTCTGCTGGAGAAGCAGAGAGACCTTCCAGAATGAGATCTGCCTCGATTTTTTTTTTTAAAGGGGGGGGTGTGTAGAAAGAAGGAAAGTCTTACAGGCAGGAAAAGCAGACAATGGTGGATGTGCATCTGGGGTTTGTGCTGATTCTCCTTCCCCAAGGTTATGTGAGTCCCCGCACTCCTCTCTGGCCGTGGCAGGGCAGCTCGAGAGAGAACAGCTCAGCTGCGCGACTGACAATGTGTTTTTTACAGCGAGATGAGTGAGAGGAAAGGAAGGGGGACCCAAAGCTGGGCTGCGTCTTGCGGGGGACAGTGGGGAGGGCATGGAAAGACGAGGAAAGGAGGGGGAAAAAAAAAAAAAAGACAAAAAACAAGACACGTTACCTTCAGGAAGGATTTCCACACAGCCTCCCAACCTGTCACCACCCAGGAACTGTTAGAAAGAACAACAAGAGCAGAAGCCATGGCAGTTGCCCCGGCCCCCTCCCCTTCCCCGCGGCTCGCAGGCAGCAGAGCCCCCCGGCCCCAGCCCCTGCCCGGCAGCCACCCAGCCCGCCAGCATCTCTGCGGGCAAAGAAGGCTTTGATGGCCAGGGCTGCAGCTCCGACACAATTGACTTTTATTTCCTTTCTATCAAAGTGGTCCTGGAGGAAATGGAGCAGGGTAAAAGAATGATGTCACGGAATTCTCGCTTGTAAACTTTATTGTAACTTTCTTCCGCCGCTTCCAGGTTTAGACAATAGAACAAAGTGATGAAAGAACAACAAAATATATCATTAGTTCCCCCAATAAAGTAATTCACGTATACAGTATACATTCTTTTTCACAGTTAACCTAAAGATCACTTTACAACTTGCTTCACTGTGCGCATGCTAACTAAAGGAGAGAAAAACGCTTTTTTTCTGGTATTTTTCTTTTTTTCCCTTTTTTGGAAGAGACACTTAAAAATTGAGGAAAAAAAAAGGGAAAAAAAAAAAGGAAAAAAAAACGAACCAAGGAAAAGAAGAGCAGGGAAAGTAAAGAGAGGAAGAGAGAGAAAGAGAGAGATAACTAGAGCATAAATAGGCAGTTTCATGTTGTTGGGATGTTTGTTTCAATAGCTACCTCCAGTACATACAGATAAACCACAACAGAAAAGGTGGAAAATAATAAAAAAAAAAGTGCACAAATGTAATTTCACGTAACTCCTATAGCATTGAAAGCTATGTTAACCAACCCACCCCCCAGGAAAGAAGAGAGAGACAGAGAGAAAGACAGAGAGAGAGAGAAAATTTCACAGTCATGTTTTACATAAGCTATTGCGTTACACTACCACTAGTTAATAACTGGCAAAAGGCAGGAGAGACCTCCCGATCACTTTTGCATGCTGTTCATTGTATCAAAGGATAATCAGGAAAGTGGTGCTTACAGCTATATTGTTTTACAGCAATAAAAGGGGTTTTTTCCTTTCTCTTTTCTATGCATTGTTGTTTTTTCCCCACCCCTCCCTTACATTAACTGCCATTAACGTGGGGCTCAGGGGCTTTTCCACCCCAGCAGCGCTTGCCTTTCAGTCCTTAAAAATCCTTTTATTTCTTGTCCGCCTTCTGTGCTTCCCCTTCCTCGTCCACCTCCTGGGCTCTTTCCATTTTCTGTTTTTCCAGTTCTTCCTGCTCGCATTTGCTGCTGGGAAACTTGTCTTTGTTGTTTTCCTTTTTCCATTTCATCCTCCTGTTCTGGAACCAGATTTTGACCTGCCTTTCTGTCAATCCCAGGGCATGAGAGACCTCGATCCTCCGTTTGCGGGTCAGGTAGGGATTAAATAGAAATTCCTTCTCCAGTTCCAGCGTCTGGTAGCGGCTGTAGGTTTGCCTCCCCCTCCTCCGTCCAGCGGCTGCTGGGGAATTGCAAAGGTTGGGTGGAAGAGGGGAAGAAGAGAAGGAAGGTTGAGAGATACATAAACCAGGCTCGGGAATAGGCACACACAGGCTCACACCCGCTCACACACACTCACACACGCAGGCAAAGGGAGGGGGAGGAAGAAAGGACTCGCAGGAGCAAAGGCAGGAAGCAAAGAGGGCGAGGGAAAGGCTCCTGTAGAATATTATAAAAGGGAAGATGGTTATAAAGGAAAGGGGTGATGGTGGCAGAGGAGGGAAGGGGGGGGGGGTCACCCTCCAGCCCACCCCGAGCAGCCCAGCTGAAGCTGCACTTGCACACTTATTATTACCCGAACCACCACCACAACAACACACTCCGGCACTTTGAGACCCCACCAAAAAAAAAAAAATTAAAATAAATAAGTAGCTGCAGCCCGGGGAGAACCAGCAGCACCAGCGAGATCCCAAATCAAACGCAAAACAAAAATGAAGGGGCTTTTTAAGGCTATAAAAGTGCCATAAACTTTAAGGACGCTTCCTTCCACAGAAAGCCCGGCTCGCTCAGCCCCCAGAAGAAAAGGTCTCCTTCAGGGTAATTAAACTATAAAGCAATTTACAAGTGCAAAAGTTTACCCCCATAAAGCAGTAAAATACAGTCACCGGGGAAGAAAAAGGCAGCGAAAGAAAGCAAGCAAGCAAGAGGGGCAGAAAGAAAGCAAGAGGGCTACTTTATGGGCTCAGGAAATGCCTCCTCGCTGTCCTTTGCATCTCGCCTCACCTTGCGGTCGCATCCAAGGGAAAAGCTGGGTCGGAGAAGGGCTTTGCTCCGAGCTCTCCGCCTCCTCTCCAAGGCCGCTGGCAGCGAGCTTGCAGTCCGTGTACTGCACCAAGTCCGACTCCTGGGCGCTGAAGAGGCTCTGCCTTTGCAAGGGGTCGTAGCCATAGAAGTTGCTGGGGTCCCCATGGCACGCCACGGCGCAGGGATTCTGTTGGTAAGGGGAGCTGGAGAGTGAGGATGCTCCGTGGTAAAACTCCTGGATTTGGGTCGGATGCTGGAAGGTGCCCCCCGTGCTGGGTCCGTACACCACCGTGGGTCTGCCCCCAAGATCCTGAGCGAACCCACAGTCATAGTAATTGGGACGCAAGGAGTCCCCGGTTTTGTACTTGGAGAAGAGTGAGTTGACAAAATAAGAGCTCATTTTAATTTAAATAAGAATATTTGTTTGGAGGAGGAAGAAAAATTTAAAAAAAAAAAAAAAAAGGAAAAAAAAAAAAAAAGAGAAGCCAACCAAAGCAGACCACGGGAATCTATTAGCAAAAAAAGAAAGCGCTAAGATGCTAAGCAACGACAGTTTGTGATTTCCAGGAATATAAAAGGAGGATATAATCAAAACTCTAAGCCTGCATGATATTGAATTCTTTCCTCCCCCCCCACCCCTAAAAAAAAAAAAAAATCGCCACTTAAAGAGTTCTCGCTTTACATTTCCAAGAAGAGATGCCAGTTCATAAACAGTTTTCAGTGATTTACTTCAGCGCAAATGAGTTGTTTCATATTTTGCAGTGTCTTTTCATGATCATTTGCATCTATTACCAAAACCTCATCCTATTGGCTTCTCCTTACTCCACACGGACTCTGCACCGCATGATTGTGAAAGGAAGAGTGTGAGAGAATAAAGAAGGAAAAGCAAGCGAGGGGGAGCGAGAGAGGGAGAGGGAGCAAGAGAGAGAGAGAGAGAGAGGGAACGAGAGGGGAAGGGAGAAGGAGGTGGGGTGAATATACGGATTAAATATGTTTAACTACCTACATTAATGAGATATCGCTCGCCTCACAACAAATCACGTACCTAGACCACCCAAAAGATTGATTTTTGGGGAGTGTTGGAAAATTAAAGAGAAGCGCTCGCAGTCGTTAATTTCAAAATTTTAACGAGGCAGTTTTAGCCTTTTTAAATGTCAGGGTCGCTTTGGAAAACTGTAAAAGAACACGATTTAATTGCTACCAGTTTTAAAAGGTCCTATAAATGTAATTGGTATTTTAATACAAGTTATCAAATCATACAGCTTCTTACCCTAAACATATTTTAAAACAAACGAGGTAGTCATATTTAACATTTTAATGATCAATTTCCTTATTATTGATAAAGGTTTAACTATCACATGAAGGGAATTGCATTTGTAATAGCCCCAAAAAAGGCTGTAAACTGTTTAACAAACTATAAAACGCCATAAAGCCGGGGATGTTGTTGTTGTTTATACCGCACTACATAAAAGCCGTTAGGATTTTACGAGTTCGTTCCTCCACTGCTATAAAGCAGAGGTTTCGATTGGACCCGTCCGCATTACAGCGAGATGTTGAGGTGTCAATATTGAATTAAAATGATTATAGTTTTTCATATATAACATTGACTTTTTGTGTGTCTCTCTCCCGCAGCCCCTTCCCTTCCTCCTCCCCCGCCGAGGACTTGTTCAAGATGTGGTTGGGGATGATTGGGAACTAAAAGTATTGTGTCGCTTATCACATCCAGAGCAGAACCTTTATGGTCAGTAACCGATGGCTGCTCCCTCCCTCACCCCCTCCTCAATAAGTTCCATTTATTTATTTATTTGGCGCGATACTTGCGATGAAAACTGGGGAGAAGCGGGGGATGGGGTGAGGGAGAGAGGAGAGAGGCTTTCTCTTTTATTGGCATTTGGTAACAACGGTGCAAACTTACCCCTAAGATGCCAACGCTGCAATTTTCCACCATCTAAACACACAGGGGGTAGATTTTCAAATTCATTTATCGCCGTCAGCAAATATTACCGAGGCGTATTTCAGCTAATAACGACTCCAAACCCTCCCAGCCTCAGCCCCTCCAACCCCCAGGACGCCCCTCCAAGCCCCTCGCAATGCCAGTTATATTTTCCAATCCTTCCACCTTTTCAATGGGAGTTAAAGACACCCTTCTAAACCTCTATTTTATTTTTTTTCCCCCCCTCCTTTTGCTCTGGGTAGATTTCTGCTCTTTCCCATCTCATCCCACAGCGCGGGTTTTGACACGAGAAAGGTGAACTGAAGAGGGTTCCACTCCTGCCTCTCTTCAGCTGAGGGACAATTTTCAACCTCCACAACATGGAAAAGAGGAAAAAGTTGGGATGTTTCGGTCAGTCTTGCCAGGGCTTTGGTAAAAAAAACCAAAAAATAGTCCACTAAAATTGTCAGTAGGAATGGGCAGGGAATGAAGAAAGACAGAAAGAAAGAGAAAGAAAGAAAACAAAGATAGTAACGGAATAAAACTTTAAAACCATCCTTAGAGAAATAATTTAAGTAAATACGTTTCCTTTATTTTGTGGAGGGATAATTTCAACCCAGTCTAAGAGCCTTTTCAAGTAATTATTGTTGTTGGAGTACTTGCAGTGGTATAATTAAGGCTTTTTCCCCCCCTAAAAGACAAGTTAACATTTTATTTTTCCCAACACTTTTATTGTCGATTGAGCAGATTTTGGTTTCATCTTTGAACATAAAAGCCCCGAAATGGTGCACAGAAGTAAATAGAGCTTTGCAGCCTGGCGTGGGGATGCTGGAATATTCAAGGAAAAAAAAATAATTTGAATCGACTAAAGTCATTTTAGAGAAGAAGTTTCTTCTTCCATGTATATTCACAGCCGCAATCCCATCTATTGAAGTTTGTAAAGCGAAGAATAGCAGGAATTCCCGTTCATGGATGGACCCAAGAAGGCGGGAGGGAAGTTATTCTTGGAAGTTAACATTTTTATCAAGTGCAGTAGAATTTTATGGTCATGATGTGATGGTAACTCACCAATGCACCAGAAATCAATGGCTGATCTTAAATCATTCCTATACTGTACTCAGATTCCTGATGAAAAGAAAATGTTTCTATTATAAGAAAAAACAAGCGAGGATGTGAGTGTGTGTGTGGGGTGTGTGTCTGTGAGAGATAATTTATAAATACCCAGCGGAGAAAAGATTTATTAGGAATTCATAGAGGGGAAAAAAAAGAACCCCAAATCCTTTCCTAGGGAAACCTTTAAGTTTTCACTCCTCTGCCTTTCACTGAATGCACAAGGGCAAGATTTTTCTTCATTTCCCCCATCTATTTCTGTTTACATTCGTATTTCATTTTACAGCGTTTAAACAGAGTCTGGAGATGCCGAAACTTTGCCTCTTGCACCAATCTATGGCATCCTGTTCTGTGTGTATCGGTTTAAACTGTTCCCTTCTCCCCCAAACCGCCGCTTATCGAGGAACGGGAGGGGTTTCTGATGGAACTTCGGAGAAACGTCTAGTCACAAAATACTCGTTTGCAGCAATCCGAAAGAAAACCTGTATTGAAATTATTGCCACTCTTCCTTCCCACGTCGTTTGCAGCTGAACGTCTGAAGAATTTTTTTTTTTGCCTGGCAATTTTGAAGAAACAAAGGCCGAAATAAAAGTGAAGTAATGGCGTTAAAAGTTTCCATCATTGCTACTCCATCAGGGGTGTATTTATGTGCATCCCAAACAGTGGTGGTTAAGGGCACTTTGGATTAATTTACGGATTTGTAGCATTTGAAAATATTTCTAAACCTCTTAAGTGAAGATCTTGGGCAAAGAGCAGCAACGTGACCAACTATACCAAAAATGACCTTTTTAACTTCAAAAGAGCAGATGCTCTTGTTTGTTTGGATGGGATTTTTTTTTCCAGCCATAGCTAGGGTGATAAGATATATAAAATATAAAATAAAGAGCCGGGAAAGCGCAGATCACCCTAACGGCGAAGGTAAAGAGTCGGGGAAAAATAAAAAACCCCTGATTCTGTGGGTCCCTTTCTCCCCGAAATCTTTGAGCCACTCTCTTTTTCAGCCCTGCAAACGTAAATCTTCGGGTTTGAGATAATTAAACTGTCCTCCCACCTCCACCCGGACTAGCAGAAGACAAAACCCGATGTCTTTTTATTCCCCTTTAAATGAACATTCAAAACAGACGCGCATCCCACCTCTCATCGCATCCCAGCTCTGGTGCTGTTTGGCTTTGTATTTTTTTTAAAAAACCTCAGATAATTCACCCTCGCCGATTAAAAAAAAGACGTAACCTCTAAAAATCGGGGGAAATGGCTATAATTAACCCTGTATTTTATGCCTGGGGATTATTCGCGCTCGCAGCGAAGGGGCCGGTAATGAAATCAAGGTGTTTACGCGGAGCCCCGCGGAGGGTTCGGGTCTAACGTGGAGCAACGTCGCCACCTCGCGGCCACGCGCGGAACTGCAGGGGCGCAATTGCTTCCCGAAAACGGGAGGGGGGAGCCAAAAAAAAAAAAGGGAGTCCCACCCGAACCCGGCGAAATAAAAGCATGCAAAAGAGAGGGAGTGAGAGAGAAAAAATAGGGATAAAAAGGCAAATTGAGTCTTTTTTTTTTGTTCGCCTCGCAGCGCTGAAGTTTAGGCGCTCAAAGCTTCGCCACCCAGCCGCTCCCGCGCGGCAATAAAAGGAGGCGAAGTGGGTTTGCTTTTGAAAACCGCTATTGTTTCAAATTCCGAGACTAAACAATTGGTCATTCTGCTGCCGAGGGGGGGGGAGGCCAGAGCTGTAAACTCATAAAGAGCTTCCCCAGCCCAGACGTCTCGCCAGAACTTCGAGTGTGTGAGTGTGGGGGTGCCCCTGTGCGTGTTGTTGTTGTTGCGCGCAGGGCTCGGCATTCTGGCAGCCTGGAATTGCTTTAAAGGAAAAAGAAGAAGAAGAAAAAAAAGTAAAGAAGAAAGAAGGCAAAAAAAAGAACAAAGGGAATCATCCAGAGCGCTGGATTTTCACGGCATCTGCAAGAGAAGAATAAATTAGCAAAAGTCCCACCCCACCTTTTCTCTTTCCCCCCCCCCGCCTTATTTTTTAACTACCCCCTCCCTTAGGAAAAAAAAAAAGAAGAATAAAAGAAGAAGAGGGGGAACTTTGTGACTGAAGCAGAAACAAGAACATTTACACGTTGGGCTTCCCCACATTCCCAAGTTGTTGTAGTAATTTAGGAGTTCCTGAAAGTTTTCTTGCACTGTTTCCTTTACAGCCGTTTAGTTCCTTAACCTTCAGAAATTTATACCCTATAAAGTTTTATAGCGGTCATATTCTTTTATTGCAGCACACTGCACTGAATTTTCCTTTTTTTATGACAAGTTACTTCCCTTTCTCTCTCTTCCCTCTGTAAGCTCCAAATATCTTTTCTTCTTCTTTTGTTTTCTTTTCAGAGCTGCCCCAAAGAAAGGATTTTTTTTTAAAAAAGAAGTGAAATATTGCCCTTTAGAGCGCCCATTATGTTAAAAATTAGTGGAAGGAGATTCTTGGTTATATTTCTCACTACCTACATCCTGCAGGGCTGAGCAGGTCTTAGGGTTTGTTTGTTGTTTTTTTTTAAATATAGAGATAGAAGCACTTTCCAAGCACTTCTATTTCTTCATGAGCAATAAAATGTCAAACGAATTTAGAGACGGAATTATAGAAATCTCTCATTGAGCCCTTGGAAAAAGGAACCGCGTGTCAAATCCGAGGTGATGCCAAGCAGGGAAAGCGGGGTGGGGTTTCCTACTGTTTGTTTAGGGTTTCTAGTTTTTCTTGAGCAAAGTTTTCCTTGGGCTAAAGGGGGGAATAAAGAGAATAAAGCAAAGAAAGCAAATCCACTCTGCGCCTTTATCCCTGTCCTCAAGGCTGATGTGGGAAGGCAAAGATTAAACCCCTAAAAGCAAACAAATAGACAAGCAAACAAATAAGCAACCACCGATAAATGTAACCAGAGAGTGTGACAATCTCCCATTTAAAAATGAAAAATAATTATAATCAAAGACTTAGAAAAGCGGAAACTCTGTGTGGGACCAAGTAAATACTTCCTGGTCCAGAGTGGAATTATTTCCATTTCCTCTGGATTTTTTTTAACCAAAGCCAAAAAAATAATGCTTAAAATACCGTTAATGAGCCACTAAAGAACGCAGGAAAAGAGAAAGAAAACATTTCTGAGGTTTTAGATGAAGGACTATAACACAATGACATATAAGTGCTGTTGTTCTAAAATCGATTTTTATTCTGGAGCATTAAACATCTCTGGAAAATACATCCGGGCTGATGCTACAGAAGACATTTTTTTCAACATTTTTTTTTTAAAGTAAGCATATTTCCTAAGAAAATGAACTAACATTTTAAATTCTATTTAAAAAGAACCTTATATCGTCGTCTTAAAAATATCCGCTCTTTACCACAATTCTAAGGAAAGTGAAAAACGTTTCTAAATCCTGGTGGCCGATTGGTTGCAAATATCAATTAACTCACGGAAACACTTCTGAAAAATACAATAATGAGGATTTAGGCAAGTCCATACTCGAGATATGAGGAATATCCCAACTCAGCATGGAGCAGATTCGGAATTCATCCGTCCTTGAGAAGAATAATCAAAGAAAACTGGAAATTTTAGCCCAGCTGAACCACATTTTTCGACCCACTACCTCTTTTTCTTTTCTTTCATTCTTTCTTTTAATAAATCCGGATTTAGAGGAATGATCCTGCTGCCACCAACTCCACAGCTCGAAATGTCTCCAAAACAGCTTTTCTTAATTTACTTTCGAGACACAGAGTGAAGTTTGGTTCCATTTAACTCCCTCCGGCAAGAGAACAGTTAAATCTGAAGCCCCCAAGGAGCTACTTCGTGATGGAAAGTTTTACACGAGAAAGTCTAGGCATTAAAAAAAAAAAAAAAAAAAGCACAACCAACTTTCTGAGGAATGATCTTAAACACTTAAGCTCTGGTTTCTTGTCGAGGGGAAGATAATTTTTTTTACCCTCTTAAGGGGATTTGAAGGGGTGGAAATTTCAGTGCAGCAACTTGATTCTTATCTCTGGATCGTGGAGGGAGGGGAGGGGAAAAAAAGCAGGAACACTTTCTCCCCAAAAAACGCAAATCTGCCTATCGCTTCTTCCCAGAGCAACTTCTGTTCAGCAGATAAAAGCGGGCTCACCAAACCTGGCGCTGAGGACACACAAGTCACTTCTGGAAACAGATTTGCGCTGGTTCGTTGAGATACAAAGCAGAAAAAAAATGTCTTTTCCCCTGGTTTTTCCCCGCCCTATTAAAACAAGCCACCTTACACTCGCCTTGTTCCTAGAAAGCCTCCTGGCAGCTAAATATACAAATTTGCACACGAAGGAAACGAGAGAGGTTTATTTCGATATTTTCCATCCACTATCGACTGCAGAACTCTTCGCATACTTAAAAAGCCACAGCAGAAAGAGAAAACGAGCTTCAACATTCACAGAAACACAACCACAAACACAGTTTACAATACCCACCATATAATCAACTGGAACTAACCCCCCCACCCGGCCCTCCCTCCCACCCCCCTCCCTTCCCAAAACAAAGTTAAGTCTTACAGAGATAAAGGGAAACCAGTCCCGCCCGGGAGGGATGGAGAAACCTCCAGCGGATCTGTCAGATGGGGAATCGGCTCCGGCCGGCAGGACACGGCACCAGCAAGGTCTATATTTGCTGCTCTTCGGGGTGAGGATGAGGAAGAGGCAGCGAAGAGTCGCCACATCCCCCCCCCGTGCCACCCGTGGGATGAAGTTCCTTCGGGCCCGGCCGGGAGTGGCACCGGGCCCCGGAGGGAAGAGGGTGGCACTGGGGAAACAGCCGGGATCGCTCCTCAGGCGACAAAAAAAACCCCCAACCAACCCCACCCCAACAAAACCCCACCGACATTCAAGTATTAAAAGCGTCTCAGCAAACAGGAGGGGGAAGGAATAACACACAGGCTGGGGTTGGCACTTTATCTCTGCAACAGCCCACTGCTTTAGGAAAAGTCAATTCACAATAAATTATAAATATCTAGCGCTAAGAACACAACCCTCCCCTCCCTGATAGCTCCACTAAGGTAGTTTTTTAACTAGAAAATCCCATTCTTCCTCTTCTCTAAAAGTTAGGAATAAGTTGGCAGGGGTTCTTCCGCCCCTTTTTCTCCTAAATAATTTACAATGCGGCTCTGAGAGTGCCCCCCACACACTCTCCTCGCCTCCCTCCCCGTCTTTTCTCTTCTTCCAAGTGACCCAGTATAAAACTACCAGATGAGGAGGTTTGTCTGTAAAGATCCTACTAAACTTTCAGGTCAAAGTCACATTTCTGCAACAGCGCGATTGAAATAAAAATTCCGCAGAATAAAACAAGCTAAAAAAAGTGTAATAACGGGCAGGGGGGCCGGGAGGAGGAGGGAGGGAAACCCCAGTTGGGAGCTGGGCTGTCATTAACCGACTACCCCGGTATAAAGTTGGCGAATTGAAAATGATTTGTTGGGTGCAATTAAACGCAAGTCTTACGAATGTGTCTGTCTTGCAGTAGTTTAATTAAATCGTCTGGTTGCTCGGCCACCTCAACGTGTGAGTGTGAGTGAGCGCCTGTGAGCGTGTGTTTTGTGGAGAATCATTGTCCTTACGTGGATAAAGAAAGACAGCGAGGTTGGGTGGGGGTTTGGGCCGGGGTTGGTTGTGGCCAGTTTTGTTTGGCGTCTTTTGCTTTCCGTGGAGAAAACGCAAGCAGAGAAAGCTGCTGCTCCAACAGGAGCCTGTGCTATGCTACACTGCAGGGAGAAGAAAAGAGAGAGGGGGGGAAAAAAGGGAAAAGAAAACAAGAAAAGGGAAACAAAACCCAGCGTGTGTCCCCGAAAAGGAGCTGCAGTTTTGGAGGAGTTGCCTCCTATGTGGCAATACTAAGAAGATGAAAAAATAAAAAAAAACAATAATAAGGAACATCTCGCATGCAAAGGTGGAGATGGGAAGCGGCAGAGGGGGCGGTTCCCCCCGGGTTGGGTTGGGGGGATTTGGCAGCACTTCAGCGGAGCTGCGCGGCCGCGGAGGCTGCGACAAGGGGGAAGGGGGCGGGGGCGCTGATTTTTTTCTGCTTTTTCATTCTTTGCCCTGCTCCTTGTTCATTTTCTTCATTTTCATCCTTCGGTTCTGAAACCAGATTTTGACTTGTCTCTCACTCAGGTTGAGGAGTCTGGCCACTTCGTGTCTACGGTCCCTCGTCAGGTACATATTGAATAAAAACTCCTTCTCTAGTTCCAGGGTCTGGTATTTGGTGTAAGGGCATCGTTTTTTCCTGGAGGAACGGGCGTGCAGCCAGCTGGCAGCTGGGTTGGCTGAAAGAAAAGCAGCAAGATCAATATGATGCAGCTTGAGTGTTTCTCAGAAGGTTTTAATCATGCCATCAAATATTAAGATTATATACACACGCATATGCGCGCCCGGGTTGAAAAATGCTCCCTGCCACGGGAGGGAGAGGCCGGAGGAAAATCATTGGGGATCGGCAGGGCCAGCACAGATGGTGGGGGGCCCCATCCCGAGATTCCACAGGCACCCCATCCCTCTGGAGTCGGGGGGGGACTCGTGGACACGCCGGGCTGTGCTGTGTGAACTCACGGCTGTCCCTGCGCACACACGTGTCTGTGCACACACATGTGTTTGGGTACACACGTGCCAGAGCTCCCCCTCCCCTCCTTCCCCCAGCTCCGTCTATGCCAGGTAAACACCCACAGCCACTTCCAGGCTTCCAGAACGCCCATCTGCACGTTATATACAAAGAAACCCATGCGAAAATTATATATATCTCTACTTTTCTGAGACGTGTTTTCCCACGTGCCTGTAGATTTACTTCTACAGACACATCGAGCAGGAAAAGGGCAGAGAGAGGAGGTCTGGAGAAACCTTTCATAAATCCTGCCTATTTTTTGTGCTATGTGGCAAAAAACCGATCTCGATACAATAAACATCCTCTGAGGGCTGCGCGGGCTCTGCTGCCGGAGATCTGGACAGTGTTACCCAGAGACACGGACATTTGCGGGGCTGGAAATGCAGCCAAAAAATAAATAAAAGGCCGCCCGTCACGCTCGCGGGTGGGAGAAGTAACGTGGGAATCTTGCAGAAAGGACATTTCAGGGATTAGTCTATTTAAGGAGGAGAGAAACAACATTTTGGAGCAAAACCCACCCCCTCCCAGACACCAGAGTGGCGAAGGTCGCACCCAAAGGTGAAGTGGCTTTAGGGTAAATAAGAGAACATTTACTAATCACATGCAAATATTGGCTGCCCGTTGGGTAACTGAGAGGCGGGAAAGAGCAAAATGAAGGGTTACAGACACACCACGTATTTCTATTTTATTTCCTTTGCCTCCTCTGAAATTACGACTGAAGCCATAAACCTTTACACCAATTAAATGGACCATTATAAATATACACACACACACACAGACACACACACGCCATTGCAAAGCTTCCTCTACGTAAAATGAAATATATTGAATATTTTTAAAAAATAATCCGGTTAATCTTCCCCTGTAAGTACTGCCTCTTACAAATTTGCACGGCTATTTCCTTAATGTAATTGACTTGATCTAATATGCAGAATTAAATATTAAAGAGGAAGAAAGCTGTTAATAATTGATACTGTTAATCCTGCTACCCATCCTTTAATGGCAATGGAGGGCTGTGCTTCATAACAGGTTTTTATTCGGTTTGCGTTTATTTTTTGGTCATATTTTGGATCATTAAAATATATTTCAAATTCTAATGTCGCTTCATCCACTCGCTATACACAAACCCCTAAACAGGAAAGCGAATGGGGAGAGGCTCTGGCACATTTTTCCTTTAAAATCCAGCAAATAATTGAACAGATTCCTGTGCCATACACAGGGCAGAGATTCATTATTAAGAAATACTTTCAAAAATTGAAAGAGTCAGGGAAATTGGAGAGAGGACTTTCTGCAAAACAGCTTCGTCTTCCAGCCCTGGCAGGCTCTCAACATCAGCCCAAATTAAACTATTATTTAAAACAAAATATGCCTCGTAACCACATGCCATAGAAACCACACAGCATCCTCTTAGAGCGGGTCCCTGCACTTACTTATAACTTAATAACATTTTCTTGGACAAGATTTTTATATATTCAATTTCAGGGACATTGAGCACCGAACCTGGATATTTAATTCTCCCCAATCATTCACCTCACGGTTGCAGTTTGTTCTGGATCCCTGCCCAGTACAATAGAATAGGACTTTCTTTTTGTGTGTGTGTGAGTGTGTGTGTGCGCCTGTGTGTCTGTGTGCAAGTTAAATGATAGGAAAAAAAGAAAATGTCACCGTAACATCCTGCACAAGGAGGGGAGGAAATCACAGGGGCGAGAATACACAGGATTTTTAATCGTATGGTTGCAATGGCAAACTCTGTCGCTCTTCCACGTTGAGTGAAAAGAAAACAGAAGTTATTTCAAAAGGGAAAAGAATGTCAGTGAGTCCTGCACAGGCTCCGAGCAGTTACACCCTCGGCGGGGGCTGCTGCTCTGCCAGTCTGGAAAAGTTCGGCTTTCCCTGCTAAATATTCGCTGGGAGGGTGAAGCCAAGTTTCTCCCTCTGCCTCCTGCCCGGGCTTTGGCTCCGGTTCACCTTCGGCTGCAAACCAGGTACCAGCAGCCGGATCGGCACGAGGTGGAGAGGCTGATTCCTTCTCACTCAAACGCCATTGCATTGTTGTTATTAGCATCACTATTATTACCATTATTACTAATAATAGTGCGATTAGTAGCGTTATTGAAAGTATCATGATATATTTTCAAGGCAAATGAGGTTTTTTTCTGTTTTTCAAGGGGGGGAAAGACGAGCCAGCTGGCGGGAAAAGCACATGCTGAAGTTCAGCAGTTCCCCCGATCTGGCTGGATTACAAATAAAAACTAACATAAAAGCTAATTAAGTTGGAAACACCCTCCACTCTCATTCTTTCTTCTCTCTCTCTTTTTTTTTTTTTAAACTAGGAAGGAGCGTGGCTTTGAAATATTCATACCCGGAATCGTTACATTTAATAAACAATTAAAAACACAAACAAACAACCAAGCACGAGGAATAAACGCCAGACACGAGCACCGAAGCCCGAGAGGAGCTGAGGATGGAGCGAGGTGGCCCCGAGCCCTCCGGGTGCACCGGCAAAGCCCCCGCTGCTCTTCACTTCCCCCCACGTGAACTTTTCCTCCGCAATTTCGCCTCTTTCGCCCCTTCTGCTCCTTCTCCCCTCACCGCCTCTCCCTCTCCCTTGTCCCCGACCTTCCCTGGCTCCCCCCGTCCCTTCCCGTCCCTTCCCTTCCCGTCCCTTCCCTTCCCCACCGCCCGCACCAGCGCACATTTACTCCCGCTTACAAAAGTGTCTCTGCTGCCGGAGCCAGCGCTCTGTAGGAAAGAGGGTGACTCGCTCCAGCTTTTGTCCGCCCTGGACTCTGTTTAAGCCCAGAGACGACGCTCATTTTTATTTTTATTTTTATTTACCGGCAGAGACAATGCCACCCCTCTCCCCTCCCCACCTCTCCCCTTAGGTTGGCATCAGCAAGCTGAGACTTTTCTTTAAGCCCTGATTTTAAACTTTACGCAGCATTGTCCCCTTTTATTGCACCTCCTCCAGCTTTTATACTGTTTACTTCCTCACTTTTATAACTTACTTTGATCTGTCCTGTCTTTGTCTTCGCTTCCTTCACAAACTTTATTGTCCTCGAAGCTGGGCCTTTGATTGGAAACGATCCCTTCCCTTGCAGCAGAAGTTTCTAAATTGTACTCCTGTGTTCCCTGTTTATGGACATCCCCGGGACGGCCCAGCAGCGGCTCTGCCTTAACAGATCCCTGCCCGGGGAGGTTCTCTGCTCTGGGTACTGGATCCAGCCAGCTCCGTAGATACCTGCTCTCAGATGGGACGCTTTGATGTTGAATATATGGATGGTAGACGGCAGGAAGGGTACCAGAAGAATGTGGATTCAAAGGAGTCCAGGAGGCGCTGAAAACTGGAGGTTTTGGCTGAAAACTACAGGAGGGGAATTCTAGATGCTCATTGTGCCCAGCTTGCCTGGAACTTGTATATTGCCCAGATGAAAATTTAGCTGAAGGCGAGTCTTCGCTCTCATGACTTATAATAGAGTCGACATAATAATTGCTAAGAGTCCCAGAAATGGACATTCTCAGACATCATACAAAGCACGGTTCAATGAAGGGAAAAAAATATATAGGACAGATCTAGATTTGTACTCTACCCCCTTCTCCAACTTCCCAGCCAACAAAGTACAGTTGGGCTGCTGTGTTGTGAGCTCCCAGCAAAATGATTGGTCAAACTTTTTTCGTGTGCCTGATAAAGCGTCAGCCTCGGCGTAAATCAATCGAAGCCGAGGGGGCTGCGCTGCGCTGTCATCCGCCCTTGCATTCCATATCAAGGATGGATTGTTTTATGTTTATGCAATGTTGCAAAACGTCAGGAGTTTCGCAAAGCCACCAAACGGGCAAAGCTGGGGCTGATATTCGTATATTCCTTCCTAGATTTGCTCCTGGAATATTATATGGGGAGGGGTGTGGAAAGGGGGGGGGTCTTTTTTTTTTTTTTTTTTTTAAAGAAAGATGCTGATGTGCTCTCTTTGCCTTTAATAACGATCATGGGGGAATAGAGATAAAAGCCATTCTTTGCCACTCGGGGTTCAGAATATGATAGGGAAAAGCAGAGAATAAGTGCAAACCACCCCCACCCCCCTTGCCATGATTTCATACACGTTCATTACGGTCATATATACACATAAATAAACACATATATGCGGTTTTGTAAAGATATAAGACGGCTCTCGGTAGCGAGGGTGGCAGGGAGGGTGTTATAAATAATTAACCATCTGGGATGGGGAAAATGGATTGTTAACACGGTAAAATTATGTGGGTAAATATGAAATTCAAAATGCCACTGGCATGGAGGTGTCACTGCAACTTTGGCCAGCGAGCTGCCGAGCTGCAGCCTCTGGGTGCATCCAAAGCCTGCCCCAGACTCTGTGCTTATAGATATAGATATAAATATATTAAAAATATCTCTGCATATGAACATATGTTCGCATGTTTGGCGGCATTATCAGGGTTGCTTCGCTGGAGCTAAAATAGTTCCCCACATTGCTGAAATCAGAAGCCTTCATTGAACTTTACAAGGCTAGTAAAATCCAGTGAGCCACTGATCCGGCTTTGTTACAGAATGCCTTAAACTTGTGATGGTTAAATAGTTTAATAAAACTTACATTAGCTTTCTTTGATTTTTATAGCCTTGAATTTATAGCCTGTGGAAAAGAAAAGGGGCAAAGAAGGAATCCCCCGCGTTTCCAGTCCCCGTGTCCCCCTCGCACCTCACACAGATGTGCCCACGGTGCGTGTGCGTGTCAAACACCACCCCCGCCTCGCTTGTGTTTTGCGTGTGTTTTTCCAAACCTGACGAGTTGGGGATTTTCCCCCGGCCCCGGCGCGGGTGATTGACGCGGGGTTAGAGCTCGGTGCGGCTCCAGCCCGAGCGACGCGGGGAAACGGGCTCAGTTTTACCAAGTTATGATGATAAATCCGTTTATTGCAAGATGGTCCGATGGCGCCGTAAATGTTGGTTAAGGAAAAGGTGCTCTCTATGATCACGGCAAAAGTGTTTCTCTGGACTTCAGCTGTAACAGTCTGGATCAATTTGCCTCTTTTAATCTATTACCCCTCCGCCCTGCTCCCTCTCACCCCAACACTGAAGGATATTTGAAGTGAAGGGCAAAGAGATTTCTAGGAATGATAAATCATCGCGAATCCTTCCTGAAGTGTATAGAGATGGGAGTCTATATTAACAGGATAATAATAACAGTGAGGGGTGCTAATAGCCGCCTGAAATGAAGGGAGAATCTATTTCGCCTTGCGCTCTGTCCGGATGAGTGTCCGTGTGTGTGTCTGAGCCGACACAAAACGAGGTGGGAAATTGCTGCCAGAGGTGTTCACTAATAGTGGAAGATTATGAAGGCGATTAAGAACTACATTCAAAGCCTGAGATTTTCCTTTATTCCTATAAGCGGTGCTTTGCCATGAGCATCTGCCCTGCAGCCTGATGGAGGGAAGCGTTTCCCCATGTCCAGGACCAGCTCCTCTAAATGAGGCGCTATTAGGAAGCTGTCCATTTTCATTTAAAAAAAATCCAGAGGGTCGGGATGATGGGCAAGGAGAGCCGGAGCTTAATGCCGGAGGTCAGATTGAATTTTAATTTTTTGCAACTATCTGGATACCAAAAGCCCCCCCCCAGCCAGCTGCAAACCCTCCCTGAGCTGGAAAAGCAGACTCAGTCCGCAGGCTCCAGCCAAGGTGAGGTTTGAGGAGAGGTTGGGGATCCCTCTCCAGCCTCTGGGTTAAGATCTTGCCAAGCCACCCGTGGGGAAATGTCACTAGGTGAGTACTCCCCACTGACCTCCAAACTCTCCTCTCCTTTCCAGGGGGGGTTCATGCCAAATAACTCCACTTTAGCCCTTAAACTGGTGAAGGCAGAGAAACCCCCTTAGCAGGAAGCAGAGTGGGGCAGGATCGCTGCTCGCTCCAGTGCGTCTCACCCAAACAGGGGCTGTGTGAAACCAGGGGGGAATTCCTGATTTTTTCAACTTTTCATATTCCTATATCCTTTCCCCTCCCCTCTTCTTCTTCAAACTTCCATAAGAGTTTGTGAGGTTCTGAAAGGGAAAGACCCTGTGCCACCAGACATGAAATACGAGCTGGTAGCTCCCACTGTCATATTTCTCGGCTTTATTGCCTTTCAGAAATGATTTTTAAAAATCAGACGATTTCACCAGAGATTCGGAGGGACTCTGCAAATGTTATGAGAGCTTGGGAAAGGAAAGAGCTGATTTAAGTGTGTTGTGGAGATTAAACTCGCTTGGCGCATGGAAATGTGTTTATACAACTGATGGATAAACAGCCGTGTTGGTAGCGGGGTGTTGAATAAGGAGAGATGAAATTATTGAACGTTAATTGAAGCAAAACACCTGTTCTCTGTTTGCTAGATAGATTGGCCGTGTCTTACCTGTAATAAATATATTCTTGGGAAAAAATCCTGGTGCGCCTCCTATAAATAATGATGAACTATGTCAGCATGTGAGTATATAATTTTCTGTAGTATATAAATTTAAGCCAAGAAGACTCTTAGGAGTGTGGCTGTGAGGCAGAAACCAAGGGGTTTTCAGATCCCTGGTGAATGGAAACCTCACAAGAAGATCTGCAAAATCCATTTGCTTTTGCTCCTCTGGAGGTTTCCGTTTGTTCAATAGTTTATTTTTTATGCATATCCCCATCGCTCATCTCTTCGTAGCCTTTTCTGAGAGGGGCTTAAGGCAAAGAGCAGCTTCATCCCAGGTCTTCACGCTTGGAGACCACGTCGTGCAGCTCTGCCTGCTCCGAGCGACATTACAGAGGCATTTAGACTTTAAATCCTTAATTAAAGCCCATCAGAAATTAAATTAAAAGCTCTTCTGTTTGTAGAAAAGCTTGGAGAAGGAAAACTCAAGGAGTCGAGTCTAAAAGTCTGAATCTTTGGAAGAGAGGAGGAAGGATATGCGAGATTTGCAGGGCTTGAAAACTAGATTAATTATAGATACGGGGTTGTTGTGATGTGTAAAGGGAAGTGGAAGTGGAAGGAGTTATTAAAAATAAAATCCGAAGTGAAAACTTTTTCCTGCGTGCAGAATCAGCGCCAAGGGCATTTGGCTGTGAGGAAAAATTCAGAGTATTGTCAGCCTGCAATGGAAAACCAGAGGCTTCTGAGCTCAGATGCTTTTTATAAATAATCTTTATTGTTTGTGGAGAGAAGGAATACTTTCCAAATAATGCTTTGAAATACACAACTGCCAAAATCCATCTTTGCAAGTGACTCCTTGGGTTGGCTTTTCTATACTGTAAGCAACCAAATATAAAATACTTTTGAAATGTACAGATTTTAAGCCTCTCCAATTACCACCTTTCACTGATTTATAAGTTTGGGCTTAAGAAAGAAAAAGACTGGATGGTCCATTTCTTACCGGAAACATAATTTAACCACTTTTAAATGACTTCTTGTTATAATTTGTCAGAACTGGCAACTTCTTCGAGCCGATTTTGCCTCTTTATCACTGACATGGAGAAGGTGGAGGAGATCTGGGGGTGCAGAGCTTTGCCCCAGTCCTGATGCTCAGACGGGGCAGGATTGAGGGAATTCCACCAGGATCTTCCCACCCAGAGGCCGACACGGCTGCGGGGTGGAACCTGCATGACTTTGGGGATATTTACTCGCCCAGTTTAGGTTTGGAAGTTGATAAGGATAAGCTAAGACTGGATTGAAGCTGAGAGTGAACTTCACGGCTCTGCAGAGTCTGGAGACCAGATTTTGATAACTCAGCCTTCAAAGGGCTGTGCGTTTATTTTGGGTGATATAAAACACTCTAATATTCTAATAATAATGATAATCACGACGAGGGAATTATTATTTTTTTTTCCTCCAGAGTCAGGAAACAGGAATGAAATCTCAGGATCAAGCAAAACATAATTCATGAATGATACATTTAGGCAGGTCTAAGAGGTTGTGAAAGAAACTTCAGTCACGGACCCCTCCAAATGCACGAAAGGGCAACAAAAATTCCCTCCTGAAGAGTGAAACCTCAGGGAGGGGGGGAAAAGAAGGTGAAATAAGTTTCTGTAGCCTAAAAGCCGAAGGATCTACCTTTGCCATTTCCTGTGCTAGCTCTCGGTTTGAATGCTGCCGTCTGTTAAAAATCCGTAAGTGGTGAGGAGGGAGGCGGGTGGGGGGAGGAATTCCTTGTCTGAAGAGAAGCAAAAACAAGTTACACATGTGGGCAATTTTCCAAGGACCGAAAGTATACTCTGGCTAAAAACCCCAATTCCAAATGAGGTTTGTAATCTCAGCAGTTAATAAAGCATTTAAGATCCCCTGTAAAGTAAAAGCGTATGTGCATTTGAAAAGGGAAGCTGGAAAGAGAGAAAGTTAAAATAAAGTTGGATTGTTGTTCGGGAACCCACTTTCTGGCTACTAGACTGATCCCCCCTCCCCTCTCCTCCCTCCTTGAAATAATATTCAACTTCCATGGAATAACTGAGCTCGGGCTGCTGCAGATTTTACACCCCGGGAGCTGCTGGTGTAGATTCCACTGGCTCTGCTTTGGGGTCACCACGATATAAATGGGACACCCCCCAAAAAAAACCACAAAAAAACCCCCAGACCATCGTCCAAATCGCATTTAGTCTGGGAGGAAGGGAAGTAACAGCCCGTGATGGTGAGAAATCTGTCGCTCCCACTCAAGGCAGGGGAAGAGGGTGGGAAAATACAAGCACAGGTACAAGAATTAAGTAGCGATAGAATTGTTTCCATAAAACCAGTAGCATGAGCCCCGCTGAAATAAAAGGGGGAGTTTCTTTCCTAGAGAGTCTTCTCACAACACTTTTGCCCGTAATTAAAACTCATCCCGAGTCGGGGTAATATCGGACAAGGCTGGACTTTGGCAGGGGAACAACTGGGGGGAATGTGTTGCATTAAAACCGCAGTTGCTCCTTGTGTGTAAGCTCAGAAATGTGCAGCGTGTCCCAAACCGGGCAATTACTACACGGAGGATAATTCTTTTATCCATCCCCACACAGCTGCTGCTCCAGGTAAGGTCCTCTTATCTTCTTTATTTGTAAAAGGAGAGAAACAAAGCGCTCCCGAGGCAGCCGTGCCCGTGGGACAGGCGGGACTCTCTGCCCACCTCTCCCCGCTCCTTCCCTTGGGAAGCGAGTCCCAATTCCCGTTTTCAGGCAGCAACACAGAGCCCCCCCCCGGGCCTGATTCTGATCTCTCCCAGCTCTGTGTCCCCCATTCTCTTCCCTGGCCCTTGTTTCCTGTATTTACGTGGGTAGGAGGCAGATCAAAATCAGAAGCCCAGACATTTACAAGGCAGGTTAGTGGTTGCCTATGGGGACATTATTACCGACTGGTTTATGATTAACTTTCCCAGATTGTCCTTTTCCGTTTAAGCGCTTTGAGTCAGGGCACAAGCAGCACGTTGTTTCTAAGGAAGGAGTCACAGGGCTTGCGAGTGAGGAAGAAAACTCCGAGTTATTTTACGCTGTTTGACTTTCCCTCTCCTCCCCTTGAGCGGGTGTTTGTTTATAGGCGAGATAGGCACTGTGCCTACAAGAACCACCAGTTTCGGGAATAAAGCACGCACCAGTTTAAATCCCAGACAACTTGGTTGTTTGTTTGTTTTCGTTCTCTTTAAACACTGCGAATGGAGGGGGGGGGAACCCAACAGCAAAAAAAAAACCTCGAAAAAAACTCCCCAAGTAACTCCCCGGCCACAAAAAAGTAGCAGCAGATGTTGGGTTAGACCCTGGATATGGTATCAAAGTTTAATTTTTTAAACCTCGAAGGGAGATCAAGTCCCAGGCTTGTTTAGCCGTAGCCTGGACCATGTGAAATTTGTTTTTATGCGTGTTTGAAACAGCAGTGCAGGGAAAATCGTTTCCATGAGCTGATTCCTTACACACACACACACAACTCTACGGGTTCCCAGTGCACAGAAAGTGGAATGGGTGGACTTCATCCAAACACACACTTTGACACACAGAGCTCTCCTCATCCCCTCTTTCTCACACAGATTTTTAGTTTTAGGTTGGTTTGCTGTTTTTGTTTTTTTTTTAATCGAGATATTCCCACGTGCAACATGTTGAGACCCAGAGGAAGGATGTGGTGAAAGTATTGTGGGCATTTCTGAGACCACCTATAAACCCTTTTATTTCGTCAAATTTGCACTCGTGGTCTGAAGATGTCATATATTTGAACTTACAGTTACATATGATGAACTTACAGAGATCAATGCCCAGCCACGAGCATCAACCACGCATTTTTGCACCGTTATGTGGGTACAGACTCTGGCTTGGCTTTTATCAGTCTCTAAAGACGTGGGCATGTTTTCTACGAGATGCAGGAGCGTCTCGGTGACTAAATATTAATTATCCATATGGCTAAATGCGGTATTTTCCATAGGCAAAGTCGCAGGACCCACTCGCCATCCCGATCCCTAAAAGCATTGCCAGCGGTACCTTTAATAAACTTATTTTATCAATTGGAACAATTAAACCCATGAGCTGGTCACTGCTCTTTTGTGTTCCCCAAACCCACACGTTACCCTTTACACCGAGGTGTAGATCACCGCTACTGAAATAGGACACACGTAAATTCCTTTATGGCCGTGTGTATATTTATAGGGATATATTTTTATGCCAGACGCAAACTTTATTGCGCACACAGAGGGCTTTGCTGACCCTGGGAGGGGGGATTTGCTGGGGAGGGGGATTTCAGCCTCAGAGAGGCGCCGCAGCCTAATTAGACCGTTAATAAGCTCTTGATGATTCGGGGCGTGACTGCGTTGTCTCGCAAAAGGTCCCTGAAACGGGGATTTGAACAAAGAAACCATCACCCCCCCCGGCCCGGCGGTGCCGGGGGTTGGGGCCCTGCGGTGGCGCAAGGGCACGGAGCGGGGTGGGGGGCACGGACCGGGTTGGGGGGCACGGACCGAACTGGGGGGCACGGACGGGGTGGGGGACACGGACTGGGTTGGGGGGCACGGACAGGAATGAGGGGCACAGACCCTGGTGAGGGACATGGACCCTCGTGGGGGACACGGACCCTGATGGGGGACACGGACCGGGGTGGGACGCACGGACCAGATGGGGGTCACGGACCGAGTGAGAGACACGGACCTGTGTGGGGGACACGGACCCTGGTGGGGAACACGGACCCTGGTGGGGGACACAGAGCCGGGTGGGGGGCACGGACTGAACTGGGGGACACGGAGCCGAGTGGGAGACACGGACTCGGGTTGGGGGACACGGACGGGGTTGGGGGACACGGACCCGGCATCTCCGGTGCCAGTGCGGTCCAGCGGATGGAGAGGAAGGGGAAAATGGAGCTGCCAGCCCTTTCCCACCCTTCCCGGGGCATATGTCCGCGGCCGGGAAGAGGCACACAGAGCAGGGGTGGAGTGAAGTCGCGGTCCCGAGTGGGGGACACGGAGCAGAGGGTTCCATGGGGATGGAGAGGAGGGGGAAAACTTGGCTGCCAGCCCTTTCCCACCCTTCCCAGGGCATGTGCCCGCGCTCGGGAAGGGTAATCGGGACAGGGGGTGCAGGCGAGACACGGTGCCAGGGGAGGGGACACAGAGCGGGGCTGGGGGACACGGAGGGACCCGGTGCGGACCAGGGGATGGAGGGGAGAGGGATACAAGACTGCCACCCCTTCCCCATCCTTCCAGGGGGAAAAGCCCTCAGCAAACAAGAGCGAGGAGGATAACTGGAGTAAATCAGGTAGTTTGATGTTCTTGTGTTTAAAATTAAAAGCCCAACAACATGAAACTACCTAATTCACAGAGCAGTTCTAGTTCAGCCTTGGGTCAAAGGCTAAAATTCCCAAGAAAGGCGCCTGGGCAGCCATTTTGTTTGACATCATCTGCAATCTGAACTTTTATAATAGAAAACAGTTGCTAGGAAACAAAAGCAACAAAAGGATCTTTTCAGAGACGAACTAAAACCCCTCGGATTGCACGAAATGACTATTCAAATGATTTCCTATGTACAGTGTCTGGAGCGGATCCCTCCTGCAGGACTTTACAAATAGTTTACAAATAGACCAGAGGAAACAGTAAAATGCTATTGACTTTGAGAAACAAGCGATTATCGCAGCTATAAAAAAGAGCAAAAAATCCCTAAAGTTCTTCCCCACCTCCTCTGGAAAGTTAATTTAAAGGCTCGTTTCCTATATGAAGTTGATTTATCAAGACTTCGTATTAAAACACCATTACCAGATTTTTTTGGGGGGTTGGGGGGGAGCATCTAAACCTGTCAGTGTTTGGAGAACTTTCCGCAGAGAATAGAGCTAAAGCAATGAGTTCCGGGGGAAAAAAGGGCAATTAATTCATATTCTCCTCCCTTGAAAGGAAGTATAGCGGGATTCATTTAAAGAAAAAAAAAAAAGGAATAAAGTAAAAAACATATAAATCAATTAAAGCAAGAGGGGAAAAAAAAAGCGAAATTGTGGCTATATTTTAGGTGTAAATAGCAACAGAGAGAAACTAATTGTGTCCTTTTCTTCCTCCATCGCGCTCCTCGTGCTGGAAAAGCGTGTTATAAAATAATGACTCGGTGGTGATAAAAGGGAGAATTAAAGCCGAGGGAGGCGGTGAGGCCCCGGGGGCTTTGCTGAGCTCCGAGCAACTTCCGCGGGGGAAGTCTGGCAGGAAAAAAAAGGCCAAAATTCCCATTTAGGGAAAAAAAATATATTTTTTTAAAAGACAATACTTCCCCCAGCCCGTCGGGTCAGGTCACAAAGCACTTTTCTCTGTATATATTCATATATATTTAATATAAAGTCAATGTCTTACCTGATAATCTGGGGGTTTGTCCTCAAGTGTAATAAATTACTAAGCGGGATGAGCAAAAGAAATTATAATAAAAGCTGGAAAGGGAGCAGGCAGTGATAGCCCCGTCCCGAAAGGGCAAGTTTAGGGGAGTTTAAAAGTTCATTGAAGAAACAAATCCTCCGAGTTCAAGAGACGCGCGGAGGAGCCAAAAACTTGACTATAAGTTGGCTCCATTTCATTTGAAAAGCCTTTAAAAAGCCTGGATGGGTCGGTATATAAATCTATTGTACCGGAAATACAATAAAACTTTGCCATGTTGTTGAACTTCAAACAGTTTGCAGCAGGTCGGGCGGGAGACGGGGCGGAATCCGAAAACAAACAAACAAACCCACAAAGAACAGGCAGCCCCCAAAAAACCAAACAGCCATTTGGAAGAGAATAGGAGAGGGGGGAGCTCTTTTTGGGGAGGATTATTGGCAACAGGCCGTTGGTTTCTGGTTTTATCTTGTGCTCTAAATGCACAAAGGGAGGAAATGGTCGTGGGAGTCCTCGACTTTTATAGGTTATAATTCGAAATTAATACAGATTTCCCCCTTATTATTTCACAATTCGTCATTTTTCTCCTTTCTGATACACAAATATGGGCAGGTTCAACTTTAAATTAAACCTCAGAGGGGGAAGAATTTCAAGTTTACTATAAAACTTCAATTATTTTTACAAATTAAGAACCTACAGTATCACATACCTGTAGTATTTACTACATATTATGTTTGCAGACATACAAACACTTAATCTCCTTTACTTACATGTACCACATCTATAATAATTTTAAAATTTTGTCGACTCTTTCCTATTTCCTAAAAAGAGGATTAAACTCTCCCCCCTTAGACCCACTACTTTACTTTTTCTGCCAATGCAATTTGTAAAACAAAAGTCGCGGTCACACTTGAACTCGTCCTATTAAAAGCTCTTTCTTTCACACAAAACAGGCAGGGGGAATATATTTTAAAGAGCTTTCACTGCTGCAACTTGGAAATGAAGCCCCTAAATTGCAGATTGAAAACATAAATAAAGAAAAGCACTCAGGATAAGCATGAAAAACATGCAAGTGCCATTTAATTTCGCGCTTAGGTTTAAAATAAATAACTGTAAGGGGGGGAAAGGAGGAAAAAAAATTAGAAGTACCCCAAATATAAGTAGGTGATGTATTAGGTTTAATTCTTGGGCTGGAATAACATTTTAAGGTAATGGGATTTTTTTTCTTCCCTTCTGACTGTTGCTGAAGTTTCTAAAGACATTTTAAATTCAGATGTCAAAGACAAGTTGGAGCTCTTAGACAGCAAATGGATGTGAGAGCTACAAGACAACTTCTTCTTGTCAGGGGAATAAGTGCTAAAATAATTAATAGGCTGGGAGATAGGAGGGATTTCAAGTGTTTGCATGAGCATATATCAGTAAATGTATATATGTGTACATATCCATTACACACACGCTTACAGAATGGGAGAATCTATTACAGACCAGCCCAGGCAAATGGCCCTGAATCTTGAGCTCTCATTACAGTTTCTTTGTGACTTGCTTAGATTTCCACAAAGCCATATTTTTATTAAAATATGGTTATAGCAGCCGCTTTGCACAGTCCCCATTCATCAGTGGAAGCCTTTTGGGAGTATTTGGTGTCCGCTGCTCAGGACTCATGTGGATATTCCCAAGCAGAATGGGTTACAAACAGGAGGCGCTTGTCGCATTTATCGGAAAAAGATTAAAAAGTTGCCTTTCAACCCTCCTCCTGCCCTCCCCCTCCACATGGCTGAGCCTGGATGGGAGTGGGAAACAGCTCGGGGTGGGCTCTTTCTCTCGCTCCCGTCTAATCCATCAGGCAGGGGACAGAAAAGCGGCGCGCACGAACCCGCGCTGGGATATTTCTTAACCGCCCATTGCAAAAAGAGACATATTTTTTACGTGAGCGCTTGAATTATTGCAGTCCCGGTAATAATAATAATTTAATAAAGGGGGAATAAATAATAAATCCCGCCCCCGCGCTGGCAGGGGCTGTGATTGAGCCCTGGCAGTGCCGGAGCGGTGGCCTCGGGGCGGCGCTCGCCGGCCGAGCTCGGTCCGTTCCCGCAGCGCCCTCGGCCCCGCCAGGCAGTTCCAGCGCCGGCTTTTGTTTCTCTGCCAAGGAGAAGACAAATATTTTCACTGATTTCTGTTTTCTTTGGGTTTTCTTCTATCTTTTTATCCCTTTTTTTTCTCTTTTTTTCTTCTTTTTTTTTTTTTTTTTTTTTTAATGGGAAAGGAGGGGAAAGCAAAGAAGAAAAAAGGCTTTGGAATGAGAATTAAACTTTCTGCCCTAAGCCATGTTAAAATAAAAGAAAGTAAACTGAACTAAACTAAATAAACTACAATAAAATACAGTAAACGGAACTAAATTAAGTAAAATAAAAATAATAGAATAAAAAAATAAAATAAAAGAATGCAATAAAATGCAATGAAATAAAAAATGCAATGAAATAAAATGAAATAATATGAAATAAAATGAAATAATAAGAAATAATATGAAATAATATGAAACAATATGAAATAATATGAAATAATATGAAATAAAATGAAATAGTATGAAATGAAATAATATGAACTAAAATAAAATAAAAAATAAAAATAAAATTAAATGTACTGAAATAAAATAAAATAAAATACAGTAAAGTAAAATAGGATAAAGTAAAATAAAAAGTAAAATAAAATAATATGAAATGAAATAAAATAAAATAAAATAACCAAAAATAAAATAAAATTTAAAATAAAATAAAATAAAATAATATAAAATAAAATAACCAAAAATAAAATAAAATTTAAAATAAAATAAAATAAAATAAAATACCCACGCATTTCTCTGATGGCCTGTAGGGCTCTTAAGACCCACGCAAAGAGTTTTACCCCATCAGCACTTGCAGTTGGGTGGAGGGTGCGAGACGCACGGCCCCGAGTGGGGGTGACCAGAGGGCCCGGGGGCGATGAGCAGGCACAGAGAGGGTGTCGAGGGGTGAAGGAGCCCCGAGAGGTTCTGCAGCCCCGACGTGAGGGGCGAGATCGCCCAAACCACGGGCCAGCCCTGCCGGGGGGCTCCGGCCGCGGGTCCCCTCGCGGGGTCTGCGGGCTCGGCGGGGACAAGCAAAGCCCGAGGGAAGCGCCGCGCCCGCTACTTGTTGCTGCGGGAAAAGTTTTCCTCTGGGGCAAAGAAGACACGAGTGGGGTGAAAGAGGGTCCGACAGAGCCCCTGGGCCCCGTCTCTTGCCCTCCCCGGCGGGGCCGGGCTGCGCTGGGGGATTTGCTTTTCTATTTTCGGGTGTTTCCTTCCCCCTCGAAATCACGGTGCTCCTCCTGCGCCCGGGGACAGACTCATTTTATAGATTAAACCCATAATTAGGCAGAGTCATTAAAGCCGAGCAGGGAAAAGGCCAGGAATGGCCCACGCGTGTCCCCGCAGCGTTCTTTTCCCTCTGCACCCGCTTTCCAAGGAATTTAGGGATGGCAAACCGTAAAAGCAGAGCCCAGGTTAAAAAGAAAAATTTCCCTTCATTACTACAATTAATTCGAAAGCTGCAATTAGTAGGAAAACTCTAATTAATAAGGAAAAAGCAGCGGGAGTTCATGCACAACTGCCTCCTAATAAATCTGATAATTCCCTATTTTCCTGCAGGGAGAACAGGAAAACCAGACGGCGCAGAGAAGGAAAACCAGTTGATCTCGGCATCAAGCAAGCCCGTGAGCATCTTCCCCAATTCCCAGATTTAATTTGGGGTGCCCTGGGATGCCGAAGGTGCCTTTGCGAGCTCACGGCTGAGCTCAACCCCGGCCGGGCCCAGCCACGGGGTCCGGGACCCCAAAAATCGGGCACAGAAAGAGCTGTTTCGTTTGGAAACAAATATTAATTAGTCTCCAGACTTGTGGCAAAGTTTAGTCAAGTGTGGTTCCTTTTAATTAGCGATAGAGGCTTTGGCTGGAGGGGTTGGGGGCTAAGCCTTAAATAGTAATATTTACAGATACAAAAGTATCAGAAACGTTACACTGGCTGTGATTAAATGAAATTAATGAGCACAATATTTCGGCTAAGTCGATGGTCAGACAAATCCATCGGTCAAGCACATTTCACTTCCCTGAATGGACCTCTCGCTTTGCCAAGAACGTTTCAGGTCCAACAACTCGTGTGGGAATTTATTTTGCCCCGTACATTCTCATGCCAGCAAAATAATTCTAAAATCTTATTTTTAGTAATTTTCAGGAGGGTTTTCTTTTCTTTTAAGGAATTCTTTCTGTTCCCATATTCGGAATATTTTGAATTACACTTAAATACTTATAGGAGTTCTTCATTCGGAAAAAAAAATTAGATAAAAAGGGAATTATAATGACAAAAATTCACTGGAAATGAGCAAAGGAGATATATCGACCACCGGTTCCCTTACACAAAATACTCCATTTGTTCCTATTCCATCCATTTGTTGGGAAAATCAATTAAGCCTGGCTACCTTCAATTATTTACATAAACCCTCTGTCCCGGAGACTTTAATGGGTTTTTCTCTGGTTTTCAACATTGTTATTAGGAATCCATAAAGCAGGGGAGGGACAGGAAATTAAATTAAAGGTACCTCATTATGGCACAAGTGCTTTCTCTGCGGACGGCGCGAGTTTATGGAGACGGAGAGAAACATATGGAAACCTGGAAAAGCTCAGTCTCCCTCAGCGAGTGGACTTGGCAATCCTGTCGAAATGACCTTTTGGTTTCAAGTCTAGCAAGGAGAATTCCTTCCCATCCCACAGCAGTTTTCCTTCCCATCCCGCCGGTGAGAGTCGGGGAAAAAAAGAGTGAGAAAGGAAAATCGCGCAAAGCCACGTAAGTAGAAAGCGTGGGTTGGATTATAATTGCTATTATTTTAAAACTAGGGAGAGGCTGGACTCGGGGGGTTATTCCCGATGGTTTTCTCAGCCTTTAAGCCGGACTCGGGGGGCTATTCCCGAAGGTTTTCCCAGCCTTTGAGCCAAGCAGGATTTCACCGCCGTGAGCTGGAGCTGCGACGTGGCCGCCTCTAATTCCCGTGTCCATCGCGCAGGTTGGTGGGTTTAGTCAAAGGGAAAAATAAAGAAGTGATGGTAACGATGAAGAGTCGGATCAATGATGGAAAAATAAACGGTCGGAATTCCCAGTGGAGACGCAGGAGGGTGGAGAAGGGGAATAAGAGCAGCGCGCCTTTGCCTCCGATCTTTTAGAAAAGCTTGAGATGTTTTAGAAGAAGGAGAATAAAATTATCACGAGAAAATAAAGGCGAAGGAAGATGAGCGAGTGTGTCCGCCCGCCCCGAGAGCCGGCCAGAGCTTTTCTACCCTGAGGTCTGCAGATGAGGAGGATAAAGTATCCTCGGGAAGCTACACGTGGGAAATTATCAAAGACCAACATGATAGGAAAAACACCTCCCTCTCCAGCCACCCGGACGAAACCAGCACTCACTTACCTGGCCATGCCTTTCCTCTCCGGACTTTCTTTCTCTTTTTTTTTTTTTTTTTTTTTTTTTAAATCAAAAACTTCCCTTCCCCCCTAAAATACCAGGGTAATAAAGAAATCCCAGCAGACGCCTCCTTTGCAGAGGCATCCTTCCACCACTTGTTACAGCCCAGCAAACCTTCCCCAGCTCCGCTTGATTTCATTTGATTCCTTAAAGAATTTTATATTTCTTTTTCTTTTTTTTTTCTTTTTGAGCTCAGGGACCCTTTCTGGTTGAGCTTTAGTCTGGCTTGAGAGCGAGGGTGCTGCCAATTAATTTTTAACCAAAGGGCCATTGTGTAGCAAAGGAGGAAAAAAAAAGAAGAAAAAAAAAAGAGTTAAAAAAAAACCCCAACCACCCTCCCCGTCTAGACCAAATCGCTGTTTTGACGGCGAACCGCAGGCTTTCCCCGCTCCTCCCTAATTCCTGCTCTTGTTTGCCTTCTGCTATAAAACGGGGGAGTGGAGTTGGATTTTTATTGATTTGTTTTACCCACCTTCGAATTCTCGTGCTGTTTCAGCATCTTTAGACCTGCCTAAAAAAAAAAAAAAAAAAAAGAAAAGAAAAAGCGGGAGTCGTTCTCTGGCTTGTCCCCCCAGCCCTTCCCCGAGCCAGGGGGGTAGCAGGGGGGGTCCAGACTCTCATTTTCCAGGCCCCCTCTTCTGTGCCATGTGGGGGGACAAGGGTGGGCAGGGCTCTTCTGGGCTGCCCAGGGGGGTGACCCCAGCCGGGTTGGAGGGGACGCGGCAGGACCCGCAGCCTTGGCTGCTCATTTCCATCCCCAAAATAGGTGGGGGGATGCGGGTGGGGGGTTGTACTCCTTTTCCTCCTGCTTTGCCATAGGGTGGAAAGCAGGGAGGGAGGAGAGGCGGCAGGGGAGAGGGTCGCTGCTGCCGGTGCAGGGGAAGGAGCGGGCTGGGGCTTTGCAAACCCGATATTTTGGGGGTAGAGCGGAGTGGGGGAAGGTCTCTGTCGATTGACTTATCTGTTAGAAACTGCGTCTGCGGGCGAGCTCACCAATCCGGGGAGGGCGAGGCAGCTCAGACCATCCCCTGGTGTCAGTTTGAATGGGAAACTTCACCGCTTTGCAGAGGAGGGTGATGTATTTTTTAATATAAACCCTGCAGTTACCACCGCCCCTCCCCGATCGCGCGGCTCCCAAGAGATTCGCACACACCTCTATTTCCAGCTTCCCCATTTTTGGAGTGAGGATTATTTTGGGAAAGCCCTTTGCAGAGGCGAAGCGAGAGCCTGTGGCTGTGCCAAGGCATGAAAGCCCATCCCCAAAAATAAAAAAGAAAAAGGAGAAACAGTCCTGCGCAGAGCTGACGCCAAGATTCCCCCACTCGAAGCCTTTGGTTCCTCGCAGTGCACCTCGCCTGCAGGTTGCGCTCATTTTATTATTTAAAAATAAATATTATCTATTAAATATTGTATTAAACGCAGAAAGGCGGTGGCTCTTTTAGGGAGGTGAAGGCAACCTGGCCTCCAGGATGGGTTTCCTTAGTGTAGCCCTGGGATCAACAGAGGGAAGAGCCAAGAGATGACACTAAGTAGCCAAAGGTTGGGCGTCCCTCTGCTTCGCCTCATCCTTCCCGAGGCCAAAACCGGAGCGGGGCCGTGGAAAACCCTCCCAGAACACGCGTGGACCCAGCAGCCCTTCCCGGCTGTGTCCCCCCAGTTCCGACTCAACCAACTTCTTTTTCCTCCCTCCCTCCCTCCGGAATTCAGGTTCGTGGCCCGTCACTGTGTGGGGACCCTCCCTCCCTCCCTGTGGGGCTCTGCTGTGGTGTCCCCAATTTAGGGGTTGCTCGGGGGCATGTCCAGCACAGGAAAAAACCGGGATTCCCAGGAGGATGGAGTCCGGCCAGCTCGCTCTCTCTTCATAAAGGATTTATACACAGGATTAAATGCCAGGCCGCAGAGGACAATTTAATAATCGGAGGGAATTAATTCTGGCTCTGCCTTTAAGAAAAATGATGGTTCGTGGCACAATCCTCTGTCATTGCAAAGAAGAAAAGAATCCAAACCCCAACAGCACCGGGGGTTTCCAGTGGCTGAATGCACCATTCCCAAAATGACTCAGACTGGGAACATGGAGAGAGGGGGAAATTCCGTTCTTTCGCAAAATCTAATTATCCAATTTTCCCAATTATAATATGCTTTCCCTTCTGGAAATGAGCCTTGAGAGGACCGGCTATTGTAGGAAACCTACAATGGTTGGGCGGGTAGAAGGCATTTTGCAATCTTATCTGGTTCTATATTCGCGACACGATCTTCAAAGTAGTGAAATACACCAATTTAAATAGCTATTAACGGGCAAGAATAGGGAAAAATAAGGAGGAGTTGGATTTTACAGATTTTGGAAAGCATAAATAGATACCAAAACTTCATACAGGAAAAAAAAAGACCCCAAACCCAACCAAACCTCCACTATGAAGCAATCGGAGCGGGAGGAGAAGGGATACATGTCAGAGAGCCCTGAGCCCTTTTCCAGCCACCTCCTGTCCTGACTGTCCCCGGGTCGGGACTGACCTGGGGCAGCGCTTTGCGAAGCCGCAGCCATGACTGTGAAATTGGGGTAGTTTCCCTTTTTTAATCTCCTTTCTGTCTCCCATCTTCAATCCCAACCTGTTCCCCACTTGCTCTCACGACGGGTTATTGCGTTCCTTAATTAAAAACCCCTCACCTTTCTCCTGCGGGGTCTGATTCTGCTCCGCGGTCCCTCGGGGGGGACTTTTGCCTTCATTTTCCTCTTCCCCCAGGGACCGAAGTCCAAACTCGCTTTGCACATTGATCCTGTGTTTCAAACGTCACCCATGGGTGCTTTCAACCAGCCAGGGCATAAAAATAAAGAGTGTCCGAGGGGACAGACCGTGACGGTCCCCCCCGACCGTCGGTCTCTCTGCAGTCCTGGCCCCGCTCCCTGCACTTGCTCCCTTCACTTTACCGTCTTCCCATCACCGTGAGCCGTCGGGGAACGTGGGAGGGGGGAACAGGATGCAATAAATGGAAGCAGGACTTGTAAGGGAAAATCCAGGATTGAGGGTTTAGAGTGTCAAGGCTAAAAGGAGAAATTTTGTGGATGTTTGAGTGTTGGGGTTTTTTTAAAGCAAAAATCTGTTGGAAAAGCGTGAAGGAAAAGGCAGAGGGAACCCACGGGCTGCGCTCCTCGCAGGGAAGAGGACAGGGATCATCCCTCGCAAAGGACCTTCTCCAGGGGTTTTCTTCTGGAAATACTCGAAGGATGCTGAATAAACCTCCGAAGGAAGGGCTGGAGAGGGCTCAGGGCGTTATCACCTCCCGGAGGAAGACACCGACGGGACGGACCAAACAGAGCCGATAAAGAAGGCGGAGAGAGCGTTTTAGGCCAAATCCTGACAATCGCTCCTCGACTTCATTTCAGCCGAAGGCTCCATCCCCTCCTCACCCTGACGGGCTTTACTAAATTTCTCCTCTCTCTGCTTTTCGTGCTGAAGAACCGCGCGGGGTCTCGGGGCGGCGGGTGCCGAGGGCGGGGGACACGCAGGGGATTTTGCCACATGACACAAACCGCACGAGAAACAGCCTCAAACCGCTGCCTCCCCAAATTCTCTGCCGCCGGTGCTGGAGGCGACCGGCCCCGCGCCGAGAATCCCAATCCCAATCCCGATCCAGATCCCGATCCCGACCGGGTGGGGCATCCCCGGCCACAGCCCTTGTGCCCCCGGCTCTGAGAAAAAACTTCCTTGTAAAAGTCACTTTACATCTCCCGAGCCTGAAAACCACCAGGTAACAACTTTTTACGACCCGACTCCCAGGACACGGTTTCATTTAAATTCCATAACTCTCCATCCCTTTCCCTCCGGGCTGCCTTTCCCGATAAGAACCCACTCTTAGAGCGAATTTAAAGACTCAAACCTTGCAACGAGAGCTGATTCACGACCTGGCCTTAAACTGCAGGATTTTCAGACAGTCTGGAGTTGAACTCTGATTCCAAGCAGGGAGATTTTCAGCTTTGTAAGTCCTTGGAATTCCCATGATGGTGGGGAGAGCCCCTCTGGTCTCTGCAGGAAGGTGCTGAGGTTGGTTTATCCCAAGGATTTCCTGGCCCCAGGACATTCCAAAGGCCACTGTGCTCCCATGTAGGCCCAGTTGTCCACGTAGAAAAATCCCAACCCAATTCCAGTCTGGAGCAGCTGAAGAAGAAGGGGAAAGTGACACTGGAAATCCAGTCGGGGAAGAAGCACAAGAGCAAATCCATGGCTTGACTCCACTTGAAAGTGGGTGGATGTGAGGCCTCCTCTCCCCCTCACCCACCCGACCCTTGTCCGGGGGACCTTCGCCTCTTGAGTTTATGGTTCTTCTCTGTGTAGTGTCAGCATTTCACACCCTTGATGGCACAGCCTCCCCTTCTCCGGTCCCTCTGAACGTTTGCATCCCAAACAGAACCAAAAGAAATATTTTTCCAGCTCTGTGACTGCTCCTGGTGCTTGGGAGGTGCTGGGTCTGCTCACCGATCCACCATAAGGGAATAAAATAAAATTAAGAAGCTCCAAAATCAAAAGGTGAATCATAAGAGCAAAATGAGACTGTGAATCCCAGAGGCAGAACTCGGCATCTCTCCCCTCTGACAGAGCCAAGGCAAGTTGTGGCACCATCCTGAAACCATTTAGTTCCCATCCATGGGAGATGGGGGCCTTTTAAGGTCTCTTCTCCCCACCCCACCCCCAGAGCCACTACCCCTCATATATTATTTTTACTAATGTGGTGGGATTTTTTTTCTTTTCCTTTCTTGGAGGAGGAGGGATTTGTACAGCCAGATTGGAGGAATTTAGGGAGAGAGAGAGAGAGAGAGAGAGAGAGAGAGAGAGAGAGATCCCCCTGTTGAGTTGAGAGATGTTGTTCTTGGGATTAGAGACGTCTGACCTTGAAGGTCGCAGGTCATGGTCTTGAATAAGGAGCAGGAGTGCGAGGCTGGGATTGAAACTTGAGGTGTGTCTGCTGGAGATCACAAGGAAAAGTCTTCCAAACAAAGAGGAATGCCTCGATCAGGGTGAGAAAAGACAACTTCCCCAAGAATTATGGGCTCCTTCCGGATGGCTGCATACCTGCAGACCCCCCAAAGGATGCTCTGCAGCTGAGGGAGGGGAGAAAGGAGGGGAGAAAGGAGGGGCAGGATGGCTGGAGCCAGAAGGCCCCATTATTTATTACTATTTGCATTCTGGGTAGGCCCAGAGGCCCCAGCACTGGCAGTTTTATGAAGAGAACGACAGAAAGAACATCCCACCATTGGGGAAGCCTCGAGGTGGAGGGTGGGGAGCAAGGAGGCTGCCCAGGAACATCTCTGCAGGAAGGGAAAAGAGGAAGAGATCCCTCAAAAGGCAGGGAAATATCACAGAGGAACAGCAGGGAGTTGGATCTTGAATCTGTGTCCAACACCACTGTGAGAGTCCCTGAGATTCCCTCTGGGAGATCCCAGAGCTCTGGAGAATCAATCAGAGCTTTGTGGCTCAGTTTCCCCCCAGGAATATCAGCCAGAGGAACAAAAAACACTTCAGGCCATGTTTTAGGGCAAATAAGGTAGAAGAATCTACAGAAAACTAATTTCTCTGCTGGCATCTCCATTCAGAGGAGGGAAACAACAGATTTAGTGGCAATAAATCCACATTCTAAATGTATCCAGACCAAATCCCTGCACCAAGAGGAATGAAGGAAATAGCAAAGAGTTTGAAAATCCAGGACCTTCGGAAGACCTGTAATAAAACTGCACAGACCAGGTCTTGCTGCGATGCTTGAGCTCATCCTTAAGGCCTTTTCCTGCCCGTTTTCAGGCGTGGTGTTCGGGAAGGGGTGGGACAGGGTCGGTCTGAGAGCAGCCCCTGCCCCGGGAGCGACCCTGAGCAACGCTAGAGGGAGCCCCGGGCTCAATTAATTAACGAGAGAGAATTAACCGAGTGGGAAGAACAGAAAGGGAGAATTCATTTACCTGAGTTATTCCTGGCATCTCCAGCTGCATTTATATATTAATATATGTAGTAATATGTGCACAGCAATGAGGTGGCACCAACCCAAAATACAGCAATGGAAAAGGTTTCTGTGCTTGTGATTTGGGGACATTTGGGGCTCTAATTGGTTCAAATGGCTGTCAGAGCCCCTTTCTCTTCACCTACATATTTATTCTTCACTTTGAAGCCTTTGAGAGAAAGCAAAAAGCATCAATCTGCCTCCAAAATGCCTTTTTTTTAATGCCAGTATTGAGTTTTGAAGTGCCTCTGGAGGAAGGGGAAATGTAAGGAATAAATGTTAAGGAGTTTTATGTTTTCCAGCCTGGTCCAGCCATAAACTCGAGCCCGGTGAGGCCAGAGTGGAGCTGGTCCTGGAAGGTGTGAGGGGAAAGGGGAGGGAAGCCCCAAAATAGATCCCTGGGGTGTGGTGGAAGTGCCAGAGCTGGGTGAGTTCAGACTTGAGTGCGAACAGAACTGAACCAAAAGGGAGCTTGGAAGAAATGAGGTCATAAAAGCTGCTGTTGGACTTATTTATTATCATTTTAATGTTATTAGCATCCCATTCAGTGGCTCTTTGGAGAATAAAACACTGATATTGTGTATTTATCTTGACAGAAACCAACCAACCTTAATAAAACTGAATTACTCAATAAAGAAAATGGGGAATCAAACCTTTCTGAAGTTTTATATTGTCTGCTTAATTAAGCACTGGAATATTGTCTAAGTCTGTAGGAGGGGGGGAAGCTGGAAAGCAGCAGAGATTATGTCAAGGCTTTGCTGTATGCCATGGCCTAGGTGTAAATAACGCTCCTGTTAATTTAAAACCAGGCCTGTCTTTATGACTTCACTGCACTCCCATTAGCTCTGCCTTTATACAGTGTCATGGGTGCAAATAGATGGGGTTGAAAACTTCCCCCAGAGCCACTTTAAAGTGACTTCTAATCTTTCCCTTTAGTGGTGTTAATTCAACTTCACAAGAGTGTTTGAAGGACCATTAGGCAGAGAAATGGACCTTCTCTCCTGCTGATGCCCTTATACAAATAGCAACATTAAAAAAAAACAAAACAAGCCTGTTTCATATCAGGCCAAGTCTCTGGGGCTCAGGGGAGCAGCTGAAGGAGATGTGGGCTCCATTTTTATGAGATTTAAATACATACAGGATTTATGCTCCGTGTTTCTGTCTCACTGCCCCGTGGAGGTCTCCAAGCACCTCGGGAACCTCCTGCCTCAGCACAGGCAGGAGTGGCAGCAGCTGCTGGGAATGGGGACAGGGAAAGTGCTGGGGACAAAGACAGAGGGAGGAAAGAGTCACAGAATCACAGAATCGTCTGGGTTGGAAAAGACCTCCAAGATCATCAAGTCCAACCTTTGACCAATTCCTGTGTTTTCACCCAAGCCCAGAGCACTGAGTGCCACGTCCAGTGATTCCTTGGACACCCTCAGGGATGGGGACTCCTTCATGTGTCCATGGAACACAGGAGGAGTGAAAAACCTCTGGCCATTAGCAAGAATCCAACATTTGAAATGCTGTGAGACCCACAAGTGTTGGTGCTGCAATGGTTTGTCCCACCACACACCAGCTTGGAGCACCATCCAGCCCCACTTCCAGCCCCAATTCCAGCCCCAATTCCAGCTTTCCATGTGGCCCAGGAGCAGAGACACAGGGACAAGGGGGCAGGCACAGGGTGCACCTTTGCTGAGGGTGGTGTCTCAACCTCTGATGAGCAAGAGAGTAACAAACCTCCTGACTTGGTGCTCCAGCTGGACCATCATGACTGACAGACAAAGTTGGATGCAGCCCTCAATAATCTGCCAGACCCCTTTTCAACTCTCATTTACCATTTTGGCTTCTGTGTCCTCCAGTAGCAACAAGTTCTGGTGTATTTGGTGAGAAACTACTTGGCCATGCTTGGAAACAGGGGGTAAATATTTCCCTGGACCATTCTCTTGACCTTCCAGGCTGGGTCAGACCTCCAACATCCTCCATCTCAACCCTCCCCTTGTTCCTGGCAGCTCAGTCACCACCTCAGGTTTTTGATGGAGAAAATCTCCTACCACACAACAGAAGAGCCAGAATATCCCTGGGATGTGGCAGGTGCGGGGATTACAGCCCGAGAGGAAGCACTGCAAGGTCGGGGGATGTGACTTTCTCCTGTCCTCCAGGAGAGGGCAATCCCCGGCTGGAACTGAGCTGAGAATCTCTGCTTAGACAGAGATGCTTGGGAGGGTTTTCCCCTTTCACTGCTCCTTCCAAGCAAAAGCTCAAATTACTGTGATGGAGGGAGGTTGTAAAATGGAAAACACAGATGGGGGAACTTATGGGGGGTGTAAATTTGGGGTAGCCAGTGATTCTTTACACAGTGACATTCATCAGGCTGGCTCTGCAAAAAGGAAAAAGCAGAGTTCAAACCAAACCAGAGTTTCTTTAGAATCAGTGAGAACTTTATACTGTGTGATTCAATCATAAACTTATCTCGCCATTTATTTTCATCTCCCTTGTGTTGAATTTATCTTCTTTAATCATTTTTTAAAACATAGACAGGTGATTCCAGCAGCTCTATAGGTCTCTCTTTCTCAACCTCCCCCAAATCCTTGATTTTCAGCACACACATTGTTTATTTATACAACACACTCCCACACCAGCAAACAGACTCTGCCCTGAGGAGGCAAAACCCTGGCAAAAGTTAATTCCAAGTTTCATTCTGTATCACCGAGTAACAAACCAGCCTCTTCTCTGCCTGAGCTGCCCCATCTGCAAAAGAAGGCTCCTGAAACTGTAACATTTTGCAAGATGCCCCATTGCAGAAGGCAGGAATCAAACCTAATTTTTTTCAGATGTCCTCTCTCCTAAGAGGGCGGTGAAGATCCCAGCCAGGATTTCAAATATGTTTTATTGTGCATGTGAGAGGTGTCTGATGTGTCTCAGTGCTGAGCACGGCCTCAGTTCTGCACTTGAAGGTACAAAGAAGTGGTTGGAGGGGAAGGTGGGGAGAGGAAAAGGGGTCAAAATGTTTCTGAGGAAAGACATAACCCTCTCAAGGAGGGCTGTTCATCACCTCAGGAATTTCCCAACTACTTCCAGGGAGAAGCTTTGGACAACCACATGGACAAGTATTGGAAGGGAAGTTTGATCCCACCAGGCCACTCCATCCTGGGGAGGGTGTGGGGTTCAGCCAAAGAATATCTGGAAAATAAATGAACAAAACCTTGTTACAACAGTCCTTGGACTATCCTGTCTCTTGCAAACTGTTAACTACAGAAAAAAAAATAAAAGCAGGACAAAAACCACTCAAGCCTGGGAGAACTGGAATGTGGAGCTTTTTGGCACAAGCTGAGCAGGAGAAGTTTCCAGAAGAAACAACATGAGTGAGAGGATTATTACAAAAGGCCAGAGTGTCAAATCTGTGCTGGGAGTTAAAAGGAGCCCATAAAATCCACTCACCAGAAATGGAGCCAGAGCAAGGTCTGGAGTTAACTCCTTAAAGTCTACAAACCAGTGATAACCATCAGGAGTGACTTTCTCTCTGCGAGGTGCAGAGTCTGGGCAAAGTCCCATCTCAGCCATCACCCAGAAAGCCATAAAGAGGAAAAAAGCAGATCCAGCAGGTTGATGAGTGTTTTATGCAATGCAATAAATCCAATGTCCAGAGCAGCTTTCTAATTTAAACTTCCTTTTCGTAGTCACATATAACAATTCTTTAAAAAATAAAAGAGAGTCAGAACAATATAATCTGGTCATATCATAAAAGTACAATCCATATGCACCTAATTTTACCATCACAGCAACCTCTCATTTCTATATAAGTGCAATGAGACCTTGAAGATATTTAAATAACTTTCTGAAGAAGTAAAATCTAAAGATAAATTTCAGAGCACTGCCTAAACAATATGTGAAAGCTGAGGAAAGACTGGAGTGTATTGTGTTCTTCAGTTTTATGGTGGACAGGACAAGAAATGGTGAGTTCAGTTCACAGGTAAAATTCATGTTATACATTTTCAATGATTTTGTGTTTGCAAAGGACAAAAAGGGTGGCTTTGGGGTCCAAAGGTGGTGGGAGGTCTCTGGTATTGGGTGGGAATAAGGTAAAACTGAGATCATGTGCCAAGCTGAGCCTGGGTCTGTGACCTTCTTGCTTACAGCCCTCGGTCCCACTTTCCTTGCAGAATTTGCCTTTATTGCCCTCTGATCCCGCAAGGCGGGCGCAGCTGATGAGGAGATTACAGACCAGCCCCAGCCTGTCCTCACTTCCCCTTCTGCTTCTGGCCTTTGGATCCCGAGCCTGCTCTCCAAATGTGAGCGATGGAACCTGCACGAGTCCTGCCCCCGAGCACAGCTTTGGCTCATTCACACCCATCAGGGAACGTGAGAGGAGCAGCAGAGTCTGGGAGTGGATGAAATGTTGGCTTGGATTGCCGGTAATTCAGTTCTGTTTGGATCACTCGTGTTGAGAGGCATTTTGGGAGGCAAAAGAAAGCACGTGGCAACATTTTCAGCAGACTTTGAGGGCTCCCCACAGATGGCAGGTGCTCAGCCAGAAGAAATGACTCCAGTTCAACACACACCAGAACAAATACCGTGTCTCCAACTCAGAGGGTCAGAGCTTAAAGGGAAAAATCAAACTGAGATGCTTTGAAAAGACAGGAACAAGTGTAACACGGAAGCAAAGGCAAACTAATGAAAGTCAGAATGAATTTATGAGGCACCCTAATGAAACACGTGGACACGCAGAGGATGAATCCATGATGTTTAAGCTTTTAAGTCGGCAGATAGCATGGGACTCACATGATTGGGAAGGCAATAAATTTCCCAGCAAATGGACAAGATCATATTTGCACAGAGAAAACCTTTGCCCAAAGCAAGAGTGTTTGGTTAGGGAAAGATTCAATCAGGCTGTTTAATGCCAGTTGCACAACTGTGTCGTTCAAAGGCTTGTACTCTGTTCTGCCAAAGGCTGCACCCCTTCAATGGCAACATTTGTGCCTTAAAGAGGAGCAGCTTTGCTCTGCCCGACAGATGGGTCTCGTTCCTTTGAGCAGAAAGATCACAGGGAGAATGATAAACAAATCATGTCCCACTCCATACCCCCAGTGACAGAACACAGATAATAAATGTTACTTTTCCCTTCATTACCCAGAAAACGCTCGCACGATGCACAAGCACGTGGGACGTGGCACTGCAGGATCAGGATCGGGAGCTCTCGGCGTTTCTGAGCCGTCCTGAGGCAACACCCTGCCCAGGGGCGGATCAGAAGCGCTCCCGTATCAAGACAGAGAGACCACCCCGGTGGCAGCAGGGACTGGCGATCCCGGGGGTGCCACCCAGGTGGGCACCGAGGGTCACGTTTGAACCCGGGGCCGGCAGCACCGCGGAGAGCTCCGCACCCCCCGCCCCGCTCGGGCACGGAAACCCTCGGGCTCCAACCTGTCCCCACATTTTGTATTTATAAATCTATATATATAAGAATCATTCCGTCCGGGCAGTGGCATCCACAGGTTTTTTGGAACTCTGGATAGCAGCAAAACTCCTCCAAATCCCATCAAGCACGGCTTGGTTCTCCCTTTCTCGTGACCTTTAGGGCTTCTTCTTTTCCAAATCAACGCTCTGAAATAAGCCCACAGTGAGGGGCTGAGTCCCCTCTCTGTGACAGCAAACGCTCAGGATGGGTATGATGAGCAAGAGCTCTGCTGGTTGTGAATCCTCATCAACCCACGATCCTCCCTGCCCTGAGTCCCACCACGCTCTCCTGAAGCAACAGACGCTACAGAAATGCAGGTTTTTAGGCTGGTACTTTGCTTTTCCCCCTTGTATTTATTTATTTGTAGCCACCTCGGCAGCCCAGAAGTCGCCGTGCACCACAAATTAAATTCCAAGAGTCAAGTGACGCCACCAACTCGAATTACGAAAGTAAAATAAAGTGAATAATCATAAAAAATATTCAAACACCATCAGCAAATTGAACACAAAGGGGCGGAAAGAACAACTTATCCAGCAGAAGAGGGGGAAATCTGGGCGATAAGGAGTAAAATCAAGGTGCTGCGATGTATTTGTGCTTTCCACAAGCTCACCAGGTGCGTCTGCAAATGTGCAGGAGGGAATTATTGCCTGGGAAGACCCCGAGTGTGCAGCACAAGCGGCTCCACTTCCCTCTGGTGCCTTTAAAATACACGTTCTTGCAGCCAAGCCCTGAAAAATCCCAAATGTCTTTGTTTACAAGCCAAACAGATGGAAAATTACCAAATAAGCAGCGGGTTTGTACAAAGAAGAAACGTCGGGTTTTGTTTTATTTTATTTTACGTTCCACAGCTATAATCACAACTCTCTGGAAAACAGAAATTGAGGATGGCGCAAAGTGGAGTGAGGAGAATTCGGCTCCTCTTTATCTTTCACTCCCCACCGGCGAAACTGATCGTCTGTTCGCCTTTTCAGGAGAAATTTGGAGCTGCGGGACCCTCCTTATCTTCACTTATAACTTTCTATTGTTATTTAACTGTGTGTATCCGATTCGCTTTCCTCTTCTTCGGGCAGGCAGCGAACAAAGAAAAGCCTCACACACACACAGAGAATCCGGTATGGATCATTTAATTGACCCGGCGGGAAGTGTAACTGCAAATAGAGACAAATAATAATTTGTAGCCTGAAAACTCGGTGTCTGGATCTGGGGAGAGATTTATTTCGGATTCAGGAAGAATAATAGTGACTGTGGGTGGGGATTAGTGCGACATTTTCTGCAGGGAAACGGTTAATAAGAGCACGAATATTTTTACAGAAATATTTTCGAGGTTGAAATTCGCAGTTTGTGAAATCGCTCCCCCCACAGAATGTTATAGCTCAGTGATATTATTTTTAAATTTCTCTTTATTATTTGCTGTGTGTTCACGTAAAAAAAAAAATAACAAAGAAATCGAAAACAACAAAAATAGAGAGGGTTTTACAGAGGTTTTGCAAACGTGCCAGTGCAGGAGGACCACTCGGATTTTAAGGGTTTCCCATCAAAATGGCAAGTGGAGTTTTGGGTTATGAGTTTTTGGGATGGGGATTAAATATGGTAGAGTTGCCATTGCCGAAAATAAATTAAAATCCGCATTATCTGCGGGTTTCGTCGTTGTAATAAATTAGGATTTGAGGTTTTTTCCGCTGCTTTTATTAGCTTCCTTTCCTTGGCAAGAAAATAAAATGGAATGGGGTTTTTGTGCTTCTAAACGTCCCTAACCACAATCCTGGAGTTTTTCGGTGGTGGGAGCTGGGTCAGTCGAACCCTCCCTTCTGCTGGGTGACCCCCACGCTGCCACAGGGGCAAGAAAACTTGCCAGGGCTGTCCCGCAACCCTTCCCGGTCCTTTCTGGCCCCTCGGCCCTTCCTGGGAGTTTTTTCCCCCTCCTGTCCCTCGGTGCGGGAATGGGTTTTGCTGTTGAACCCTCTCGGCCGAGGGACGAGACCCAGAGCTGGGATTTCCCGGGATCAATCCCAGCCGTGAGCTCCCTGGAGCCAACCGGGCGATGTTCACGAGGGGAATTATTTAATGGCTCACCCTTCATCCTTCTCCTCTTCCCATCTCCTTTCGAGGAAAAGGTCCCGGCGGTTTTCACCGCCGCGTTTTTCCCCTCCGCGTTTTCCCTGCGCGGCCGCGGAGCCGCGGGACGGGATGGGATGTGGATTTACGATCCGTCCCGCTGGATTTACTGTTAAACCTTTCACGGAGGGGACTCGAGGCGACCAAGTCTGAGAATGTCACTTAGCCGGAGTTTGTCGCCGAAAAAAACGTGCTCTTGTTCGAGCGGCGATAAATTTCCCCCGTGGCACGGAGCAAATTGAACCCGGCGGGGGGGAAGGAGGAGGGTCCCGGACAGGGAAGAGCTCCCGTTTGCAGCCCCTCGGCTCTGGGAAGCTTTATCCTTGGGCTTCAGATCCAGATTTCCAGCAGACGAACCCCTTCCAGGTTTTAGGGGGTTCAGAAATCCTGATTTATATCCAAAGCATCCTGGGGCTCCACCGTGTAGGAGATGCCTGGAGGGTTCCAAGATGAGGTGACCAGCGAGGATGAAAAACGTCATGGAATGAGGGGAGAGAGCAGAGAAACCGGAGTCTGCAAATTCCCTCAAGTAATTTCGGTCCCTCATTTCTTATCCTGCTTTCATTCGGGATTTGCAGAAAACAAAAAAAAAAGTTAAAAAAAAAGAAGTGAGAAAGAGAAAAATAAGGAGGAAAAGTGCTACTTCCCTGATTGTGGTGTATTCTGCTTTTTGACACTGATTGTGGTGCACTCTACTTTTTAAGACCAAACAGGGAGAGGGAAGGAAAAACCATCAAACAGATCTGACTAAACAGAGAACCCTAATTCCTAATTTATTTCTCCCTCCTTCCATTCAGGCCTGGTTTTGGAGGTGGTCAGACATACCAGTGGAGATGTGGAGCCCCAGGGAGCTGGATTTGGGGATGCCGGACCTGTACCCAGCACTCTGCCCTGCTCAGCACCAGAGATGCAGCTCTGCTCAGAGCAAGGGCTGCAGGGAGCAAAGCCAGAGCCATCCCTGCCCTAATTCCTGCAGCAGGGCTGGGAATAAAGGGCTTTTCTCACAGTTTATTTCTAGAAATTCCACTTGGTAAATCAGTCCTGTTCTCCTGCAGGGTTTTGCTGCTCAGGCACTGGTGACTCTGCCCTGTGTCATCCTGGTGAGGCAGGAAGAGCCACTGTCAAGTTGGCCTTTTCCTCTGGAAGTCTGAGAGGGGATTTGAGAAAGCTGGAGGTTGGATAAAGGGAACAGTGTTTGGATTTTGGGAGAGAACAGCCCTCTGAGGGGGACAGACCTGGAGCCTCCCAATGGCCTGGTCTGTGGTGGGGGCACCCTTGGTGATCCAACCAGTGTGACCGAATTCCTGCTGTTCACAGAGTCCCTCTGCAGCCTTTCCCTGAGCTCTGCTGCCATCCAGGCTGGATGACTCCATCGTTTGCCATGTTTCACAGTGCCTCAGGCTTGCTGCTGGATCTGAGGCAGATTTAGGAGGATTTCTTTGCAATTCAGGCTATAAATGACATTGGCCCTTACACAGCAAAGTTCCACAGAGATCTCTGAGTAATTTACAATGGCTGTGAGAGGTGGATATAAAATTAGAGATGATGGTAAAGCCAGAAGTTCAACTCAAACCCCTTAAATCCCAGGGGAGTATCCAACCATCAGGCTCTTGGGTCTCCTGAAATACTTTAATTCCTTTGCAGCAGAAGCCATAAACCAAATGCAAACCAAATCTTGGGATTTTTATTTAAAGTGCTCAGTCTTGGGCTTTGAATTCATGCTGGGAGCAGAGACAAGCCAACATTTATTTTTGTCATTGAGAAATCCAAGTCCTGAATGTTCCCCTTTTCTTCTAAAACTTGGGTGGGGAAGGGGAGGAACAGCTTTGATTCTGGGAAGTATTTTGATAGAGAGTAGCTACAGTCACATTCAAAACCTCAAATTATTTTATTAATGAGATTTCCTAATTCAGAATTTTACCTCTTTATGGAACATTAAGTTGTGGGGCTCAAAGATAATGGCAATGGTGGGATGTGGCAGGTTCCAAAGCTTTCAGTGTGTTCCCAGTTCTGCTCCATACGTATTCCATTGTTTCATGTCTGTGTAGCCTTAGGTTTAGTGGAATGTGCCTGAATGATGGTTGAGCACAGATGTAGGAAAAGACTGCCAAAAACACTCCAAGAAAGGACATGGGCCTGGCAATAAACGGAGCTGCATCAGCAGGAATGGAGGCTGCGAGTCCTGGAATCTCATTCCAGATTTCACATCCTCTATGGAGTGATGATGATGATGGGGAGCTTGGGAGAGGGACAGGAAACTGGGTGGCTGATGGCCCAACACCAGCAGCTCAGGCAGAGGCTCAGGGTTGGATTCAGCAACATAAAAAGAGCAAGTGGGAAATCAGAAGTAAAAAAGTGAAGGTGGTTCAATGGTTTGTGTTGGAAAACACGATGGTTTTTGTTGAAAAACACCTTCTTTGCTGGTTTACAGGGCCGGGGGCTTGGCCAGGGGCATAGAAAGCTCCGTGCAGGTGGGTTGGGAGAACTGCAATTCCCAGGTGGCCACAATGCAGCCAAATTCAGCCTGAAGAGGTAAAGCAGAACAAGCATAACCATAAGGTCAAGTGCTCTCACATGTCACCATAAGCTGTCCACACTCAGGGCATGAAGAAGGGCTTGTTCTGCCCAATTCTGCCATTCCCCTCAGGACTGGGACTGTGCTGGACTCTGGGAATGAGCTTTGTCCCTTTTTTCATTTGCACTGAGCTGAGTCACAGTGGAGGAAAAGCCCATTTGTTAATGAGAACAAAGTGATAAGGTTGAGAGCAGAATCCCTCTGCTTGCCAGTTAAAAACACACACTGATTTCCCTGAGGTTCCTCCACGAGCCCCAGCTGAGATTCCCAGCCCTGGGGGCCTCATCAGCCACCTCCTCCTCTGCCAGAGGAGCGCAGGGCACCAGCCTGCTTGGCTCCAGCCATGCCCAGCCCATCGGGATGGCAAGAGCAGAGTCTGGGCTTCCCTCTCCATGCAAAGGGTGCCCACAAACACCCCCCACCCCCAGGGCCTGCCCAGACTGCAGACAGAGCCATAAGAGACCATAAAGCTTAAGGTGTGTGATTTTTATGCAAACATTTATTTAGATGCCGGTTCTTTGGTCTGTTCCAGACTCTGAACCTGGGGCACATTTGCTGCTGTGAATAAACCTTCACGTTTCCTTGAAAACCCTCCTAAATTATGGGGCACTCAGGGCTGAGGGAGGGAGTTCATGAAAGTAGAAATAGGGAAACGAGGGTCTTTATCAGACATGGCCACATACATTAACCAGGGACTCCCATAAAAGTACCACTGACCTTCCTTGACTTGTGCAAATCATGTCTGAGGAGCTGCAACACCTCAGTGCTCGTTTCCCCCTTTACACAAAAGCAGTTTTCCTTTTAATGCTGGTGGGGAGGAGGGTCCCAGGGCTGGGCAAGGAAGATCCCAGGGCTGGGGAAAGAAAGACTCAGGGCTGGGAAAACACATTTCTGTGAAGAGCTGGAGAAGGGAAAATTGTTTCTGTTGGTTCTGGAAAAATAAATAACTACATATACATAAATAACCAGAAGGATCTGAAAAAATATCTCTTCTGGTGCCTGAATTCTTGGGGGGAAAAATAGGAGCCAAGTCATTGTTTAAGATCATCTCTATAAGGATCAGATCTTTCCAGGAAAATAGTATGAGATCTGGGAAAGGCTGATATATTTAAAAATTACAATATTCAAAACTATTTTCAAGAAATACAGAGATGTTAAACACTGTTCTATAATCCTGGGGGAGAGAGATGGTCTTTGCAAAAAGGGTGAGCCTTCAAATGACAGGAAACTCACCCCAACCTGCCATGTAATTCAGCAGAGGAATTTTAACAAGAAGCACCTGCCTGTCTCTTCTAGCTCAGCTCTGGCCTTTATGGCTTTACACACATTGTTAAATTTAATCAAGCACATCAGTTTACATATTGTTTCTAATGATTAAACTCTCTATGGCTGTTTTTTACATACAGCTGAAGGTGGGGAGGTGTATTAAAAATCTTGAAAAATTATCAGTCAGTCAAAAAACCTGTGGATCATTTTCCTGCTGTGCCCTGACTCAGAATCTTGGATATTCTCAACATCCAGGAGTTTATGCAGCTCTTGGTGAATATCAGAGGGGAGAAATGATGAGATGGTAAAGATATTTGATTTAAGAGCTGATCTGTGGTCTGTGTCTGTGTGACAAGAAGAGAAGCATCAGCTCAGATGGTCCCTTGGGCAGCCCAAGGGAAGATCAGCACACGTGTGTTGGATTTCAAACTCACAGGTGAGGAAGGATTTGGAATTAACCAATATTCTCCATGGGTAAAAAACAAGCATCCAAAAAAATGGGAGGAAATTGGTGTTGGAGGAAGGAGGGGAGGGAAGGATGGACACAGCTTGGAAATCCCTGGCACTAAAAGGACCCCACAGTGTTGAGGAGGCTGAACTCACTCCCTGTGTACCCTGCAAAGGGCTGGTTCATGTGCAGCAGGTCCCATCATGGCCCAAACACACACTCAGTGACCACCATGGCTTTAATCTACTGCTATTTTCCTTTATTCTGCCTTTCCTTATGTCCAAAAACCACGACCAAATTCCTCTTCCATCAGGGCACAATTTCTTGGTGGATAAAGAGAACAAGTCATGAAACCACGAATTCCTACTTCTTTTCCAACTGTCTGGCTCAGCCTCCTCTTCACAGGCCCACGGGGACCATTTCTGGGGGCACATCTGAGAGAACACGAGAGCACAGGACGCTTCAGCTTTTGCAGACCACGAATCTCTGGTCCATCTGAAAGACATTGTCTTAACAGGCCACTGCCTGCTCAGGACAGATGGAGAGACAGGGAAATTAATGGAAAAGGGAATCTCAGCTGCTGGAGGAGGGAGCCAGAGCTCCATCCCCAGTGCATCTCCAGCATCAGGTCGGTGTTTCAGCAGTTCTGGCTGAGAGATAATGAGGGACAAAAAGGAGAAGCCGTAATAAGGTGACATAAAATATTGGCTCATGCTGTTTCCTCACAAACATGCATAAAACCTGGTCCTGTTCTCTGCACCAAACGTGAGCAGGTTGCTTTGGACTTTAACAAACACTGCACAGCTTTGCTGATGCACTTTAGGGGAATTGCTATTGATTTCTTCCAGTGTCAGCCCAGGAGATGAAGAGAGAGAGATGGGGTGAGGAGCTGCTCTCCAGCACTGCATGGAAGGAAAGGGTCCCCCTCACCCTCAGGGCTGTGTGTGCTCAGCAAGGCCAAATGTGCTGCACTGACACAGCCCTGGCTTTGGAGGGTGTATTTAGAGTCATAAAGACTCATGGAGTGGTTTGGGTTGGAAAGGACCATAAAGATCATTCAGTGCCACCCTTGCCATGGCAGGGACACCTCCCACTGTCCCAGGGTGCTCCAAGCCCTGTCCAACCTGGCCTGGGACACTCCCAGGGCTGGGGCAGCCACAGCTTCTCTGGGCACCTGTGCCAGGGCCTGCCCACCCTCACAGGGAAGGATTTTGATCTTTTGCCCTGGAAAAAGCTGGAAGCTGTTGGGGCTGGAGCTCCCACCACTGACTGAGCCCCCCATGCAGGACAAAAGCCATTTAACATAATTTACTTACATTCTACATCCTGCCTCTCTTGTCTCATGATTAGACTGCTCAAACCCAGAATATATCAGAAAATAATGCTACTATTTTTTCCCCATCAATATTCATGATCCTTTCTGATAATATTTATAAAAAGTGTGTTCCTGGCTTTGTGTGTGGGTGTGGATGTGTGTGCAGGTACCTGAACCAGTGCCTGCTAAAACAAAATAAAGTTTCTTTTATATCACTTCATTAATTTGGGATAAGAGGGGCAAGATGAAGCCAAGAACTCATTTAACATACTAAAGACAACACTTTATTTTTCAGGAAGAGATTTCTTCCAATTAGCCTTTTCCTGATGGGATTTTCCAAGCCAGAAATATTTTCCTCTCCCTCATCTGCTGTACTTCAGGTGAGCCATAACCATTCCAGAAAATTCAGTAATTTATACCCACAGATATCTGACCATCGTGGCTGAGTGTGGAGCTGGAGGACAACTTTGGGAGCCTCATATCCCACAAGGGGCTGGAAAGCTGCCTGGCTTTAGGGCAGATTAAGCTCCTGTGTCTCAGAAATATCCTGCTAAATTGTGACTTTAATAAGGAAATGAAGCAGCAATTCCAGGTTATTTTATTTTTTTTCAATAAATTATTGAGTGTTTCAGAAACATAAATTCAAACACGGACTTGTCTCTGTTTCCATCCCTCCTATTTCCATCCCTTTCCAGCATTCCCGTGGATTCCTGATGGTTTCAGGGCTATACGAGGGTGAGTTGGGGCTGGATTTTGTAAATCAAATGTTTCTGATACTCTGATAAGTGGTGGCTGGAAGGTGACCCAGGTGGGACCTGCGTTTCTTCTGGCACACACCAAATATCCCATTTCTCAGTGCGCCAACCTCATACCTGTGCATTGCTCAGGAATTACTGGCATTAAAAAGCAACAGATCCTTTAATTCCGTTGTTTTATGCAAATACAGACAAGCACCACTGGGACTTTCTTTCCCTTCTCCGTGCTAAAAGCCCCATAATCTCATAATTACCAGCACACTGATTTCCACGTATTTTTTTTTCATTAGGTGGTACCATTCCCGTGGCCATACAGAGAGACTTTATTACAAAAATTAAAAGCAAACTGGTTTATCCTCAAAGAAAATAATTATTAATGCTAAAAAAATTACTTTTTTAGCCTTGAGTGTTTAGAGAATCCAACTCGTGCTGAAAAAATTCTGTGAGGTGAAGGAAACAGGAGAGACTTTCAAGGTGAGCTCGGGTGCGGCCGAGACTTTTCTCTTTTTAGGTAAAATTGTGTTTTAAAAGTGATTTTTTTTCCCTTTCTCTCTTCCTGGGGTCGCGGCCGCTGCCGGCGGGTCGGGCGCGGCATCTCCCGTGGGGGGAAAGGTGGCGGGACCGAAAAAAAAGGGTTTTTTTTCCCTCATTTCACCCCCGGGCTCTGCTTTCTCCAGGAGGAATCGCCCCTTTCTTGCAGTTTTTTTGCACTCAAGTTGATGCCGAAGAGGGTGATGGAGACTGAAGGATGAGGCGAAATGCAAATGGGCAGCCTCGGGTTTCTGGGTGTTCATTTATCGTCTTTTGAACTTAAAAAAAAAAAAAAAAAAAAAAAAGCGTTTATTCGTCAGGATGAAGCCAAGTCGGTGCTTGAAAGGAATTGAAAAGAGCCCCTTTTTTCTCCTTCTTTGGGTCGCAACAGAAACTCGCGGCCGGATCTATAATGCGGATATTTCCCAGCCTTCCAGGGGGCATTAACATTCAGCACACGGTTCTCTGCAGCAGGAGCGAAACGGGTTCGGGTGGGAACGAACGAAACCCCATTAGAAAACCATGACTGTATTAAATTTCAGCTCGGAAAATTGAAATATTTCTCACTTGGCCACTTAGTTCTGCAGATCAGAGCAAAAACCGCAACGAAAAGGAGCTTTAGTTGTTGCTTAGGGAATATTTTATCCCGGTGGCGCTTCCAGAGTGGAGTGAGACCCATCAATGGCGAGGCTGCTGCAAACAATAAACTTGTTTCATACTCTTTTTTTTTTTAATCTTTAATTTTATGAAAAGCAATTAAGTGATGTAGCGGAGAAAAAAAAATGATTCGGGTGTAAAATGAATTATATTTTGCCTTTGTGCTGAGTGTAACGCTGATATATGGAGGAGGCATTACCCTGGCAGGGCTTGAGAGGAACGAATTTAATTTTAAATTTATTGGATGTAACTACATCGAGGACTTTTCCTATTTTGTTTACAGGTCTAAAATTACAGGGTGACGTAGAGCAGCTCACACACTAAGAGTGCACATCGTTTTAGAGCTTGAAAAAATAATAGTAATAAAAATTTCGGAAAGAAGGAGAGGGGGAGAGAGGCAGAACTCCCTTCTGTATATATAAAATGAATTATTGTACCTTATTTTTGGACTCAAATTAAGAAACAAATGGAGTGAGGACGTAAAAAAATGTACCTTTGATTCTGCTGAAGGAGAAGCAGGGAAAGGCAGAGCAGTCTGAGGTCCCTGTTAATGACATCCCGCCAAGATGCTTGTAAGACCCAAGAATGTTTACAACATGGGCTCAAGTTCAATGACAAAATCCTTTGAAGGGGAAAGGGGAGGAAAAGAGGGGGAAAAAAAGCAGCCCAGACACTTTGTGCAGTGGGCATGAACTTGAACAAAAGAAAGGAGTCAAAGGCTGGGAAAGGGGGGGAGGCGTGAAGGAAGAGCTCGGAGAGGTGTTCCCACTGCGCCTGTGTCTGCATTTGAGTTTGTAGGTGCATTTTTGGTACATTTTAATTTGTTTTAGGTGGAAAAAAAGCAAAATAGGGAGAGAAAGGGGAGAGGAGGAGGGAGAGGAAAAGGGAGAGAGGGAGAGAAGGAGAGGGACAGAGAAAGAGAGGGAGAAAGGCAGGGCGGAAGAGAGGAAAAGGAGAGGAGAGGAGAGGAGAGGAGAGGAGAGGAGAGGAGAGGAGAGGAGAGGAGAGGAGAGGAGAGGAGAGGAGAGGAGAGGAGAGGAGAGGAGAGGAGAGGAGAGGAGAGGAGAGGAGAGGAGAGGAGAGGAGAGGAGAGGAGAGGAGAGGAGAGGAGAGGAGAGGAGAGGAGAGGAGAGGAGAGGAGAGGAGAGGAGAGGAGAGGAGAGGAGAGGAGAGGAGAGGAGAGGAGAGGAGAGGAGAGGAGAGGAGAGGAGAGGAGAGGAGAGGAGAGGAGAGGAGAGGAGAGGAGAGGAGAGGAGAGGAGAGGAGAGGAGAGGAGAGGAGAGGAGAGGAGAGGAGAGGAGAGGAGAGGAGAGGAGAGGAGAGGAGAGGAGAGGAGAGGAGAGGAGAGAAGAGAAGAGAAGAGAAGAGAAGAGAAGAGAAGAGAAGAGAAGAGAAGAGAAGAGAAGAGAAGAGAAGAGAAGAGAAGAGAAGAGAAGAGAAGAGAAGAGAAGAGAAGAGAAGAGAAGAGAAGAGAAGAGAAGAGAAGAGAAGAGAAGAGAAGAGAAGGAGAAGAAAAATTGAAATATTGTGTGCCCCAGTTCGGGGAAGGGCAGCCATGGGATGAAGGTGTCTCTCCAGTGAATCTGTTTTGAACACAATTTTCTTACTAAACCCAACCTAGAGCCTCCCCATCCCCCTGCCCAGCCGGGACCTCCCAGGATTGCTCTGCCCCAGGTTTTGGGGCTGCTCTGCCCCAGGTTTTCTGAGTTTCAAGTTCAACGGCAAAGGGAGGAGGGGGAGCCTTCACCTGGCCCGGCGCCCCCCGGCAGCGGCTCCTTCCCGGCGTTTTACGAGGATGTCGGGCCTTTCTCGCCCTTTGCTGAGGCCGCCGTGTAAAGGTTTTACAGCTCTTCCCGAGACTCTCCTCCTCCCCTTCCCATCTGCATTTTCCGCTTCGGATTCGGGGCTGGGGCTGAGGACAGCGATTGGGGGTGGGGGTGTCATGTCTCCCAGTATCAGCTCAGTTTCCCACTGGGTGAGGATTCTGACTGGGTTGGAGGTGTTTGAGGGTTTCCAGCCGTTCCTGTGAGGGCTTGGGGACATCGGGGAAAGATCTGTCGATGGAAGTGGAAGAAAAGGATGGGGATAAGAAACCAGAAGGATTTAGCGCCATAGAGCCGGGAGTTGGGAGGAGCGTCCCTTTCCAAACCCCTAAATCCAGACGGATTTATTTTGTTTTATTTTATTGGTTTATTTGCCTTTCTTTGGGGGAACATCCGAGGGTTTTCCTCCCTTTGGGAAACGTCGCTTCTGCTTTGCGGCCTCTACAAACACACAGAAATCAGGGCGAGAAGGTTCATTATTGGTAACAGAGGGGGGAAATAAGCGCATTTTGATCTTTCCATCCATAAGCCAGTTCGGGAAAGCCAGACGGACATCCCCAACCGCGGAGGGAACGGCGGGTCATCGATGCCGCCGGGATTCAGGGCTGGGAATTAAGAAAATAACCCCGGACTGGCTCAACGCTGAGGAATTCAGAGCAGGATCCGGATGGGGAAGGGCAAAGTGTGACCGATCCCTGCACGACAGCGCTGCCCCCGAGCTGCAGCTGTCGGGGGGTCCTTCCCCGCTGTCCGGGACCTCAAGAGGGCAGAGCCAGGTCCGCACACGCGGTTTCCTCCGCGCCTCTGCGCTCGCAGTGTCCGCATCGCCCCTTTTCCCCCTTTTTGGGGGGATTTTTAGCGGAGCGGAGCTGCCGTCGGGAGCGGAGGAGCCTCCGCGCAGCCCCGACGGCTCCTCCTGCCCGGGGCGGGGTTATGACGTATGACCCGCCCTCCTGGTTACGTCATCGCCCGAAACGCTCAGCCATTGGCTGTGCTTCTCCCTGGGCTTCTGGCGTCACCAGTGACGTCACGCGGGAAAGGCATCGCCCCGAGGTGCCTCCAGCACCTCTGCAGAGCGCAGGGAGAAAGTATCTTGGGAAAACGGGGGAAAAACGGGAAAAAACAAAGGAGATCGTGCCTGGCTCTGCTCCGATATCCATCGGGAATCTGCTGGAAGCCAGAGTCACCTAAAATATTTAATAAATCCTTTATTAAACAGGAACACTGTTTAAAATTATCATTATTTAGGGCAAAATGCGATTTAACCTTTGGGTTTCTAAAAGAATGAAAAGGCAGGAAAAAGGGGCAATTTTTTGGCCGTGGTAACGGTGGAGGTTTTTTGCCCTTTCAGAGAGTTTTTTGGGAGTTTCAGGCAGGTTTAAACGCGACGGGGACTCTGCGAGCCGACACGCCGCTGCCTTGAAACACCGAGATATTAAACAAAGAAATTGTGTGCGGGGAGTTGGCGCTTCCCCGAGCTGCAAATAACCTGAAAAGAGCAGAGAAAAACGTATGTTGGGGTATATTTAATCTCACCCTCTTTATTCCGCTGAAAAGGATGACGACGCTCTTTAATATTAACCAAGATCATTTAGTATTACACGGGGATTATCTCAGCACATGCTACAAAACGTGTCGCTATAATTCGGGATTAGTAGAAGGAAAACGTGTGTACAAATACACGGATATCAGCACAAAGGAAAGCGCGTTTGGAATCGTAGGAATTGCATTAAACTGTATCAAAATATAGGCATGAACATAGATATTTGTATATGTAGGTATGCAACACGTGTATATACACCTTTATCTGAGTATATATTTATATCCACACAGCCAGGACTATATCGCTTGTAGACGTGCAGACACGGAGCTGGGTATATAGAAACTCACAAACACCAATATCGGATATGACAGAAGGTAAAATAATGCTAAATATCCGCATGTGCATATGTATATTTTATATAGAACCGCGCAGGGAAAAAGTCGTACGTGCCTTTATAAATGTGTGCCTACATAATGTCATATTCATATCCTGTACATTCACGTTTATGCAGATAATTCAGGTGTTTCACTACAACACACCCGGATTTATTTCTTCTCCCTCTACACGCGCATTTTGATGCTTCTGCCTGAATTAAGGAGATTTTTTTTTTTTTACTGCTCTAAGTACAGCTTTTCCTTTCTAAAGACCTTGTTGCCCTTTTCCTCCCTCCACTCTCGGACAACTTTGCTCCCGCCGCACGCGGGAGTTGCGTGCTGGGATTAATTAATGCAATTAGGCCAGTTTTCCTTTGTATTTTTATGTCTTCGAAGCGCTCTGAGGGTGCTGTTCAAACCGAAGCGGTGGGAGCACGACGTGATAAGGCAAGAGCAAACTGTACAGGGTCCTCTGCGTGCAAAGCGGGCAGGGATGGGGGTTTTTTTGCCCTCCTTCGGGGGGTTTTACCCCGCGGAGCAGCGCAGAGCGATGCCCCGCACCCTGCGCTGCCCTGGGCCGGCTCTGCCCGCCCCGAGGGCCGCTCGCTCCCAACGCTGACGGTGCCGGAGCCCCCCGGGGTGTGGGGGGAGACGGGGACCCCTTCGGGGCTTGAGGTGGCCGCGTCCTCACGGTGTGTTGCTGGTGCTGCTTTTGATTTTAGCGACGACTTTTTTCTCTTTCACCCGCCTGTTCTGGAACCAGATGGTGATTTGTCGCTCCGTGAGGTTGGTGGCGGCGGAGATCTTCCTCCTCTTGTCGCGGGTGATGAACTTGCTGCTGGCGTACTCCTTCTCCAGCTCCTTCAGCTGCCCTTTGCTGTACGGGACCCTCTTCTTGCGGCCCCGGCGGAAGGAGCAGCCGTCGGGGGGCAACTGCCCGGCGGAGTCTGGGGATGGGGAGATTCGGGGCTGAGCGGGGCCACGGGGGTCCCCACGCACCCGGCACCCACCCTGCACCCACCTCCCATCACCTTTCCCTGCCAACAGCACCCTCTCTACCTGCCGCTCCATTTCTTCCCTCCAGCCTCGTGCCAACCGTGATATTTAAGGATATTTAAGTTCTATAATTAATTCCTATATTGATACTTACAGAGTTTTTTTTTCTTCTCTGAATTTCTAAGTTTTTATTTGGGTTTTTGGTTCTGTTTGTTTTATTTTGGGATTTTTGGGGAGTTTTGTTTTTTTTTTTGTGGTGAAATCCTGCTATTGACAAAATACCGACATAAGTGAGATTGTCACACTCTCTCTGCAGCCTCAGCGCTGCCGAGCAGGGCCAAGGGCAAGCCCAGTGCCACAAGCGTGGCGTGGGGAGTGGGCAGAGCCCCCTCCTTCACAGCCCTGCACTGTGGGGTCATTTGCACCCCCTGTTCCCTTTAAAGCGCCCCAAAATTCGAGTGCTACTTGCGGGCTTCGGCTGACCCGCGGCTGTCGGGGTTGTGTGTGAACCAGGATAGTGTCACCTCGGAACGCTGATCGTATCATCACCTGTACCCCGATAACATCACCCTCTGAACCCCGATAGTATCATCACCTGAACCCCGATAACATCATTTCCCTCCGTGCTTGGAGGACGACGAGCTGCAATGGGCAGCGAGAACTTAAATTATCATTTTGTGATAATTTGAACCTAATTTGATCCAACTCACAATAAAAGCGTTCCTGGACGGCCAGAACAAATCCACAACAGATTATTTTAACCCTTGATGCTCATTTCCCCCCAATCCCCCTCTTTCCTCTCCCAGCCCCACAAGAGGGACTTTTACCTGCAAAGGCGGATTTCAGGAGGTACCCGGCCTGGCCCTGCTCCTTGGGGCAGCACATCTGGCTGCTCCAGCCGCCTCCCAGAGCCCACGGCTGATGGTAACTATCCACGGGCAGCAGAGTCTCATGCCGGGCCTCTCCGGGGCCGCCCAGCCCCGGTACCACCGACACGTCCAGGTACCCGGCCACGGGCTGGTAAGGCGCCCCGTAGCCGGGGTAGAAGGCGAACTCGGCGGGGCGGCTCTGGAAGTCCTCGCTGCCCGCGGCGGGATCCAGGTATTTCTCAGCGGGGAAGGGACCCTGGGCCGGGCCGGCTTTCAGGGCGCTGCGGGCGACGCGGCACGAGTAGTACCCGCTGCCGAAGTATCCGTAGGGCAGCGGGGTGGAGGCGGCGGGACCCGGCGGGGCGGGCGGAGGCGGCGGAGCGGCGGGGCACGGCTTGGGGGGCTCGGGCGGCCCCTCTGCGGGGTAGCCGGGGTTCATCCCGGGGGGAGGCGAAGGGCCGCCCAGGGCCGGCGGGGGAGGCGGCAGCAGCCCCCTGCCCTGGCCGCCTGCGAAGCCGCCGGCTGCCAGGAGCCCCTCGAGGCCCGGGGGGCCGCGGGGCTCCGGGGGCTGCATGTGGGGCGGCGCGGGGGCCGGGGCATGGGGAGAGCCTGCTCGGCAGCACCCGGGCACTGCCCGAGGGGGGTCCCCGGATCTTTTTAAAAGGCTGCGAGCTGCCGAGAGCTGCCTTTCCCCGCCGGGCTGCCCTGACGCAACGGGCGGAGGCTGCCTCATTGGCTGCTGCTGCGAGGGGGGAAAAGGACGGAGAGGAGGGGAAAAAAAAAACCAACCCCGCACCAAAAAAAAAAAAAATCTTCAGCCTCAATAAATCCCGGCTGCAGAAATTGCGAAAATACTTTTATTGCGATAGGAGGAGGAGGGCACCCCCCCCGCACGTGACAGGCGGGCACACGGGAGGCGCCTCCTGCGCTGCATCTCGGAAAAAGGGGAAAAGGGGGAGAGCAGAGGTGGAGAAATGGGGGGAACGGGGGAGGAAGGGCAAGGAGAGGGAGAATCATGGTGGAAAAATCAGGGCTCAGATTAAAACCACCTTTCTTTTGTGTGTGTGTCTTATTCCCATGCAGGTCCGGGGCCTTCTGCCCTCGCAAAAATCCTGGCACAGCCCGAGCAGGCCCAGAGAACCATCTTGGCCTCAGTGGGGTGATGGTGGGGCAGTGATGGACCCCCAGGGACAGAGCCTTCCCTCGGCTCATTCTTCCCTTGCTCGGGGGTTTTTAATCCACGCTCATCGCAGCACAGCACCTCTTTCTGTTGCAAAACCCCCAGTTCTGTATCCTTGGGGAGAGGGTCATGCCCTCAAGGCCCTAAAAGCAACGAGAGAGGGAAAAGAGGGTCTTTGGTATCCCAAAAAAATAAGGGAAAAGGTGTTGGCAGGCAGCAATCCATCTGCACACAGCTACTGCCACACGTGGTGCTGGTGTGATCCTGACCCTGCGTGGATCCTGGCTAGGAAGCATCCCAAAGGGAAGGGGTTTGGAAAAGGGAGGTGGGAAAATAATACAGAGAGTCTCTTTGGGTTCCAGAAGCACCGGGGGAGGTGGGAAAATAATACAGAGAGTCTCTTTGGGTTCCAGAAGCACCGGACAGGTGGAAAGACAGGCAGAGGAGGGGAAAGATGAATGTGGAGATGAGGGATTGCATCGGTCTGGGAAAGCTTGGGGTAAATACAATAATAATTTAATTATGTGTGCTATTAAGTGATTAAAGTGCGTGGACTTTTAATCATCTGTACACATGGTGCAAACATTCAGAGACAAGTTTCTCCTCCTTTTTCTCCTGAAGGCCTTGTCTGAAAAAAGCTTTGCCGAAATTCCCCCAAAGGCAGCTTGAACTCATGTATTGTTTCCCTTGTGCAAGTAAATCAAGATATTTCTGCCTTCTAACTATCAAATCACAATAAAGTTCTCCTTCTGCCACATCTTTGGGCCACCAAAGCAACCACCCAGAGGCGCCACGACAGGGTTTGTCCCTTGGGGACAGAAATCCCAATAGAAATAAGGGTTAGAAGTGATAATGGCAAAGCTCGCCCAGGCGGGGAGAAGCCCCGTTCAGCTGCTGGGACCAGCCCCCCACTCCCCTCGCGCCCCAAACACGGCTCGTTCCAGCCCCCCGAACCCGCGGGGGCTTTGCCCAGGGCGGGCTGGGTGAGATCCCTCCCTCACCCCGTCCTTTATCCCCGGGGAGGAGAGAGAAATAACCACATCACGAATCTTCATCTTCACTCCTTCGCCCCTGAAAAATCCCGAATTCTCACGGCAATCCACGATTTTCTTTTTCTGCGGGAAAAAAAAAAAGAAATGAAGTTTAAAAATCCCGATGTTTTTAGCCTTCACCTTCCTGATTTCAAAGCTTCTTTCTTCCCTTTCCGTAGTTTAAAGGCTTCTCTCCTTCTTTGATGCCCTTTTTATCCCCCCCACCCCGCTCCTTCCCTCTCCCCATTTGCTTCCAAACAGCCCCATAACTGGGGCGCTGGGGCCCGGCGGGCGGCCCAGTGTTTGCCGACGTGTCTCACCCTGTTCCTTGCACAGAAAGGTCGGGCTTAATGCGGAGGTCAAGGCCAAGTTGAAAGTTAAAAGCCTGTTGACTTCGGGGCTTCGCTGTGGCCGCCGCCGTCGGGGCAGCCCCGGCCCCTCCGCCCGTCGGACCCCGCGGGGCTTTTGGGGGAGAAGCCCCCGAGGTGTCTCCGGGTGAGGCTGGAGAGGGATCCGCGGACAGAGCGGCTTGTTGAAGACTCTCCTGGTAGTTTGTGCCACTTTGTTTCCTTTTATTTATTTCTTTTCAGTGTAAGCGGGAGGAGAAGGAGGAGCGGGATCCGGCACAGACACCCCGAAAAACGAGGGTGGGGAATCGCCGGATTATGGAAATTATGGGATTTTATTCCTTTTCCTGACGAGTCCGGGGTCGATCGGTGAGTGGGGCTTTGTCCCGACCCCTCGGATGCTGCCCCGGAGAGGAATTCACCTTTTTCACCCCGAAAAAAGCACTTCAGGTAATTTATTTAGAGACAATCGCCTTTTCTTCCGAAACTGAAGCCTCGCGCTTTTAAGATCGCGCTTCCCTTCAGCTCATCTCCTGTATAACATGTGCGGAAAATTTCCAGCAGGCTTCGCCTCGGGAATAGTTTAAAATGTGACTTTCAAACTGGTATTAAGATTTTCCTTCTTTGACGATTTTACGGAGAAAATTTCGGTGTATTATTTAAGGTCACAATAAGGAAAGAGGAATGGGGTTATTTTGAAATAAAACCCCCTGAATTCTTTTACCAATTCCTCTTTCAATGAGCGAGATAAAGATTATCTAATGCTCTTATCAGTTTGCAACTATTCTTTTATTATATTCTTCATAGGATCCATTTAATATTTATACCATCTGAAATCCCAAAAGCTGTGGAGCAACTTTTTAACAGTCTCTGATTTTTTTTTTTTTTAAGCAATTGAATTCGAAACGTCGTCACAAAATACAAGAGGAAAAAAAACCTCAAAACCAACCCAAACCCCAAAGCAGTTTGAAGAGGGAAAGAGAATTGGAACTACTTAAAGACTTAACGTTTGGAAATAATCAATTGTTGGAAAATTGAATTCTGGGTCTGGAAGGGAGCCCAGCCTTTTGGTTTCTGATTCTGGCAATATTTCGGGGGGAAAAAAATTAAAATAAAGGCAAACATTTTGATATTTTCTTTCTCTTTTTTTTTCTTCCTTCCCCGCCAGCCCCTCCTTTCCCACCCCTCAGCCATCCCGGGAAGCCCTGGGGATGTAGGTGCGAATATTTCTCTCCCTGATGCCTGGAGGAGCAGAATCTGTATTTTATAGCGCATTTCTCGTGGATCCTTTGAACAAATCAGCTGGCATGGGAACAGAGAGCCTGGTCTGACTTCTCTTTGCTCTTTTTATCCCCTCTGTGCTGAAGCCCCGGCGCCTCAATCACTTCAGCGCACTTCTGACCCTCCCTTCCCCCTTTTTGGGGTGAAATGCGGGGTGATTTCAGACTCGGGGTGATTTCAGACTCGGAGTGATTTCAGACTCGGGGTGATTTCAGACTCGGGGTGATTTCAGACTCGGGGTGACTTCAGACTCGGGGTGTTTTCAGACTCGGAGTGTTTTCAGACTCGGGGTGTTTTCAGACTCGGGGTGATTTCAGACTCGGAGTGATTTCAGACTCGGGGTGTTTTCAGATTCGGAGTGATTTCAGACTCGGAGTGATTTCAGACTCGGGGTGTTTTCAGACTCGGAGTGATTTCAGACTCGGGGTGTTTTCAGACTCGCGGTGATTTCAGACTCGGGGTGATTTCAGACTCGGGGTGTTTTCAGACTCGGAGTGATTTCAGACTCGGGGTGATTTCAAACTCAGGGTGTTTTATTTAATCTGTTCTCGCCATTCCTGCACCTTCCTGCTTTTCTCTCCACTCCCCAGGTTTGACTGCAGGCTCCTTTCTTGCCTTTTAATTTCTTTTTGAGGAATCAGGGGCTCTGAGCTCGCACTGGTGTGTTGCTCCTGGACTGTCCAACCTGAAATTTCCGGTCTGAGTTTCTCCTTCCTCTTCACAAAAATGGAAAATGAGGTACCTTGGTGGCTCCTCGAAGGCCACAGCTGCTGGTGCACTCTGTTTCCAGCTCCAAATCCCTTGGAAAATAACCCCTCCATGAACCCCCTTCCCACCTCCTGCATCCTCCCCTCCAGCCCCAGCTTCCCCCAGCCCAGGGAGGCTGAAACCCCAAAGGGGACTAACCTGACCCCACTCGAGCCTCAGGGAGGGAGAAAAGTGTGATGGGAGTCAGTGATGGTTTTACCCACAGAGGGGATGTGGCCTGAGTGCAGTTTATAAAGCAAAACGCTCCTTCCTGGGAGCACAGAGACAAAATACAAATATATTACACGATATATTTGTGTTTTATCTCCAGAGACATTTGTGCATCCTCCACCTGGAAACAGCCGTGTGATTGCAGCTGGGTGTCCCTACTCGCCTTGGTCTGGGTACAATCCAGCTCTCCAAACACCCTTTCTATGAGTACGGCAAAATGTGAGTGTCTGCTCATCCCTACCCGTGCCTCGTGCCCTGGGGCTGTGTCTCCATCCATCCCTCTGGAGCAGCCCTTTCTCCCGAGCCCATTTTCCCGTGCCTCGTGCCCTGGGGCTGTGTCTCCATCCATCCCTCTGGAGCAGCCCTTTCTCCCGAGCCCATTTTCCCGTGCCTCGTGCCCTGGGGCTGTGTCTCCATCCATCCCTCTGGATCAGCCCTTTCTCCCGAGCACATTTTCCCGTGCCTCGTGCCCTGGGGCTGTGCCTCCATCCATCCCTCTGGAGCAGTCCTTTCTCCCGAGCGCATTTTCCCGTCGGCGCCGAGCCTGGCAGTGCTCGCCCATCCCTGCACGCACCAGGGCCTGGCTCTGTGTTCCCCAAGTTCCTGCTTAGCTAAAGCAATTTATTTCAGCTGTTGTGAGGGAAAAGGGGAGTTGCTTTGGGCTTGGCTTTTAAGCCCTTCTTCTGATGTTTAATTCCTCAGGAGCTGTGGGGATCCTGCTGTTCCCTCCGCTGCTGGGAGGCTGGAGCTGGGCGTGGGTCATGCACGAGAGGGGCTGGAGGTGAGCCACGATTTGGGTGGAATCAGCAGGATTTTGAGGTCTGATATCAAAAATGTTCTGTGCAGGAGGTGAATCTTGTGCTCTCCAGCCAGGACAGGAGCAGCTCTCCCATACCAGGCATGTCAGAGCTGGATACCCAGGGCATGGGGCAGCCTGGAGGTGGGAACCAGAGGAATTCTCTTCCCTGGTGTTATAAACTCAAAGGGAATACTACAAGCTGGACTGTGCCTCTGCTCCAGCACGACTCTGCTGCTCTGCATTGCTTAGTGCTCTCTTTTCTGGTCTCTCTGCTAGATCAGAAATTTCTCCTGAGGGCAGAAATTCTGATTTGAAGCCTTTGTCTTCTGGACTGAGCCACAGACACCACAATCCCACTGAGGGCCAGGCCCTAAGTCACTGCCTGCTGCAATTCTACACTCAGAGAACTCTCCCTGAGCTCTGTAGGATGGATCATAAATCATGGCAAGATGAGCAAAGGCTGCTCCCAGCCCCGGGCTGGGCATGGAGGTGCTCAGGCCAGCAGGACAGTGACTGAGGTCTCCAGACCTGCTGTGCAGTGGGAATTATGTCTCCTGCTATTCCTGCCAAAACATCCCCAGGCCTTTGGGACTAAGTTCTTCAGAGCAGATGAAATATTGAGGTCTGAACATTCTCGGTGCAACCACACCATGGAAATGCCCCATGGAGGTGTCTGAGGTGCAGCATTTCTGCTGTTCCAGCTGAATGGTGTGTGTTTCTCACACAGGGAGAGGTCTGTGCATATCCAAAAAGTGTTTCATTCAGGCTTGTCCTGCCTTCCAAAGACTGGTGGTGGATCCATAATGCCTAAAAGGAGTTCCCTACAGGCACAGGGCTGGGCTGGGCCAGGCAGAGCAGAGACCACAGCAAGTGTGCTGGGAGACTTTGTGATTCACAGATTTCCAGGACTTTCCCTACAAATCCTGGGAGAATATCCATGCAGTGCCCTCACCACTGTCCCTGCTACTGCCCTGCCAGGCCAGGTCTGGGATGGTTTGGGGTGATTCCCAGTGGGACACGTGGATGCACCATGGAAAAGGCACTGAGCATCACCTGGACCACCCCAAAGTTCTGTTGTGCCCTGGGCTGTGGCAAAGTGGGGGACAGGGAGAGACATCCCCATCCTGATGGGGTTTAGTGCAGTTTTACACATTTCTAATCACTCCCTAATTCAAAGGTTGAGAGCAGGGTCTCCTCCCTGTCCCCCCTCAGCCCTTGAACCCAGTTTGAAATCCCACAGTGAGGTGGGAAGAGCAACAGGGAAGGACTGAGAACACAACATAAAATGAGTCACCAGAAACTGGAAACGCTCTGACGCCAAACTGGGTCTGCAGAGCTGCTCTTCCCTGACGCTGCCTTGGTTTCCTTTCCTCCTCCTTCACCACCCACCCCACCAGGGAGCTGTAAAGCCCCGCGGTAAATTGGATGGAGAGGGCAAAGATGACCCCCCGGAACATCCTCCGTGTCCCAGCGCCGACTGCCGTGGGCACCCTGTGCCTTGCTCAGTGCTCTGCACAGAGCCCAGGGGTGGGTCTGGGAGTGCCGGGAACCAGGTGGGTGCTCCCGGGTGTGCCCCGCGCCGGGGTGGCCCTGAGCGCCGGAGCCACCCTGACTCTGCCCTCGGGGCACCTGAGTCCCCACCGGGCATGGGCGGGTGCCCAGAGAAGGGAGCGGGAAGGGGGGGGATTCAAAGTTCGCTTTTCCCATCCCTTCGTCCCCTTCCTTATTGCAGGGGTGGCGGCCGGGGCCGCCCGGAGCGGCGGGACAGAGGAGGGTGGGGAGGAAGGAGCGGGAGGGGAGGAGGGACGGAGGCAGCGCGGGGGAGGCACAGCCGCCTCCCGGTGTCCTGCCCGAGCTGCCATCGGTTCTGGGAGGTTCCGGGGGCTCCCCGCAGCTAAAAATCTTGCTAACTTTAAAAGGAAACCGAAATCCAAATCCAGGTATTTCCTGGCATTTTCCAGGCTGACTTGGCAGCTTCCCCGCGACGCGTTCCAGGCTGTTTGGACCATCCAGATGATGCCGAATTAATTTGGTTGGGGGAATAAAGGCGTTGCTGTGAATCATTTAAAGCCCCAAAGGTTACTTGCCAGAATGGCGGAAAAATAGTGCCAAGTATGAGCGGCTGAGTGAGTGAACTGTTTGTTTACGAGGAGTGCCAGACTGCATCAAATCCCACGCGTGGATACAATGGCGGGATTGTTGCTTTACGAGAAGGACAGGGCGCTTTGTATTCTGCTTTGCAGCACCGTAATTCCATCCTTTTCCAAAGGGCCAAACACACGGAGACCACATTCCCCAATCCGACGTTTGCGATGTCTTCTCCTCCCCTCATTCCCACCCCAGGAGGGAGGATTTGGGCTCCTTGCCCAGCGCCGCCAGTTTTGGGGGGTGAGCGAGGTTTTCTCGGGCCGAAAAAAAACCCCCAGGTTTTCTTGCACCGAGAGAAGGTTTAAAATCCCTCAGGGTTCACACCAGGAAAAACTGGAACGGGATGGCAGAAGAAGGAATCTTTGTCGGTGCAGAAATAATCGTTGTAGGGCTGAAGGAATCGCGTCTAAACAGTTTATGCAGGTAAAGGAAAATGTAGTTGCCACCCGTTAGATAAATAAATCCAGCCAGAGAATCAGAGTCGGTGGAGGCAGAGAAATTCCCATTTCCATCGTCTCCGACCGGGATAAAGGGTTTAATATTCTCTGCTCTCAACGCCATCCTGTTCCATAAGGACCGTGGCTGGGCAGCAAGGACGTTGCAGGGCTGAAATCTCGTGTCCATCTGAGCATCAGCGCCACGAGCCTTTTCCACTCGTTTTGCCTAAAAATTCCCTGAAATTCCTCGAATTTTCCCTTCGCCACTGCGATGCTGAACGACATCTCAGGCGGGTTGCGTTGCAAACCAGGCAGAGCTATTACAATGGCCACATCTCCACAGGTCTTTATTTGCTTTATTTTTGCCCCGATACCTTTTTTTAACCCAGTAAAGGATCGATTCACACCATCCCAGAGACCCCTCGAGCCCGTTCCCACCCACATCCCTCTCCCTGCACCTTTTCCCGGTGCTCGGGACACGGAGAAATAAAAATTAACACCCTCCAATTATAAACCAGACCCGACATCCCTTTGAGAGCCTCCCTGAGAGGTTGAAATATTTAAAGTGCATTTATTTGTGTATTATATTAATAACCGTACGAAAATATTATCAATGATTGTTCAGTATTATTAATATTTATGCAGTAAAATCCATATTGATAAATATTACGCATTATAATAATAAGAATTAACAAAATATCATCCAGATGATCTTTTTATTTAATACCTATATACGAATATATCCAAAGGAAAGTGTGGAAAGGGCAGCGCAGAGTTACAAATTCTGCAAACATCGTGTTATTAAAGTCACAAATACACTTTTTCTCTGTTGCAACTCACGCAGGGCACAGGAAAAGTTTATTTCCACCCCTTCCAATAATTTATTAGTCCGTGCCAAGCCACAAAAAGAAAACCCCAAAACCTCAAATAACCACCCAACAACAACCACAACAACAAACCCACCCGAACCCCACCCACAAAGCCCTGAGATAACACTTAAAACAGAGAAATAATTATAAAATCGATTGATTTTTTTACCACTTAGTTCCGAATTCTTCCAATTCCCGAATGGAGAGGAGTTTTTTTCCCCCTCTTTTCTCTGTAATAATCCAGAATTACCCGGTTTGAGCTGTCCCGGGAAAACAGATGATTTTTACTCTCTCGTTTGGCTTTACCTTTGTTTTACCTTAATTATCCTATTTATTAAAACCGAGCCAAGGCTGAAGGTGCCCCCAAAGTGCCCCTAAAGGTGCCGCTTTAAGGAGAGGTTTATTTGCCGACACCTCCACGGCGAAACTGGGAATTATTTCGGTTTCGTTTCCTTCTCTTTTTCTTCTTCCCGACAGTTTTATCCGGTGGGGTCCAGGGGTCCTTGAGATCCCGGCGGTGAACGGGACAGACCCTTGGCTCCAAACTCCAAATTTTCCTTCTTGGATCATTCGTGTCCTCCTGAAACGCAATAACGAACCTTTCCCAAGCGCATTTACACCTTTTCACACCCTGATTTCCAGGCGGTCTCTGCGCCCTCTTGTCCTCCAGCAACGAGAATCCAATTTCTTTCTTAATTACCAAACAATCAGGATATTAAAAACTACACAGATTCCAGCACAATCATAAATTAAAAATTAAATCACAGGTGCACGATGTTAGGGAAGTTATATATAAATTTGGTAATTTTTGCTAACATTTCTTTTTGTCTGCACTGGAGTTATTTTCTCTTATTCCCACTCCTGGGATCATTTCTCATGCCCTGAGACATCTCCCTGTGCCTTCATGCCAGATGGTTTTGCACTTTTTGGGGTCTACAGACCATTATTTACCCTCAAAATTTTTCCATTTTCAGAACTCTGGTTTTTTTTAGCTTAAAAGTCCAGATATTGAAATATCCAGCACCAACCTTTGCCAAGGAGCTGTAGGGTTGATGTACCTGGACACACACCTGAGCTGCTCCCACCTCACCTCAGTGACGTCACACAGGTGGCCTTGGGCAACCTGTCCTGAGCATTTTGATGGGCTCAGACCATATTTTTCCTTCTTATTTTAATCCAGTCCTTGCTGCTGATCGATGCAGTTGGGGCACAACTCGGATTTCCAAATCCAGGCAAATAAAAGAGATTATTCACTGCCACTCTAGAAAGTCCTTCCAAAACCATCTTCAGTCATTCCCACTGACAAATGTCCTTCCAACATCGTCCCCTCTGGTTTTGTGACAGCACAAGTAGACACTTAATAAGACACTTGCACAGCCACACAGCAGGAGCTGTACCTGGCCTGCCATTCCCTTCCCTTTTCCAAGACAATCTACATTTTCCATGCCTGCTCCCACCCTTTATATCCACCAGGAGAGGCAGATCTGGGCTCCCCCTCCCTGTGCAGAGTGTTCCCCACAGCAGAGCCCTCTCCCAGCACAGTCTGACAGATGGTTCCCAATTGCTGCTGCCTTCCCACTGTCATGATGTACAACTTCTCCCGCTGACTGTCACGTACCACAAGACACCAGGCAGTGCTGGCTCATTTTATGGATGCCAGGGCCAATAAATGCTGCTTGCAGGTCCTGGCTGGTTGTGAGCAATGTTCCCACCCGTGGGATTTAATGTGAGCCTGGATTTCTGCACCAGACCCCAACTGTTCAGCCAGGGGGGTGACTCTGCCAGCAGAGCTTCGTATTTGCCACTCATGGCTGAGCACAAGTCAGAAAAGCTGCTGGTTGTTCTTAAGGAAAGGGATTAAGAAGTAAATACTGTTTCTTAAGAAGTAAATATTGTTTCTTAAGAAGTAAATATTGTTTCCTCATGCCTGGCTCACTGTAATCACCTCTTTGCTTGAATTCCTCCTTTTTTCACCCAGATATTTCCCTCAGACCAGATTTCTAATGGTAAAATCTATTTCTAAAAAATCTCTATTGGCTCTCCCCTTATCCCTACACTTTTTGGGTTTAACAACCCAGGATTTCAGATGTGGGATTTCTCCTGGCTCTGCTGTGCAGAAGGAAATCCAGAATAATTCCAGCAGAAAGGAGACAACCACCAGCTCCAACCCTCCCTGTCTCGGCAAGAATATAAATCTTCAGATATATGTTGTAATGAAAGAAGCTGTTCCATAGACACTGGAACTAATTAAATCCCCATCCCATGTTCCCAACAGAGGGGATGTGCCTTGGGAACAGCACAGTTCCTCCACACACAGAGGCAGAGACTTGCACCTTCCTGTGTCATGGTTGGAATTACAGGCCCCTGAGAGATGCTGAGCAAATGTTTTGGCTCCTGAGCTGTGTTAAGCTGCTGTTTGTCCTGGTTTTGTTCCTACTGATTCTTGTACTAGGGGTGGGAATGGTGGGTGTTTTCTGCTGCTACACTTATACTTTCATCTGTTCTGTGGGTGTTTGTCCTGAGAGTTCTGCCCTGATCCCACAGCAGATTGTTTATCCCAAGAGTTCTGCCCTGATCCCACAGCAGGTCATTTATCCCAAGAGTTCTGTCCTGATGGCACAGCAGGTTATTTATCCCAAGAGTTCTGCCCTGATCCCACAGCAGGTTATTTATCCCAAGAGTTCTGCCCTGATCCCACTGCAGGTTATTTATCCCAAGAGTTCTGCCCTGATCCCACTGCAGGTTATCCCAAGAGTTCTGCCCTGATCCCACAGCAGGTCATTTATCCCAAGAGTTCTGCCCTGATCCCACAGCAGGTTATCCCAAGAGTTCTGCCCTAATCCCACAGCAGGTTATCCCAAGAGTTCTGCTCTAATCCCACAGGAGATCATTTATCCCAAGAGTTCTGCCCTAATCCCACAGCAGGTTATCCCAAGAGTTCTGCTCTAATCCCACAGGAGATCATTTATCCCAAGAGTTCTGCCCTAATCCCACAGCAGGTTATCCCAAGAGTTCTGTCCTGATCCCACAGCAGGTTATTTACCCCAAGAGTTCTGCCCTGATCCCACAGCAGGTTATTTACCCCAAGAGTTCTGCCTTAATCCCACAGCAGGTTATTTATCCCAAGAGTTCTGCCCTGATCCCACAGCAGGTCATTTATCCCAAGAGTTCTGCCTTAATCCCACAGCAGGTTATTTATCCCAAGAGTTCTGCCCTAATCCCACAGCAGGTTATCCCAAGAGTTCTGCTCTAATCCCACTGCAGGTTATTTATCCCAAGAGTTCTGTCCTGATCCCACAGCAGGTCATTTATCCCAAGAGTTCTGCTCTAATCCCACTGCAGGTTATTTATCCCAAGAGTTCTGCTCTAATCCCACAGCAGGTTATTTATCCCAAGAGTTCTGCCCTGATCCCACAGGAGGTCATTTATCCCAAGGATTCTGCCTTAATCCCACTGCAGGTTATTTATCCCAAGAGTTCTGCCCTGATCCCACAGCAGGAGATCCACAACCTGCTGCTGGACCACAACAGCTCATGGCTGTGATAGAACTGTATTAAAATTGTATTAATTCAGGATTATTTGTAGGATGGAGGAGGACTGACTGCCCTCATCTATCTAAGAAGGGGTTCTCTGACTGCACCCCCAAAGCACCAAAATGCTCCTGATGCTCCAGTTCTTTCAGGGAAGCAGGAAAATGGAAGCTGAGGCTCTTTGTCCCCCCAGCTCTGGAAATAAAGCTCTGAGAGGATGGATATTATCCACACCAGCTGAAAAGCAATCTGAGTGGAAACTGATGCAATTTCCACACGCAGATAAACCCTTTAATCTCATTTTGCATAATTGTATTGTTGCAAAGGGATTATGCACTATTGAAACTACAGATATCCTCCAGCCTAGCTCGTTTCTCAGAGCCTTTAGTCGACTGTATGGAATAATTATGGCTCTTGATCACCTTCCTTGGCCCAGCTGTTATTGATATAACTCATCAGCCAGACATTGCTCTAAAAACAAACCACTAATAAATGCCACCGAAACCTGCGAGCACACGAAATATGATGGAGAGGAAAATAATAAACCTGCCCCAGTGAAGGAGCAGAACAAAGAAACACTCACACACAGCAAGACCTGAAAGGCTCCAAGGCAGAGGCATTTGCTGGAATTGCTTCCAAAATTCACAGTTCAGAGTGGGTGGAAGGAAGGAGGTTTGGGCTGTGTCAGCAAGGAGATAATTTATAGCAGAGGAGTCAAGGGGATGGTGTTTGGTGTTTTGAGGTGTCCCAATTCAGCAGGTGGGCCCAGTTTGTCCCTGTGTGGGTGTGCCCAAAGCTGGGCATTCCAAACCCTCTGGGCCATTGCCCAGCAACTGTTCCCAAGGGCCCATTGGCAGCAGCTGCCCAGGGCACAGCTGAGCCCTCAGGCTGGGAGCTGGCTGGGAAAGAAGCCTGGCAGAGGAGCTGGGAGAACTGCCCTGCAGGGACTCCTTGGCACCTCCACACCCACCTGAGGGCTCAGCTCTGCCCATGGGCCAGCAACGAGTCCAAAATCCCCCCTGAGTGCCAGAGTCAGATCCCCCAGTGTGGAACTCCCTGCCCTGGGGGAGCCACTGGGGGCTCCCACCCAAACCTCAGGGGACACAATCTTGGGCTTTGGGGACCTCTGGGACCACTCATTGGATGCAGAGGAGGAGCAGCCCCTGGCCAGGAGGAGCCACCACTCTGGCCCAGACTGTGCCATCATCTGCACCAACAGGTTTGTCCCTTCCTTTGCCTTTGGCCTCGAGGGAACCACGTGGGGCTCAGCACAGGGGCCACCAAACCCCCCTGTGTTTGTGCCCCAGGGGGTGGGTTACACTGCTGGGCTTGGGGGTTAAACCCAATTTCTCTTTGTGCCATTGCATTGATTGTAATATTGTTATTAAATTGTAACTCTGACTTGTGATCTCTTTGGTGTTGGGTTTGTTTCTCTGCTGGTTCCCCTTTAAACCAGCACAGGACACAAAGGCAGTTCTGAGCTCCAGGACCTGTTTGCAGCTCCTCAACTCCTGGGCTGGAGCAGCACCAGTGTGGGGAAGGATGCCTCAGTGCTTAATGAATTAATAAAATAATTAATAATAATCTTTGCTAGATGAATGACTGAACAAACAGCAGCCTGTTCTTCAGGACTTTCCCCCAGGAATACATTTTTCCCTGCCTTTCCTCTTCTTTCCTAACTCCCATTTCACAGGCATTTCAATGAAAAGCAGCATCACCTTCCTTCTGCCAACCTGATTTTGCAGTGGGAACCTCTGGAAATTTGCCCCCATCCTGCCCTGCCCTGGGATGAGAACAGGGAAGCAGCACATGGAGAAGGGCAGATATTGGCAAATATTCCTTCCTGGCCAAATGGAGTGAGGAGAAGAGAGACTGTGCTTGCCCTTAGCTGAAGGGCAGTGTCAAAACTTCATTTTCTTTTTGATTAACTCCCAGATTAAGTAATTTAAAGGGAAGGAAAGTGATTCTGCTGAGTGACACTAATTTCAGTCTGATTCATTTTACAGTGTTGTAAAAACAATTATGTGGCTGGCACCCTCCAGAACGTTGCACACTGTTCAATAACCATCAGATCCACTGAGATAGAACTGATACAGCTTGTTAGAGCATAAACTCATTGAAAATGGGCTTTGCAGCCAGGCCAAGCAGACAGCAGCTTCCTTTTTTAATGTAATATAAGCTTGGCTGCTTTTCCTCAACTTAAATATAAAGGTGCTGCTGTAATCCCTTTTATCATCTTTTTTTCCAAGAGTCTAATTCTCATTAATTAATGATTTTTCTCAGGTGTTCTGTAGGATTATGTGTTAGGGGCCCTTTCAAAGAACTAAACTCTTATAACAGCTTGGGAAAGATTTTTTTTTAAGTGTTTAGCAATTATGTAGAAGCCAGAAATGTTCATAAAAATGTTCATAAAAAGTGGATTCCCTGTGCAGTCACTCCCAAGGATTTCCATCCTGTCCTCACTCACAGGTCAGGGCTGCAAAGGACACAGCGAAGAACTTCCAAAAATTCAACTATTTTGAAACCAGATGATTTGATTTGCTGTTTCCTGACTACATTTACACATCTGGCAATTTTAATACTTAACCTGATCTCACTATTAAACAAAGCAAAAGCAAATAATTCATTTTATATCCTTCTCCTTGTTCCACAAAGACCAGGAGGAACTGCACAGCTCAGCAGTTCCTTTTGCAGACAAAGATCCTCCTTTAGTCAGATTCTGCTATTGAAATGGATGAAAAATAGTAACTGCATGAAAATCCCTTTTCCAGGACTGGAAGGAAAGGAGTGATGGATACACAACACCATGAAGGTTCCCCATCCTCTCTGGGATGGCCAGGAAAAGGCTCTGGGAATGAATATTGTGGGATCTCACCCTTGGTGGAGTCAGTAGGAGTGAAAACTCTCAGGATTGTCTTTGCTCTTGGTTCCAAGATGGAGCAGGAACCAAAATCAGACCAAAGATGCCCAAATTATCGACTCCACATTGGAGAAAATGAGATTGGATTCTGTTCCTCACCCTGAGGGTCGCAAGGGAAGTCCCAGAGAGGTCCAGGAACAACCTCAGGGTGTTGGTGTCCCAATCCACAACATTTTTATAACCATATTTTCCCAATCCATTAGTGATGTTCTGTTCAAATGATGTTTCTAATGTGCCACACTTCATTTCTTGGTGTGTGTTTGCTCCCAGAAAGGAAGGATGAGAGAAAGGGGTGTCATTGCTTTGATTGCTGCCCCTCAGCCTTCAGTTATTGTGCTGAATGAAGGTTTGTCCTTTCTCCTTTACTCAAATATTCCTTCAGTAATTAAATTTCTGGCAAACACGGAATTTCTCCCTCCTCCTCCTGACAACAGATCTCCTTTCAGCTCAGAAATCCCTGTTTTCCAGGGGACTTCCCTGCACTGAATCACCACACTGAGAACCCAAAAACCAGAGAAGGAGCAAGGACACAACCCATGACCCCTTCTGAGCCTCACATGACCCTTCTCACAGTGACCTGATTAACTCCATGTCAAATAAGTGACATTTTCCAGTGCTTTCAATGCACTGCATTTTCACACAAGCCCAGTCTTGGAGTGCAGCTTCATTTTTACCAAAACTGCTCTTAAAATACATGAAAAGATGATGATTTTATCGATGTCCTGCATTATTATCCCCCTTCTCACAGACACATCTGTCTCCCAAGGCTAAACAGCTTCCACCAGGAGCTGATTCCAGCTCAGATTGATGGCTTGGGTTAAATTCATTCCTGGGGTAACGTTGCTGAGGTCGGGGAAATGCAGAGAATCAGCTCAGCCTGTGCTGCAGAACCAGATCCTGCTTAAAAACCAGCTCAAAGAAATGAGGATGAGACACTGAGTGCCTTTTAATTTTTTAACTCCTTGCTCAGTCATTCCCCACCTGCCCTCAGTGCACTTTGAACTGAAACAACTGGTCAGAACACAATTAAACAGTGGCTGTGGTGCCTCTGCCACGGATCTGGAGAGGGTTTTTTTTTGTTAAAAATCACAGGAAAGGAGCGTTTTTCTGACAGAATTCCACAGAATTGTGAGTGCTGAAGTGCCAGCAGCAGGCTCTGAGCAGGGGGTGGAGGTCAGGCAGAATGAGGGAAATAAAGCAACACCCTCTGCTGCAGAGGGAAAATAAAGCAACACCCTTGGCTCTCTCTTTTCTCAAGGTGTGAGGGTTGTTTTTTTTTTTGCACAGGGACAGCTTCTCCTTCCCCACAGTTTTGTTGATATGTGGCAAATAAATGCACATTTAGTGCAGCTGAGCTGGGCAGAGCAATGGCCAAGCCCAGTGAAACAATTTGTCAGACACATGAGGTCTTTTGGCCTCTAATCTGAGTGAGTGACCCCTCCCAAAAACAGGACTCTGAGCCACGTTAGTGCAGGGTAAGATAAGTAAAGGTCCTTTAATATCACAGGCCCACAGTCCACAGGAATACAGGATGACATCCATGTGTCCCAGTTCTTGTTTCCATGGCTTTTATAATAAGATCCCTCCAATCATTGCTTTACACATTCCTCAGTCCAGCCCCAGTCCCACCCCTGGTCCAACCCCTGGAACTGGGTCTGGGGTCGTCAAGACCCTCTGTCTTCATCAGCTCCTCTTCCTCAGGCACACAAAGGTCTCTGGGAGTTCATCCAGTTCTGGCTTTTGGGTCACTCTGACCTGTGTTTATGTTTCATCCTGTGGGTCTCTGATATCCTTCAGCTCTACCTTGGAAAGGAGTCTGAACAAGATTAATTAACTAAAGGAATTTGAGCTCCCTGTTCTGGGACAGGGGTAGTGATAGAAAGGCATTAAACTGTTAGAAATATTAACCCTCTAAAAATCTACAACTGCTGTGTTCCTAAAACCTACAAAATGTGAAAATCAGAACAAAACCCCTTTCGGCATCAAATCAGATGAAAACTGGGCCAAGGAAGGGCATTTCCATGAGCAGTTGAGGGCTCTCTGAACAGGGTTAGGTGCAAAATGAATGGCTCTGACTGGAGCAATATAAACACCATTCCTGCCAAGCCCCAGAATTCCAGGATCACACTTGGAGTTTCCTCTCCTTGGTCTCTGCCACCCTTCACTCTTCATGAGTTTGAGAAATAAGACCCTGCCAAACCACGTAAATATATTTATTTTTATACTCTTTCCAGTCTTGTGGAGCATCATAAATGTGCAGGTTTGGTTCAAATGCATCTTGTCACATGAAGAGGAAGTTCTCAAGGTGTTGCTCAAGCCCTGAGTGGTCCAGTTTTCTCTTCAGAGAAAACATTTTCCCCTTACCAAAAACATTCCACTGAGGAGATTGGACACCAGTGGTGACCTTAGCAGAGGATTTTTCATTAACCCAAACAGGAGCTGGCAGCAACCAGACACCATCAGGGAAAGCACAAACACATCAAGTCCCTGCACTGGACTTTCACCCACAAACTCCTGATATTTCTTTTTTTAAAGGAAAATTTCCCTGGTCATCTACTGTTATGTACTAACAGATTGTAAAAATGAGATTTAAAAAAAAAAGAAATAAAGAATAAAATGTTTCTGCCTGTTCCTGATGAACAACTTTGCCTACAGGAAACAGGATTTCTGTGATTCAGGGGGACAAAACTTTTGGGAGCAGAGCTTTGCTCAAGCCCCATAAAGAAGGGACTTGGTGCTCAGTTGAAGGTTGGACTTGATGATCTTGGAGGTCGTTTCTGTCCTTAATGATTCTATGAAATACAGTAATTAGCAGATTAATTGCATGCTGACACTGTAGGGCAGCTCAGATTGGGGAACTAAGGTGGAGCTGCACCTGCATTGCCAGTTCTCAGGGAATTCAATTAAAGACAGCTCTGATCTTTGAAATCAGGATTTTCCTCCATGCTAAGATATATTTTGAGACATTCACTTTTCATTTCCAGCAAGCTGAGTGTTCCTAAAGCCACCCCAGCTGCTCCTTCCACCACCATAAACTGCAGAGCAGGTTCCTTGGAAGAGACTGAAAGCACAGGAGGAAAGAAAGCAGAGGAGGAAAGAAAGCAGAGGAGGAAAGAAACCACGACCTTCCCAGTGCCTTTAAACCTGCACTGGGACCATTCACCAACTTGGCAAACCTCCTGAAAATCCTCTGCCTGGCAGCAGATTTGTCCTGTGCTGTCTCCAGTAATGACAGGACAGCCCAGGTGAAGGCAGCAGGAGGCAGCACCCTCCTTGTCAAGGCTTTCCCTGACAGAAATAGCTCCTCTCGAGTCCACAGATCATTCCTGAGGCAGGTTCCAGGGGTTGAATATTGCTGATGAATCATCTCACTCACAAAGCAAATCGATCCCCTCCCCTTAGCAGCATCCAATCCTTCATTCCTAAATCACTTTAAAATGAAAATTAGGGATCTTTTGATGCCTTAACATCTTTAAATAGACTACAGTGCTGAGTCAGAGGCAGAGAAGGTAACTGGGAGTAACTCCCATCTCTCCTTCCTGCAGTGTGGAGTCAAACCTGGCAAGGGATGGGCCCCTCTGAAATGCACCATTTTTCATGGAATGCAGTTCACTGTTTGCAGAAAACTCCTGGAAGGTGAGAGTTCTTGGGCAGATGGATATTTCCTCCCAGTTTCTCCTCCTCCTCCTCTCACTGTGTCTTCATATTTATATGTAGTTTAGTCTGTCTGTGGCTCAGGCCACCCTGTGCTTTGTGTTTAATGCTCAGTCTGTTCCTGCCACTGCCATGTCATGTTTTCATAAGGAGAAGGAGGATTTGGAGGACTGGAATTAGAAAACAGAAAAGAAATAGTAGAAGTTCAGTCCTCTGAGAGTTTTTCATTTGCTGATCTGACTCTCTGACCTGCTGCAGGTGATGACCAAGTTCTGCATCACCTCCTGAGGTGTAGCCCTTCCTAAGAGGTCCCTCACCCACCTGCCCTAAACTGCACATAAACTGAATTTCTGTGCAGTTTGGCCTCCCAGAACACTTTGTATTGTGTATTAGGAGGTTAAATGTATCCTACAGTAGACAGGAGTGTGTGGAGCCAGGTCAGGGAATGCTCTAAACTGGATCCCAGCACCTGAGGTCAGAGGGAACAGGAAATCTGGAGTTCTGATTTCGACAAAGTTCTGTGAACGAGTCCCTCAGGCTGGAAAGAAAGAGCTTTTTATCCAGGTAGTGATGGCAGGTGGGGTTTATACATATTGAAAAGAGCTAAAATACAAATAACACAATTTGAAATTACAGTTGAATGCAGAGTGGATGCCAACCCTGGATGTGCTGGGAGCAGGGGAGGGACCCGTGTTTGTGCTCTGAGAACCACAGCCTGCCCCTTCCACGGCCAAAACTCCCCTCGGGGCTGAGGGATGAGCCTGAATTGTTCTGTGAGCACAGAACTGGCCGCAGAGGGAAGGACTGTGCTGTTTTCCCGGCGATTCGGTGTAGTCGATCCCCCTCTGCCGGCAGCGCACCCGCCCAGCGGGACCCGCCTGGAGCCAAAGGAACCGAAACGGGGGGTGAGAAACGGGGTGAGGGCAAACAACAGGCTGAAAATGCAATAAATTAATAAATAACACCCCCTCTTTTAATAACATATTATTATTATTATTATTATTATTATTATTATTATTATTATTATTATTATTACCATCATTATTATCATTATTATCATTATTATCATTATTATTATTATTTTTATTTTTATTTTATTTTTAATTATTTTTATTATTATTTTATTTTTATTATTTTTATTATTTTTATTTTAATTTTGATTATTTTTATTATTTTTATTTTTATTATTATTTTTATTATTTTTATTATTTTTATTATTTTTATTTTTATTTTTATTTTTATTATTAAATAGTATATTAATAATATTAATATAACATTAATATAATTAATAAATAAATATTTATTAATTACTAGATTAATTAATTTCTATACAAATACATTAATTTATTAATTAATAAATATTATTAATTAATATTATCGATATTAATATTATTAATATTAATAATAATAACAACAATAACAACACTAATACCTACAAAAAGACCTTTTAATACATGATCATGTTGCAGGATCAAGGAGACTTTTATCAGCAACTGGGGCTTGGGTTTGTGGTTCAAGAAAACACCAAATCCTTGTATTGTATAGAGAGAGCCCTCCCTGCTGTAACGGGGGAGCAAAGAGGATGGTTGTGGTTGATAATAACATGGGCAGTTATCCATATTTTAATAATAACATGTGATACAGGCAGCCACATCTGAGGGTCACAGCTGAATTTCTCCATGAAGTTGTTACAAGGGAACAGGATCCTAGAAAAGGTGGGATACTGGGAATTTGGATAACAAATAGTGGGAATTTGGATAACAAACACAGGCTGGACTGGTGTGTTTCTACACAGTTCTTTGCTGTTACAGCATCATCACAACTGTATTCATGCCTGGAAATTTCTATTCCTCAAATTAGGACTGAGTTCGAGCAATTCCAAATCCATAGGAAAGGATTTAGGAAGCGAAAGGTAAAGAAGAAACTTAGAGAAACATTAAGGTTGGAAAACACCCTTAAGGTCAGGGAGATCATCGTTCCCCCAGCACTGCCAAGGCCACCCATGTCCCCAAGTGCCACATCCACATGGCCTTTAAATTCCTGCAGGGATTGTGATTCCAGTGATTCCCTGGACAGCCTTTTCCAGTGTTTGACTCGTGGATCATCTTACAAAGGTTGTGCTGCACAATCACAGCACCGATTTATTCACAAAGGCAAAACACTCAAGGAAAGTTGCAGGAGAAATGCTTGGAATGGGAAAAAATATTTCTGAGTGAACTGAAATGAATTTGCCTGTCCCAGGGGATGAAGAGAACACTGTGAAGATGTGGAATTGTTATATTCAGATTATATAAGATCACAAGGAGGATTTGGAGACTGGGAGCATCTTATTAGGCAAACATCTACATAGGAAGAGCAGGCAAGCTTTAAATCTCTGGGCAAAAAGTGAAACAAACCCAGTGAACGCTGTCAGGGTGGAGGACAAACTCCCCTGTGTGGAGTTTTCATCCCAATTTTGGTGTCTGTTACTCACTGAGTCCCTTCACTTGATTTACTCCACAGCAAACCTTGCAGTGAATTGGGAAACCACAGAGAGATGTTTGAAAACTCGGTCAGGCAGACGAAGATGCCCAAGGAAAGGCAACCACCACCCCCTCTGGGAGCACCTTAGGAAGGTTCTTTCTTTTCCCCTCTTCCTACCAGTGTCTTTTTGCTCTGGTAGAATTAACTCTGTTCTTGTTAATGGAATAATTTGTCAGCCTCGTGCATACATTACCCTGCAAATGAATGAACAAGATGCAGGGTTAGAAAGGTATTACCCTCCTCCCTTCTTCCCTCCACCGTCCTGGTCACACTGCATAATGTACAAAGCATCTTAATTAAGCACAGAAGATTTAATGGCACTAAATATGATCAGCCCTATACTGATCCCATTACTCTAAAGAACCCAATAAATGAGGCTCAACAGTTTCAATTTCACTTCACTGCAATCTCATCAGCATTCCAATTCCATCACTTCTGAGAAATCAGCACTTTCAATGGAAGATAACCCTCTTTCCCAGTCAGGTCCCATTCTGCAACCACTTATTAGTAGAGTTAATTCTGTGCTGGAATGATCCAGAACTGCACAGCAGAACCTTTCCCAACCATCAGATAAGCTCTTCATAAAGAAGTAAAACAAATTATCTCAGCATTTAGAACCTCTTCTTTTCCTTCCAAAAGTTCTTTTTTTCTTATAACTATATATTATTTTTTCCACAAAAGTGCTTCCTGAGAAATAAAAGCAGAATAAAATGGAAATTTAGATAAATGTTTCAGAGGAGCTTCACAGAACAAACGGTTCCATTGATATTTCTAATGACTAGTGATAAACAAGGATTCCTGGAATACAACTCTGAATTATTTGGGTTGGGAACAGAGGCACTTACAAGTGGTTCTTCATGTTCTTCCTTCAAGGCACGAATCCAGAAAATACTGGCAAGAGCTCACAGACATTAAATGTTGACTTCTTGCCTGACTTCAGTCATGATGAGAGAAATATGTGGAACGAGCACAAGTCAGTGCTTCAGAAGGATTAAACATCAGGGAGAGTGGATACTCAGGAGGAGCAAGTGTTAGAACAACAGGGGACACTCTGGGGCCAGTAAAGGCTCTGATTAATGGCTGGTGGCACATCTGAACTCAGCAGCATCAGAGGGAGAATTCCAAGACCAGCTGCCAAACTTGGTGCAGAACAAGCCACAGGGACACCAAAGCTTTTGTTTTCTAACAGCTCAAGCCACAGGTTAAAATAATGCTGTGACTCCCTGTGCAAACGTGAATTGAGTAGTTCTTTAGTAGGGTTGTGTTGGGTACTAGGGGGGAATTCTTGGCTATGAGGATGGGCAGGCCCTGGCACAGGTGCCCAGAGAAGCTGTGGCTGTCCCAGCCCTGGGAGTGTCCAAGGCCAGGTTGGACAGGGCTTGGAGCAACCTGGGCTGATGGAAAGTGTCCTTTCCCATGGCAGGGGGTGGAACTGGGTGAGCTTTGAGGTCCCTTCAATCCAACCCAGTCTGGGACGCCATAAAATCATCTACACCACAATTGTTTTGGCTTCTCCATCCAGGAGAATGCCAGGAGTAATTTCACAACCCACCAGCTCCATCCACAGCTACAGCACAACTCCTGGGACACCTTTTCCCAGGGATTCGACCCCGCATTTGTCACCCAGGACTTGCCATTACCCCAAACCAGCCGGACCAGTGACCTGCAGAGCTCATGGTCCCGCCCCCTCATTAGCATACTGCTGCCTCATTGGACCACGAGCCAGAAGAGCCTCTGATTGGATGAAAACAGCGAGAGGTGGGGATGCGTTGTCATGGCAACCAGAGGATGCGCTGGCAGGTCCACACACCCCAGGGGGCGTGGCCTCATCTGAATGCCAACCAATCACGGCGAAACTATTTGCATATTCATGAGACGCTCCACGGGAGCTCTGACCAGGGGCTGTGTCAGGAAGGAGTGGGGATTTTCCTGCCAGGATTTTGGGGAGCCAGGAGGGGGGGAGTGGATGGGGGTGAGTCCCACAACAGCTTTCAGTTAACATGGCAAAGTCCTTGATAGAGCCAGTGGTGATCCCTGCACAGTACTGGGAGTGCAGGATCTCCCCATCAATGAGTGTTTTTATAGAGATATATTACAAATATATTTATCTCTAAAATATATTTATGTGTCACAAATGTATAACATATGTTGTATAGTGTTATGTATCATATTATATATAATATGTATAATAAAATTTTATATATATATATATATATATGTATAACAGAATCTCCAGAGATGGGAGGGACCTCCAAGGATCGAATCCAACCCCAGGCCCTGCACAGACACCCCAACAATCCCACTCTGTCCCTCAGAGCATTGTCCAAACCCTCCTGGAGCTCTGGCAGCCTCGGGGCTGTGCCCACTGCTCTGGGGAACCTGGGCAGTGCCCACCACCCTCTGGGGGTCCCTTTCCCTGAGATTCAACCCAACCCCTCAGCACAATCTGAGATCGCAGAACATGCTGAGTTGGAAGAACCCAGAAAGGTCATCCAGTCCATCTCCTGACCCTGTCCAGGACCATCCCCAGGAGTCACCCCCTGTGCCCCAGAGGGTCATCCAAACCCTCCTGGAGCTCTGGCAGCCTTGGGGCCATGCCCACTGCCCTGGGCAGCCTGGGCAGTGCCCACCACCTTCTGAGGAAGAGCCTTTCCCAAAATCCAGCCTGACCCTCCCAGACACAGCTCCAGCCCTTCCCTGGGTCCTGTCACCAGGGAGGAGAGATCAGTGCCTGCCCCTTTACTTTCCCTCATCTTATTACACATATTATATATATTCCTTCATTATTTGTGAGGAAACAAACCTCATTGTGAGACCCCATGAAGCTGCTTGGATGGGATTTCTGGCCTTGGTTTTAATCAGTTTTAAACATCCAAGTGTTTGCAGATTGGTCTGCACCGGATCTGTCTGTGCTGCCCCAACTCTGGGTGATGGTTGTGCACAGATCCCAGAGCAACCCTGTCTTAAATAGGCAAAAAGGCATAAAAATCATCCTAATTAAATAACAACACAACAACAGTCCCTGATCTGATAAACTGAACTTGGACTCTGAGGTCTGTTGGTGCTGCTGACACAATGGGCAGCACCATTTACATCCAGAATTCGCAACAGTTGTAGGAATTCAGCTCCTGCTGCCATGGAAACAGCCTGGGATGGCTAAAAATGGAGCAGGTTGTTCGAGGCTAATTGTTACACACACAAAAAAAACCTCCCTTTGGAGTCCCTTGTTGTGGTGGTGACTCCTTTAAACCAACCTGCTCCATTCCCATGGCTGCCAGCACCAGGTTTAACAAAACTCATTTTAAATGTTGTGGAATTAAATTACAGATGCAGAGAACTCCTCAGATTAATCAGAGCAATCTGTAGCATGATACATCCAAGTGATCTGTAAGTATAAAGAGGTTCTATATTAAACTCTAATGTTTTGCTTTCCTGCTGCTTCTGGAGCCTTTTCTGGGGCTCAGGAAATTTCCATCCAGGATCCTGCAGTGATGCATCTTGTCTGTCTTGTGTTCCTCCTTGGACCATGTGGTTTAGGATACAGGTCAAGAATCTCATGTTTAGAGGTTGCCTTAGAAGAATTCACAGAGAAATATGATTTAATATCTTTTTTAGACTTAATATCTCTCCCAAAATGTGTATTAGGGCTGTGACTCTGAGTGTTCTTATAAGAGTTCTTCATTTAAGAGCAGGGGGAAAGTTTATGACTCCATTTTTTCTGAATTGTTAAAAAAATTTACAAGTGTAAAGCAACAATAACTTTCTTACTACAGTTCTGAAGGGACAGAAAACAGGTCATTAAAATTATCTTATACTAACAGAGAAGGAACTTCTTGAAGATGTAAAAACCACTGAGCTGCCTTAAAAAAAATGGAAAATACAGAACATCAGTTCTCTGTTTTATATGATAAAGTGTCCAGTCCATCTCCCAAACCTTCCCCAGGTTTGGGATCAGGTCTCTCCCAACAACAGCCCTTTTTAAGGAAGAATTGCCAAGTCTAATGACTCCATTAAGGCAAGTGTGGGTTCATATCTGCTGCTCCAACCCAGCAATAACTCTCAGGAATTAAAAATCCATATGGCCCTCTCAGCTGTACAGCAGAACATGTGCAGCAGCTGCTGTCAAAAATGTCATAAATGGTATTTTAAAAGGAATGAAATACACTGCATGGCTTGGAAATGGGCAACTTATCACAGAATTGAGGAAAATTGAGTGTAAAACCACTCAGAATTTCCAGGCTGGTCATATCCTTTGTCCTTCCCATTGTCACTGGTTGGTTCAGGTTGCATTTTGGTGCCATAATCATGGCCAAGGCCCCTCAGGAATACACATTGTGCAGGCACAGGCAATATTCCTATTCCAGGCTCATCCCAGGGCATGGGAGTACAGATGCAGGAGCCCCAGGGCTGGAATTATCAGCTCCCTCCCTGAGCAGCTGCTCCCACTGGCCAATCCCTCCTGATCAGCAGAGGACAAGCAGAGCCTGATGAACCCCAGCAGGTTTTGTGGGCTGGGAAACCCACTGGGGGAAGGTTAAAAACCCCCTGGAGTCTGAAGGGCATCAATCCCTTCTGGCAGCCATCCCTTTTTCCCTCCATCCTGGCTCCCTTCTTGAGCTGCTGAGCTCTTCCCAAAATGAAGGTTACACCTGGCAAGGGGAAAGGGGGGATTATGCCACAAATTTTCAGAGTGGCTTTGGCTGAATTCCTTCATGTCTGTTCCTGTTTCCCTGGCTAGAACATGGGAGCAATATTTAATTAGGACAGAAGTCTCAGGAGGAGGAGTTCTTTGGAGCTGCTCATGTGAGGCTGTGATGGGAAGGGAACTATATTTAATGGCATTAATTTGGGATCTGTGTGGCTGATGGCTTTGTTGGATTGGAGCCTCTCAGTGCCAGCCTAGTAATTATCTAAAACTATAAGCCCTGAGCACTCTGGAGCAATTAGAAGCTTTGCTACTGATGCAATTTTTAATTTATATTGACATATATTATATAAAAATATAAATATTTATTTCTATGCTAAGCCAGAGTACAAGTCTACGTTTAAACCTAAAAGACTACAAGCATAAAAGTCCACATTCAAGCCTAAGGGTCTACATTTAAGCCTAAGAGTCTTCATTTAAGCCTAAAAGTCTACATTTAAGCCTAAAAGTCTACATTTAAGCCTAAAAGTTTACATTTGAGCCTAAGAGTCTACATTTAAGCCTAAAATTTTAATGAGCTCTGGGGTGTCAGAAGGCAGAGAGTCCACACAGCCTCTTACCAGGGTCCGTTCAGTCCCATCTGCTTTGGGAGTGGGATGGGCACAGGCTGGGCTGTGCCAACCATCACATATCCCATAAGATCCTTTAGCTGATGGAGAACTGGTGGGTGGGTGAGCTCCAGCTCCTTCCTAGAAGGCTTTAATGCCCAACAAGGGGGCACGATGGGCTCAAGCTCTGCCAGGGGAAATTGAAGTTGGAGATCAGGAAAAAATTCTTTGCAGAGAGAGTGCTCAGGGATTGGAATGGGCTGCCCAGAGAGGGGGTGGATTCCCCATCCCTGGAGGTTTTTCAGCTGAGCTTGGCCGTGGCACTGAGTGCCATGATCTGGTAAAGGGACTGGAGCTGGACCAAGGGTTGGACTTGATGATCTCAGAGGGCTTTTCCAACCCAATGGATTCTGTGATTCTCTGATAATGCTGGTGAGGGGACTGGAGCACAAGCCCTGTGAGAAGAGACTGAGGGAGCTGGGGGTGTTCAGCCTGGAGAAGAGGAGGCTCAGGGCAGAGCTCATCACTCTCTACAACTCCCTGACAGGAGGTTGTAGCCAGGTGGGGGTTGGTCTCTTCTCCCAGGCACTCAGCAATAGGACAAGGGGGCACGATGGGCTCAAGCTCTGCCAGGGGAAATTGAAGTTGGAGATGAGAAAGAAATTCTTTGCAGAGAGAGTGCTCAGGGATTGGAATGGGCTGCCCAGAGAGGGGGTGGATTCCCCATCCCTGGAGGTTTTTCAACTGAGCTTGGCCGTGGCACTGAGTGCCATGATCTGGTAAAGGGACTGGAGTTGGACCAAGGGTTGGACTTGATGATCTGGGAGGTCTTTTCCAGCCCAATCCATTCTGTGATTCTGTGGATGTGGCACTGAGTGAGAATCCACCATGTCTTGATCCAACCCTACTGTGATCACCAGCCCAGGGCACTCTGTGCCCTGGGCTGGTGATCACAGTGGGGTTGGATCAAGGGTTGGACTTGATGATCTCGGAGGTCTTTTCAACCCAACCCATTCTATGATTCTAACAGGCAGCTGAACTGCAGGTATTTGGGGGTTGACTTTGTAACCACCCAGTTTCTGGCCAGACCCAGTGAAGAACAGAAATCCTCACTGTTTGCAGCAGGTCAGATTTTCCCCGGAGGTGGTTTGGATTGGCTGGGAAGGCTAAAAACAAAACAAAAAAAACCCTCTTTGCCCACCAGCACCAGCCAGACCGGGATGAAGCCGTAACAAACCCCCTCCACTTGCCGAGATTTACAGCGTCACAGCCCAGCGGAGCGGGGTGTAAACTGCGGCACAGCCTCGTTATTCCCGAGCATCCCTGGCGCTGTTATCCCCCCTGGATGAACAGCCCTCGCCTCTCTGAATGGAGCAGGAGACTCCCAAACCTGCCACCCGGCAGATGCTTCCGCAGTACCAACTGTTCGCTCTCCCCCCAGCCCATCCCCAGCGCTTTTTTCCCCCCTCCTTCCCCCCCGTGTGCCACCAATCTCCGCTGCCTGGCACATGCTGCAACCACAGTCCCACCGGAGCGATATTGTGATGGAAATGAGGGAGGGGATGCGGGAGAACCGCGCAGATTTACAGCACTCCGAGGGTTTCCATTAAAATCCTTGACAACTTGTTATTTATGAGCAGCCCAACAGCTCTTCTAATATCCAGGGCCTGGACCCCCATTCACTCCAATAATGCTGGTTTGGAATAAATGAGGCAGAGGATGGAAACCAGTCCTGTTAGGATAATGGAAGGGGCTAATAGCTGTTTAGAGAAAACAACTGCTGTAATGCCGGGACCCAATCCTTCCACCAACAAAGCCGTAAAGGTTGTAAAGGTTCGAGTCCTCGATTCCTCGCCGCGTTTCACGTGGGGATTTAATTCAGCACAAAGAGGGTGATAAATGGCAGTGCTTGGGTTTGGTGCCCTTATCCACCCTCTGTTTGTACAAGTGCTCCGGAGATAAAGGCGCTCCTTGACTCCTGGGCGAGCAGGAACAGGTCAGGCTGGATTTCCACAAAGCTCAACGGTGTGTGCTCATAAAATAACCCAAAAGATGAAACTTCCCCTCTGCATAAGTGGAATATCTCCATTTTTCAGTTTTCCCAGGTTTTCCTGAGATGCCCCACTAAACCAGCGTGGAATTCTGTCCCAGTGCAATTTGGGAACAGTTTTCTCACCATTCCCTTCTCTCTTCTCTTCCCCTTCCATCATTCACATGCCAAATTCAAGAGCATCTCCACTTACTAAGTAAACACAGGCCCGATGCCCAAAATAAGGGGGAAATATAAATAATCAAACCACTTGAAACTCCAGATGTGTGTTATGCTGCTGAGAAGGATTATCTATTCTGCTGTGTCTAAATATCCAACTGACACACTGATTGTTGAGCACAACCACCCCATTTCTGGCTTTCCTTTCCCTCCTTTGCTCACCTGCATCTTGTCTATTTACATTCCTTTTCTCGGGAATGCTTCATTTCCTTTCATCTCATTAAGGTGAAGGGAAGAGAAGCAGCAGCAGCTCCCAGATTGTGTTCTGAGGAGAAAGGAAGGGAGAGGCAGCAGTGACAGATGGATCTTTCTCCAGCCTTTGCCTCATGCACTTTCTCCAGGCTGCACAATCCCAATTCTCCAGCCTTTCCTCTCTGCTCCATCCTCTGCCCATCCTGGCGCCTCCTCTGGACTCTCCAGCAGCTCCAGGTCCTTGTTGTGGTGGCCCCAGGGCTGGAGCAGGTGGGTCTCACCCGGGGGAACAGAAAACGCTGTGCTGGCACCGCAAAGACCCCTTTGGGTATCAAACTGGGCCAGTTCCCAAGCTGGAAAAACCCCTGAGGAGGTTTAAAAAGGACCAGGAATAGACTTTGATGATCCTTGAAGGTCCCTTCCCACTCAAGATATTCTGGTTTGGTGAAAATTATATATATTCCCAGGGATTTGACCCACAAAGTGTGAAATCTTCCTTTGAGATACATTCCTAAAGAATTCAGGTTCAGTAACATGTTCAGATGTTACATGACTTGGGGTATAAATGATGCCAAAGCCCAACTGTCCCCCCATGGAATTTATTTCCAGGTCCTTATCCACTACATATCCCTGTGATATTGGATCTCATCCAAAATATAACTATATCTAATCATCAGCCATTTGAGCTACTTCTGTATTAAACCATAAAGCTGAGAGAGGGTTGCAACCTCTTAGGATTCCAAAGGCTAAATGCAGTGGTAACATAAATAATGCTGTAAATTACAAGCAAAATGAAAACTTGGTCAGAAAATATATGATGTAATTTGTGCCTCGGGGTAAATTGGTCCCTGGGCTGCCCAGGGTGGGGAAGGCATGACCTGGATCAGGCTGGGAGTGGGAATCTGTGGCATTATTGCAGGAAAAAAACAAAAAAAAACAACCTTAAAACACTTCAAAAAGCAACATTTCTGTGAGATTTATGGCGGTCTGACCCCCTCTGCCGGTCACCTGTGCCAGACCAGCACCTCCACACGGGCACGGAATTCCATAGAAATCATGGGAAAAGGCAGGTGGAAAACCACAGGAAGCAGCGGGAGAGGGATGGAAAGGCAATTCCAGGGCAGCAACACCGGCACTGGTGGCTCAGGGACACACAGAGAGCAGGGAAGGAGGAAAGAGGGTCAATAACTGGGGTGAACTGGGAGGGTTTCAGTAAAAACTTTGTCTCTCTGGGTGATCTGTCCTGATGGAAAGCAGGAAACGAAGGAAAATGTCATTTAAAATGAGGATGTGCAGGAAGGTATTGTGGGGGGAAAGTGTTTTCTGGGAAAACAATGGGACAAATGGCCCTTATTTTGGTTGGTTAATTGTCTAAATTGGGATAAAGCTCTGCCAGGAATGTCGGGATATGATGCAGGAATCAGGATAGTAAGAGTAGTAGTAGTAATAAAAAAAATAAAATAAATAAAATAAATTTTAAAATTAATGAAATAAAATAATAATAATGACAAAACATGTATAATAATAATGATATTGATAATAGTAATAATATTAATAATAGCAATATAATAATAATAATAATGGCAAAACGTATAATAATAATGATAATGATAATGATAGTAATAATAATAGTGATAATAGTAATAATAATAGTAATAATAGCAATAATAGTAATATAATAATTATAACAATAATAATTATTATAATAATAATTATTATAATAATAGCAATATAATAATAATAATAATAATAATAATAATAATGACGGCAAAACATGTATAACAATGATAATGATAATAGTAATAATAATAGTGATAATAGGAATAATAATAATAGCAATAATAGTAATATAGTAATATAATAATTATAACAATAATGATAATAATAATGATAATGATAATAATGATAATGATAATAATAATAATAATAATGGCAAAACATGCATAATAATAATGATAATAGTAATAATAATAGTGATAATAGTAATAATAATAGGAATAATAGGAATAATAGTAACATAATAACTATAACAATTATAATTATTATAATAATAAAATAATAATAATAGCAATAATAGTGATAATAGTAATAATAATAATAGGAATAATAGCAATAATAGTAATAATAGTAACATAATAATTATAACAATTATAATTATTATAATATAATAATAATAATAATGGCAAAACATGTATAATAATAATGATAATGATAATAATAGTAATAATAGTAATAATAATAGTGATAATAGTAATAATAATAGCAATAATAGGAATAATAGTAATAACAGTAACATAATAATTATAACAATAATAATTATTATAATATAATAATAATAATGGCAAAACATGTATAGTAATAATGATAATGATAATAATAGCAATAATAGTAATAATAATAGTGATAATAGTAATAATAATAGCAATAATAGTAATACAGTAATATAATAATTATAACAATTATAATGATTATAATAATAATAATATTATTAATATTACTACTACTACTAACAATAATAATAATAGTGGCAAAACATGTACAATACCAACTATTTTTTTCAATAATATTTTATCCTCCCAAGGGGGTTTTCAGCTTTTCCTCCTGGTCTGGGGAAAGGGGTGTGGATATGCTGGACATTCCCATGGTGGTTGGACTTGATGGTCTTAAAGGTCTTTTCCAGCCTCAACAATTCCACGATTCCATGGCAAAGGACTTCAACCAGCTCTGAGTTTTTAGATCAGCACCACAGGAAAGGATGAAAATGAGATGCCAAACAGCTCATTTTACTTTCCTCTTATCCCACACTCTGGAATTCCTGATGTATTCCCAAACTGTGAGGAGCCACTGAGGATCAACCATCAGGGACTCCACATGGAATGTTAAAGTTGTTCAGAGATGCTTAAATAATTTGTCACACAGAAGATCCAGCAAAGAATTGAAGGTCTGCAATTCCTCCAATTTATTCCCTTAAGGATGAACAGACAACGACACCTTTTTCAAAGGTATTTTTCATACAGTTTTTATTTCTGTTTGTGGTTATTTTCTTGTTACAGGTTGTTAAATAATCCTTACCATATAACCCATCTCAGGACAGAAATAATCTGCTTAAATACAGAGTGATAAAAAGGTTGTGCAGGATTAAAGCAGGAAAACATTATTGCTACTCTAAATGTTTTAAATCTCTCTGTAAACTCCTTAGGTTGGTTTTTTTTTTATTGCTTCTGATACTCAGCAGGAAACAGAGTCTGATACAGCTGCTTAACAAACCTTTACCCATCTGGGTTTGCATGACAAAAAAGGGCTGTAAATCATCAACTGAAAATCTTGAAGTAGAAATAAGAAGTCTCTGGACAACGTGTGCACAAAGCATTGCAATGTCCCAAGGCACTTAGTTGTGAAAAACAATGTTTTGGTTCAGGAACAGGCTCTTCTTGGTAAATCAAGAAGGTTTAGAAACATCAAAACCATCCAAATTCCTGATTTCCTTTCAAGGAGGTCCTGCTTGAGGGATCATTTACCTGCTCAGAAATGAGTTTTCCTCATCCTGAAGTGATGAGGGCAGGATCCTCCCCCTAAAACAAGTCACTTTCTGGAAGGACATTCCCAGCCCCTGAGAGCTGCAAACTGAAATTCCATCTCTTTATAAAAATAATCTCTTGCTTTACATGGTGGGGGAAAAAAAAAGGATTTATTTTTATTTAGGCTTTTTATTTATTAATAATTAATTCTGCATTCCAGAAGCTGAAAGTGTGACCCTGAAAGGGTCTATAAAATGCTCCTGGTCTTTGGTTACCCATCACGGTGCTAAATTAAAGGATAATTGCAATAAAGATGCATCAGCCAAGCACAGAAAACTGCAGGATTATGTCCCATCACTTGGCCCCCCATTATTCAGTCAACTAAATTACTAATTGTAGGAGTTGCAAATTCTTTAACAGGCAGATGGACTTCATCCAAGACAGCATTTAAGTTTGATGAGGGGGATTCAGCTTCAGGATGGGGATGTTTGCCCTGATTTATGTGCTGGATGGACCAGAAAGCTCAGAATGCCAGTTCTGGTGGCACTGCCAGCCTTGCCTGGGTGACCTCAGCATGAGCTGAGCCCACACAGTGATTCTGGGCTGTTCTGCACTGCCACCTACTCTCCAGAGACACAGAAATTCCGGATTATTCCAGGCCATGGCAGAACAGATGGTCATCAAACACCTGCTTGTTGGACTCCTCGAAGCTCTCGCTGCAGATGGGACACTTCACCACCAGGTGGTTCTGCACATGGGCCTCATATTCACTGGTTTCAACATCTTCAGGAAACACATCCCCACACATGGGGCACTTCCTTAGAGAGGCCTGAAGTAGGGGAAAAAAAAAGGCAAATAAAGTCAGGGTAAAGATTATATTCAAAGGGAAGAATCAGGGGAGTTTAGCAGGGAGGTTTTATCACTTTTGGACAAAGTGGGTTTGACTTGCAACACTCTGGAGCTTCCAAATGTCTCCAGGCTTCTCTAAATAGCACTTAAAAGTCAAGAGCTCCTGAGAGGTGCTCTGAGTTTCCACCCCACAGGGCACATGGCCATGTCTCAGTGTGAAATAAAGTATTCAGCAGCTCACTCTGACATGAGATGCTGCCAAGATTAAGCTCAACAGTTCCTTCTGTCTTCCTCAAGACACAGAACCCTCATTATTCTTATATAATCCTGTATTTATTCTTATTATTATGAGAATTTTGTTGTCTCTTCTCTTCCCAGGACCAAACCAGTAAGTAGATAACTTGCTACAGAGCTGAATTTGGAGCTTTTTATTTCAAACCACTAATTCCTGTCCAGAAACCACTAATTCATGTCTAGTCATGTCCACTTTACTTACCTCAACTCCTGCCCCCAGGCTTCCTCCTGCAGCTGGAAGAAGAAAAAAACCCATTAAAGCCACAGCAAAATGATTAACAATGTAATGTGCTGGTTAACCAATGATTTTTGGAGCATGAGGATGTGGCTCTGGATCTAAACCTGTGTATTTAGGACTGGAATCTGGATAGAAGCCACAACTTAGCTGTGTCCCAGCTGAATAAACCAGCCAATAATCGTCTGTCTTGGCAGAGAATGAACAACCTGATGACTTCAAGTCCACTTTGAACACCTGGCAGCATTTCCCAGCTGCCAAGTCCTCTGCACACACACAGAGGTGCTGCTGGTAAAGGATTTTCTGCAGCCTTGAGCTGGACTGGGAGGAAAATCTGCTGAGCCTTCCACTGCCATGAGTTTGTGGTTTCAGCCCCAATGCCAAGGAAACTCACCACAGTATGGATTTCCAAAGAGAAGGCTTCCTGCTTCAGGAGGTGGAATTGGAGCTTGGGAAGCAGCAGAGAAGGGAGGAACCTCCCCGGGCTGTGAGAGGTGTCTCAGCAGAGCGTCGTTCTCACCTCGGAGCTTCTGCAGAGGAACAGCAGGACAGAGTTAATGTGCAGGGAAAAAAATTGGGGTTTGCCCTAAAACAGACCCTGGATCTGAATGCTCTGAATTTTTAGGTAGTTCAGTGTTGGTCCTGCCTGAGCAAATGGCAAAGTGAGGAAAGGGAAGGGTCAAAAGGATTTGTAGTGACAGGAAAAGGGGAATGGTTTGCCACTGCCAGAGGGGAGGGTTGGATGGGATATTGGGAATAATTTCCACCCTGTGAGAGTGGGGAGGGGCTGGGATGGATTTCCCAGAGGAGCTGTGGCTGCCCCATCCCTGGGAGTGTCCCAGGCCAGGATGGACAGGGCTTGGAGCACCCTGGGCTGGTGGGAGGTGTCCCTGCCCAGGGCAGGGGTGGGATCCTTAAGTTTCCTTCCATCCCAAACCATTCTGGAATCCTGTGATTCCATGGAGTTGGAGGATGTTCTAGGTTGGGTTTAGAACCAGAGACCTCAGAGCCCCTTCCAGTGCCCAAAGGGGCTCCAGGAGAGCTGGAGAGGGACAAGGGATGGAGGAACAGGACACAGGGAATGGCTTCCCACTGCCAGAGGGCAGGGACAGATGGGATATTGGGAAGGAATTCCTGTCTGGGAGGGTGGGCAGGCCCTGGCACAGGTGCCCAGAGAAGCTGTGGCTGCCCCATCCCTGGGAGTGTCCCAGGCCAGGTTGGACAGGGCTTGGAGCACCCTGGGCTGGTGGGAGGTGTCCCTGCCCAAGGCAGGGCTGGCACTGGGTGGGTTTGAGGTCCTTCCAACCCAAACCATTCCATGACTGTCAACTCTGCAGCTGCTCAGAAAGGCAGATGAGACAATCCCAACAGAGCAACACACTTTAAAAAACAGAAGACTGCCCTGAAGTCATGCAGAGTGAGGAACAAAACTGGGCAGTCCTTGCTCAGACAGGCCATTTAAAGGAGCAGGTCTGTCCATTCCAGAGGTGCCAGAACGGAACAAACATCAGGAGAGTCTAAAAATCCCACATTATTAAGGCTAAACCAGTTTATGTGGTGGGGGGAAGAGGTGCCATGTGGAGGTGCCTGCAGGGAGCCTGGCACTGCCTGAGGGCATCAGTCAGTGGCCCCTTGGGAGGAAGGATTAGTGGAACTGAACACCAGAGTGGGAGATCAGGGTCAAATTCCCCTCAGGACAGAGGTGAGGGAGCTGGGCCAAGTTCTCACCCGATTTTCCTCCTCAGCCTCATTCTTTTCTGCCTGCAGGATGTGAAACAAATTCTTCTGCTCCTCCAGTTCTTTCAGTAAGTCGTGGGTTTGTTGCTGGGAAAGAAAAGGGGTTGGAAAATCAGGGAAAATGGGCAAGTCAAAGGATGGCAGCTCCAAGCTGGAGGTGCTGCTTCATGCTGCATTTATTACCCACTAATTACCTTTCCCTTTCTCGAGGGGTTCCCATTTCAGAGTGTGACATTCATGATTTCTTGGTGTCACCACTCACTTATTCTCATTACAACATGGGAGGTGACACACGAGCCCAAAGGGGGACAGGACAGGTCAGACAGAGGGGGAGGATGAAGGGAAGGAACTCCAAGAGCTCAGAAACCCCCCCTGGCAGGTGAAAGCCACCCCAGCTTGCAGCTTTCCTGGTGCTGTGAGACATCCAGGACATCCCTGGGAATTATCTCCCAGCTGACTCTTGAATTAAAGCATTAAATGAGCTGAGCACTCAGGGGTTCTGCAGCCATTCCCAAAGTGTCCCTCTGAGAATCCCAAGCATTTGGCATCACAGCAGAGGTAACCACCCCATCTATTTTAGGGCCTGATTTGCAATGCCAAAAATAGAGGGGAGCCTCCAAAACTTCCTGAGGAGCACCTTGAGAAGGTCACTCAGGACATCAGGCTAAAGGGGATGTGATGGCCTCAGGCAGTGCAAAAATGGGGGTTTTGGGGAGAAAGAAATGCCACACATGCTGCCCTTTGCCTTTAGATCCTTCACATTCCTGCCAGGAGTGCCAGGGGAGGATGTGGGGCAGCCTCAAAGTGCAGAACAGGAACTTGGTGTTGGTTATACAGCTTGTTCTGGTGCATCCTGAGCATGTTTCTTGGATTCTTAAATGGTGATTGTGGGATATTAAAGGTGAGAAAGGGAAGGGAAGATTTGGGGAGGGGAAAGGGGGAAAGGGAGAAGGGAGAAGGGAGAAGGGAGAAGGGAGAAGGGAAAAGGGAAAAGGGGAAAGGGGAAAGGGGAAAGGGGAAAGGGGAAAGGGGAAAGGGGAAAGGGGAAAGGGGAAAGGGGAAAGGGGAAAGGGGAAAGGGGAAAGGGGAAAGGGAAAAGGGGAAAGGGGAAAGGGGAAAGGGGAAAGGGGAAAGGGAAAAGGGGAAAGGGAAAAGGGGAAAGGGGAAAGGGGAAAGGGGAAAGGGGAAAGGGGAAAGGGGAAAGGGGAAAGGGGAAAGGGGAAAGGGGAAAAGGGAAAGGGAAAAGGGAAAAGGGAAAAGGGAAAAAGGGAAAAAGGGAAAAAGGGGAAAAGGGGAAAAGGGAAAATGGGAAAAGGGAAAAGGGAAAAAGGGAAAAAGGGAAAAAGGGAAAAAGGGAAAATGGGAAAATGGGAAAAGGGAAAAAGGGAAAAAGGGAAAAGGGAAAAAGGGAAAAGGGAAAAAGGGAAAAGGCTGCTGGGCTGGGGTTTACCTGCTGGGCTGGGCTTTACCTGTTAGGTTGGGCTTTACCTGCTGGGCTGGGCTTTACCTGCTGGGCTGGGCTTTACCTGTTAGGTTGGGCTTTACCTGCTGGGCTGGGCTTTACCTGCTGGGCCGGGTTTTACCTGCTGGACTGGGCTTTACCTGCTGGGCTGTGCTCAAGCGTAACTGGTGATTCTCCTCCTTTAAAGTTTCCAGCTGCTCTGTCTTGTCATGGTCCATGTGAGACAAGTTCTCCACTTCTTTCTCATAATTCAACACCTGGGACTAGGGAAAAAGAAGATTATTTATTCATCTGTTCTCTGAGGAGCTTTCTAAGTTTTAACATTTTTAGTTTGGGAAGTCAGAGAGCAGAAGGAAAACAGACACTCTACAGCCAGGTGGTTTGTTCCATCCTTCTGGGTCTCCCATATCCCAAAGCAAACCATTTTTAGAATACTCTCTCCCAGCTCCCAGTCTTGTTTTCACCCCAAAACTGAACATAATTTCAGAATGTTTCCCCAAACAGAAAAGTTTTCTGCCTGGATTCTTGGCAGGCAAGAGGGAAACAACAGTCTGGGCTTGTTCCCTTAATGAACATGGAAAGGGGAATAAAATCCTTACAATTCCTCTTAGTACATCCCTCTCTATTCTTCCCTTCAGGGTACAGATTTCTGGAGGTTAAAGCATGTCAAAGGTTGAAGAACTCATGTAGTAAAGAAACAAAAATGAAACTCAAGACTCCTCAGTTGTGTGAGAAGGAAACGATTCCAGCAGAGAAAGGCAAGGGAGGAGTTTGGTACCTGCAGCTGGTCCATGTGATCCAGGGCTGTTTTCAGCCTGTTCTCCAGACGCTCCTTCTCAGAGGTCACACTCTGCATTTGCTCCTGGAGCCTGCCCAGAACAAACCAAAACACACCAACCTTTCATGGAGGGGGGGGGAATTCAATCCACAGGAAATCCTGCTTGGAAAAACACTCTAAATGCACTCACTGGTGCAGTTCTGCCTCTCTGCAGTCCCCCTGCTCCTTCAGGTGTTTGTTTTCCATTTTCAGGGAATTCAGCTCCTGCTCCAGGTTCTCCATGTTGCTCCTTAAAGACTCCAAACTTTTCTGCAGCTCCTGGAAATCACAGGGATGTTGACAGGAGGTAAAAGGGACCCAAGGGATAACCCTGCTCTGCACTGGACCTGCAAAGCCCCTCAAAGGCAACAGTGCCAGGCAGCCCAAGTAAGGGGGAAAATCTCTCCTTTGTATTTCTTTCATACTCTGTTTCATTCAGAACAAACCCTGAGCAAAACTGAAGGAGGAAAAGATAATCACAATGTGACTTTTAACCTACAAAACACTTTTGAACACTCCCTTCCCCATTTGTTCCCAACTCCTGTGCCTGCAGATGCCTCTTTTCATCATTATTGGGTTTTTTTGGTAAAGGGTTAAAGAGATAATATGGGGAGAAAACTCTTTAATTTTCTCCTGGAAGTTTTCAGTGACACAAGATTTGACTCAGTTCCTCTTCATCTTTCAGACTTAAAGCTCCTGCCTTAATATATTAATTTTTTTTTTGTTTACCTGTGTCTTCTTGAGCTCTTCCTGCAGTTCCATGTTTTGCTTCTGGAGATTTGCACAACTTGCTTTCAGCTCCTCGTTTTCTTTATGCAGATTTTTGTTTTGTAGTTCAATCTCTTCCACTTCTCCCTGGCAGGAGGGAAAGTTGTTTGGCCACAACAGAAGCACCAAAAAGCCACATTCCAAAAATCACAGCGTGGAGAGCAGGGAAAGATGAGCTGGGCAAAGGGAATGTTGTGTCCTGTCGTGACCAGACTGTTCCTCACTCCCCACAGTGTGTCCAAAGCTGACCATCAACACAATTCCTGATCCCTGGAGATGCTCAAAGCCTTCTGTGTGCAGAAGGAAGAGATTTGGGGAGTTTGGGCTGGATTAGGATCATGTGTGGTGTGGAGTCATGAACCAAAAGGGCTGCACACAAGACACTAAAAAATAAGAGTAATTGGCTTTACAGCACCTCAGTTATTACAACCAGGGAATAGTTTGGGTTGGAAGGGACCTTAAAGTCATCCAGTTCCACCCTTGCCATGGGCAGGGACACCTTCCACCAGCCCAGGGTGCTCCAAGCCCTGTCCAACCTGGCCTTGGACACTTCCAGGGCTGGGGCAGCCACAGCTTCTCTGAGAAACCTGTGCCAGGTCCTGCCCACCCTCACAGGGAACAATTTCTTCCAAATTTCCAATCTAAACCTACTCTCTGCCAGTTTGAAGCCATTCCTGCTTATCCATGTCCAATTATTGCCCATGTGCTTGCCCTTACTCCCACCTAATGGCAGGCTGCTTAAATCAAAATGGTATTTTCATCTAAAAACCACAAAAAATTCCTTGAAACACTAAGTATTAAGTCACTCCTTGTTACAAGGAGCTCACAATTTAAGTGCTAAATGGCAGGAAGAGAAACAAAGGCTCAAGTTTGTGTGACAGATGAGTAGCAAAGCCAAGAATAGAATCCAACAGAATCTGTTGAGCTCCAGCTTGGCATGGGGGTTACCAGATCACTCAGTGCATGCCAATAAAAGCTGAGGCAGTGGAAAGCAGGGCAGGAGAGGAGGGCACATACCTGGGTGGTAACCACCAGGATGTCATCCTCGGTCTCTGCTCGGAACTGGAAGGGGACACTGGCCCCCCGCACCACCCCGTCCTGGTCCACGTAGCAGAACTGGTAGTACTCGTCATCTTTGGGCAGGTAATAAGCTTCAGACAAACACAACAACCTCATCAGGCACAGCTTGGAATGGTTCAAGCCTCTTAATTGCAGCACAGAGAATGAGCAGCTCAGGGAAGTGCCACATCCCAGTTCGGTCCTTCCTGCACTGTCAGGAATTCCTTGTGCCAGTGGCAACGACAGGAATGCCACCCATGAGGATGGCAGGATTCAGCAGATTCCAGGGTTTATGGTTTATGGTGGGATTGGAAAGAAGCCTCCCAAAGCAGGGCCCTACAGCTCTCCTGGAATTTCAAATGTTGTGTTTATTGGTGGCAGCAAAGTGCACAGAATTCCCTGTGGGATTCAAGCTCCCAACTCACCTTTGAACTGGATCTGCTGCTGCACAACAGAGTCACTGGGGGCAGCAGCAGGCAGGGGAGCCCACAGGAAGGTGTAATATTCCCGGATGGTTTTCCATCCCACCTGCAACAGCAAAGATGGTCCATGGTATAGACTCGGGTTTATCCTCTGGAAATGGGGCTTGATTTCCACACAGATCAGTTGCTGGGAGGGGGTTTTGCACTGATCTGATTTCTAAGGGTTGTGGTCTGTGCATGAAAGGGTAACATGGAATCACAGAATGGTCTGGAAGGACCTTAAACATCATCTCATTCCAAACCCACCTTCCACCACACCAGGTTGCTCCAAACCCAGTTCAAGCTGACCTTGGACACTTAACCAGAGGGTCTGATTAGCCCTGAAGCTGTTCAGGTCACACTTTGCCCCTCAGCACAACAAAGAGGTTCCATTACATGATGTTAATACTGAAAAAAACCCTCCCCATCCTTGTAACAAAGTCCAAGCTCTTTGTTTGTGCCTCTCACTCCTCCCTCATGCCCAGCACAGCTGGTTTCACTCACCCTGAAGATGCCCACCCAGTCCTTCCCACGAGGAGTGATGTTCTGGGTCAGGGTGTAATGGCAGGTGACGTCTCCTCCAGGGATATAAAACTTCTCCACGTTGTTGAAGATGACCTGGGAGAAGAGGCAGCTGTCCAGGAGGACAGCAGAGGTTGGAGGCTCATCTGAGGAGTCTTCCATCGTGGAAGTCTGTGAGAGGGAAGGACAACGGGATTGTTTCACCACTGTAGCTGTGCCCATGAAGAGTATGAAGAGATATGGAATGGGAATGACCCAGCTGAGGTCCAAACCCCCCTCAGAACACACAGGGGTTCCTCAGTGAGGCACGTGAGCTCCCTGGTGTCCCTGTCACCCTGAGGACATCCATGGCAGCTTGTAGATCCTTCAGCAGACATGTGGAGGGCTCTTCCACCTGGTCACCACCTCCCAGCACGGTGCCTGCTGCTCCCAGACTGCCAGAGTGGCACAGCAGCCTCTCCCCTGCTTGGGAGCTCATGGATGGGACCCAAGGAATGTCCTACAGACCCACAGAGTGTCCTACAGACCCACTGACCATCCTACAGACCCAAAGACTGTCCTGCAGAACCCCTGAGTGTCCTACAGACCCACCGACAATCCTACAGACTGACAGACTGTCCCACAAACCCCCTGACTGTCCTACAGACCTCTGACCATCTTACAGACCCACAGACTGACCTACAGACCCAGGGACTGTCCTGCAAAACCCCTGAGTGTCCTACAGACCCACTGACCATTCTACAGACCCACGGACTGTCCCACAGAACCCCTGACTGTCCTTCAGACTTCTGACCATCCTACAGACCCCCTGACTGTCCTGCAATCCCAACAAACGTCCTACAGACTTGACCTCCAAACACAGCACCTTCCATCTTCAGCGCCCTGGCTCCAAGGGAGAGGAGGTACCTGGCTGAGTTCTGCTCCCATGGAAGAGCACCCACAGGAGACCCTGGCTGGGCAGACCCTGGGAGCTGTGTGTCCCCAGCCTGTCCCCAGGGCTGTTATAGCCTCACTCCACGTGACAGCTGAGCTGGGACTGCAAGATGACTCCCAGCACCCAAATGAACCCCTTGCATGACAGGAGGGTCAACAAATAGCATGAAAGCTTCTGGAGTTCTCCACATGGAAAACTTCATGGCCTCTGATGACACTACAAACCACACAACGTAAATCTGAAGTTGGGGCATCGATCCAAGGGGTATCCAAAGCCCCAGGAGCCTGGGCAGGGCTGGGAACAGACACTAAATCACCCTCCTTGGTGCTGTGTCCTGCAGGCAGCAGGAGCAGCCCTGGCAGCCTGTCAGGGGGCTGAGAAAACCCTGCCACCAATCCCGGAAAATGGCATCCCAGGAATCCAAAGCAAGACCTTCTCAGCTGATCTCAGTGATAAGGAATGACCTCAGAGCAGAGGGAAAGTTCATTGTGAACAAGCACCCCACGGAGCAGGGACAGTCATCCCACTGCAGCATTCCACAGGAACACAGAACATCCTGGGATGGGAGGGACCCACAAGGACCATCCAGTCCAACCCCTGGCCCTGCACAGACACTCCAGCAATCCCAACCTGTCCCTGAGAGTGTTGTCCTGGAGCTCTGGCAGCCTCGGGGCTGTGCCCACTGCCCTGGGGAGCCTGGTCAGTGCCCACCACCCTCTGGGGGCAGAGCCTTTCCCTGAGATCCCACCTGACCCTCCCTGGCACAGCTCCAGCCCTTCCCTGGGTGCTGTCCCTGCTCACACAGAGCAGAGATGGAGCTGCCCCTTCAGGAGGAGCTGTAGACCCCAAAAGGTCTCCCCTCAGTCTCCTCTTCTCCAGCTGAACAAACCCTGTGGAGGGTGAAATCCCTTCCCCATCCTGCCAGTCCAGCTGGATTTGGGCTCCCTTGGGCAGGAAAGATGGGAGGAGAAAGCTCCCCAAGAGTCACACCCTGTGCCCCAGAGGGTCATCCAAACCCTCCTGGAGCTCTGGCAGCCTTGGGGCTGTGCCCACTGCCCTGGGGAGCCTGGGCAGTGCCCACCACCCTCTGGGGGCAGAGCCTTACCCTGAGATCCCACCTGACCTTCCCTGACACAGCTTGAGATCCCAGAACATGCTGAGCTGGGAGGAACCCAGAAAGGTCATCCAGTCCCACCCCAGGCCCTGCACAGACACCCCAACAACCCCACCCTGTCCCTCAGTGTTGTCCAAACCCTCCTGGAGCTCTGGCAGCCTCGGGGCTGTGCCCACTGCCCTGGGGAGCCTGGGCAGTGCCCACCACCCACTGGAGGAAGAACCTGTTCCCTAAATCCCATCTAAGCCTTCCTGACACAGCTCCAGCTGGGTTTCAGGTCACCTCCAATCCATGGAAATGAACTCCCTGGAACACTGCTGGGGTTTTTTTTTTGGCATCACCCAGGAGATTGTCATCATTCTGTGTCAAACAGCCCCAAAACCAGGCAGAAGTTTAGACTGGGATTGCAGGGACATGCTCGGGAAAGAAAATGTACCCACAGCTGGAACGAGCAGCGACCACTGCACTGACACAGCCTGCCTTGGAGGGTGCAGAATTCCTCCAGCTGGGAGCAGAAGGCAGGACAGATCCTGGAAATGGATGTGGAATGATCCTCTGGGACATCCAGAGCTGCTGTTTCACTTTGGGTCACTTCAGTCAAGTGTAAGCTTGTGACTCATGCAAGCCTCAGCTTTATCTGGCTGATGTCAACCTTCCCTGCCCTGCTGGGTCTTGTGATTTGCAGTTCCCAAACACCTGGAACTTCCTGAGAGCCTCCAGGGAGGAAAAATAAAAATAAACCAGAAAATAAAAGTAAGGACAGCACCTTAATCATGTCATTGCATCACTTTGGGACAGCACATGAGCCTTTGCTGCCAGAAGTAACTGGCAAAGAAAACCAAGAGTGGTTGTTTGGATGCACCAAAACTATTCTAATGCCAAAAAAAATAAATTTGGTTTTGGTACAAATACTTGTGATGTAAAGGAAACAAAGGCGGAGGTCCCGCAGAGCTGCTGGCAGAGCGCGGTTCCCTTCCAGGAAACGCCGGCAGGAAACAGAGCAGGGAGGGCGTTTAATCAGCGCTGCGATAGTCACGACAGCTCGCGAGGGAGCGGCCCCGAGGTGGGGGGGACACGCCAAGGGGTGTCCCAGCACCGGGACATCCCCCCCGGAGTGGAGTCACCCCCGTGTCCCCCCGGTGCTCACGGTCCAGCCTCTCCCCGGGGTCTCCCTGAGCTTTTTCCTTCTCTTTCGCAGTTATTTTCCGTGATCCTGCAGCGTCCCCACGGTGTGGAAAAGCAGCGGGACTAACCTGGAGCTCCAGGACAGCGGCAGCCCCGGCTCCGGTCCCCGGTGACATCCCCGGGGAGGGTCCCGGAGGATGGTGCGGAGCGAACCGGGGATGCTCCCCCTGCCCCCGGGGCCCCCGGGCAACGAAAGCGAAAGTGTCGCTGTCACCTGGCGCGGGGACAGCCCCGGCCACCGCCGGCACCCCGAGGGACATCCCGGGATGCAGATACGGGATCCCGACCCCTCCGCCCCCCGCAGCACTCACCGGCAGGGCGGCTGGAAGAGCGGAGAGCTCCGGCACTGCGGGAGGAGGTGGAAGGTCGGGAATAGGAGGAGCCCCCGGGATGCCCCGCCCGGGATACCCCGCCCGGTGCCACCCCTGGGCGGTCCCGCCGCGCTGCTGGGACTCGTAGTTCGGTGAGAGGGACCGGGACATCCCCGGGAGCGGGACATACCCGGGACAGGCACATCCTGGTGACCGGGGCACCCCTGGGAGCGGGACATCCGTGGGACCGGGACAACCAGGGGGCCGGGATACTCCGGTGACCTGGACATCCCTGGGGTCGGGTCATCCCAGGCACTGGGATACTCAGGTGACCGGGACATCCCTGGGATCTGGACGTCCCAGGCATTGGGATACTCTGGTGACCGGGACATCCCTGGGATCAGAACATTCCAGGCACTGGGATACTCCAATAACCAGGACATCCCTGGGATCAGGACATTCCAGGCACTGGGATACTCCAATAACCAGGACATCCCTGGGATCAGGACATTCCAGGCACTGGGATACTCCAATAACCAGGACATCCCTGGGATCAGGACATTCCAGGCACTGGGATACTCCAGTAACCAGGACATCCCTGGGATCAGGACATCCCAGGGACTGGGATACTCTAGTGACCAGGACATCCCTGGGATCAGGACATTCCAGGCACTGGGATACTCCAATAACCAGGACATCCCTGGGATCAGGACATTCCAGGCACTGGGATACTCCAATAACCAGGACATCCCTGGGATCAGGACATTCCAGGCACTGGGATACTCCAGTAACCAGGACATCCCTGGGATCAGAACATTCCAGGCACTGGGATACTCCAGTAACCAGGACATCCCTGGGATCAGAACATCCCAGGCACTGAGATACTCTGGTGACCAGGACATCCCTGGGATCAGGACATTCCAGGCACTGGGATACTCCAATAACCAGGACATCCCTGGGATCAGGACATCCCAGGGACTGGGATACTCTAGTGACCAGGACATCCCTGGGATCAGGACATTCCAGGCACTGGGATACTCCAATAACCAGGACATCCCTGGGATCAGGACATTCCAGGCACTGGGATACTCCAATAACCAGGACATCCCTGGGATCAGGACATTCCAGGCACTGGGATACTCCAGTAACCAGGACATCCCTGGGATCAGAACATTCCAGGCACTGGGATACTCCAGTAACCAGGACATCCCTGGGATCAGAACATCCCAGGCACTGAGATACTCTGGTGACCAGGACATCCCTGGGATCAGGACATTCCAGGCACTGGGATACTCCAATAACCAGGACATCCCTGGGATCAGGACATTCCAGGCACTGGGATACTCCAGTAACCAGGACATCCCTGGGATCAGGACATCCCAGGAACTGGGATACTCCAATAACCAGGACATCCCTGGGATCAGAACATTCCAGGCACTGGGATACTCTGGTGACCAGGACATCCCTGGGATCAGGACATCCCAGGGACTGGGATACTCTGGTGACCAGGACATCCCTGGGATCAGGACATTCCAGGCACTGGGATACTCCAATAACCAGGACATCCCTGGGATCGGGACATTCCTGGAATGGGACACCCCTGGGGTTCGAGCACTCTGGTGTCCAGGACACCCCACGGGCAGAATCATGGAATGCCAAGGCATTGGAAGGGACCTTAAGGATCATCTCATCCCACCAGAGGAGACCAGAGGAGGAGAATCCCCTCCGTGGACCTGCTGGCCACGCTGCCTTGGGTGCAGCCCAGGATTTGATTGGTCTCTGGGCTGTGAGCACACACTGCCAGCTCATGGAATCACGGAATCATGGAATCTTTGGGGCTGGAAAAGACCTCTGAGATCATCGAGTCCAAGCTGTGACCCATCCCCACCCTGTCCCCCAGCCCAGGGCACTCAGTGCCACATCCAGTCCTTCCTTGGACACCTCCAGGGGTGGGGACTCCAAACCTCCCTGGGCACCCCCTTCCAATGCCTGACCACCCTTACCATAGAGAAATTCCTCCTGATGTCCAACCTGCCCCTTCTCTGGCACAACTTGAGGCCATTCCCTCTCCTCCTGTCCCTGTTCCCTGAAGCAGAGCCCAAATCTCCTCCTTGGACCCATCAGGGAGTTGCAGAGAGCCAGAAGGTCCCTCCTGAGCCTCCTTTTCTCCAGGCTGATCCCCCCCAGCTCCCTCAGCTGCTCCTCACAGGATTTGTGCTCCAAACCCTTCATCACGTGAAGGCTCCTGTTGCTCCCCAAACTCTCCCAATTCCTTCACCCCTCCCCACCTGGGCACTGCCAGCCCATTTTTGGGATCACGCCCTTGGCCTCACTTGGCCAAACCTGGCAGTGCTGGCTGTGGCAGAGCTGCCTTTGAGGCTGATCCCAAAGCCAATCCCAAACCCATTTCATCATTTCCTAACCAATATTTTATGATTCTGATTAATTATTTTTTGACGCCTCGTGGCAGGGGATCAGTTACTTGTTACAGTGACTCGCTATGACTTTGGTATCAGCGACTGGAGGGATGTATCGGACAGGAAATTACACTGTGAAGAGTAACATAAAACACTTAAAAACAGGGAAAATCCTCTATTTTTTCCTTTAATGCAGCTTGATAATCAATAGGTCGGGGGGTGGGGGGACAAATTTTCTCTCGCGCGGGGAGTAACTCCCTGAAAATGGGACTCTTTCTTTGGGCTCTGTAATTTAAAGATGTTCGCGGTGGGGTGAAAATTCCCACCATTTGGAATTCCCTTTTCCCGGGGCCGCTCCCCATTCCCATCCCCTGCGGACCCCCACGTGTGCACCTTGATTGACAGCTGCGTCACCCAATCAGCGAGCGCTCCGCCGGAAACATCCAACCAATAGCAGCCCGCGCACAGACCCCCGCCCTCCCCGAAGCGCTTCCCGCCGTTCCCGGATGCGGGAGGGCGGGGACCCAGGGAAGGTTCGACCAATGAGAGGCTGGGGCGCGGGCGCGCGCGCGCGGCGGCGGCCAATGAGGGGCCGGGGCGCGGGCGCGCGCGCGCGGCGTCAGCCAATGGGAGCGGAGGACGCGGGGGGGACACGGCCAAGGTGACGCTCCCCACAGAAGCCGCAGCCGCCGCCGCCCCGAGCGGACCCCGCGCAGGTGGGACCCGCAACCGGGCCCAGCTCGGCCCCCGCCGCTCTCAGGGTACCCTCCGGGCCTCCCGGGGCACCCTCCGGATCTCCCGGCGCAGCCGCGGCCACGGCGGGGGGCGATGCCCTTCGCAGCGCGGAGGGCGCGATGGCGCCGGCGCGGCCCCCCCTACCCCAACCCATCGCTCCTCTGAGGGCGGTTCGGGTGTGGCGGGGAGGCCGAAAGGAGCAGCCTGAGACGGCCCCGGGGAGGCAACGAGCAGGGATTAGCGGGGAGGGAGGTGGGATGGGGAACTGGGGAGGGGGGAAGGCGGGGCAGGGCCGAGGGGACACGGAGGGGTCTGTGGGGGCAAAACCAGGGGGACATCCAGGGGACACGGAGGGGTCTGTGGGGGCAAAACCTCGGGGACATCCAGGGGACACGGAGGGGTCTGTGGGGGCAAAACCTCGGGGACATCCAGGGGACACGGAGGGGTCTGTGGGGGCAAAACCTCGGGGACATCCAGGGGACACGGAGAGATCTGTGGGGGCAAAGTCTTGGGGACAGCGAGGGAACATGGAGAGGTCGGTGGGGACAAAACCTGAAGGACATGGAGCCTTTGTGGGGACAAAGCAGGGGCACAAGGTGGGGTTCGTGGGGACAAAGGTTTGGTGACAGGCAGGGGACACAGAGGGGTTGATGGGGCAGAGCCTGGGGGACAGCGAGGGGACACAGAGCCATGGTGGGGACACAGCCTTGGGGACATGGAAGACACAGCCTTGGGGACATGGAAGACACAGCCCTGGGGACATGGAAGGCAGAACCTTGGGGACATGGAAGACACAGCCCTGGGGACATGGCACCGTGGTGGGAGCAAAGCCTGGGTGGGGACAGCCCCAGGTGACACGGTGGGGTCAGTGAGGACAAAGCCTCTGGTACAGCCAGGGGTCATGGGGACAAAGTCTTGGTGACAGCAGGAGGACGTGGAGCCGTGGTGGGGACACAGAACCAGGGTGGGGGCAGAGCCTCAGGGCCAGGGCAGCAGATGGACCTGAGGTCAGATCGTGTCTGACCCCAGAGAGGGTTGGTTGGTGGCAATAACGCCAGGAGTCCAAATTCCTTGTGTTTATTTTCTTTATTTGTCTTAGATTAAGCAAAATGCAGGCTCCCGTGGCACTTCTCAGCTCCCCAGCACTGGTGAGTCACATTCCTTGGAGTGGGGGGATAATTCTCTGTGGGAATATAGGATGGGGAGGGGTTTTGTGGCTCAAAACGCTGCCCTGGGCACCCTCAGCTGAGGTGGGATCTTGGGGGTTTGTTTTGCCCTGGATTTAAGGAGGAAGGGAAACAAGGTGACCTCTGGTGACACTGTGTAAATAGATGGGACTGAGCTGCAGGCCCAAGGCCTTCTCCCAGAATAAACTGAGTTCCACAGAGATACTCAATCACCCCAATCTTTCAAGGATTAGAAAGAAAATGTATGGAAATGTGGTAATAATTAAATTGCTGTGGCAGACCTGACACTGTACAGCAGCCTCTGGGGTGTGGAATTCCTCATGGACTTCATCCAGCTGGCTGAAATGGCAACATTGAACATTTACAAGTCTTTATTTTTTAGTCTTGTGTCACAGCTGAGATGTTTTCAGACAATTTTAATACTTTTCTTCATAAAGAGTTTTTCTGAGGCTTAGTGCAGATACATCCAATTACAGGAGCACTGATCTCTGCTGTCTGTGAGCAGTGACAGGACCCAGGGAGTGGCTGGAGCTGTGCCAGGGCAGGGTCAGGTTGGATCTCAGGGAAAGGTTCTTCTCTCAGAGGGTGCTGGGCACTGACCAGGCTCCCCAGGGCAGTGGGCACAGCCCCAAGGCTGTCAGAGCTCCAGGAGGGTTTGAACAACGCTCTGATTGTTGGGTGGGATTGTTGGGGTGTCTGTGCAGGGCCAGGGGTTGAACTGGATGATCCTTGGGGGTCCCTCCCACCTCAGGATGTTCCATGATTGTCTCTGTGTTTCCTGCAGTTCCGATGCTGCTCCAGGGCTCTGGCCAGGCCCGTTTCAGTGTCTGTTTTCAGCAGGCCTGAGGCTCAGACTGCACAGGTGAGACTGAAGTGGGAAACTGGGTCTTGACTTCTCTCCCTGTGACACTTGATAATATCATCACCTGATGAAGTTTATCCCGAGCATGGCACGTGTGGGGACTTCTCTCCCAGCCCTCCCCTGTGCCGAGCAGGGCTAAACACTGAGCTGGTGCTGCCCCATCCCTCAGGCTGTTCCTTGCCCTGTCCCCACAGGCAGTTGCTGTGTCCTCCCCACAGCTGCTCCGACGTGAGTTCCAGACCAGCGCCGTGTCCCGGGACATCGACACGGCCGCCAAGTTCATCGGGGCCGGGGCTGCCACGGTGGGGGTGGCGGGGTCCGGAGCGGGCATTGGCACCGTCTTTGGCAGCCTCATCATCGGCTATGCCAGGTGAGGAGCAGCCCAGCCAGGGCCTGGCCCCTTCTGCCAGCACTCACTTTCCTCATTCATGAAGTTTTCTCTGGAATTCATCCTGCTCTGCACGTGTATAAGTTGTGTTTAACTGTAGCACCCCTTGGAATGTAAGGTGGTTGTTGTAATCTGTGATTCTATCAAAAAAAAAGTCCGTGGTTCTATCAAAAAAGTCCTTGGCTCTATTAGTAAGTCCATGGTTATATTAGAAAGTCCTTGGCTCTATTATAAAGTCCTTGGCTCTATTAGAAAGTCCATGATTCTATTAGAAAGTCCTTGGCTCTATTAGAAAGTCCATGATTCTATTAGAAAGTCCTTGGTTCTATTGGAAAGTCCTTGGCTCTATTAGAAAGTCCATGGTTCCATCAGAAAGTCCATGATTCTCTTAGAAAGTCCATGGTTCCATCAGAAAGTCCTTGGTTCTATTAGAAAGTCCATGATTCTCTTAGAAAGTCCATGGCTCCATTAGAAAGTCCATGGCTCCATCAGAAAGTCCATGGTTCCATCAGAAAGTCCATGGTTCAATCAGAAAGTCCATGGCTCTATTAGTAAGTCCATGATTCCATCAGAAAGTCCATGGCGCCATTAGAAAGTCCATGGTTCCATTAGAAAGTCCATGGCTCTATTAGTAAGTCCATGATTCCATTAGAAAGTCCATGGTTCTGTTACAAGTCCATGATTCTATTCAGATAATCCATTTTTTATTAAAATAATAATCAATTATTCTCTTTAAAAACCCCGTGATTCTGTTGAAATGAAGTGCCTGATTCGTTTGAACCCACCCTGTAATTAATTCCAAACCCTGCAGCTGCCCTGTGGAGCCTCTGGAAGAAATGGAGCACTTTGTGAGCAGGGATTGTAGCTTGGTGCCACCAGAAACTCACCTTCAGGGTTCAGCATCACCAAAACCAGGGAAAAATCCTGGATATCATTCCAGCTGGTGGCTCCCTGCCATAGCACTGCTTTGTGCTCCAAAATCCATTGCCTGTGTGACACAATCCTGGGAACACAATCCTGGGAACACAATCCTGGGAACAGGCTCTGCTTGGCGGGTTTTCTTCTCACTGCGGATTTTCCCTCACTGTGGTTTGTTCCCTCCTTTCTCCAACCTGCAGGAATCCATCCCTCAAGCAGCAGCTCTTCTCCTATGCCATCCTGGGCTTTGCCCTGTCCGAGGCCATGGGGCTCTTCTGTTTGATGGTGGCATTCCTGATCCTGTTTGCCATGTGACAGCTCCCGGGCCGGCTGCGGCTCCCGTTGCTCCGTCCTCTGCCACTGGAGTGGGATTCCATCACAGCGTTCCAGACTGACCATTAAAGAAAAGATTTCTCTAAATAAACTGGGGGCTGGATTTTTTTTTTGTGTGTTCTGCTCCAGTGGTGGGGGAGTTCTTGGGGGGTGAGTTGATGTTTTGGTTGAAGGGTTTCATATCCCGGGTGGAGGGGGAGGCAGAAGGGGAGTATGGAATGTTGGGATTGGATATTAGGGAGAAGTTCCTCCCTGGGAGGGTGGGCAGGCCCTGGCACAGGTGCCCAGAGAAGCTGCCCCAGCCCTGGGAGTGTCCCAGGCCAGGTTGGACAGGGCTTGGAGCACCCTGGGATAGTGGGAGGTGTCTCTGCCCATGGCAGGGGGTGGCACTGGATGATCTTTAAGATCCTTTCAACCCAAACCATTCCATGACTCCATTTTTTCCCCCACAAACTGCAGGAAATGCTCCCTTTCCTTCAGCTGAAAGCACCAGGAAAAGGTGCTGGATACAAGGTGAGGGCTCTCACAGGTGTGTTAATGTGTTTGAAGAACTGAATTCCCAGTAAGTGCCCATATCCTGGGAATTTCCTTCCTTCTCCAGGAAGAGCTGGTTTCAAGGTCACATTGTTCATGTGCCACCTCAAAGCAAAGTTTACACAAAGAATCAGAGCTGATTCTTATCCATCTATTTAAAAAAAATCCATGACTATTGAAACAATCCACTAAACTATTAGAATAATGAATTATTGTATTAAAAAGAAATAAATAATAAAAAGCTGCAGGGTTTTTTTTTTTGCTCCCCCAACAGCTCCACACTTCATTTCTTTTAGTCTGGGATATATCAGGGAGGAGAAATGCCAAAATCCACCCCAAATCCTGGCCCTGGGGGTGAGGCAGCTGTGCCTTTAAGGAAGAGAAGCATAGAGGGAGCTTGTCTCGTTATCTGCTTTCAGTAATTGCATTAATGCACCTACTCCTTGTCCTTAAAGCCTCTGCAGAGTGGTTGTGACCTCCCTGGGGATGGGAACACCTTCCAGGGGGTGGGAATGGGGTACAGGGATGCCTCTGGTTGGAATTGCTGCTCACTCCCTGTCAGGGGAAAGGGGTGAGGAGAATTTGACTCAAAAAACTCCAAAACTTGGAGAAATGTGACTCTGAAACCAGAAAGGACTCGAGGGAGACTCCTGGATCCTGGGACTGAATGTGTAATCTTGTAACAGGGATCCTGTGCTTTGGGAATCTTCCCAGGGTGTGGATAGGTTGTAGCTCTTGGTGTGTCAGGCACCCAAAACTTCCTGTCCTGGGAAAACAACACTGTTACTGGGACCGACTTAGTTACATTTAAACTCCCTTACGCTGTGAAAGTGGACAAACAACTCCCCATATCCCAGTGCAAGAAGTGACCTTGGGACTGGAATTGCTCCCTGGGCACATCCCTGCTGTTCACACCCCGGTGGTTCTGGGCAGCTCTGGGGGTGTTGGAGCAGGAGATGGTCCTGCCACAGCCTTTTCCCTCTCACCCCTCTCTGATCCAGCTGTTTTCCACCCCCTGAGGCTGCTGGGCTGGGAATGGGAATTCCTGAAAGCTGCTCCTTGCTCCGAGCTCAAACTTTTCCCTGTTTGTTCTCCCAGCTTGTCTGTCCCAGCAGCCACTCCCAGAAGGGTCTCAGTCTCTTCTCCCGAGGAACAGAATGAGAGGAAGTGGCCTTGAGTTGTGCCAGGGGAGGTTTAGATGGGATATTGGGAAAAAGGGTGTTCTGGTGTTGACACAGCTGTGCAGGGCAGTGATGGAGTCACCATTCCTGGAGGGATCTAAAATACCTGTGGATGTGGCACTTGGGGAATTGGGTTAGTGCTGAGGGAATGGGGGGACACAACGATCTTGGGATATCCTGGGATGGAAGGGACCCACCAGGATCACCCACTCCAACCTCTGGCCCTGCACGGACACCCCAAAATCCCACCCTGTCCCTGAATGATCTTAGAATCATGGAATATCCTGGGATGGAAGGGACCCACCAGGATCATCCACTCCAACCTCTGGCCCTGCACGGACACCCCAAAATCCCACCCTGTCCCTGAATGATCTTAGAATCATGGAATATCCTGGGATGGAAGGGACCCACCAGGATCACCCACTCCAACCTCTGGCCCTGCACGGACACCCCAAAATCCCACCCGGCCCCTGAGATCCTTGTCCAAACACTCCTTGAGCTCCAGCTGTACCCACTGCTCTGGGAGTGGAGGCCTTAGAGGTCTTTTTAAACCTCAATATTTCTACGACTCCACGATTTTATTAAACACCCTTTTCCCACCCCAAAATAAACTCCCCTCCAGCCCTTCAGACCTCCAGCCCGCCAGGGGGCGCCACCATAGGGAAACACTCCACCCTGCACGGCGGCGCCGCCGCGGGAGGGACGCTCTGCCCTCCTCTCTATGCTCGCCGGGGGCGGGGAGCGTGGGCGGTGCGGGGCCGCTCTGGCCGCGCGTCTCGGTGGTGCGGAGTCCCGGAAGCGGCGCGGGCCGCAATGGCGGAGAGCCCGGCGGCCGAGGACGCGGCCCCGGCCCCGGCCGCGGTGCTGGGGGCGGGCGGCGGCGGCGGCAGCTCCTCCCCGAGCTCCGCCGGCGCCGCGGGGACCCCCGGCGTCTTCATCCCCGCCGAGCTTTGGGCGGCCGCGGGTTTCGGCGCTGCCGCGGCGCCCGGCACCGGCGTGGCCCCCGGGAGCGGCGGGGCCCCGATGGCGGCGGCGGCGGCGGCGGGGGCCGCGCTCCTCACGCACTCCGCCTTCTGGGACCCCACGGTCAGCGGCGACTGGGACAGCGAGCGGCCCAGCCCGGCCTGCCTGCTGCGGATCAAACGGTGAGCGGGGTCTGTCACCGGGGGGGCCGGGCCTCGGTACCGGAGGAGTCTGGGCCTCGGTACCGGGGGGTTTCCAGGCCTCGGCACCGGGGTGCTCCGGGCCTTGGTACCGGGGAATTCCGGGCCTCGGTACCGGGGGATCCGAGCTTCGATACCGGGGGGCTCCTGGCCTCGATACCGGGGGGCTCCTGGCCTCGATACCGGGGGGCTCCGGGCCTCGGTACCGGGGGGCTCCGGGCCTCGATACCGGGGGGCTCCGGGCCTCGGTACCGGGGGGCTCCTGTGACCGGCAGTCCCCGCCGCCCTGCCCCGGGCACAGAGCGAGGCTCGGGCGCGGCGGGGACGTTCGGCTCGTCCCCTCGGGGCGGTAACTAACGGTCCCCTGTGCCGTCCTGGAGAGCGGGGATGGGGCCTGGGGCAACTCCTGGTCCTGCCCCGTGTCCCGGGGCTCTCCTGGGCACAGATCCAGTCCCCACCATGCCCTGGAGCCACAGAACCCCTGGGTGGTTTGGGATGGAAGGGACCTTAAAGCCCATCCAGTGCCACCCCCTGCCATGGGGCACCTTCCACCAGCCCTGTCCAAGCTGGCCTTGGACCTCCTGGAATTCCTGGCCTGGAATCTCCCCTCCCAGGTGTTTGGGTCTCACAGCTGCCAGCCCGTGGGTCCCTCTGTGCCACCCTCTGGGGTCTCTGGCAGCTGCCCCGGGGATGTTGGCAGCAGATCTCCTTTGGTGCATGGCCTGATCCTGCCCTGGGGATCTCTGGCAGCTCCTGGAGGTTCCATTAAATCTGAGAGGGGAACGGATTTTTTGGTCCCCGATGATCAAGTTAAAATATTTACACCAAACCTGCCCTTTTCCCTCCTCCTTCCTGCCGGTGCCCACCCGTGGGGCTGCCCTGACCCCTTCAGGGATCCCCTGGAGCAGCCTCTGCATCCCCTTCGCCAGAAGGAGCAGGAAGGGCTGGTGGTGTTCGAAACGCTGGCACTGATTCAACAAGTTCTTCCTCTTCCCTCAGAGCAGGAATTGCTGCCTGCCAGGCTCTTGCTCATCCTTGTTCTGGAGCTGGGATAATGTCTCCCAGAGATGGCACCAGATTTTTGGGCAGTTTCCAACCCAAAGCTCCCCAGGGCAGGCAGGGAGGGGAGAGGCTCCTCCTGCCGCTCTCCCCCTTCTCACCTTGAAACCTCCCTGAGTTCTGGTCGCTTCCCAAATGGAGAGGAAGGTCGAGTGGGAGCTTGTCCTGAAGCTCAGCACAGCTCTGATTACAGGAGAGAGGGTTTGGGTGATGGAATTTAACAGTTTATCAGCTGATCAGGGCTGTGGGTGGTTTGTTGGGTTTTGGGATGTTTGGGCTGAGTTGTTGGAGAAAGGAGACTGTGGGGATCAGGTTGGGGAGGGTGTTTTGCACCCTGACTGCTCTGGAACCCACTGCCTGATCCATTAACCCCAAACTGAGCAAAACATTCCCAGAAGTGGTTGAGTCATGGTTTGGGGAAACAAATGACAGAGCATAAAAAAGGATCCTGTAAATAGTCTGGGTGTGAAAAGAGGAAACCTGGGAGGGAGAGGTTATGCCTTGAATAACAAACCACACCCCACAGGACTTTAAAACAACTACCTGAGGGGAGTTTAAGGCTGGAGTTTTACATGCTAGAGGAGATCTGTGGTGAAATACAGGGTGTGAGTTAATCAAGGTGTGCCTGGCCTGGTGCCCTGTGCTGGGTCACTGAGTGCTGCTCGTGCTTGTGAAATGCCTCAGCTGGTTTTGGGGATCAGTTGGAGGAGCTCATCCAGAGGACAGAGCCAAGAGAAAACTGTCCCATCTCCTTACAAATTACAAATTTCCATCTTTAAAGTCTATCCCTTTGCATCTGTGCAGGCATTTGTCACCTAGAACCATCCATGCATGGAGGGCTGAGGAACCCCAGGGGAGATCTTGACTAATTCCTGTTTCCTTTCTTCAGGGATATCATGTCCATTTACAAGGAACCACCCCCAGGAATGTTTGTTGTGCCTGATCCTCATGACATGACCAAGGTAAGAGGTTTGGAGCTGGTTTAACTCTCTGCTTCTCTCTGTGTTGCTGTCCATGGCTGCTGTGAGGGTTTCCCAAATGGAATAACCCCTTAACATTCCAAGAGAAGTCAGGGTGAGCCTTGCAGGAGCACAAGGCTCCAGTTTTCCTGGGGACATTGAGATGGGATGCATTAAAATGGAAGGAGGCTCCCAAGGAAAGTGGCTCTGAGCAGAGGTGCCACCACAGGGGGCTGAGGAGCTTCCATGGATAGCCCAGCTCTGCTTTGCTGGTCCTGTGGACACTGATCCAACTTGTTTCATCCCACTGATGCTTGAAAACAATCAGTGGAGCATCTCAAAGGAGAGAGAGCTCCATGGAAAACTGGTGGCTGAGGGGCACTTCCCAGAGAAGGTGGAAATCAGAAGTGTCAGTTAGTGACAGGGAGTGCTGGAGTGTCTGTAATCCCCCTCTGGAACCTGGAGATGTTAATTTGGGAGCTGGCAGGGAGATGTCCCTGCTCCCAGGCCCTGTCCCACTCTGGAGCTGCCTGCCAGGGTCCCACAGGTGCCAGGGCCACCTCCAGCACTCCTGGGCTTTAGGGACAGGCATGGCCACATCCTCCCTCTCCTGTCCTCATTCTTCTCCTCCAGGCTCTCAGAGTTTTCCAGGACTGGGAATTCCTGGTTATGCCAGTGATGGGAGACAGAGGTTGCTCAAACCTCTTGGTCTCAGTGCTGCCCTTTGTCCAGCCAGTGTTCCTTGGGCTGGTCTCTGAGGGGTTTGCCCTCTCCTGGCAAACGTGGCATCTCCAAATTCCCCCCATGGAAGTGCCTGCCTGGCTAAGGGCCCCTGGGATTTTGGAGGGAGCAAAAAGGGAGTGTCTGGGCACAGGCAGGTCCCACCTGGGGCACTTCCCTGCAGGGAGTGCCAAAATGCCCTGGGACAGAAACGTGGATTTGTAAAATTCCAGCCTTGGGGCTTTAAACTGAAATCCTGGGGAGGGAAGAGGATCATTAAGGGAGCCTGGGGGAGTAAAACTTCCTTAATAGCCCAAAGGGAGTAGATTTCCTGGTATACAATCGGGATCTTGGAGGGTAATTAGCACGGAGAGAATAGGGTCTTAATTTCAGATCCTGGCAGAGGAAGTCGAGTGATTGGTTTTAACAAGACCAAATCAGCAGGAGAATGTAAAACTGAGGAATGCTCTAGTTTGGCCATGGGCTGGCAGAGGGGACAGGGGGCTGCAGGGGGCTGTGGAGGGGAGGGAGGGAGGAAGGGGGGGAGGGAGGGAGGGAGGGAGGGAAAGAAGGGAGGGAGGAAGGGGGGGAGGGAGGGAGGGAGGAAGGGGGGGAGGGAGGGAGGGAAAGAAGGGAGGGAGGGAGGGAGGGAGGGAGGGAAAGAAGGAGGGAGGGAGGAAGGGGGAAGGGAGGGAGGGAGGAAGGGGGGAGGGAGGGAGGGAGGAAGGGGGGAGGGAGGGAGGGAGGAAGGGGGGAGGGAGGGAGGGAGGAAGGGGGGAGGGAGGGAGGGAGGGAGGAAGGGGGGAGGGAGGGAGGGAAAGAAGGAGGAACGGAGGGAGGGAAGGAGGGAGGGAGGGAAAGAAGGAGGGAGAGAGGGAGGGAGGGAGGGAAGGAGGGAGGGAGGAAGGGGGGAGGGAGGGAGGGAAAGAAGGGAGGGAGGGAAAGAGGGAGGGAGGGAAAGAAGGAGGGAGGGAGGGAAAGAGGGAGGGAGGGAAAGAAGGAGGGAGGGAGGAAGGGGGAAGGGAGGGAGGGAAAGAAGGAGGGAGAGAGGAAGGGGGAGAGGGAGGGAGGGAGGGAGGGAGGGAGGGAGGGAAAGAAGGAGGGAGGGAGGAAGGGAGGGGTGGGCTGCATGAGTGCCTGGGGAGGGGCTGCCCGGGTGGAGGGAAGGCTGGAGCTCTGCTGGGAACTGGGCAGTGTGGGACAGTGTGGACAGTGGGACAGGGCAGTGTGGAAGTGGGACAATATGGAAGTGGTGGTGTGGGACAATGTGGACAGTGGTGCAGGACAATGGAAGTGGTGCAGGACAACGTGGAAGTGGGACAATGTGGAAGTGGTGGTGTGGGACAGTGGAAGTAGTGCAGGACAATGGGGAAGTGGTGATGTGGGACAGTGTGGACTGTGGTGTGGGACAATACGGAAGTGGTGTGGGACAATGGAAGTGGACAATGGTGTGGGACAATGGAAGTGGTGCAGGACAGTGGGGAAGTGGGACAATGTGGATAGTGGTGTGGGACAATGCACACAATGGTATGGGACAGTGTGGACAGTGGGACGATGTGGAAGTGGGACAGTGTGGACAGTGGTGTGGGACAGTGTGGACAGTGGTGTGGGACAATGTGGACAGTGGAACAATGTGGACAGTGGTGTGGGTCAATGTGGAAGTGGGACGATGTGGAAGTGGGACAGTGTGGACAGTGGTGTGGGACAATGTGGACAGTGGGGCAATGTGGACAGTGGGACAATGTGAACAGTTGGGACAATGTGGACAGTGGGACAATGTGGACAGTGGTGTGGGTCAATGTGGACAGTGGGTCAATGTGGACAGTGGGACAATGTGGTCAGTGGGACAATGTGGACAGTGGTGTGGGACAATGTGGAAGTGGGACGATGTGGAAGTGGGACAGTGTGGACAGTGGTGTGGGACAATGTGGACAGTGGGGCAATGTGGACAGTGGGGCAATGTGGACAGTGGGGCAATGTGGACAGTGGGGCAATGTGGACAGTGGGGCAATGTGAACAGTGGGACAATGTGAACAGTGGGACAATGTGAACAGTTGGGACAATGTGAACAGTTGGGACAATGTGAACAGTTGGGACAATGTGGAAGTGGGGCAATGTGGACAGTGGTGGCAAGACGGGCTTTTGTTTTGCAGATTCATGCATTGATCACAGGCCCCTTTGACACGCCTTATGAAGGGGGTTTCTTCTTGTTCCTGTTTCGCTGTCCTCCAGATTATCCCATCCACCCACCACGGGTCAAACTGATGACAACAGGAAATAACACAGTGAGATTTAACCCCAACTTCTACCGCAATGGGAAAGTCTGCCTGAGTATTCTGGGGTAAGAGGAGCCTTTGGCTGTTTTAGTGGGAAATCAGGAGGTGGCTGCGGGCTCTGTGCTGCCTCCTGCATCCTTCTCTGCCCGTTGTGCCCTGATCCTGCCCCCAGACTTGTGCTTGGATGCATCTTTATGCTTCTGTGAAGTCATGTGCAGAATCAGAGTCATAAAGCAGCACAAATTCCTCTCCTGGAATAAGAGTTTAACTTGCCTTTAAAAGCACCTGAGAACAGAGAAAGTGAAGCACAAAATTCCATGGATTTTGCTGCTTTTCTCCTGCTTCCCCTTGCAAACCCTCAGACCAAACACTGCACTTCCTCTCCTTTTGCACTTTCCAGCCTGGCCCTTAATGTTGTTTGAATGTAGGTTTTGTGGTTTTAATTTCCTCCCTCCATATGGTTTTAAAAATAAATAAATATTTTTTTTAAAGCCACTAAGAACTTCCTTGAGAGCCATTTGACTGCTCTGGGCTTCCACCTCCACAGAGAGTGTGGGGCTGAGCTGTGGGTGGGATAAGTTAAAAGCACAGCTCCTGTGCTGCCTGTTCCAACAGGCTCCACTGCTGCAAATCCTTGTTCCTCACCTGCCTGAGTTTTAAAGAGGAGAAAGTCCTTTATTGAAGGGTTTGGTTTATTGAAGTGTTTTCCAGAGAAGCTGTGGCTGCCCCATCCCTGGAAGTGTCCAGGGTAAGGTTGGAAGGGGGATTGGAACAACCTGGGCTGGTGGAAGGTGTGGAATGAGATGACCTTTAAGGTCCCTTCCCACCCAAACCATTCTATGATAAGGGGCAGCAGCAGCTGGAATTGCCATAGGGATTTGATCAACCACCAGGAATCTGAGCCCTGACATGGCTGTAAAACTGCCTTTCCTGGGATGGTGTTGTGGATGTGCCAGGGTTGGTCCCAGTAGCTGGTAGATACTGGTAAGGAGGTGTATCCTGCTGGGAAACACCTCCCTCAGTCCTGATCCAGTGAGCTGCATTCCAACACCTGCAAATTGCCAGGATATGCAGGGCATGTCCCTGTTTTAGGGGTGTGAATGGCCAGCAGCTCCCACACAAGCTGCCTTGTTGCTCCTGCAATTGGAGCTCCAGCAGGGAAGGTGAATTATTGAAGAGTGAACAAAGAGCCTCGGCCTGAGCAGGAATGGGAAGCGCAGAGGGAGCTGCGAATAAAAGGATTTAGGAAGAGGATATGTGGGTCAGCACATCCTTGTTGAGCTCACAGGGAGATAGGTCTGTATCTGGAGCTGGGATATTAAGGGCAAGCAGCAGAACAGCCTTTTCTGCTTATGCTGTTCAGTGCAAAGGGTTTTGCTGCCCTGTGTGTGAAATGGGGCCCTTGATCCTCCAGCAGAGCACGTGCTTTTGGGGCAGTGCTTGTGCTGAGGGTCTGCAGTACTGCAGGAGTGATGGGCTTGTTGGAGTCTGGAAAATGAGATTTGAGCCTGGAAAATCAGATTTCAGTTCTTAAGAGCTGTTATTTCTGACCCAGGACAGTGCTGGTGGCTTGTGTTTCTCCAGGCCGCTGAGATGACATCCATAGCTTTGAAATTCCCTCTGACTCCCATGTCTGTTACTGGAGTGAGGTTTATCAGCCTCTCCTGTCCTGCTCAGGTTAACATACTCATTTAGCTGAGAGAATAAGCTACTTTGACCCTGAGAGCTTCCTCAGTGTCCAGTGCTTTTCTATCTGTGGCAGCTGTTTCTTCTCCTGTGCATTTCTGTCAGGTCCAGGTGTGGTTTCTGAGCTTTGTTGGTGGAGGGATGGTGCTCCCTGAGCCAGTCCTGCCTGGTTAATTAATTAATTGATGCTTTTCTGTTTTGCTGCCCCAGCACCTGGACCGGGCCTGCCTGGAGCCCAGCTCAGAGTATCTCCTCAGTCCTCATCTCCATCCAGTCCCTGATGACTGAGAATCCTTATCACAACGAGCCTGGCTTTGAGCAGGTGAGACTTTGAGCTGGAGCTTCCCACCACTCCTTGCTCCTGGTGGCAAATCCCATGCTGGAGTTGGGATCAGAAGTAGGTGATGTGGCTTGGCTCTTTCCCAGCTTGAGCTGGAGAGGGAGTTACAAGCCAGCTCTGAACCAGAGGGTGCTGAGCTCACCTGTGTGTGAGGGAAGGGAAGAACATGAGGCACTCAAGGACTTGCTGGGGAATTGGGATGGCTCTTTCCCTGCTACACCACTCCTGGAATGGCTTCCTTGGGACATACTGTCCTGCAGGAACCAAACTGCTCAGGTTTCCATGGCCTCCTGGAGAGAGGCAGCTTTCTGTGCTGACTTTTCCACCTGACCTGTCCCCACACCGTGCGAGTCTGTGGCTCTGGAGACACTTCGGATCCTGCCAGCTCTTCCTTTGCAGCACAGATCAGCTCAGCACACACCCAGCACACAGAGCTGTTGTGGGTTTGTGCTCCAGTGAAACTTGTCAGGCCCAGGAGGGAGAGATGAGGAGCCATTGCAGAGGTCTGGGCTCACTGGCCCAAATTGTGTTTGCAGGAGAGGCACCCTGGGGACAGCAAGAACTACAACGAGTGCATTCGGCACGAGACCATCCGGGTGGCCGTGTGTGACATGCTGGAAGGGAAGTGTCCCTGTCCTGAGCCCTTAAGGTATGGAAAAGAGGGAAGGGGGAGCAGAAGTGGGTGTGGGGAAGCAGGATAAGCTGTTCTGAGGTGCTGAGGGTTGCTCTGCCTGGCCCAGCAGAGTCATTTCTCCCCCCTGCAGTGTGTGGCTGGTCCCTGTGGTGCCCAGGAGCTGTGCCCTGACAAAGGCTGTGTTAACAAGCACAATGGCTGCATCCTCTGCCTTGTGGTTGGGAATAAATGTGCCTTGTCTTCTGGGGAAAAAAAATCCTGGAGGGAGGGGAGTGCAGCTGTTGTGGGAGCACGTGCAGGATCCCTTCAGCTGCATCATCTGCAGCTCCTTTGGCTCTGTCCTGCCTCTCTGTGCCCCTGGTAGGGACACATGCAGGGTGTCCCAGACAACTCCATGGATGGGAATTATGGGATGGGGTGACTCCAGGGGGTGATGTGACTGTTGTTGTGTTGATTGTTTGCCCTCTCCTTGTGTTCAGGGGTGTGATGGAGAAATCCTTCATGGAATACTATGACTTCTACGAAGGGGTGTGTAAAGAGAGGCTCTATCTCCAAGGACAGACGATGCAGGTGAGTGACACACAGTTCTCTTGGTGATAAAGGGTCTGTGGTTGGGAACAAACCACCAGAGATACATCTGGATCTGTGCAATCTGTATTCCAACTTTGAATCAGCCACGAAACTGGGACCTGAGAGGTTCCTGTGGATATAAAGCACTGCCATCCCCAAACTCAGAGCACACACACACAAAGTGTTTTCAGGCTGTCAGATTTCTAAAGGCTGGACCTGAGACACTCTCCAGTCAAGCTTCTTTCAGCCCTGGAACTGGTACAGTTTGCTTTCACCTGGATTTGGTGTCCAGCAGGAAGGGAACATTCAGGTTGTCCAGGTCTGGTGACAACTGAACTCCACTGCAGCATCTTCCTGCAGGTCACTGCTAGAGTTTCTCTTTTTCTGGGGCTCCTTTGCTCAAACAGCAGATAAGAACTTCTCTCTGCCACTCCTTGTTCTCTCAGATGAGATGGAGAGTGGCTCAGAGAGGGACAGTGACCATACAACAGACACAGGTCGAATCCAGGAGCTCCTTTCTGCAGGGAAGGAGACTTTAAAAACCAGATTGCCAAGCTGTTTGCATATGAACAGTTGTGTCTTCCTGCCTCATCCCCCATGTCTCCTATGACTCATTGAGAAATCCCACTGTTCAGAAAAGATGGAGGTGGTTGATTTAATGAACTGGTGTCTCCGAGCCCTTTTTTCCTGTCAGTGCTGTGTAATTCATAAATTGAAAGCACTCCCAAAGCAGGAGAGTTATGTTTGGACTGAGAAATTCCCATAAGGAATGTCTGTGCTTGACTTGCAGCTGTAGGGAGTAGTGAACTGAAGATGTGGTGAAGTTTGGTGACACTGGAGGATTATCAGGTGTGGCCCATTCTCTTTCTCCTTGAGGGAGCAAAGTGCTCTCTCCAGGGTTTAGGAGGATCCCTGAGTTGTGCTCAATTCCCAGAGCTGATGGTGCCATGCCTGGTTTTCTGCTCACTTGTAAATAGTAGCACAGGAAGCCTGAAAACAAGGTGCTGGAGAGATGATATCATTGTTTTCATTAGTGTTTCAAACGAAGTCACCCCAGGCTCAGTATCAGTTGAGTCCTTGCCAGATGTGCTGTTTTGTTAATTCTGGGGCCACATGTTGGCTTGTACCAAAGATTCCCATCAGATAGGACAGCACAAACTCCACCACCACCTCATCTAGCCCTGGCAATGTGTCTTTGACCTGGGATGGGGATAAAAGCAGCAAATGTTAAATAATCTTCAAAAGACTTTGTGCCTCTGACTTGGCTACAGCTCAGCTGGGGCCTTGATTTTGAGTGGGAATAGTGATGCTTTTCATTTGGAGAGGGTCTGTAGCACTAAAGTGTGGTGAAGTCTTTGGATTTCAGAGGCTTTGATTTGTAATGTTTTCCCTGGAATGGCCCTGAGACCAAATCTTTAAAATAATTTACTTCCCTGAAGCTGGAAGTTGAAATTCAACCCCTGAAGTTTGCTTGGGTTTGTAATTCTTCCCAAATAGAAAATATCACCAACCTCCAACCTCTGCCATGGCAGGGAGAAGTTAAGAGGCCTCTTCACCCTCAGGTGGACTCTTTGTTTATTCCCAATTATCACACAGCTTGACTGTTCCTCACCAGAGGGACAATGATCTGTACAAGGCTGGAGAAGGGACTGGAGCACAAGTGCTGTGGGGAGAGGCTGAGGGAGCTGGGGGTGTTCAGCCTGGAGAAGAGGAGGCTCAGAGGTGACCTCAGCACTGTCTGGAACTGCCTGAAGGGAAGTTCTGGCCAGCTGGGGGTTGGTCTCTTCTCCCAGGCACTCAGCAATAGGACAAGGGGGCACGATGGGCTCAAGCTCTGCCAGGGGAAACTGAAGTTGGAGATGAGAAAGAAATTCTTCACAGAGAGAGTGCTCAGGGATTGGAATGGGCTGCCCAGAGAGGGGGTGGATTCCCCATCCCTGGAGGTTTTTCAGCTGAGCTTGGCCGTGGCACTGAGTGCCATGATCTGGTAAAGGGACTGGAGTTGGACCAAGGGTTGGACTTGATGATCTTGGAGGTCTTTTCCAACCCAATCCATTCTGTGATTCTGTGGATGTGGCACTGAGTGAGAATCCACCATGTCTTGATCCAACCCTACTGTGATCACCAGCCCAGGGCACTCAGTGCCCTGGGCTGGTGATCACAGTGGGGTTGGATCAAGGGGTGGACTTGATGATCTCGGAGGTCTTTTCCAACCCAATCCATTCTGTGATTCTATGGATGTGGCACTGAGTGAGAATCCACCATGTCTTGATCCAACCCTACTGTGATCACCAGCCCAGGGCACTGAGTGCCCTGGGCTGGTGATCACAGTGGGGTTGGATCAAGGGTTGGACTTGATGATCTCGGAGGTCTTTTCCAATCCAATCCATTCTATGATTCTTTGATCCCTGGTTTTCTTTCAGGATCCTTTTGGTGAGAAACGAGGCCACTTTGACTACCAGTCCCTCCTGGTGCGTTTGCAAGGAATCCGGCAGAAGGTGCAGGAGAAGCACCAGCAGGAGAGCACGGAGATGGACTCAGAGAGCAGCTCCTCGGAGACAGAGACAGACACTCAGGGCTGCTCCAAAGCTTAGAGAGCCACGGGGGTGCTCTGCCTGCACCCCTGACAGACTCTGTCACAACCAAACCACTGCCAGAGCAGGGAACACCAGGGGACACCTCCTGCCTCCCTGCACTGCTCTGGTGGCAAACGCTGACTGAGGAGACTTCACGCTAGACAAAGCCAAGCTTGAGACAGGCTTCTCCCACCAGGTACTTCCTGTGCTAGAAAGCTGGAGCATGAGGCATCAGGTTATTTTTTGGGAACACCTACACTGGTTATTTGAGGGTTTTCTTTTTCTTTTTCCTTTTTTTTTTTTTTCTCCAGTTGATTAAAAATGAGATCTAGACTGCAAATCCTTGACAGCTTTTCTGTTCCTGGAAGGTGAGCCCTTCCCTGGGGCCGTGCTGAAGGTGGAGCTGTGGCTGTGGGAGTGCTTTGATGAGTCCAGGGTGTGTCCAGGTGAACCCTGGGAGAGGTGGAGCCTCTCTTCTCCATGGAGCCCAGCTACCTGGTGTCTTTCTTCTAGACAGACCAAAGATAAAGAGCAGTGGTGGAGTTTGGGCTCCTTTCTGAAAGCTTTACTCAAGCCCTGGGTGACTTTGGCCAACGAAACTTCAGGTGCAGAGGGGCAGATGGAAAGTGGAAACTGCAGGAATCCATAAGGTGTGTCCATCCTGGCATTTTGGGGAAGGAAGGATGAGAAAATTGTTGGTCACAGATGGGGGGGGAGCACTTAAAAACAAGTCCAGTTTGTGTATTATTTTTTTAAGGTTTTGATTTGAATTTGGCATTCTACAAGTAATCTCTTCTTGTTTCCTCACCTGAACTTCTTTTCTTTCTACCTCTCCAGTCAGTGTCACATCTTATTTTCTTCCCAACTTCCTCCTGCCACCTCACTCCCTGCTGCTCCCTTGATCCATCAGATGGAAATGCTGGAATAAAGGGCAACTCCTGGGTGGAGTTTTTTGGAGGTGTACACCATGTTACAGACAAATTCCTTTGCCAAACTTGGCTGAGTGGTGTAAAACTTCACACTTGAGTGTGTTGGAGAGTTTCAAAGAGCAAGGAAGGGTCACCCTCGTGGAGAGGTGTCTGCTGGCTGTGCCATTCCCTCCAACGTGTCCAGTGGGTGGAGGTGACAAACCCACTTTCTCCAGGTAACTGAGCCTGGTGAGGATTGATTGGAGCAGAGTTCTGTTGATAAAGAGCTTAATCTTTTTTTAATTATTTTAATCATTTTTATGGGAGCTTTGATAGAAAGCTAAGCACAAAGTTGCACATTGCCCCGGGCCCTCTCCCAGTTTCCTTAAACACCTTCCCACCAGCTTGGCCCCATTTCAGACTCCTGGTGGTGGTGGGTGAACTTCCAACACCAGCACAGCGAGGCAATGCCCCCTGTGCCTTTGTGATTGATCTCAACTCTCACAGCCCTCACAACCCTGCACTCTGAAAAGCTGAAAATTTCGGAATTAAGGTGTTTTTTAACAACTTGGGGAATGTTTTTGCCCCCTTTAGCAAACTCCCCTGGGTCTGTCATGATTTAGACTTCAGATCTTCCCTTGAGGGAAAGCTGAGCTGACATAGGACTCACTGAACACACACAGGGGTAGAGGAAGTGGGGTTCACCTTGCAATGAGTTTGGGTCTCCTGAGAGGTCTGTCACCACCTCCTCAATCCCCCTGTAAATGTCACGTTGTTTGTCCCCCTTCAGTAGCGTCGTGGGTGGAGCTGTGGCTCTGCTGCCCCCCCAGGGCAGGGCTGGGCTGGCTCCCAACTCCGTGTGTGGTGCATGTGGTGTGACCATCACCCATCCAGGAAACGAGAAAATGCCTTATTGTGGACACTACTCACCCACCTCGCATGTGGCTGTAAGAGAAGTATTAGTTTTCTAGCTCTGATGTTCTGTCCTGCCATTTCTGAATGTCTCCATTTCCAAGTGACAATCCTCAATGACTGCTCTAGGCAGAGATGTTTTAGCAACAGATTTTTAGACCTAAATGAGTTGAAAATATATGCACAAGAGTCACTCTAAGATACCTTGTTTATATACTACTGTACATAAGATTCTTTTTTTTTTTTTTGTGCAATAAAGTTTGTTTTGGCAGAATGGAGTCTGTGGTATTCCTTAGTGGAACTCCTCAGTGGAACAACAATCAACAACTCCTTCCTAGGGCTCAGAGCTACAGAACAGTCCCCACTTCCTTATCCACAACCCCATTTGCATCCTCTGAAACTCCACTTGCAGCTCAGATAATTTTCCACTTGGCTGTGACATTTAGTTTTCAGTAATACGTGGCATTTCCACCCACAACCAGGGAGCAAATCCAGAGGGAAGCCAGTGGGAATTAATCCTATACAATTTTCAAGGTAGAGACTTTTTACAAAACTTTTATTTCAAGTCCACTGTCCCTGTGTTTCAGGTGATATGCAAAGAACCTCCCGAGGATTCTAGACAGGCACAGAACAGGGAGCAGTCAAGGAATTGCCTCCTTGGCTTCCTCTGGAGTGATTTCCTGAGAGTACAGCTCTGTAAAGAGAGCAGGGAGCCAGTACTGAGGTTCTTCTGGTGCCTGCTCATCCAGCCAGGCCATTCCTTCCTTCAGCAAGTGTTCCTGTACAAACAGCACAAACTGTGAGTGAAACTTTGTTGGGAATGGCTCCTCAGCCATTTGAGCCCAACCCCACACTGATTACAGGGAAGGGAGGGCATAAAACTTGGGCTATGATAATTTCCACTTGACCAGGAGAAATACAGTCCAGACATCTTCCTGTGTTTATGAAGGGCCTGAGCTAACAAGGTTCAAAGTGACAGCACAAGGGGGAAAGGTTTTAAACTGCCAGAGGGCAGGGTTGGGTGGGATATTGGGAAGGAATCCTTCCCTGGGAGGGTGGGATATTGGGAAGGAATCCTTCCCTGGGAGGGTGGGATATTGGGAAGGAATCCTTCCCTGTGAGGGTGGGATATTGGGAAGGAATCCTTCCCTGTGAGGGTGGGATATTGGGAAGGAATCCTTCCCTGTGAGGGTGGGATATTGGGAAGGAATCCTTCCCTGTGAAGGTGGGATATTGGGAAGGAATCCTTCCCTGGGAGGGTGGGATACTGGGAAGGAATCCTTCCCTGTGAGGGTGGGATATTGGGAAGGAATCCTTCCCTGGGAGGGTGGAATACTGGGAAGGAATCCTTCCCTGGGAGGGTGGAATACTGGGAAGGAATCCTTCCCTGTGAGGGTGGGATACTGGGAAGGAATCCTTCCCTGGGAGGGTGGGATACTGGGAAGGAATCCTTCCCTGGGAGGGTGGGATACTGGGAAGGAATCCTTCCCTGGGAGGGTGGGATATTGGGAAGGAATCCTTCCCTGGGAGGGTGGGCAGGCCCTGGCACAGGTTGCTCAGAGAAGCTGTGGCTGCCCCATCCCTGGGAGTGTCCCAGGGCAGGTTGGACAGGGCTTGGAGCACCCTGGGCTGGTGGGAGGTGTCCCTGCCCATGGCAGGGGGTGGCACTGGATGAGCTTTAAGGTCCCTTCCAACCCAAACCATTCTATGAAATTTCAGGGGAAATTAATGAAACCAGAGGAATATCTGCAGCTTCTGGGATTCTGCTCTCTCCAGTCCATGTTTACATGGGGTGTGTGCTCTGCCTCTGGACTTCCAGCAGCTCAGCATCCCTGGTAACACATTCCCAGCCCAGTGTGTGCCCCAGGGCTGTGGGAACAGCCCCTGTGGCTCTGAACTCCCCTGGCACACGAGACCTCCCCACGTACCAGCACTTGCTTTGCACGTTCCGTCTCCCACTTCAGACTGGACTTGATCTCACTGACTGTTACAAAGCCCTTTTTCTGAAAAAAAAAAGAGGAAAAACATTGTCTGCTTCGAGTCAAGACTTAAATCCATAGTTTAGCAGAGTGTGGACAGTTTTGCCTACAGGTCTAACCCCAGTTCCCTGCCAGGGAGGCAACAAGGGGTGTGTAAAGCCTGGCCCGGTACCTCTGCCAGCTGCAGGACAACGGTGTGATCCATGTTCAGCTCAGCTGGCACCGACTGGATCAGATACGTCCCACCAACAGGGATGATCCCAAAGCCATTCCCCAAGACCTTCAGCTTCTTGATGGCACGAAGGAGATCATCCCTGAGGAGCAGAGGGCAGTTAAAACCTCTCAGTCTGCACTCTACGACCTGGAAATGAGGGAGACTCAGAAGCCACAAGCTGCTGGACCTGCAGTTTGTATCAGCAGCTGGAATAAAGCAACTTAGAAGGAGTTTGGGGTTTGTGCCTCTCTGCAGACTTGAATTAGAGACACCATTGCAGCAGCTGAGCCTCAAGTGCTAAACTTGAAGATTCAGCCCCAATTAAATGAGTTGTGTCCTAAAATCTGCTTCTGTAGTGACATTTATCAGTCCCTTCCTCACAGCTCAGGAGGCCACAGCAGCTTCTGCAGCCTGGGGCTGGATTTGTCTCCTGAGGGATCCCAGAGAAAACCCTTTCAGGAAGGAGCCAACTCATGAATTGTGAATCACATGGAAGTGGCTCCATTGCTACAAGTCAAATCTGGAGTCCCCAAACCAATCACCCCCTCTTCTTCCCCAAATCCCATTGGATTCCCCTTCCCTGGGACATCCAGACACTCACTGGCTGACATCCTGAGCAAACTTCCCTCTCCCCTTCAGCACTTGCTGATGAAGTTCTTCCAGTGTTATCAGACCTGGGAGACAAAAAGAAGGGACAGAAAAACATCACTCATGGCAACAAAACTACTCCAGAGAGAGCAGTGAGGGGTCCTTTGTGCTTTGCCAAAGCTTCCCAGTGTCTGTTCATTGTTCCCAGTACAAGCACTGGGTGAGACAATCACCCAGCCTTGTTCTCAGGCAGCTGTGCCTTCTCCCACAAAATGTGAGGCTTCCCCTGGCTTTGCTGGAGCCCATTCCTGGTCTCAAAATGTCCTTTTGGAGTGAAGAATATCTTTTAATTAAACACTTCTATCTGGTATTCCAGCTTTCTGGAGACAGCTGTGATATTTGAGAGCCAATCCCAGGCTCCAAGCAGGCTCAAACTCCTTCAGGATTGCCACTAATCCCTGCTCCATGACCTTGAGTTATATTTTAGTTCCCTAGACAGGGCAGAGTTGCTGATTTCTGAATGAATGAAGTGGTGTAGCTGCAACAGGTTGTAGAAAGAGAACAAGGCTTTGTGAGGACAGCAAAGACAAAATGACCACCTCAGTAATTAGTGAGAGACACAACTCATTTTCCACAGGGAAAAGTGTTTCTGGTTAGTTGTGTCTCCCAGGAATCAAGAGTGGGATTCTCACCTCCATTCCTGTGTTTCAGAGCCAAACAAACTTCAATGATTTGCACCCCCAGCTCATAGTAAAAGTCTCCAACTCCCAACATCTCTGACCAGAATCCTTTACCAGCTGTGAAGGAAGAGAGGGAAAAGCAATTGGAACATCAGGAAAAATACCCTTCCTGAGCAGTTCCTGGTGTGAAACCAGCAGCTCACACACCTCACTGGCACGACTGGGAGTTTTGGTTTTCCTTCCCCATTTTACCCCACCCAAAGGTGCATCCCAGCAATTCCCAAGCCCCAGAAATCAAAGCACCATCACTTTTCCTCAGGGATGACTTCCAGCAGCTCCACCACGAGCTGTTTGGAGCCTGGGAACAGTGAGCTGAATCCTGTCCTTAAGCCCAGTGCCTGTTCCTCACATGCCAAGGGATCCACTCCGATGGTGGCACACATGTCCTGGAACTGCACCCGGAACTCGGGGTTTTTCCGGATCTCTTGCTTGTGTTTGCTGGCAAACTCCTCCAGGTTGGTCTTAAACATGTCCAGCTGCTTGGACATCTGGAAGGGCAATGCAGAGAATAAAGCACAGACCAGGATCAGACCCCAGTGGGGATAGGACAAGGCATTGGGGAGGGGGACAGGGAGGGATGTCCCACCTGGGCCAGCTGGTCTTCAGCCAGGACCGTCCCTCGCTCCTTGTACTTGGCCTGCAGGGACAAAAACAGGATGAGGGAGACAGTGCTGGAGGTGGGGCTGGAGCCAGAACTCCAGGAGGGAGATGGATGAACCAGGAGGATACACAGCCCAGGGGAGGCTCGGGGCATCCTGCCTGGAGCAGGGCTGGGATGGGATGTGAGGACGGGGATGGCCCCACACCGAGCCTGGAACCCACCCCACAGGGCTGGGGGGGGCCTGGACCCCCTCACATGGCACTGATGGACCTTGGCAGAGCCCCCACCCCAAACTGGGGGTTCTGGGCCCTCTCCTATGGCACCAAAGGAGCCTGGCAGAGCCCCCACCCCAAACTGGGGGTCCTGAACCCCCTCCTATGGCACCAAAGGAGCCTGGCAGAGCCCCCACCCCAAACTGGGGGTCCTGAACCCCCTCTTATGGCACCAAAGGAGCCTGGCAGAGCCCCCACCCCAAACTGGGGGTCCTGAGCCCTCTCCTATGGCACCAAAGGAGTCTGGCAGAGCCCCCACCCCAAACTGGGGGTCCTGAACCCCCTCCTATGGCACCAAAAGAGCCTGGCAGAGCCCCCACCCCAAACTGGGGGTCCTGAGCCCTCTCCTATGGCACCAAAGGAGTCTGGCAGAGCCCCCACCCCAAACTGGGGGTCCTGAGCCCTCTCCTATGGCACCAAAGGAGTCTGGCAGAGCCCCCACCCCAAACTGGGGGTCCTGAACCCCCTCCTATGGCACCAAAGGAGCCTGGCAGAGCCCCCACCCCAAACTGGGGGTCCTGAACCCCCTCTTATGGCACCAAAGGAGCCTGGCAGAGCCCCCACCCCAAACTGGGGGTCCTGAACCCCCTCCTATGGCACCAAAGGAGCCTGGCAGAGCCCCCACCCCAAACCGGGGGTCCTGAGCCCCCTCCTATGGCACCAAAGGAGCCTGGCAGAGCCCCCACCCCAAACTGGGGGTCCTGAACCCCCTCCTATGGCACCAAAGGAGCCTGGCAGAGCCCCCACCCCAAACCGGGGGTCCTGAGCCCCCTCCTATGGCACCAAAGGAGCCTGGCAGAGCCCCCACCCCAAACTGGGGGTCCTGAACCCCCTCCTATGGCACCAAAGGAGCCTGGCAAAGCCTCCACCCAAAACTAGGGGCTCTTGCAGCTCCCACACCCAAACTGGGGGCTCTGGCAGCTCCCCCCACCCCAAATTGGGGATCTTGAACCTCCTCCTATGGTACCAAAGGAGCCTGGCAGAACCCCCACCCCAAAACTGGGCTCCTGAACCCTCTCCTATGGCCCTGAAGGATTCTGGCAGAGCCCCCAACCAAAACTGGGGGCTCTGGAGGGTTCCCTGCCCAAATGTGGGGGCTCTGGCAGATCCCCCCCACCCCAAATTAGGGGCTCTTGTAGCTCCCCCCACCCAAACTGGGAGCTCTGGCAGCTCCTACATCCAAACTGGGGGGCTCTGGCAGCTCCCCCACCCCAGACCATGGACCCTGACCCACCTCCCATGGTACCAGTGGACCCTGACAGTTCCCCCCACCCCAAATTCGGGGCTCTGGCATCTCCCCCTGCCCCAGACCGGGCGCCCGTTCCCCCTCCCTCGGGCCCGGTGTGTGTCGGTGCCTGTCCCCGTGCCTGTCCCCCCGCCCAGCGCCGCGACACCCCCGGACCACCCCCGTGTCCCATCCCGGTTCCCCCCGCACAGACCTCGGCCAGTTTCCTCCTGGCGATCGCCCCCGCGCCCACCCCCCGCCGGTGCATCCCGGCCCGGCCCCGCCGCCGCTCCCGCTGACGGCATCGCCCCGCGACGGGCACGGACAGCGGGCGGGACCGGGGCGGGACCGGGGAGGGACCGGGGAGGGATCGGGGAGGGACCGGGGAGGGACCGGGGAGGGATCGGGGAGGGACCGGGGAGGGACCGGGGAGGGACCGGGGAGGGACCGGGGAGGGACCGGGGAGGGACCGGGGAGGGACCGGGGAGGGATGGGGAGGGACCGGGAGGGAACGGGAGGGAACGGGGAGGGACCGGGAGGGATGGGGAGGGACCGGGGCGGGACCGGGGCGGGACTGGGAGGGATGGAGAGGGAACGGGGCGGGACCGGGAGGGAACGAGGCGGGACCGGGAGGGAACGAGGCGGGACCGGGAGGGAACGGGGCGGGATGGAGAGGGAACGGGAGGGAGCGGGGCGGGATCGGGAGGGATCGGGAGGGATGGGGAGGGACCCGAGTGGGATGAGGAGGGATGGGGAGGAACCAGGGCGGGACCGGGAGGGACCGGGGAGGGATGGGGAGGAATGTGGAGCGACCGGCAGGGATCGGGGAGGGACCGGGGAGGGATCGGGAGGAATGGAGAGGGATGGAGAGGAATGCGGAGGGACCGAGAGGGACTGGGGCGGGACCGAGAGGGATGGGGAGGGATCGGGAGGGACGGGGCACGGACCCGGGAGGGATGGGGAGAGATGAGGAGGGATGGGGAGCGTCCGAGAGGGACCAGGGCGGGACCAGGGAGGGATGGAGAGGGAGGGGGGAGAGACCGAGAGGGGCCGGGGAGGGGTCGGGGAGGGATGGGGAGCGGCCGGGAAGGACCAGGAGGGACCGGACACCACACAAACACACCCCGGTCACCCCCTGAGGGGCTCAGGGGGAATCTGAGGAGCTATGGGGGTCTCTGAGGGTCTCAGGGGTGTCTTACAGAGGGATCTGAGGGGCTCAGGCACATTTCAGGGTTTGGGGAGGGGATCTGAGAGGCTCAGGGGGATCTGAGGAGCTCAAAGAGGGGTCCAGGGGACTCAGAGGTCCCTGCCTGGGGGTGTAAGACCCTGCAGGGGTTGGGAAGCCACGGGGTGTGGGACAGAGACCCTGTTTGGGGATGGGTGTCCCCTCCTGTTTGGGGGGTCCCATCTATGGGCGAGTGTTGTCCCCCCTGTGGCTGTTGGAAGGTGTTGGATGGAACAGGGTGATCCTCCAACTCAAACCACGATTCTATGACATTTCTTTAGCAATTCACTCATATTTTATAGCCCCATCCCCACATCAAATTTCTCCAAATCTTCTTTCAGCTTCGAGTTAAACTCTTTATTGTTTGAACAAAACAGACCCTGGGCACAGAGCAGGGTGAGCAAGAGAAATTTTCCTCCTTTCTGTGTGTCTGATGGGATGTAGAGGGAGTTCCTTGGGAGACTCCTGGAGTTATGCAGTTCTAACAAAGGAGAAATGGGAAAGAAAAGCATAAATTCCCATGGAGCTGCACTTCAAACTTTAATTTGCTTCCTGTAGGAAATGAGGCATCATTTATTCCCTTCTGAACCAACCAGCCCCCTCTGGTACCTACAAATCTGGTTTGATAGCCAGATGTGTATCCAAATTAATAGCAAATACCTGCAAATTTAGGGGGAAATCAGCGACTGGGTAGAGGAGAGAGATGTAAATGTGTCTCCCTGCAGGACTTGGCAGTGCCTTTTTATTCCCTGGGAGCTGCTCACATTGTCTGGGATTGTCCATAACCCCAGAGCTGCCTCTTATTCCCAACCTCCACTTATCCAGGGGCCAGTTTATCCCTTTTTGTGCCTGTGCCAACCTCTGCCATTGGCATGAGCAGCTCTTTCCTCACTCTGCTTTTAGGGACAGTGACTTTGTCTCTCCCAGTCTCCATTTTCACTCCCTTTGCCACAGGTTGGGCTCAGCAGTCCCTTTAACCTCCTTGTCCCTGCAGCTTTTGCATCCCAGTTCCTCTTGTTTCTCTCGGAATTCCTTTCATGGCAGCATGAAATGCACTGGAGAAATATTTGCTATAAATTGCCTGAGGAACACCTGCCTTTTTCCATTAAAAAGTGGGAAAAAAAAGGCTTTTCTATCCTCCCCTTCCTGGGCAGGAATGGCTTGAAATTTGCCTTCCCCCAGTTTTGTTGTGTGAGTTGCCTGAAGAGACTTTTGCAGAACAAACTTCTGGCCAGAGCTGTGAAGTCTCCACTCAAATCACAGAATCCCAGGCTGGGCTGGGCTGGAAGGGACATTAAATTCCATCCAGTTCCACCTCTTGCCATGGGCAGGGACACCTTCCATAGTCCAGATTGCTCCAAGCCCTGGCCTTGGACACTCCCAGGGATGGGGCAGCCAAACTGTGCCATGTGAGCACTTTGGTTATCTAAAGAAACCCAAAAATCTGGAGTTGAGCCCTGCAAAAAGTATTTTTGGGGACGAGGGAGCCGTGAGGAACAACCACTCACATGGGTCTGCAGAGATCAGTCAACATCAACCATGTCAGAAACTCACGGTTCAAAACATCCTTCAGCTCTTCTGAACCTTCCAGAGGAGCAAAACTGCAAAAATGACCATAAAAAACAGATGAGAGGCAAAAAAAAATCCGGTGTTTAACAAACTCTTCTCCCAATCCCTGCAGGTTCACAGGGAGGTTTTATTGTCTTATCTCCCCAAGTGGGATAAACATCCAAAAAAACTTTAACCAGGGTGAGATCCCTTGAACTTGGAGTGGTTTGGCTGCTCAGCAGAGTCTGTCAGGGCAGGGGAAGGAACATCCCAGTGAGCTCCTCCTGCATCCCAAATCCTTCCACAAAGGGCTGGGAGGAGCAGCCCCCCCACTCCAACCCCACTGCTTTGTTTCCAAAGGGCCTTTCCCCTTCAACTTCCACTTGTATTTGTCATTAAGGACATTTAGGAACACACCAAAAATCATTTTTTAAAAATTATGTGACCCCAGTCACGTATCCAAAATCCTTCAAAACTGACTGCTGTGTTTGTATTCAAATACCAGCAACTGATGAGAAATTGGCCCTAATTAGCATTTTGATAAATGAAACAAACTTTGGAAAATCCTATGGAATTCCAAAGACCTGGAGATTCCAGCTCTAAAAGGGAGTCAATCGAAAATACATTGTTACTGAAATCATCCAAAATCAGCCCTCAGATGCTATTGCAGCTTCAGGAAAGTCCAGAGTTTGTCTCATGTGCTACTTTAAATCAAGTAACTCTTGCAAAGTCTTCCACAAACCAACTTCATGGTTACTGAACCCAACCAACTCTTTAATTATGTTTATCATTAGTGTTTGGGATAATAACCAGCTGTAAGATTTAATACTGTAGTTTTTGTTCATCTTTTAGTGTAATGCTGAGTTTAAGTAGTAGAACTCAGACAAAATTTTTGAGTTTTGTCTGTTTCTAAAGGGGGGACTTGATGCCAAAGGAGTTTTTGTTCTGATTTTCACATTTTGTAGATTTTAGGAACACAGTAGTTGTGGATTTTTAGAGGGTTAATATTTCTAACAGTTTAATGCCTTTCTATCACTACCCCTGTCCCAGAACAGGGAGCTCAAATTCCTTTAGTTAATTAATCTTGTTTCCTTTAGTTAATTAATCTTGTTCAGACTCCTTTCCAAGGTAGAGCTGAAGGATATCAGAAGGCCCACAGAATGAAACATAAACACAGGTCAGAGTGACCCAAAAGCCAGAACTGGATGAACTCCAAGAGACCTTTGTGTGCCTGAGGAAGAAGAGTTGATGAAGACAGAGGGTCTTGACGACCCCAGACCCAATTCCAGGGGTTGGACCAGGGGTGGGACTGGGGCTGGACTGAGGAATGTGTAAAGCAACGATTGGAGGAATCTTATTATAAAAGCCATGGAAACAAGAACTGGGACACATTCATGTCATCCTGTATTCCTGTGGGCTGTAGGCCTGGGATATTAAAGGACCTTTACTTATCTTACCCTGCACTAACGTGGCTCAGAGTCCTGTTTTTGGGGGAAGGGTCATTCACTGCATCAGTCTGGCATCATTCACGGCATCATAATTAAGCTGATTAATCTTGAGCATCAAAGCTTCCCCTTCCCCCTCTCCCCTGCCCAGGAACAGGTTGGACAAACATCTGTCAGGACCAGTTTGATCCTGCTGTGGAGCAGAGGTCAGACTGAGCGACCTCCTGAGATCCCCCAAATCCCTCATTCCTTTGATTTGGGATTTTCAGCACCACGGGCAGCCCTGGGTGGCAGATTTTCCAAGTGCTTGGCCCCAGACACCTCTGGGAACCACAACTCTGCTCCTTTCCCCCACCCTGCTCACCCCAATCCCTCCTTTCTGACACAAAACCAACAAACACTCCTGATCCTTGTTCTGGGTGACTGTCCCATGACCCCCTGGAGTTACAAATCCCTTTTTTTTCCCCCCAGAAAACACCAGGATTTTGCCTCAAAATGTGTGCTGTGTGTTTTAAGTGCTTCCCCCTCCTCCTTCTTGCCACCATTTCAGTTCCAATCAGCAGCAACCTGTTAGGATTTACACCCCCCCTCCCTGCTACAGAAATTCCACCTCCCCTCAGCCATTTACTGATGGATTTTTTTAAATGTAAAAAGCGCCTGAGAGCAGATTTTTTTTCCCCCCCAACCTCGAGTCTAATTTGCTTTTTGAACATTCGTGACATCAGCTGAGCTTGGGGGGAGGTGAAAGAGGCTCTTGACAGGCTGTGGATTTGCTGACACAGCACAAAGCTGCTGGGAGGCACCAGCTCCGAGCCAGATGGTTTGGGAAGGGATGGGATGAGCTGCAGGAACAGCCAGAGCTCCACATGGAACTCTCTCTCTCTCTCTCTCACCTTGCCCAGAGTTACCTGTTTGGGGCGAGCTCATCTCGCCATCATTTACTGGGATCGTTATCATTTGAAGGTGATTAAATCTTTAAAAAAAAAAAAACATTTTTGGATGCTTAAGAGCATTTTTAATGTGTATTGTAATGATGAGGATGTGCCATCGTTAAGGTGATTACACCTTAGAAGTATTTTAAGGTGATTACGGCTTCGAATATAAAATCCGTGCCCTTTGCGGGTTCAGTCGGGTCAGGAATAAAGTGGGAAATTCCTCCTGGATCAGGCAGGAATCTCTCCTGCCTCGTTTCATCTTTACCTGACAGATTTGTCTCCCTAAAAGGTAAAAATAATTTGCTTTCTGTTTTAAAACGAACTGGTCAACACTCTGAGAGTGAGAACCGCTGGGGTTGGGTTTGTTTGAGGGTTGTGTTTTTTTTTTCCCCTGTGGTCGATTTGATCAAATCAAAACATTTGGCAGAAACGTGTCGGTTTCATCTCATTTTAACGGAGAATTTTCTTCCAAGAGGGTTTGGTTTTTTTTTTTTTTTTGAGCAGCTCAAAGCTCTTTATTTTGGCTTCTCCACGCCCTCAGTGCTGGGAGGTTTGAGGGGTGGATGTTCCCCAACCCTGTCAAAAATCCCTTAGAAAGGCTTTGATGAGCCTGTGCTGACATTTGCAAACCAACACGACCCCCAATCCTTCATTTATTATTTTTTCTTCGCATTTTGTCCGAAATTCCGAAATTAGAGACGCTTTCTTTGTTTGCCTTTCCCTTTTTCCTCCAACCAAACCCCTCCCGTTTTCCTACATGACACCAAGACATCAAACACTTGGAATCCTCATCCCTCCCTTCATCCAGACCTTCTCTGTCTGTTCTCCGCCCTCACCTCTGATTTCCTTTGGCTTTCAGGAGCCACGTGAGGAATTCTTTGGCTTCTTGGGTGCCCAGGTCCGGTCTTTGTCCACCCTCAGCTGATATTTGGGGCTCAGCTTCCCTCTTGAACTGCTCCACGATGTTGCTGCCAAATTCCAACGGGAAGAAATCAGCCCGAAATGCCACAAGAGGGTGCCAGAATGTTGCTTTTCCCCAAATCCCAACTCCCTCCCATCTCCGTCTGGACAGGGAGGGAACACACTCGTTCTGTTACCGACACTCAGAGACGTTTCTACGGCTCAGAAAGGACAAAAATCAAAACCAACCGCCTGGAGAATCCCAGTTGCTCTCCAAGGAAAACCTCCCTGGGCTCTGCATTCTGATTGGAGACAGAGGGAAATTGGGAAAACTCCCTGGGCTCTGCATTCTGATTGGAGACAGAGGGAAATTGGGAAAACTCCCTGGGCTCTCCATTCTGTTTGGAGACAGAGGAAAATTGGGAAAACTCCCTGAGCTCTCCATTCTGGCTGGAGACAGAGGGAAATCGGGAAAACTCCCTGGGCTCTCCATTCTGGCTGGGGACAGAGGGAAATTGGGAAAACTCCCTGGGCTCTCCATTCTGGTTGGGGACAGAGGGAAATTGGGAAAAAAAACCCTGGGCTCTCCATTCTGGCTGGGGACAGAGGGAAATTGGGAAAAAAAACCCTGGGCTCTCCATTCTGATTGGAGACAGAGGGAAATTGGGAAAACTCCCTGGGCTCTCCATTCTGGCTGGCGACAGAGGGAAATTGGGGAAAAAAACCCTGGGCTCTCCATTCTGGTTGGAGACAGAGGGAAATCGGGAAAACTTCCTAAACTCTGCATTCTGGTTGAGGACAGAGGGAAATTGGGAAAACTCCCTGGGCTCTGCATTCTGGTTGGGGACCGAGGGAAATCGGGAAAACTCCCTGGGCTCTGCATTCTGGCTGGGGACAGAGGGAAATTGGGAAAAAAACCCCTGGGCTCTCCATTCTGGCTGGGGACAGAGAGAAATCGGGAAAACTCCCTGGGCTCTCCATTCTGGTTGGGGACAGAGGGAAATTGGGAAAACTCCCTGGGCTCTCCATTCTGGCTGGGGACAGAGGGAAATTGGGAAAACTCCCTGGGCTCTCCATTCTGGTTGGAGACAGAGAGAAATCGGGAAAACTCCCTGTGCTCTCCATTCTGGCTGGCGACAGAGGGAAATTGGGATGCTCGGAGCTTTGGAAGTCTTAAGCACTTACTCGCTTTTCTTCTCCCTCCTGGCCAGCAGCCACTCCACGAAGTTCTTCTTCAGCATGTTGTCCATGGTGCGGCTGTAATCGCTCGCCAGGGTGGCCTCGGAGTAGCGTCTCTGCATTGGGTTGGCACTGGGAGCCCTCGGGTTGGCACTGGGAGCCCTCGGGTTGGCACTGGGATGGGAGCGCAGGGACACAGTGAGTTCTCCCCGAGCGGGAGCGCTCCCAGGGCGGGGGGATTTGGGTTACACAGTCCCTGCCATCAGAAAGGCTCGGGGGGCTCTTTTCACCTCCCCCCTGCTCCAGGTGACGGTTCCCGCACTGGGAAGGGGCTGCTCGGGTTTTCCCACGCTCCCAGCTGGGATTTGGTGGCTCGGGAGAACTCGAGCTCGGGGGATTTGCGCTGCTCTGGGCTCTGGGTGGAGTTCCCGATCCATCAGGCTCAGGATTCCTCCATCAAACTCAGGATTCCTCCTCCAGGGAGCTGCACACCGAGAGCCCAGGAGAGCATTCCCTGTGCCCTCCAGAGACTCGGAGGGGTGAGACCAGTGAAGGCAGAGCTGGTGGCCACCAAATCAGCAAAGGATTCCAAGGCTGATCCATTTTAGATCCAGTCTGGGATTGCAGCAATTCCTACCGCTCTAATAAGGAATTTTTTTTAATTTTTTTAGATCTTTTTGGGTGGTGTTTGGAAATTTTCTAGCAGGACTCAGGGAAAGAGAGGGCAAGTCCTTATTATCTACCTGCTTTATGTAACTGGTCATGATTTCAGCAGCTTCCAAGAACTGGGTGCCCTCTGGCCCCGTTCATGGGAGGTGATTACATCTTGTTCTTGTTCTCAGACAACCTTTTCTCCCTGGTTGACTTCCAGCTTGTTCCTCCTAACCCAGAGCCATGAAGTTTGTAGGGAAAACATGGGAGTTCCTGGCTCTGGCTCAAAGGCTCAGGGCTTTAGTTTGATCTCCCTCTTATCACTGGCTCATCTCTGTACATTGGATGTCTCTTATCCCAGATCTACCTCAAGACTCATGTTCTCACCTACTTACCAAGATGCCAATGGAAAGGGTCCATTTGCCTCCAGTGAGGAGCTGGAAAAGGCTCCAAACACACCGGGAGCTTTCCAAAACACTCACCCCGAGACGTTCTGCTCCATCAAAACAAAGCCCAGCGAGGCGACGAGCAGAGAGGCAACTTTGAAAGACTTGAAAGGCATTTTCCTGCCTGGTTCCAAAGCAGAGGAAAATCCAGATGTCCAACCCCTGGAACACAGACAAGGGACAGGGGTGTTGGTGCCTGTGCTTGTAAATGTGTCCCCTCGATCCTGGAGTTTCCAGCGTTGTCCTCTGTCTTCCAAACCCCTCTGCCTTCCCAGTTAAGTCCCTCTTTCCATGCCAACCCTCCTTCCCAGTTCAACCCCTCTGCCTTCCCAGTTAAATCCCTCTTTCCATGCCAACCCTCCTTCCCAGTTCAACCCCTCTGCCTTCCCAGTTAAATCCCTCTTTCCATGCCAACCCTCCTTCCCAGTTCAACCCCTCTGCCTTCCCAGTTAAATCCCTCTTTCCATGCCAACCCTCCTTCCCAGTTAAATCCCTCTTCCCATGCCATCCCTCCTTCCCAGTTAAACCCCTCTGTGTTCCCAGTTAAATCCCTCTTCCATGCCAACACCCCTTCCCAGTTAAACCCCTCTGCCTTCCCAGTTAAATCCCTCTTCCCATGCCAACCCTCCTTCCCAGTTAAACCCCTCTGCCCTCCCAGTTAAACCCCTCTGCCCTCCCAGTTAAACCCCTCTGCCCTCCCAGTTAAACCCCTCTGCCCTCCCAGTTAAACCCCTTTCCAAGCCAACCCTCCTTCCCACCGTGGCGTCTTTTAACGTTGTTGCCCTAAACTCTTATTGTACCCATCCAATTCCTTATGGAATGCACATTCCCGAGGGAAGGGCTTTGTCCTGCCCCGTGTTTACGAGGTGTCCCTGTGGGTTCCTCATTGTGCTCCAAGGGTCGGTTCAGGCTCCAGCCTGAATTCCCTTGGATCCGGGAATTCCTTTGGATCCAGGAATTCAGCAGCAATGACACCCTGCTTATCCCACCTGCCCTTCCACAGGAGCCTGATCTAATTCCAGGGTGATTTTTCCTGTTGGGATGGGTAATGCCTCATTCATACACTGGAGCCAGAGTGAAAATCAGGCATGAAAAATATCCCAGGGACAGTGACAGGATCAGATTCCAAGATTTATTCCTTCCAAGCTGTTCCTTGTCCTCACGTCCGCAGTTCGACAGCCCTGGGACATCTGAGCTCTTTTAATTACTATTCCAGCACTGCAAACTCCACACGGAGACGGGTTTGCTCCTGGTCAGGGGTGTTTTGGTTGTCCCTCACCTCACCTTTGTTGTATTTTTTTTCTGGGAATGGACTTGCAATGGGAAGCTGCTGTTAATGGGAATAACAAACCAGGTCTGGATCAGAATTGACACCTCCCATCCTTCAGTAATTTATTCACACACGACAGAACTTCATCCCTCTGAGCAGTTATTTGTTCTCTCCCAACAGCACAATTAGAGTTGTGGGGAGAACAAGAATTTGCAGGTTTGGGTGTTGTTGTAATTTCGGGTTTTTTTTTAATCTCTGGAAAATCGGGATATTTTGTCAACGTTTTCAGCCCTTCCTATTCAGAGAGAATAAACTGGTTCCGTTATCTCAGATCCATCAAATTCCTCTCAAACGCGAGGTGTAAACTGTCAACACTGGCAAAACTCCTGATTTCTTAGAGCTAAAGCAATAAAAGACAAATAGTTACTGAGTAACAAATAGTTCCTGACAGCTGTAAATTTTGTTACACAAAAAGCTGAGGGGTATTTTATGTGAATGGGGAGAAAAAGTCACGCTTAATAACTGAAGTTTTCCCTCTTGCTTTTCATTTCATCTCTTAGTGATATAACTGTGGGTGTGGGGATGGCTCTGAAAATAACTTAAGTTGGGCAAGAATAGGGTGATTATTTCTGGAACTATGAGGGGGGATGTGGGGTAGCCCTAATTTTAGGGAAGGGCAGAACTCCCTCCCCTCAGCATTTATCCTGAAGATAAAACAGTCCATATTTCCCTAAACTGCTGGAAAATAATTTTGAATTATTCCAAGCCCCCTTTGCCTGGGAATTGCTGAGCTCTGCCCACCCTGCCTGGCACAAATTCCCTGCACTGGTGTGAGCCCAAGATTTGATTTCTTTCCCCCAAAAAATTGGGGATCTTTGCAACATGAAGGTCTTCCAGTCCCTGTGTAAACCCACCAGCTTTGGAAAAAAAAACATTATCCTTCTTTGATCCACAGCTGAGAAGTCCCACAAAGCCACTAAAAGGCAATTTCTCCTCATTTCCCTGCGCAGGTTCAAATCCCAACCTGTTACTTGCCCTGAACTCCTCAAAGTTTCCCTTCACAGCCCAACAGGTACAAAGAGAGGCAGACATGGAATTTCTCACCTTTCTCCTTCTCCAGAGGATTTCAGGTCGTTCTGGTGCCGAGCAGACCCTTTGGGGGGTTTATAAACCTCAGCTGGGCAGGACCAAACCCACTTGCAGGAGGTCAACAGGAAATCCAGCACCGAAGCTGAGCAATTCCCACCCACTCAGAGCTGCCCCATTAGATCCATTGACCTCCAGAGCAGGGCAATAACCCTTTAAAATATGTTTACATTAATGGCAATTAAACATTGTTGTATCACAAAATCAGGAATTAATGTGGGTTGGGAGCATAATGAACATGGCATTTGTTTAAAACCTAATTCCATGTAGCACCTGCTAAAACCTTCCTTAATTTCCATCTTTTCTTTTGCCATGGGGAGCTCCAACCTGTTCCTTCTTTTTCTTACAGGGGGAATGACTTTGTTAAATCATTAGATCCCATAATTATTATTTCTGTCACCATCAAGCCCAGGGCTCTGCCAGCCCCAAACTTGGCATCTCTTCCCCAAAATGTGCCCTCCAAGAGGAGAAAACTTGGGATGGAGAGTGGCAGACAGGAAACCAGTAGGAACCAGTGAGGGATGATGAGGTGCAGGGTGGTGGGATGAGGGGGAGCAGCTGGACCTGAGCCCCTCTTTGGGCTTTTCCTGCCCACAGTGAGTGATGGAGCTTTTCCCTGGGGGTCTGCAGCTGTTGGGGACACGGGTCAGTGGGGCCACCACCTCCCCCTGCCCCTGCCCCTGCCCAGCTGGATCCAGGGGAGCAGCTGCTCTGCAGATGTTCATTGTCCCAGCAGAGCACGAGGGGTAAATCCACTTCCAGCAGCTCTGCTGGGATTCTGTGCCTGGGGAGATCTCCTGGGGTCAGACCTGCTGTGCTTCTCTGAGGTTCTCTGGGAGAACTGTACCCATTCCAACATGTCAGTCCCTTTCTGGGGCTGCCACCAGGAGTGTTCCTGCTGCTGTGGGATCCCATCTCATCCAGCATCAGGTTGTTGGAGAGCAGAGCAGCATTCCTTGTGTTTGTTCCCCAATCCAAGCTCTGCTCGTGCCATTCCCACAGTGACCCACAACAGAAGGAGTTGCTGGGGAGGTTCCCACCCCCCGGGATACCCTTGGTTTGGGGATAAAGAATTAGGGGGGGGGAATGCCATGGAATTAATGGCTCAGCCTTCCCTTGCCTCCTGCTCCAGGGAGTTGGAAAACAGGAGAGCAGGAGAACCTGTTCCCCAAATTATTGGGCCCCCAAATTCATGCTCAAACCTGGGATGAATCCACTGATTTCAATCCAAAGGAAATCTGATACAAACACCCACATTGACTGAAAGGAGAAGGTTTAATCTGAGCTTTGGAAGGGCTGCAAATGTTGGGAGGGGGTTCAAAGGAGCAGCATTCCTTGTGTTTGTTCCCCAATCCAAGCTCTGCTCGTGCCATTCCCACAGTGACCCACAACAGAAGGAGTTGCTGGGGAGGTTCCCACCCCCCGGGATATCCTTGGTTTGGGGATAAAGAATGAGGGGGGAATGCCATGGAATTAATGGCTCAGCCTTCCCTTGCCTCCTGCTCCAGGGAGTTGGAAAGCAGGGAGAGCAGGAGAACCTGTTCCCCAAATTATTGGGCTCCCAAATTCATGCTCAAACCTGGGATGAATCCACTGATTTCAGTCCAAAGGAAATCTGATACAAACACCCACATTGACTGAAAGGAGAAGGTTTAATCTGAGCTTTGGAAGGGCTGCAAATGTTGGGAGGGGGTTCAAAGGAGCAGCTCCTGCTCAGAATAAGGTCAGGGGGAGTTCAGCAAGGGCAGGATCCTCCCCCCCCCAGCCCTTCCCAACTCTGCTGCTTCACTTTGTCATCCCAGCAAGCCCCAAACTCTCCCCCAGCCATCTGTGGGAGAAATGGCTGTTCCAGCTGCTCCTGGGGAGTTTGGAGGGGGAAAAACTGAATTGCCAGGTTAAAAAGGTGTGTTATAAGAAGCAGTGACATCTTGATTTGAGGGAAAAACTCTGAATTAAAGGGCTTATCTCAATGCCAACTTCTCGGGGCTCACTCTGATCAGGAATTCCCTTTCCTTACATTTAAACTTTACCACTGAAATGATTGCAAACCACCCCCCAAAACAGAACTATTTCCATTGTGGGGGGTGGAACTTGGGAAAGCTCCTCCAGAAGTTCAGGCTGCTCCAGGAGTGGGCTGTGCTCTGGGAGGAGCTTTGCCAAGTTCCAACCTTGCCCTCAGCTCTGCCAGCCTCGGGTTTGGGGAGCAGCAGCCCCGCACGCCCGGCTGGAGGAGGGATGGGTGAATCCTCCCAGGTTTGTGCTGGCTCAGCTGCATCAGGGATTGGTGTGGCAAAGAAGAAGGATTTCTGCTTGCCAGGGCTGAGCAAGGAGCAATTCCTCAGTGGAATTGCAGCAATAATGGCAAAACAAATGTTGGTGGCTTTGGTGTGGGAGAGGCTTTTGTGAACAAACGACCACAGTGGATCTTGCACCGAATGTGCCAAAATCCAGAGGGATGAGCTTTGTGTCTGCACAGGAGGTCTATCCATTTTTCACTTTCATTCTAAAAAATGGGGTTTTTTATTCTTTTGGGACAGAATATCAGACAGAAAGTGGTTTCAACTACCAGCAGGGCTGGAATGATCCCCATGTAGCTCTGGCAGAGGAGCTCTCCCTGCCCTGTGGTTACACAACTCCAGCCAAACTGGGCACCACCAATATTGCACCCAGAGATAGATCAGAAGGACATTATTAGTGTAGATTAAGGCTCCAGAGCTATTAGGGAGCAATTATTACCTTTCACAACAACTACTTAACCCCTGGCTTAGTCCTTCAGCCACCAAATCCAAGCCGGGGGTTCCATGAGCTTTTCCTCCAGGAACATCCTGCCTGTAATAAATGATGCCCTGGAATAGCTACAAGTGACCAATTTGCACTCCTGGCACAATTGCTAATCAATAAAATGGATTATCCTGATATCTTTATTATATTTATTCCTGTTCCTTCCCTCCCAGCCAACCTCCATATCTTGTTTCTCCAAAGTACAACCTATTTGTTTTCCTCTCATTAAGTGCCTCTGTCGGGTGTAAAGTTAATAGAGTGAAATAAATATCCAGCAACAGGAAATGTTGACCTGGGGGTTGCACTTGTGCTTATTCCAGGGCAGCAGCACCACTCCCAAATTTCTCATTCCAAACCAAAAAGCTCAGCCAGGTGGAATTTGGGGGGTTCCAAAGGCAGGTGGGCACTGTGTGTGTGTGGGATTCCCACTCCCAGCTCTGCTTCCATCGCTCTGAAGGGATGAATCTGATCCATCCCCAAAAGTTTTCTCAGCTGGAAATGCTGTGAACTTCCCAAGAAATGGTGAGTGTTCAGCTCTGGAGTTATTCCTTGCATGGCAGAGTTGACACCTCTCTCCCATTCCCAGGGAATGGGGTGGGCAGGATCATCCCTCTCCCTCTGAGCAGAGCTCTCCAGCTGTGCCAGGGGTGCATTCCAGGTCTTGCACATCCCAGTGGGAATCCCACTTTCTGCCCCATGGTGTGTCCAAGCTTTGGGCTGAGCTGAGATTCCCATCCAGCTACAATCCAGCATTTGCTCCTCCAATCACAGGGGGAGAGGAAGGAGGGAATTTTAATTCCCTGGAATTTCTGGGATTGGAGTGTCATTCCAACTCCATCCCTGACCCAGCACTGATTCTGTTCTTAACTTTGCTGCTGTTGAAGGCACAGAGGCTCAAAGCTTTCCTTGGGACCTCATTCCTCTCCCTAAAATTCCTCCTGCAGAGGAGGAAATTCATCATGTTTTGTTCTCACTTGTCCTGTCACACCTTTGCAGAGCACAAATCCTAAATATGAGTTAGTTTCCCTCAAACCCTGACCCCACATTCCGTGTCCAGCTCTCCCCTCCTTTCCCAGGGCTCTGTCCCAGCTCCTGTGTGGAATCTTCTGGATCTCACACAGCAAAGGAAAGGGGATGATCCAGGACTCTGCCAGGAAAAGCTCCAGCTGAAGGCAGTGAGGGTTTGCCTGGCTCCTCTTCCCATTCCTTGTGCTTATCCCAGCCCAGTATTCCCACTGAGCTGTGCTGGGGACACAAGTGATGCCTGGATGGATTTCCAGGAATCTCTGGAGTGCCAGACCCCCCTTTCCACCCCTTCCACCCCTTCCTCCTTCCCTCTGGATTCACACCTGGCTCCCCCTCCTGTGCTGGTGGGAACAGAACAGATTTTTTCCCAATGGCAAAACACTAAATATTATTTTAAATACCAATATGTCCTTTTAATTCCAAACAATCCCGAGAACTTTTAAGGCTCCAGTGGTTGTTCTCAAGGAATTCAGCTCATTGGGGTGGATGTTTCAGAGTCTTCCTGGTTGCCAATACTTTGGGGAGGCAAAAAATGCCACAACAACTAAAAATAGGAACTAGGAAACTTTGGGAATATGGAATTCTCCTTGTTGCATCCTCCACTTGTTTCTTTTCCCCTAAATCCTTGTCATTCCATCAGGAACAGGGACCTGCAGGACTGTCACTGCTGGATCCAAAAGCACACCCACAGTCCCCACCTGCCTCTGGAACCAAATTCCTCCTATCTGGATTTTTTTCCCTGAAACATCCACACAGAGAAGATTTATTTGTCTCATCCAACTGCATCCAAAAATCCCACAATTCCAACTTGCAGCTCTGCTGTTGCTGCTCCCAGAGGCTGAAGGGATGATCCAGATTTGCTCCAGGATCAGAACTACCCGTGCTTGACGTGCTTGGGGCAGCTGCTTGAATGTGAAAAACACCCTTAGAGCAAAGATAGAGCCAGAAGGAAGCACCTGGAAGGACCAGGGGGTTGGAGCTGCAGGGAATAATCAGCCCCTGCTGAATCCCAGCTCTGTCCCAGCAGGACAAGGAACTCCCCATCCCTTTCCATGGCTGGGTTCCTGCCCAAGTGGCTGGTTCAGTAACGTGGAATTATTTCCATCTCGTGCCCTTTCTGCTCTCCCAACATCCCTTTTCTGGCAGCCCCCGCAGAGTGCTGGGGGTGGGTCAAGGGTGGAATTGGGAAATGACCTGGAGGTTTTCAAGTGACCCACAACAGAAGGAGTTGCTGGGGAGGTTCCCACCCCCCGGGATATCCTTGGTTTGGGGATAAAGAATTAAGGGGGAATGCCATGGAATTAATGGCTCAGCCTTCCCTTGCCTCCTGCTCCAGGGAGTTGGACAGCAGGGAGAGAAGAACCTGCTGTTCCCTGGGGGATTTAAACACCAGCCCCAAATTATTGGGCCCCCAAATTCATGCTCAAACCTGGGATGAATCCACTGATTTCAATCCAAAGGAAATCTGATACAAACACCCACATTGACTGAAAGGAGAAGGTTTAATCTGAGCTTTGGAAGGGCTGCAAAGGTTGGGAGGGGGTTCAAAGGAGCAGCATTCCTTGTGTTTGTTCCCCAATCCAAGCTCTGCTCGTGCCATTCCCACAGTGACCCACAACAGAAGGAGTTGCTGGGGAGGTTCCCACCCCCTGGGATATCCTTGGTTTGGGGATAAAGAATTAGGGGGGAATGCCATGGAATTAATGGCTCAGCCTTTCCTTGCCTCCTGCTCCAGGGAGTTGGAAAACAGGGAGAGCAGGAGAACCTGTTCCCCAAATTATTGGGCCCCCAAATTCATGCTCAAACCTGGGATGAATCCACTGATTTCAATCCAAAGGAAATCTGATACAAACACCCACATTGACTGAAAGGAGAAGGTTTAATCTGAGCTTTTAAGGGCTGCAAAGGTTGGGAGGGGGTTCAAAGGAGCAGCTCCTGCTCGGAATAAGGTCAGGGGGAGTTCAGCAAGGGCAGGATCCTTCCCCCCCCAGCCCTTCCCAACTCTGCTGCTTCACTTTGTCATCCCAGCAAGCCCCAAACTCTCCCCCAGCCATCTGTGGGAGAAATGGCTGTTCCAGCTGCTCCTGGGGAGTTTGGAGGGGGAAAAACTGAATTGCCAGGTTAAAAAGGTGTGTTATAAGAAGCAGTGACATCTTGATTTGAGGGAAAAACTCTGAATTAAAGGGCTTATCTCAATGCCAACTTCTCGGGGCTCCCTCTGATCAGGAATTCCCTTCCCTTACATTTAGACTTTACCACTGAAATGATTGCAAACCACCCCCCAAAAGTGAATTAATTCCATTGTGGGGGGTGGAAATAAATGAAATCTCTTCCAAGCAGCTTTGTTTGGTTGCAGGTTGAACATTTGTGTGTGTGTTCCCAAAGCCCCAGAGGAGAATCCACGTTCCAGGAGGGCTGGGAAGCAGCTCCAGCCCCGGAGCTGGTGGGGTTGAACTCCCTGCCCTGGTGGGAGCCACAAACGGAAAAGCAGCAGATGGAGAGGAGAAGCCAATGGTTGTTTGGTTGTGGTTTTCTGTTGGGTTTGTTTGAAAGAGATTCCAGGGGTTTTTTTTTCTTTTTTAGGAGCAGAACTGAAGGATTTTTCAAGATGGGAGTTGATTTGGAAGGCAGAGTTTGTGGCAGTGTTTGCTTTGTTGTGAAGCACTGAAATGGTCGGGGAAGGGGCAGATCTGGGAGCAAGTTGAAGCTTTAACCATTTCCATCTTCACTTTTGCTGCTGAACTTCCCAGTCCTCAGGGAACCAAAGGGGCTCTTCCCATGGCTCAGCCCCTTCCCTGGGGCTGGGGATGCTCCAGAACTCCAACAAAACTCCATCCCAGCACCAAGAGGGTGTTTCAGGCACACACAGAACCGGGAGATTCCCAACAAGCCACCCCAAACTTTAATTTTGTTTTCAAGCAAACTCCTCCTTTGCAGCAATTCCTCCTCCTCTCAGCAAATTTATCAACAGGAGGTTTAACAAACTGGATCTGAGATCTGAGCTGCTTTTTCCAGTCAGGAATATTTTCCACATCGTAAAAACCGAACAAAAGGTGGTTTAAACTGGGATTCCACTTAAGGAAAAGGAAATATTTCCCAACTGTGACCCTGACTCTTTTTACTCTGCTGAATTCTCACCTCTGTTTTAAGGACAGGTTTGCTGAATATTCAGATTATTTCTGCTTGTTGAGGTTTGACTGCAAAAACAAAAATTCTGTGCAATCAAAATTCTTACTTTTGTTTTCCTTGTATTTTACCAAAAACTTTCAGCCTTTATTCATTAGGAAGAAAAAAAATTAATAAATATTTTCAAACTTTCAGAAATGAAGATTTTCCCAAAGTTTCTCAGGTTTCCAAGTGCATCTTTAATATTGTCCAAATTAAATAAATTTTTTAATCGTCAGAGATTAAAAATTTCTCACAGGAAAAAAATCAAATTAAGGAAAGATTTAAATGATAACTGGGAGAAAAATAATAGAATATAATCTGCTCTTGTTTATACCTGATCTATCATAAAATTGGTTTCTATTTTAGATATATTTTTAGAAATATTTTTAGATATATTTTAGATATATTTTTAGATATATTTTAGATATATTTTAGATATATTTTAGATATATTTTTAGATATATTTTAGATATATTTTAGATATATTTTTAGATATATTTTAGATATATCTTTAGATATATTTTTAGATATATTTTAGATATATTTTTAGATATATTTTAGATATATTTTAGATATATTTTAGATATATTTTTAGATATATTTTAGATATATTTTAGATATATTTTAGATATATTTTTAGATATATTTTAGATATATTTTTAGATATATTTTAGATATATTTTAGATATATTTTAGATATATTTTTAGATATATTTTTAGATATATTTTAGATATATTTTTAGATATATTTTTAGTTTTATTCTGCCTCAACAAGACTTCTCCAGGCTGCAGGAATTACATATTTTTGTATCAAATCCCCTTTTTGGGGAAATCTCAGCCACGTTTTTTACCACCCAGTTTCAACCTTCTCCCTTAAGAAATTCCCCCCAACTCCCAAATGGCAACAAAAACTCGTTGAACCTGCAGATAATTTGTAAAAACTCATTAAAACCATTTCTGTCTGATACAAATATTTAAATATTTAAAAAAAAAAAAATCCAACTTTCCCCCAAATCAGCTTTTAGGAGTTAAATCAGAAGCAGCTTTAGGTCGGTGGGAGAATCAGGCAGTAAAAATTAAAAAAAAAATTCTAAACTCCCACAAAAATCAACTTTTCTGAGGGGATTTGAAAAGCTCGAAGTGAACTGAAGCTCCTGGGGGAGGAAAAGGCCACGGGGGCTTTTCCAAGCGACATTCCCGGGGGCAAACTTGTTGTTGAGCCTTTCCCTGGCTCCAGAAATCCCCCTGGAATTCTGTTGGAGTTGCTGGAAACGTTGAGATCAGCCAGGAGGGAGTTGTTTCCTTTGAGGGAGGGGGGGGGGGGGGAAGTTCAGGGTTGGGTTTGCCCCTGGCAGGGGCACCCCCGGGGTGGGGCATCTGCCCCTGCCCCAGCGCTCTGCCCCACAGGGGCTCGCTGATCCCATCCCTGCTGTTTGCATTCCCTAAATACCTCGCATCTGGAATGCTGCAGCCAGGGGAAGGAGGGGGACTGATAGCCTGCCTTGTTTCTCATCTAAAGTGAAGACTTCCCTCTTTGTTTGGACTTTTTTTTTTTTCCTATTTCCCTCCCCCCACTTTTTTTTTTTTTTCTCTCTTCCTTTTGGTTTCCTTCATTTCATCCTTGCACGGGATTGAGTTACACAGAGAAGGTATCGAGTAAACCAATAAAAGCAACAACAAAAGATTCCTGGTGAGGATTAGAGAGGGATCCAAAGCAGATAGTGGATCATTTCTTTCAGCTTTGCTTTTGGGGGGCACAGCAGGAAAGTGCCTGCTCAGGTTTTCACCCAGGGAAGGTTTGAAATGCACTTTCTGAGCTGCAGGAAATTTATTTCCCAATTTCGTCGCTCTCTTCTTTTCACCTGTGAATGTGGAGCTTGGATTATACCCTGGAAACCTCAGGAAAACTCACGTGGACTCAGCAGAGCTCCTACAAAGGTTGATTTTGGTTTGGGACTTCCAGGAGAGCCAAGTAATGCAGCTGGAGGGATGGGAACCAAACTTTGCCTGGTTGAAGGCAGAAATCCCGGGATCACAGAATGGAGGCAAAGCCAAAGGCTTTTTGCTTTAAATAACCATTTCCCAGGATTTTTATCATTCCTTTTAATGAGTTGCCGAGGAGGTTGGAGCACAGAGCACACACATGTCCTGGGGCGTGTGCATCTGTTCTTTCAGGTTTCCCAAACTTCGCATTCCCGAGCAACATCCAATTTATTTACAACAAATCCCCCACGTGGCTCCTCCTCAGTCGGGACGGGGAAGAAAAACAAACACAACAAAACAACCCACCTAATAAATAAACACTTAACTAATAATAAAACCAATAAAATACCACTAGAACGCAGCGCAGCATTGAGGGACCGACCAGACCCTCATCCCGCAGCCTGGCTGGATGCGGGAGGGGGCAGGAACGGGAGCGCCGCCGGTCCCTCCGCGGGCAGAATCCGCCTCTCGGGGGGGAATTCTTGAAAATTTTGGCATTTTTTTCCCGCGGGCCGGGGGGCGAGCGGAGCCCCCTGGGCGGCGGGCGGGAGGGCGGGAGCGGCTTTTCCTCGTTAAGAGTTAATTGCGGCGCGGAGGGGCCGCTCCGTGTCTGTGCTTGCAGCGCGGAGGGAAAGAGGGAGGGAGGGAGGGAGGGAGAGAGAGGGGGGGAAGCCGCGGCCGCCCCCGCCCCGCCCCGCCCCGCAACACCCCGCGCCGAACCCCCGCAACCACTGAACCCCCGCAACACCCCGGGCTGAACCCCCGCAACCACTGAACCCCCGCAACACCCCGGGCTGAACCCCCACAACACCCTGGGCTGAACCCCCGCAACCACTGAACCCCCGCAACACTCCGGGTCGAGCCCCCGCAACCACTGAACCCCCGCAGCATCCCGGCCCGAACCCCCGCAGCATCCCGGCCCGAACCCCCGCAGCATCCCGGCCCGAACCCCCGCAGCATCCCGGGCCGAACCCCCGCGGCATCCCGGGCCGAGTCCCCGCAGCATCCCGGGCCGAGTCCCCGCAGCATCTCGGGCCGAGCCCCCGCAGCATCCCGGCCCGAACCCCCACAGCATCCCGGGCCGAGCCCCCGCATCATCCCGGCCCGAGCCCCCGCATCATCCCGGGCCGAGCTCCCGCAGCATCCCGGCCCGAACCCCCGCAGCATCCCGGGCCGAGCTCCCGCATCATCCCGGGCCGAGCTCCCGCAGCATCCCGGGCCGAACCCCCGCAGCATCCCGGCCGAACCCCCCCGACCCGGCCGAGCCCCCCCGGCCCGTCCCGTCCCGGCGTGCGCCGCCCGCCCCGTCGGGCAGGCAGGAAGGCGGGGGGCGGGCGATCGGGGCCGGGGGGGATCGCTGCTATTTTCGACCCATCTTGAGCCTAAAAATAAAAGTCTCCAGAAAAGGCAGGCGGGGAGGAAAAGGGAGGGGAGGAGGGGGCTGCGCTGCTTTGCCTCGACCCCCGCCTCGAGCCGAGCCCCGGCCCCGTCGGGGAACGACCCTCCTCCCCCGTGGGGCCCTTTTGTGCCGGGAGGAGCCCCCCAACCCCTCCGCCCCTTCCCCGAAGGCTTCACATGAAGGGCTTAAAACAATGCCGGGGCCAATCCCCGCTCCTCGGGGGGGGGGGGTCCCGCGGCCGCCCCGCCGGGCAGCGCCAACCCCGGGGGGGGGGGCGGGAGCGCCCTCGCCCACCGCGACCCCCCCAGCCCCAATCCCCTGGCGCCAGGGGGACCTCCCGGCCCCTTTGATGCCGAAGTTTTTTACACCCAGAAAAATCCCATTGAGGCACCGGGGGAAAGGGGTGGGGGAGGGGCGCGCTGGGGGGGGGAGGGGCGCGCGGGGGGCGGGGGGGGCTGCAGCAGATGGGAAAGTGGCTCCGACGGGACGGGGAGGGGACGGGAGGGGGGGGAACCCCCGCCCGGGGCGCGCCCCCCGCTCGGGGAAAGGCAGGCGAGGCGGGGGGGGGGGAGGGATGTGAGCGGAGGTAAATAACGTAGTATTTAAATTAAAATAAATAAATAAGTGGCGGCCGCCCCCTCCCCCCCGGCCCCTCCCCCCGGGGGCCGGGCCCTCCCGCATCACCACGTGGCTTCCTCCAGCAAACATTTTCACTCATTTTCCAGGTCGGTTTTATTTAGAGGCGGTGCCCGGCGGCCGAGAGGCGTCCGGTGACACTCCAGTGCCACTCGGCCGACTTGGGGGCCCCGCAGCCGGCGCCACCGCCCTGCCCGCGCCGCCCCCTCCCCTCGGACCCCCCTTCCTCCTCCTCCTCCTCCTCCTCCTCCACCTCCTCCTCCACCTCCTCCTCCTCCAGCGGCCGCCGCCCCCTCCCCAACGGCACAAAAATCCACTCCGAAAAAAAAAAAAAAGAAGGGGGGGAGAAAAAAAGAGAAAGGCAGAAGGCGCGGGGCGTGGGGGGGAAGCGGAGCCGCCCAGCCCAGCCAAGCCCCCGGCCCGGCCCGGCCGGGCAGAGCAGCGGCCGGAGCTCGACGGCAGAGCCCGTCCCGGCCGCCCCCCGCCCGCCGCCGCCGCCACCATGAACAAGCTCTACATCGGCAACCTCAACGAGAACGTGACTCCGGCCGACTTGGAGAAAGTCTTCAACGACCACAAGATCTCCTTCAGCGGGCAGTTCCTCGTCAAGTCCGGCTATGCCTTTGTGGACTGCCCCGACGAGCAGTGGGCCATGAAAGCCATCGAAACTTTTTCGGGTGAGCCGCCTTATCTCGCCTTCCTCCCCCCGCCCTCTTCCTCCTCTCACCCTCCCCGCAGCGCCGGAGCCCCCCAGGCCCCCACCCGGGGCTCGTTCTCCTTTTGCTCCCTAAAAACACGGGGGGGGGTTCCCGGTTCGTTGCGCCCCGTCGGGGCTCTGGGGGCGCCCCCGCTTTCGGTGCCCTCCAAAAGGCAAAAGCAACGCGGGGAGGGGGCGGGGGGCAAAGAGCGGCCCCCAACGCCACCCAAGGGTCCCCCCCCCCCCCCACCGCACCCATCGCCCAAGCCGGAGCCCCCCCGAGGGGCGCGGGGGGTCCCGTCGGGGCTGGGCAGGGTGGGCTGGGACTTTGGCCATTTTGATTTGAAACTGGGTTTCCTGGGGCATGTGATGTGTGCGGAGCGCGAAGGTCGCCATGCTGCGAGCGGCGAGAGAAAAACCTCCCCGGGAAGGGCAGAAATGCTTCAAACATTGCAATTTGGTCGATTATTTTTTGGTTTTTTTTTTTTTTTTTTTATCCTTCTCCCCCTTTCCTCTCGGGGTTGCACCCGCCGGGTTTTTCCTCATCGCTTTCCCCCCCACTCCGAAAAAAAATAATAAATTAAAAATCATTATTCTAACAACCCAGCAGCGAGGAAAGCCACTCCATTTTCCAAGAGAAATCCATTCCTGCCATGGAGTTACAATTTTTTTGAGCCTTTTAATGGGGGGGGATGGAGGGAAAATCTGCCCCAAGGGTTTTCTCGTGGTCCTTAGAGAAGGGAAATTCAAATAAAAGCGAAAAATCGCCTTCAAATTCTTATTCCTCGTTTTCTTTCCCTCCGAGCGGGATGAACTAAGGAATTAAATATTCCTAAGGAACATTGTCCAGACTCACCACTCCCTCCCAGCCCTTCCCACTTGAAGCCAGGCTTCTATTTAATTAATAAAATCCACTTGGGAAGGAATCGGGGGATGGATTTAGGGGGGGCAGTTGGTGGGAATTTGGATTTAATGGGGAGGTTTCACGTGCCGGTTCGTTACCCAAAGCTCTCTGCCCACTCCACCCAGATTTTCCAAACCAGACACATTTTGTTTTTAGGCAAAGTGGAGCTTCATGGCAAACAGCTCGAGATTGAACACTCGGTCCCTAAAAAGCAAAGGTAATGCAGCGCTTTCATTTATTTTTCTTATCATTATTATAATTTCTATTTTCTGTCGGGAAAGGAAACAAATAATTATAATATAAAAGAGGTAAAAATTTACACCGAAATGAATGTAAAATTAAAGAGATGTTGGTGATTTGGGCTTAGATCCGACCCCAGCCAGGCAAGAGGCAGTTTGAAGGTTCAGTGTTCAATTAATTAACGAAAAAGAAAAGTTTCCCTGCTAAGTTTTTTGTTAAAAAAAAAAAAAAAGCGATGGTTCAATAATTGCCCACCCTCTGCCCAAGGTGATGGATGTTGGGTTGGGATTTTCAAACTTGTGGCACTGCGAGAATTTCCCAGCCTTGCTTTGACTCCTTTGCTGCGAAATGGGGGGAACATTTTCTACCCGAAGAGAACCGTAAAATTCAATTAAAAATGATTTAATGAATAAGAGGAAAAAATAATAATAAAAAAAGGGAATTTTGCCTGAGGTTTGATGGGAAGGACTTAAAGAAAAGAATAACAACAACGCGGGGCTGGGCTTGGCCGTGCCATGCTGGGCAGGGCTGGGCTGGCATTTGGGGGGGCAGAACGGCCCTTTTTGTGGGCTGCCCATGGACCTGCCCAGGGACTGCCCCAGCCCGGCCCGGCCCGGCCCCGCTGCCCTTTGTTGTGGGCGCGGAGGGGCCGCCTGGGGCTGAGCTGGGCTGGGGCGACTCCCGAGGGCTTGGGGGGCTCCAATCCTGGGTTTGACCCCCGTGTTGGCCCCCCCATGCCCAGCCCCGGGAGGGGCCGAGGGCTCCCTGTGCCCATCCCGGGGCGCTCCAGCCCGGCCTGGGCGCCACGTGCCAGGCGAGGAGGAGACAGAGCCAACCCTTCCTCTCCATTTCCCTCCTTTCCTTTCCTTCCTCCTCAGTTCAGTCCTTTCCTTCCCCTCCCCACCCCCCTCCCCAGTTCTCCCTCCTTTCCTTCCCCCCCCAGTTCCCTCCTTTCCTTCCCCCCCCCAGTTCCCTCCTTTCCTTCCCCCCCCAGTTCCCTCCTTTCCTTCCCCCCCCCAGTTCCCTCCTTTCCTTCCCCCCCCAGTTCCCCTCCTTTCCTTCCCCCCCCAGTTCCCCCCTTTCCTTCCCCCCCCCAGTTCCCTCCTTTCCTTCCCCCCCCAGTTCCCTCCTTTCCTTCCCCCCCCAGTTCCCTCCTTTCCTTCCCCCCCCAGTTCCCTCCTTTCCTTCCCCCCCCAGTTCCCCCCTTTCCTTCCCCCCCCCAGTTCCCCCCTTTCCTTCCCCCCCCAGTTCCCTCCTTTCCTTCCCCCCCCCCGGTTCCCCCCTTTCCTTCCCCCCCCCCGGTTCCCCCCCTTTCCTTCCCCCCCCCCCCGGTTCCCCCCCTTTCCTTCCCCCCCCCCCCCCGGTTCCCCCCTTTCCTTCCCCCCCCCCCGGTTCCCCCCTTTCCTTCCCCCCCCCCCCCCGGTTCACCCCCTTTCCTTCCCCCCCCCCCCGGTTCCCCCCTTTCCTTCCCCCCCCCCCGGTTCCCCCCTTTCCTTCCCCCCCCCCCCGGTTCCCCCCTTTCCTTCCCCCCCCCCGGTTCCCCCCTTTCCTTCCCCCCCCCCGGTTCCCCCCTTTCCTTCCCCCCCCCCGGTTCCCCCCTTTCCTTCCCCCCCCCCGGTTCCCCCCTTTCCTTCCCCCCCCACCGGTTCCCCCCTTTCCTTCCCCCCCCCCCGGTTCCCCCCTTTCCTTCCCCCCCCCCGGTTCCCCCCTTTCCTTCCCCCCCCCCCGGTTCCCCCCTTTCCTTCCCCCCCCCCCGGTTCCCCCTTTCCTTCCCCCCCCCCGGTTCCCCCCTTTCCTTCCCCCCCCCCCCGGTTCCCCCCTTTCCTTCCCCCCCCCCCCGGTTCCCCCCTTTCCTTCCCCCCCCCGGTTCCCCCCCTTTCCTTCCCCCCCCCCCGGTTCCCCCCTTTCCTTCCCCCCTCCCCCGGTTCCCCCCCTTTCCTTCCCCCCTCCCCGGTTCCCCCCTTTCCTTCCCCCTCCCCGGTTCCCCCCTTCCTTCCCCCCTCCCCGGTTCCCCCCTTTCCTTCCCCCCCCCCCGGTTCCCCCCTTTCCTTCCCCCCCCCCCGGTTCCCCCCTTTCCTTCCCCCCCCCCGGTTCCCCCCTTTCCTTCCCCCCCCCGTTCCCCCCTTTCCTTCCCCCCTCCCCGGTTCCCCCCTTTCCTTCCCCCCCCCGGTTCCCCCCTTTCCTTCCCCCCCCCGGTTCCCCCCTTTCCTTCCCCCCCCCGGTTCCCCCCTTTCCTTCCACCCCCCCCCCCCCAGTTCCCCTCCTTTCCTTCCCAACCCCCCCCAGTTCCCCTCCTTTCCCTTCCAACCCCCCCCAGTTCCCTCCTTTCCTTCCACCCCCCCCCCAGTCCCTCCTTTCCTTCCACCCCCCCCCCCCCAGTTCCCTCCTTTCCTTCCACCCCCCCCCCAGTTCCCTCCTTGCCTTCCAGTCCACCCTCCCCCCCAGTTCCCTCCTCTCCTTCCACCCCCCCCCAGTTCCCCCCTTTCCTTCCCTCCCCCCCCAGTTCCCCCCTTTCCTTCCCTCCCCCCCCCAGTTCCCCCCTTTCCTTCCCTCCCCCCCCCAGTTCCCCCCCTTCCTTCCTTCCACCCCCCCCCAGTTCCCCCCTTTCCTTCCACCCCCCCCCCAA